>NC_050202.1:20855000-23255000 GCF_013141755.1 Anopheles stephensi
GCGCCTGCGGAAAAAGCTTTCCTCCTGGTGATCCTGCCAGGAACACTAGAGCAACACTGTCCCTTGTTTTACTACCTATATTATCGAGTTTCCTCGAGTGTGCGCTAAAAACCTTAACGTATGAGGATGTTTTCGGGCTACACAACAACACAACTCACACGAAACGCAACAAAAGATGTAATATATCTATAGTGGTAGTAGTAGTAGAAGTAGCAGCAGCGGTAAATAGTAACAGTAATATATAGGGTAGACTAACGTACTAATAGCAGCAGTACTTGCGCTCCCGGGTGCGCGCAAACGTGCCCACACCGGGGAACGAGTGTGTGCGGTCTTGAGGTAGGACACTTGGACACAACAACAGGGGACTCAAAAACATTCGATACAACCGTAACAAGCGTCTCTTAAGCATGCAGCGTACTTACACTGTGCTAGCATGCCCTTCGTCTGCCGCCGGTACTGCTCCCGGGCCCGCTTCAGCTCCTCGTCGCACACGCCTTTCTCGTTCAGCAACCGCCGGACGTGCGAGTTGGTGCTCTGGATCATCGAGTAGAAGTTGTTGGCGTTCTTCTTGCTGCAGTCACCCCGTTCGAGCCAGGTCACCAGCGTCTGGACGGCTTTGGCGAACGTTTCGTCGTTCTTGAGCCGTTCCGCCACCGAACCGGCCTCGTGCTCCGTGTAGTGAACCACCGGTTGTGGCGAAAGGGATCGAAAGCGATCCTCCTCCAGCCGTTCACGGTGTCGCTTTTCGCGCTGCAGCTTGCGCTGCTTACACTCGTACTCGTACTGATCGTCACGGGCCTGTGCGTAGTCCACGTGCAGCACTCCGAAGATGGGTGGTTCCTTTGCTTCCGTACCGCCACCTCCACCGCCACCACCACCCCCACCACCACCGTAGTTGAAATTGCTCCCAATCTTTACCCGATAGCCGGACAGATAGATGGCCGAATCGACGGACGCTTCGTACACGTACCGGATGTGGCAGAAGTTTTTCTTCGACAGCCGCAGGGTAGTGATTTCACCGCACCGTTCAAAGATTTCACGCATTACCTCCTCGGTCATGCCGGTCGGAAGCCCGCCGACGAACACCGTCCTGCATCCGGGTGGCCGTTCGATCGTTTTCGGTGTCGGTGCGTTCGGATTGGGCGGAAATAGGGTGCAGCTTTTGCAGTAAATTATTTCCTTAGCGGTTGCCGGTTTTTCCACGTTCCCGGAACCGGTGACAGCGCTGCCGGCAGCATTAGCGGCAAGCGAGCCCGTCTGGTTTGCGGTTCCGTTCATTGCGCCGGTTAGTTCGGCGCTCGGTGCCATCATCGGGAAGGGTTGCATGCTAATGAGGGAGGAACCGTCCACCATGTTCATGACGCCGGGCATCATCATGAACCCGTGGTGTGGAGACTGATGTTGCTGTAGCAGCTGATTGAACACGAGCTCACCGCCGTTTGCATGCTGCAGCTGGTTCTGGTGCTGTTTGTGCAGCTCTTCCAGCATCTTCTTGTTGATGCTGTCTTCGCGTGCTTTTTCCATCGCGGCCAACGCATTACCACCGTCCTTGAGCGATTCGTGCTCGGCTACCGTTTCCAGCTCCATCGGTGCCGCTCCGGACCCGTTCTGCATGGGTTTCATTTTAAACTCAAGCGGTTTATTGTTTATTCCTGCTATGAGGGCAGCATTGGTGGGTGTTGGTGGTGCGCCCAATTGTTGTGCGGTAAGAAAACCACCTGCACCCGATAGGAGTGGGTCTGAAAGGAAACATAACAGTACCAGAATAGTGTAAGCTTGAAAAGGAAAGACCAGATTCTATAAAAGCTTCCCGTTTTACACTTACGCATCGGATGCAGCCCCGGCCCTAGAGGATTAAAGGAAAACGACATCACGAGTATCCGAGTCCGAGCGACACTGGTGAGATAATTTATGGGAAAACGAAAAACGAACGGGAACAGCAACGCAACTACGCGCACAAAACTCCCGACCACGGTCACGCAAACGGAGAGAACTTATTCTCGCGATGGAAAAACTTTACGCAATCATTTTCCACCAGCAGACACACACGGACTAGAACACGGGCGAATTTTCAATTTTCACTTGTTCGCTTTGCAGTCCCTTTTTTCCAAAACAAGAACACCCTTTTTGACATTTTTCCTTTGAAAAACGCCTACACGCACACCATCGCAGGTGGGGCTGTTGATATCAAAGCGTTTATAGTGCACACGTGAATGTTTCAAACAAAGTTTATTTTGTATGAAAGTGGGATTGAGTCAAGCACAATGCGAAGTGTTTGCAAAACAGCTGGTCGTTCCAAGCCAGCTTCGATTGAAGATTGAAGCGTTTTTAACGATTTTGAAGCGTTTTATTGTACATTTGAATATTGACGGTTGCTGTAGTAATTCGGCACCTGTTGTAGATTATGAATTTTAAGATGGCAATGTTTAAGTAGCATTAAAAATCCTAGATACAATGTAGCCAAACACTGCAAGGCTTGAGAATTGTGACCTATTGAAACTTTAATAGTACTATCGACTATAAAAATCCTTCTCATAATACTTTCTCGTTTTGGAAATGTGTACTTAACATTACACTTAAGAAACATCAACAACCATAATTTTGACGATAAAATAAAACTAAAATCGTATTATTAAAACGATAAAAAGCACCTGTAAAGTGTAATCACACTCAGGTCCGATTTGTATTTCCGTCCTTGCAAAATAAGTACGTATCGCAAATTAAAAAAAAGACTACAAAAATACATCGCCTTTCCTCCCGTCACAAGATCCACTTTATGGATCGCAAAATATTCACCGTCTTTTCATTGAGGAAAAGTGGAAACCATCCTCCCTTTCAGAAGGACGAGCGAAAAAACAACAAAAACATCATTCTTCTCGACACAGAAATGGAAGAAAAACAAACTCTACCGGCGGCGGCTGGGAACGTGAAGCCGACGAAAAGCGACGGCTGGCTGGATAAAACCCATCCCACACATTGACCGGTTCGAGTTCCCCCCGAGCCTTATCCTTTATCCCTCCGTTTTCCTTCCCCTCCCGGTATCCATGGCTCGTATGTGTCCACGGCCAGGATACCAGGTGACGCGAGAGGACCGAGCTGCTATATTCTGGGGGAAGTCGGGTTGACGAAGCGAAGGACGGACACAAAAATGTTCTCTTCGCTCGGTGAGCTGTTGTGGGGCTGTCGGTGGAGTACAGTCACTGGTGACGTGCCTGGGATACGGTGAGGTCGCTAAAAAAATATCGAAATGTTATTTTTTCCCTTCGACATGTAGAACAAATATTTTAGTTTCGTCTCTTTGCCAGCGAACGCGCCAACCGAAATGGTGTACATATCCTTTGCGTCGTGGTATACATATCCTCCATCGGTACCATCCATCCCTTCAACTGAAACGAAAACGTGATCCGGCTCCACCCGTTCCCGCCCTCGACTGCACGGATGTACTAAAAACCCGTGTCCGTGTTGCGCATGTGTTGGCGGGAAAAATGGCGCGCTCTTTTATCGAGTGTGCTCACTCGTCCTGTTCGTTCTTGTCCATAGATGTTCACACATATACACATATACACACACGCGCGCAATGGATGGCACGATTCCGGGGATGCATTTACGTCCTACGAGAACCGTGATCGAACAAAAACATTTGCGGGGAGGTGAACTCTTCGTGGGTTGGGGTGGTGTAGGGGCTGTTGGGGGGATTGTGTTCCTCCCCCGAAGCGGGAAAGGCAAGCTACGCCAAAAACAACACTGGCTGGAAATGAAAAATAATACACCGGCTGGTTCCGGTGCGTTACCGGCCATTCGCATTCCCTCGTGTGGGACGGTTTTGTGTCTTGCGGTCGTTTTGATAGCGGGGTGGAAACGGTATTTCTTAAGGATTCGGATTCGTCCTTGTCCGTCGTTCCCTTTCCTTTGTTTGCTTTGTGCCTTGTTATTCGTCGGGGTACAGTAAAAAAAAAATGCAATCGTCTTGTTAAGCTGAATGTAAATTAAAAAACTATATATTTATTATTTTATGTTTAACTACAATTTTAATGTTTGATTTTAATAATCCTGATTTGTGAGATATGAGAAGCACTTAAGCAATGACAGGATCTAGCGATACGATGGCTTTTAAGGAGAGGTATACACACGGTACTCCTCACAGGGCGGGACTCTGTACAACACTGAGCAACAAATTTTGTACCGTACCTCCAATTCATAGACCATGTCATTGGGATGTCCTTCCCATCCTATGTTAGGTATTGCTGAGGTATGGGATAGTGAACCGATGCCTAGCGATTGGAATCTTGGCAGCATCTATCCCATATATACAATACAGAAGATAGGCTTCTTCTTCAGTAAAGTAATCGGTCCTGGCGTACGGGGAGGCGGTCTGGATGGAATATGAACATCCCGGGCCTGCCGTGTTGTCGCCTCGGCCACCGGAGATAGGCTAGAGTACAGGCAACTACAGGGGTATCACGGTGTTGAATACCGCCTACAAGATCTTCTCTCTGATATTGCAAGATCGACTTGTGCCATTTGTCCAGGAGACAGTTGGAAACTGTCGAAGAGAGAATGCCGAAACGTAAGCTCATCTACGCACCAGATTGTTTGCGTACGTGGGGAAGGGCAATGGAGGAGTCGCTATCATGACGAGCTCTACGAGCTCGGTAGGCTTCGGTGGGCTGGTCATGTTATGAGAATGACACCGACAGGACGATCCCGCCCGTAAAGTCCTTTGATTGGCAGAGGACGGAACTAGACCGTGACTGGTATCGAGCATTGTTGCAACAGGGCAAGATCACGAACCGGTTGAAGCGGGCGATAAATAAGTAAGTAAGTATTTGAAGTACGCCGCTATCAAGCTGTTCCAAGAGTCCTATTGATGAAGCAAAAGATGATGGAGTACTAGTTAACTAATCTTATTTTAAAAAGGTCACTCCATCTCAATTTGGGCCTACCATGCCTTCCTCGATCTATGTGGACGGCCTTAAACGACTTTAAAGGCTAGAATAAGACCAGCCCTCCGGAGCCTCGAGAGTCTAGTTCCCTGCACAATGGTGAGATCACTGTACGGTACGGGGAGTCTTCGAATTTTATAATAAACGTTCATGCCGTCGTCGTGAGTGTAATCGAGTCGGTGATTAACGATCATTGTTATCCAAAAAAATATCATTCTACAAAGCGTTTTTTTACAACGCTGAAGCAAAGAGTGCAAGCGTTATCCATGGCTGGACAGAGCCCGTCTTGATCATCCGCATCCAAAGCTGGAGCTGGATGTGGGGGATAATTTGGGTTGTGCGTGTCACATGCAACGGTGTTCCGGGAGTTAGCTGCAGGGCCACGGAAAGCAACAGCGTTGGTTTAATATAACTTTATTAATAATTGCTAAGTAAAAAGCGAAAAACTTGAGATAAATAAAGAAAAGTTAAAATTAAAAAAAAAATATTAAAAAAAGCAACCTCCGAGCGCAGGTTCTCATACGAAATCGGACATCGGTGCGGCCACACGCACCGCGAGATAATCACGGCGCATTCTAATCCTTCACCTTGACCATGTTAATCTCACAGCTGTACGGTGCGTTCTACGGCAGTATCCCATCACGGGGCCAATTTATTACTCCGCACCATTCCCAAAAGGCACACGGACACGCCGTTTGGCTGATGAGTGCAGCTCCATTTGACGTTTGTTTAGTGCACTTTCTGCATTTTTTGCTCTGCCGGGAGAGAAAAACCGAACGCGCCCATACACTGCCGCACGCATCAAATCCATCGACGATTGGCCGGTGATGATAGGACGGCGTGTTGGCATCGCCGACGAGTTAAGTTATTAATGCATCTTCAGCGCCTGTCGGGGTTCGCCTCACATTTCATCGATTTCATGCTGCTGCTGCAAGCTCATGACTGATGCATCCAGCTGCATCAATACACGTTGCGTTCGACACACCGCTCTGCAGCTCGTCCTGCATCCGGTGTCTGCCACCCGAAACCCCGTGCACATCGCGTAGGATTCGTTGTTCTGGTCGTTTTGCTCTGGATCGATGTTGGGGGAATGAACATATCGTTGTTTTCGCTCACCATTGCCTAGCTTCATAAATTATCGTGCTCGCGCTCGGCCGGTGCTTGATGATTCGCGAACCATCATTTTAAAGTGGGAATAGAGAGACGGTTAAAGTGACCGATAGTGAGAATGAGAGAGAGAGAGAAAGACCCCGAGTGACGATTAATAACGTTTGATAATTTATTTAAAAATATTCCAAATCATTCGTCATCCATCCATGTGCTGGCTGATGGATTGATGCGAACGGAAGGCACGGGAAAATCGTGCCAGAGGAAAACAGGGAAAAGCACGTTCGTTGCGTCGCGCAGTGAACTGTATGATAATGGTGATGATATGGAGATGAGTTTGATTATGCAAAAAAAAAACACACACACACACACGCACACAAGAAGAAGAAGAAAGAGGACTGATTTATTGCGGTTAGCGAAAGCAATAAAATTATACACATACTTGTAGTTTAAAAAAGACATTTTTATGAATTATGGCTTAATTGAAACGTGTGCTGGAGTATCGTAGCATAGAACTGCCTGAGCGCCCTTGCTGGACAGTGCAGGTTGTATGACGGCTTAAAAACAATTATCAGTACTTTAACGCGATATTTGAGGTTTAGGCTACAGATTGTATTTATAGGCTTAGTTGAATTATGTTTGCTAGCTACGCTGGCTTAGCATGGGATGCTATTGTACTACACTAATGCATGGCGCCTGATGGGAAACTCTTTTGGCCCCTTCAATATAACACAACGCTCACTAGTAGAGTAGCAGCGGCTTAATGGTGGAATTAAGTCTTTAGGTCACCATAAAGTATGGTAAAGTAAGGGCGAATGACGACAGGTCTGTGGTACAGTACACTAGGTGTATTTCAAACAGGCCAAACTCGACTAGAGGCTAGATTACAGACAGTCCGCACCTGGCACCTGGTAGGACCGGGAATCGAATCCCATCCTGATGACCTCTCTGTACGCATTGCAGACTATATCCGGCTACGGGTCACAAGGAGCACAGGAATATAAATGGCAGGCCCTAGACCATTCGAGGTTGTAGCTAAGCGAATAACGAAATTGGACTAGCCTTTGGATCGCTCGAGCTATAGTGCACACCATGCATTCCTCATTTTGAAGCTGAACTCAAAAAACGGCGAAGGAGTTGAGTTAACACATCTGGATCTTACGGTTCCTTTCGATTGTTAAATTACTCATCTGAGTTTTAAATGATGCCGATCGGTACAGGCCCGTGTTACGAATCCCTTCCGGACAGTCTATCGGTTATGCAGCACTCGGTATCCAGCAGTCAACATCCACATCAAGGGCGAAGATAGGAAAGAAAGTTCATTCACCAAATCAGATGGTGCTTAGGATGAAGGTTGATTGCTACTGATTTATTTAGCCCCTTTCTAATCTTGAGCATATGAATCCTTTATCCTGCTATAAAGGAAGCCAAAGGAATAATGTAAGTAAATAACCATCAGAACAAATTCTAGCGACCTTAGCGATCGAATCGTTAGGCCAGAGTGTGACATGTCATGAGATTAACGCCGACCGATCTAATCGTATAGGATCTATTTGGAATCATTCAAGAGAACAGTCACTTATCAAAAGACTGCCCATCAAACGAGCTTTTACTGTCAAAGATCACATACACCTCTGAGACATGGACTCCGCCTAAAACTGAAGAAACCCTTAGAAGGATCAAAAGGATTGTCTCGTATGTGTGGAAGAACAATGAAGGAGCCGCTACAATGACGAGCTCTACGAGCTGTACGATAGTCTCACCATCGTGCAACGAATTAGACTCGCCAGCTCATGGGCTGGTCACGTCATGAGAAGGACACCGGACGACCCAGCCCGTAAAGACCTTTTAGGCCGCCCACAAGGACAGAGGAGGCGTGGTAGGCCCAAATTGAGATGGAGTGATGGCGTTGTTGCGTCTGCGGAGATCAAACATGATCAATCCTCCAAAGCTCCACCATATCACAATAAAAAATTGTGGCTTAATTGTCTGTTAAACAAACAGACTTTAGGGGGCAAGATCCGGCATATTGAGCCGTCTGTGTCTTATGCTTATAATTGAATCGAGCGGTACGAAAAGGTATCGTAATAAGGTTGTCCCGCAGAAGCAACACGTGAAAACCGAAGACACAGCGCACACTTGACCGCACCCGGTGTGAATTCGGTGTATCGTCTGCAACCGCAAAGGTAGGTCCCCGACCCGACCCCCCCCGTAAGGTTCACGCTGGATGCGTGCCAGTGCCCGTTGCAACGGAAGAAAGTAGCAAGGAGCACAAAAGGATTACTCTTCCGCGGGTGGCAATGTGAGTTCGAGTGTGTGTGCGAACCATTTTTTTCCTCCCAGTTCGATATGTACATTTCGTATGCCTGTAACCTCTTGCAAAAGTGAAGGGATTTTTGTGCTCATTTATCGCTTGACACGATATTATATTTTCTCCCCCCACCCGGCCGCCCGAGGTCGTTTCGTTTTCGGGGAGGGTTGTTTTTTTGCTGTTGTTCTTCTTTGGTTCTCCCTTTTTCTTACATTTTTATTTTGCACTGCTTCCAGCGAACAAAAGGATCGCCCTTTTGATTTCACCAACCCCGGGACGGCTTGTGCCGCATTGCCCGTGTCCTTTGCCAGCCTGACCTGTGCGAAACGGTTCGCCGCTGCCAAGTGCAGCACGGTGCATCGAGATGGGTGGTGGTGCAGCAATAATTTGCAGTCCTATTTGCGATGGTGTAGAGGGGAGGGCGGCGGGGGCACACATGAGGACCGGGGCGAGAGGAAGGGCTGTGATTGTGCTGGGAGGGATGTTTTTTGGGCTTTGACACGAACCCCAAATGAACGCGGTTTCGGCAACAGCACGATGTGATATTCGATGGGCCAAAGCAATAATCTATTGAACGTGTAATGAAAAAAATAATAATAAAATTGATCGTTAAGAATGTTTTTCTTACTTAGTTTTATTTGTCAAAAGTAAATTTTTCATTTTTTCAATTAAACTAAGTGTTCTGTTCCGGGTTCGCTAAGCCTGAAAGTAGGCAATTTCTTAATAGCTCGTGTGATGTTAAAAGCCTGATTGAGCATCTTTGTCTTTGTCCTTTTTTTAGGGTTTTAGCCAAATTTAATTATTAAGCTTGCAAACTAAATCCTATACACATTGCATAGTTCCAGGCGCTGAGTTCTACCAACAAATCTAGTAGTGTTGATCAAGAAGAAACAATACTGTTGTAGGCATTCTGACCATTTTTTCTCGCATTACAGGATTTAGTTTAATCTAGTCTTGGTTGGTTAAACTTCACAATAACTGATGCACGACAGGGAAGTAACGTCTGCTCATTCAGATGTTTTCCATACAAATGCTTGTAAAATGTATTGACCTATTCATGTCGCTTTCTGCGCAGAGTTAAAGATAAAACGCAACACTTCCGGTGAATAGTGTACGTAACAGTGAATTCCGGGTCACTTTATTGTATTTTTCGACTAACATTTCGACTAACATCCTAAACTGAGCAGTACGGCCAGGCCGTTCCTAACCAATAAAAAAATCACCCTAAACTGTTCATGCAAGTAAAAAAATAAATAAAAGGGATAAACATGATGATTTTATCATAAAACTGCCAAGAAGTGTTTTGTATCATAATGAATATAAAAAAAATTGAACCTCGCTCATACTATGTGAAGAACGGCAGAGCGAGAGAGAGAGAGAGAGAGAGACATTTTTTAATCTCCAATCCATCTTAGCATCTAGAAACCGAATTTGGATAAATTTTGCGACTGGTTTACCCTGATCATCCAGTAGTCCTAGGGTAGTCCTCAAAGTAGAGCAATCGTTCGATTTTAAGGAGCCCGGATGCCCGTTAAAACCTTTGCATACTTGATTTTTGTGTAAAAACTATTTTATTCTAAGCTGATCATTTGCTAGTTTCTTCTTTATTTTTTCTGTGTTGCTAGGTGAAGATAAGCGAAATCCATTCTTAGCTTACGGATTATCAAAAGGATCATACGATCCAAGTCTATGCGTCTCATAGTTGCAGAGCTTCATCAACTTATTCTTCTTCGTGGCTTAACGTCGCACGAGAACATGCCGGTCATATAATGGCTTACTAAACTTAATGCTACCATCCAGTTGGAAATTCTACGGGGGTTTACGGTCTACCGTAGGACTTGAAGATCGGTACCGCAATAGCACTACCAATAAAAAAAGCATATGCATCGATTTTTGACCACCTTAAACACCCACAGTTCCAGCCGCGCTGGATGCTGGTTGGAGAATTTTGGCAACAACAAAAAATCATCCATCGCTCCCCCATTGCGTTCAGCGTTCAAAGGACTACAAAACAGCAACAAACAGCAGCAACCTCCAACCAATAATTGTACGCGAGTTACAGAGAAATGTAGCGGTTGGCGTGAAACTGGCTTTTCCAGGGCAGGGCACATTACTCTGGCCAGCGTGTTGCGCCACCAGTGCCTCCATCTTCATCCCCTCCTGCCCCTCATGTTCGACAGCTTAAATAATTCGAGCAGTGGTCTCGCACGGACAGTCTTTGAGGTTTCGCTCTTCATCCTCTGGTTTGGTGCTTCCTTGGCTCCAATCGATTGCAGGCTGATTGCGGTGCGCGGGTTAATTAGTATGGGAATTTATAGGACTTTAATTTGTTAAATCTGCAGTAATTTTTTTCTCCCCCCTACAACTCAACTGACTCGGTGGTGTAGGGAGGGGGGGGGGGTTTCATTCTGCCTCCCGTTCCTTATTCCCGTTGCAGGAGTTGGTCAGGATTTTGTGATATTTCTCTGGGTTGCCCCGGTGTTCTGTTACACCGAGCGAAGCGATCCTGAAGCAGCAGATCGGCCGAAATCGGGTGGTTTATTTTCCTCATTTTTCTTTCCGCAATCGTTCGGTTCGGTTGTGGTGCAGTATTTTCCAGTTTTTTTTACCCCAGCCTGCCTGCCTGCGGTAAAGGTTTTAAATGCAACAATTAACGCCGAACGAAATGCGTGCGGGCTTTGCTTGCTCGCTGCGTGGTGGGCCCGTTTCCCGTTTTCTTTTCCAAAATACTAAAACTTCAACCCCTTATAATTAACTTTGGGGGAAGCCTATGGAAATGCTTGCTATTGTTTTGTAAAGTTTTGTTTTCGTACTTTTGTTGTTGTTGTGGTGGTGGTTCGAATCATACCAATTCGATCAACAGTCAATCAAAACAAACGCCTCATCCCTCGGAAAGCAACACTACATAAATATGCGCATCTGCAATCGAATTCGGTGATTCTTTGAAAACAACAAACGAATGATGAAAATAATTGGAATCCTCGCGTGGAAAGCTCCATCGGCACAGGTGGGGTTGGTGTAAATTGAAAAATAATATTTTGTCCTATCGGTATCGCGCTATCACGGTGCAGGAATGTCTGCAAAACGAACAAAAAAACCCAAACTTTTGCCCCATTTGCATGCGTGGAAATTCATCCATCCCGGTGTTGCATCCCGACCAGCATCTCTATGCATGGGGGGGATGCAACTTTTTGCTCTGCTTTGCTGCGTGCGTGTACTGAGAGATGAATTTTGATATTAAAAATGCAATCCTGCTTGTTTGTCAGATTTTTGGTATAAAAATTCCGAACCCTTCCAACATTGCGCGTAGAGAAGATAAAATACTGTCCACACACCCGCGTACCAGGGAGGTAGCTGTTTTTCAGAAGTTTAACTTCTGAAACGAGTGCAGTCGCACGTGTGTAAATATCGGCAAGGTAGAACACAGCTCCATTACCCGGCAGACAGCGTCTGTGCAGCATGCATGCATCATCATCACACCGGCGGCAGGTACGTACTCCGTGACTGGAGAGATTCTGTCGAGTAAGCTCTATTTTTTTGTTGGTAGGAATATTGGGGCGTATACTGTCTAATTTTTTATGACATTTTCCCTATAAAATAGAAAAAGTGGAGAATTTAAAGGTAATTATTTTTTGGCAGGATAGAAAGAACGAGATCTTGCCTACAGAAAGAGTCAATGGGTTAAGTAAGTAAAATGTCAGACATCTTTTATGCTGCTTCTATTTTGATAACTTTTGCGCCGTTCACTACCTGGAACGACCTACAATACGGATGTATAACAAGCTTAAGAGACGGTGTTGTAGCAACAACCGAAATGTAGACGACTGCCTGTAATTAGCTGCCGAGTTTTGAATGATTATTAGCGAGAACGGACGCCGTACAGCATCATTATTGACACTCCCCCCGAGACGTCATTGATAATGAGGGTTACCGTGTCTCGTGTACTAGTGAGCTGTCCTGCATTGTCTAGATCCGGTGGGCGAATGCATTGTTTGGACAATGTTGTTCGATCGTCCGTTTAGAAACTCCACCCCCTCCCCGAAACTGAGGCACACCTTGTCCTCGCTGCACGCTACCTGTTCCAACTGCTTGGGTGTCCAACTAGCCAACTGGTCTAGCTCGAGCAGCACACCTGCCCGGTTTGCTAATGGAAGGAATTCCCAACCGTTAGACGATGCAGTTTTGCAAGCGCAAGAACCATCCCCCGTTTCTGTACCTCGGTCTGCTATAAAAGCACGGACAGTATTGGCCCAGGCGCTCATTCCCTGTCCCACCGCCAGACCAACCGAAATGGACGAGTTTGAGAGTGTGATCGATTTGCTAGAATGTCCGTACAACCCGGCACACAAGCTGCTCGGCCACACGTTCGCACGCCACGTAAGCAGATGCCGGCGGGCGTACGGCGTGCTCAAGATTGTGCCGTGCCCGTTCAACCCGGAACATCAGGTGCCCGAGCTGGAGATGACGCTGCACAAGCTGGAGTGTGAGGATCGGGAAGCGTTCGAGCAGTACAAGTTTTGCTTCACCTCGCTCATTTCACCGACGCAGAAGGTGTCGCCCACGCTTTCGCCTCCGATAGCGGTGGGTCGGCGCGCGAAGGACACCACCGATTTGACGGACGGACAGTCCCCGCGACGATCGATGGCTACGCGCAGACGAACGCTCTGTGGCGCACTGACAGCAGCAGCTCCAACCGCACCTTCGCCTTCCGTCGTGGTGGATCATTCCAGCGGCCGGGTGTACGATCTGCGTACTGCTTGCCGTGCCGGGCGCAAGGACAGTAGCCCACGTGCGTCACCGACAATCGATAGAAAGCTTCCGGTTGCGACTGTTACGCCGGTCCCGAAAAGTCCCAAACCAGCGGCACTGATACGAGCGCCAACGTTTGAGAAGGAAAACGCTGCCATCAAAACGCCCAACCTGCAGAAGTTCCGTACGCCGGTGAAGATTTCGGAACGGAAGCTAAGCATCGAAGACTTTCGCCAGCGGTGGAAGCAGGTGCACAACGAGCGCCGGGCCCAGTCACGCAGCCGGGATCGTAGTGCACGGCGGAGCTGCTATCAGTAGCGAGTGGCATTAAGTAAATGTAGCTTAGAACATTATAGCGATAGTCAGAGCCAGCACCGAATACGAATAAACCACCCAATGAAGCCTGTTCGTTCCTTTCAACCACTGACTACTGTCTTGCTGCGCTGTCGTGTGTCGACGCTTTGACAGATCGACGCCATGATCGATGATCAGCGTGATGCTGCATCACGTAATACATTTTAATCGCCACAACTTAATTTCTATGAATTACCCGTTTAGAGCTGATTCCCTCTGGTCGGCAATTATGTTGTCATCGTTCGAGGGTGGGCCAACTGCTCTTCCGCGGGAGGCGGGCGCTGCAACTTTCTTTTTTTGTTTGGTCGCTTCCTTTTGCTACGCTCGCTTTAACGCAGCCGCCGATCGTGGGCTGCGTCAGCGTTAGTGAAGAAAGTGGGAACGATAATGAGAGGATGGGTCACTGGTATCACTCGGCAGGGCGTTGCATTAAAACCGGCCCTGCCAGGCAGGCTGCTGGCACCGCTGCTGCTACTCTTCGGCTTCTACCGGATGCGCTTTCTATATTAGATCAACACCTCGCGCTAGGTGCGTTGTTTAATGGGAAACTAATGCATTGTAAAACGAGCGACGACATCGTGTCCGAGGGACATTAGCGTGCCGTGCCGGGTACCGATCGGTGCTAATTAAAATGTTCGACACGGGTGTACAAGGGCCGTTCTTACATTGTAGGAGATCAAAGGGATTCGATTCGAAACTGTACAATCTGCGTGATGTAGTCTACACTACAGGTGCAGCAAAGGAGTGCAAGAGACTGGACGAAGTCGTTTACATTTTTGGGCCAAGATACCAATGTATCTTGTAATACTAAACGATTTAAGAAATCTTGTTTGTCGTGATGTTCTTAAGGCGTTTGATCACTTCTTCATCTCCAGGGATCTCATTGGGACATTTATGCATCAATCTAACATGCTCTAAAAATTGTCAACAGGATTGAGCTCCGCTGATTAAGCTCACCAATGTAGATCAATTTCCTTGATGTTTAAAATTTCATTGCAGGTTTAAATCCCATTATACCGCTGGAAACTCTGGTATCCTCTAGAAAGACATGATCTGGTGTCTAATCCATTTCCAGGCTGCATCCGATCTCCCTCACGTCTGACTCCCTCTTTATCCAGCCGACGAGCTTGCTGTAATTCTCTACGCCTCGTGCGTAGATGAGTCTGGGATCCTCATCATGTGGCCTAAACCAGCATATCTTCTTCCGGTTTTGGTAATCGCCAGGATGTCTGCGTCGCCAAACACCTCAGCTAGCTCGTGGTTCATTATCAACTGATCGACAGATTTTAAATTGGTAGTGAGCATAACGTTATAGCGATTGATAATCCACACGTCCTACATAAGAGGACCCGGGTGCGGATGAGATTTGATACCGGTCGCCTTTAGTGCTAACAAACTAGCGCCACCACCACCTACCCTACTTCCAACCCACCCCGGTGTGAAATGATTTATTGTTGCAGTTAAAGCACATGTGCACATGATCACGGTGGCGTCAATTAAGATCACAGTATGGGTTAAGATTTGGTGCCGAAGTTTTCTTTCTCCTGCCGTTCGGCTTTAAGAATTGTATGAAAAATAATCGCCCGCATGGAGCGAATTACTGGAACGAATATTTTTAATTACCTTTCCCGGCAGAGTATTCAAAACACGTCAGTTCCTTGTTAAGCAAAAAATCTCAGCATACGCACAAGAAAGCGTTTGGATGGGAAAAATGTCACCTGACGTGCACACCGTTGGCTGCATCCGTTGGCTGGTTGCCCCGTTAATGCAAGATATATGTCCGCAGTGTGAATTCCTTCCCGTTTCTCGCTTTGTTGTGACATTTGCCCAAAAACTCTGCCAAAAAAAGAAGAGAAAAACACACACGCCCGTAATGACTTTCTGGAAGCTAAAACACCCCATTCGAAACGCAGCGTGAGTTGAGGCGTTTTTGTTAATTTTAATCGAAATGAATCAGTTAAAAAAAAAACAGATTACCATCAACGTAATCGTACCAAACCACTGCAGGAGCTCGGTTTGTCTTTACATGCCGAATCAATCGTACGTGAAACTCTCCACCGGGGCACAGCAGGAGGGCAATGTTGGGAGGTTGAGTAAAGGAGCACAGCGTGCGTTTAATTTAATATTTTACCTTGCCTCCTCTTAAATGATCGTTATTTAGGTAGCTGAATGATCATGAAAATGGTCGCTCCTGGTGGGTATCGCAACAGCTAGAATCCATTTAAATCATGGGTTTATGGTGGAAGGTTACATACTTAAGTGCATTGTTTAAATTTTCTAGCCCTAGTTTCTAGTAAATGGATGAAGATTCAGTGCTTTTTTGTACCTTTTAAAGCGAAGTTTCACCTCAAGAAAGGCTGTGCATTACGATCATACACTCATGATCATGAAGCATACCGAGCATTACTTAGTACCCGCATGCACTTCACGTTAACTGGCAGCGTTATGTGTTTTTCGAAACGTACTCACAATACGCCTCAAAAACTATCCAAAACCAAGGAAGGCATTCGGAGCAGATAAGTATAACAATAAAATTTAATCATCTCTTCGCACGGTTCGCTCCGTGAAATCGTCCGAAACCCATTGTGGCGTTGTTATGCGATTCGTACAAACCCATCAATCGTCATATTCCCGCCGGCTAGAGAATACCGACCGACCGATCGCCAAATGTCCCGTTCGCCATGTTTTGACACTTACAGGATGGGAAATTAAAACTGGCACCGGGTGGAATTGTATGCCCATTTCCATGCCGTTTGCTTTGCACACCCGTTAATCGGTATGATAAAAATTTATTAACAAAAATTACACCGTCAGCTGTTGGCGGGCCGGGCTGCGAACCTGCGCTTTTTCTTAACGGTGCAAGATCGTATCGAATGCTGGCGGTAGATTTAGTGCTCACTGACGGAATGTTTGATCAGTGGTGGCACTGGTGGCCCGGTCCTCGATGGAGCATACCCATCTTTGCCATCAACCTTGTGTCTCGAACCCATTGGCACAAGGGTCGGAGCATCGGAAATGAAATAAGCATCTCGGCGGTGATTCTTTCGGGGAAGCGAAATTGCTTCTGGGCGTTCGGTCTTCCTTTGACGATTAATTTATTTTAATGTACGTACGTTCGATCTGATTGTGGTTGAGAACGCATCCTGCATCGGTACCAGTTTTGTTTTTAAACATACAATATGATACCCGCTTGTTACAGTCACTACTCGTTTTAAAATAAAACAAAAATTATAATTAGTTTTAATATTTAGCTTGCTAGCTTGCTCGGATGCATCGTATGTCTGAAGGTATGCAATTAACATGCAATTTAATGAGATCTGCTATAGTTGTGTACTTTTTTCCGAACATTAATATATTTTTTTATATAAGTTAGAGGCTTAGGAAAACTTGACAGTTTGGGATGATATGATAGTTTTGGGTTTTTAGGATCAGTCCGGTATCACAGAGACTTGATTGACCGTGATTGACTCCAGAGATTGAAACTGAGCGGCTGAGCGGATAGGAATGTTACCAAACTGCGGAAGGAGTGGCTGCTCGGGGCCTCGTCGGATAGGGGGGCCTCGTCGGCGAGAGAAATCCTGATGTTTCCCTATAATAACACATTTGGTGGGGCCTCAACTGCCATTCCGTTCGGGGCCTCCAAATATCTTGACTCACCACTGGTACCAAACTGTACTATAAGCTAGTAATAAGAAACAAGAAACTTCTTCTTCTTCTTATTCCTTGGCACACTACAACCTCGAGAGGTCTCGGCCTGCTATTCTGGCTTTCTGTGACTTAATTTTACCCGTAGAAAAGTAGTCAGCCTTACGTACAGAGAGGCGGTCTGGATGGGATTTGAACCCCGGCCCTGCCGTGTGAAACCCGTCGCCATTGTCACTTCGGCCACCCGACCGTCCCAGAAACATGAAACACAATTCATAAATCCACCCCAAATCTGTTAGTGATATACCGAATTCCAACATGTATAGCATCCGCAATGTGTATCGATGCTTCGATGCGTATGAAGTACACGCTGAAGTCATCCAGTGGCAGATGCATTTAACCAGTTACTACTAACAACTCTGGGAAGAATTACGATGTGAAGTAACATTTTGCCTATTTTCAGGATCATATCAAACAATCTTGAAAATATGTCGCGTACTCATTAGACTTAAAGAACCTTAGATATTCCTTCATAAATTCATCCAGTTTTACATATTTTATCAGCAAGTCCTGGGAAGTCCGTGTCAGCTACGTGGTATCATTAAGGCTTGTAAACCAATATATGACAGGCATGACGTAATATGGGCAGAGTCCGGTGGCAGAAATGTGGGACCGGTGTTCAAATCCCATCCAGCAGTCCGCATCCCCGTACGCAGGACTAACTCTATCCAGCTACATGTACAATCAAGCCACAGAAAGCCAGAATCGGTGGCAGGCCGAGACCTTTCGAGGTTGTAGTGGCAAGAAAGAAGAAGAAGAATGGCTTAAGAGGTTGCTTAATAAAGTCAAGAGAAAGATCATCAAGACAGTCAATTTTTATTCTGTGTTCTAGACCGTTTCTTATACTAACTCTACCTTCACTTTGTTAAGAACTCCACTATTGAAAAGCTGGCTGTGCTATCCCGCACCGAGGACTAACTATTAAGTAACGTTTCTAATCAAGTACACGTAAAGACCTCTGGAGGTTATTCTGTCCTCATCGAAAAGAAACCCAGTTGGCTATAAACGCTAAAAAACTGTGACTTTTCTGAGCGGATGAGCCGCTTATAAAAGACAACAATTAATTTCTCTTTGTTACTAAAATTCCAGTACATCTCAAGCACAGAATTCAGCTTAAATTATCACAAACCAGAATATCTACCATCAAAGACTTCTACAATAACGAATCGTTTGCCTGGTTCGAATCTGGTTCCCTGTTTTCAACAATACGCCCTACCCCGTGTTCACATAATGTCGCCCGGTGTATGGCGGCAAGTGCGCTGCTAAATTTAGTCTCATTACCATGACAACCCTGCCACTGCTCAACTCTCCACATTCCCGCTTCCCAACATGAGTGAGCGGTAGTGTGTCGGGCCGCTGCATCTTCGTTGCATCTTCGCTGCATCACACCGAAACGGGAGGGAAAAAAGCCCGACCACGATCAGCATTTGAAGTTCATTGGCACGGACAAAAAAGTCAGAACTGCGGGCATGCTACCGGCACGCGGAGTTCCGTTTTTTTTCGGCCCTTTTTTTCGCTTCGAAAGCGAGACCACAAAACAAAGACGGCCCGAAACCCATTCCCGTGTATGCTTCGTTGTGTTTCCGATTCCGAGATGGTGCCAATGCGTGTGCCAGAGGGAGCAGGCGTGTGGATGCTGGCAAAAAGAGGCAAAAAAAATGGCAACATAATTTACGATTTATTTTGAGGCCTAAATGGGACGGTCGACCGTCCGGACGGATGTACGGTAATTTCTAATTAATCTGCCACGGTTCCACGGTCGCGCACGTGCTACACAGCAAGATCGCGGACGGGACGCGGGCTTCCTTTGGTTGAGCGTGGCGGAGTGCCTTCTTGGAGCGCCGAGTGCACCGGTTTGCGTATGTTAAGAGTTAATTTAGTCTTTTATTTTTAGTTGCAAAAGCATACCGGTGTGCGTGTGTGTGTGCGGGAGTGGTGTAGTGGGGAGAAGAAAGGCAAAAGTCTGGTCTGACAGTGTTTGACACATTTTTTTCTCGTAAAGTCATGGAAAAGGAGCAGCAGATTTTGTTTTACTTTACTTCTAGACAAGCAAATGGGAAGGTGAGAATGCCTTCCCAGAAAGATTTAATATTTATGCATGTAGCGCATTGATTTGATGAAGGAAGTGGGTAATGGATCTCCGGCCAGCGTCAGGCCATTAAGCGACCGTCTTCCATTCGTAAGCGTTCGTCATCGGTTCGGCGGTGAGAGCGTAAATCACTTTGTGCAAACTGCAACGCACAATCCTCCGATTGGTGCTGCGTCGTTAGTGACGATCAGCGATGGTCTATTTTTGCCGGGTCGGTAAAAGAGTGCAGAACGAAACGGAAGTTTGTAAACGCAGAGTGAAGCTGCTGAGCTAGTGCATGGACGTATTGCATCAAAAACGAAAAAAAAATCAAACACACGCCAATCGGGATAAGCTTTGGCGATAAAACGATGCTATGCGCACGATTCTGGTTCAGGTTCAGCGAGGATCACATGATTAAGTATCGGGCAGAATCGGGGTACTTTTTACCACGCCCTGAGAACACGCTGCTCGTGCCTGTGTGTCTGTTTTCGTGCCTCCCTTGGGGATGAATGCCGGAGAAGCTATTTCTAGGATGGAACAGGAATTGACATGCGATTGAGACCTTGGGATGGCTGTAGAAAGCGGTCACCAGCGGATGGATTGATAAGCTGTTACCAAAAGGGAGAAGTGTTGAAGCGTACGACTTTATCTTTGTTGTATATGTTAGATAAGTTTTGTATATGTTAGATAAGGCGCTAAAAATGCTATTTCCTGTCTTTTGCATACATTCAGGCGTTAAAAATTTCATAGTAAAAACTGTCATGAAGAATTTGGCATTTTTAACAATAGATTGCATACTTTTAGGCGTTGTTTTTCTTCAGAATACAACCACCTCAATGAACTGTAGTCCACTCGCACAATTACATTATATTTTCTTAATTTATCAATTCGGGCACACTTATTAAGACTCAATAATTATATAGAGTGAGCTTTTGTGCAAGAGAGTCAAATGAAAGGAAGACAGTTGCCAATATATGAACTGATAACCTACGATAATAATATGGATAATATATGGTCTTAGACCATAAAAAACATCATATAATTTAATTGGCGAATAATTTAATAATCTTTTCAGAATATTACTTGCATGCATTTTGCATACATCCAGGCGTATATTTTGTTGAGATACCTAATTTGTTGGACAATTACTTTCTGGTGAGGAAAATTGGAGTTAGTAGAGAATAAACAACATTCAAAACAATAGTTAGCAATCATTTTAGTACTTAAAAAAGGCACATTTAATTCAAATTTTTTAATTAAATAATTAAAAATTTTAAAGGGGGCTACACCTTAAACGATACACTCGAAATAATCTATCGTTCACCTGCATTTTTAGCTTTACACTTTAATTGATAAACACAAGATGTTGGACAAATTTGCTCCCTATAATACCTCCCTATAATTAGACACAATAGTGTGTATAGGGATTATATTTCGCTTCAAAGATGACTGTTCTCTAATGCATATACCTAAGGCTTGCTTCCAGCTCGGAAACAACTTCATTTCCTCGGACGTAACCGCTCCCGGACTTCCCCATTGACAAGATGATTTACCGCCCACCGTGTCAGACCGTTCCCGGACACAGGGAACTTCACGTGCATCTTGAAGTTTCCAATTCTCCCAGAAGATTAATGAATGCTAGGATCTTTACGGAGGTAGTGCTCCGAATGAATCATCAGCTCAGGTTTGGTCCAATCGTGCTGGGGTGTCAACAAGTGTCAAAAACGTCTAGTGATATGTGTATGCTCCCAGCCCGCAGGTAAGTCGGGTGACGGACAGGCACCTTCGCGTAGTGGCTAGTGGCCACTTACCCGTCGTACACCGTTCGGCAAGCTTCCTGGCAATTGGAGCGGCTCAGTAGAATGCGAACGGCGCGATAAAGCCTCAGACGGTACGCCAATTAATTTGACTAAATTAATTCGGTAGCATGTACCAGGCATAAATTATGTTTTGCTGCTGCACCACAACTCCCGCTCGTTCTTTCTCTCTCTATCTTGCTCGCATTCTCTCTATCTCTCTCTCTTTTTCTCTGTGTTGACCGTCGTTTCATGGCTTAAGCATCATGTGTCGTGTTGTGTGCTTTCGTGTTATGTTTTTAAAGGTTGTAGCTCGTTTGTTTCGCGATTGGTTAATTTAGTGCTAGTTTGCAAAATGGTAGGCACGAACGTTACCATGCCTTTTAATTGTTAGCGAGCAAAATGCGTATAGTTTAATTACGACGATTAAATTTCATAATTAAATGGGCTTACGCAATTGATCCCTTTTTTTTAGCGGGAGATGTAAAAAATTAAACGGCGTCTCGATTTGTATTATTTTCCATACTGATTTCATAGCTAAAATTACATAGTAAAGCAAAAAGTATTCGGAACTGAAGGAAATAACTTTCCCGCACCTTTTCACGGGCGAGCAATTGTCGAGGGTGCCGCCGGGCCGCTACGGATCGGTAAAGCAATTACAATAATTAAACCATTAAACCACGTTGACTCTCACGTTGACATATGTACGTGCTATCGATTGTCATTTTGTCACCTGAAAAGCGGTATCAATCGTGTAATTTTCTCAATCGGTTTGCCAACCGCCAAGCAGGACACGTGGGACGATTCCACCTCGTAAATTCTGTCCACTGTGACGATTCTGGCACTGTCCCGGGTCAGGTGACATTTGTTTAACAATAATTTCTTAAAAGAAAACAAAAGGGTTTTTCTTTTGGTGCTGTAAACCCATGCCTACGACATACATTGGTGAGCTTTATTTATGCGTTGAATTTATCTGCACTTTAGGCAAGGGATGCCAAGTGATCCGCGCCCAAGTTTTGGGCGAACAACATGTGCGTGTGCATACATTAACCCGAACAAAAGCATCGCGCAATCAAAAGTCACGGCTTGATTATGGGCACCAGTAATTGCACAGTTCACAATCATTGGTAAATTGGTACAAACGGACGGCAATCATTCATTTTACGTTTTGTTGTTGTTGTTTTATAGTGTTTTTATGTTCTTTGTTTTAGTTTTAAGGGGGGACCACCCAGGAGAGACAGAGCTGTTGCAGCCCATATCATTAAAGGTATCGATCAAATGTAAGGCTGGGAGAAGCACGTTTTAACATTGATTTATCATATTTGGGTGTTCTTAACCGTCAGTATAACTCTTATATTTGAACTGTTGTAAAGCAAGAACATTCAATCATTTATATTTTTGGTAAATCGATTTTTTGCCATATTCCAGTTACTTTTAGGTTTTTTATTCATTTGTTTTTACTTTTCTACTTGTTTATTTATTTTGTATGTTTTTCTTGTGTTTTATTTCATTTTTTATTGTTCATGTTGAGTCTTTCGTCTTACATCAGAATGATTTATTGCGTGTTTTTTTTTACTCCTGATGTTTTATGTCTTATTTTAATTACAAACATTAATTTTTATTTTATTTTATACATGTTTTCATATGTTTTATATTTATATTTTATATATGTTTTATATGTTCATAAATATTTCATGAGATTGTCTAAATAAGGTTTTTATACAAGTTTGAGAATTTTTTATTTTTTTTTTTAGTAAAGTGGATTGTTTTTTTTCATTTATTCTTATTTTTCGTTTATCTCATGAGCCATTTCATCCTTTTAAATTGTATTCTTAGTTTTCGTTATTTTTTAATGTGTTATTAATATTCTTCCGCTTGCAATATGCCAAGGCCGTTTCTACCAAATAAAAAAAAAATTCCCGCTTTGCCAAATAGCAGCTACATATGCATTTCAAAAATTGCATTCTTCTTCTTCTTTCTAGGCCTAACGACCTCATAGGACATGCCTGCCACACCTGGCTTTCTGTGGGGAGACAGCTCAGATGAGATTTGAACCTCTATCCTGCAGTCTGAAGACTGAAGACTGATCGGCCTGCGCGGCCCCCAAAAATTATCATCTTTACGAACTAACTGTTCGATATTCTTCTGCTTTTCTTAGTTTTTCTAGTGACGAAATGGGAACAGGATAGATATTTCACACAATAGGGGAATCCACCGAGTATCGGATCTCACCGGGACCTGGTAATCCTGCTGCGTGAAATAAATAGGTCTGGGAAGCTACTGCACACCTGGAAATACCCTAGGGGTCGTTTAATAGAAATGCAAAATTTAGGAATATTTTTATTTCAGTTTTCATGACTAATAAATAATTGAATTTGGTCTTCTTCTTATTCTTCTTCTTTAGCCTAACGACCACTTAGCTCATGCCTGCCATTTCTGGCTTACTAGACTTAATGATACCACGTAGTTGGATAGTCTGTCCTCACTACGGAGGAACGGTCCGGATGGGATTTGAACCCCGGTGATATCGGCACCGTTGTCGCCTCACAACCGATGATGATGATGATGATGAATAAAAACAATAAATAAATAAATTTTACTTTTAAAAAAATATGAACTAATAAACAGGATCAAAAAGATGTTGAGTTGAAAAAGATGTTGAAAATTTAATCGTTTAGATCATCTAAAATATGTGGTAAAGTTACAAGGCCACACCAAGTTCCACTATCTTTGGTGTGGGTTTTTCACTATTCCGTAATGGAAAAAATTAATGCGACAAATGACCAACCGGTCCATGCTCAATAAACGTTTCATAAACAAATATTTAAAGCATTTAAATCATTGCAGGCAGCAACACAACACATACCATTAAAGGGCGCACCACGCATTGGCGCCAGACCGAATTGCTCGTAAAAATGTCACCTCCCGGAGCACACCTTCCTGGTCGCATCTACACACATTGGCACTTGTGTGTTACAAATTAAAATTGCAACGCAAAAGTCACAGCCATCGTGGAGGAATCACCTGCGACCGAACTTCCCCCGAACCCGAACCGAACACGCTGCCACAACGCTGCGTTGCCCCATCAATTAGGCAATTTACAATATTTACGACGTGTTTGATTGTTTTGCTTGCTGCCGACTTTTGCCCTCAGCGCGTAATTATGCTGTGTCGGGGGATGTGTGTGTGTTTTTTTTTGTTCTTGTACTCGATTTGCTTGCTGTTTTCGTACGTCCTTTCACTGAGACTGGACTGGAAAAATCGAAACCCGCGGTCACGCATAAATGTCGAAGGTAAGGCATTTTTTTTTGGGCTGGAGACCGCCGGTTTTTGGGAGACAGAAAATGGCAGATGACGGTTCGGAGCGTACGGTGGAAGAAATATTGTAACCGGGTATTAACATATTCGTGATCTTTCGTTCGGCGGAGGAACAGAGTGTACCCATAATCGATCCATTAATCATAATAAAGCAATAAATTTTAAACAAAAAAAAAAAAAAAGAATGCTAATGTAGCGTTAGTACTGCTGGCGAGCTAGTGAAGAAGTTCTGGATTCGTTTCCGTATACATGTTTAATTGTGGTTAGTGGAATGGGATGGCTGAAATGTAAACATTAAAAAAACAGAACTCAGCTCCGGGGGGCTGAGCGGTCCGGTGGCCGAGGCGACAGCGGCGCCGGTCTTCACACGGCAGGGTCGGGGTTCAAATCCCATTCAGACCGCCTCCCCGTACGAAAGGCTGACTACTTTTCTACGGATAAAAATAAGTCACAGAAAGCCAGAAATGGTAGGCCGAGACCTCTCGAGGTTGTAGTGCCACAGAAGAAGAAGAAGAACTCAGCTCCAACCTGGCAGATGATAATGATCGGCAGCATACATAAAATCACTCACTCATCACATTCTAATAGCGAACGAAAATGCATACAAGCGCGCATTATCGCTAACCAGCATCTTACGCACCGACGACAGTATTTACGGCTTCCTGCAATGACGATGGCGACGCGATGCGCAAAGCCCACAATTACCGCCGCCTATCGAGATGGTCGCAATGGGATAAAAATTGATTTAATTTAATAACCACCAGCTGAGAGGCAGAGGTCCGTACAATGTCCAGGCGACAACAAAAAAAGCGAAACACATCCATCGGTCTTTTATCTTGTGCGTTCCGGGAAGCGCAGTAACGAAAGGAGAAATGTCCCGAAGGAACGCTGGCCAGTTTTTGGCCAGTGCACGGCGTTTGAGAGAAAAGCGTCCGCAGTGATCGCATTGCGCAGTTAATTACAACGTGGGAAAATGAGTGTTTCCCTCGCTGGAAGTAATATAAAGGAGAGAGAGAGAGAGAGAGAGAGCGAGAGAAAACCTAAGATGAAAAATCTATCACAACACCGCGTAACGCGAGATCGTAATCGTAAACGAATGAGTCCAATAAAATGCCGCCAGTCATCGACAGTGCCAGCAGCGCCATCTGGCGCGAAACGCGACAGACATACCATGGCATGGCGGCATGCGCTGAACGTATGCTAATTACTGTTGCGATTAATAATGGGGTTGGCTACTGCAGGAGGGACAGGTATGCTAAAAGCCACGGTCCCGAAGGCGTTGACGGGCGATCCTCGCTAATCCCGCCAGTCCCGGGGTACAAAGTCGCTGCGCATTCCTTTGGCTCGGCCGAAAGAAACATTGATGAAGCGTTAGAAAGTGGACGCAACGCAGTGCTCATCCGTGTCGCTTCGCGCTGGTTTTAATCTTCGCCCGAAGCGAGCAGTGTGTTCGATAGGGCAATAAAACGGGAGGCGGTTTGATAGGGTTTCGAACCGGCACGAAATCGCTTCCAGGGGTTGCATTCAGCTTGACATCCATATTGATTGGGGGGACCAGTGCAGCGGCAGCACGCACTAGTGGAACACGATTTCATGACCGAAGGCCTTTTTTCGGGAGAGTTCCCTGCGGTGAGCTTGTTCTTCAGGAAGATGTTATTTACTTATCGGAAGTCATGCTGGAGACGATTTCTCACGTTGGCTGGTGTAGACTCGGTGGATCTTTAAACATCGTCAATATGTCGTCCATTCGCATGCAATCAGCACGGAAACACTATTCCATAACATGCAGAACTGTCCGAGATCACAACTTCAAGCCATACCACATACTTGACAGATTCTTTAAGAGGAGCTTGATGTAGAGCTGCAATGGATATTCCTTGGACCACCAAGAAGAAGCTCTGAAGATCATCGCCAAGAAGAAGCTTATTTTCCACATCCGAACATTAACCAAAGGATCATACTTTCACTTTCCCCGATACTTCAACACAATGTAGCAGACGCAATTCAGCGGGACGAACATGGTACATATTTATAATCTTAATAAGCATGTCGGTGCTATGCACTAGCACCCTTCTTCTGAACCAGGTAAGAGTACAATACGAACTGCACCCGCTCACGGTGCTTCCCAAAACTCATTCACAGATAATCTCCTGCTCAGGATCGGCACAGGTTGGCAGGTTTATGTTTTTTCACAAATTGGCGCCTCCGATTGTCCGATGTCCGTTACTTCCAGGGTGTGGCATTGGTGAAATATACTCGCTCACAACAAAATAAAGCGCTCAAGCTATATGCCTCTAGTTCGCGTGCACATGAGCCCTCCATATGGTGCGCCATTTAAGCAAATGGTGAAAGAACTCCACCTTAAAATGATCCTGCACTCCCAAGGCTTTTTTTGTTTGCTTGCTTGCTTCCCATCGCTCCCCCTATGTTTGGCTTTCCATGATCAACTGGCACGGCCTGCCAACGGAAAAAAACGGTGCGATCTTCGTACTGTCAAACCCGTCGCAAAGGGTGGCAAAAGTGGGGTTAAGGAAAGAAAAGAAAAAAAGTAAAAGAGTGCAAAGATTTTCGAACACATCGAACGCGCGATTTCGGGCCAGCATAATTTACGGGCCACGTTCCGATTATCTGACATGTCAACATTAATCACCATAAATTAAGTCTTTTTAAAAGATCCGACCCGGTTCGGCCGTACCAGACCGTGGTGCACATCGTTCGACACTCGTCGCCGTTTGGTGATCGATGGGCGATCGTGGATGAATGCTTGGTGTGAAGCCTGTGGCGGTCGTGTGAGTTATTTCATTGAAAGGATTAAAGCGCAGCGAATCATCCTTTGGCGCGTTTATTCGTTGAAGCAAATGGTAACAATAATGAAGATATATTATTGTGCTTCGATCGCAATGAAGCTCTATTCCATTTATAATTAGCATCTTCATTTCCCACAAGATGGCGCTATTGTAACGCTTACTCTGCCAACGTAACTGCAGGCCGCCTTTTGATGTTTGATAATCTGGTAGCCCAGGTTGCTTATCGCATGCATCCTTACGGGAGAATCGGTTCCGTTTTGTGAATACGGCGGCATTCAGGTGACTGGGATGCATGACATGCAACAATAAAATTGCAACCCAAAACCCCAAACCCTCTTCGGGGGTCAGCAGAACACGGGGAAAAACACCATCCCGTCACGAAAACCGAATAACCAGCGTGGTACGGAATTCCGTCGCCATGTGTTAATTGTGGCAATAATTTCGGTTTTGTTTTTGTCCGTCAACTTCTGCTACTGCTACTACTACTACTGCTACTACTGGTGCCGGCACTTCCCGCAGCATCACGGGATTGGAATCGATCGAAGTAAGCGATTAAACGTTTACGCGATCGAGCTGCTGCCGGAAGGCTAACGCACAGCCTTTCGGGTATTATTTTCATTCGTGGATAATTACAGAAATTACCGAAAAATGTTTCCCGCAAACGAGAAGACGAAAACAAAAAAACCCGGAGAGACAGTGTTGATGGCGTCGGTCATTATCGGTACGGGCGGGGTATCGTTTTCCTGTCGGTTGCCGATCGATTTGCCAAACTGTTCGAATACTGGTAAACGGAACATTGGTAGCCCCTTCCTAATGAAGCAATAAAATTACTTGAAAAGAGGTTATGGATCGTTGGGTGTTGGCCAGGCGGCGGATGATATCAAAGATTTTCTTGTGGAGTTGTGCAACCAGCAAGATGATTGTGGGAATTAGAATAATTATATAATCTTGCCTGCATTTGAACTACAGGATTTAATATTACAATTTTCGAGCATGCATTTAAATTTCACGAATTAAACAGTAGACAATTAAGGATTAAGATTAGGACTACTCGACTGTTATACACTTACACGAACTACTCGAATTACATGTAAATCATTATGGACAAACGAATACACAGTTGCAAACCGACCAGCGATACGAGTGCACACAGTCTCACTTCAATCCTCAAAATATATCACAACCACCCCCTTTCGTGAACATTTTCACATCTGTTGGTCCTTCGAACCGGATCGTGATATACGGAGAGGAAGTTTCATTCTGCAACCAAGAGTGGAACTCGGTATACGGAAATTGTGCAAGTCATTACGTGACAAATTCGCCATCGCATTCGGCCCCGCGTCAAGGGCAACGGTCGGTTACACTCCACCATTTCGAATTTCGCGCCAACGAGTTGTTCGTTACCGTCGTGTGATATTTCGTGTGATATTTTCGAGAAGCAATGGATAAGAAAATCAAGGCAGTGCAGTTGAAGAAAAGGATTGCTGTGGAAAGCATTAAATCCATGGAGCGGTTCCAGACGGATTTCCAACCCAACGACGCCCAACAGATTCCGGAGGTGTTAGAGAATTTGGAATCGCATCAGGCAGGGTTCTTCGCCGCTATTTCTAAACTGGAGGAACTCGACGAAAGTGATGCAACAATCGAAGCGTGCATTATGGAGAGAATCCACTTCGAGGAACGTTGCAGGAAGCTGAAATCATTTTTACGTGCAAATCAACCCAAGGAAGAAGGAGCGGTCAGCGATACGACAGGTTTGGCTTCGTCGACACTCGCTTTTGGTCGACCGCACGCACCAAACCTACGCTTACCCAAAATCGAGCTTCCAACGTTCGATGGAGATCATACGAAATGGCTGTCGTTCCGCGATCGCTTCCTTGCTATGATCGACGCTTCGCCTGAGCTTCCGTCCATCGCAAAACTGCAGTACTTACTTTCATCGCTAAAAGGAGAGGCTGCACTACCCTTCGAGCACACACCTCTAACGGAAGACAATTACGCAATCACATGGGCTGCTCTGCTTAAACGGTACGACAACTCGCGTCTACTAATCCGTGAGTATTATCGGAAAATGCACTATCTCCCCGGAGTGCATTCGGTGTGCGTGGATAAGCTTTCCCACTTGGTGGATGAATTCACGCGCTTCGTGAACGGATTAGTGAAGTTAAAGGAACCGGTAGATTCGTGGGATACACCGCTGTCGAATATGCTGCTTATGAAGTTAGATCGGGAAACGCTGTTGGCTTGGGAAAAGCATTCGGTACACTTCACGCGGGACAAATACAAGGATGTGATCGAGTTTGTTCAAGATCGGATCCAAATCTTGAAATCGACCAACACTTTCGTGATGGATCAAAGCGCTGGTGGTACCAAGGTGGCCGGCAACAGTCGGCAGCCAGTGCAACGACGGTTCATCGCGTATGCAGCTACTTCTCGCCCGGCTCCTGTTCCTTCGTCTGCCCTCATCCAACCGCCAAAGTGTCCACTGGAGTGTTCCGAAGGTCACACTTTGCGCAACTGCCCAGTGTTCACAGGTAAAGAAGTTCAGCAACGACGAGACATTGTTGCAACGAATCGACTGTGCTGGAATTGTTTGAGCAGCAATCATCAGGTGAGGGAGTGTAAATCGGAATTTTCGTGTCGCATATGTCGGGAGCGTCATCACAGCTTATTGCATCACACTCCACGCTACACTCCTCCCACAACGGTTACAATGTCTGCTCAAACGGATGACGACAATGTGTTCCTTGCAACGGCAAACATCCAAATCAAGGATGACTACGGCAACATCCACGAAGCAAGGGCTTTATTGGATTCGGGTTCCACATCGAATTTCATCGCGGAAGACCTAGCTCGAAGGCTGTTGACCAGTCGCAAAAGGGTCAACGTCGCTGTTTCGGGCATCGGCAATTCGGTACAGCTGGTCAAGGGTTCGATCGTCGCCACCGTTCACTCCAAGACACAACCCTTCTCAACGGAAATGGCGTTCCTGGTTCTGGACACGCCATGTACAAACATTCCTACTTCACCAACGGACATCTCTTCATGGGAAATGCCGGATGTGGCATTGGCGGACAGCACCTTTAATCATCCGGGGCAAGTCGATATCGTCATCGGAGGCGATACGTTCTGGGAGCTGCACACCGGTCGCAAGCGCTCTATTGGCAGAGGCAAGCCGTGGCTGATTGAAACCCGTTTCGGTTGGGTTGTCAGCGGCATCTCTCATCATATATCAGCCGGTCCGCGGCTGTGTCATCTTTCTGCACACGATGCCACATTGGAGGAGATCCTGCATCGATTCTGGGAGAGCGAAACCATAGCCGAGGATCCTGTGCTATCGGTCGAGGAGAATGCTTGCGAAAAGCATTTCGCTGCAACAACTGTTCGCACTACAAGTGGAAGGTATGTCGTTCGTTTGCCTTTTAACCCCAATCCTAATGTCGTTTTAGGAGAGTCGAAACAAATAGCTGATCGTAGATTGCGTAGTATGGAACGGCGGTTGAACAGTAATCCTACAATGAAAAAGGAGTATGCCAAATTCATGAGAGAATACGAACAGTTGGGGCATATGAAACGACTTACCAGTCCTGCAGATGATTCGATAGATCACTATTACCTTCCACACCATGCCGTTGTTAAAGAGTCGAGCACAACCACGAAGGTTCGCGTCGTGTTCGATGCATCGTGCAAAACGTCGAGTGGTTACTCGTTGAACGACAAACTCATGGTGGGACCAGTCGTTCAAGAAGATCTCCTATCGATCATCCTTCGGTTCCGTTCTCGTGCCATCGCATTGTCTGCCGACGTAGAGAAGATGTATCGGCAAATTTTACACAGTCCCGATGATTGTAGATATCTGCGCATCCGGTACAGAGAAGATCCTGCTGAACCCATCTCAACCTTTGAACTACAGACGGTTACGTACGGCACAGCATCAGCTCCTTTTCTAGCTACAAGGACCTTGAAACAAGCTGCTATTGACAACAAGGAAGAGTACCCGCTGGCAGTGAACGCTGTCCTAAACGACTTCTACGTTGATGATTTGTTAACGGGTACCGATGATATCTATGAAGCGATTGAAATGCAGAAGCAGATATCAGGCATGTTAAATTCAGCTGGTTTCACACTGAAGAAATGGGCTTCAAACCGCACCGAAGCATTGCAAACCGTGCCGTCTGAAGATGTAGCAGTTCAACTAACGCATGAATGGAAGGATTCGAAGCAGGTTTCCACGTTAGGTATCATGTGGGAACCAGCTGCTGACACTCTACGTTTTCGGATCGATATACCACCTACACCATCCCGCATGACAAAAAGGCTAGTTTTGTCATACATAGCTAAAATATTCGATCCCCTCGGGTTGCTGGGTCCAACGATCATCATCGCCAAAATGTTCATGCAGCAACTGTGGGCTCTAAAGCAGAACGGAAGATCGTGGGATTGGGACAGCGAGCTACCATCGCACCTACAGCAAGAATGGTTGAACTTCCACTCTACCTTATCCTCACTGCGCAACCTGAGAATACCACGGTACATAGCTCAACGCACGGCCACAAGTCTGCAAATACACATCTTTGCTGACGCATCACAACTAGCATACGGCGCTTGTTGTTACATCCGCGCTGAAGGCTTGGAAGGAGTCACCGTACAGCTGCTAACAGCCAAGTCGAAAGTCGTCGCATTATCTAACTCACACTCTATAGCTAGGTTGGAATTATGTGCAGCGCGATTGGCCACACTCCTACACGAGAAGGTGATTAATTCACTGAAGGTTTCTGCTACTACAATCTGTTGGACCGACTCAATGACTGTACTTCACTGGTTGAACTCCGTACCAAATCGCTGGAAGCCGTTCGTAGCCAACAGGGTGGCTAAAATCCAGCAAACTTCCGGCATACAGTGCTGGAAGCATGTTCCAGGCACCGACAATCCAGCAGACGACATCTCGCGTGGCTTAACACCAGAGAAACTATTGGCATGTGAACGCTGGTGGCACGGGCCACATTGGTTAGCACGCAACGCTGAAGATTGGCCACAAAACACTTCACCACCAAACGAGGCTGAGAGCGCAGAGGAGGAGAGGTTAACTTCACCACGGGTTGCAACAACATCTACAATCTGCGAATTTCGGAACAGGTTGTTTTCCCGAATTTCGGCTTACCACACACTGCAAAGGGTTGTTGCATACGGCTTGCGCTTTATTCATAACGCGAAGCTTCACAAGGGAAATACGGCACATTCAAAACACATACCACCTCTCACTACGGACGAACTCAAGGCGGCAGAACTCAAACTGTGTTACCTATCACAACGAGACACTTTCTTCGAGGAGACACAAGCCCTACAGAAGGGCAAAGAGATTCCAAAGAACTCCAAACTGAAGTGGATCTCACCCTTCATCGACATCGACGGGATCCTGCGCATCGGTGGCCGGCTCACTAACGCACAACTAACAGAAGCAGAAAAACACCCGGTCATCTTATCTTCAAAGCACCCACTTGCCGCACTACTAGCTGTTTCGATTCACTTGCAAAAGTTGCATGCTGCACCACAATTGCTGCTATCTACTCTGCGCCAAAGATTTTGGATTATTGGTGGTCGCAATTTGTGCAAATCCGTGTACCACACTTGCCACGCGTGTTTTAAGGTAAAACCAACACTCATCAAACAAACTATCGCCGATCTGCCAACATCACGCGTCACACCAACAAGGCCATTCTCGGTATGCGGAGTGGATTACTGCGGGCCAATCTACCTAAAACCAACCATCCGCAACAGAAGTCCGATCAAAGCATACATCGCTATTTTTGTATGTTTTTCAACACGAGCGGTACACATCGAACTGGTTGGCGATTTAACCTCAACAGCATTCATAAATGCACTTCGTCGTTTGGTTGCACGCCGCGGTCAAATCAGGGAACTTCACTCCGACAATGCAACCACATTCAAGGGAGCCGCGCACGAGCTGAATCGCATCTACAAGATGCTTAAATGCGACGAACACGATCGAGCTGCAATATTTGATTGGTGCGCGACGAATCAGATGAAGTGGAAATTCATCCCACCGAGAGCGCCGCATTTTGGAGGTTTATGGGAGGCAGCGGTGAAAGCAGCTAAAAAACACATCATTAGAACCATCGGCACTACAAGCATCACGCAGGAGAACATGCTTACCTTGCTTGCCCAGGTAGAGCAATGTTTAAATTCACGGCCAATAACACCTTTATCCGATGAGCCGTGTGATTTAGAACCACTGACACCGGGCCACTTCCTTGTCGGTGGCAATATGCAAGCGGTACCAGACATCGATTACACCAATACGCCGAGCAATCACCTGAAGGAATACCAATTGGTACAAAAACATCTCCAATCGATTTGGGCCCGATGGTATCCGGAGTATCTGCAACAGTTACAAGCCCGGGCCAAATATTGTTCCGGTAAAGCAGCCGTCCTACAACAAAATCAATTGGTGATTATTAAGGAAGACAATGTTCATCCTACCTCTTGGCCCATGGGGCGCATCGTTGCAGTACATCCAGGAAAGGACGGGGTAGTTCGCGTTGTTACACTGCGCACGGCTTCAGGGAAGCATATCGTCCGCGCAGCTAATCGTCTAGCTGTTCTACCAAATCCAGACCCGCTAAGTCATCTTGAAACCACGGAAACCACATGCACTGATTAATGCGCACTTGTAAACCACGCTACATTGTTTACATTCACAAGTGTCAATCACGGATCAAGATAAACAAACACACGCCCACACGCACCCACATATACACACACACACATGATAACAGGCAGATAGGAGATAAGCATTGCGTCAGGAGTACACGATTAGTTTTGAATTCACATTTGCATGAAATTTAAAGAAGTTCCTTCTTTGGTGGCCGGGAATGTGGGAATTAGAATAATTATATAATCTTGCCTGCATTTGAACTACAGGATTTAATATTACAATTTTCGAGCATGCATTTAAATTTCACGAATTAAACAGTAGACAATTAAGGATTAAGATTAGGACTACTCGACTGTTATACACTTACACGAACTACTCGAATTACATGTAAATCATTATGGACAAACGAATACACAGTTGCAAACCGACCAGCGATACGAGTGCACACAGTCTCACTTCAATCCTCAAAATATATCACAACCACCCCCTTTCGTGAACATTTTCACAATGATCATTGCAATAACTGGGATGGTCAAGTTTGTTTCGCGTCAGAATAGTTTAGTGTTTCAATGTATTGAAGCTTCAACTCAAAAATGTGTTGATTGGGAGGATTTTATGATAATATTTAATATGGATAGAATCAAGTCATTAGTTGTTTCGATATTCCTCTCTCTCTTCTTGGTCTAACGATCTCTTAAGGTCATGCATGCTGTTGCTTACGCAACAAACGCCAGCCGATTATGTAGCTTTATAGTCCACTTTATTTATTCGATACGACGGGAATTAATGTCAATAGGAGAACAAGAAACTCAAAATAGTGGCCTAAGCGCCTTTTCAGTCCCGTACCTCCAACGCTACTGCTTTCTTCCCTGACACTTTCGCTTATCCGTGCTCTGACGTTCCGTGCTAGGCAATCTGTTTATAGTCGCGGGTTTGACTCTTGCGGCCTTTTGAACTATCCGTTACTATCCTAGCAGCGCCAACACATGCCATTTTTGGCATACTAAACTTAATGATACCACGTAGTAGTCACTATGGGGGAACGGTCCGGATGGGATTGGAACCACGGTCCTGCCGAATGAGGAGCGGCATCGGTGTCGCCTTAACGACCAGACCGCCCAAATACCTTGTGTGTGAAGTAAAAGGCATCTCCCGCTTAAGAGCATGATGATCTTCATCTTGCCGTAAGGAGTTCCATCCTCGACTGACTTCACTATTGCTGTTGTTGGTAGAATTGTGTTTAAAATTAGCCTTAAACGCATGCTATATAGTCTGGATATATTGAGTTACGTTGGCATAAACAATCTCTAGTAAGGAAGGCTTACACAAACCTTATTCGTCGTGCTAAAGAAAAGGTTAAGGTCATTTTGGACCCCTTGTCGAAACGAAATTGAATTCCAAAATCCTGAACCCCAAACTTCGCCGGGATATTAGGATAGGCGCGTCCTGGAATTTAGCATTGACTTTGCTTACTCTAACCCTTTACGATTTTGTGCTACATAAGGTGTGTTGAGGCGGCCTGGTGGTAGAGGAGTTCAATTCCCATCCAGACCGTTTTTCCGTAGTGAGTACTGGCTATCTAGCTACGTGGTATCGTTATGTCTAGTAAGCCAGAAATGGCAGGCATTATCTTAAGAGGTCGTTAGGCTACTAAAAGAGAGAGAGAGAGAAGATGTATAACAAATAGACAAAGTAGGTGTTGTAGACCCTTATTAACATGAAGTTGATGCATCCGAAGATCAAGTTAACATGCATGATATCTTCTTGCCAGGGTGTTAAATAAATTCGAGCGATAATTGAACCTTGTTTGCTGTCACAAAATTTATTTTCCGAATGTATCCTAAGCAGCTAAAAACACAAACAACCAACCGTAACTTCATACGAAGGAGCGTTTGAACATCAAGAGTAAAAAAAGAACACACCCAAAACCAGCATCAAACGGGCGCGCGATTGTGGCCCCGCACGTGGCAGTCTATTAGGCCACGCAAATAAAACAATTGATAGCCAGCGCGTTCTTAAGTGCGCGTGAAGCATAAACACCGTTTGACGAACGATGCCAAAATTAAGGTTAACCTCCGTGCTGACCCACAGCCCGGTCAGGATTCGTCCGATCGCTGTTCCGCTCGCATGCGCCGTTGCATGTGGTTAAGCGTACCGAACTGTCTGGCACTGAGGCAACGCTTCGCGAGTCTGCCACGGTGATGATAAGGGCGCGCGCGCGTGTGTGTCTGAGTTCTAGCCGGAGCTCGAGTCATCCTCAGCTCATGGACGCCTAATACCCGAACCTGGACGATAGGTCAGGATCCACCGTAGTACGTCGCGGTACGATGAGGCCTTCCCGTCCAATCACCATCCACGTGCCGAATGTTTTCGAATAAATTCCAGTCCATCGAACCTCGAATCCTGACCCCGGTTTGGGTTATCGCCGAAATTGTGGCGGCGCGTGCGCTAATCCAGCAAGCGCATGTGGGGTTACATGGCTCTCGTGCGCTCGAGAGCAGATTAAATAACCACCCCAAACAAATTGGCTCCGGGTATGGCGTAAAAATGCGAAATCGGCATCCATTGACCGAGCGGAGAATCCGAAACGTTAGGTCAGGATTGAACATGGCGTTCATGCCGTTTCGTTTTTTTTTTTGTTGGATCCCGTGGGAGGTAAAGGTCCATAAAACGCCCGACTTGGGCCGCTGGCTGGCTTTGATGTGATGCGTTACTGTGCAAGATAATAAAAGCAAATCGTCCAAACAAAAATGAGGAAGGCTCTTGGGGAACCACAAACAAACAAAAACGGCCAGCGCAAGGTTATCGTCCCCCGGCGAAGGAAGCGCGTGCGCGCGTGCGCTAATATTTTATTCCCCGAAATGGTCAGTTCTTCCTTCCTTCCAATCATCTCAACATACTTGTGATCGCCGATTAAGCGCACGTGTAGTCGTCCTAGCGTTTGAAGCTTCTTATTGAGCCAGGTCAGTAGAGTCTGGCAGTCACATCCACGGTCCCAAATTCTGAAACCCATCTCCCGGACGCGTGAGGATGTACGGTTTGGTTTTTGTTTTCGTTTTATTTTTTTTTGTATCTCGGGTCGGGATGTAGTCTGATTAGCTCGGAGACGCCTCTGGACATGGAATCAGACAGCCGCGAGCATGACTTGGCTTACTGAGGCAACGGCTAAACCGGTTGCATTGTTCGGTGGACAGGTGCCCTGTATCATCAAACGATCCAGCACTCGGGGGGACGGGGGTTGAGTTGATGAACGGGAACGGCGAGTGAATTTCAATTAACTGTTGAGAGTGTGTGTCATTCGAGAGGAAAACGCAACGCAACAGAACCAATTACCCGATTACAACGCCCTCTGGTGGAACTGAGGATTTTGCGTGCAGAGCGGGACGCGGCCAGCGAATGGTGCTGATTAATGTCAGCCGTTCGGGAATCACCCAGTTCCCCAGGAACATCCGGCAGCATCGGGGCCGGTGTCGTTATCGGCGCGATCGACCAGTGGAGTGGCTTTTCATCCGAGGGTGCAGAATTAATTAAGATGCGAAATATAACTTAAACTACTATCCCGGGTCCAGTTTCTATCAGTGCAATCGAACTGGACTTTTGTGACCGTAAAAAAGAGGACACAAACATAAAAAAACCGGAGAAAACGAATTAACTGGGGATTAAGATTTGTTAGCGCCGTTTACGGTGCGTGTTTAACTAAATGTACGCCCATTTCGTGAAGCTTTTTACGACCCGTGATGTGTTTATGATGTACTATTGCTAAGCCCTCTGTGCGATGCGATGCGGTGCGGCAGTGATCAAGATCCAGATATGTTCACGCTGGGGGAAGTGCGATCTGCGACCCCTCTGATCAGGTTCAAGCGAACAGGGCGATCGAGAGCTGGCGAGAATCTTGATGGGAGTGATTAAAATAGTTTAAAATTAACTACCTGTTGGGTGAGAGGTTCGGGTCGGAATGAGAGATGAGACACATCCTCCCTGGTAGCGTGGATGAGTCTGTCAGCTAGTGGTACCGTTCGAATGGGAAACGGGTGTTTGTTTGATTTGTTAGCCGTTAGGGGTTTTAATTTCATTGAACTCATCCTCGCGCCTGGGAGCCCGGATGATGATTGTAAACTAATTTATCCACACGATTGCCGCTGCCGGGATGATGCTGGGGTAGAAATAATTGATCAGCAACAACCACTGCAAACAAGTGCTCTGCCAGTGGAGTGGATCACCGCACCCCACTGTCCGTTGTATGACTGCCCCAGCCAGTCCCGAGGTACATCCCGAAATTGATGGTGGGAATGATAATGTTAATGGTACGCGCGAAGTATTCGCAGAGGTTAATCACTGTGACGGACCGCGGTACTGCAAAACCGATCGTCCCTTTCACTTTGGGGCCGAACCTTGTCAGGTCATAATTTCTTCTACCCTGCTTCGCCAAACCTCCGGCGCACAGGCGGCAACCGCCACAGCTGGTTCGCAGATTTTGACAGTCACCAGTCGGAGTTCGTGACGGCGCGACCCCCACCCTGCGAGGCCCGCGATGTAAGAAGTTAATCGAGCAGAAGTTCACCGTCCCGGGCTGGGCTGGAGGTCGGCTGGATCCTTGCCCCGTCCTTAATGTCCGCAGCCGCAGCTCCAGTAGACTCAGTATGCGCTCGCGGTAGATCAACCGGGGCCGGTGAGGTGGCTTCGGCGATCTACACAAATCAGGTCATCGCAAGTCATTAATTCTGCTCAAGGATGTGAAACAGTCCTGGCACCGTGTGCTGGAGAACAAAACAAAACACGCAAAGCCCAAAAACAGGGCCAACAAACAAAGCAAAACAAATAACAGGCAACCAACTCCCGAAAAACCCCAAGCTGCGCCTGCTTCGACCAACCTCCGGGTTGTCAGTGTATCCTGAATTATTTTAGGCATTTCTTTAAGTCCCTCAGCCCCCAGACGGGCTGCAGCGACGCTTGCTGCATTCGCATGCGGTTGCATTTTTTCGACAATTTATTTTTATCGACTTTGATGCGTTTGTTTTGTGTTTCGCCGGGGTTCGGTCTTAATGGAAAACAAATAACGTTTGCTGATCATTGCAGCACAGGCTCCAGGCCGGAATGGGCTTTTAATTGTGTGAGCATGCAAGAGGAAAAAAAAGAAGAAAAAGAAGGAAGAAAACAATGGTTTTCGGCTGATGCCGGAGATGCAATTTGTTGTGTTCGGGGTGGGAATTTCCTTTTCTACTTCTCGGGGGAAGATAACAATAAAAATTTACGATTAGGCAGCGCTCTGTGGTTGTTTTGTTCGGGGTGTACAAATTGTAGAAAATGAGGTGAAAATTTTAATGCGACCAGAAAGAAAACGTAAAAAATATAGATTTTCTTCAGATTTCTTAAACATAAACAAAATATAGACAACAGAAAGGTAAGTAAAAGAATACATACATAACTACCAGGAGAACTGAGAGATTACGGTAAGCAAACAGTAAAACATGGTAAATCCAGGCAACTGTAGGTTGTTTCTCGGATTTACCGGGCGTTTTTTTTTTTTTTTTTTTTTTTTATTCATAAAGAACGGCCTGGCCGTATTGCTTACCGGGCGTTCAAATTTATGAATTACTGTTTATTATTTCATTTTTTTATCATAGCTGAATAAATTGACTCCTTTTCGATCCACGAATTATTATTTTTTATTTGTTAATACAATGAGTTTGACAATGAGTTTAAGGGTTTTTTAGGGTTTAAATTTTAGTCGAGAGTCAGCTGAATAATAAGAGAATTGTAAATGTTGGATGGCTGCATCATCATAGGCCATTTTACAGCATATTTCATATTATGGCAATCGTTAGTAGTCAAATTCACGAATAATCGAATTCATCCGCAATCGAACGTTGGATTATCCGTGCTATTCGCATTGTCCGGACTCAAGCAGTGTTATTTATAAATATTAAGTGGAAAAGTATCGCAAGCGACCACTAATACTATCACAACGAAAGCATCTTCCTGACAAGGCTTCTACGATGTGCTCAACCCTGAGTCGGCCGAATAAAAGAAGAAAAAGAAGCAGAAGAATAGGAGGAAATATTTATACTCTTTTAAGCAGACCACTGCCTCCGCCATTAAGAAGCAGGCAACATTGTTGTTCACGTGCAAAATCTAGTTTTAATTCGCTTTTAATGAATGTGCCAGAAACTTAATGAATGGTACGAGCTTAACCTCCACATTCGTGGTTCAGATTGTCAATGCATTACCATCACGTACCGGGATGCCCCTTTCGTGAGATTTCATTAAAAAGGATCGTGTGAAACTTTCAAAAAGGCAGTCCTGCATGTGAAAGTTCTAATTCCAATCGGTCCATCCCTCATTAGGAAGCGGTGCCATTCTGCTTTACCAGGGGATGGCAAGCGCTGTAAGTGGGAAAAATGTCACGCCGTCAGCCGATTGCGTTGCGTTAATTTCTCACATAAATCATGCAAGCGCACGACCGAGAGGCGCACGGGTAAATTAAAACGTTCCACTGCGTCCGGAACACCTTAATCACACCCCTAAACTAAAACAGAGGAAGCGGAAAAAAGCAGCAACCACGGTTCAGGTCGACAGAGTGCCCGAGCTGCCCAGCTTATGTTTTATGAGTTTGTTTATCACTTCTGCGTATCTTCTGCGTCGCTTTCGAACCAACAATTATGCTAACCTGCTACGCGATCGCTTCTGCCGGAGGAAGAACGCGAAAAGGCGAATCAAAAACACAATGGTGGATCGCCCGGCTGTTGGCTGCAAAGGCGTGAGACGGTTGCAGCGGGCAAAGGATGCAGCTTCCCATCGCGAAACTGGCGCCTCAACCGTTTCTTGGCGCGAACCGTGCCAAACACCTTCGCTGATACGATGATGCTGTATCACGAATGTGCCAGGAAGCAGCGCGCTCGTAATAGCCACTACCGAGCCCAAAATGATCCGCTAACATCCTATTTGGCCCGGGTCCGGCGCGCTTGATTGAGACACAAGCTGCGAGTGCGTGCATTTCATTAAGCAATAATTTATTCCCTCCTCCCATAATGCTACTCCCATTAATGAAAACATATCAGATGGACAGAAAACCCAGCAGCACCAGCCTACAAAAAAGCATTACCAAAAATTGGTCCATCCTTCAAGACAGCATCAACGTTCGATGGGTTCGTTGGACGGTCGGTCGATTATGGCGGGCGGGCAATTGATCCACAAAAATGAGGATCATTTTTCTTCCCAGCAGCGTTGTGTCGTGTCCTGACGGTTGTAAAACGTATGCGTCTTTTGGATATTTTTTTTCTCCCTTCCGCGTCATATGTAAAGTGCAAGTGGAGGTCTTATCCTTCCTTACAGTAAAACTTCCCGATGTGGAGCCAGCATTTGATGGCATTTATTTAATAGGATGAAATGACTTCACGCTTTACTATGGAAGATAATTTTGTTGAGCGAATTGCATAAATTTGGGCGATGTGTACAAAATTGTTTTAATGTTTTGCTCCTCCAGAAAGATTGCAATTTTCATGACAAAATTAGAATATTATATTCTGTTTAACAAAAATTAAATATGCAGCCTTCTCCGTCCAATATGGACATTAATATAAATCCCAAACAATCGGTCCATTTACTGAGTGTTGCGCGCCCACCGAAAAAGAAAGCCTAAAAGCCGCACCGAGTGAGCAATTGATTGATGGAAGGTAACAAGAAGGAGCACATTATAAAACGTGCTGCATACATTTTACTGAAAGTAAAAATAAGTACTTAATATGCGCAAAACGAAAACAAAGCCTCATACTAACCTATTACGCAACGTAACCGGGTCATGTGTCATTAAAGTGGTCGCTTGGAATGAAATTTCTTGTTGCGCTTATTTTACCTCCGCTCACGGTGCTCCACCGAGCCACCGAAACTGCAGTGATAGTTTGGCATCCTTTAATGGGTTGTGCATGCCGAACTGTGTTTTGCCTTTTGGGAGGAACACGGTTGCGAGTTCGGTTAAGCTGCTTAACATCAATCAAAAATCGTGTGCATTAGCAATCGCACGTTGCTATAAAATATTATCCATCTGTTGGGAAATATTGCGAAGCATAAATTATAGCAAGTGTATTACTAATACAACATTTACTATAAAAACTAGTTGATAAGTATTTTTATTTGCTTTCTTTTTCCCTTACCCTTATTATTAACCTCCCGGCGCTCGCTAGCTACAGTGTTGCAGGAACTTCCAGGGGCGTTGTCAGGGCGCATTGCATAGGGCTACCACTCACCGTGTACCGGGTGTCAGAAAGTCGCACCCCATATCCTAACGGCAAAAACATGTGCGAGTTCGTGTTCGGCTTGTCTCCTGGCCGCCGGCATGTTTGATTGATTGAAGCACGGATTTTGCGCATCGAGTTACTGGTTACACGACTTTTTACCATCGTTCGCAGCGCTGTACAACGCACCGGGAGAAAATGTTTTGCGACGGTTTTTTGGGGAGATAAAATAAAAAAAAGTAAATTACGTAAAAACTGTAATTTTAAATTCAAACCAACATTTAAACTCCTTTTAAATACTATAAAAATTTACCATTAATGCTTGCTCGCCCAGTAAACCAGAGCACGGAGAACGCACTCCCGATCTGTGTTAACATATTCGCTTCCCACCAATCAACCATCAACAATTAGGATGCAGCTGAGTGTGAAATACGACATGACGACGACGATACGAGATACGACGCGTGTGTGAAGTAGAAGCGATGCTTCAGCCATATGATGTAAATCAAGGCACATGCGTGGGGATTCGGAATGGTGTTATAAAAGGGAGGAAAACAGAAACGTACGATAACGAAACGGATGGCAAGGACAAGGGACAGACACTTTATCGGGTGAATCTAAACGTGTACATCCGTGCTTCGATTGCATCTGCAATGTATGGATAGGATGTAAGAACGGGACGACTGCTTACCGAGACCTGTGCGGGTCGATGCATGCAAAAGATGTTGTAAATGTTTCGTAAATTCATCAATCAAGTGTGATACAGAGACGCAATCGCAGTTTTTTGCTTTGGTAATAAAATTAAAATAAAGCAGAGTAAAAAATTATTACTTAAACATCTTAAGGTTTAAAATGTTTCACACTTACAGAATTAAGCAGTTGGTCAGTAAACTAGGATACTAATCAGACTCTTAAGGTAGAGCTTAAACTCACGGAAATTAAAAACATTTGAGAGATTTAAGTTGCTTCAACACATTTTTTCTATCCTTCCCTTCTTTCTTCAAACGTGGCTCTACAACCTTTCTGGCTTGCCGTAAACTTGATTCTGCCCGTAGCTAGACAATCAGTTTTATGTTAATTTTTTCATGAGGGTTAGATTCCATGGCAGTTAAAAATCGGTGTGCCAAGAGCTCTCTAGCAGTGCCAAAGCAGAGGGATAAAATGACATGTCCAATGAAGTCTTATTTGAGTCTAACGAAATTTGTACATTATCAGCATATGGAATGGAAAAAAAACTTGGACTAGATTACGACGAAATTTAGAACTCTTAATTTAGAAAAATCTTAGTATATCAGTTACGCTGCAACACCTAACGACCAAGTTCTTGAAGTGCTTCATCTTCCTCCGTTTATTTCAACAAAATAAAAGAATAACAGAATAACAGCACTACCTGTTTCGAAGCTATAATTAACAATGATATATCTTCCAGAAAATGAGGCGATCCGGTTGTAGAGACGACAGTTAAAATCCCACTCGAACCATCTTCCCGTACGCAGGGCTGACTATCCTTCTTCTTCCCTGGCACTACAATCTCGAGAGGTCTCGGCCTGCCATTTCTGGCTTTCTGTGACTTGACTTTACTCGTAGCAAGGTAGTCAAGCCTTGCGTACGGGGAGACGGTTTGGATGAGATTTGAACCCCGGCCCTGCCGTGTGAAGACCGGTGCCGCTGTCGCCTTGACCGCCCCAAACAACGACTTAATCAATCCACAGTAAACTAGAACTAGCAAGACTTTACCTTTCGAGGTTATATAGAGCCAAACAAGAATGAGCTAGCTTCCAGAAAATGCAGACCATAAATGAAGTCCTGTAGAATGCCAAGGCCAGTAAATTCGGACTAGTATTAAGTATGAAGCAGGAGAGTTGGTGTCAGTGTCAAATTTGAAACTCAACTTACCATCAGACATCCAGGATTGTATGTTTTCTGATGGAAATCTCGGCCTAACTACACATTGGATTGCATTCTGGGATGTGCTATAATTTTAGTCATCCTTCAGTTATGGAAGCCAGATGTACTAAACGCTTGTGGAGCCATCTACAGGAAGCAGGTAGCAGCTAGTGTTGCGCATAAATTTATAAAGTTGCTATAAAAGCTAAACGAGCATCATAAATACTCAGTAAAATAACGTTTCCAACCTTTGCACTACTTTATGGTGCTGATCATACTAATTACGCATGTAAAGGATACGAATTAAATGACTATAATTAGGTTTGGGGACCCCCTTCTCGACCCCCCCCCCCCCCCCCCTAGGTATGAACCGATAACGTACATTTAGCTTTTTTATTGCTGCCCGCTACTGCCCGATAGTGTCAATATGTTGGAGGTGATCTCACCTTAATGTAACCGCAAGGACTGTCGGGTCTGCGCAGCGGACTTTTTTTGGAAAGTAACGAAAAATGGTCAAGAGGTCGTGGTGATCGTAGTCCTTAGCGGCACGCGGAAGCTGCCGGGACGGTAACCAGCGATGGGTTAATAGCAGGGTGACCACGCCAAAACCGATTTCCTTCCAGCTCATTTGATAAGCCACGACACCCGAACCGTAAGGAGCACCGAGCTGTTCCGTTCCGCCAGCCCAGTGTGCGTGTGTGTGTGTGTGTGTGTCTGTTTCGTAAAGGAGGCCAGAAGTGAAAGGAATAAAGGTCTTTATGAGTTTTCGTTGTTTTCTCCCAAAAGGGAGGACCTCCGTTTGTTTTCTTTCTTTCTTTAACTTCCATTGCTCAACTCACGCTGTTGCAACATGCGCTTGCCCCGTTGGGTCCCCGAGGGTCCGTCCGGTACAATGGTCACATTCCTGGCCACATCAGTCAGTCCCGGACGCTTTGTGCGGACCCGGTGTTAACGGCAATAATACCAATAATAATGACGAAAGATCTTAAGCGAGTGGATGGAGCCGGGCGATCGGGCTCTTTTGCAAACATGCGCACCCCGGCCCCTCGAACTCTCCGGGTGGAAAAATAGTAATTATAATACAGGATCAATGTGGTCCGGTGCGCCGTAACGCGCTTACCGAACGATCGCAATCATGCAAACGGTTTCGACCGATCGATCAATCGGGTCGACCGTGAGAGGGCGCGTTTAATTATCGTATCCCGGTGTGCAGGATATTCTTTTCGTTCGTTTTCGTTGGCGGTGAGGATGGAAAACAATACGGATGGGATTTTTAAAAGAAGAGATAATTTATTCTATTGACATATCGGTTTCGATTGTAAATTAGTTTTGATTCTTCGTCCCATTTTAACAACAGAATTCAGGCTATATAGCGTTGCGGTGTTTGCATCTCTAGGGATGAAATCTAAAGCGGCCAACAGTGGATTCTCTTTGGGTGCTGGATAATGGCATCTACTCTTAATTTTGCTCCAGACGATTCCTATGAATTATTGCTATGATTCTATATGGCCTAACTTTGTCTAAAAGTATCTTTTGAGTCACAATTTTGCACTTCGCATTGCTGTCGTAAGGTGCTATAATTTTTTTAGGCATTGTGATCAGGCTCATTTCTGTAACGAATATCCTTCAAGAATTAAAACAGCATTAAGGTGAGCTATTGGAACGGGTTCTGTTCAAGGTTCCCTGAAATAGGAGACCAACATCTCTGGAAGTCAAGAATAACAATTACTTACGATCGTCCACACGCTTTGTCAGACCTGAGAGAAGTGTTGATTACGGTTCTCTAGCGGACAAAACCAACTTCTCAATTGCGAATTCAAAATATGTGAATTTAACAGCAAATACTCGTTTAATGGCCTTCATCACAGCAGTTCTCACGTTGACTGAGAGTAAAACGATCCATTTTCTATAGGCCCAACTCATGGGGCGGCACTCGTTGGTATAGGCGACAACGTCGCCAATCTTCACACAGCAGAAGGACTGGGGTTCAAATCCCATCCCAACCATTCTCCCGTAGTGAGGGCTTGACTATCCAACTACGAGGTATCATTTAGTCTATTAAGCCAGAAATGGCAGGCATGACCTAATAAGAGGTCGTTAGGCGAAAGAAGAAGAAGAAGTAGAAGGCCCAACTCAGCCTCAAGTAAACCAGGAGGGAGATGATGCAGCAGGCTCGTTAGAGTTTTATTTTTATTTTTTTTTATGGAGGCGTTGGGTCTTTGAGACCTTATGGTTCGTTTGTGTGAGGAAATAATTGTGCACATTCCTTTAAAAATGAACAAATATATCAGTAAATAAATAAAATTGTTTAGGAGTAGTCTGTTCGTCCTTCCTGAAAGAAGTTCTCCAATGCTTAAAACGTTGCCCTACCAAAAGGCGTAGTGCTTTGGGACAAGCTACATTGCATCAAACGATGACTAACTGGAACCCTACAGCTCTAGTTGTTTGTTGCGATAGCCTATAAAACAAAGATGTCCCAGGCCTCCAACTGACACCAGAGACTCTGAAGTCTATGATAAAACGCACGTCGAGGTCGATGTTGAAGGAAGGAAAGACCAAAGTAATAGATAAATATTTTTGGTAGCGAAAAACGATCGTTTAAATATAATTTTTACTTGCTCTTTAATTAAGCTTGTTTAAAAAAAATCCCTTGCTTTTTTTAAAAATCATTTCTCATTTTACAGACTTCAATTTTATAGACTTGTTTTGGAAAGCTTCATTTTCCACCAAACCAAAGGCCAATCCAATTAGCTTAATTATGTTGTAAGTGTAAGTTTAATTAAGATTCTGCGCAGGGTAAAAGGTTTTACGGCCACGATCGCGACCCACATCCTGGTGAGGTTATGCATTTATGATCCCTTACGGTAACGGCGCACGTCAAACATCGCACAGAGATGTCACCGGGTGACACCGTTTATTTTTTTGAAGAAATTTTAACAATTATCTCGATAAGCAAGGGTGAAAACGAACTGTGCGGTGGCGTTGGTGCAATAAAACAGTTTCACTGCATTCAGCCGTTAAATTTAGTTTCCTGGCGTGGAACGCGTCACGATGTGCGGCTCGATCCCGGTGGTGGTGGTGGTGGTGATCGAAGAAAGTGTTGATCATTCGTTTGTGATGAGCTTATGTGTCGAGCTCTTTCCGTTCCCTTGCAATCCTTCCCCATCCGGATCAGGGTCATAAATGGCTAATAAGGAATAAAAATGGACACGAGCACAATGCACAAGAGAAAGGAGAACAAAAAAAGTACATCCCCCGTTAACTCCGTGTGATGTGTTCTTTCATCTTTTGCCGAGTTCATCTTGGGTTGGGAGTTTTGCCAACGAATAAAAAAATCGCACACACGGTGACAGCCATCCTGCACTCACTGAACGGAAAACGAGCCCAGGTCCTGCCGCGCTGCCTATCAAACAAATCGCTTAATTGATTGATACGCGTCTGACCTTTCGTACGGACGCGAAGTTGTTAACTTAATTTACAGAGTGTTTTCGTCCACCCTACAACATTCGGGTGAAACCGTTTGTACCGGTTATCGGATGCGAGCGACAAATTATTAAAACGATCGCTCCGTACCTGTTGGGTCGTCGAAGCTTCGCCGGGGACACTCACAGCAGAGACACGCTTGTGCCGATCGGTGGCCATAAATAAGCCATCGGTATCCTTCCATGGTGCTGTAACCGGTGCCCCTCGCAGGGTTGGAACAAATGACCCGAAACAACGACCCGTTCCCAACGACATCCCCCCCCCCCCCCCCCCAGCACTGCTTTCCTTTTGCGGTACGATCACTTGACTTCAGTATTTGCTTAACGCTTATCATTATTCGCCCATATTTATTTAATAAAAAAGCTGTTACGATCTTCCCCTCGAGCCCTCACAAGCACCCTGGGTCGCCCGGGTGGAAGATCTCGTAAATTTTACGCACTCAACAAGCCAAGAAAGCGGAGTGGCATAAGAGTGTTTGCTGCCGTAACAGTAAGACAACAACAAAAAAAGAGGAACGTAGCTTCCAATAATCTTTTCTCCTTCGTACCCCCCAAAAAAAAAAAAGCCGCACGATCGTTGGCCGTTGTTGCCTGCTCGTTTGCCGGCAGCGCGAACAAAAGCGATCACCTGAAAGGACACCGGATCGAAGCATAAATGACGAGCATAAATTAAGCGAAATTAACCTGAACCGACGGGGACCCCAAGTTTTCCTTTGGAGTGCGGAGTGGGAAACGGTTTTCGTGCCACTGTCGTCGGAGTGCAAAATTCAATCAAAATACCTTTAGGGCGGTTCGGCTGCAGGTTCGAGCTGCACGGCTCAACACAATCGGTTGCATTTGTGTTGCGTTTTTTTTTGATTCTACGTTTTATTTTTATGAAACACTTCATAAATCATTTTGCATCTTGTAGCGTCTGCATGTGTGTGTGTGTTTTCTTCTTCCTTTTATGATCACCAACGTGAGAAGGTATTGAAATTTCATGGAGGAAAAAAATATATCTGGGCGACCGTAGATAACGGTGGATATCGCTGGACGCTTCTGACACCCGTTTAGTTGTAGATCTTATCGGGACGGGAAAACATAGCGTACGTAACGAACGTAACAGCGAATACGCTGCAACGATTTGTAGTGGGGCGAAAATGGAGAAAAAAGGGAGGTTGACAATTGTTTTAAGTTGCTCGGCTGAAAGGAGCTTTGAGTTGGTATGGTTAAGAGGACGCTTACAGCCTCTAGGAACGGTTGAAGAGTCGATGTACATTATTTAAAAATCGCCACGAGGTACTACAACTTTATTTTATACACACTATGTAAAAAAAATATAACTATTTTACAGCAATATTTTTCAGAACTATATTGAAGCCAATAAACGGTATCCAAATTGGCTTCCAATTGTAAATATTTGTTAAAGTAACTTCTAGTAAACTCTAAGTATTTTTACCCTTTTTTGAGACTTGAATTGAGAGATGTATTGACCAACTATTAGCGGCTTGGCTCTCGTGTCTGGTCGCATCGTTAATAATAATTATTATTTTGGGTAAAGTTATGATAAATCTTCAAATTCTTCATCTTATTCCTTGGCACTACAGCGTCGACAGGTCTCGGCCTGTCATTTTACTTGTTTTTACCCGCAGCTGGAGAGCCAGTCTTAAGCGTACGACGAGGCGGTCTGGATGGGATTTGATCCGCCTCACTTCAAGTAACGAATGCATTAAAAATAGAGCAATTTTTAGTGGCAACCAAAATAAAACAAAAATTATCGAAAACTTCATGATTTTTTTTTTTTTCAAAACAAAGAAGCTTTTTATTTGAAACTCAGCTCTTTCTGAGTCATACAGATCTGTTTTAGATTCCACATTGAAGATAGAATGATTGGATCATAAAGGTCCTCCGATAGACACGCTACCAATTATTAAACTCATTGGGGCGGTCCGGTGGCGCCAGTCTTCCCACGGCAGGACCAGGGTTCAAATCCTATCCAGAACCGGCTCCCCGAACGCAGGGCTGACTACTTTGCTATGGGGCAAATCAAGTCACAGAAAGCCAGAAACGGCAGGCCAAGACCATTCGAGGTTGTAGTGCGAACAAAGAAAGAAGAAGAAAACCATTGCTGCTGACGATAGTTCTGAGTCTCTTTGATCGACGACATAGCTATCGTCAAAAAATAAATTTAAAAAAATGCCTTAAGCCTAAGAAAGTTATCTTATTGAATGTCGTGTGGTATGGACAGCAATCTGCCCATGTTGCTCGGGATATTCTACATTATCTGGAGTCTGCCCTCTACTAGAATTTTTTCCACTTGCTCCAGAAGTGAATAGATAATATAAAACTCGAAGCAACTGCAACTAGTGATCAGTATGTTTCTCAATATTCCTTCTTCTTCTTCTTCTTTCTTGGCATAACGGCCTCTTCATTTCATTTCATTTCATACTGATAATCTTATATTTAATCTTAGCAATAAAATAATATCTATTTCTAAACGGAATACGGAAAGACAGAAGGCAGCAAAAGGAAGAATACGAAAATGCAGAAAAGATTAGGACAACCGGGATCGAAAAACAGGCAGGGAAATATTAAAATCAAAATGATGGGACGAGGAGTTGAACGTTTTGATTGCAATAAGGAGGAGATCCTTGAGGCAATATAAATTGGGGGACGGTTACGAAGAGCACGGGAGGGAACATATAGTGGGATATTGACAGGTAAAGTTGGGGCATCGATACAATCAAGGAGAAGTGCGGCAATAAATGAGGATTGGGAGAGGGTACGGCGAACTTCAAGAGAAGCAAGTCCAAGCAGTGCGACATCTGTCCTCGTAACAGAGCAGGACAGGTGGATCCTTGCAATCGGAGACCAGATCACCGCTGAACACTGAACAGAACAAAGTCTTCAGACAGCAGGCATTGGAAAAGTCACGGGACACATGTTTCAAAACACCAAGAGTTCTCCTAGACTTAGTGACTATCGAATCAATGTGGTGAGAGAAGGTAAGACCCGTGTCAAGCCAAACGCCCAAGTCCTTGATCACCGAAACACGTTTAACAAGAACCTGGTCCAGGGAATAAGGATACATAGAAGGAATCAGATGTAGGATAGAAGGTTTTTAAGTAGTCGACAAAACAGAGGAAACAATCGGGAGGAAGGACGGTACAAACATCAGTGATCAGCAAAACGAATATCAGTGGACGCCAAGACGCTTCCTTGAGGTACACCTGCGCCGGAAGGTAAGGGAGAAGAAACGGAACCTATAAGGAAAGGAATATAGTCCGTGTCGTTGTGGCAAGGATTTTCTCTTAACTGCTATTCGCATATTTATAGACTGATAGATAGTAAAGTATCAATAATATTTTCATTTATCTTGGAATCGTTGTTCAAGCCTTGATGGTATAAAAATAGGTGTGGTATAGGCCTAGAATAGCTGTAAAATTTTCGAATATAACCGAATGCGTACAGTTTTTCTACAGAGAAATTCAACCGCCAATAGCTACTCCAGTCATTCGCAATTTTGGTGCTTATGATTTAAATAAAATTATCATCACAAGCTATATTTTCTCCTGGCAACAATTAAACAAAACATAAAAAACATGATTTCAGAACATCAAACAGCGGGCATTGCTAGGGGAAAAAATCGTCACTATCTCACTAAGACGTCGCTTGGAATAGGTCACGGTAGGAGACATTTTTTTTCAGTTGGTTCTTGTTGTTTGCTTCCCCGTTATCGCAGCTTCTTGCTTGGTCAGCAGAATTTCGAGTCCCATAACTATCACCACCGGAAGACTGTTGCAATTGACAGTGTTCTTATGTAATGTGACAATCCATAATTCCCGTGCCTGTTTTCTGACGAAGGTTAACCGACTAATGCCAATAATTCGTACACGCTTTTGCTAGCTTGTTTACCATCAGCGGCATCCTTTATCAGTAGCTGGTTTGGTGTCGTCGGCTGTGAAAAAAAAACGAGGTTTTCTCCGACATTCCGACCAACAAAAACAACATCGCCACTAGTATTGTGCTAGGTCGTGATGTACTCATGTCGTAGTTTGGGTTCTTCGGAGGTTGTTCTTACATCAATTACGTATTCCATTCCTTGCCCCTTTTCGGAAAACAACAACAGCTCGTTCTACATGCTCGTTTGAGCCGATCTGCACGAGCAAAGCCAAACCATTTCCAAATTGTCTGTGGCCGCGATTAGGAAGACGCAACTTTTTTTTATGCATTTCTCTGTCTCGATGCTGGTTTGGATGCCCCGTCGAGAGGTGATAGGTTATCGCGGTGCCGCAAAGAGACGCAATAAATATTAAAAGGAGGACTGTTGGGGTTCTGTTTTTTTTTTTGTTAGTCGAAAGGGACATCTCTTGATTAGACGACTAAAATGGAGTTCGAAGGGGTAATTAATGTCTAGCGTCTGGCATGTGTTTGAAAACAAGGCCACTCGAAGTGATCTGATGGCGGGCTTTTCTTGGAAAATGTTTCTTCAAGCTAATAAACTTCCTCCTTCAAAACGCTCTCCAAACAGCTCCTGGGTCAATGAAAGTTTAACACTTCAAATTATAACACCTTATCGCCACTGAAAACTTGTTCTCGAGCGTGCCAGAAAGCACTCGGACGACGAGTTCCCAGAACTTGATCTTCAATGATTGACTATTAAAATGTAAATAAAACCGCGCTCTAGGGTGCGAGCGACCAACGGCACGACACATTAAAATTTTAGTAAAAATAGAAAAATTCAAGCGACGCACAGAAGCGGATGAGTAAAAAAAAACACTCACATACACACACAATCCCGAGTGGCGGCATTTTCACAAGATGTCTAAAATAACAAATCGAGTGCGCATATGCAGCGACCGGTACGATGCTCTCACGCGTTTACAGTGTGCGTTTGTGTTGTGAGAGACATCACTCACTCTCTCTAATAGCGCCGACACGGTGACACGCGGTTGCTCTCAGCAGTTCACGGCCGGGGGTGACTCACTATAAGGGTGAAGAGCTGACGTCACGGGGTAAGTAAATGACAGAGAGCGTGAGGGAGGGGGATGAAAAGAGAGAGAGAGCAAGCGAGCGAGAGAGAAGGTCCGTTACTACTAATTTGTTTAGATCGATCACACGATCGCAGATTACAACTGACAGCATAAAGCCGGTGTTTTAGTTCGATTTAATTTATTTATCATTAAAAAAAATACAATTAAATTACTTTAAACACCACAAGACACGTGAGTGAGAGGAAGAAGAAAAAAAAAGGGAAAAAAACATGTCACCAAGTGTTGCTAGGTGTAAAATGGATTCGGCCTACTAGGTTGTAGTATGCAATATGTATTACTGCCTATATTTTTTGGTGTGCAAAAAAAAGTGCGCGCCCGAGAGAGAGAGAGAGAGAGAGAGAGAGAGAGAGAGAGAGCACTAATAAGGGTGTGAAACGGTTAAAAAACCAAAGTAAAAAAAAAATGCCAAACTCAGTTCAGCTTTAACTACATTTTGGCGAAAAAAAATCCGAATCCACCCCACCCCCCTGCGGAGTTTTTTTTGTTGTCTTGCTTCTCCCCGCGATTCGCTAAAACTCACCCCACCCCCCCCCCTCGCTATGTCACTGTGTTGGTGATGGCAAAATTCGCGAAAAAGCGCGTCTCGCGCTCGCGCACAATATGTTCTCGATTTCGCACACATGAAATAAATATGTAGGCAAGGCGAGCAATAAAAAAACGACCACAGCTAACCGGCGAACGTGTTGGTTTGCCGGTGCGCTTTACCCATCCTCCATCTGCTGGTCGGCCAAGCAAGCGACAGACGGGCTCGCGAATTACAAATACCGCCAACGCGCGTATGGCCCGAAATAAGAAAAAAAGAAACAAACCAACACCCTCACGTCGGCCAGCCAGCCAGCCAGCGTACGTACGTACGAACGAGTATCGGTTAGTTGTCACATCGGTAGCCTGGTGCCTGATGGAACACAGCGTCCGTCACGTTAAAACTCTTCAAACACTGTTAACCTGTCACTTCAGTGAGTTTGTACCTTTCCCATGGGGGGGGGGGGGGGGGGGGGAGAGGATTCGCTTTGCAGAAGCGCACGAAAAATTACAACATTACATCCGAAAAGTGTATGTAAAGTGCGCGCTTTACTTACGGTACGGATCTTCGGCCAACAACAACTGAAGCGTCTGGTGTGCGTGCGTGTATTACCATCGTCGTCGATCGGTGACCAATACCAACAGCTAACGCTAACACACCATCGCGCACAAGAAACGTCAAACAAGGGGGTGAATATCGCGAATTTGATGCACACACGAGGAAAAAAAAACACAGCTACCAGTGCCTACCCGCTAGATTGGCATCAGCAGCAGCAGCAGCAGCAGCAGGTTTGCCGTTTTTTTGACGGAAGTGTTCAGTGTGTGTGCGTGTGTTGGTGTTCTGGACGCGCTGTGTGTTTGCGAAGCGCTTGCCGCAGACTATTGGCGTTGAATTTTATTCGATTAGTTCGCGACCTTCTAAAGCGAGTGTTTTGGTTTAGCGTTCCTAACAAAAATTGCCATTCTTCTGGACACCTAGAAAATAGGGTGTGTGTGTGTGTACACTCACGTGTATGTGTTACCTTTTTTTGTTGTTATTCATAATGCAATCCCAACGCAACCCATCAACCTCACCTCCCCAAAACGAAACCTGCCCGTGAGTGAGTCAAAAAAATAAGACGCAAAAAAAGGGGGCCTGCTCCCAAAACGTGGATCAAAGTTCTGGTTTTTCAGCCGTCTTCTTCTGCTTCATCATATTGCCCCAAAAGCAAACGTACTTTGCTGCAAGTGTGTAAGTAATGTATCGGTGCATTTGGAGACAGTTTTGCTTTCGGGAGCACCACATGTGCGAGTGGTGTTGCACATTGAGGCAAAACGCTTCTTAGTGCAAGAGGTTTGTTTGTCGGATACGGGTGTTTCATGTGTTGGCAATAGGTTTGTGTTTCACATTAGCGATTTACGTTGGTTTTGTGTGTCATTCTTTTGATTATTTGAATTATTTGTATTACTTTCATTCCAATCATTTGTTTCTTTAATTTAAAGAAAAATTTAATGTGTTTATTTATTAAAGTTTTAAATTTTATTAACAGAATAACGATCGGCATTCATTGTGGTCGTTTGTCGAACATAGCTCCCCCAAAGCTTATTTGTTTTCCATAAGCATTCAAAATTTAAATATTTATTTAAATGCATCAGTTGATTTAAAATCAATATTTTCTAAACGGTCATCACCTTTTTTAAGTTTAAATTGGCCCTGAACTTTGATAATTTTGTTAAAATATAAGTAAAGTAAAAACATTAAGTAATCGTACAATAAATAAATTAAATTTAAAATTGATTACAATTAAAAATTCATTACTAAAATTTTTGCAATTTAAACTAGATTGTGTTATTTAAAAAAAAAATTGTTCAAAATTGCTATAATGACATAAAGACAGTGAAGGACAATAGAATAGGGTGAGCTTTTTTGTAGAAGAGTAAACGTGAAATTTCGATGTTCATTTTCAACGAATAAACGTAATTTTATTTTTATGAAACTTAGTTGGAGAGGTTGGGTCAACGTTCTTACCATTGAGCAATTCAATAAATATATTCTGAGAGTCGCTTTTATTTTTAATTAACAAAAAATACGGCCTTATCGTGGACAAAAGATAATCAAATAAGTCCATTTGTTTATTTTAAAACTCATTAGAATGTAAACAAAATGGCTACTAAAACTGAGGAAGATAAGGTGCTTAACCAAATTTTGGAAAGGCTTTGCGTGTGTCGCAAGCAGTTACAAAATCGGATATAAAGAGTTTATTATATTGTCCTTCACTGTCAATGGAGTTGTTAAAGAGATCCTCGCTTGTAAGTTAGTTAGCAGTTATACGACTTGTTAAGATAAGTTTAAAAATTAAAGACTACCTTATCAATGAGTAAATCTATATTAATATTTTACCAAGAGGCTTTGGACTCCGAGTAATTTGTTGACAAAATTTACTCATAGCTTAAAATCATAGTTGATACATTTCAAACAAATTTGATATTATTTGTTTGTTTCTAGAAGACTTTGTTTTAATATAACGAAATCTATTGTTATTTGCTTAAGCGTTTTTAATTAGGCCCCAAATTAGAAATAATTCCAAATTTAACGTTTATTCAAGTTATTTTTTCCTGTACAATTTGTTTTATAATTTGTTATACCCGAATAACTCCATTATTTTTTTTTAAATTCGTTATTTAGCATTCTAATTATACTTCAATGTTTTTTTTTAAGTAAAACAAACAATTCACCCCGTTTATCGCTATTTTCGCTGTACCCGATGGAGCCACCTGGTGGTTCATGTGGTGCGCGGCAATTTTCCCTGCACACAGTGTTTTTCCAACTTTCACTGTTCCATTGTTTCACTTTCATTACGACTTGGCTGGTAATGTTCTGCTGCGACCGCTACCATATACCGTGCATCATTGTATTGGGCAAGCAACAGCACACTGCACATTTGCATGCAGCCAACGCGCCCATAGTGCAACTCAGCAATGGTCTCTCATACTCTCTCTCTCTCGCTGTGAACAAATTTTCCCCACGTACCACTACACGCGAAACATAAAGCCGGTTGCAAAAACCCGGTTACTTCTCTGTCTGTGTATTTTTTGGGAATATGTACATCGGTGCTTTCCCTTTCGCTTGCACATTGGCCCTGTCTCGCTCGGGCATCACCAACGTTGGGAAGTTGAAGGTTGCATTTTGACAATTTGCACACCCCCTTTGTGCAACACCGTCCCCCACCCCCTCCACCCCATGCACCCGTGCAAAAGCTATGTACAAACTGTGTGTGTGTGTGCGCTTTTTTATTTCTTGCTGCTTGTCGCGTTTACTCTCCACCCATCGTTGATGCACCAACCAACCACTCCCCGGCGTTGTGTTTTCACTGCGAGAGTCGCGTCGCAGGTTCCCCATATTGGCTATCCGGCGAAAAAGGACTCTCTCTCTCTCTCACCCCTCTTACAACAGAAGAGCGAATTTAGGTGAAATGCCGAGACTGGGAGCCCTCAACCCCAACGGGCTTCTGCGTTCTCTTTCACACTCCACATCAAAGCGAGCAGTGTTGCCTTCCTATCTGTCGTTCTCTCTCGCTCGCTCTCTCGCTCTCTATCACATACCCCCATGCCTTCTGGAGCAAAGGTTTCATCTCGCGAGAGAACACACACACACACACACCCCATGACGGGTCGGTTGCTCCGGACCAGCTAAAATAGAAAACAGAGAAAACGCACTCAGTCTGTAATATGCTCTTTATCCGTTCGGCGGCACCAGCAGCAGCAGCCGCACTTGTGATCCCGGTGGAATTATTATTATTTTGTTGAAAAGTCTGGCCCAAGGTTGGTTGTCCCGTGTGTGACGTGCGTGAGTGTGCGGAAGGTTCAAAATTTCGCGCGCGACCAGTGGAAGCCGTTCCGTTTGTTTGGCACGAGTCACAGCATTATTGTTACATCCTCACCAAAAACAAAAAGAAAAGCGTTTGTACGGTTTTTTACCCCCTCGGTATGTGCAGACCCGGATGAACAGGGATGCTTGCTTCATCTGTGCATCGTTACCAGCGAGTGTAAACGGTATGTGTTATAGAGGGGAAAAAAAAGGATTTAAGCACTTGGTTGACTTAGGAGGCGAGCATCGAGTGAATGACAGATTAGATGACAGATTCGAGACATCTCTGAGTCCTCCATCGCGACCATTCGTGTGTTAGTGATAGGATAGTCCATCTAATAATCCATCTTGGACCAGGATAATCCATCTTGGACTTCGTCACGTTCGATTGGTACTTCTTCGAGCTCCGTTGTTTTTACGTGTTTTCAACGTGTTCTGCGTGCCTTGCCGTGTGAAATTTGCTGTCTATAGTTGCACTGGTGTCTTGTCCTCAATTCGTGTCAGATTCCGGCCTGATTTGTTGCATCACCGCGCTGTTATCGACTATTATTCGAGCTAGCGTCCTCGACGTTTCACGCACTCGTTCTTGTTTTGTGTTAGTGCGTTTCGTTCCTGTGTCAGTGCAGCTCAGTGTTTACGATGGCTACGTCCTGTCCTTCGTGCTCCCTGCCTGTAAACAACGAAGAACTGTACAAGTGTGCGGGCTCCTGCGATACATCTTACCATCTTCGTTGTATTGGAGTCCCCGAAGCTGCTCTTCCGGAATTCACACGGCCCGATGCTCAAGCCCTCTGGATTTGCGCAAGTTGCAACGCATCGCGGCTTAGCGGTAGAGCTATATTCAATGAGCTCAATACCGCTCTCGATGTTCTGAAGGACGAGTTGCTTCGTGAATTTGACGGTCGTCTTACTGCCGTCTTGGATGCTGTGCGTGCTGATGTACTGTCGGCTGTTGACAGGAGCAATTCCAACACGCACACGTTGATGCCACTCGCACCACTAACATCATCAACCGCCGCAGCAACGCCATTAAGCTCCCGCCCCGGTGAACTGGACCGAGCGTCCCAAAACGCTCCTAACCGCAATGCGCCTAAACGTAGGCTTGTCGATTTCACGCCTCCTGATGCCGTTTCTGCGCCACCTCTCAACGTTGGCACTGCACCGATTTCACCATCGTCTCGTACCGTGCTGACCGTCCCGTTGAATGTGTCCAACGGGCCGAAATTCTGGTTATACCTTACCAGAATTGCTCCATCGGTGTCGGACTCCGATTTCAAGCTGATGGTGGCTTCTCAGCTAGGTACTGATGACGTCATCACTATTAGACTGGTGCCACGTGACAAGGATCCAGGCACTCTCAGCTTTATCTCCTTTAAAGTTGGGATGTCGCCTGACTTAAAAGAAAAGGCGCTTTCACCATCCACTTGGCACAACGGTATAGTGTTCCGTGAATTCACCGACCACCGCACTTCACAAACAGCACAGAATTTTTGGCACACAGGACCCCGGGAACCACTTCCGACCACCAGTACACGAGTCAACTTGCCGCCCAACCACCTGAATCCGCCGCTCTCCGATCCGCACCACGCCACTATGCCCGAGCCACCACTGCCTTAACTACACGTGTTCTCCGTGATACTCCGCCGACACATGCACAGGCTCCTAACTTAGAGCTTCTCCTATACTACCAGAACGTCAGAGGACTGCGCACCAAGCTGAACAACACCCGACTCGCATTATCTGAGGCTGATCTCGATGTATTGGTACTTACCGAAACCTGGCTCGACGAATCGATACCCAGCGCACTACTAGCTGACACGCAATTCATCGTATACCGTTGCGACCGAAGTACTGATAACAGCATACACTCTCGTGGTGGAGGTGTGCTCATCGCTTGTGCCGCTTCGTTAAACAGCTTCATGTTACGTCACGCTTTCTCATCGCTTGAGCTCCTGTGGGTGTGCGTAAAACTTCATCGCTGCAGCCTGTTCATCGGTGTTATCTACATCGCTCCTGAACGCAGTTCCTCTGTGGATGTGTTCGACAATCTGCATGAGAGTGTATGTGACATTTCCGAACGTATGTCGCAAAACGACCTACTGTTGCTGTTTGGTGACTTCAACATGCCAGCTATTACCTGGCATGCCGCTACCGACCCACCACGCCACTTCATGCCCAACTATTCATCATCCGGTTGCTCTCTCATCGATGGCATGACCTACAATGGATTGCTGCAATTGTCAGGGGTGAAAAATCATCGCGATCGCCAGCTGGATTTACTTTTCGCTAACCCTGCCGCCGCTGAAAGCTGTTCGTTTGTTCATTCCGCACCATGCCCCCTTGTGCCTATCGACCTGCATCACCCCGCACTGGAGACCACTATTTCGGTTCCGTCACCCCCAGCCGCTCATCTACCTCGCAGTGACCGTGGTCTCCGTGGATTCAACTTCCGGAAAATGAACCATTCGAGACTTATTGCCGTCCTGTCGGCTGTCGACTGGTCTTTCATCGAGGAATCCTGCAACATCGATGCTGCTGTCTCCAAGTTCAATGAGAAGATCACCGCTGTTTGGTGTCGTAAGAATGGCCTACTCCTGTCCCCCGATAAGTGTTGTGTGATCTCGTTTTCTCGTTCTCGTTCTCGTTTCCCGTTTAGCTACACCCTCTGTGATACAGTAATACGTCGTGTATCCTCTGTAAAAGATCTAGGTGTGTGGCTCGACGAAACGCTGTCCTTCAGTTCCCACGTTGATTATGTAATTAGCAAGGCTAATAAATCACTGGGTCTGATCATTAGGCTATCGTCCGAAATCCGCGATCCCCTCTGCTTGAAGTCCCTGTACTGCTGTTGGGTGCGATCCTCCTTGGAATACGCGGCTGTAGTCTGGTCTCCCCCAGGCTCCACTGCGATGGCAAGACTGGAGAGTGTTCAGCGCAAATTCACTCGTGTGGCTGTTCGTCGCTTCCTTAACGGCTATCATCTTGCTCTCCCTCCCTATCCAGTCCGTTGCCGTCTTCTTGGGCTAGAAACCATTGAGGATAGGCATTTCCATATCCGTGCTAGCTTCATTGCAGGTCTCCTGTTAAATGAACTTGATGTCCCTTCTCTTCTGTTTGCCATCCCCCTTTATGCTCCTTCCCGTCGCCTCCGCGATAGACCTCCCCTTTATATCCCATCCCGCCACACCCGTTACGGTTCGAACGATCCTCTGCTACGAGCTTTGTCGGCTTTCAACAAGTGCTATCACCTGTTCGACTATAATGTCTCCTTGTCTCGTTTTCGTGTCCGTCTTCGAGAAGTCTCTTTCCTTGCCACCTAATCCTGACTGTCATCCTCGCTTTCCCTTTAAGTGTTAATGAACATTGTTGAACCATCATTGGCGGACAATATGAACTAAATAAATAAATAAATAAATAAATAAATAAATAGTAGTCAGCTATCCTAAGTAGATGCTGTTCCAGTGTTAGGAAGCGAAACTAAAATTTTCTTTCTCTCAAAATATGTGTGTGTGCGAGTGGACTCAACTAGGAAAAAAATAGCCTGAACCACAACATCCGTTTCCAAAAATCTGATGTCATGCAGCACATCACTGTCGCCCATGACATTACGTCGGTGATCGACAATTTTTTTCCACTTGGTCTTGGTCTTGGCTACCGAGGAAAAAAAGAATATCACACACACACACATATCCCCGCCGAAAAAAAGAAGTAAAATAAAAAATGGGGAAACCAACACCACGGGAAAAGACGTCGACGGGATGATGATGATGATGTTCCGCTTTTCCGTTTGATGGGGAGCGCGCTCGGTTACACACCGTCACAAACGCGCGCGCGACCCTCTGTATGTGTGTAAGTGCCGGTTTTTTCGGGGGTCTCCGGGTTTTTTGTTGTTGTTGTTGCTGGTCCCTTCCCCCAAATGGGATAAAGAAGGAGAAAAATAGTGTGGCACTTTTTTTTTCCTCTCTCGGGGGGGATGTTTGTCCTCTAACGTGAACCACCTTTTCGGGGCTAGCGTGTGAACGAGCGAGATCGCATGAACGGTACGTGGCACGATGGCGCATGTGGGTGGACTACAGCGAGGAACCGGACGCGAGCGAAAAAAAAAAAAACGTCGGACATTTTTCCCGCTTTGTCTTGGTCGACGAAATTTCGAGCCAAAGAAGATCTTCCTAACTACGGCGATGGCCTAGAGCACTTGTGGTGGTCGCGTTTGATGAGATGTCGTCTGTTAGTTATGTGTCTTTTTGGGGAAGATTCTACCCATGGTTGGGGTTTTATTTTTCGCGTGAGGCAGTTTTTTGTTGGCGAGCTCGGAATCGAATTATAACTCGATTAGTGTCGATATCATGGACCACTCTCAAGGAAGGCAAACTTGCTATAAAGATGCTATAAAAACACTAATATTTTGTACGTAGTACTCTATATGCAGTTTATAGCGTTCTTTTCTTTTATTTCAATGCCCTAGTTGACGCACAATTCTCTAACATTTGTCTACGTTTTGCTTCCCGTTGCAGGCTCCTTCACGATCATCGAAACTTATCCAAAAACAAAGTGCAACAAATTTTCGACCACCTAACTAACACACACAACACAAGAAGGATCGTATGAAAACTCCAGCTTCCCAGCGCCGTACAACACAAAGTTCAACATCAGCAACAGACAGACACGGATGAAGATGTAGCCATCACCGAGCACTACCAGGAACCGACCGTCGCGACGTTGCGCGTTTGAGTTGTCCGTTTGTTTTTCTTCGGTTTCTGTTTTTTTTTATTTTGCTGCTGAAAATTAAAACCCAAAATTCTCGCTGCAACCACAGTGTTAGTGATATTGTGTTCCGGAGTGGAAAAAAAAAAAAATCGTCAAACCTTCGTGTGGTTCTAAAGTGCGTTCAAAAGCTTCCCTACGAGTGACTTTTTTTTGTTGTTGTTGACGTTTACTGGCTTTTAAGTGATCTAGCGGATGTCCTTTTCGGGAGAACATTACTAAGTTTGCTTCGTATTGCGTTCGATCATTAACTCCCCTGTTTGCACCGCACGTCACCGAGAGTCCAGTGCAGATATGAGTTGCCGTCAGCAGTGCACCGCATCTCGAAACCAGCTGTGCTTGTGAAGTGAAAAATGATACGAACAGCCGAAAAAGCCATGCAATAATATTAACTAAAAAATTTTACGGTGTGATTAGTTTGTTTCACCCATCCACCCACCCAAAATCCCAAAATCTCAAGGACGAACCCCTGCAGCGCCCGGAGCAGCATTTGGTTGTGCGAAATTGTGAAACTATTTAAAACTGCATTAACCATTCAGGGGTGGATGGCAAGTAGCGTTTGGACTGGATAGAGCTAAATCCCAAAAAAAAAACGAAAGGGTCATTAATTTGTTGGTGCACCTCACCGCCCCGCCCCGCGCCCCCACGGTATCATCTAAATGTTGCGAAAATAATTATTAGTATGGAGAGTGAAAATTCTACGGTTGGAACTTCTGCTGCCCGGTGCTATCGATGAAACGTTCGGCACACTTTCGGTCCAGTTTCCAGTTTGTGTTGTCGTTGTGCGGTGCGTTTGTGGGTCCCTTCCCATGCGTGCTTTAGTTTTGAAACCCATCTCAAGCAAACGATACGCCGCGATAACCGTGTTGATAGTTGATTTGGTTGCGTGCGTTGTGTGTGTGTGTGTGTGCGCCCGTGATTGATTGAAACGTGTGTGCGTGTGTAACTAAGACTATGATTTGAGCCTTGGAAGCCGGGGATTAGAAGGTGGAAGGAATCCGAGAGAATCAGCGCGCTGTCGAACTGTGGTGTCTTCCTGGTTGTTCCTTCCGTAATCTGTTACATTGTGGTGAGTTGGATTTTTGGATTAAGATTTAGATAGTTAAGTACATAACCAGGACGTTTCTTGGAGAGGTATTTAAACCATTTTGCTCTTTTGTCGGATATATTCTGAAGTTGTAGAATTACAGCATCATTAGAAATACTTCTAGCACACCTCTCTACTCTGAAGCTTTGTATGACGTGTCACATGACATTTGGTAGTTTATCCGGGGGTTATTTGATGATTATTCAGTGAAATCTTCGGATAACTATTCTGCTACAAGTAAAATTTAATTACTGTCTTATTTAGAACTACAATTTTGCTATAAAAACTATGAGTGAATTTATAGCATACGTTTTAGTAATCATGACCTCTTAGTATTCGATAGACCCTAAACGGTCTCTAAACGATTATCAAAGCCAAATTCAAATGAGCAGAGCAAAGGCTTTTCGCAACATCTTAATATTCCAGTGAACAGTTCCAGTTTGCTGAATACATATTATTTCATATACTAACAACTTAGAGTCCTTTTTTTAAAAGCACGTTCGAAAATGTGTTTACTATCAACTCAAAGCGCTTTTAAGGTGCTAATTTTCTACTGGTATCGAAGTTATTAGAAACAGAAAATCAAACAGCCCTCGAAGAATCTTTCCTCCAACAAGTGTTGATCGGTTTTTTTTTTTTGGGGTTGTGTGTGTTGAGCGAGGAGATTGAACTTATGCCACAGGCGAATGCGCTTCCACCATCCGTCCTCAAACACCCTCCCCCCCCCCCTCCCCTTGCATGCACGTGTGTGCACTTTTCGGGTGGACGAAGGCTTTGAAAACGGGTTTTTTTTCTCCTTAATCAGGGTTGCCCAAATTCGGCCACGAGTTGCAAAACCAGAAATTCGACTCTTTTCAAATGTGTGTGTTTGTGTGTGTGTGCGTTTGTGACTGTATTTCGTTGTCCTCTTTTTAATAAGTTACGATCAAATGCAATAGTGAGGGAAGCAAAAAGAAACCCACACTCCAATGTCCAATCATTAGAAAGGAGACGGGAAACGGTATGAGGAGCAAAAATTGTTTAATAAAGTTGAAGTATAAATTAGGAGAAATTGTAAAACTAATGTATCAATCCATTTCTCTGTCGCTTGATCGCTTGAAGCATGATTGCATTTTGGTTTGTTTGCAGCTGAGATTCAAACGTAAATGACCTTTTTGCGAAAACCTGTCTTTTTTTTTTGGTTCTCCTCCAAGAACTGCAGATCATATCAGGAACCGGTAGCGAGTGGATTGAATAATAAAGGAGAAGAAATTGATATGAACAAGAGGGAAAAGGAAAACGGAAAAAGGAATAAAAAACGCTTTATGCACACGAAATTCGACCACTATCGAGGCAGGGAAGTAGTAAGGTTTGCGTGTACCGAAAAAAAACACCACCACCGAAACCAACCGGTCGTCGTCGGAATGATGGTGGTGGCCAGCTCGGTTTCGATCGTCACCGCCACGGATCGGCGCTGTCGTCTTTCGGACATGATTCTAGCGCGCGACGCGAATACGCGAACGAACAGCAACAACAAAACACACACACAACCCGAGACGATAATTGCCAGCGAAGAAGAATAAATGGACGAAGAAGAACTGGGCAACAACAAAAAATAACAACCTAATCGAAACAAATCTGCAAACACACACGCCAGCCCAAAAGCTGCGGTTGGAAGCGAACGTTACCCCAGCCGGCGGGTGAAACAGTTAGCATGTGAATGTGGACTGTGCGGGTGGAAAATGCGGTGAGAGGGTGGAAGCGAATAACAGCGCGAAAAAGAAGAAGAAATCGGAGAGAGGAGTTGTTTGCAAAAATAAAAGCAAAAGACGAAACAAGAACTGGATGGCTGTGGCTGTGGCCAGAAACACGGAATGCGCGCGCGTTCTTTCTTGGCCGCGAATTTGCAGGTCGTACCCACACAAAATACATGTGCAAAACAGAAGAGAGGGATGCGGGGAGGGTGGGTGGAATGGGAGGAATGGCAGAGGGTTGCCAAAAATCGCACTACACACGCAACGCCGGCTTAACCTGTCCCGTGGATACATCGCTCCGTTGCTGCGGACACAGATCGATTCCTGGGGCCAGTGTTTTATGGCGCGCTCCCTTGCTTTTCGTGCCTTACCGAGATTTTTGTGGCGTAAATGTTGCAATTGTTTTCTAGATTTATTCGTTTCATTTAATTTACATAGCTTATCTTCTGTGCTTTCTGTGTTTGCTTTCAGGAAGTTTGATTTTTATTTTACTTTTTTTACTCTTTTTACTCATTCTCCTTGCCTTTTTTTCTAAATTACAACTATTGTTTATAAGTTTCCTTTTTTTTCATTTGCTGAATTGAGTTATATTTCTCTTGATTTTTTATTTGATTTCTTATAGTATATTTCCATGTTTTATTTGTAGGAATTGCTGCTTTATCTACTTTCTTTTCTATCTTTTGTTTTTTTTCTTAATATCTGTTTTCCGTATATCTTGTTTTCCACTTTATCTGTATTGTTGTGTTTTCGATCTCGCTTTTCATAAAATTTGTTTTTTTCATAATTATTGCATTTTAATTTTGACGCAATTTAGTTTCATATTTTTCATATTTTTCTTTTAATTTTTTGATTTTTTTGTTAATCTTTTATTTTTAGTTTCAATTTTTATATTTTTCCAAGTTTAATTTGAAGGAATAAATTGTTTTTCTATTTTTTTTTTGTACTTTAATTTTTATTTATTTATAATTACGATCTAACGCCATATTGTCAGTTTTTGTTCTTGTGTTTTTTCATAAATTTAATTTTTATATTTAACTTAATTTAATATTTAATTTAATAATTTATTTTGTTTATGTTTTCACATCTCTTTCTTTTGAATACTTTACTTGTTTTAATTATGAATCCAATTTTTTTAATAAATTAAAATCTTACTTTACTAATGCCACAAACTTATCACTCGCTTCAAGCTATAATATCCAAATTTTGGCAAAAACAAGACACACTCGCACCAAAAAAAAAATAAAATGCACACACAGATCTCGTAACTCTCGGTTCGTCTCTCCGTTAGTCGCCAGCCATCAGCCAGCCGCCCTTGCACGTTCGCGGTTCGTCGTTTCGTTTTTGCAATTTTTGGCTCCGTGTCTGGTTTGTTTGGACCTGGAAGGGAACCACAATTCCTGGAAAGAGAACTCCGGCACAAGACATGTTGGCAATGTTTTGCGTTGATACGGGGAGAAGGTGGTTGAGGGAAGCAGAGCGTGGCGTGAGTTTGGATGGGAAGGGGGTCGAGTTACTCGTACCCGTTGGTAAACATTTCGGTGCGACGTCGCGAAAGACGCGCACAGTTCATTGTGGGCCGGCAGGTTTCGTGGCGTTTATTTTGCTCTTCAGATTCGGTGATTTTGTTTTTTGTTTTTAGGGGGCTCTGCGTCTGTTTGCGGGAGGAAGCTTCTTCTCATTTACTGTCCACACGGCTTGATGGAGCTTTTACACATGCGACGAATAAAATGATCCGTTTGTGGAGCTTCTTCCTTGATATGGGAGTTTACGCAACAAAAAAGAAAACTAGAATGGTACTCGATCATCTTTAACGATTCTACACGATTCTACCGATCGCCGGAGATCGACGGAACGAATGTAGGTCTTCGGTTCTGCTGTCTGCCAAAACCAACCCCAAACCTGTTCTAGCGTTTGTAAGCATTCTTATTTGCACCAACCAGCCAACAAAAAAATGGTAAATTTGCACATTAGCTCTTACGCTCCCACTACCCACACACACACACACACGCAGACAATCAAGCCGATGGTGGATGGGGCATGTCGTGCGCTATGTGCCACGAGTACGATCGAACGCTCGCCCTCGTCCAGATGATTGCCATTTTGTGAAGGTCATGAACTTGAACGTTGCGCCGCAGGGTTGACGGTTGAGTGATTCGGCTTGTTATTGTGTGTTTTGTAGTTTTTTTTTTTTTTGGTTTTTCGGAAGCAATTTGCAGTTGTGCAGAGAGTGCAATTATGGTGGCATTCGGGTGCATCGATGGTAACGACGCGGTCTGCAGTTTAAATTGAATCGAAATAATGGCTCCATTTTGGAATCTTGATTTGCGTGTGGGATTATGGACAACTTTCAGAATAAATAATTTCATATTTAAACTTTTGCTAATTACAGTCTGGCTGAAGATGCTATAAAGCTGATATAAGAGATTATTTTATATGTTTAAAATTTCCCTCTAGATGTCACGATTAGAATGTACAGATCTTTTAGTAGACTATCAGACGAATATCAAGGTCCAGGATTATTCTAATAAACTTAAAGCTCTCAGTTTAGTTCTACCAACGTCATCCCAAGAACTTGGAATAGCTTGAGCGTGGGTAAGCGATTAAGGGATAGAACAACAACAACAGGTTCGATTGGTCCGAAGTTGGCACGAAGTTGATCCCATTTCGATGAGCGAACTTTACGATCACTTGCAAAACTCCAATCCACTGAAACCCCCCCCACCACGGACCAGTGAAAGGTGACATCCCGGGAGACGCAGAAATCCCCGGCGCAGGAAATACTTAACGGTAACGGTGGGTCTGTATCGCGATGGTGACGATGGTGATAACGGGCTGTAATTTATAATTCCATTGCCTGCCACCCTGCAGCCGACCGAGTGCACACGTCCCATTTAACTGGCGGGCTCCTCCGGGACCTCAAGCTGCGTGTGTGTGTGTGCAACGACGACGGAAGTGCAACGGATTCGCGTAGGCTGTGACCGTACGACGAATGCGTGTGCAGCGTGACTCATGGTAGGGTAAATGGCGTTAACCTGGAGGATGGTTTCAGGTGTGCCCAGGGCTGCTCTAGTTCGGGTCTGGTCACAAACCACGAAGGTGCACTAGCGCTTTCTTTCCATTACAATTTCGTTGCGCCGGTGATAGATGGAAGGGGATGAAGCATAAAGCGATCTTTACCGCCACCAGCACCGGATAATGAACAGCATAAATAGTGCCCGGTCAGGTGAATTAGTGGTGCATCTAATCTGGATTGCAGACTAACCCTAAGAATGTTGTGCGAATTATTTATAACCTTTCGTGTTGCACATGATGTTTCACACACACCAGCACCTTCAGCGCAACACTTTCCGCGAGTGACATTTCAACCTTCACCAAAAAAAAAAAAAACGGACCCAGCAATATCGTTCATATCTGACCTTTTTTTTCGGCAGTACATGATAAGATAAGGATGGCCGCCGCTGGCTCGTGCAACAGTAATCGCGGCAAGGTTTGCACAATTGCTCGCACCGGTCTTCTGTCCTATCACTGCAAGGTGTGCAGTTTTGCTGTTGCTGTTGTGTGTCCGATATACGTTACCGTACGTCTGTGTGTGGTACAGTCTAAAATGCGCCAGGCAAGCTCGCAACAGGGATAAGATTAATGGAGAATGGTTTTTGTTTATATTTTATGGTGCACTTGTACGTATTGAGTTAAGTGTCAAAGTCAAGATTGAAGAGATCGAAGAGGTTGTGAGAAACCTTGCTTTGATATTTGGATGCTTGTTGTCATACTCAAAGTCTCGGTCTTGATTATTCTCTTACTCTTCTTTTTCCTTGGCCTAACGACCTCTTAGGTCATGGTCATGTCATGCCTGCCATTTTTTGCTTACTAGTTACTTTTTGATACCATATTGTTGGATAGTCAATCCTCACTATGGGGGGAACGACCTAGATGAGACTTGAACCCAGGTCCTGCCGTGTGAAGACCGGCGCCGCTGTCACATCTACCACTGGGCCGCCCCAAAATTTGACAGGTATAATAGATCTTCAATAGCTGATAAGGACCTCTGGGCCCAGTTCGTCGATATATTGGAAACCTTTCAAGGATCCAGTAACAGCATGGCCCCTTTACCAATGAGGTTCTTGGGCGACAAGGTTCTTTCATAAATAAGGCTGGTTGATAAGCCTTATGATTTCCTTGGACTAGGTCTTTAAGCGACGATCTTCTCCGAAGCCCTCTGGACAAGATGACTTGTATGAAAGTCCTGATGGTCACTAATTTCGCCCAGGGTTATAACCAGGACTGCGTGGCCAATGAAATTTGTTTTATTAATTTGTAAGTTAAAAATGTGTAGGTTTAAAAGGGAATTTGGAATGTGAACCACGACAGTGGATTACGGGTGAGGCATTCTGGTAGATTGGGATGTTCAAGGACCACAGTTCAGTAATTTAAATACTCTTGTCACAATGCAGGTTGTTGCACAATTGATGAATAGACTATCACTTCCTTGATAGCATTGTCTTCTCAAATAAGTGCTCTCTCTCTCTCTCTCTCTTTGTCTTCTTGACCTAACGACCTCATAGGTCACGCCTGCCATTTCTGGCATTGTAGACTTAATAATACCACGTCGTTGGATAGTTAATCTTTAGTACGCGGGGACGGTCCAGATGGGATTTGAATCCCAGTCCTGTCGTACGATGATTGGCGCTCTTGTTGCCTCTATCATCGAGCCCCTACAATACAATAAAAGCAACTGTTTACCTCTAGATGATAGAAGATGAAACAGAGTATTTATTACTTACAATACTCGTGACCGCGTTCCGAAACAAGGACTCAGGAAAGTTCAAAACTACCTGGTTTCTTATCTTGCGAAGCTAACTCCGACGGGATGATCCAATCTTACGAATGTTACCGAATCATCCATCCATATCGTCAGAATATCATTGTTCCTGATGTATTTATTCTGAGAACATAAACGGTCCTTCACACGGGAGGACCGGGTTTCAAATCCCATCCAGATCGCCTCCCTGTACGCAGGACTGACTATCCAACAACAAGTAAAATCAAGGCATAGAAGGCCTGGAAAGGGCAGTCCAAGCCCGTTCAAGGTTGTTGTAGTGGAAGTAGTGAAGTCTTCAAAATTCTCTCATCAGCGAGTCTGAGAGTGTCCCAAAAAAGATGCCACATGATTGTCGGTGTCATGTAAAAAAACAATTCCAAATAGTACATCATTGTAACTAAAACTGCAACTTCCCCTGCTCTATTTAATCCGCTGCAGCCATTTTCGCACGACAGGACCGGCCGATACCGATACAGCATTTCGCCAAAAGAACCTTGCAAACTGCAAAAACCTAGAGAGAGACAGAGGGAGAGAGAGGGAAGGAAAAACGAACTCACACACACAAAAAACGAATCGGAATTCGTACATTAATTTCCCATTATGATAAAAACTTCATCAAAAATCATCCAGCGTGCGCTCAAAATGCGTCGTCGTTAATGCGTTACTCCATCCGTGACTATCCGCGCCACGAGTTTCGCGGCTGCGAATTTTTTTTTTGGTGGTTGCTTCTTTTGTTAACAAAAAAATCTAAAGATTCCTTCCCCCCCTCTCCCTCTCGCTCCATCCACCCACACCAGGTGCAACACCTGAATATGTGCAACGTTTCCTTCTCTCGCCCTCTCTCTCTCTCTCTCTCTCTCTCTCTCTCTCTCTCGCATTGTTCGACGCAGACACGGCGTGTACGGCTTCGTATCTGCAGATTTTTATTGATGTTCGTTACTTTTTCGAGCGAGCATTTTTATTGCACTACTATACCGCCCATATTTGGTGCTGGCTGGGACGGCTTGTCTGTGTGCAAGCTTTGTGCAATTTTGTTGCAATTATTGAGGCAACTTCATTATGGGCTTATGGGCGGTGGAATTGTACGGAATATTTGGAGTGGAATAATAAAGATGCAGTTTTTGCGGGACGCACAGACCGTTTCGGTTTATATCTCGATTAAAAATAATCAAAATTATTGTTTGTTTGCATCAATTGAAAAAAAAAATATTTCAAGAAATTGAACCATATAAAACATCTCAATCAAACCTTAACTTTGAATTGGTGAGTCACCCAACTCACCGAGCAAAGGGCGCACTCTTAACACTTCAACGCGCGGCTCACAATAAGTACCCCGACTGCGTGATTAAGCGGGCGAAACTTATTTCCCTGCCATTGGCAGCATCTCAATCACAAATCCCAAATGACTGTGCGAATGCAACCGATGGTGTGCATCCATAATATCCTGATGCTCACACACACACACACCAGCTCTCCTTAACGAAAGCTGACTGACCGTTGGTCAGATCGCCCGGTGCGCATAACACCACATAAAAAAAAACTGCACGTCAATCAACGCGGCCACGGTGCGCTGGGCGTTTGGGCTTCGTTTTATTTCCGAATCTATCCATCGAAAAATTTAACAAACCTTCACTCGTCACTTCCCGGGCGAATGGAGTTGCACCTTGCAAAAATTGCTTGCATTCTCTCGCTCCACCCGAAACGCACCGGGGGCGCACTTGTGTCGCTGAGTGGGCTGAGTGTATCGTTTGAAATTTCATCGGTTTCGATGATTGAATTGTCCAGCGCGGTAGAATTATGTTGCCGTTGTGTGTGTGTGTGTGTTTTTTTTTTCTCTCTCACTCTCTTTTGATGTCGAGCACCGTAGTTATGTTTTTTTTCTTTTTGGTTAAATTTTCTGTCTCCAACAGCAAACATTCCATTAAGCCTGAGCTCGGCGGCTCAATTGTGTCCCGTTCGCAAAAGCTGTCCCCACCGCACACCGCACAAGCTTATCAATGCACTTTCCCGTTTCGGGTGCTTGATCAAATTTGTCGATACGGGAAATTTGCAATTTTCAAACCGACGAAAGTTGTGTACCCGATCGTAGGCTGCTGGACGGTGGTGAATTATTTTTGGGGCCTTTTATGCGTATGCAATCGAGAAACACACACACACACGGCGGGGGAAAAAGGGATGGAGTATAAATAAGCTGCCAGCTCCCGGGGTCGCTAGGGTGTCGCAACATCATTTGTAAATTCATAATTAATTAAATTTCGGTAGAATAACTCAATCAGGGTTCACGGTGGCGCTTCCATGTGCCCGGTGCATCTCGCGGTGCATAATGTATTCGGTTGCAAAGGTTTTTTTTGTTGTTGTTGCATTTTTAATCCTCTGTGGTACACCAATTTAATGCAATTTTTGGTTCGATTGCATTGAAGAAATGCTGAAGAATTCGCGGAGTTTCGGATCGATGTGTGTTGCAATATTTACCAAGCGTCGTGTTCAGATTCCAAATGCGAAGAGAGTTATAATTGTGTTTTCTGCCCTATTTATAAACTTTCTGAGTGCCCCCCACGCGAGCGACACTCATCCTTACTCACTGTATACTTGAAATATTTCGTTTATCAAAAAACTTGACGAAACTAGCTTTCGTCAAGTATGGTGTGACGTCTAAGCGTAAACAAAACATCTAAACGTAAACATACTCCCCCCCATGACAGAATGTCATAACAAAATAACTAACACGCGGTACTAACAGGACGGTTTCGCAACAGGTAAAACGCAAATTTTCGTAACAGGACGCGTGACTAATCCCTTTGCCGTTTTCAGCTTCACTACACGAGTAAGCTGATCCTCTCCAGGGTGTACATCAATGATGCGCGCCAGTGGCCAGCGGGTGATGGGGAGGGAATCGTCCACAAGGATGACCAGCCTGCCGGGAACGATTTCGCACCGAACCGCAACCTTATTGTCCTTCTGCATTTCCTGCAGATACTCAGTGGTCCAATGCTTCCAGAAACGTTGCACGAGTAATTGCCAGGTAATCCCCATGTCAGAGCAGTTGGTTGCGATGATATTTTGCTGTTGCTCACTCCGAAATAACTCAAAAAATTCTTTTAGCGCGTGTGACGAACCTTCAAGTTGTTTACGTTGTCGGAGTGTATATCCGACGGTAGCCCGCGCCGGGCTGTGAAGCGGTGTAAAGCGGCCAAGAACCCTGCAGTGGTGAGATCGCTGACCAGCGCCAGGTGAACCGCCTTGGTTGCAAAACAAAAGAACAAAAACAAATAACACTTGGCAGCGGCAGCTCTCTTGTACGTCGGCTTAAGACAAAATGGGCCGGCGTAATCCACTCCAGTAACAGAAAACGGCCGGCTCGGAGTGATGCGTTGATACGGAAGTTGGCCGGTTTGTTGTTGCACTAGGGCGGGATCCTGTCGTATGCAACGAAAACAATTACGGACTACTCCTTTCACTAATCTCCGTCCGTCGAGCGGCCAATATTCTTCTCGAATCTGGGAAAGTAATAGTCTTCCCCCGCCATGCATCAGCTTTTCATGAAAGTGGTATGCGATGAGACGAGCAAACAGATGGTTCTTGGGAAGTAGGATAGGGTGTTTGAACTGGTAGGGAAGCTGTGCAAGCTTCAATCGGCCACCCACTCGCACTATTCCTTCCTCATCGAGGAATGGATTCAAGCGCCGTAGAGGTGAGCGCCGCCCTATAGTTTCTCCCCTTTTCAGCAACCGGATCTCCGATAAAAACTCGTCTTGTTGCGCCAGGATGCATAATGTGAGTTTAGCTGCTTCCAGGAATTTAGGTGTGATCGCGGATGAAGTAACTTGTGACGATTGTTGTGTGCGTGTCCGACGAATTTCAATATCAGCTTGGGCCGCCAGCAATGAATTCGATATTGGCCAATCAAAAGCAGGTAGCCCCAACCACTCGGGACCACAAGTCCATATCGACCTTTTCAGCATGTCCACTGCTGACATCCCACGAGATACCAGGCCGGCGAGATTTGTTGAGCCGGGAATGTGTTTCCACTGACGAGGACGTGAATAGTTCTGGATCTCAGCAACACGATTAGCCACAACGGTTTTCCAGGTGTTGGGTGGTGACAAAATCCAATTTAGCGTGGTAACGTGTACGTTACTCGTCTTCAAACTTAGCCGTTTAGCGAGTCGATCGCTAGTAAGATTCGACTGCGATGCGCTGTCCAACAGCGCGCGCGCAGGATGAGCAATTCCGAAATCATCAATAATTTTCACGAAAGCAGTTTGGAGCAATACCTGCTCGGGTGCTTGCTGTAGTGCTGCTGCAAATGGGGGTTGTGTGTTATCGGTGGCTGTGTGATCGTTAGCGGTGTTGTGTGTGTGATGTGGCGGAGCTGTGTAACTAGGGCTATTCGGTGTGAAGTGCAGTTTTGTGTGGTGTGCCAAATTACAATACCGGCATTTGTAGTGCGCCGGACAATCACGAGCCGCATGATTCTCGCGTAAGCAATTTGTGCATAAACGCGCGGTCATCGCGAAACGATAGCGATCCTTAGGCTCCATTCCTTCAAATCGTGGGCATTTTAGCAATGAATGCGAGGAATTGCATAAAATACAATTTGGCGTTTCATGTGACGTGGTACCAAAACTAGTTTGACGCGGAAAGGTTATTCGCCGCGAGTGACTCAGTTCGTGACCCTGTGACGTATGATGCGCGATGGTGGGAAGCTTGATGCCCTTGAGTGAGTTCGATCCAGTGCTCGGGTGCGCGGTAGGAGCTAGCTTTGCCTGCAGTTGAGATTGGACACGAATCAATCTATTCTCGAAATTCTCTCGAAATGCAGCATTCTGCGTTGTTTCTTCCAGCGTGGAAGCGGAATCCTCTAATTCTTGTTGAACACTCTCTAGGTCCTTGCATAATGTTTCGAATTTTCTTAAGCGAACCTCCACTTGTACTTGATCCCGTGCGTGAACGAAACTATCCAAAAATTTCTCGTACCGAGTAAGGGACGCCAACAAAATTGTCCGACGGGACGCCAAAACAACGGGTGGTACGGGCATTGTGCAATCGTGTGTGTGTATGTGCGTGTGAGTGAGTGACCTGCAGTGTAATGCGTGATGCGGCAAAAACAGCTGTACGGTGCACGAAAATCCAAACGAAATGTGGTACGACACAGAAAACGGTGAACGATGGGTCGATCAAAACTCGCGAAAAAACACCAGAAATTCGAGCTATGTATCCTGGTCACGGCACCATGAAGAATTCGCGGAGTTTCGGATCGATGTGTGTTGCAATATTTACCAAGCGTCGTGTTCAGATTCCAAATGCGAAGAGAGTTATAATTGTGTTTTCTGCCCTATTTATAAACTTTCTGAGTGCCCCCCACGCGAGCGACACTCATCCTTACTCACTGTATACTTGAAATATTTCGTTTATCAAAAAACTTGACGAAACTAGCTTTCGTCAAGTATGGTGTGACGTCTAAGCGTAAACAAAACATCTAAACGTAAACAAATGCATTAATGAAAGAGTGTATTCGGGTACTGCTTAATACAGTGATGGGCAAAATAATAGAACCACCTTGATGCTCGATTTTTTAAAACTACAGCTCACGATAATTATTATTAGTATTTTGCCACTTATAAAACATGCATACAAATAACCTAAAAGATGAAAGAGGAAATACCCAACAAAAAAGAAAAACAATTGTAAAAATATTAAATTGAACATCTTCAGCAAAGTCTCTACTGCATTATTTTACAAAAATAGGTTATCTGTCCAGCACTGTTAGTGTCATATTATGTTCAATCATATGCGTGATTTGTTATATTATTTTTTATTATTTTGCCTAGTTCATACTCATTTATTCTCTTTTTTTGATTAATTATTTATTTTTTACTTTTATTTACATATTTTATTTTCTTCTTTTTCATTCACTTTTGACTCTTATGAACTTTTTTGTTGATCATATACATTTTTCCACTATTGGAAAAATCTATTGAATAGATTCTTTCATTTTAAATGGTTTGTTTATATTGTTTTATGATGTTTCTTTTATTTTAATTTGTTTTTAATTTGATTTTTGGGCTCGATGCAACATTTTTAATGTTTTATTTATATTCTTCTCCCAAGTTTCACTATTTTATTAACTCAGTTTAATATTTTGTTGCCCATCCATAATTGTTTTGTACTTTAAACATTAAAGTTTTGTTTAGTGCAAAGTTTTGTTAAATGTTATTTAATGAACAAAACTTATTCAACTAATGAATGCATTTTTTCTGTAATAGCGCTGTGATGTATTTATTGTTATTAACACAAAGTTTCATCAAACTTGGAAATTACGATTGAATTGTTTTTTTTTTTAAGTTATGGAATGATTTCTATTAATTTAGAAGCTTTTTCTTTCATTCTGTTCAGAAATTCTATCATTTCTTTTAGGTTTAAATTAAATTTACGTTGTTCATTCCAACATATAAAATAAATATGAAAATCGCTAATGGAAACAAAACTTTTTTTTATCACTCACACTCTTGCTCTTGCATTTCATTCCACACCGATGGCGAGTGCATCGGCGATCATCTCGATGATGAAATGTTCGCTACATCAGTGGAGGAACGATATTGATTTTTCTGTCTGATGCACTTTATGTTTGTTCCGAGGTGCGGAACCTGCAAAAGGGCAGAAGGTGAGGGATGCGGGATTGAATTTAAAAAAAAAAATCCTCCCTTTTGAATCCCGCTCCATGCATCGGGAGCAGGAGCGAGACCAGACTGGTCAAAATATTTGGTACGCATTTTTACTCCCCCTTCCCGTGTTGATTTTTATTGGTTGATTTACCTCCCCACTTATGCGTTCGAGTTCATTTTTGGTGTACTTGGAACTGTCACTGGCATCCGACATCACCAATAACGCATTTAAAAGGGTTCTGGAAGGTGTGTGCGTAGGTTATGGGTGCGTTATCGGGAATTTCGCGCAGCAAGTGCATCCACCCACCACCACACTGTACGGAAGCGCTAGATAAGCAAAATAAAACACACACACACACGCACAAAAGAGGGCTTTAATCAGTGTCCATCACGCATCCCAAATGGAAGTGGACTGTGCAAACCTCCCACCGCTGCCACTACCCTTATTATTTCATTTTACTGCACAGATGCATCCTGGATTCGTTTATGTACTGAGGAAATTCGAAAAAAAAATCGTCCAACCGTAACAAGGATGGATGATGCTGCTTTTCCCGACTCTGGACGTTGCCGAGACACAATGCACCGGCTTGCAACGTCACAAACCGGGGGTTCGATGGATGCGTGTGATAATGATGTGCATTGTGCATTTTTAATGTTTAATTGAAAAACTCTTTCGGTCGTATGTATGTTAAAAAAAACCCCCTCGGAAAAGGAAATTGGCTGCATGAGTGTGTGGGCGCGCGTGTGTGTGTTGGGGGTTATAAGCGAAAAATTAAACCTCACACACACATACACACACACACACACACACACACACACAGGAAAGCATCCTTTTTTTCCTATATATGTTCTGGTCAGCAAGTAGCGGGAAATGGAAAAATTTAGTCCTTGCTATAGTTCGACGCTTCGACCGACCGAAGCCCATACACTCATTCCGTATGTAAATGAGTGTCCAAAAATGGAGTGAGGGGGGGGGGGTGGTAGGAGGGGGCAAAAAAGTACACCCAAACACATCGGAAGGAAATAACAACAGCAAACCAGAAGCATACATATAAACAGTTTAATAAAAACCCTGCACAAAAAGTCCTTATATGCATGGATGGGGTGGGTTTTTTATTCAGTTTTATTTTTCCATTCAAGGGATTTTATAATGAACCCAACTCAATTATTATTTGGTAGCTGTTTTTTGCTGTTAGGCTCATTTTCCGTTTTATTGCTATTGCAAACCCCCACCCAAAATGACCAATTTTCCATTTATGTTAAGCAAGTATGCACCTTCAGTTTGATCAGTCTGGATGCTGTGTGTGTGTGTGTGTTACGTAGCGAAAGTAATAATCGATTTTGTTTGTGAAGGGTTTTTACATTTAATGAAAATTATAATAAATTACCAGATTAATGATAATACTTAAAGCAAAATAATATTTTAAAATTTCTCCCCATTTCTGCGAGTAAATAAAAATAGTAAACCTTTGTTGTGCACGGTTTGCTACATTCTTTGTCCCTGGGTTTCCCGCAAAAGGATATAAACCTCTTGCGCTGACAGTCGCATAAAGGCGACCGATTTGCGTTTCCCCCTCGTTTGCACCCAAAACGAAAGAAAGAACGCTTGCGCTTGAATGAGTCGGAAAAATCTCGGAACTGTGCAGCTTGCAAACGGCCGCTGCTGCATTTCTCAAATGTGCGTTGCATCGTCACCAACAACCCCGTGGATGACGGATCACGGACCAGCCTGCCTGCGTCCCGCCTGGCGGTAGATCATTCACGGGTCCTATTTTTCTTTGTTACATTGCGTTTTTGCAATTTTCCTTCTTTTTTTTTAGTCTTCGTGACACGATACACATTCGAAACAAAGAAACTGAAACAGATCGGGCGTTAAGGCGAAGGCGAAAAAAGGCGTCGTGCTGGTTTTTGTTTATTTTATTGAAGCAGGGACCCATTTGAGACGTGCGTTCATAAATAAAACTCGTCGACAGCAACGTTTCTAGGGAAAGAAAAATACAAAGGAAGAAAGCAATAGAAGGGATAAGTTTAAAATTGTTTGCACGGCTTAATCGATACGATCGTCACGATCGATGTGAAGGGGAATTTTTTAAAATTATTTTTATCCTCTGCAATTTATTTTTTAAAATCTTTTTTAATGTATAATTTAATTAAATATCAGTTGTGTTTTCATATCTCTTACTTACATTCTAATATCATGTCCCGAATGAATTTTGTGCGTTATAGCAGTTGCTACGGTTTGCTTGTAATGAAATTGCATACTTTCAGGCGTTGAGCTTTTAATTAGAACTATTTTCATTGTAATCTAAACTTATGCTAATTGATTCCGACATCGTTTTCCGACTCACTTGCTCACTTAGAATCCATGATACCACTCCACGGTCTAAAGCTATCTCCTGCCAATCCAATCCATCAACGCCATAACTCCATCTCAGTTTGGGCCTATCACGCCTCCTCATTCCATAGTCTTCTTCTTCTTTGGTTTAACGATCTCCTGCTCACACCTGCGCCATTTCTGGTTTGCTTATTGTTTACAATAGTCTCTACGTAGTTGGATAGTCATTCCTCACTACGGGGGAACGATCCGAATGAGATTTGAACCCCGGTCCTGTCGTGTGAAGACCAGAACCGCTGTTGCATCTACCACCCGGCTGCGTCGTCCAGTGCCATTCTCATGACATAACTAGTCCTCCGGAGCCTGGAGAGTAAAATTCGCTGCGTTATGGTGGGATCAGTGGAAGCCTCGTAAAACGCATCCATTGTGCTTTCAAAATTCACTCTAAGCATCTTCATCGGGAATGCGGCCAAGAAGGTTCCGTCTGTACTAATCAAAGTCCTTGTCTCATAGGCTTATGTGAGCACTAGCCTCAATTTCATCTGCTGATATGATCACTTGGTATTTTACACCCTTGCGAGTGTCTCTAAACCTATTTTGTTGTCATTGTTTTGATAGGTAATGTTTTGGAAGTCTTCTTCACTCACCGATCCTACGTAAATCAGTGTTTATTAGCAGGGCTGTTAGTGGTGTCCCCACCATCTCCAACTCGAACCTTGGGCTTGTGCAACGTTGGAAAGCATTTAACTCGTTGTGTCTATGCCATCAGCGACTGACAGGCATCAACAGAGACCAGAGGCATGCAGGACATGATCTCTCCCATGACAAGTTCCCATCTCCCAGTCTCCGAGCGCCAGATTGAAGAAAACAAGAGGCAAGCTCATCCTCCTTGATGGCAAGACTTTTGGTCTTGATCGCCAGTGGCGGATCAACCTAGGAGCGGAAGGAACTTCTCGGTTAGGAAGGCCTCGTCAGCGAGGGGTATCCCGTTGTTTCATTTCACTCCGGGCTAATAATGTTAATTCGTTGAATATCTCTCTTCTTCTTCTTCTTTGGCATTACAACTTTGAAAGGTCTCGGCCTGTCATTTCTGGCTTTCTGTGACTTGATTTTACCCGTAGTAAAGTAGCCAGGGCTACGTAAGGGGAGGCGTTCTGTATGGGATTTGAACCCCGTTCCTGCCGTGTGTAGACCGGCGCCGTTACGGCCTCGGCCACCAAACCGCCCCATATCCTCGGACCGTTGAATATCTCCACTAATACCTAATTTTTAAATAAATCAAAATTATGTGGCTAATGCATAAAATTATGTGCCTGTAATTATAAATTTAAACTCATGGTGCCTATTAACAAGCTCTTTTTTAATAATCTTTACATTACATACATACTTTATTTTACAGCTATAAAGCAGCACTCAAGGTTCTGTGGGTCATTATTAATTAAAAAAGCCTTCTTATAGCAGTTCATAGTGTAGAAATTGTTACATTATTTGAAGGGATTTCCAAGTAGTAAGATTTTGTTTATAATTTGAAGCACATTAGTATTATATAAAATATTTTTTTTTCTAATTTTACAGCTAAAGAGAACCTTTAACCATCGCCAATATAAATTTTGCTATTTGAAATTGCCTGCATAAATTTCCCAGTTTTTTGTTATGTTTTGTTAAAATCAACCTCCATTTACTCTCGCCGTTCGCACACTCAATAATATTGAGAACAGTTTGCTCTCGCACTCGATCCTGTTTCGCAAACGCGAAATAGTAAATGCAATCATGCAAACGCATCAACCAGCAAAACCGATCGAACTGAAGCGCTCCTCGCGCTGAAATACTTCGTTTCAAGCAGGAACGAGCAAAAAACAAAAACCTGACATGCCCAGTCACAGACCGAAACCGGGTACTCCAATCGATATTTTTTACTCACACCTCGCTCGGGGGGTTTTTTGTTTTTGTTTGTATAATCAGCCATGGGGAGAAGCGTTTGGGGTTTGGGGTTTAAAAATTTAACACCCTTCTGCCCTTCTTACTGCACTACACACCATTGCGCTGTGTTGCTACTAGTGTGCGCTAGTTAGCGGTCGAATCTGTCCAGTCGTGTTGTAGCAATTGCCCGATGGCCGAGGAAGGTAAAAAAAAGGTACTCCCCTCTGCAGCATCTCGCAGGATTGGGGAGATGGGGAGAGCCCTTTTTTCATTTACGATCCGATTTTCGCGCAACACAACGATGGCCGATTTGTGGAAGGAAGTGTGTGCGAATCAAAGGGAGCCATACATACTACATACGCGAACGCACACGTTGCGAATTTATCCCCTTTTTGTGTTTGTTGCGCGGCCCAACATAGGGCCGCGAGTTTCGAACGGATTCGCTTACGGCTGGCCGTTTCATAATGGGGAAAAATCCATTTCCCATTGTCGCTCGCTCTCTTGTTCGCGAGATATTGATAGGCACTACTGGCGGAAAGGACATAAGGATGGTGGAGAAAGAGAGGGAGAAAGGGAGGGAGCAGAGAGGAGTGGACAGTGGCGATTGTGGTGGGTCCGTTTGATGATGGACATCATTATAATTTAAAACGAAATTTTAAATAAAGTGCCCTCCACCGAACCGGTGTCCGGTCCCGTCCGTTTACTGAATTTTCCTATTTCTCCTCCTCGCCTCCCACTTGCAACCTCACATTTTCCCCCTATCCAATTAAGCATACTAATGAGACCGATACAGTCTGATGAGGGAGAAGAGAAAGTGTGTGTGTGTGTGTGTTTGCATCCCATATGCATACACTCCTGGACAGGACAGGACAAAAACAAAAGGGAAAAAGGGATTTTTGTTGTTGTTGTGCGTCAGGGAAAAATCATCCTCCTCATCAGGCGCTTAAATCTGTTAGCGTGATGGGAACGGTGGAAAGAAGGCGCTCTCCCCCCCATTCCACTTCCTAGAAGCCGCCCGCTAGGGCACCCTTGTGTTCCATTCGATCGAAAGGATTAACTGACCGGACATCAGCAACCAGCGCGCGCGCGAGAGAGAGAGAGCGTAAAAAACAAACAGACAAAGAGAAAAAGTGCGTAGAAACAGAATGAAATGAAATAATGTCGCATCGAAGCAGGCTATTCGATGGACCACCACCATCTGCCCGGGGAAATAAGCTCGGAAAAGCGCGTAAATATGTACCGCCACCGTGTGTCTGTGTATGTGCATTCGAGACGGGGAGGAGGAGGTGGAGGAAAATTTGCTGTTTGATGCGTCTCCTTCCAACGCACGCACGAGTTGCAGCCGGGGATTATAATGCTGAATAATAGTATGCATCAAAAAACCACACCAGAAGGGAAATATAACACACTCCTCCTTCCCCACACGCACATTATGCTTACTAGAATCATGGGTGTATGTGTGTGTACGAGTGTGTGTTTATGCAGTTGACGAAAATCTCATCTCTAGTGTTTGAATTATTCAGGTCCCAGCAACGGTAGACATTTTTAATTTTAAAATTATTTTTTAGTGTTTTTTGTTCTTCTGTAGCGATTTGTTTATTGTTTTATTAGTAGTTTTTCTCTATCTACTCTTTGTTAATTTTTATGATTTTCTTTTTTTTAACATGTGTAATTTATAAAGTTTATTATCTCAACTTAACTTTATTATCTTTTCATTATTTTTGTCATAAATTCCTATTTTTATTCATGTTTGTTTGATTTTTACCTTATTATTTGTACTTGTTTTTCTGGTTTGTTTTAAAACATCGAGCATGGTTTGCTTTTCATTATTTCATAATTTTATATATTTGAAATATTTCTCATCCGTTTTGGAAGCATTGGATGCAGATATCAAAGAAATTTAGTAAACTGTAAGCGATTAAATTTCTTTTGATATTATTTATTTGTTTATAGTGGTTATAGAATAGCTTTGGTTGTCACTGTTGATGCATGCTTTGCTAATTTCAATAGAATAGCCTTTTTGTGGCTTGAGTTCCATCAATTAATTTCAATCTGTACCTACGAAGCTCACAAAGATTTGGATCTTCTTTTTCCTTGGCACTACAACCTCGAAAGGACTCTGCCCTGCCGTTTCTGGCTTCCTGTGACTCGATTTTACCCGTAGTAAAGTAGTCAGCCCTAAGTACGGGGAGGTGGTCTGCATGGGATTTGAACCCTGGTCCTGCCATGTCCGGCAGACCGGCGCCGTTATCGCTTCGGCCATCGGACCGCCCCATTTGGATTCAAAATTTGGTTCATATTTGATTAAAGATCGGATTCACAGTGTGTCTTGTGACATTTTCTGTAACTGGGCCGAATTTAACTAAAAAAAAGATCTCTAGAGCCGTATGGAAATAGATGAATAGATGAATGAATGTTCAAACTATTCATGATTCTGGCGCATAAGACGAGTGAAATCTCGTTAATTGACGTGCTGACTTCATGGGTCAGATGCACAGCTAAATAGTGAGTTTCGGCGGAGTGACCTACCGGCTTAGGGGTCTACTGGGGATTACCTCATCTGGGCCGTTCCCCCATAGTGAGGACTGACTATCCAACTATGCGGTATCATTAAGTGTAGTAAGCCAGTAAGTAAGAGGTCGTCTGGCCAAGAAAGAAGGAGAAGTCTTGATACCCAACTGAACAATGTCAGGAGTTCCGTTTTTTTAGTTGGATCATGGAACGATTCGCTTTGATTAAAGATCGGATTCACAGTGTGTCTTGTGACATTTTCTGTAACTGGGCCGAATTTAACTAAAAAAAAGATCTCTAGAGCCGTATGGAAATAGATGAATAGATGAATGAATGTTCAAACTATTCATGATTCTGGCGCATAAGACGAGTGAAATCTCGTTAATTGACGTGCTGACTTCATGGGTCAGATGCACAGCTAAATAGTGAGTTTCGGCGGAGTGACCTACCGGCTTAGGGGTCTACTGGGGATTACCTCATCTGGGCCGTTCCCCCATAGTGAGGACTGACTATCCAACTATGCGGTATCATTAAGTGTAGTAAGCCAGTAAGTAAGAGGTCGTCTGGCCAAGAAAGAAGGAGAAGTCTTGATACCCAACTGAACAATGTCAGGAGTTCCGTTTTTTTAGTTGGATCATGGAACGATTCGCTTTGGTGAGGAAAGATCGTTTTTGTCTTTTGTTGCTCACCCTAGTGACTGCATTAAAATTACTCGAGAGGCGCATCTATCCCACGGGACATCTTTACTTGGCATAAGTGTTTTTGACGAGGAGCTACCAATTTTGTCAAAGTTTTTACTCAATTCTTTCGAACCATGCAAAACAAAAAAATTATATGATTTCTTGCTACACATGCTCAATTTTTATTTTCGATTTGAATACATAAGCTCGCCAAGGTTCGCAGTAGGTAAGCAAAATTATCTTGCCACCGTTATCTCAAGGACACTTCCCTATACGACCAGCCAGTTGGATAGCTTCTGACGGCTAAAGAAAAACAGAAAACGCCCCAACCGCACGCTCCCATGTAATGCTCGCAGCTGGCTACCGCATGCAAACCAAATTTCGCTACCGAACCAAACGAAACTTCACAAGCGGTCCACCTCACAAGTTAGCTGATTTTATGGACACGAATTTAGTTCGGCAATTTTATGAACCCTGAACCGTGTGGGTGGATGAGAAGAAGTACAAAAAAACACACACACACATTGCCCTCTCAATGACCGAAGGTCCAGATTGCTTCCACGGATTGCAAATGAGTCTGATCCAGGCGCTTAAATGCAATGGTAAAGTGAGAAACCTCTTCCTTTCCTATTTAAATTGGTCATTTTCTCGAGTTCGGAATAGTTTGCTAGTTCCTTGTGGTCTATATCTGCCACCAAAAAAAAGGGGACACTGGAATAGAAAAGGACAAATTTGAACCGGTGTGAGACACGTTTGTCCTTGAGATAAATTTTTTTCCCATACCTGCCGACTTCCTTTTGACATCAAGTAAAGAGAGAGAGAGAGAGCGACAGAAGGAGCCTTCTTTTGTGATGCAAGTTTTTCGTGTGCGTTCGAGAAAAAAAAGTCAAATTTTTAAACAGCAAAATGTATTTAGAAAATTGCAAAAAGGATTTTAGTATTTTCGAATATCAGCATCAGCGGTTTTTTTTTGCAAAAAGTAACTCAGGGGGGAGAGAAGAAAATTCAGCCTAGTTGCCCCCAAAAAAAAAAAAGAGCCAACCCTACCACACCCAACAATTCGCTGGGGCTAATAAAATAAAGCGAGGGAACGAAAAACTCCTGGTTGGGTCGAAAACAGACCGGGGGAAGGGAGGGAGAGAGAAAAAATTCACGGACGCTTACCGCGTGCGTGTGTTGTTGAGGGTGGGGAGCTGATGATGGTGGTGGTGCCAGATGCCGGGACACGAACGAAAAAACAGGGCCCTTTTTCGAGTTTTCCGTGCGTAGGTTTGCAAGCATTTGGTCCTCTTTCCCGGCGAAGGATTGAATGGGGCAAGGGAAGGAAGAGGGGGAGTTAGAGGGAGGAAGATGGAGCAATAAAATGCACCTAGCTGGGTCTCGATGGTGGTGGTGGTGGTAGCCGTATGCGACCGGCCCTCCATGTCTGGTTTGTGGTTGTGAGCGACGACGGATGGATTTAACCGAAAATATAAAAAAATGCGCGTGAGCGAAAGAGAGAGAGAGAGAGAGAGAGAGAGAGAGAGAGAGAGGGCGGCGAGAAAAGCCGAGTCAGAAAGAGTGGCGATCTGTTTGATGAGCAGGATGGAAAATGATCAAATCCAATGTTGAAACATATGAAAAGTTTTATATATGTACAGCCGTGAGCAAAAAAAAAAGGGGGCCCCATTTTTGGACGGTCAAATACGGACCGGGCTGCTTTTCCGTCTATTAGTCTGGACAGACGATTAAATGAAAACTGTCAGTCCAGCACACACACATACACACGTGCATGTCTGATTTGCAGTTGCTTTTTTTTGGAAAATTCAGGGTAAAACCATGTTTGAATGTGCGAAGAAATTAATGCGAAAAAATTGCTTCTCTTTTTTCCACTCACACACACACGCACAAGTACATGCCGTCTCCTTTCGGGTGGAAAACTTTATCAAGCAGGTTGGCCGTCCAACCGATTCCATCCATCCATCCATCGATTGATGTGCGTTTCGCTGGAATTTTCCACGAGCCGAATAAAATACGGCAAAACGCTAGGCCAAATGTGAAATATAATATTGTGGATGCAGTTTTCCCTTTCCAATTTTCCGAGGTGGTGGGGGATGAAATGAGGGGTGAGATTTTTTTGCACTCTCACACACACACAAACCTTGTCTGTCGCGAGCCCAGGCTTTTTTCCCGGCCTAGAATGGTGGGAGCTGGAGGGACTCAGGAAGTTTTTTTTTGCTGTTTTTCCGCTGCACTACTACACGCACAGGCCAGGTTTTTTTCGCCAGCATTTTTTTTTCTCCCAACGCTATATTTTTGGTTGAATCCCGGTTTTTTAATATCTAACAGTTAAAAAAGAGTGGGAGCGAGGGGAGTCAGGAGTTTTCCATTACCGGTACGTGGAGTAGCGCGCCTTGTTTGGGTGTCTGTGTGGTGCTGCTGCTGTCCATTCGATTTCATCGCAGTTTTTCCTCTTTTTTTTTGTTCTACTCCACTGGGGTAGACCCTCTCTATGTAGATGTGTTTTTTAAGGGAGAGAAGTCTTTTTTTCCTCGTGCTCACATTTTTACTCTCTTTTTTCCCTCGACACACACACACACACGCGAGACGCACATTCGGTGACATTGAATTTGGGCAGGTCGGTGGAAATTTTTTACTGAACCATGGTTCAGGTTTCAACAGTAAAATGGTTAAATGGCACTTCTTGCTGATTACGTGGGAATGTTTTATTTAGGAAAAATAGTTTGAGAGAAAGAAGGAAATGGAAATGGCCAAAAAATAATCCTCCTTTAGCTAACATTATCTGCCACCGAGAGCGGCTAACGTTACTCGGGAAAAATGCTCCCCCATGCATTTTTTTTATTCCCTTCTGTGGCCACAAAGAAAAGAAGGTCAATGCTTCGGTACCGTGCTGGTCATGCTGTGCTGGGCCGATTTTTCCACCACCCCCAGGATCGATTCGGTCCGACTGATGGAAGTTTTTTTCACTTACGTTTCAAACCATTTAAAAAAAAACTCTCGGAGAGTCTCCGAAAAAAAATAACTATCCTGAGAGAATAAAATGAAAAAAGGGAAGCCGAAAGAGAGTTTTCCGTGCTCCTTCAACCACAAATACAAGCGCAAGGCCTGCTGTTTTTTTTCTTCTACCGCTGGCATATCTCCACAGCAACGGGGCGCGCGAACACGCCAAAAACAACATTGCATTTTTATTTCCCCATTTTTTATTCCTCTCATCCTACTTCCTCCCACCCTTCTTGTTATCCGCCAACGTTTTTTTTTCTTCTGTGCGCCGGTAAGCGTGTGTTGGTGTCTCTGGATGGGGAAAAATCGTCAACCATTACCACCACCACGAGCACCAGTAAGCAGCAAGTGCGTTCGTAGAATAAAAAAGAATGCGCGCGCGTTTTTCCAGCTTTTTTTGTAAAGGATGGGGTGGAACGGGGGATTACGGGGGTGGAGGGGTGAAGGTAACAAGTTGAAAAAATTGGTTGGAAAATTCTCTCTCTCTCTCTCTCGCTCTCGCTCTTTTCTTACTTGTTTTTTCCCTTTTACTGATGGATGTCATCCTCAATACGTTCGTTCGTGTCCCAGACCTTCACAAACGGACAAGCAGCGGTGCGTTGCGCATGGCAAGGAATAAAAAATGCAACCCACCCACCCACTCCCCTTACTCTCCTCCTTCTTTCCTTCGCTTTCCATCCACAATTTTTTGGTGAGGTTTTTTTTTCAAAAAATAAAAATCCAGTTTTACTAACCGATCGCACTGAGTTACCTGTGAGAGTCACTGTGTGAGAGTCACTCGCGCTTCACTATACATAAACGCTAGACCGAATGATTTTGGGGTGGAAGCAAAAAAGAAAAGTAAATGAGCTTTCCAACACCACCCCCCCCCCCCCCTATCCTTTATATGTTAACGCTTAAGTAAATTTGATCAAAGTAATTTTAACCTTTACCTCCGTTACCTATGTAACGCGCATCACTGTGGCAAATGTATCTCTATGCTCATGTATTTCGTTCTGTTTTCTTTCCTCTTTGCTGATTGCAGATGACGATAAATAAATGCAACCGATAATAACGTGAACGGTAAGTGATTTTTACGCCGAACCGCACCGAGATTAATGCTGAAATAATAATGGACACACATGGGTCTTTTTTGATTTTTTTTTGTTTATAAGTTCCGTTCGCTTGTTTTACATTTGTAAATCAAAAATATTAATTAACCTTCTCTCATCATCATGGTTGAATGATTCAAGAATATGTAACACACAGCATGGGTTCGTTTAAGGGACGATGTACAGAACACAAGCAAAAATGTTTGAAAAAGGTGTTAGAAACATGTTTGAAGAGTTAAAACTCCTAAAAAACAACAGTTTTTCGTGTTTTTACAGTGTGTCACACAACAATATCTGAGCTATTTATGGCTATTTATTATTTTTTAAGATGGGCATGTGATTTAGGTTACATAAAAAATTTTGAGGAAAAAATACAAATACAAATTTTCAAATTTCTTCAAATACAAATTTTATGCATTTCGCTTGAAATTAAAAAAAAAATGCTACTGCAAACATAGTGCAAATAAATATTAAATTTTTTATAAAAATCCTAAATTAAGAGCTTTAAATCTCTGTGATTTGCTAAATTTTTTCATGTCCAAAACTCAACATTTTTATCGAAATTTGCATTTCATCAAAAACAGATTAATACACCAGGATAAATAAGAATTTTGCAGTCACATGCAATGTAAATTGCCAACCAAATCGATTCCAATTGAAATGTGTAAGAAGAACAAATTGTCATTAATTTTTCCATTTTTTTGGGTGCTTTCGAATTGAGTATTGGAGTTATTTTAATAAAAAATGCACTCGTGCCGACGTGAAAAATTAGCCTGATTGACGTGAAAAATTCTTCTTACAAATTTTTATTATAAATCTAAACAAACAAATTTTAAGCACAAAAAATACGTGATAATCCACTCCAAAGAAGTGTGTCTTATGGTCTCCCACCCCACTCTGTAGTCTAGTCGTCCGATACGCAACTGCAAACACCACGCCAAAGCACGTGTGTCTGACCGATATCAAAACAACAAACTACTAGCACACATTAATCGTTCCATTCGTTCCCGTCTTAGTCGGCTACGCTTTTCCGTTGTTGTTGTTTCTTCTCTTATGCAAGCCTTCCAGGGAAAAGGCGCGTTGTTTTTCGCTCACTCGCTCCCTCTCTAAATACTCTCCTAAGCTCCCGTTTTCTCTCATGCGGATCGATGCATGTTTGTGTGCGCACGTCAACAAATCTCATCTCCGGTCTGTTTATCTAGCTGTCTCAATAATATTCTTACAAAAACATCGCCACCATGTGGCGCACACTCATTTTCTAACCAGCGGCCTAGTGATTCTCTCGCGAGAAACTCGATTCTCCGTCGGATCGCTTTCTTCAAAGGGAAATTATTGTTTTTGTTCCTTCCCCACCTCCCACTGTCTGCCTTCAACGGTTTCATTTTCTTCAGGCGGCATTATTTCTCCTTTTCTTTCGTGCAGGGAAAACTCTCGCTCACACACACACACACCCAACGACAAGGACGATGAAAACACTGATCTTGGACAACGTGTGTTGTTCTAACCTTTTTTTAGGGAGGGGAGGGGAGGGGAGGGGGGGAGGTGAAACTATAGCACCAGCCGCTCGCCCGCTCGTGTGTGTGTGAGTGTGTGTTTTGCTGTGCGAATGTGTCTGTGTCGTATGAAAACGTTCAAACTTCCCAAACGACTCCTTTTTCAAAGGGCGCGTCTTGTCTCGCTTCGGTCGCTTTGTTTGGACTTGGAACTTGGCATGCTCTTTTCTCTGCCTTGTCCTGTTCCGGATCCGGTCTCTTGCAGCCGCCTGAGATTTATGACGAATTTTACTCCCCTCCCCTCTATTACGCCAGTGGGTGGTTTCTTCCCACATTGTTCCAGGTTCATGACGCGTGCCGTTGCTGGTTGGATAAAGTGAATACTAATTCCCATCTCCTCTCCGGCGTGCTTCATCCCACAAAATTGAACACCACGTGTTCGTCTTTACCAAACAGCTGATGCGACGCCGTCTTTCACATCGCTTGCGTCGTCGTCGTCGATTGGGGGTGAGTTGTTTCGATTTGAGTGGTCCGAAGGGAGCACGAGGACACGCGAGTGGTTGTTTGTTGGTACCGTACACTGACGGCCATGCTTCGTCGAAGGTGAGAAATGAGACACTGGGTTGGAGGGTTCGTGGGGGGGGGGGGTTTGGGAGGAACCCACACTATCGCTCGGACCGCATTGTGCCCGAGCGTGTGCTGTTTATCTTGGCCCGATGCACTCTCAGTTTTCCGACAAACAAACGATGCACTTTCTTCGGTGCCTGTGTTTTCAGCTCGCCGTGGCGGGAAAGTGAAGCTTGTTTATAGTTGTTTTTCTTCTATGCCTTTTTGTTTCTATGAGTTTCGTGTGTACACACGGGACTGCAACTGAAAGGTGGGGATGGATTGTGTTTTTTTTGCGATTTCCGGTACGTGTGTCTTGCGTACTGATAGGTTATCGTTTTTATTCGCGTTTTTGTTTATACGTTCGTGGAATTGTTTTCATTCAGACGCTTGTACGTGAGCATCGAGTGTATTTACTTGACAGCTTCTTTTGCGATTCTTTTTACACAGAAAGATTCTTGTTTTAGTTTTGTTTTCTACTTTTGTGACACTCTGACATGGTAAATTAAATTATGAGTTTTTACCTATTTGAATACACTATTTCAAACACATTGATACTTACTTAGCATCTACTATGGAAAATTGAAACATACCAGGCGCCTCCATCGAAGGCGTGTGTTTCAACCCTTATTTTTAAAAAATGCTCGATTTTTTTTCTTTCGTCGATGTAATTTAAACCGTGGGAATCGATACAAGAAATGCATATCATTGCTTGTTTTATTCTTCGAACCAGTTGATTGTTTAAACATATTCATGCACTCCTTTTGTAATTCCACGAAGTGAAACCTCGAAAATGTTCCCACGGGGGACCAAACATTTTTCTCTCCGACACCTTTCCAGGCGCGTTGGATTGAAGCGGGCGCGTGAGTATGAGAAGGTGACCAGAAGTCTCATGATCGATCGCTCGGATAAAGCAATTAATCACGCCCCACCATCGGACAGCAAGCGGTTGGGCTCGATGAGATTCATTAATATCCGCACAACGCATGAACGCGCACAGGACACACCGCGGTACAACAATGCGTCACTTATGCTCGTTACGATTATGCATGCCCGGTTCGGTTTGTGCTGGCCGCGAAGCGCAAAATAAATAAATCGAACATCGTTTCATTAATGTTAACAACAAATCTGCGCATCGAAGACCAAACGAGAGGAACGCAGATTGATCAGTTCGGTTCGCAATGGAAGCCGGTTCTGTCCTGGTGCAACCTTTCACTTGTGCCCACTCGTCAAGGTTTTGGTAAAGTTTTTGGCATGAAATATTTTTATTTGCTTGCGCTCTTGTTGGAACGGAGATGTGAAACGATTTTTGAGGTCCGTTCGTTTTTGTTTTCCGTTTGCCCCGGGAAAGGTTATTATATTGCCCGGGAATGGGATGCAATTGCATTTCCCTTTTGCCGCGAACGCACCACATCCACTGCTAGTTGTACCGTGTGCAAGGGCGCTCGACACTCGAATTTCGTAGTTATTGAATTTTAATTACGCTCGACGCTATTTTCTCCCGCCCGACCGTAGTATAGACCCCGGTTGGGTTGGGTATGCATTTTTTTGTTGTTTCGGTTGGGGTTTTTTGAGCCCAAACATTTTTAACCGTTCACCGCTACCACCGTCCCCTGATTTCATTTAGCGAAGGAAAATGGCAATGTGCAGTTGCATCCTTGAAAATTTTATAATAAAAAAAGAAGACGCCCGAGTTGCGTTCGGATATGGAATTGGCACCCAGCTTCCTCTCGGTGGGTTCAATTCCACACTCACAGGAGCCTTTTCAGAGGGGGGAGGGGGGGGGGACATTCCGCCACGAGGGAAGCAGGAGATGGGTGGTGTACAAATTGGATTTTCACGTCATTTCCCATTTTTTTCTGTCGCTTCTGCTTAACCTTATTGCCCTTTGGGGAGGGGCTGTTATTTTTTGTTTTCGGCTCGCAGCAGCTTTCCCCACGCTAGGGCATTTCGGGTTTTGGGGCGTCAAATTTTTATTTTCCACATTTCCACATGACGCGCATCGGCTGGGCTTCGGTTCGGCCGCCCGGTTTGGTGTGAGCTTTTATTTTATTTCATGCAGTCCGCTTTCCCGTCCATCAACGAATGCACCACGGTGGAAGCTGGCCTGCCTGTTGGCTGTGCACAGGTCAAACAGAAAGAGAGAGAGAGAGAGAGAGAGAGAGAGAGAGAGAGGGAGAGATAGAGAGAGAGCCAAAACATCGAAATGTATTTATATTCCGTCTGACTGCAGCAGCGCTTCTTCGATTGTTAACATTTTTAATTATTGCACCAAATGAATAATTACAGCCTGGCGCACAATTATTTCGTCTTGTTATTTTTATTGTTGTTTCGGCCCCTGGCACTAATGTATGCGTTCGAGTGTTGTCGCTTTTCATCGGTACCGAGCAGAAACGCCTACAGCTGTCTACTAGTTTTTATTGCTGAAGGCTGAAAGAATTATTCTGTTGTCACCTTTTGGATGCAACTTTCCTTTACTTTCTTTATCTCCCTGCTGACCAATCGTATGGCCCTGTGGGTGAGTGTGTGCATTTCGTTAACGATGTTGGTCCTGGCACAAAGCCCCCCCCCCCACCCCCCACCATCCACCATTCCAATCGGTTCGCATTTTACAATGGCACCAGTTGATTGAACAAAAGCAACAAAAACAGGATAGTTTTAATTGCACCCAAATGAAATTGCAATTCTGTACCGTGTGTGTTGTTAGGGCGCTGACGATTCATTAGCGAACACCCCCCTCCAGACAAAGGGCTTTTGCTTTGAATTTGCATTTTGCAACACTAATTAAATGGTTCACCCTTGTAGGTGTATTATGTACCGAGCGATAGTTGTGTTGTTGGAAAAAGGGGAAGGAAAAATGATGTGATAATTGATTTTTGTAAGAATATCTAATTGATTTGTTTTACATGAAAAGTTCATTTATTTACGCGCCAGGATTATTCAAGTGTGATTATTTTAACAGTTGACGAAAGGCACGAAAATGGTTTAAAAACATTTACTTATTTACTTAAAATTCTTATAATTGTACGAAGATTGTTTTTACCTTTACAATTCATTTAGACGTTTTTTTGACGCCTAAATGTATGCAACAGTCGCTACATAGCTACATCGCTATCAATCCATCTCAGTTTGAACTTGCTACACCTCCTCGATCCAAGTAGGTGGCCTTTAGACTTTACGGGCTTGGTGTCCGGTCGTCCGGTATCATTCTCATGACACGACCCGTCCACAGAAGGCTGGCGAGTCCCTGAGTACCAGAGACTATAAATCCCATCTATTATCGGTGCAAATGTTTTTACTGCGCATAGTTTCAACTACTTCAAAAGGTGCGATCATCTATCTGTACCTCACCCCAGCCAAGATCGGTATTTTTTAACATTGCTGTAAGGGCCGCTGATGGTGGTTCGATCCTTTAGGAAGGCCTTTATTACATATGAGAGACTCTAACTAATAATGTCTATGTCACTATCGTACACCAGGATGTGGACTGACTTATTGAAGATTAGCAAGGCCCTTTATGGTAGCAAAGGTCTCTGGGAATTATCTAGCCACATCCACCTGACATTCTGGCCAAATGAAGCTCATTCGCAATCATCTTCAACGTTAAGATTAAAGAAAATTCAGTAAGAGTGAAGCTGTTTTCCTGTGAACCCAAAAAATTGAGTATACATAGGTTGTGGCGGTCAGGTGGCCAAGGTGACAACGGCACCGGTCTTCATACGACAGGACAGGGGTTCTAATCTCCTCCGGACCGCCTCCCTGTACGTAGGGCTTGACTACCTTTCTACGGGTAAAATTAAGTCACAGAAATGACAGGCCAAGTCCTCTCGAGGTTAAAGTGCCACCGAAGAAGAAGAAGAGAGAGGTTACTTACATACGAAATAATCCAAAGATAGAGGTAGAGGAATGTAGCCTCGAGCATCGCTTAAACCCGTTGCAGGGTGTCCGTTTGCGAACTCTTCTCGAGTTCTCTTAGAGCTCCGGTGTTCAGAGAGATGTTTTTATAATTATTTGGATTTAAATAAGCTTATTGCCTAAATGTAAGCAATCAGCATAACTGTAAGTAATTTTCCCTATCGAGTAAAAGCAGATTGCTTTAATTTGTTTTACTTGTTTAAATATTTTCGCAAAATGTTTCCCAACCATTGCAATCACCAGGCAAGCAAAGTGCAAAACGTTATCACACTCAATCGCACTCACTCTCTCCCCAGAACTCCTCGAATGTCACTCATCATTTGTGAGCTGTCGTTCGTACCCGCTAGCTCCGAAACGCACTCCCAACTGTAAGTTCAATCTCAACACGTCAAACTCGGCACGGCTTTGGGGAATTTTTTCGAGACCATCTTTGTGATTTTTTTCTCGCTTTGGCATTGCCACAACTCTCATCGCCTCCTGTTGACAGGCCGGTACATTTAATATTTATTTCAATGGATTCGCAGCTTTTTTTTAGTGACCGAACCTCCAAAATGGAGATCCCGGACCCGTCCCGTCCTACCAGACTATTGTTGTTTTCCATCATTTGCTGCCCCGTTTGCCCCCGCCGGACCGGGACCGTCTCGATCCGTCCGTCCCTTGACAACAATGGCAAAGCATTCGATAATTAACAGCACACAGAGAGAAAGGACTCGTTCGCTATTGTCGCAAATGCACAAACAAAAACCCCTTGGCCGTACACACGGCAGATGAGCAAGCAGAAGAATGCAAAAATCCTACCAGCGCTTGTTTTATTATGCATTTGGCTGTTTTTATTATCACTCTCTGATTATCCTTTCCCCCGTCTCGCTCGCCTTCGCCCGGTCACCAAGCATCGGAAAAGTCTATTGTTTTATAGGAACCGTTTTTCACTACTTCCCCAATCATTTCCCCCCGACCTCCAACACCATTCGTACGTGCATCTCTATGTGTCCCGCTGGATTGGCCGGTGAATGTAAACAATAAATATTTGAGTTGCACATGCGTGGTGCATCTGTGGAATTGTGATTTCGCGCGCCTTCGGTTCGGATTCCCTTCCCGGTTCGGTGCTGCATTTCGATGCAGTTGAATTTGCTAGCAGGAGGTTTTATTTTCCGAACCCCGCTTTCTGTGGTCCCGATCCGTGAATGTGCGCACATTTATTTTATCGAAAAATTGCACATCAGAGTTCAATCCCCGTTTTTTCACTGGGGTGCGTGTGCTTCTGCCCCTCAGATCCCAGCATCCGTTCAGCAACCACGAGTAAGGACCGCCAGTGGCGCCATTCGTTCTTTTCCTTCACACCGAACACGATGCAGTAGCTTCGAAGAGAGGGTTCGATTACGATAGAAAAGAAAAACTTTGTTCGGGGAAAAGTTTTAAAAAATCAACTCACACAACCTATCGCCGGATAACGGTGTGGAGGTGAAATTTTAAATCCATTCCCGAAACGGCCACCAGAGCACACTCTCACACACTTGCTGGTGTGCATGTTTTCGGGCGATTGCGCACGTGCAATGTTCTGTGAGTCGGAATGATGCGTTCGTAGGGTGGGGTAGCGTTTTAAAAATGCTTATCATCAAATAGTTGGCGTCCTTTTGGGGTTTGTTGTTGTTGTTGCACACGAGCGTGCTAATAAGAAATGCATTTGCTGTAATGATTGTAGCTGAAATTTGTAGAGTGATGGCGTATTTTATATAAAGAATTTATGCTCATTCCTGAATGAACTATAAGAGTAATTAAAATGAATTTTATACTGTGATTTTATTTTTTTTTAAATCAGTAAAAAGTCTAAATTGTATGATGAACTTTTCAGTATGTTTCATATAGATAACCTTTTAATGATGTCTACAAAAATAACATAAATGATGCGTCAGACAAGGAGGATAAAATTAATTATCCTTTTAATAAACATACTTTAATTTCTTTAAATAATGATGAGAAAAAAGAAACGTAATGTCACAGGTCCAAAAGGCTCTTAGGATATTGATAAACTAAGAAAATTTAAAAACGCCTAAATCTATGCAATTTGTAGGAATAAAATTAGCTCCTAATCTAACTTGACGCATTGAAGATGGAGTGAGCACTTCTTCTTCGTTAGTCAGTCCTGATTCTGCGTGTTAGGTAGTGCTGTGTAAGGGGAGGCAGTCTAGATGGGATTTGATCTCCGATCTTGCTCTGTATATTAAAGACTATCGCCTTAGCAACCGGACCGCCTCAATGGTCACTTCAAATATTTAAAATGACAAATGCCAAATGATTAAGGTTTTTTTTAACAATTTAATCAATGGCGACTGTAATGACATGACTCAAATATTTCTCTTCAGTGGAACAGTTCTGTCTGGAGAATCGTCCTCTTCACCAGTGTCCAGAAATGGCTCAAACATTACTAGTTCATCTCAAAAATCCTGTGCCGGACTGCTAAAGAGCATATAAACTTAGCTGAGTTGAGTTGAGTGCAGCTTGAGTTTCATGTCACGCTATGCAGAGCAAATTGAGCTCACAATTTGCATGATCTTTGAAAGGGTTTACAGTTTCGCTCAAGGTCTCTTATTTATCGATCATTATGGTCAATATAGCCCGAGTTATGAACTGTATAGTTCCTACAGAATATTTTTTTAGTGTCCTCCTTCTGTACTGATCCCCGTATATAAAGATGTAGTCTACCGAGCTTAAATTATGTATGAAATGGTCAAGAGATGATATAACTGAATGTTATATTCCAACTTGAAAACATCTGTGACTAGGATTCTGATGTAAGATCTATCTTCTTCTTCTTCCTTGGCACTACAACCACGAAAGGTTCCAGCCTGACTGGTTCCTGGCTTTCTACGACTTGATTTTACCCGTAAGCAAGGTAGTCAGCCCTGCGTACAAGGAGGCGGTCTGGAAGGGATTTGAACTCCGGTCCTGCCGTGCGAATGTCAGAATGTCTCTGATGTTCTCACATTACGTCACGTCCTTTACGACCTCCATAAATAAAATCTAGTTTTTTTTAGCTTCGTTCACCTTGACTCACTTCTGCTAATTATCTTACTGGCCTATGCACTCTTGTTATCAAATTCAATTGCTCTAGTTGTAACCTGTTCGTGGGCTTTCGACAATAAAAGTACCTCAACAAGAGCTGCGTTGAACTTCTTGGACATGAATGGATTCCACGACCGTTGTAAAACGAAACGCATGACCAACACAACCTTCAAACCCTGTCCTCTAGGCCTCGAAAACGTCAACTGTCACCGTCATCGGTGAGCGCCGCTAAAGAAAGCAATTTCAAAAAACCTTTGCGCACTGAATGAAGCGTTCCCACCGCGCTCCCAAGAAGCGGCTCATGCACGGCACACCGATTTTGCTCCTTTTTTAAACTTAGAGTGTTGTACAAAAATGCGGCGCCCGCAGCTCAAGAGGAGGATGGATGGCCTCAGCGGCTTACAGAGAAACATAAAGAAAACCCCATTTCTTCATATCCTCCAGCTTGTGCTGGATCGGACCTGTGCCGGGTGAGTGCCTTGAGAAACGCTCCAACAAACGTCCTCCCTGCGTTCGGTTGGGCCTGGTGTTATTGTTATTGCAGCTGCAGGTTGGTGCATTATATTTTTGTTTGCCACTCCAAAGGAAGAAGACAACGCGAATGGAAAAGTAAGCACATCTCCCTCTCTCGCTTCACCACCGGAAACGTGTAGAAACAGCAAATATACAGCGGGAAAAAGAAAAACTGTTGTTCACTTTGCGAAACAGCGGCCTAGGTTTTGGTGCTGGGCTGAAAACAGAAAAGCGTATGCAGTTTGTGCAATAGGCACGGACAAAAAAAAATCTTCTCGCTTGCACTTTTCCAATTTTATAGCGCGAAACAAACAAAATCCCTTTTTTGTGACTCTCTCTCGCTCTCGTTCTTCCAGAAACCCCGACTCAATGGGGTGTTGTTGGAAAATTGTTTTGCGCAACAACAAAAAAAGGGAAGAAAAACCCTTGATTCATAAAACTAAAAACCACATTAAAACCCGTCTCTAATTGTTCCCTTTTTTAAGAAGGCAATCGTCTGTTGGCGGTGTGGGAAAAAAAGATTCCCACCCAAATTTTCAAATTAACGGTAACGGTCAGTCTGTCGCAACAGACGGAAAAAACAGCAATTAATGAAATAGGTACAACAGCAATAACACCAAAATTTGGCTGCTTACAAAACCCGGCACGTCCCTTCCTCTTGCACCAGCACCCCTGGCCCTGGTAGCTTATCTAGGTTTTGATCGGGGGGTTTTTTTTTGGTGCGCCTCTATCGGCCACCTTAAATAAACATCGGTTTTATAAGCTCACCCCGCGCGACACAGGGTCAGCGGTTTGTTAGGCGTCTCGCTGTTGGTGCAGTTAATGCAGGCGCACGCAAAAATAATAATGTTTCCAGCGGCTTGCGCAACAGCAGACGATACCGGTGGTGCATCAAGGTGCATAAAAACCCGACCGGCCGGCGTTCGAAGAAAACCCGTGCCACAAGAATCGAGCTTGCCGAAGCTTTTTTTCTGGCCAGCGGCAAGGGTAGATGGGGGGTATGCGGTGGAAGGTGCGACGGGGCACGGGAGTGTAATAAAGCCACCTCTTTTCCATTCATGGGTCCACATCGAGTCCACACACACACACACACTTTTTTCTTCCTTTATAGGAAATGTGTAAACAGGCCCGGTAGTTTAGCGCGGAAAAGCTCACGCCAAACGCCATGATTGAGAAACCGTTTGAACCAGTTGCGGCATTTGCGTTGCACTGTTCGGTTCTGGGAAACTGGGTACCCGCTCCGGTTTGTTTTCCTGCGCTGTACCGCGCTGAGCTGTGTTTTACATATTCTTGAAATTCACTTACCATAGTTGTGCTTTTATTTCCAAAACAAGAAAAAAAATCTCTTTTAACCTTTCCCATTTTTATTTCACTTTCTTTTCATTGTTTCAAGATGCGACGAGAAAAGCGTAGCAGAACACACAATCATTTTGGTTTTTTTCTTTCGTTGCCTCCTTTACAGACACACTCCGCTCGATCGAAACACGATCGAATCGGGAAACAGAAACAGAGTTAAGAAAAAACAGTAACTAGAAAGAAATAGAAATCCCACACCAAGGGCTGGAACCGTTATTCAACAGGATGGCTCACTGAACCTAGAGACCTAGCGGCTTGCTTCCCCGGTTAACTGGAAGCCTTTACTTTTTTTCGCTCAACCTTCGTACTGCATCCCGGACGCCTGCAAAAGGACACGGCGAATCAAGTGCTATTCCAGACGTATTCCCAAGGAATTCAAGAACAGGAAGAATCATTCAAAGTTCAGCACCTGGGAGTGTGTCGCTGAAGGAATTAAAAAAATTCCCTTCCTTCCCGAAGCACCACCACCACGCAAGATGGCGATCAATTTTTCGGCCTCGTTTGCTGCCTGTCTCGCGGCCGGCCTGAAGGTGCCGCGCCAGATCATGTACTGCATCTCGCAGGACACGGCCCCGTACGTGCTGTACAAGGACTCGCAGGAGGCGGCCGAGCGTGGGGCAGCGGCGGCAGCCGCCGTCCAGTGGGGCAATGCCGAGGGCCCAGCCATCTACCAGCAGAACGCGCAGAACCACCTGCAGGCACACATGAACGGGGCGGCAACGCAGCAACAGCTCGTGGCTGCAGCGGCCGCTGCCGCCGCTCAGCACCATCAGCAGCAGCAGCAGCAACACCATCAGCAAACTACCGCCAATCATAGTCCGCCGAATCAGGACAATAGGCCACAGCAACCGGGTGAACAAGCGAATGGTCATCTACACAGCCCGGCCACTAGTCCGTATCCTGCGAATAACGGTCCAGACATAGAAGAAGATTTGATCAAGGTACATTTTTTTTTGTCCGCCGAGCGAAAGGTTTTGGCTCCAGCTGCGCTAGGTACCCCGGGTGACTAATTCTCGGCCGTCTTCTGCTTCTTCCATCCTCACAGGTACAAAGCATGCAACAAGCCGTTCAGCATCAGCAGCAGCAGCAGCAGCAGCCGAACGGCCAGCAACAGTTAGTCCAGCAGCAGCAGCAGCAGCAGCAGCAAGGTGGCAACAACTCGTCCGGTGCACACCCGAACGATCCAAACCAGCAGGGCAACCAATCGGCACCGGGCGGCGGAGGTAACGGTGGTGGAGGAAACGGTGGCGGTGGTGGTGGAGGACCACCCGGACCGCCCGGCTGTTTCGGGAACGAAGCGTCCCAGGCCGAGCTGAACTATTACGCCCAGCGCCATCACGCCGGACCACAGGGCGCCATGTTGCCGCCGCCGGGCTTTGCCCCACTCCACCACTATCTCAACAAGACGGGCGTCCTGCCGGTCGGTATGCCAACCGGGCTCGACCAATCCGGTGCACTGGAGCAGTACGGCATGCCAGACCTGCTCCACGGTGGTGGTGGTGGTGGCGGCGGAACGGGAGCAACCGCACCCGGTGGAGCACCTGGTGGTCCCGGCGCCAACCAGCAGCTGCACCACTCACCCACGAACGGTGTCGCAACGGGCCCGAACGGTGCCGGCGCAAACACGGGCAACACCGGCACCGGTACCGGTGCCAGTCACTCGAAGTCGAAAAACTCGGACCTCCGGCTGTTCAAGTGCTTAACGTGCGGGAAAGACTTTAAGCAGAAGAGTACGCTGCTGCAGCACGAACGCATCCACACCGATTCGCGCCCGTACGGGTGCCCGGAGTGCGGGAAGCGGTTCCGGCAGCAGTCGCACCTGACGCAACACCTGCGGATACACGCGAACGAGAAACCGTTCAGCTGTGCGTACTGCCCGCGCAGCTTCCGGCAGCGGGCCATCCTGAACCAGCACATCCGCATTCACTCAGGTGATAAGCCGTTCGGCTGCCCGTATCCGGAATGCGGCAAAAAATTTCGACAAAAGGCCATATTGAACCAACATGTGCGCACCCATCAAGGCGAGCGATCGATTATTGTGACGATTTATATATACTTAGTTAATTTTAGTACCGCATTACTGCTTCTTTCCATCTTTTTTCCATTCACATACACGCATACACACATTCATACAGATCACAATCGCACACCATCCTGTCCCGTTTTGTATGCACACCATCCTCGATCCCATTAAAGCTCACCTTCCCACACTACTAATCTTCATCTTCCACCTGCTGCTGCTACCCGGTTTATGGCACCCTTTATTGGACGTCTTGAAAATCCTCGCCTCGGTGGGCGGCCATTTCTGCCATCCTTTTCTGCCAAAAAGGCCTCAGCGACTTCTGGTGCGAAACACATCGAGCGACACACCGTTCCGATGAAGGGGATGCGCTTCGCGCTAGAACTCGTTGACTGTGGCCTAGAGTACCCCGCTCCCGGCTTTATAGCAAATATCTATCCTATTGTGGCTTCCTTTTTTGTTTGGTGTGTGGTAGTACTATACTTTCATCATCCTTCCTCAGTGCATGTTGTGGATCATAGATAGAAGGGAAGATTTATAGCTTAGAAAGCAGTTATCACTTAAAAAATTGTGCTATAAAGCTTCCCCGGTAACCTCATCCTCTACCTAAAACACTCATCTAAGAACCCGAAACGAGTTGCCTCAGTTAGATACTGTTATTGAAAAACTTCAAAATTCACCTAAACCCCAAAGTCACAATTCCACAATTGGTTGGTTCATTATTTGTGTATTTACCTATGGCACACGTTACAATCCCCCTCGTACTATTATGTCCTTCCCTGTTAGAATTAAGAGTAGCTCTACACGATCCAGTTGATCTTTCACGGTGCCCTTCTCTCTCTCTCTCTCTCTCTCCCGTATACTCCACAGATGTTTCTCCGCATTTGATCTTCAAGAACGGCCCGCACGCAACGCTCTGGCCCCAGGATGTGCCGTACCCACCGGAGCTCGAAAACGCACAGCCCAAGGACGAACAAACGTTCGGTGACGAGGCGTCCCAGGGCGGTGGGGAATCGCGCGGTTGCTTCTCGCCGGACAACTATCCGGCCTACTTCAAGGACGGCAAGGGTGTGAACCATTCGATCTTCGGCAACAATCTGCAGTATCTGAACAAGGCTACCGGTGGCAAAGCGATACTGCCCGACGTGATCCAGCATGGGCGCTCGGCCGGTATGCCGCTGTACGTGCGCTGCCCGATCTGTCAGAAGGAGTTCAAGCAGAAGAGTACGCTGCTGCAGCACGGCTGCATACACATCGAGTCCCGGCCGTACCCGTGCCCCGAGTGCGGCAAACGGTTCCGGCAGCAGTCGCACCTGACGCAGCATCTGCGCATCCACACGAACGAGAAACCGTTCGGGTGTATGTACTGTCCACGGTTCTTCCGGCAGCGAACGATACTGAATCAGGTAGGAGCTGTGATTGAACTACAAGTCCAGCTAAAGCAAGGCATCGTACAATAATATTTTTGTTTAAATTCTTTTCCCCCCTCGAAAACAGCACATTCGTATACATACGGGCGAGAAACCGTACCGATGTGGACAGTGTGGCAAAGACTTCCGGCAGAAGGCCATCCTGGATCAGCACACCCGAACGCACCAGGTAGTTGTAAAATTTAGATTTCAGATCTACCTTCTTGAGTTTTTTAAATTTCTAACTGAGAGGCAGATTGTCTCAATGGAAGTTGTTTTCTTGAGAGTTAGGATCCAAAAATGCCTATCTTCGCTTGCCATCTGTATTTTTATTTATACTCGCAGCATAGGAAAGATCAATCCAACTTCTGGATAGTCAATGAAACACGACAGTTAGTCTTTGCTTTGATCTAAAATCAGGTCTAAAATAGCTTTAGAATCACGACCTCCCAACCAACTAAAATATAAAGACTCAAGTCTTCTTCACTTATTAATGATGCCAGATGATGATGATTAATGATTAGCATTCAGATAGAGTCATCACAAGATCAGTCATAGTTTTATGCAGTTTCTGATGAATGTTTCCAAGTTATCCAATGGAACACAGACATACCTCAGATGAACGAATCTAGCGCATGGATTAGAAGAAATAATATTTTCCGGCACAGATCGTATAATTCGTATGAATTTTTCATATGTTTAAACTATTATTGTACTGTCAATTGTTTTCCAAAATATGTGTTTCAATTTTCTTCACAACTTACTAGAATATAAATTTTATTCTGAAAAAAAGATTTTCCCATAGTTCTGTTAAGGACTCCAGGATGGCAGCACGGCTTGATTTGGATTTTAGATTTAAATTATTTCTACTTTTTTTAGATTTAGGTGTTTCTTGCAACCTGTTTAATATAACATTAAACTCGATTTTTCTCGATGCGACTCTTGTTTACTAGAGCCGTTAAGTAGTCTATTCAATGCTGCTTACGAATGTTTGTAGTGCTGAATGCATACCTTTAGGGGTTTTCCTTCGGTAGATGATACACCCGTTTTACTCTTTAATCATCGGCTTAATCCATCGTTTCTTTCCCCCTTTCTCTCCATTGTTCCTTTCACAGGGCGACCGACCGTTCTGCTGTCCGATGCCAAACTGTAGGCGACGCTTCGGCACCGAGCAGGAGGTGAAGAAACATATCGACAACCACATGAACCCGCACTCGTCCAAATCGCGCAAGCTGGCTGCTCTAAACAACAACAACAACAATAATAATAACAATAACAACAACAACAACAGCAGCAGTAACAACAACAACAATAATAATAACAATAACAACAATAACGACAACAGCGACGCTGCACGAAACAATGGCACGGCGAACGGCAACAACGCCACGGCCGCCGCTGCCAACAACAACAACAACAATAATAATAACAACAACAACAATAACAACAACAACGGCATTATCGAGCAGAAGGTATCGCCATCGTTTTTGATGGACAAGCAAAACCAGCTAATCCAGCGTATGGCCACACCGGTCAAGCACGAGCTGTACTTCCCGCAGTGTTACGGGCCACCCTTTAACCAGTCGTTCGTAGCCGGTGCGGCGGCCGTGGCGGCGGCCAACGCTAATGGACAGGCGGCAGCGGCCGCCGCAGCAGCAGCAGCCGCCGCAGCCGCTGCCTCAGTCACGCCGAACGTCGGCGGTCCACCGCAGGCCGGTGGGGCGGGAAATGCACCCCCACCGCCACCCCACGGAGCGGGCCCGAACGGTGGTCCGCCGGTGTCGGTGCCACCGCCGGTATCGGCAGCGGCCGCCGCAGCCGTAGCCGCCGCAATCGTAGCCGCCCCGATACCGCAAGCCGTCGTGGCACAGTGATATCCGAGCGATCCACAGCATTTGGTTCACCTGCATCAACCGCAGCAGCAACAGCAGCCACCACAACCACCACACCAACCGCCATTGCATCACCCGCTAGAAACGATGACGAATGGCCACTAATCCAGCCAAGTCTCGATATGGTTTCTGCACCGAGCACAACAGACCATTGGAGGCAGCGAGAGCAGCCAACAGCACCACACGAGGAAGCGCAACCAGAAGCGACCGGGACCGGAGGGCGAATGAACGTGTGCAAGATCGTAATCGAAACCAAAGACTGAACGGAAGACTAGGGGGCGAATGGGGCGACAGTATGAGGCGAGGGCGCAAGGAAGCACACAAACCTGTGGATCGGATCGTGACGCACTCGGGCGCACAAATCGGGCGGACGCGTTCCGCAATGGAGGGAAACGGCAATAGATAAGGGGGAGCAGGAGGGATCGGGAAAGTCGCTCACAGCAACTATTGGTTACCAGACGGGGCAGCACCGCAATGTACGGATGGAAAGGACAGACACATTGGACTCTACTTCACTGCAGCAGTCGAACTGACAGGTTGGAGGCGGGAGATGGCCTAAGAAGCGAGGAGGAGCCGCCGGTAGGGATGGCGCAGAGCACAAGAGCAGGTGTTAAGATTAGTTATTTTATTTTCTTTAAAAATAGTTTTGTTTTTTTCGTTTAACTGCGTATCATTTCACTCACCGGGATTTGCTTCACTTGCCACGCAAAATCCGGGAACTGCACGATCGGTTCCACATCTTAAACTGTTCCAACACTGGAGCAATGCAATATACCTCTGTCGGTTGGCGCAACAGCGAACCTTAGATATTAACTAACCCAGCAATACAGACGCAAAGCACACACACACAAGTGAAAATCACACGCATACATACAAACAACAGCAAACCGTACCACGCACAAAGCCACGCCACGCGCACCACCATTTTTTATAGTACGCAATAATATAGTAGGGTATATAGAGAGGTGTTCAGACATAGTCAAGGCGTGTTTTGGTTGTTTTGTTTTACTTACTAACAGGATTTGTCTTCTTCATACAGGATACAGTGGTGCAATAGATAACAGATATTACCGGAAGAAAAAAACCTAGAACATCCCCCGAACTCCCCGACTTTATATAACAGATGGTGCTATTTTTCTTATTCTCAGAGAGACGTTTTTTATAACACAACCGAACCACAACAACTGCAATAACTGCAATAGAAAACTGGCTAAGCGTTTACCACTCCTGGTCACGGCACCAAGGACACTGTGTGAGAGAGAGAGAGAAAGATGTTGCTAAAGAGCAGCTATTAAGCATTATTCTGTGACTAGCGAGAGAGAGAGAGAGAGAGAAAGAGAGTGATCGTAAGATAGAGTGAGAGCTTGTGAGAAGCTCTTATAGTTAATAACAAAAGAGAAACAAACAACACAACACAAACCAATAGAATAAATCCGAAGATGATCAACTGTAGTGCAATTAAGTTATTATACAAACAGGATAGCAACAGAGTTCAGCCTCCCCCCCCCCCCCCCCCCCCCCAGTCACACTCACACACCCACACACACACACACAAGCACAAGGCGGAGCAGGGATGTACTTTTTTTATACACCCCGTTTCACCTCCATCCACAACCTCCAAACCCCCTTTTTCTACTTGAAGAGGGGTGTGTTAGTGCTCTTCACCCACAGCGAACCCCGTTCGCCCGGGGTTTGGGCCGGAAATAGTTAAACCGGAAGGGTTCACCTTTCCTAGCAACACACGATAGAACAATATACAGTTGTTATTTAGTACCTACAATATATACAATAATAGAGAGAGAGAGAGAGAGAGAGAGAGAGCGTGAGAGCGCGAAGAGAAATAATTGAGCGAGTTACACGTGTGAGGAAGAAGACGAGTAATAGACAAAGCCAACCAATAGCAACAAGGATCAGGATACAACTACAAGTATAAGACAACAGTACCATAGTAACCGGGCAATAGTTAAGCAACAACAACAACAACAACAAAACCACAACAAACACATAAAAGCTCTAGCGCGAGAGAGCGAGAGAGAGAGCTTTTCCGTTAGTCTGTTGTTTCATTTTTCACACTAGGTTTGAAGCACACACACACACAAACACACACTTTGTACTTCCGTTGGGACCTGACCATTCAGCCGCCGGTCAAGTGCCTTCAAGTGAGCCCATTTTGCAACACACGGTTTTGGTTTTTCCTTTACAATAGACCGAACAATCAAAGGCCAATAGCTAGTTGTATAGGGTTAAGCGCAGGAAACTAAGCAGAACTGTTGTAAGTGTGCGTGCAGTGCTGTTGCGTGCGTGCGTGCGTGGTGGGTTTGTTAAATGCAGCGAGTAAACGAAGTAACGCAAGCTGAGGCATATCCTCTCGGTGTCTTTTATCAACCGCTTCCACTTTTCCGTTGTACTGTTTCTGTTTTTGTTCACCCTTTTTTTTATACTAATATATTCTAATGCAATTAGAGAACGTGCACGGTATTATGGAGGGGGGGGTTTGCTTTTCTTTATCATGTTTTTTTCTTCTCCTTTTTACGTTCACACAAAAGCTTCCTGTAAGGGGGCGCCTCCAGGTGAAAGAAGAAGTTAAGTCACACACACACACAATCGCAGAAGAAGAAGGAAAAAACACACACGCAATCAAGAATTTAGAAAAAGAAGTAGAAACAACGATGGAACATTTCTTACATGTGTTTTGTGCCATCGGGCTGAAAAGAGAGAGAGAGAGGGAAAAAGAGAAGAAAATGAAGAAGATAATGGGTGAAAGAAAGAGAAAAGAAGAGAAAACTGGAACGTGTGCCATGCTGTTCAATTGTTTACCAAAGAAAACACCGTGCACCGTGAAGGTTGAAAGAAGAAACAGAAAATCAAGAAGAGAAAACAAAATAACAAGAAGTAAACTTGGAAGAAAGAAAAATGCGAAACACAAAAGATAAGAAAGCGTAAATGATTAAGAAAAAAAAACAAACAAAAAGCATAAAAAGGAATATAATGTGTGTGTGTGTTTTTAAGAATCATAAAAATACGAAACGAAGAAGAAACAAGCAAAAAACAATGGGGAAAAGTAAAATGCAAGGAAACAAAATCTCGAATTTAAGGTGAAATGAGAGAAAGTGAAGTAGAATATATTATAAAGCAAACAAGCAAACAAAAGAGGTAAAACACAGTAGCGAAACAACTTACCAATGCAGGGGAACGTGTGCAAGCCAACTCGAGCAAGGAATCGAGAAAAGAACGAAACATTATCCGATCAACGGTGTGCGCATTTAAGTGTCGGAAAAGATGAGTGCCCGCGTAACAGTGGGCGACAGTTGCTAGGTTTACCTCGTAGATCGTAGTAGCCGAGGAGTTTAAGGGGAAGTAGTAGTAGTAGTAGCTTTTGTTTGACCGTTATTTTTTTGTTCTCTCTCCTTTATATACATTTTCTTTTTCTTGTTTTATGTACTCATACGTTTATTCGGTCGGCGGTATCGCCCAATCCCAATCTAGGTTACCTTCGTTAGGTTCGTAAGGTACGGTAGCGCAGAGGTGTAAGAAGAGGAAAAGCGAATAGCGAAGCGAAAAAGAAAGCGGGGGGAAATGATCTGTGGTCTTCTCTCGTGTGAATTAAATTTACCGAATTTTAGGCAAAACATAACAAAAAAGAAGTAGAAAACGTTTGGTTTAGTTTAGGGCAAACATGGAAACCGAAAATTTGGATTAACGTACGTGCAATGTTTGGCTATGCAAAATTATTTAAGCAGCGAAGGGCGAAAATACAGTCAGGATCTGATTTAGGTGAAGTTGGCAGTTAACACTTGCTAACTGAAGATGTATATTTAGTTGATTAGAAAGGATGAAAATATTATCTTTAGCGTCTTCTGTTGATTCTGCTTCATTCTTTTTTTTTGACGAGGAGTCACTTTCTTCATTCGCATTTCGCTTGTGTATCATAATGTTTGGGAGTTTTAGAAAAATGTTTTTTTTTTATTTTAGTTCTTTTTCTATAAAAAAAAATCTTCCAAAGGCAAACTGTTTAGGCTTTACTAGCAAAATTTGTGATGTGTGATTTTGACTTTAATATACGAGGAAACGTATGTTTTTTTTCATTTCTTTCGTTTTTATTTATGTTTTGTTGATAATTTTTTGTTTCCACTCGTTTCCATTAACTATCTGCAGCTTGCCAGATTGGATGGGTCTGGGCTATATTACATCCGCTCGTAGCAAACAGGGAGCGCGGGAAGGTAGAAATGGCAAAACGAAACGGGGGGAAAAGCGCAAATGGTGAAAAAGGATGCAAAAGAACTGTGATAACCAAAAAAAAAGGGAAACATACAACAACACACACGCACACGTGAGCACACAAACACACAACAAAACAAGAAACTGAGCAAAAGAAGCAGAAAAACACACACATACACAATCCTCTTATCCTAACGTATTATAAAAAGGTGAACGTGTAAACGAAGGTAGAAAAGTATTTCTAAATTCTAATCATTTTATTTTGCACACACACACACGTTTCGGAAGAAAAAAAAACAAGTGATTGAAAAGAAAAGAAAAGGGAGAAAAACAAAGAAAGGAAAGTGATAGAACGCAAAAAAAGGTGGGTCAGTCTTTAGGCAAAAACAAGAAAACAAGAAAAAAACTAAACTAGAAAACAAAAACTAAGTACTTTTAGGCATGATGAGGAATGTGATGGAGGGAGTGAGTGAGGAAAGCAAAACTCGTGAAACAGAGGAAAGCAAAACATAGGAACAAAGGAAGCACAAACCAAAATGAAAAATTTAAAACGAAAAAAAAACACTGTTTAGGTCAAATGTTTAACAAAATTTTGTTTAAAAAATGAATTATATATATACACACGCAGAAAGGTGAAAGAGAGAATGGCAACAAACAAAAAAAAAGTTCGGAAACAAAAGTGAAGGTGACCAAATTAAGACGGAAAAAACGGAGTATGATGAAAACAAAAAAACGTTTCGAAAACGAAAACTGTGTTCACAAAATTACTGTTTCGGTTTTGTACAAAAAAAAAAAAAAAAACTCGTGGAAAATGAAACCAAAATTGTTCTTAGTAGGTTAAAAATTCTGACTGTGGTTCGAGAAATGGTTTACGCTCTTTCTCTGTGTTTTAGGCATCTCTTTAGGTATATTAAAATTGTATGTAAAAAAAGAAATGAAGAACAAACACACACACAAAAAAACACTGTTTAGGCAATCAAAATTATTCTAGTGAAGCGAATAGCGATCGAATAGCAGTATCGGCACCACCATGCTGTTAAGTTGTGATGCAACGCAACCCAAAAATGGTGAAAATACTCCCGTTTTCCCGTTAAGATGATTCTCCTGCACGCGACGCGAAGTTTGTTCGTTGTTTTTTTGTTCTATGTTTTTGCTTCCCTCAGTCAAAAGCAAAGGCTCAAAAAAAAAAAGAATGTTTTCATAAGTGTTATCTAAATTTAATTGTTTAGGCAAAAGAAAGGGCGGTGGTGGCAAAATTTTGATCGTCGTCCGGCCCTGTGCACCGGCGCGATTTTGTTTCGATGTAATGGATAATAGATGAAGGGTTCGGAAAGCTAGGTGGGGAAAAAATGGTCACAAAAAAGGCGATGCGTTAAATTATTTGCGAGGTTTTAAAAGCAAAAACAATAAGACACACACACACCCAAACACACAGACACACATGTGCAGTGAATGTTTTTTCTTTCTGTTCCATCCAATGCAATCCGGTTCTGAGAAGGCGTTCGACAGTGCGCACCGATTCCTAGTGTGCCATAAAGAATGTACAATGGGAGGATCTCTTATGCTAAGTCCCTTTCAGACGAAGAAAAGATAAGAAGAGGAAGACGAAAATCAAGAAGCAACAACTCCCCCCCCCCCATTCCTTCCTTAATGATAAGCAGCAGCAGCAGCAGCAGTCGTCTAATTCTTATTTTGTTTCGTTTCTCACAGTTACTTCTTTCTCTAATTAGCCGATACAAAAGGTTGCATTTTTCTGTTTGTTCGTTTCCTTTACGCGTGACAGTAATTTTCCGATGCGATTTAGTATACGACACCGAAGGACACTTTTTGTTTTGATGTGAGGGGCGAGCCAGCAGGATTTAAGGGGCAGAACGATGAAAGCAGCTTTGATTTCAAGCAACCCCGTAGCCGAACCGTGTTAATTTTGTTTTTTACTATTTCAATTTATCGTTTATCCATTAGAACCGTTACGGAGTAGGTTATAGTTTTAGTCAAGTGTACTACTTGTAGCTGTATCGTTTCGTTTCTAAGGCTATATAAGCGCTGAAGAGCAACAGATGTTGGTGTAATAAAGCAGAGAGAGAGCGAGAGAGGGCGAGTGTAATATTATCTTTTTACTCGTTTTTGTTTTGTGTTTCTTCTTTTCTTTTGTTTATTTTTCCTTTTTTTCAGGTTTTACTAGTTTTCTTTCCCATTTTATTACTATTTTTAATAACTTTTATAAAACATTTTCTATCGCTCTGTTTTAGGGAGTGATAGTTATATGATTTTACGAAAGACTACATTAGTCTTGTTGTTTTTCTTTTCTATATTATAACTTACCACAAACTACAAAAATAGTACAAACAAGAACGGTGAAAGAAGAAGAAGATGAACATAGAAATAATAAGAAAAAAAAGAGCAACGTAAAACTTTTGGAACCGGAACAGATGTGAAAAATTGCAAGATAGAATGCTGCAGCGAGCAAGCAGCATTACCAAACTGCCACCTCGACCGTTGCAGGACACACCGAGCAACCGAACAAAACAAACAAACAAACAGAAGAACACAAATGTTTCCATTTTTTTGTTTTTGTTCGTTTCTGTTTCGAAGAACAATTTTTAAATAATTTCAGAAAAAAATGAATGCCGAACCGAAAAAACAAAAAACTAGTTTAAAATCATTCTCCCTTGCAAAATGGGAAAGGGGGTAAGAAAAAGGTGTAAAACGATTTTTAAAAAATCACAAAAATACGCGAACCGAATGAAGAAAATTACTTTTAACCCTACGCATGCACGTGCATAAATTTATGAAGAAAAAACAAAACAAAACAATTCCAAAATGAAACAAAAAACAAATTGTATCGTGAAAAAAAAAACAAATTGTGTGTCTCTTCTAATCCCATTAAACTGTAGGTACTAAGTGAAGCGAAACGCGTACGGAAGGTAATGCAATGGTCTATTCCTTAATATATGTGTCTATTATGCCGATGAACCTTCCATAGTGGTTCCATAGTGAGAGAGCAGGAGAGAGAGAGAGATAAGACGGCGCTCGGATACGATACTTTTCCAAGAAAAGTGCAGTGATGACTAGATGGAGAAATGTTTTGTTTGTTTTTTTTTTCATTTTTAAACTGACAGTTGCGACAGACATGCACACTAATGGCAGCCATATTGGTAAGCAAATGGCGGAAGCGAGAGAGAGAGAGAGATAGAGAGAGAGAGTGTACACCTGTAAATAAGAAGTATTTGCTCTCGTAAGGATAACAATCATCATCCACAAATAATGAAGAATGCAATGAAAGGTAAACAAACACTCCACACACACACACACACATTCTACACATACAACCACATTACAGGATCCAGCAGTTTATTGTTGACAGTTAATGCACAGTTTATAATGCAATGGTGGACGAATGCAGCAGATGGTACTTTTTTGTAACGAACAGAGACAAACTAACAGAACAATCGGTGGCAAGAGGGATGCCCAAGCTAGCGTATGAAACAGAAAAATAAAACCAATACCAATGCAGACAGCACACACACAACCAACCACACACAGAAAGAAAACCCCTAAAGGGCATATAATAAACACGTACACGGGAAGCGCAAATATGGCGGCTTCTAAACCTTTACACACTACTGACTACTTAGTGGGATAGGAGTTGTTAACAAGAGAGATCAATTTTTAAATATTTTATTATTAACTGACCGAGAGAAAGCGAAAGTCTGTGCAGTAAGTGTGAAATAGAGAAATGGCGGGTGAAAGCGAGAGAGAGAGAGAGAGAGACATTACTAAATGCAAATACACACGCCCAAAGTATGTGAATAATGCGTGTGCTGTGAACAATACAGGAACTGAAAATGGGAAAAGAAACTACTAACTAAAGGAAGAAAACCCTTAAAAAGGGAAAAATGAAAACAGAAAAAAAGAAACAAAAGTAAGAGAAAATGTTTCTAGAAAACAAGGGAAAAAGAAGCGAGAGTAAACTAGAACACATAATCAATAACAGAAAGCACAAAACAAACCTAAACATAGCAAACAGCAAACCACAGTCAGCCAGAGTAAGGGTGCTTACCGGAAGCCCGCTCATATAAAATAAAAGCTAAACTGATACCCACTGTTCATAGAGAAGAAGCAGTTGAACGGGGAAAAAAAAACCAACAATAACACGCACAAAACAGAAGAAGAACAAAACCAAACAATAGCAAAAGGGTAAAACTATTTTTGTTTTTATTTTGTCTAAACATAGGTTTATTGTAAAGCGAAATGCCGTATTATTGAGAATCAGATTGTGAAAAAAAACAAACAAAACGACAGCAGATGCAGCCAGCAGTTTGAAGCCGAACAGGGCTGAAAGGGTCGGTACAGCAGTCGAGTGACGGACGGCGGGAATGTTCCTGTGCTGCCAACATACACATCACACAGTGCCAGAGTTTATATTTAAACGCCACAAAGCTAGCTCAAAAGCATTCGCCGAGTCCGCTCCGTTCCAGCTCCCCCTTTCCCCCGGGGGAGAGGGCGATGGGGGACGAAGGCGAGTGTCCATATTTACAACATTAAACCAAAACCGAAGAAGAAAAACCAAAACCCCCTCCCCTGCAACTTTTCCCTCTCCCAACCCCAACCACCAACCAGACGAAACCAAAACAGACCGAAGAGAAAGAAAAGGGAAAAGCATACACAAAAAAAAAAACATAGCAGAAATAGTAAATGAGTAAGTAAAGTTTATTACAATAGAAACAAAGCCAAAACAAACAACAATAAACAAACAAACAACAAAAGAACAAAACCGAATGCCAATGACCAATACGCAAAACACGGATCGAACGAATAGAAACGAAAACAGAAAACAGAAAACAACGGACGTAACAATAAAGGAAACGACTAACGACACCGAACAACAAAGAGCGAAACAAACATACAAACAATCAGAAACATAAGATGATAAATCGTTATACAATAGTGAAAATGAGTAAAAGAAAAAACAGTAACAGTAAAACTGAAGAAGAAACAAACAAACAAACCAGCAAATGCAATAAAAATAAACAAACAGAACACACACACACAAACTACAAAAAAACACATCACACACTTACAATTACAGAACAGAACAAAAACTTTCGCAGAAGAAAACCGAATATGAGAAGCTAACAAAAAAAAACATAACCATTTCCGGCAATAGGTAAATTTTGGGATGTGAATAATTCAACAGATTCAGCAAACAGATTCTGGAACAGTGTCGAGTAAAGGTGATGGAAAAAGCCAGCGAGTAGAAGAAGCACAGCAACAACAAAAACAAAACGTTTCCAATAATTCTCAACACTGGAAGGTACGGACTTTTCGGACATCCTTTGGTTCTTATTCGCATTCCCAATGGGAAGCAAAATGAATGATTTCGTGTGGTTTGATTTTTGCTTTCGGTTGCACAAATACAAAAAAACAAACAAAAATGAGGTTTTCAGTTATCACACCGCAAACAAGCCAGGTACAACCAGCACAACCATTAACCAGATTCAGGCAGTCAAATTAAATGGAAAAACAAACTAAAACAAAAAAGGGAAAAAAAGAAAATGAAAGAAGAAGAACATAGGGAAAACACATTTGGCAAACAAAATACTGTAACAGGTTCAAAAGAACGAAAACCTGGCTAGCAGTATAAAAAGGGATAAATTAAATGAAACAACGCAAAGGTGGAAACAGATAGGGAAAAAACAACCGAATCAAAGCAAGCGCCACCATCAAATAACATCATCGAACCATCTTTGATGCATGGCTTGCTTGGTTACGGTTTGCATGAAGATCAGTAAAATGTCTCTCAAGCACACACGAACAGCAGCAGCAAGAAGGGCAAGTACTTTTTTTGGCAGAGCAAGGCACGGCACAATTGTTTTACTTTCATGTATTCGGGCGTGTCAAGCAAACAAGCATAGGAACTCTCTCGGAACACACTCGGAAAACCAACTGGTCAGCGAAAAACGAACACCGCACGTCGACAGGTGGAAAAGTTAATCTTTTAAAGAAAAACAAGGAAGTGGAAAAAAAATTATAATTATATGCAACAACAAAAAAACACACACACATCCATTTAATCGCTACTTAATAAACGCTCTAGAGGGTGACGGTTTACCCACCGTAAACCATTAACAAAACAAAGAAGGATGGATGGGCATTTGTATAAAACAAAAAACAAACTTACAAGCAAAACAAACAAAAAACGATATTTTAGTGTGAAAACAATGGTTAAAAGAAAGCAAAAACATAATACAAAAAAAATGCAAAACCGAATTCGAAATTATGTAAAATTTACAAAATTCCAAATCGATTGTACAAGCAGCATAAAACAGTGTGCAAATAAGAAAGCGAACACGGGACAACATTCGCAAGTGAGTGAAAAGGGTGATGAGAGCAACACAACACAAACGGAAGAGTGAAAAAAAAAAACACACGAACCCATTTTTCGGAACGCGCCAAAACATGAAGCAAAGAAAAAGTGGATAAAAGTGAAAAGCAAATGAGAAGCAAAAATTGCTGGTAAAAGTGGATAAAATCTGTGAATGTTAGCTCACCCATTTAAACGTAAATATACTAATTTAAAGAGGAAAACAAGAAGAAGAAAAAAATGATTCAGAAAAAGGCAAGTAAAAGCATTAACCAAATTACAAAAAAAAAGAAGACGAGAGCGAAACCAGAGATAAAAATTACATTTACAAAAACAAAAAGCGGAAACAAAAGATGGAAAAGGAGAGGTAAAGAGCAAACATAAAGTCTACATCTACGTTGTAATTGTTCCCTTCTAAGTAACACTTTTATGCATCATTGTATGATGAGAAAGTAACGAACGATCAGAAGAAGAAAAAACACACACACATGCAAAAAGGATGTGAAAAATGGATTACAAAAAGGAAAAAACCTACAAGGTGAAAAGTACATTTGAAAGCGTATAAAAACTTAACAAAAACAATGGATTAAAATTAGATTACGAACGCATCGCCAAACGGTGTGCGTGTGTCTACGGTATTGGTAAGAACGCAAAGCACAGAGCAAAGCATAACATTATAGGCTTAGCAACGGTTTTGAATGAATAAACAAGCATGGCGTGTAATGAGGTATTCTTTTAACGATGAAAACATACAAAAAGAAGCAAAAAAAGCGCGTATCGTAAACACACAACTCATCAACAAATTCATGAATAATTATTATGTAAAACAAACACATTTGTGCGTGTGAGTGAAAAGAAGTGACAACAAAACATAAACCACCACACACACACACATACACACACTCGTAATATAAATTCCTATAATATTATATTTGAATGATGAAAGGAACAGTAATCCTTTCCTTTCTCCATTTCCCTGGCAACAAGCAAAAAAAGAAAAAAACAGAGCAAAAAATTGAAGTGGACAAAAACAAAACAAAACCAAAATGGTGAAAAATTACTATGGAAACGAACCAACGTAAATGCTAAGCAAGGAACACACACATACACACATGCTAGGCATGGCTGGGGAAGGCAAAATCGATTTGTGAAAATTCCAAAACAAAGCAAAATTGTAACAAAATTGTGCAGCAAAAATAGTCAACGCAACGCAAAATTGCAAAATAAACACACTCAAATGAACACACAGACAAAACACATAAAAACACACAAACATTTACACAGCCAACAAACTTTTAGGTCAGATAAACGGATGAACATATGAGGAAAAGGGAGAAAAAAAATGAGAGGGAAGAGAGAGAGAGGGAGGGAGAAAAATTAACAAACAAACAAACTAACAAACTACAAATGGAACAAGATGTAATAAATCAACAACCAAAAAAAAAGGCAGCAAATGTGTTTTTATTTTAATTTTAACTGATTCTTTTTAGAAAATTTTTCTTCTAGAACAGTAGGCCGAGGATCTACGATCTACGACAGGTTTGACTTGATCCTGGTTTGATCTAACCAACGAACTGCATGATCCTCTACGTTTCGGGCTGAACGACAATCACCTTCCTGGTCCCAACCGTTCAACTTTAAATACTGTCAGAATATCTCGCCGCACTATCTATCCGAACACTATCGGACGTCTCTGTATCGCAAGAGTATGGGGAGCTCACAGTTGGCACTCTTTCGCTATTAACCAAAGGTACGATCGTAGTAAGGTAGTAGAACTTCTGTACCACCTCAAGATCGTCACCATCAACTGATACTCTGTTTCCGAGGCTGGCCCTTTGCATTGTCAGATCCTCCTGCCTATGGTACGTCGTCTTCGTCGCAATGATCCTCAAGCCATTCTTATAAATCTCGCACGGGTCAGTCCGTGTAGCACATCATCGTGATCAGCGAGACCATGGAATTGCAAAGATCGGGTACAAAATTGTACCTCTCAATGTCAGCAGACAGCAGAGATTGTGACATTGCACTTGGTGCTCGGTAAGATTCGAAGGATTCCGATCGTCCTAGCATCGTTATGAATCTGTAGATGTATCAGTAACATAACCATTGCCAGGAAATGGTCTGAAGCGACGGTTGCTCAGCTCGGGTTCTAAGGATCTGAGATCTTGAGATCTTCTGATCTGCAATCTTATGATCCGGGATCTTAGGTTCCGAAATATAGGGATCCAGGATCTTTGGATTCGAGATCTTGGGAGCCGAGATCTTAGGATCCGTTCCTTGTAATCTTGCTATACTTCTGAACAGGGATCTTGTGGTCTGGGAGACGGGATCTTGCGATCTTTGGGATCCGGGATGTCAGGATCCGAGATCTCGGGAGCTAGGGATCTCCGGATGTGGGATCTTGTGGTCTAGGATTCGGGATTCTGAAACTCGGGATCGAATAATCCGGGATCTAAGGTTCCGGGATCTAGGGATCCAGGATCTTTGGACTCGAGATCTTGGGATCCGCGAGCTTGGGAGATCTTGGAATTCGGTATAAACTGATATGGGTTCTGATATGGGTCTTGTAGTTCAGCATCAGTGATCCCAGAACTTAGAATTTTGGTATCCTGGATATTTGGATTCGAGATCTTGGGATCCGCGATCTTAGGATCCAAGATATTTGGAATCGAGATGAGAGCCGAGAGCTTAGGTTCCGTGACCTCAGGATCTAGGTAACCGGGATCTTGGTATACTTCTGATCAGGGATCTTGTAGTCCGGGATACGGGATCCTGCGATCTTAAGATCCGATATCTAGGCATGTGCTGATCTGGGATCTTTTGGTCAAGGATCTAGGATCCGGGAAATTGGGATTTTGATCTTGGGATCCGGGATCCAGGATTTTAGGACTCGAGATCTTGGGATCCGTGATCTTGGGAGATCTCTGGATCTTTGTCTGGATCTTTTGATCTATACTGATATGGGGTCCAGCATCCGGGAACCGAGAGCTTAGAATCTTGATATCCGGGATATTTGGATTCTAGATCTTGGGATCCACGATATTTCGAATCGAGATCTAAGGCGCCGAGATCTTAGGATCTTCTGATTTTGTGGTCTGGGATACAAGATCTTGGGATCTTTGGGATTCGGGATCTCAGGATCCGAGATCTCGGGATCTACTGATTTGGGTTCTTATGGTCAAGGATCAGGGATCCGGGAAATAGAGATCTTGGGATCCAGGATCTAGCGATCTTTGAATTCGAGATCTTGGCATATACTGATCTGGGATCATGTGGGATCCAGCACCCGGGATCCGGGTTTACAAGCAAATAAATAATTAAACACTTACCAAAAAAGCAAAACAGGAATTAGTTCTTTCGCTCACAACAATAACAAGTCTGATCACAACAAAATGCTTTCGCTTTCCTTGATGTTTCTATTTCCAGTTCTCTTAGCAAAATCCTTCCGCTCCCTTGTTTTTCGTTCGTAGTTTCTGCTGTTTCACGTTTAGATGGTTCACTCTTCCAGCTTTACATTACTTCTCATGTTTGGTGTATGAGTGTTATCTGTGTGTGATTTCCGTTTTTGTTTTCTCCATCGGATTTCTTGTTTTCATCAAACTTAAAACTGCTTTTGATGGTTGTTTTCTTTTTTTCTTTTCTTTACTATCTTTGATTTGTTGGGTACACTTAACGAACAAAAATACACACCGGTTTCGTTTGATGGCGATGAGTTCTGAGCGGGAGGAAACCTTCATTCGGGACAAAAACCACCCGCCGCCACATAGTATGAGTCGCCTGTTTTTCGTTAGACAAAATCAAACATATGGAAAATCAAATACATGGTAAAATGGGGGGTAAGTTAATAAAACGGCTATTGTTTGCAAAAGATATAATTGTGCAAAACGAGGAAAAAGAAATACACTGAAATGGAACAAACTAACCTAAACTATTCAGGTTTGCAAGTGTTTTACTTCCGTTTAAATGTTGTTACACTCATTTTGTTGCATTCTATTTACTTCAAGGTTGCTGTTTTTTTGTTTGTTTGTTTTGTGTTTTTCTTCCACTTTCCTTCTTTTTTGCTTCCACTTTCATGTTTTACATTTCTCTCTTCTCTGCTCATTCTTTCGCACGCTCTTACTCATCTCATCATCCTGTTCTGTGTTTTTATTATATATTTTTTCAGTTTTTCATCAATTTTATTTATGAATTTTGCAATCTAATTTTCAATTTATCTGCTTCAATATATATATGTTGAGTGTATACTCGACCAAGCAGCGGAGGCCCGGACCGAAACGCCGTTACTCGGTCCTGTCAACGGATGACAGCGATCGACGTGCCATGCGGTTCATCCTTCGTGTTCGGGCTTCGGGACCGATCGGCCTCTTTCTTGATCCAGCCGCTGCCGAGACAGGACGCGTTAGACGAGCGAAGTTTTAGCGTGTGTGTGTGTGCGTGTGTAATAAGTGTAATAAGTGTAATGTAATAAATAAGTTTTAATTTGTTGTAAACCGCAATCGTCCGCGTACCGGCATCATTGTCTCCCCCGATATCACCAACATAAAAGTGGCGACGAGGAAATTTGGTAAAAAAAAAAAGTGATACACACGCAGAGCAACAATTCCTTCCTCACGCAAACGCCGTCGTACGGACTCATCGATGGAGGAAGAGCAGCGCCGTCTCTCGCAGCAGTTCGAAACCCCGGGTACTGCGTTACTACAACCCGGATACGGCCAACCGCTCCCGCCAAACGCTCCAGCGGTCGAGCAGCAGGGATCTCAAGCGTCCTCGGTACATTTTTCGCCATCGCTATCATCAGCGCCCACAAGCCTTCATCCGCCATCGCTCGCTCCAGCCGCTTCGATGCAGCACCCGCCATCGCTACCAGGCGTGTCACAAAACGGTGAGCCAACAATGTATCAAATAATGCAGCTTCTACGCCAATTAATGACAAAAATTGAGCAACAGCCGCCAGCATCACTGCCCACAAACGCATCGCAGCAGCAGCTACCAGTAGTGCATCCGCCAAGTGCATCACAGCAGCAACCACTAGTATCGGAAATCGCGTCGCAACCGCAGCAGCAGCATCGGTCAGCTCCAGCCAATCCGGAGCAAATCCTGGACTCGCTGGCGAGAAACATCACCGAATTCCGCTTCGAGGCTGAAGCCGGTCTAACGTTCGAGGCGTGGTACTCGCGCTACGAGGATCTGTTCGTCAGTGATGCAGCCAGGATTGACGATGCGGCCAAGGTACGAATGCTTATGCGGAAGCTAGGATCAATGGAGCATGAGAGTAACCCGATTCCACAAGATGCTTTATGGCAGGCATTTCCGCCTCCAAACCGACCACAAGCCATTGCTGCGCATCTTTGGATCAAAAAAGGGAATTCCTGTGTATACTGCCAACCGGCTGCAGCGGTTCGCTCTAGCGCTGCAGCTATACGACTTCGAAATCGAGTACATACCCACGGATAAATTCGGCAATGCAGACCTGCTGTCGCGGCTCATCAGCAAGCACGCGAAACCGGAGCAGGAGTACATGATCGCGAAGAAGTTGCAGCAGCTACGAAAAAGGACCCTCTACTGCGCGAAGTGTACCGCTACGTCCAATCGGGTTGGCCAGGTAAGGTCAGTTATGGTGCGGAATTGGCCCAATTCCACAACAGAAGGGAAGCACTGACGACCGTTGGCGACTGTATCCTCTTCGGAGAGAGGATTGTGATTCCCGCAGCTTTGCAGCAGAGATGCCTTAGACAGCTTCATCAAGGGCATCCGGGCATCCAGCGAATGAAGGCGATTGCACGCAGTTTCGTGTATTGGCCATCATTGGACAGCGACATCGCCGATCGAGTTGCTTCATGCGAAGCATGCCAGGCTGCGGCGAAATCACCACCATCCCAGATACCATCATGTTGGCCGAAGCCACCTGGGCCTTGGCACCGCGTACACATCGATTACGCTGGACCTGTGGAGGGAGCCTATTTCCTGATTGCGGTAGATGCCTACTCCAAGTGGCCGGAAATCATTAAAACTGCAAGTATTACCTCATTCGCTACAATATCTATTTTGCGAGGAATATTTGCCAGATTTGGACCGCCAGTTACATTGGTCAGCGACAACGGTACCCAGTTCTCCAGCGAGGCCTTCAAGGAGTTCTGTGAGTGTAACGGCATCGACCATGTTCGCACACCGCCTTTTCATCCACAGTCCAACGGCCAGGCAGAGCGATTTGTGGATACCTTCAAGCGATCACTGAAGAAAATACGGGCGAGGAACGTGTCCCTTGAAGAGGCCCTGGACTTGTTTCTTCTCACGTATCGCTCAACACCAAATCCTGCTTTGGACCAGCGCACACCAGCCGAAGTGATGTTTGGAAGAACGACCAGGACAATTCATCATCTATTGCGCCCTCCTGCAGCATCGGAGTCTACAGCGAAGGATGACTTTCGTGAATACCAGCCTGGTGATTTAGTGTATGCCAAGGTGTATCGGGCAAACTCTTGGAATTGGATAGCAGGGAGGATTGCTCGCAGAATTGGCAACGTCATGTACGAGGTTGTGTCGCACGACCAGAGAAGACTTCGGCGTCACGTGAATCAGCTCCGCCGCCGTGTCGCTAGCTCATCAGAACGGAACGAGATGGATCAGCACCAATTTCCCCTTAGTTTACTTTTAGATGAGATGAGTTTGACGTCTCGTCAGCAGTCGCCGTCCGCTTCGCTGCCAACGGAGCCAGCCTCATCTTCAGCAGCACCGGCGCTGACAGGGGTTCAGCGAGCACCGGCATCATCGCCAGCATCATCCGTGCAACCGGAGGTACAACGAGCGGCTTCGTCTAGTGGCAGCAGCAACACCCAGCAGACACAGCTGCCACGACGATCTTCTAGGACTAGAAGACTGCCTCGTAGGTTCAGCGCGTATCGGCTGAATTAAAAGGGGGAGGTGTTGAGTGTATACTCGACCAAGCAGCGGAGGCCCGGACCGAAACGCCGTTACTCGGTCCTGTCAACGGATGACAGCGATCGACGTGCCATGCGGTTCATCCTTCGTGTTCGGGCTTCGGGACCGATCGGCCTCTTTCTTGATCCAGCCGCTGCCGAGACAGGACGCGTTAGACGAGCGAAGTTTTAGCGTGTGTGTGTGTGCGTGTGTAATAAGTGTAATAAGTGTAATGTAATAAATAAGTTTTAATTTGTTGTAAACCGCAATCGTCCGCGTACCGGCATCATTGTCTCCCCCGATATCACCAACATAAAAATATATATATAGTTTTATTCCTGTTTAAAAAGTACATACATATATAAATATTTCCATATATATATATATATTTTTTGTTCTTACTGTCTTACACGTTTCAGTTAAATATATTTTACCGGCTCCGGTTCCCTTTTGTTATTTCATTTTTGTTGTTCCTTTTTTTTGCTTCATTTTTTTGTTTTTGTTCTTTCTCTAACGTTTTTCAACCGGTGTTCAGTGTAGCGATCGTAGCGATTGCCGGTACTGCACTGAACTGGATGTGAATGTTTGAAATTTAAATCAAATTGTTGATTAACGTTTTACTAACGTAACAAAAGTTTTCTGTTTACTTCCTCTTCTGTTTCTGTTTAGAAAATTAATGTGTGTGTGTGTGTTACTTTTTCTTGTTTTTGCTCTTTTTCCTCTATCTTTACATATACATCAATCATTAGCTTAATGGTTTATATTGGTATGTGTGTGTGTATATATAAATATCTCTAATTCGGAGAGGGTGGGGGGAGGGGGTGTGTTGGTGATTTTTTTTTCATGCACACATTTATTTTTGTGGTGATGATGTTTAGTCATCGTTTTCTTCATTTTTTTCGTTTCTATTCCCATATTCCAATTGGTTAGTCTGCTTTACTTCACAAGGTTTTTCAGTTGATAAGGCAATAGCATCAATTCACGGAAACGGTTTCGTATGACAGGGAAATCAAATACCTTTTATTGTGATGTCCACAGATGATATTGTTATAGTAGCCGTTGATATTGCACGCACTTACTCGAGCGCTGACAGAACGTATATAATATCAACGGCTACTATGACAATACCATCTGAGGACATCACAATTAAAGGTATTTGATTTCTCTGTCACCTGAAGCCGTTTCCATATCAACTAGCTTTGTTTGCCATTCCATCTAAGAAGCTTGCCATAAAAATGGATGCTATTGCCTTACCAACTGAAAACCCCTGTATGGCCCGTTTTCTTCTCCACTCTTCATTTCTTCTGTTGTATGAATATTAAATTGATGCTGTTGTGCATTGTGTGTTCTGCTTCGGTAATCTCGTTTACTCTTCTATTTTCTTCTTATTCGTAACACAAATGTTTTTTTTTTCTTTTGCTTTTGTTTTCATATTATTTCTAGACTTTTACTATGAGAGCGATTTTATCGTATTTCTGTCTTCGTTTTTTGTTTCGGTTTTTTTTCAATCAAATGAGTACTTCTAGTTTTTTCCAATTTAAATTGTTCTTACTTATCTATTCTCTTCTTTTGTTGCCTGTTCTCCACCACCTTCGGGTTATTTAATTTTTAAAAAAATGTAAATTGTTCTTAAATGTGTCACAATATGTTTCACAGTTGTTGCTGCATATTCTATTTTTCTTTCACTTGGGTTTTGGGTTTATCGATGCGGAGCTGCAATTATTTCAGCACCGGATCAATGCAACGCTGAATTACTTAGCTGAACTGTGATGGACAGTTTTAATTCACGTGTAATTATCATAAATCGTTTTTCAGTGGTATTTTCAACATTGAAAAAAAAGATAAGAAAAGCAGAAAAAATAAAATAAAGTAAAAATAAAAATAAAAAAAACCCATTTAAACTAAAGAAAGAAAAGAAACCATAAAAAACACATCTTACTGGAGCATAATTTATTTCCGTTGTTTCTTGTGTTTGCAAAGTTGCATGTTTTTTGTTGTTGTTTGTGTTTTTGTTTGTTTTGATATTTTATTCGTAGATAGTATACGCATATATCTATTTATATGTATATGTATATACGCTAGGCAAAAAAAAAGAAGATGTATATTAATGTTAATAGTAGCAAGTTAGAGCCGTACGTTAAATTAGAAAGCGAGTAAAAGTAAGCGCCAGAAACGAAAATGAGTATAAGTTTAATAAAAGAAAAAACGAAGAATTGTAAATGAAAAGAATAATAAACCAATTCAAGTATGTTCAAGTAGTTTAGCGGGAAGGTAAAGTAAACAATATTAATAATAATAGAGTACAATAATGATATCAGTAGCATGACGATTCCTTAACGTTTACGCACTAATAAAGTCGATGTAGTATGGGTGTGTGTGTGTGTGTGTTATTTTTGCTTCACTGTTTTCACCACTTTCTATGCACTTTTCGTGTGTGCTGTGTGTATTATTTTTAAGGTTATGTTTTCTCTTATTTGTGTGTGTGTTTTGTTTTCTTCTTCATGAAAGTATTATGTTTTACACACGAATCTTATCATCTCTAATCACCTTTTGTTGGAATGGGGAGAAGGGTCTCACCTAAACCATTTCTACCGCTCCACCCCCCCCAAAACCAACGACCTACGATTCTCCTCTCCATGCCAGTGCCCTTCACTAGTTACGGTGCGCATATGCCTAAACAAAAAGGGGGGTTTTTTGTTTGCCTGTGTGTAGTCTGTTAATCTTTTTTTTTTCTGCTTCCCATTCATTAACTGCCCTTGTTTCGTGCCCTTTACACATCTTGCGTTACTTTTGCCGTCGGTTGGTTGCTGTTGTTTTGTAACATTTATATGTATATATGTAAACCATAAGTAGACATAACTTTTTAGTATTTTTTGTAGAAGTTTTTCCGTTTTTTTTTAAATTGTTTTTTTGTTTTCGTTTTTTCTTCTTCTCCCCTTCTCCTCCTCCTCCTCCTCTTCTGCTTACTGTTCTGTAGCGTGTAGTTATTACTAGTATGTTTATCATTTATTCGTTTTTGTTTACTAATGTGTTTTTTTTTCAATTTTTTTTTTCTGTTTGTTTGTTTATTCGCTTTCAATTTTATCTTTTGCAAGCAATTGTTTGTTTGTTTGTTTTTTTTCTCTGTTTTCTCTTTTCTATCTCCCTCTCTTTCTCTTTACCTTCGCCATATATGAATGCTTCCCGTTGAAGGGGGTTGCTTGTTTGTTTGTTTTTTTCTATAAGAAATAATAATTCACACAATGCCGTCCAATGCGGTCTTCAGCCCAACTAAACCACACTCCTTGCAATCTCCCCCTCTCCCCGCAGCACAATCCCTCATAGTTAAAACGTTTTAAAGAAAATAATTATACAGCCCGTTGCTCTTGCCACCGAGATTGCGCAGCGGTGCGAAAGGGTCGTTGGTGACTGGGTTGTTGTTGCTGTTGCCATTGTTGTTCGCGGCACCATCCACCAGCCCACCGCCGACACCATCGGAAAGGTCGATCTTTCCGAGTTGCTTCAGGCCATCCATTGCGGCAGCGTGCTGTTGCTGAGCGGCATAATGATGGTGCTGCTGTACCGGGTGCTGATTAGCATTACTGCCGTGATGGTGCTGATGGTGATGATGCTGCTGCTGTTGCTGCTGCTGCTGCTGCTGTTGGCCCTGGCTCAGTACGCTTGCGTACGTTGCATGAGCAGCCGAGGACGATGGTGGCATCCCGGCCGGACCGACGGCTGATCCGGCAACACCTCCGCCAGCACGCTGCGATAGCAGATGTTCGTCGTGCAGATGCGGCTGAGACTGTACCATCCCGGCCTGCACCACTTGCGGCCCAGCATGCGACGTTAGGTGTGGCATAAAGTCGCGCCCACCCAGTCCTTGCTGCTGATGTTGCATCTGCTGCTGCTGCTGCTGCAGCAAACCGGCGGCAATGTTTTGTATCGAGCTGTACCCACCATTCCCGGGGAATCCTCCATTCTGTTGTTGCTGCTGGTGGTGATCCAGCAACGAGCTGCCGACAAACTGGTTGCCCCCGTTTGCTGCTCCGAAAAGATAATTCGGTTGTGAATTCATTTTCGGTTCCAGCAGATCGAGCAGCGTTTGCTGCATGCCGAAATGTTGCTGCTGATGTTGCTGATGCAGTTGCACGGTATCGAGCAGATCCGGCGTGGACGATTCGATCGATTGCGCGTTCGATGAAGTGGAAGCGGTACCGACACCTCCGCCACCACTGCTGGTACTGCCCGCGCCTCCTCCTCCTCCTCCTCCTCCTCCTCCTCCAGCGCTACTACCTCCGCTTTGATAATTTTGTCCCGCCTGGCGCCGATAAAGCGGTACCGACTGTTGCGCTGGCTGGTTCTGCTGCGTCTGCCCGGCAAGGGACGGAATTTCGGGCGCCAGCGAAGAGGACAAGCTAGCGAACAGGTCAACCGATTCGAGGATACCTCCACCTTTACCGCTCGTGCCCGGATGGTTGTTGTTGTTGTTGTTGTTGCTGCTGCTGCTGCTGCTACTGCCAGCGTTGTTGGACGAGCCCGCCCCACCGGCTACCCCATTTACCAGCACACTTCCCTGCACGAGATTGCCGACGTGCAGCGGATCACGCATCGGGTTCAGTATGTTATCGAGAAACAGATCGGCCTGCGAGGCAAGTGGCCCACTGACGGGTAGCTGCTTCGTGCCCGGCTGCGGTGGCTGATGATTGTTCGACGGCGGCATACCGCCGGTGGCCGGTTTCATCGAGTTGGCGACTGCCGTCGGCACCTGGCGCAGTATGTCCGTAAACTTGTGGGCCGCTTCCGGACCCTTCGTTTCCATCAGCTTCGTGAACCAGTAGTACTGGAACTCTTTCGTCTGCAGTGCCATCTCGATGAAGCTCATGCCGGCCGGAAGCAGATGGTTGAAATCGGCCGGGACGTGATGTTGCTGCTGCTGCTGCTGCTGCTGCTGCTGTTGCTGCTGCTGCTGATGTTGTTGCTGCAGTAAATGCGCCGCTGTAGAAACTGCCGGCAGATGTGGCCCAACGGTTAGCTGCTGTTGCTGCTGTTGATGATTTGCGGACGAATTCCGCAGCTCGGGAAAATGAACGTTTTGGAGAAAATGAAAATCGGACGCCTTGTCCATTGCGTACTGCTCGGTACCGCCGGCAGTGCGATGTCCCATCGCCGATGCTACCCCGCCACCCCCTCCCCCGGGAGCTCCGGTGCCGAGCTTTTGGCCGGCAGCAACTGCTGCAGCTGCTGCTGCGGCGGCCGCCGCTACCGACATGTGCGGCATCCGGTTCGACATGGCCATCAGATCGCTCTGGATGCTCGACATGTACAGGTCTGCGCCGGTCTGCGCAAAGTGTCCCTGCGATTGGGAATTCGATACCACCTGAGCCTGCTGCTGCTGCTGCTGCTGCTGGAAACTGCCCGGGCTTATCGGACCACCCGCCAGCATTGGGCGGATGTGATGGTTCGGTTGTGCAACGAGCGGCCCTTGCTGTAATGGACCGGCGCCAAGATGTGGCGCTTGATGGTACAGCCCGAACGCGCCACCAGCCTGCTGCTGAGCTTGTTGCTGTGCTTGCGTTTGCATGAGACTTGCGGCGTTTGCGGCGCCACCGGCAGAACCTTTGTTAGCTTGCTGTTGCTGAAAGTAGGACAGCGGCCCGAGTGGTGGAATAGGCGGTGCCGTCGGGCTGCGCATCGGTGGTGCGATGAGGGGCGGTGGACCGGGACGGCTCGGCCCTCCGGGCAGTCCCATCCCGAGCGGATGCGTTACGGGTTGACCGGCAGCTGCTGCGGCTGCTGCTGCTGCTGCTACAGCGGCCGCCAGCTGGGGCCTTATCGAGGGTGGAACGTTCTTTTGGGCCAGCCGCCAACCGGGCGGCGTATTACGGCCACCGGGGGACGAAACCATCGGGAAGGTGCTACCCGCTCCCGTGCCCCACAGATTAGGAGCGTTCTGGTTCGGCGGTGGAGCCATGTTCGGTGGTATCGGTGGTCCTCCAAGGGCCGCAGGATGTGGTGGAACTAGGGATGGACCTCCGGCGCGCAGTGTTTGCTGTTGGGATGATTGTTGCTGCTGCTGCTGCTGCTGCTGCTGCTGCTGATAGAAGTAGAGCTGATTCTGGTAGGGGAACTGTTGCTGTTGGGGTTGCTGCTGGGGCGGCTGTTGTGAGGGTTGTTGCGATTGGATGTGTTGCTGCAGCATCGATGATTGCGCTACCGGGCCTTGAACGGCAGACGTCGGGCCTATAAAAGGTGTAATCGCAAGCTGATTGCGCATCAGCGCGGCTGCTGCAGCCGCACTCGGTAGACCGGCAATCCCTGCACCAGCTGTCCCACCGGCAACTGCGCCGAGAGGAAAGTTGCCGGCCGCTCCCGCTACATTACCATGATGAAACGCCGATCCTGCACCCGGCTGGGGCGGTGCTGCGGCGTGATGATGCGCCTGCAGATGATGCAAATGGTGAGCCGCATGCACCGACGGACCTTGTGGCTGGTGCGGTTGCTGTGGGTGCTGCTGCTGCTGCTGTTGTTGTTGCTGCTGCTGCTGCTGCTGCTGCGACAGGGGTTGCTGCTGCTGATGCGTTGGCGCGTGATGACCTGGGTGCGAAACTCCCATCGCTCCACCATGGTGACCGGCCGCTGCTCCGTGCGGGTGAAACTGGCCCGCCGCAGACAACGCCAGCCCACCGATGCTCGCGGCCTGATCGCGCAGATACGCTTCCCCCTGCAACGCTCTCGGAATAAACTCCGGTGCGAGTGGATTCAGCACGTACGTCTTCTTCAGCTCAACCCCGTCGAGCTGCGAACGCAACAGCGACCAGGTAATGCCGAACAGACTTTTATTTTGATAGCAAATCTCAATGAACCGCTCCCAAACCTTACGGCACCGGCCGATCGAGCAGAGCGCAACCGGATCGCCGACCACCGCCACCAAACTCTGCGCCCGCGTGATGGCCGTGTTGAGCAGCTTGGAGTTGCTGAGGAACCCATAATCTACCTCCTCCGACGTGCTCGAACCCTCGTTCGCGTTCGTATTACACGTGCGCCGGGTGCGCACCGTCGAGAGAAAGATCGCCCGGAACTGTTTGCCCTGCACGTTCGCCACACGCTCCACACTGATACCGCCCATGCGCCGCTTGCGCAGCTCGGACCGGATGCGGAACACCTGATCCGCGTACGGCGTCATAATGCCGATGCTCTGATCGTTAATCTTGCCCCACGCGCTGGGCCACTTCTTGCGCAGCTCGCACACGCGCTCCACCACCTCGTACACCTCCGAGTTGTTGTAGAATGCGGTCGAATTTTTGTCCTGCACGTCCTCGCCGCGCGTCGTAAAGAACGTTAGCGGGTAGAACTTTTCGTGCCGCGGCTGCTTGCCGGACGCAATCAGCTTCTGCTCGTAGAACAGTTCCGACGTGAAGCGGATGATGGCATCGTGCGCACGGTAGTTTTCGCACAGCAGGATCTTGCACGGGAAATCGTTCGGGTAGTGGTCGTACAGACGTTCCAGCAGCGATACGTGCAGCTTACGCTCCTTGGCAAAGTTCGAGAAAAGCTCGGGTGACATTTGCATGTGATCACCGGCCAGTACGATGCGGGTACGTTCGCCCGCCAGCGCCAGGGGCATGATCGCTTCGCATTCCATCGCTTGGGCGGCTTCGTCGAGAAAGATGTGTGTGAAGTGGCCTTTCGGCAGGTCTAGCGAGGCGAGCTCCATCGAGATGTTCAGCGTCACCACGACGATACGGTGCTTCAGGATGTCCTTTACCGTCGGGCGGCGAAAGTTGCGCATGTTGATGTTCAAATCCACCAGACAGTACTGCGGAGTACGGAAGGATGCATTAATCAAAGGTGTATCTCTATTTACTCTATTCAAACGTCTGTTTTTTAGAACTATCAGAGCTTAAGGTTATAAAATGCTAATTTCAATAACTCCAACCTCCGGAAACGTCTTCACATTACATACCTTCTGTACGATACTGTTAACCGTCGCGACCCAACGCTTGTGGTAGTAGACGCGCAGCGGCCGTGCCTCCGTCATGCCCTCCTCCACCCACAGATGCAGATAGTCCTTGATGTACAGATCCGCGGCCGAATTCGAGTGCGTACAGATCAGTATTTTCGTCCCTTCCTGCAACAGCAGCTGCTTGATCGCCTGTGCCAGCGTGTACGTCTTACCCGTACCGAACGGCCCAATCAACAGTATCGGTGGCAGCGGCACGTTGACCGGTGTCGTGATCGCCACCACCGCTTCCTTCTGCTTCGAGTTTAGCTTCGGATCGAGCGACGCGTCCCACTGACGTTGCGGCGTCCAGGGGATGCTCGGTTCGAGAAAAATCTCCGGAAAGATGATACGAAAGTCGGCAATCTTGTCGATCGCCTGATGCCACTCGCAGTACGTCAACCGGTTCGGCTGGAACTGTATGTCGGACAGAAACTCGGTGTCCGGCTTCAGTCCCAGCCCGGTGACCGCTTTCGCCGACAGCTTCAGGTAGATCATGTTCTTGCCCTTATCCTCGATGACCGCTTCGTACACCTTGCGCTTTTCCCCGGCCGGTATCGTTTCGCGTGCCGCCGCAATGTACACCGCCTGGCAGTTGTTTAGAATGAGCCGCCCGGCGGACGTATCCTCCGACACGTCCTTGCCCAGCTTCATCAACGCGAACAGCTCGCCCGAGTGCGAGTACTTGGCGGTGCTGGTCGCCATACCGCTCGGCGTTAGCAGATAGTTCGTGACGATCGACAGACGCGTGGTGAGGTTGTAGCGCGCGATCTGCTCGTACCGGGCGATCTCCTCCACGTACAGCAGCTCGTGGATCCGGTTCCGGTAGTTGTTACGCGTCAGCTTCTTCTCCGTAATGGTCGACTGCGTCAGCACAAACGTGGACGCTTTGGGGAGCGGATAGCGCACCAGTAGCTCCTTTTCCCGCTCCGCGTCAGCCGCATAGGCTGGGGTGTGCATGTGCGGAATCGGCGCGGTCGTAAACTCGAATATCTCCGAATTTGTCTCATCCCACCGTTCCGCCGTCGACATTACGATGTCCTTCTTAATCTCCTGTATCTTGTCGACCTCCGTTACCGGTACCACGTCGACGCAGATGTGCTTTACCAGCACCGGCTCCCGGCCAAAGTCGAACACCACCGTCTGCCGGAAGGTTCCGTAAATTTCCGTACTGAAGCCCACCTTCACACGGTGCTCCAGCACGGTGGCGGCTGTTTCACCCTTGTCCGAGCTAGCCGCCGGCGCAATCCATTCCTGCTCCGAATTTAGCTCCACCTCAGTCGAAGGGCCACTCTTTCCGACGTTCATTAGCCCCTTTTTACCGGCGCCGACCCCACTATTGCTGCTGCCGGCAGTTCGCGGTTCACCCGGGCACACCTGCTTCAGCACAAAGTGGTTCCGGTGTGCGTCCTGAAGCAGGGCAACCGCCTTCAGGTAGCGTTTCGACTTCAGCACGAACGACCACTCGCGTTTGCTCACCTTCGACGAGATGGTCGTGACGAGATCGTGTGAACAGCTGTCCTCCACCCCTTCGACCCGCTCCCGCATCACCTTCTCCGGGCTGGGTGCCTGCACCCACCGTTCCAGCAGCTGCTCGGTGTAGCTTTTGCCGTACAGTTCCTTGTCGCGCGCTCGCTGCAGCTTCTTCTTCCGATACTCGAACCGTTCCTTCCACTCGTTCAGCTCGTCGACACCGTGCGCCTCCACGCACTGGTTGCCATAGTGACAGTTTTGATTATCCTGAAACTTTTCGCACACCGTGTACGATTCGGCAACGAAGCCGCGCGGCGGTGGACGCCACTTCCAGTCGCGCCCCTCGTCCGACATGATGATGTTCTGGTGGCTCTCGGTTTGACAGTGTGCACGCAGTTCCGCCCGGTCGGCAAACGAGAGCGTGCAGTAGACACAGGTAATACTGTTCAGCTTGTCCATCGGCATGCCCTTGTTGCCGCCGCCGGCCGCTTTGCCGTGTTTCTCCATCGGATGGTGGTTGCTGTTGCCCAGTTTGCTGCCACCGGAAGCAGCCGTAACAGGCACGGCAGCACGAGATCCGCCCGATCCGCCACCCGTTACTGCTGCTGCTGCTGCTCGATCCGTTGTAGTGGTTGATCCTTTTTTCTCACCTTTATCACTGTTTGCTTCATTGAATAAATTACAGTTACTATCACTAGCTTTGCTATCACTGTTGCTGCTACTACTACTGCTGCTGCTGCTGCTGCTGCTGCTGCTGCTGTTGCTACTACTGCTGCTACTGCTGTTGTTGTGTGTTGCTGGCGCAGGTTTAACGCCCGCCGACTTAACACACACCACCGGATCCACCTCCTCCTTGCGCTTCTCAGTCTCTCCCTGCTGTTCGAGATCGGACGCCACGCCACCTTCCGTCCCCGCATCTCCGTTTCCCACCTTCAGCTGACTCTCTATCCTTCCCAGCTGTTTCGTGTAGCGATCGGGCGGCAAATTATTCAGTATGAGCTTGTCCAGCTTCGTCTCGATCTGCTCGTACTCGTCGTTTAGCGACGACAGCGAAGAAACGGTTGATGAGCTTGAGCTGGTGGTGGTGGTCGGTTCCGCGACCGTTTCTCCACCACCGTCACCGCCAGGACCACTCGGTGACGAACTACCCGAAGACGACGTTGCCATCTGCAGCAGTAACACCTTCAAACGGTCCAGATAGCGCCCAATGTCCTGATTGCTCGCGCCCGGACCAGCGGCCCATTCCTGCAGGATCACTTCCGCTTCGGCAAACTTTTGCTGCTTGCACAGCGAGTGTATGAGCCGTTTGCGGACCTTCGATTCGGTACTACCGGTACCGGCGACAATGGCGGACGTTCCATTGGTGGTGGTAGATTTCGTGCCACCCTTGTCGGTGGAAGCGGACGATGCTGAACCGGCCGACGATGCGGACGGCGTTGGGCTAGGAGATTCGGTGGATGATGCCGGTACGGACCCGTTCCCGTTGGCGGTGGCGGCGTTCTCGGCAAGGGCAAGCAGCTTCAGCAAGCGGTGACAGTCCTGCGTAACCTGCTCATACTGCTGCAACTCTAGGCAGCATTCGGTGCGTCCGTACAGGCACGCGATTACTTGCTCCTTCGAGGGCCGACGGCCGGACGATGGTTGATCAGTGCCGGACGCTTCAACAATGCTGTCGTAGATGTCTGAAAGTAATAAGTGATGTGTTGGCGTGATTTTAACTACATATGTTCCTACAAGTTAGCTACCATCCTACTAGCTGGTCGATGTTACCTTTTGCCTTCTGCCACAGTCGATTGCGGAGGTACTCATTAGCTTGCGCTTCGGTCATTGCTTTGGATCGCTCCTCTACTACTGCCGACGGTGCAGCAGCAGCAACCGTCCCAGCTGGTGGCACTGCCGTCGTTTCGCTTACCGTTGTTGTTGTCGCAAACTGTACTCCCTTTTAATTCCTCCCACAGCGGATGCGTATCTTTCCTTGTAATGCCTACGTCGAGCCCGACTTCTCATTCGTTCCTTTCCCGATCCGGAACCGATCTGGAAGATGATTTCGGTTAGGTTTACTGTTCCTTGTATGTTTATTCCTTCTTTTTTTTCACTTACAAACTTTCCTGCAAACGTCCTTTTTCCCGTTGCTCTCCTACCATCACCATCCGTACGAACGTTTTGTTTTTTCGACTCCGGGTTATTGTTTTCTTTTTATATTAAGCTTTTAGCCACAAAAAACTCACTTTCACACACGCATACACACACACATATATATATTTACACACATTTATGCATACGGTTACACTAAGCAACACGAAACACGCCTACTAAGGATTCCGCACTACTTAGAGCACTTTTGCCAAAATTGTTTCGTTTCTTCCTTTCTTCCTTCTGAATTGCCCCCCACCCTACTGTACTGCGATTAGTCGTAGTTATATTATACACACTCTTTCGAACGAAACGAAAAAAAAACGAAACTTGTTGCAAAAACTTTGACTCTCTATGAGCTAGGGACACGATCACTGAAATTAGAGGATAGGAGGAAGGAATTAGTACACGATTTACTTCCGCGGAGAATCCTTCCCACTAAAACCGGTGAGAAAAATGTATTACGACCGGATGCAATTACCACAACCGTACGGTACACATTCGGTCTCCAACCATTTCCGTTCCAGCCACTTCTCCACCATACAACGATTTGTACAGTAGACAAAAAAAAATACTTTTCAGTAAAGAAAAATCAACAAAGATGGCAAAAGAAGTACGTAAATTTCGATTTCCTCAGACAAGCCAAGCACGCAACAAGCACCGATACACACACCCTCTACACCAGCAGCAGCACTCTGTCCATCCTTCACCCCCTCAGGGGGTGCGCTTCACACACAAACTTGCAGCTTGCTTGCACGGCTCGTCCGTGTCTTGTCGCACGGTTAACCGATTTTTTCCACAACATTCACCGGCATTAATCAGCAAATCGGCAATGAACGAGGATAATCAACGCAAAATTCGCCTGTTTCGGCAACTTTAGAGCTACGACGGAGATGGTTCCCCGCAGCAAGAACTCCGACGTCTTGTATGTATGTACGCCTCCGATTCTACCCGTGCCGTAGGAGTGTTTTGTGTGGTTCACAAACGCTACCGAACGATGCTTTCTTCAATCTCCGGCAAGGTGTACGGATCTGTTACGCTCTTTTCTTACCGATGCTGTGTGCTGCAGATTCCGGAAAAGCCTTATTTCTATTCGGTAAATAATTACATTTTGTCAGGAATAGTTTTTGCACTTTTTCTTTTTTTCCTTCAGACAGCAGATGTCAGACGGGCTGCTGCTTTCCTTTCGCTTGACGGATGCCAGCCGTTCCCGTTTAGGGTGGGCGAGTTCACTACTTCAAGCTGTGTTCGGATCGAGCCGTTTGAAACGAGACGTTAACCATTTCGCATTGTTGAGATGCAAATCAATTTAAGACCAATAAATGCATTTTTTGTTGCTGAGGTTCAGGAAAATTCAGAAGAGGAATACATATATGAGACATTAAGCATCTAATATTCTTTGAATTAGTTAACCCTTGAGTGGGTAACAGTGAAACAAAAAAATGGCTTGTGCAAATATTGATTTTAAATATAGAAAAGCATGACTGAAAGAGCTGGCTGAAGGTTTTTCAAAACTTAGTTTGATGCATGACTGATGCATCTTAATTAAAAAAAAAACGACGGTTCAATTTAACGTTATTAACATATCTTAAGTCGCCACTACTAAGCTGCTTTTTAAAGGCTAACAGCAAATGTCTAACGCAATACTAACGTACGTAAAGACGTAACGTAAAGGATTACTAAAATGGCCGAAAAATGCTCCCAATCGAAATAGGTTTCGGACAAATAAATGATCATACCGGAAAGCCGACGCGCCATAGTGGTAACGGTAATATTCTTATTCCTTTATTTTCTGCACTCGTTTATGTCGATATTTCTTATTTTGCTACCAGTTTTTTTTTACTTACTTGTTGATTTTACGGGTTTCTTTTGTCTAGTTCTTCTCTAGTTCTTGCTTCTTCAACGTTTTTTGTTTTGCTTTGTTTGTGTTTCTCTTTTACTTTATTTCTCTATGCGCGTCTATCGGTTTCTTGTATCGTACACGATATATGTATATGTATATATATATATATATTATGTAAATATGGTATTCTTTACATAATGCATGCTTATCTACATGCGAAATGGAGGACTTTATTTTCTTCTCCCCAACCGTAGGTCGGCACGCGTACGTTCGCACTGTGTCGAGTATCGTCTTTTTTGTTTTCTTCGCACGCATGATAGAAGAGCATCGTTGATATCGTTAATCGTCTGTTTAATTTTCATTATTTAACTATTTAACTCTCTCCCGATTTCAGCTTGCCACCCCGTGAAAGTCATCGTGATGCTTTGCTTCGAAGCCATGAGCTTCACAGCGGAAGCCGACACCGGGCGGGGGGCGCACGAGCAAGAAGCATTAACAGTAATGTTGCTTCCAGGATATGTAACTTAGGCTCTAGCTGTTATCGGGAAGGAGCGGGACATTTATTCGACGCTTTGCTGTTGGACCGAAACAACAACCGCGTTGCTCCAGTCCATTCCACTGACCCTTCAAACTCTTAGGCCACCTAAGCCTGCAGCACGTTACGTTCCTCTGCAAAGCGCAGGATAAGAAAAAAAGAAAACAGGCAGCTCAATCTCTGTGCGAGGATATCTCGCGCAAGGATATGCTCGTAAACGCTTACCGATAAACGTGAGTGTAGCGATATTTCTAAACGTGCTTATTCTGCACAAAACCCAAATAGGCATACGTGGGTTGGAATGTGTTGTACCACTCTGTCCGTTTGTCTGTCTGTTTGAGGTCTCGAAACGATTCTTGCAATTGACCGATCCGATTCCTTTGTGATTGTTTCCATTGCTTGCATTCGAATAGGGGGGCGGGATAGGGACTAAAATTATCACATTTTTAACCAAGATGAAAGAGCATTTCGATAAGTTAGGTCTCATAAATATTATACCTCTGGTCCTTTGGTGAATACTAAAAGCAAGCGTACGGACGAGAGAGTGCGTTTGCTCGAGCAACACAAACTATTGCTTTGGATGTACAGAAGAATGAAACAAAATCAAAAGGTTTTTGCAGCAAAAAAGAGTAATGTCCACTCCCAATGTCTTGTGCAAAACGTATTAGTTCCACCAAATTGCAAAGCAAAAATAAATTTGTTTCCTTGTTAGATGTAGTGCATCATCTCCATTCCGCTCTTGCGTGTTTTCGTTCCATAGGTTTAAAATCGTTTAAAAATAAAGCAGTTCAAATCAAGATTGTTACGATAAGCAGTGGTTGATATTTTAGTGTTTTTCTCCTCTCTCTCTCTCTCTCTCTCTCTCTCTCTCTCACTTTCTCGCTCTATACAATTGTACAGATTGTACATCACTTGTTCGCACCGAAATCTCCGGAACTGAAGGAACTGAAGATAATTTGATAGAAAAAAAGCTGGAGTAGCGCGTATTCTTAAGCTAAACCAAGTAACTCTCCACAAATTTCGTAGCAAAATTGGCTATACTTTCCGGGCGCACAGTATCCATAGGGAAACAATAATGCCGTCTATCTGGGCGCCCGCTCCTCAGTCAATCGCGCGTCGCCTTGGCTATCTGCTCGAGAGATAATTTGAACGCTTGCGAATGCGTTCCGCAACTAAGCTACACTATCGTACGGGGGCGGTGAGCTGTAAGAGATCGGTTGGACATTATACACTAGCGTGGAGTTCTGCTTGGTCGTCGTACTACCACCACCGCCACCGACGACCTCGACCGACGACATACCGTTGCCCTGCTCAGCGGACGAGCTGGCTCCCGCCGACGTTGTTGCCGCTGCTGCTCGCATGTCCTCTAACGACGCTCTAGAACGGGTGGCAAGTGGATGAGTGGATGGAAACAGAAACAGAAAAAAATAAAAAATAAAAAAAACGGTGCCAAAATGAAGAAAATAAATTAAATATACGAAAAAAAAACTCAAGCGATAGCTTAAAAACAAATCTACTACAACCTATAGCACACAACAGAACAACTTGTTGGGAATCAATAAAGGGAGAGGTCGATCGATACTGGCTTATGAGACGAGCTAACAGTAACCCTTAAAGGAATAGGAGGTTAGTAGTACACCACGACGTTTTTGACTTGATAATGTGAGAGTTCACTGAGCTGCGGTTAGAAGGAATAACTTATTCCTTTTTTTTATCCAATATTTATAGAAAAAAAATCTCTAACCTAACTAAAAATATGAATATGAATGATAATAAAAATGGAACGAAACCTATAGAAGCCCCTTTACTAACACATAGCTAATTATTGCTTAATTCCTTCCCACAAGCACACGTGTGTGTGTGTGAATAGTGCGTGCGCAAACGTACTACGACCGACCTTAGGGTGAGAAGGGAGCTTGAGATCATCAGCCAGCTTCTTGAGCAGCTAGCTACGCTCTCTCGCTGTCTTTTGCCATCATACTAATTGAACCGTCCGTCCATCCATCTGCACAAAGTCGATTGTATCCTACCTCCATACTACAAAGCGCGAGTTCCTTCCTTTCTATGAGTGTGTGTGTGTGTGTTATGCGTGTGCGTGCTGCGTACGTACGCACATTTATTATCGATCTTGGTTCACTAACTTCAACACGCGAACAGAAATGTATGCATTATCCTTCGTTTTCCCTTCACGCTTGCTTTGGTGGGTTTTTTATGCTTTATGGACAAACATAGCTTAGGCTTTGGTGTAGGACGGATAAGCTTTGTCCGCCACGCTTTTCTGTGGGTGGCGCAATCTTAAGTAAGACTCGGTAGTCATTTGTTGCAGTGGCGCCGCTCTTCACACGGCAGCACCGGAGATCAAATCCCATCCAGGACCCCGTGAATCCCCGTGCGCAGAAGTGGTCTACCCAGCTAATAAGGGGTAAAATCAAATCAAGGAAAAAGGGGCTATAGATCCACATAAAAAGAAGAAGTTGTCCCAACGAAGGGAAAGCGCGATGGAAAAGCTTACCCGTCTATACAAAGCGCCGGTTATTGAATCATTTCAACAATGTGTGTGTGTGTGTGTGTGTGTCACTTGGAGCAGTTTGTTTCCTCTTGCTATCGCTGTCCGTATTTTACTATCCCTACTGACTCTTTACTATTAAATATGATGAACGATATTCCTATATGCTTCCCGATTATCAACAGCTGGCGGGATTTAGAGCAATGGCCGCCGCCGCCGCCGCCGCCAGTGAGTGTTTTTAGTTTTCGATAGTGTGAAGAATGTGTGTGTGTGTGTGTGTTATCGCTGTGCCGTGGTCAGGGCTTATTTTAATGAACCTGGGACACATTGGATTGAGATCTCGATTGCTGGGCCCGATCGGAATGTCTCTTTACAGTCGCTATTATCGCCTAATGGGAAATAATTCCAGTTCCAGAGGGAGGTATTTCATAAGACTTACTACTTTAAGCAATAAACATCTAACGTACCGTTGTCGAAACGAGCGTGAAAAAAGGAAAAAAAACACACACACACGAATAACCGTTTTCGGACCGAACGCAAAATCATTATCTAGTGCGGTCGCTAAACGCTAAACAACAGCGAACAAAAAACCCATATAATTAGCTAAGTTCTCCCGTTTGTGAGAGTAGATAATAATTGCCGCGCTTGTTTGATTGACCTTAGGCGAAACTTATACGCACACACATTCACTTATAGCATAATATAACTTTTAAATTATCTACCAAAAACACCGTCCCTTTCAAGAGTGTGTGTGTGTGTGTATCTTTTTGTATTCTGTTCTCCGTACTTGATTGAGCTCTACCTGTTAACGCGCAAGTGGGATTTGTTTTCCTTTGTGTCAAGCCTTCGGTTTCTTTGGTTCTTACATATAGCGGGGAAAAACAGGGATTTGCTCTCTTCAGTTACGTACAACGAACGGCGAACGAACCGTGAACCGATGGGGAGCACGTGTGTTTTGTGTGTTGTTGGAGGGAGGTAATCATTATTCGAGCGATTAAAAGTTGAGATGCAGAGTCGTGTTTGGTTGTACTAGACATCTAGGAATGAATTTTGCCTTTTTGCCGGTCGATGAAGGAGGAGCGGGAAGTTTAGAAGCATGCTTTATGATAGTTTGTGGGCTGTCGCAATTGCTACTGTAGCGAACTATTTATGTTGGACGCCATACATCGGGATCCTCCATCAGGGTGGAGTGTTGGTCCGTTGACGGTACGCCCTGCACCGGGGACATAGCGTTCGGGGAGGCCATCGCCGCCATATCCTCACGAGATCCTCTGCGACGGCGATACGTTTTAAAAGGATGACAGTGGATGATGAAGATGGTGATGATCGTGTTGTTGATGATGTTAATTTGTTTTTGCATTCGCAGCGTTGTAAGTAGAAGCAGTAGTTATGTTTTGGTAGTAGTGGAGTAGTAATAGTAGTAGTAGTAGTAGTAGTGGTAGTAGTAGCGCACGCGTCCGAGATAAGGAGAAGATAAAAAACGAGACGTTATAGTTAAGTATTTCATCCTGCATTTGCTATACGAAACAGCTTGTTAATACGCTTCAAATTATTCGATTAACAATGTGAAACAATTTTGATAAAATTATAATCAGGATCTTTGTACAAACCCATGCAACCGATGTAGGTATATAAAACACATATTTACAAACACGTCTGGAGAGCGTGTGCGTGATCCATTAACCACATTTTTTAAATACGGTCTACTTACTTTTTGCCAAGCGCCATCATACCGTACAGCATGCCGGTAACAAATATGAGCCCACAGCCGAACAGGCTTCCCAAACTTATACAGAGCACTACGGGCAGGATAGCAATGCTAAAATAAAAAACAGAAAATTAATCAGTTTAATCGAAAACCAAACCTGCGGAATGTGCTGTTTTATATAATTAGTAAAAATAAAAAAAAGTACATACGAACAGTAGAGTACTGCCCGGTTCCAGTACGGCCGCTGGTCTGCCTTCTCTGCCGCCTGCTGCACAAAGTCTATGAAGATGAAACAACATGGTGCCTCTATTGCTAGCACGATGAATCCGGCCAGAATCTGCAGGATGCCACTGATCAAACAGGAAACATCCCCAAGCAGTATACCGATGCAGTTGTACAGCCCGAACAGGACGGCGACTGAAACAGAAGAGAATTGGATTAGAAACAGAAGGATAAGTTAGGTTTACCTTAGTTTTTAGTATGAGAAAATGATGATTTCTTTTTAATTCTCACAATATTCAATACAATATCTGTAAACCGGGATGCAGGAAGATGCCTAGTAGCATTATGGAAGCTTAGGAGTAGAATAGGCTCACAAGTTGTCCGGGGCGCAACTGTATGCAAGTTGTGTGAAAGTTCACGGTGAAATATGTGCATTCAGTATATAGGACATAAAAGTAATATTTAAGTTAACCGTTAATTAAGTAAAAAAAAAATAGAAGTTATTATAAGTTGTCATAAAAGTTTGTTAAAGTATTCCCTAGACATGTTATCAGTTTTTATTCACTTTTTCTATGGTTGTAATGAGTTCCATTATTATTGTAATCATTACTGATCCATATTAGTATAATTTTTGATAGCAAAAAAAAAATGAAACAATTGTGGTAAAAGACTCGAGAAGCACCCCCCCCCCCCCCCCCCCTTGGAATCTTTTGTTTACAGCACTGTGGCCTGTCATTTTTATTGCACAGTGGGATTGTTGTGTGGTCATAACTCGTTTGATATAAACATTGTGCATTGTTCCCTAATAATGTTACAGGACAGCGAGTAGAGCATGATAATATACATTGTAAGAAGTGATTTGAAATGTTATTATTCTTATTTTTTCGCCTCCTTTTCTGAACATCTATGCCCGTTAACAAGTATCCATCGAACCAATGTTCCGTTACAGTCCGGAAACACCGTGTATGTTGTAAGCCTGATGGTCACTGATGGTGATGGTCAAAATAGTATTTTTTAGCATTTATAACAATAATTTATATGACATGATTTAATAAAAAAAAAAAAATTGTTTTTTATAAATAGTTAATCATTGTGTCCCATCTCGTCATGTTCTCATTCCACTGTGCACTTCCACGAAAGCTTGCGTGCGAGTGTGTTCCATGCCACTTGTCGGCCTATTCTACTCCTTAGCCGAATAATGTTATGGTAACTTCCAAGTTATTTATTACCCAGCATCAGAAGCTACCCGGTGGAGACGCCTAGTATATTATGATCCCTTTTCTATTGCTCAGAATAGATTATTAGCAATCTTAAAAATTTGGGAAAAACAATGCAATATTTCGCTACGAAGTATTGAAACAAACTTGATGATACACTATTGACTATCGCGATGAGACGTTATGTTGTATCTGTAGCTGTTGAGTTCATTAATATAACCCTCTTTCCTCCCAGCATATGCCCTGTTATTCCTGATATCGTTCGCTTATCAGTTGCAGTATGCTGAAGGCTTTCCACCAGTTGTTTTGGTTTTACGCTCAGCCCACTTTACTTACACCCGTAGCGAATGGGCAGATACAGTGAGTGACAAAATTGAACTATGCTAAGCTGACTCTAGCCCGATACTTTCAAAACGCATTGCTAAAATCTGTCAATTTCATCACACACACTCTTAATATGGGTTCTTTGTTATTTGTGAATGCTTTCACCACAGAGACTTTAGAATAATGTTGAACTATAATTCCCCCCTGTTGCATTCAAGTCTGTTTCGACGTGAATATCCCCCACCTCTGGTCTGTCAGTTGTAAAAATGCATTCGCACGCGCTCTCTTTCCATTCCATCACAGCATCCTGTTTCCCTTAGCACCGATTATCCTGCTACCGTCGTCCTTCTTCCCATTTGTGGCGGTTATCGTTGTGTGTGTGTATCAATTGCATAATAAACTTTTGCTAGTGTGAGATGATGATTAGCTTCTCCAGAGAAGCGTACAATTGCAAGCCTGCTTGGATCGGTTGTGGGTACTTTCTACAATTTAGCGTGAAAAAAAGGATAACACACCCTTAACACGCACACACATACATACACACTCATACACTCGCATTATTAGCCAGCGCACTTGCTTTTCGCCTCCCCCAAAAATAGACAATATACTCGCACACAGCTGCACAACCGAACGCACACACACACATATGGCTCTCGTTACCAACACAACGGTTTGCACGTGTGTTTTACACAACCCGTGGTGGTTGAGCGTGTTGTAAAGCGGATTCTCTTCGCCTCGGTAGACACGCGCGTTCACTTTCTTCTCGCGGGTTTAGGCTAGAGTTTCCCAGCGAGTGAAAACTCCCCTGACCAGTTAGTGCAGCTCACGCCAGACGCTAATGGAAAGGGGGGGTAGGAGGGCATTTTCGATGGTGTTACACGTCCGACGGTGGTTATCCACGGGATTTCGCACGGTCACAAATTCGATTCTTGATTTTCACACTTCTTGCATTATCACTTTGAAGGCTTCCTCGAGTTTCAAGGGCTGCTTCTCACGCGCGCACACATTGCGTTCCCGGCGAAAATAAACCGTGGCGTTGATTTTAATCGAATACTTTAATTTAAAAAAACCATAATTCTATGCCTCCTGCTGACGGACTAACTCTTTTTTGCTCCACTGCCTGTGTTATCTCTTATCGCTCGAAATGATTCACCCATAAAAAGCCGTCTTCTCTCGTCATGCTAATCAAATTGTCTTTTTCTTCCTGTGCCTCATAATGAATCGGGTAGGGGGGAAGGGAGGGTGTAATCACACACACACGCCACATAACACTCCAAAAGTGGAAACAGTGCACGGTTTGCCCAGGGGGCACCGACCCGCTTCCGCTTTTCGGCTAACCGATCGATAAATCTACTCACAGAATCCACCGACGATTCCCGCCGCTCGTCCACCGTACTTCAGATGCCACGGCACATCATCCCGCGGCACATTGTCCTGGCCGGGACGGGCCATTAGGGTGGTTAATCTTTCCGCGAACGACTGAAACGATACAAAGCGAGGAGTCAGCGACCATGTTGTAAAATTTCTCCATTCCATCTCGCATCGCGCAGCTCCATTCCGCTGCTTTATTGATTTCGTCCTTGCTCGCGATGGAGAAAACAAAAGTCGATAACACACTTCTTACCATTTTTGCTATTGCTTTCTTCGGGGCGCTGCTACTGTTTCTCCCGTACTTTGGAGAAAGTAAATCGAGTTGCTGGACGCTTTTAGGGGGTAGTTGTACAGCACGGACACAGCAAACACCGTGCACAGGTGGAGCTTACGCTAGCGGGTCCGTTAGTTAGACAAATTCACAAACTTTTAATCCTTTTCACGCTCTACGTAAATTTTGCTAGCGTTTTGCTGCTCTGGCGTACCAAGTAACAATATCGGTACGGGCAGATTCGACAGATTTGACAGTCATCTTCCCAAGTGACAATTTCGATGCGTGAGTTTACGGTAGCATACCGAACGTCGCCAGTGCAATAACTCACTTCAGAGTAATAATAAATATAAAATTTTGAGTTTTTGCTGAGCTCATCAGGCTTCACGATGCCTTAAACTATCCTGGTAAAAAATCGTAATGCTTTCTCGCTCTATCTAAGTAACAAGTAAACCTACGAAAGCGAGAAAGCATTACGATTTTGTTACCAGGGTAGAGATTGAATATAACAAACGATTCCTCACGCCAGTTCCAGAGCGGCTGTGAGGAGAGATTTTCGGCTGGTTTTGGCTTTCTCGCAGCAGGACCGTTCAACAAGTCTCACTCCTGCTTTTCAGGTAGGGGTTGAAACAAGAAAGAAAAGTATGTTTCGCACTATAAGCACATCTTTTAATATCGACTAGCATGGTGAGTGAGAAAAATATCTCACTGCATCTCACCGTCAACTTCTCACTCCTAGATATGTTACTTGAATCGTGAAAGAAATCGAACCTTCTTCGTTTATCACCCTACTGCCCTGCTGGAAAACTTGACAGCAAAGTCGACATTGCGCTTGCCGACAGCTCACACCGTCAACAAAATCCTCACCGATGTAAACAAAGTAACAATCTGGTGGCGAATGAAAAATGTCCGCGCTGGGCACAAATTTAGCATCAAACACGCTGCTTTTCGATTCGAAAGTGTGCCGCTTGTGCGGCGAACAGAACGAAAATGGACGTCCATTGTTTCGGGAACGTGACGCAAACGGTGAATGTGAAGTCAGCCGGCTGATTAATCGGTACCTGCCGGTGAAGGTAAGCGAGTGTGTGTGCCCTCCGTACGGGCGGGGGGGGTCGTGTGCTGTGGGTATGCAGGCATTGAATCGTCGTCGTTTTCCATCCTCCAGGTGCACAACGATGGTGTGCTACCGCGCTGGATTTGTCCCGGGTGTCACATTCAGCTCGAATCGACGGCTCAATTCTTCGAGATGATCCTGAAGGGCCAGCAGCAGATAGAGCAGCTGAGGGAGAAGCAACAGCCGGCGCTCGTGAAGAGTGACAGTGCGCGGGTGGAAGACGTTGGCCAGCTGTACGATATTATGGACCCGGAGTGGAACGAGCTGTTTGCCAAACCGGGTATGATTAGTGCCGATAAGGAGGGTCTGCTCGTACCGCTGGAACTGTTCGAACTGGATGAGCTGTTCAAACCGATCGAAACCCCACCGAAACCCGCACTGCCCGCACCGCAGCAACCAGCACCAGCAGCGGCCGAAACCTCACCGGAACCGGTGGAAAGCGAAATTGTACCTGGAACGCAACCAGCCGAGCCGATCGAGCAGGAGAAAGCGGAAGCAAAGGATTGGATCGTAAAGTCGGAAGTAACGACCACCAACCAGGGCCGTGTGATTGGATTCGTCCACCACAACCACAGCAAAACCGACATCGGCAATCTGGTGCTGGTGGAAGATGGTAAAGGTAAGAAAAAAATAAGCGCCCAGTTCGTGTGCGACATTTGCAGCGAAAGCTTCGCCCGGGAACCACGCTACCTGAAGCACCGCAAAACCCACAGCATCCTGTTCGAGTGTTCCGCGTGTCTGCTGAAGTTCGGCTCGAACGGAAAGCTGCTGGTCCACCAGCAGCAAACCCTGCACATCGGGAAGGGTATGGTGGAAGGCTTGCAGCTACCGACGGACAGCGGTTCGAAGCGAAAGGGAGAGGGCTCGCGGGAGCACAGCGGCCCACCGAAGGATGGAAGCGAAATCCAAAGCGCACCACCGAAGGCAGACAATGTGTACGCGTGCGATAGCTGCGATAACACGTTTGCCGGGTTGAACACCGTGCTGGAGCACGAGGAAGCGGTCCACGCGCACGAGAACCATTCGTTCGTGTGCATCGAGTGTGGGAAAGCGTTCCGGGAGAAGAATCTGCTTCACCGGCACCGCCAAACGCACGTCCAGGACCGGATGCACCGGTGCACGGTGTGTGAGGCGGCCTTCAAAACACGCTCCACCCTGACGAAGCATGCCCGGTCGCACGAAGGCACCAAACGCTACCGGTGCACGATGTGCGACCAACAGTTCGCGTACAAATCCGGCTTCGACAAGCACCTCGACTGGCACAATGGGGTGAAGCGGTTCGAGTGTGAACACTGCTCGAAGCGCTTTTCGCAGCGTGGAAACTTGAAAGAGCACCAGCGGGTCCATTCGGGCGACAAACCGTTCCAGTGCGGCGTGTGTGAGGCACGGTTCGGGACAAGCTCCCAGCACAAGGCACACGTAAAGCGGCACGAAAATGTGCGCCCGTACGAGTGCGATATGTGCGACAAGTCGTTCATCTTGCGCGAACACTACAACACCCATCTACGCCGGCACCGGAACGAGAAACCGTTCGCGTGTGGCGATTGTCCACGTTCGTTCGTGGAACGCTGGGCGCTGACGAAGCACGTGCGGACACACACGCAGGAAAAACCGTACAGCTGTAAGCACTGTGGGAAATCTTTTTCCGACCCGTCGAATCTGTCACGGCACGTCGGTTCGGTGCACGAGAAGAAGGCGAAGGATAGTGTGGTGGAGCCGGCGCCGGTGGAGAGTGCTGGCGGTACGAGTGAGGTAAGCGATGGGACGCTTTTCGAAATGACCGCCGGAGCAGGTACGAACGCGACCGGCGAGGAAGGAATGTTGGCCCTAGGGGAAGCGATCTACATGGAGCAGCACTAGAGGGAAGCTTAATAGAACTACTGCAGGTTAGTGGACTCTATCGGGTGAGGAAGGGGAAGGGTTGATTAACAGGGGTGAATGGAGGCTATAGTGATCTTTTGGCAGGCGGAATGGGCTCGCCGAAATAAGTTAGTTGAAGTGGTAGTACAACCATTTTGTGGTACACTAGAATTCCAAAAAGCATATAGTAAATTACAAAGCAAAGTATTGAAATTGTATTTGAGAAGGCCTATTTTGAACGATATCTTCTGAAGGAAAGTATTGAGAAATGCTGCTTTTGTTGGCTCATTGCAGGTAGAATTCCACTTGAATTTTTTGTTATAATGATTGTACGTGGTTTAACAGGTATCAAAAATTAAATTTGAGTATTCGGCACTATGGGATCGTTTAATGAGTTTTGCGGACCAGAGTTACATGCATTACTCCACAAAAACGCAAATTAAGACGGTCATAAATAAGGGAAAATATTTTTTTACTGTAATTTACTACATCGTGAAAGGTTCCTTCGTTTGCTAAGTTTTATTTGATTTTGCCTCTTAATTGTGACTATGATTTCACTTACTTTTTATCTGCTTATTTTATTTATTTTACTTCTTTTATTATCTAAACTATTCCTACCTTGATAAAACGCATGTTTTTTATGCTTTTTTTAATTCCATCAATATTATCTGTAAATCTCTGTATTTTGGAACGCCATTTTACATTTTTTACGATGGCGAAAACCTACTACAAGTGTCCCAAAAGGCTATCTGTAAATCTCTGTATTTTGTAACGCCATTTTACATTTTTTACGATGGTGAAAACCTACTACAAGTGTCCCAAAAGGCTACAAATCGTCATAGGAAAGATTTTGCTACAGGTTCTTTCTGGTTTAACAGTTCTGGATCCTTTGTGTCAGGAAGGTCCATCCTTGTTTGTCGCCTGGAAATTCTCTTTAAATTCTCAAAAAACGCTTCTTACTCATACTCATTGTTGAACCCAGTGGCGGATCAACCTAGGAGCGGAAGAAGCGGCCGCTCGGGGCCTCTTCAGTTAGGGAGGCCTCTTCGGTGCGGGAAATCTTGTTGGTATTACTCATAACCGAGTCACAATTAGAGGGGCCTCAACTGCCATTCCGCTCCGAGCCTCTAAAGACCTTGATCCGCCGGTTGAACCTAGAAGAGTTCTGTTGTTGGCTCATTCTCGCAGAGCGAATATTTTTCTGCTTTCTCCATGGCCAACAATTAATATATATTGTATGCAATTATATTATTATATGGGAACGGTCCGATGGCAGAGGAAACAACGGCGCCCGGTCACCTCATAGCAGGGCCGGGGCTCATAACTCACCGAGACCTCCGCCCGTACGCAGGACTTACTATCCAGCGACGTGTAAATTCAAGTCACTAGAAATGGCAGGTCGAGACCTATCGAGGTTGTAGAGCCAAGAAAGAAGAAGTTTATAATTATCCCCGTTTGGCGTTCACAAAAAACTGTTTTGGCGGACAAAACATAAAACCGACCGCTTATTTTGTCCGTTCGATTGCCCAGTGTCCATTTTTGGCGGTTTATTTTAAAACGATGAGCTTTTCATATTTATTTCTTTAAAAAGAACGTCTCGGGCATATTGTTTGCGCTTTACAGATATAATAATAATTATGTTGTACAGAAATTATATTTTGCAGTTGCCTGTTGGTTTACCCAAATCGTCTCATTTCCACGAAAAGCATATTCCTTTGTACGGCAATACTGATTACTATGTTCCTTTTTTCCCCTTTCCATATACGCTTTCCAACGTTGATCCTAATTGAATCAGATTTCCCTTTCCCGAAGGTCTTTTTTGCAATTGGATACAAACATAAATCATGTTACACTTTACACCCGAAAGCCAGCCCACCTACAATGGTAGAGCGCCATTACAATGTAACGTGACGATCCTTTCACATACTCTCGCTCTCTCTCTCTCTCTCTCTCTCTCTCTCTCTCTCTCTCTCTCTCTATAGCTCTAGCTACGGTGATTAGAAAGCAGTTCTCATTATGTAAATGCTTCTCCGTACGGGATAATTTTGGACGACTCGTCCCTGACAACCGGATTCCGGTAAGGAGATTAGAGAGACGGGTGTGTGTGTCTGTGTGTTTGTAATCTGATCCTGGCAAAACCATTTATCTCTCCTTGAGCCCTGTTCCGATCGTGCATTCCTCGACACAAAGATGGGAGGATCTGCTCTCTTTTTGTGGCGCATGTAGCTCATTATCCGTTTTTCGCTCATCGCCAACATCAATGTCAGCGAAGGGATAACGTACGGAACGAAGCGAGCAGATGAGCACAAACGTTAACTGTACAGTTCCCACTGAGAACCGGGGTTGTGGTAATGGTGGTATGGTGCTGTTTTCTGCCATCATTACTTAACCCGATCGTCAACGTGGCGTAGCGCGACCCTTTGCCAGCCCTTGTGACAAAAGCAAATGAATGAAAAAGCGGCCAATTTTCGATGGCGTTTTTGTGAGAGAAAAACTGTGAAGTGGTACTGTATTTTAGGTCACTAGAACCATTAATGTTGGGGGTTGGTGGATCAATGTTTGTATGCTATCAATTCCCGGCCATGTAAAGTCAAAGACAGATATGGACGGGAGTAGTATCGGTGTAATATCTTACTATCGCACAACATAATACTGCACAACAAAGGGGTGGTGGTAGTTTATTTTATTGATGGAAAAGGAAAAGCGAGAAAATGCAATAAATGCAGCAAAAGCGGTGCGGAATATGCGGTGGATGCAATGTCTCTTAAGTTCATTGACGCTTCTGAGCTTTACACTGCGTCTCCTTTCCATAGAGCCACTTGATTGAGAATGAACATTAAATGTAGGAAAGTGCACATATTCCCTCAAATACGCGGGAGACTCCTTTATTGAGCTTTTTTCTAGAATTTTAATTTTTAGTCTTACTTACTTACTTATCAGGCGCTACAATCGCTTTGCGGTCTTGGCCTGCTGCAACAATCCTCGATACCGTTCACGGTTTAGCGCCGTCGTCTGCCAATCCATTATCGCGGCCGTTCTGGCGGACGCATTAACGCCATCACTCTCCATCTCAATTTGGGCCTACCACGCCTCCTCTGTCCGTGCGGACGGCCTAAAAGGACAATACGGGCTGGATCGTCCGGTGTCATTCTCATGACGTTACCACCAGCCCAGCAGAGCCTGGCGAGTCTAATTCGTTGGACGATGGTGAGATCATCGTAGAGCTCGTCATGCTAGCGGCTCCTCCATTGTCCTTCTCCACATACGGGGCCAAAAATCCTTCTGAGCATCATCCTCTCAAATGCAGCTAAGAGGGCTTCGTCAGTTTTGGACAGAGTCCATGTCTCATTGGATTTTGGAATTTGTAGTCTAGGAATGGATAATCGAAAATACACCATAAAATACCTTTTCTTTAATAGAACTGCCCTGAACCATTTTTTTAAATAAGTTACATAAAAATTTGCAGCATTCAATATTGTTTGCTAAAATCAGGCGGACGACAAACCCGACACTACATTCGATTATATTTTCCTCATGTGTAGATGTCACTGGAGCGCCTAGTTTGTAGCTGGACCAACAGACTTGGAAGATAAAAACAAAAAATTACAAAAAATCGGCAATATTTGGATAAAAGGACCGGTGATCGGCCTGATCGAAGATCGAATCCTATCTGGACGACTCTGCAAGGACTGTTTATCCAACTACCTGGTATCAGTTAACTGTGGCAGGCTTAACCTAAAAGGTCATCATACCAAAATGAATAAGAAGATTCGTTTATTTATAGAGGATTTGGGTGTCAGAGACCTCCTTCACCTGTATGGAGAAGAAGAATAATGATGTGCTGAAATTATATATATTTTTTTAAGGAAGTTAAAATTCTGCCACCTTAACAAACTGATATTCGATCTTCTTGAAAGCTAGCGATTCTACATGCATCATATAAAAATCATTAAAAAAATACTACACTAAAGATCACCATTGGGGTGTTCCAGTGGACGAGACGATAATGACACCAGCCTTCACTCGGCAGGACTGGTGGACTGGTGGCAAAAATCCAATCCTCAGCAGGGCTGAGAGACCTCTCGAGGTTGTAGTGCCAGGGAAAAAAAGAAAGAGTTCACCATTTCCACCGGGTAGTATGAGGATTGAGGCAGGCCAATCGGCGATAGCCACATGATACTAGATTTTACTAGGTTTTGTGATCGGATCCTTCACGTCTTCATTGGAAACCTGCACCTTGAATCGATTAGTCCTGTGGAAAATTGGAGCAAATATTATTATACCACATAAAAGCTAAGAACATTCGATTAATTTAATTTATTAAATCATAGTCACGAAATTATCTATCAAACGAAGCCTGTCGCTATAGAAATCAGCCGCACTGTAGTGGTACGATTTATTTAAGCATGTTCACTCGGTAATGCGGAGGATAATCACATCGAACATCCTCCGGTGTGTACAGCTCGGAACGCCTCACCCGTACATATGCAAACGCAAGCGCATGCAAACAAAAAGTGAGACGAGCAAAAAAGGACCCTCCAAACCCCCGCTGGTGCCGGACAGGATCGTCATAAATTACCGATGGTCCTTCTCATCGTGCGAAAAGCCCATACTTCCCCCCCCGGTGGAGGAAGTTTTGGGTCCGTTCTCGCCGATGCCACTCATCGGCGTGTGTCTCGATGACCCAGTGCACTTCCGGGCGGTACCACTCGTACGCATCAATACGAAGCTGCCATCGGTGGTAGGCCTGCATCCTGCGACGGCGCTTGGCTTTTGCGAGTTAATGTAGCGTACCGGCACCAGTAAGGATGTCGTGTAGTGGAAGTTTAAATCACTCCTCCACACTCGATTAGAGAGAAGGGGTTTGCGCCCTGTAATACCGGCCCCGAACGATGACGATGTTCCGGTGGGTTCTTGCACTCGGAATCCCAAAAGGACACCAGCTCAGATCGAGACTTGCAGTGTGTGTGTGTGTGTGTGTCCCGTCACACAACCATTTGATTCTCGGTTTGCGCAAGGCAAGCATTTAAGCATTCGTTTCCCGTGCGTTGCCGCCACTGTTTGTCGGCCGGCCAACTTCTTCCCACCCCGGGTCGAGTCAGACAGTCGGTGCTTCACTTAGTCGTCCACGTTAGCACGTTTATTTGCATACTGATTTACTGCTGAGTGTACTAAATGCTTCATCAGTGATTTCATTCTCAGTGAGCCTCTCGGAAAGCGGCAAGTGGCGAGCAGGACTTTACAACGGCGTACCAGAGCACACACGCCAACGGTGCACGCGCTTCCTTCCGGGTCCGGGTGGCAGCTGTCAAGTGGGGAAACCCCTGCCGCTACTAGCTGTGTGCCCTCCTTCGGACCGGTTGGGACGGGACATTTTTGAATGATTGCTAAGATTAAACTCTTTGGAAGGTTTGGCAAAAAGGCGTACTCTTCCACATTATCATCTCACTCTCGATTTCCCATGCGATGAGTTGAACTTGGAACTTTCCTTCCCTCTTTCCGGAAAAAGGTCTTGCTCGGAACACACACACACACACACGGGAGGTCGTCAGCGAGGACAGGTGAATTTTGAGTGAGATTTATGATGACACGATAATGACACGGCATTTCATGCTTCATTTAGAGATTCTAGCACGAGAGGACGTTCGTCCGGCAGACGTTCACAGTAGACTTGATTATAGTGTGTGCGCGTTTATGAGGATTCGCTTGACGTATGAGAGGTTACGTTTCGCAGGGCGTTATTTCCCGGAACTGTTTGCAATCGCACACTGGTCGGTCGGTTTAACACATTTCCCTTGTGCTGGGTTGCCGCCCTTCCGTCGGGTGGAGCGTGTACAATGTTTGCGCCCGTCTGCCTGGCCAGTTTTACACGAACTGTTAAGCGCTTGTAAAAGCTGCATGGGACTTCCATCCGTGGCGTGGTTTCGGTTCTAAAAGCAATTAGTGAAGCCCTTTTTTTAATTGATTAGCTGGAAACGGCTCAGTCGAAAGCTCTCGAATAACCATACCCAGTAATTAGCGTTTATAGCTTTTATTGATTACAGTGGTGTGTTGCATTTGCCGTTAAACGATCGTTTAATTGTTAGGGAGTCGAATTATTACAGGTTTAGTTCGAACTAATTCAAATACAATTATTCAAATACCTATCGTTGTCTCTAATATTCATCGACCATATTTTGAGGTAAGTTATGGTAGATGTAATACGATATTAAATATACACACGGACACCATTAGTCACAATTTTCATTTTTTTACATGGATTCTACTAGAGCAGAGAGGTGTTAACGAGTAGCGTCGCTGGTTTTCAGACGGCAGGACTGTTTTTTTTCAAAATCTCTATGGGCTATACTTCTGAAGAGGAAGTTTAAGGGCCCTTTTTTTACTTTTAGTTGTAAAACATATTGTTTTGGATCAAAGCTGTACACCTTTTAGGTGTATTTTAGAGTTCTTAGTCCCTTTAGAGTCTTTTTTTTTTCAGGTAAGCCCATGGGATGAACTTAGTTAGAGGAGGCTCCTTGGGTGAGTCCCTGTGAACGAAAGCCCCTTGGACGATACTCGTTGGACAAGGCCCCTTGGGCGATAATCGTTGGACGAGGCCTCATGGACAAGGACCGTTGGAGACTCTTTCGGCGAGGTGCCTTGGACGGGGCCCCTTAGTCGAGGCCCCCTTAATAAGACTCTTTGCACGAAGTCCCTTGGACGAAGCCCTCCCACGAGGCCCATTGGACGAGACTCCTTAGACAAGGCCCCGTAGTCGAGATTCCTTAGACGAGGTCCCTTGGTCGAGGCTCTTCGGACGAGAATCCTTGCACTAGAATCCTTGGACGAAGTACCGTGGGTGAGACTTATTGGACGAGGCTTCATGGACGAGGCTTCATGGACGAGGCTCCTTCGTCGAGACTCCTTAGACAAAGTACCTTGGGCGAGACTTATTGGACGAAGCTTCATGGCCGAGGCCCTTTGGACGAGACTCCTTGGACAAGGCTTCTTGGACGAGGCCTCCTGATCGAGACTCTTTGGTCGAGGTCCCTTGGACGAGGCCCCTGAGATGAAGCCTTTTGGACAATACTCATTGGATCAGGCGCTTTGGGCAAGATTCCTTGGACGAGGCACCTTGGGTGAGACTTCTTGGACGAGGCTTCATTGACAAGGCTCCTTCGGCGAGACACCTTGGACGAGAAACCTTTGACGGAGCCCCTTTAATGAGACTTCTTGAACGAGGTCTCTTGGGCGAGACTCATTGGACTAAGCCCCTTGTACGAGGTCTTTTGAGGGAGGCCGCTTGGACGAACCCCCTGGACGAGGAACCATGACTGAGACTCCTTGGACGGTGCCCCATGAATAAGACGAAACTCCTTAGACGAGATCCCTTGGGCAAGACCCTTGGACGTGCCCCTTTGAATGAGGCGAGACTAGATTAGATGAGGCCCCTTGATGATTTCTTAGATGAGATTTCTTGGACGAAACTCCTTGGACGAGGCCCCATGGACGAGGCCCCTTGCGCGAGGCCTCCTGGTCGAGACTCCTTAGATGAGTCCCCTTTGACGAGTCCCCTTGGGCAAGACTTCTTGGACGACACTCCTTGGGCGAGGCCCCTTGAACGAAGTCCCATTGGTGTAGCTCCTTAGACGAAGCCACTTGGACGAGGTCTCTTAGTCGCCCCGACTTATAAGAGGTTCTGAAATGAGGCTCTTTGGAAAAGGCTTTTTTAGACAAGCAGCCTTGAACGATAGAGACGATGAACGAGGCTCCTTTGACGAATATTTGTTAAACATGCCTTAGAAACCGCTATGCTAACGAAGACGCTAAAAATTTGAAGTAAAATCTTATCTAAAGATGGTCAGTTTTTTTCATCCTTCCATTTGATTATTGGTTGAAAGATCTTCAAAAGTAATACCATGTAACAGCTGCTTTTTCAAATTGACATGAATTTAAGTGCTTTTTCAATATAAAGACTGTAATTAGTTAGAAATTCGTGTTTAATAGTGCTTACAGTAAATACAATTAAAGAGAGCCACAATCAAAGAATGCTTTTTTATGAGCAGGCGTTGTGAAGAGAGGCCTGGTGGTAGAGGCACAACGTCGCTGGTCTTTATACGACAGGACCGGGGTTCAAATCTCATCCGTTCATTCATTAAGTCTCATTCATGGAGTCTAGCAGAGCAGAAATGGCAGGCAAAACCTTAAGGGGTCGTTAGGCCAAGAAAAGAGAGAGAGAGAGATAAGGGCGTTATCTACACGATTACTGCCACATAGACTTACCACCGATAAAAAAGATTGTTAAGCCTTCTTAGTACAAAAGAATACTCTTAAACCTCAGTTCAAGGCAATGCCTCGGTGAACAACCCGTGAGTGCCAACATTTATTACCCTCAGCCTGAAATGTCTGCCTGGCGCATCAAATGAACAGCCCTGTAAATCCAATGATCCGCACACGCACACAAAAAGAAAAGCTTCATTACGAAACCATCATTATACAGCTATACAGCCATGGTGCATGCTAATCTCATACCTGGAGTGAGATGCCATGCTGCTCTCATGTCCCTTTGATGTTTGTTGCCAACCTCCGTAAACCACCGTTCTGACCTTTCTTCCGATCGCACAATGCGTGTGCGTATTAATGAACGAAAAACGTCGGCTCGATTGTACGTCACACAAAAAAGTTTGGTGTATGTCCATAGCAAAAAACCCGGTGGGAAGTCCTTCAAAGTTCGGACCGTTTCAGGTATACCGATCGGATGTGGTGCAATTTGACCACCGGTGGCCTCCTTCGGGAAGGTGAGGTTAGATGGGTGGTCCTAATGCACTTCAAACGGATTCGGATGCGCTTTTGATGTTGCGCTTTCCGTGCCATCACGCAGTCTGTTGGGCCAACTGGTTACACCAAGACAAGATAAAGCGTACAATGGCTTCTGCGTTTGTTTCTGTGCTTCCTCTCGGTTTGCTGTTGGCTCCTGTGGTGAGATGAGATATTGAGGCCGATTTATCGATACCGAAATGCATTACATCGGTGAGCATGTACAGGAGTATTAAGGGTTCGCTGCCGACACATCCAGCGAAGGTCCAGGAGGTCGTAGGTTTGTTGGGCTATAGCTAGGCCCTGCGGTTGTTGTGTTTCGATTGGCAAACCCTCGACCGTTTGTCTTTCAGCGTGGGCCGAGCTGGATCCAAGTTTGGTTTCTAATCGATGCGAAGTGATGGCCGTTAAATTGTAGTGGAACTGCAGCAAACGCTCCAGCTCTCCGTTCCGTGTGTGTCTGTGGTAATTAGGAACCTACACCTAAACGACACGTCGTCCTTTGGAGTTTTTCAGGAAGGTCTCTTCAAGCTACCTGCCTTTCCTACAACTGTTGCCCATCACCAGCAAATGCTCTATCGTCATGCACAAGTGTCGATTTGAAAGGAGAGCCTTCGTTGAAAATTCGTTGCAATTATCCCTGAAAGGTATGGCGCACTTTTTTGTTCCTGTTTCGATGGCCACAATGCAGCCCGCAGGGTACCTCTCCCGACAAAAGAGCAGCGATGCTCTTTAGCGAACGATATCGAACGGTGCCAGCTGGTGTTGATGATGGTTTTTGGGCAGAAGGACCGCCGCCGTTCAGGTACCAAGCTAGGGCTCCCGTTTGTCGGGGTGCGATGGCATATTGTAGGGCAAATTAAATCAAATTAAAGGCACACGCACAAGAGAGAGAGCAATCCTTAGGGCAACAATTGCAACAACCGGATGAATTGATGCCGGATCAGGCGTAAGGCGTTTTAAACTTCCCTAACCCGGGGGACCCTACTTTGGTTCTGCTCTCGCCCATTGATCCGTTTGCGGAACGGTTCTGCACCGTACTGTGTCGGGATTGTGCGGGTGACTGCGCTTTTGGGACCGTGACTTTCGAGCTTTGTGTTTCCAGTGCATCGATGCATCCGAACCCGATTCGATTGCAATAAATTATTCAATTAGCTAATGTGCGACTGCGTGCGTCCGCCGAATGTACCAAACCATATGCTCCCTTGCGTCCAGTTTAATCCGATCAAAATCTGTTTTTATTCTATACTGAATCATTTTTCCCACCGGGACGAATTTCGGGTCATTTTAAGGGGGGTTGAAAGTTCAACTGTCCGATATCTGATAAGAGAGCAGCAGCAGCAACAGTGACTTGATAAAAGGTGGTTGGTAATGTGAGACCAGAAGTTGAAGCGCAAATTGAAAAACAACAAACGCAGCTCGGATGTCGTGTACATCGTCGTCATGGTCGTCACCACCGGGCCGGTACTGGTTAGTTACGGCCAAGGAGATGTAATGCGCCACGTGCCTGGTTTGAGGTTAGCGTCCATCATCGATTATGGCTCACGATATGTGTTGTAACTGCAAGGGCGTATGCGTTTTGCGACACGCGATAAGGCACGCGAAACCCCAGGTCGGGGAACTTATGTTGGATTATCGAGTTTATGGTCAATTTTCAGTTCCATCTCCATCCATTGTTCCAGTGAGGATCGGGGTGAAGTTATTTAGGAGTGCTGCTGGAATGGACATGTACATGTGATCTATTGTTATTCTCGAACGGGATGATAGCGGTATTACTTCAAATTCTCATAAATTGGTTGTATCCCTATAAACCCTTCATCCTTACTTCGAGATCGATTGTAAGGCATATTGATCTAATAATTCTATTATTGGCTTATTGGGTAAGGGCGACAATGGTGCCGGTCTTCATACGGGGTAGGACCCTGGTTCAGATCCCAACCGGACCGTTCCCCCATAGTGAGTACGGGACTACCAAACTATGTGGTATCGTTAAGTCTAGTAAGCCAGAAATGGCAGGCATGACCTATAAGAGGTCGTTGGGCCAAGAACGAAGAAGAGCGATAGGCGTAGAGCTCTGTGGCGCATTGATACTCGGATCCTTGTGGACATTTAGAGATGCTTGGAAAGCTTGAAGCCTTATGCAATCTCTTCTTCTTTAGCACTGCAAACTCGTGAGATTCCTGCCAGCCATTTCTGGATCTGCTAGACTTGATTTTACATATAGCAGGATATTCAGTATATGGGGCTTTTGACCTGCAAAAACTCTTCTTCTTCTTTTCCTTCATTGATACTACAACTTTGAGAAGTCTCGGCCTGCCATTTCTGGCTTTCTGTGACTTAATTTTACCCGTAGCTAGATAATCACTCCTGCGCGTTCGGGGAGGTGGTCCCTGGATGGGATTTGAACTCCGGTCCTGCCGTGTGAAGACCGTCGCTTTTGTGACCTAAGCCACCCGACCGCCCCTACTCTATTACCATCAAAATCTCCAACCGACAAGAAAACTCAAGTCTTCATGAATTCTTAAAATAGCTAAGGAACCTATAACTGAGAGGAATCAGGAATAAATTCTAACAATGAATTTGAAGTCCGATAACTCGGTTGAAGAATTCGTATGATTGTCGAACTTTAGGATATCTTAAGAAACCTGATGCCTAATAGAATCTCTGGAGCACATGGTAGGTCCAAGACTCGTAGAAATGCGAGGACCAATCAATTTGATGGCTCGATGGCCTATGTTAAATTAGAATCCTCTTGGATCTCATGAAAACACTCAGGAACACAAATCGGGTACCGATTGAGCATGAATTCACTCAGTATACGCGATTCACTCTCAACATGGCAACCAACCCGATTGGAAGCTTTCACACCAAGCAAACACACACCGAGTTTGGCAATAGGTCCAACGGTTTCCCGCCAGCTATCACCGCAGCATAAACACGGATAAACGCTTCCATTGCCGAATGTGTCCCATGTTCAACATTTCCAACAAATCGCACACACGCAATTGTACCGGACTTTTATTGCCAATCGTGCTGGGGCGTGCGATCCGGTGCGTGTATATTTCAACCAACCGAACCTTGCGTGACGGGAGCACCACCACCGGACATCGCCGGAAACACCAACCCGACCGATGACCGTTTAATGTGCCGTCCCGGTACGTCATCGGTCCTCACCATGAGTGCGGGCAGAGAGTGGCCAGGTGGTGTGAATTTTGGAATCGTTCGGTGTTTTAATGTGCGTCATTGTCTTGTTTGTTAATTTGTTCTGCGTGTTTGGTGTGTTTTGTGAGCCGAGCCCGCTGCCTAAAAATGTGTAATTCGCCACCAATTATCACCAATGGTGGGCAGCTCGATGTTCCGGTGTTGCTAGGTGGGCCTCCACACGAGGTTTATATTTGCAAAAACGAGAAAAGAAGACGCAAAAAAGCAGTACAACACAACGGAACACGCACGGTTTATGATCTCGAAAGCTTTCGGCAATGATGATGGAGCAATAAATGTGCACGGTGCACCACCAGGTCCGTACACATACGATAAACACTTGTTTTATCGACACTATAGAGTTTTCCGCACCCGGAAATGCTGTAGGGGACAACGGCACAACATCGGCCCAGAATTTCCACCATAATGCGCTGGCATCCCAAATTGACGATCAACTACCAGAACAAACGTTTGCATAAGTGAGGTTATGGGGCTGGCCCGGTTATGGCCTAGCAGCGTAGGATAGCAGGCGGGGGAAAAAACACACGTTGAATTGACATGGCAGTTGATGATGATGAAACATGCCAACTTGATCCAACCATCGAGCGGTGAAGGCTCAACACAGCAAGATAAAAGCATCTCCCCTCTCGAAGGTGCTGATGAGCTTGAGAGGCACACCATTTTTTGTATGTGTGTTGCTGTGTTTCTTTGTCTGTCGTCTGCGTGCTGTCACCTCATGATTGTCGGACAAAGTTGCTCCTTGTGTTAAAGGTGATTGAAACCATTTTTGCTGGGTGGTGAGCTGTTTTTTTTTTAGAAGATAGCGTGCAAGGCAAGAAGTCGTGTAGCTTCGGGCCAGAGTCCGATAAGCTGCCTAGACATCATCGTCATCTAAATCCTCGCCCACCCGGAGGCGGTGACGTGCACAACGTTCGTCTGCCACCTCTGTGAATCATCTTAACGAGATCAACATACCGCAGGTCAGTTACTATGGATATGTAAACACATATGGGAGATACGTACGATGTGTTCTTATCTGTCTCCCTCCCTTGACGGGATGCTGTGACAACACAAACCTCTGGTAGATGAATAACCTGGGAGATGGTGGCCATTTTGTAAAACTCTGTTTGCACTGGTTAGTCAACGCGCGTGTATCCTGTGAAACGGCTGGATGATTCATGGCTGGAAGTATCTGGAGGTAACTAAGCTTGCATAATATTCGCTAGCGATGGATGATTAAAACTCGGCCCCACTTTGCTAGAACAAGCTTGGGTTACGCAAGATGGAACCTGCATAGCGTCACAATGCTTCTAGCATCTAGTGGTCGATAGTTGAAGTCGAAAAAATGTCACAACTGAGATTTCCTGCAATCTGGAACCTTCCCGATATGGATCGACCGGAAGGTGGAAAAATACCCGAAAGCAAAATTCAACCGGAATTCGCGTGGTTAAACGATTTCTGCTGACGGTCCCGCAGGGTAAAATATTCAATTATATTAATGCAAATGCGCAGTAAATCACTCCCCCGAGGTGTTGTGTGTTGTTGGCGAAGCGCGGTCGAAGGTACAATAGTCGGCTTTTGCTATGGTGATCATGTGTGGTAGTAGTAGTAGCAGCAGCACAGGGACTGGAACGGCCCACGAGCGAAGCGAAGAGAAAATGATGACGTTTATTCGCATGAAAATAGCGCGATTTATCAGAATCACCTGTGCGTAATTACATCAGGCTACCGGTTGAAGCGGGGGACCAGTTGGGATTTTCCCTTTCCCAGCATCATTTCGTTCGCTCCCTCTACACCTGGTCCCGCTCTCTCTCTCTCTGTGTTCACGGAAGTAGTATTTGCACGATGTCTTTTTTCCTTTCCCCTAGGTTGCGCCTCTTCCGGCTGTTCCGGCTGATTCGTTTGCTCCACTTATCTCCACTGTCGCTGTCATGGGAATTACTCACCCACCCGGTACCCCACCGCAGAGCGAAACATCTCGCCGGTGGTGGTGTTTCACGAGTGATGAGCAACCGGGCGAAAACTGACGTGTGATAATGATGGTTGTCACAGCTTGGGATGCGCGTCACTTGAGCGAGGAACGAACAAAAAAGAACCTCGACCAAATGAAACCTACACCTCAGATAATGCTCCTGGAAGGATATATGTGTGTATGTGTGTGTGTGTGGGGGGGGACATACACCTGGTAAATGGATTGATTTTGCTGTGTTAATCTGTCGGAAGGACAGCTTTTCCGTTTGCTACGTACTCGATGGCATTGTGGTGAAATGCGTAACGAAACATTGCGAAGGATGCCATCGGCAAGGGCAACCGCGGCGTGTCTAGGCGTGTGTGAGGTGAGTGTAAGCGAGAGGTTTGATTTATGAATGAACGGTCCCGTGGCGAGAGTGAGACGGGTGCGCTTTGTTTACTGCTGCTGGTCGTGGTTGGGGTCGGGTGGGTATTTGCCGGCATGTGAGGCAACGAACGAAACGAACACTCATACAACCATGGCCGGACCGGCTGATTGCCTGTTGTACAGGGTTCGGCATCATGGTGTACGTGAGGGACGTCGGCGCAGTCGTGTCAAGGGTGTCGAACGTGGCGTTTGCTCGGGTGGAGAAGAATGCATGAAGTAAGCTGTGGCTGTAAATATGGAACTGGAGTTGGAGCAAAACGCTGAAGTTATTCTTTTGTGTCTAAATTTTCATAATAATTGATTTATTTGTGGGTTATGTGAATGCTTCTCATATTCTTCAACAGTAAATTAAGCTGTTTTGGTTGTTGCCCAATATCGGAGGGATGAGCTATGAGGGATGAGTCGGTGAAAATATCCTAACGGCGGCCAAATCTCGAAGAAGACGATGTTTAGGACTCTTGTGCTATCAGGAAATAGCTCGTTAGAGACCTGTCCGGCAGGAGGCGTAGAGAAACACATTGGATGCACCAAGTGCAATCAATCAAACGTTTAAAGCTGGTTTACACGGGCAGCAACATGATTTTCTGACTGAATGCTGCTGGCTTTTAAAATCCACAACACAGCATCGAAGTTGCGCTTGAAGTTGCTCGGCGTTTAAACCAGTTTTACTCTACGGGGTTTTATTCTTTTCGCAACATACATTAGGCTTATACATTAGTTTTACAGTAGTAATTTATAACAATGAAGAAAACTCTACTTGACACTCTCCTTTTCAAACAATAGAAAAGTTAGAGAAAAAATAATTGAATCGAATAACTGATTGATGACGATCAAGCCATTGGCTTTTGTCATAGTTAGCAGCAATTTTTCTTAAATTATTTCTCGAAAATAGAGTGTCTGCTAAAAAAAAGGCTAGAATTCAGCTGTCATTCAATCTCGGCCTGCTATTTCTGCGTATGGGGAAGCGGTCTGGATGGGATTTGAACCTCGGTCCTGCCATGTGAAGACCGACGCCGCTGTCGCCCCAGCCACCGGACCGCCGCCATCAGTATTAGGCCATAATAATTAGTGAGAATCATAAATGTTTATTATAATTATTTGGTTGAAAAGAAAAATCTGTCTGCAGTCTTCTCTTCTCTTTACGCACAAAACATTTTTTCGTTGTATGCAAAGATAATAAAAATGAAGTAAAATATGTGTCAATACAATAATTTGAAAACATTGTGTTAAAAGAAAATAAAAATCCCTTGAGATGCTTGATGTAAAGGAAATCTTCCAAAGCACAAAGAACGGTTTCATTTTTACACATCCAACGCGACCCTGAATGCATACCGCGACCCTATCGCTGGTGTTTGACAACTTTGCCCTTACGCACTGCACACTGCGTTCGGTTGCTATAGTGTACGGCGAACAGCTCTCGTCGGTCGTGTTCTCCATTCAGCGTGCCAGTACGAAACAAGCCTTGCAATCGGACGGACCTGCACGCGCGTGCACTCGTAAAGAAGACGCTCCATCATACACTTTCGTATCGTTGCTCTACACGCGTGAGAGAAAACATACGAAAGGACGACCGAGAAGTCTTCCGGAAAGTGGTTTTTAGTGGCGCGATTTTGAGTGCAAACGAAATAATAGCCAAAAAGAGAAGTCTATCAAAAGGTGGTACGACTTCGAATATCCTTACGCCCGGTGTGTGTAGAGTGTTTAGCTTCAGTGCTACCACGCTGTGAACCGGAGTCATCCATACCGAAATATGAAGCGTCGTTGTTGGATGAAATCCTCATAGGAAAAGTGCTGAAATTCGATAACACACTCTCACACACACACACACATTATTTAGCGCCGATTCGGTGTGTGGGGTAATGTGCGTTGATTTTTTTTACTTTGCTCTTCAGTTTTAAGTTGCTTGTGTTGAGTAAAATAATCTTAAGGCAAAGGTGTCCTCTCACCGCCTGTGTGTTGCAAAGAAAGTAAAACAAACGCATCGCATTTGGCTGTTATCAGTGGAAAAGGAAAACCAAAAAAAAGGATAGCGATAACGCATTATTGCTGCTGCTGCTGCTCTGTGTTGGTGTTTCCTTGTGTGAACGAATATTCCGATTCCGATTCGAGTCAAGATATAGAATTTCCAGTGAAGAATCCTGTATGTAAGCGTGCTATCAATCGATCAACGCTATCGCGCGAGTGTGTGTAGTTTTGTGAAGGGAATCCTTGCGAGGATAATTGGTGGGGGTATATAAGCGAGCCGAACGAAAATGATCGAAAACTTCGAATCAAAGATAACCTTCGAAATACCGACCAATCTCGACTTTGACAAGCTGATCCGGGGCAACAATTACACCCTGTTCTGGCAGAACCTTCACCAGCAGCATCAGAACGCGGCAAGTGGAGCAGCGGCCCGGCTAGCGGCAACCGGTGGCAGCGGAGCCACCTTCGGCGGTATGGCCGACGCTGGCGGTTTCGGCGGGTTCGGTTCGTCCGGGTCCAGCCTGTTCGGTGGCATTGACTACAGCAACGGTAGCAGCGACTACGGGCTGCTCAACAGTCTGCAATCGTTCGCGAACCGGGGCCGGGATGGGCTCGGCGGCGTCGGCACGGAACAGATGCTCGACCCGACGTACGAGCGGTTTATCGGTGACGTGTGGGTTGGCATCGTGCTGACGCTCATGATCCTGTCGTCGATCTTCTGCATGTGCTCCTGCTTTCTGTATCACAAATTTCGCCAGTGGCAACGAAACGGTAAGTGTAATAAATCAACCCCACTTTGGCAACGGAATCGGAATGCAATATCGGGAAACAGATGGCGGGAGGGAGAAAAGGTGTTCGTTTTTTTTTTGGCGTTTTGGAGGTTCATCTAGCCGTACTGTATGCGACTGGGGGGAGACTCACACATCGGGGGAGGTTTTTTTTTGTTTTACGACTGGAGAGATGTAACAGAGCTTTCCCGTGGAGGAAAATTTTATTCTCACCGAGGTAAAAAGTTGTAGAATTCTGTTCAAGGAAATAAAGCCTATGTGAAACGGGGCGAAAACATAGCGATGAATCCTTCGGGGCTGCACAGTGGGCAAATGGTATGCAAAATACTGGTCAACAGATTGTGTACGTTTATTTGGAATTAGGTGAGCACGTTTATTGGCCTATCGTTTTGCTTGGTTTGGCCTTGAAAAGACATTTCATTCTAATTTATTTAAAAAAAATTAATAGCCAATCCTTGCATTGACGGAAACACAGGTACTGCTGACAGTAAATCACCGGATCATCGAATATTTTCTAATTATTAGTCTGGAATTGATTTGTTTGAGGAGTTTTTAATTAATGTATAATTTGATTAGCTTCAAACATAGTTATACCTTGTTTTGGTTTGCTATAGAACCAGTCTTAAAGACGACGAGACAGAAACACTGAGGAAGCTACAATTTTTTTTAAATTTATATAAAGTTTGCTGGTGTTACCTGGATTGTTAGTGGCATATATAACTGACTTCTCATTCTCATGCTATAAGAACATGAAAAATAAACCTATTATTCGTGGTAAAGACATTAAACATAATTTGAAATTATTTTCCAATAATTTATTAAGAATTGATAGGCATTAAACATGCTTCGAATACTCATTTTTCTTGGAGATAAATCCTATTAACCTGTACTGACGGATTTTTGGAATAGAACAAAAATCTTGCTCCTTCTTTTTTAGCACTTGAAACTAAAAACTGTCATTTTCTACCTTCTTCTTCTTTTTCTTTGGCACTACAACCCCGAAAGCTCTCGGCCTCTCAATTCTGATTTTCTGTTAAATGATGATTCCCGTAGCTGAATAGTCAGGTCCTGCGTACGGGAAGGCGGTCTGGATGGGATTTGATCACCGGTCTTGCCATTTGAAGACCCATTTTTGCCCAAAAAAAAAATTCTTTGTTATTTGCCTTGTTTGTAAAGTTTTTACTGTTGACCATTGATCCTTACGCAAGTCTCCCACCGTGCGCTCGGGAGGGAGGCCAACAAATGAGACCATATTCTCGACCATAGTGTGGTTCCGTATTGAAGTCTGCCACCTTGCAAACCTCCGAAAACCGTACACAAACCCAACTCATATCCCGTCCTGCCGTAGAGCTGGAATGTTGATTGGAATAGTATTATGAGTTTTCTGGGCGTATTGGAACAGACAGAACAGAGCCAGCAAACCACACGGCGGCACCACACCGAAACGATAAGGAAGAGTTTGTCCTTTTTATCTCCCACCAACACAACTGGAACACAGCTTTGCGCGTTCGGGACACTTTCGGGTGTGTACGAGTTCTCGGGGCGGTTTGTGTGTGGTTCTGCCCAGTGTGCGCTGCTCATTCGGAAGTACCTCAAGATAAGGTCCCAAACTAACAACAATTCAACCCTGGTACTGGTGACCCCCCCTGTACGTACGTTTGGCCGCATTGAGTAGCGAAAAGTTGTTCGTTTCGGTGCCTTACTACTAGGTGCCTCGTCACGGGTGCTCCCACAACAACAGTGGCTTATCAAATTTATCCTCCACCGGGCGAAAGCACCCAGGCAGCTGCCAGAACTGCTCCGGGCTAGGTTTGGAATCGAAACGGAACGGAACTCGAAAAAAAAAACGAACCTCCAGGAGAGAGAGCACACGAACTTGATTGACATTAATTTAAGATAAACTCAGGGGGGGTACCTCTTTGGTGGATGTATTGCCGGAGGGTTGAACTTTTCCCACAAAACCGACGCTCGGCGGTAGTGAGAACTGGTGAATGCATCTCCAACAGCAAAAACACACAGGTTCGAGCATCGGTTGTGTATTTTTGAGGTTACGTTTTACTCGATTACTATTTTGGGATGGATTCCGGAGAGGCAGGATTGTTTTTTTGGTGGGTGTTTTTGCATCTTTCGATCTTGCGGCAGTTTGAAATCGAACTTCAGCCGCCACCGTTTAAATTAAGGTATTGGTTTTCCGCGCGAACGAACGAACTGGCGAGGCACCTTTTCGGGCGTCGGATAACAGTGCCTGTTCGTGCGGAAGGCTCCATAAATATTCGACGCCTCGTCAGTATATGTTGCGCTTTTTTTGTTCGCTCTCTCTCTCTCTCTCTCTCTCTGTTGCGATCATTTCCAGCTCGGCAACATTGGCCAGCTCCCGAACACGACGGTGCCAGGGTGTGGCAGGCAAAACTGCTCAATTATGCATTCGTATCGCATCAACGGATCGCGCCCGTCTCGTACGCCGCAGGATAAATATTGGTATCGGAACGGATTTCCTTGTGGCCAAAAATTTTATTGATGAAATTTATCTCCCACGTAACAGATAAAGAAAAAAAAAATTGCGATGCCCCCATTCTCATTCGTATGCATCGCATATAACTTCCGCGTGAGTTCCTATCTCGTCCGTACAGAAACACACACGCCATTTGCGATGCTCACGCACGCTGCGAGGAAAAGGTTAACCAACCTGTTTCCATCCGCGATACCCACTAACCTTGGACGGTGAGGAGTGATTTGTGTTTTTATCCGTCCCGTTTAACCGTCCGTCATTCGATAACGGCGACTTTGGCCAAGCCTAATCGGTTCCCGTTTGCCTTGGATTGGTTACGGCGAGCTTGCTATCGATTGACGGACGCACGGTTCTGACCCGGTCACTCACCGGAGGAGGCCCCACGTAACGTAACGGTGTTAGCCGGGCGCCATAAATACTAATCGAATGTGTCAATTATCCTTCCGGGCTTGAGTGACTGGGGCTTCCGGGGCTTCCGGGGCGGCGTAATGGGTGTGATACATCCGCAAAAACGACGTCACACATCCGTGCGTGAGTGACCTTCGACGGGGGTTGCGATACGGGTCGCAAATGAAGATTGATCTAGGTTCTCCGGCAGCTGGCGGCCCCACTGTTTCCAAGTGTCGACGTCTCACGGGTTTTTGTGCGAGTCCACCGAGTGCCAGCGATACCACATTTGCCCAATTTTTGTGACGCTTTTTTAAGGTGTCCACAACTAGATCCATTAGCAGCAGCAGTGGCAGAAGAGTGAAAGCTGTGTGCCCAGCATCAGCTCGTCCCGGCGTGACTCATCCTGCAGGAATTGGTCCCGGGTCGGTACACCATTACCGGTGTTCCATCACTCATTATTACCGTGTGCCCTTTTCAAGCTCCGGCTGCTCATTCATGAGCCTCCGACTCCCAATGCCGGCCGAAAGAAGACAATCCAATAATTCCCATCACACTGGCAGCAGAACGGCATCAGTGGCCGTTTCGTTTGCCTGCCTGGTCTATCTGTCTGTCTGTGGCGATCCGTGTGTGTGTGTCTGGCTCTCGCTCTGGGTGAAGTCTGCCTCAGCACTATCATCAAAACCAAGCGACCGGGTCTAAGCGTTTTGCTATCGGTTCTGTTCAGACCGTACCGCGCACCGTCTTACCTTACTTTTAATCCTTTTATCTGCCCGGGTCCATATCTCTCGGCTGCTGGGCCTGGTCTGGAGGGTCTTTCTTTCTGGGTGCCTTTTTTTTTTGCTTGGTGTCGCCCAGTCTTATTCATCTCGACGAAGCGTCGATTGCTCGAAGCTTTTCTACGCCTTCTTCGGAATGGTAATTGGAACTAATGGATTCCGTTCTATTTGGATTAGGACTTCCTTCTGTGTCCTTTTTTTTCCTCTTTTTTCTCTCACGCTGCTTTTTTTGTCGATCTAAGGATTATGCGTGTGTCTTTTTCCTTCGGGCTCGGAGGGCTTACGGGTGCAAGGTAAAATGCCGTCTGCCCTTTGCTCGCTTTCCCGTAGCTTTTCTCGCATTGTTTGAATGCGTTCTGGGCACTTCGTTCGGTTTTGTTTTTACCTTTCCCACTTAGCCTTATGAAGCGGGCTGTAATAAAATGTAACAAAATGTTGCCCACTCGCGGTAATGGGTGTTCGATATTGACATGGGCCCCGTGTAAAGGTGCACGCCGCAAACGGTGAGTGTAAAGCAGCGAGAAACACGCATCTACACATGATTAGGTCGTCAATGTTGTAATGTTGCGAAGGATAAAGCGCAAAATATCTAATATGTTTATTGGTAGTTTAGGGGAAAATGGGGCATATCAGTTTGGGCCCGCCGTCATAATGGACGAAACTCGGCTCGTAGATGTAGATGTTTATTGTGCCCTGGAGATCAGCGTGAGATTTGTGCTTATTGCACCGAAATTTTGTTTGCTTTCTACCTGTACATAGTTGTGTGATTGTTTTCGCTTTCGTAAATCGAAGGGTAATTGACGGCGTCTGTTTTTTGATGATAGCAGTTCAACGTATGTTGTAAAATTTAATATTTCTTTATTAAAATACAACTGATCTTTTAATGTAAAACTTCATTCTATTAATACACATACTTCTACAATTTTAAATCCATAAGCTTTTTACACAGTATTTTGCTATTTTATAGCGTCTAGCATTTCTTGAACGAATAATCAGCCATCTTTTGCTTATTTAAGTATCAGGCATCATGAAAAGGATCAAAATTTAAAAAAAATCCAATATTTATTCCTTTTTTTTTAATTTAAATAAAAGATTTATTTTTTTATAAAACTTTTATTTTTTTAAATTAAATGAAAATTTTTTTTAAACTAAATAATTTTGTAATTTTGAAACATCAAAACGTGTATATAATATTGATTTGATTTATTTGATCTGTGCAGGATATAGACAAAAATCTATATATTTTATAGAATATATTAAAAATCAATATTTTTACGCGAATTTCGACAAGCTGGCATTTGACCTGAGACTGGCAAAAATGTTCGCCTGATATCTTATTTCATCTATCATAATATTTATATTTAATCTTTTATATCAGATAAAGTAGGCCAGCAAATCCTTCCCGGTGGCACCTAGCTCCCCGTTCCCTTATCACTACGTCAGGGATTCTAGACGTAGAATAATCAAATTTTATTGCTTGTTATGTTGCTCCCTGGAAACAGCGAAGAAAGCGTACAGGAATTTGGCGCTATCGCTTAGCAAGGGCAATCGCTATCAGCCACTGGGAGATTAAAATCGGTAATCAGATTCGATCGGCGCACCAACACTACCAAGACGACTGGTAACCAAGTCCAAGTGTCCGGGGTACGTGACCGTCCACATGCTTACAGGCTGGAATTGGAAACTCATTTAAACCAAATGCCCAAAATGAAGTTGCGTCACGGGGTCAATTGACTTCGGCGCTCACATTTATCGATGACCCTAGCGCGATTGATTGAAGCGACCCTCTAGCACCTTCTGCCACCATACCCTTGACCTTCGCTGACGCAATAGAGCAAATCGTGCGGACAAATGTTGATAGCTTAGTGATTCGATCAGCTGTCTAGCTCTGTGCGAACCAAAAAAAAAGGGAAGTATCTATAGCGCTCGGCCAGCTCGCAGGGCATCTGCACGTGCCGTGCGAGACTCCTGTGTGGGGGTAGGGGTTTCTACAAGGAGAATCGCCCGTCTCTATCTGTTAATGCTTTCCGGACTTCTTTCCAACACAAAACCAACACTACAGTGACCGTAAATAATAGCAATTAGAATCAAATGCAGCTGAGGCGGGTGAGGGGTTGCTGCTGCAAGGCGAGGGACCGGCCGGTTCTGACCTCTGCGGGGTGTGTGCCATTAGTAAAGCAGGCTAGACGGGAGCAGCGGCACCAACGAACGCAAACCCTGCACAGGAAGTGGGTCATTAATCATTTCGTTTCAGTGCACTAACCTACCTCAACCCTGGCGAGAGTGAACGCGTGCGCGGCGAATGAAATACACTGTGTCCGACCAGCACTTTTGGTCTGAAGTAGTGTTGGTTTTCTTTTTTTTGTTGTTGTTTTTTTTTCCAAACTTTTCACTTGGCTTAAAATAGTAGGGCGCCACCGGGCGACCGAGAACCATTTTCGGTGATTAAGGCAAACGCTCGAATCAAACTACTCAAAACTTATCGACCCGCCAGGCAGCCGGCTAGGTATGGGTGAGTGGCCCTAGGAATGTTAAGCCCCTAACGTGGGTAAAGGATAGAACAAAAGCCATTAACACAACACAAAAAAGAAACCCAAAAAAAATGGGAAACTCCTCCTCCGAAACTTCCTGCTGTTCTACATCAGAAGGTGGAAATGAAGTGCCGGGGCCTAAAGCAGGGAACATGTTCAACAAAATATTAACTCTCAAACTTTATTAGTTTCGAAACAAAGCGAACCAATTTCGGAACGCTACAGAGCACACCGAGTGGCGCCCGTTTGTCAAACGTCACAGCACTTCGAACAGCGGCAGGGATGATGCCTTCCAATTCCGTTCGGGCCATCATCAATTACTCATAATTTGTTTGTTAGGATGAGCGAATATGTTTTGGGGTGTATCGGGGTGCCCCATCCCCGCTACCCACCGAAAGGCAACCTCATCAGGGACAGTATTTTATTTTTCCGTTCCCCTTCATTAGGCTTTTATTTTGCGTCCTTTCCTGCTGTCATTTTCGGTTTTCGGCTACGGATGCTAAGGACCGGAATCGATCTGGTGGTGCTGTGTCAACCAGGGTCGGTTGGTGTCCTTTTTTTTGTTTTCGATTTTCACTTCTTTCCGGTGCTTTCGGATCGGAATGCGATGGGCCCGCTGTTCGAGTTGGCGAGTGAGTTTGAAATTTTGACCCACGACTGGTGGTAATAAAGGTTGGGAAAAGAATTTCATTCACAACGTGAACAGTGCGCTGTTTTTCCTGAGGTCTCGCAGTAGTTCCGCAACGGTCTATGGACAGTTGCGAGGAAGCATTTAATCCCCAACGCCACCCTTTCAATTTCCCGGGCTCCCGTCGAAAAATGTGTGCCAATTGTGTACTTCGGCCGATGACTGCAGCCCCGACGGGATCCAAGGGTGGCCCGGAAAAGGTATGTACACTACTTTTCCAATAATTGAATTTGAGAGCTCAAATTGAGTCCCTCGAAGCGGGAAGAATGAACGTAAATGATGACCTGGTGACGGACTCGGAGGGACTGACGCCGGGGAAGTAGAATTCATTGGAATTCGGAAATCAATCAATGCCAGTTCGTTTAGTTTGTTTTTTTTTTGTATTTTCAATTGCTGGTCCGCAGGAAAGTAATCAGCGGTGCGACCTTAGCGAAGGGGCCGCAACAAAGAAGCGGTGATGCCTCACATTGGAATTTCCAGCATTCCACATAGGTTCGCGCTGTAATTTTATCAAAGAACAAAACACACACACATAGTCACACACACAATAAAAGTGAAGGAAGGGAAACAAGAACCCCGTGTTCCGAGTTCTGTTTGTTTGTTTCCTGCTTTTCCCGGTTTGAATGGATGTCGATGATTTGTTGGTCTGCTAGAGACGCCAATGTTCGGATAGAATTTTGTCAGCCAGCCTGCTTTTCACTGTCATTCCGTTTTCGCTGGGCTGGAGGAACGGGGGAGCGAACCGAAACATGATAAGAAAATGTTGGCAATCGGACGCGGTAAATTGCTTTTTCAGCGCAAATCGAGCGCAAAAAAGCGTTCGTCCTGCAAGTCCTGCAAGGACTGGGACCAGCATCTTTCGGCGTCACATATCAACCGCTGATGTTTGGAATTGGGTGATGATTTTTTTGTTGGTGAGTTGTGATGTCCTAAGCGAATGAACTTTGAGGATTTAGAACATATCAGGGCTCTTGGATAACTTGCCACTCGGCTCACTATTAAAGAAAGGTATAGACAAACAAACCCTGGAACCGTATGCACAACGGCTCAAGACATTCGACGCGTGTGCAACTCGTTCCAGAATTGGTCCCAGTTCGGCACCAGGAAAACCGGAGTAGCCTCACCGGTGCCAAATAGCAAATCGCCGAACCAGCCCATCGACCGGGGTTCATTATCGGAACACACACACACACACACACACACACACACAGGGGAAGAAAACCGTGACCGGAACATATTTTTTGGCCACTCACCAGAAAAGACTGCGACAACAGTTTGCTTGTCGGCAGCGGTTTCCAAGGTTCGGGGATGGGGAGTTCACCTTGGACGCGACAGGAACGATTGCGAATGCGCCAAACTTAAGTAATGACTATTGAACGGCCCTTCCTAGCACTCGTTACAGACTTTCATTTAATGGAAACCATCGTCAACCAACGGCCCCTTCCCTGGTGGGCACTCCCAGGATTGCTCCCCGCATCCACTCTCTACGGACCAATTGTGTTGGCTTTAAGGATGGCAATTTAAAATTTTGTCGCACAGAGAAGCTAGAAGAAGTAGCAAAAAAAAAAAACGAAGCCCCCCAAGAGAACTAAAATCAGGCCTGCCCTATTCGGTGGAAATTGATTGGCCACTGCATGGTCTTTCTTCTGCGTGGCCCAGAAGTGTGCGCAGTGTGTGGCTTGGTGCGGAAGGTAGGGACATAACCTCTAAAGTATTCTCTAATAAAGTTTCTTAGAGCTTGTCGGGGTGGTTTTTGGTGCGTTTCTTTACCCTTGTTTTTTAATGCTTTGATGGGGAGAGGTACTTTTGAAAAGGATACTGCTCTCTCCCTCTCTCTCTCTCTCTCTCTCTCTCTCTCTCTCTCCTGCTCGCCCTTTGCTCCCTGATGAAGCCGTGGATTTTATGGACGCCATGTTTTTTTTTTGTTGTTGTGGCGGGCACGCTTCTGCCGGAAATTGCCCCAGTTGTGGGGTTGGTTTGGTTAGGTTGAGGTTGGTCTCCGGGCAGTAGCAAATTTTCCTACCGCACCAAGAAAAAGGAAAAGGGGTTTTGAAAAAGCCGGAAACATTCTCACCGTTGAAAAGCGACGGTGTACTTCTGTGCAAACGAGTCCAAGTGAGTTAGTTCCGAGGATGGGAAAGGAGAGAAAAATCCTTGAAGATTGGTTGACTTTTTCGGGCATGAAACTTTTTTTTCCGGGTACTACTGGAAAGCGTCTGACGTCGTCACGTCTGTTTTTTTTTTGTGGGCCGGGTGATTATGATTGACGTAGTTTTCGTCCGGCCGTAGTTTTTGGCAGCCGAACCATGGCAGAATGAAAAATGGCCTTCCTAATTAGGCTGGTATACAAGCGTCCACCAGGCGCTGTGCAGGTTCACGATGCTTGATTGAACTTTTGCCGAACCAGAGATCCGAGAGTTTCCGCAGGACCGGCGGGTAGTTTTGGGCCCGAAGCTGAGGTGTGTACGTGTAATTTTTCGTCATCATTGCTTCATCGTATCTGCCCGGCAAAAGGAGCAAACACGGTGGAAAAAGTCAAATTACGTGTCTACCGCCCTTCGATCGAGCATACCTCGGACCGGCCGAAAGAAATGCCGTTCCCTCATCGGGCTAACAACAATAATTTGGATCATTCCAAAACGGTTTTTATCGCCGGGCTGCATTTCGTTCGGGGACCAAGAATGTCGGCAAAACGAGCCATTTTTGAGGTGACATTCCGGTGAAACATTCTTTACCGGGCCTGTTCTGTTGCTGGATGGAAGAAACCGGGGCCAAGATCTTTTACGCTGGCATTTCAACTTGACATTTTTCTTCGTCCGCACGGATCGGAAAAGACCCGGCAGAGGGCACGGGATCGGGGTCGTCAGGGAGGCCTTGAATACTGTGTAATGATGGAGCGCGGATGGAGGTTCCATCCGTTGGTGGACGGTGGATTATTACGAAATGAATTCATATTAATCCTCGCGTTTGGTGCTGGCAGCGTCCTGGCAGCGTCCTGGAAGGTAGCGAGCAAGAGGTGACGCTATGGAGGAAAGGAATTCGTTTAGTGTCCCGTGTCCCGTGTCTAGCGAGGCAGAGATCTTAACCTATTAGTTACGGGCGCACGGAAGCGTCACAAAATGGTCGGAAGCTTAATAGCGGCAGCCGTTAGCTTTGATGCCTTGCGCAGCATCATTTTTCTCCGTCGGGCCGCGTCGGGCGCGCTCTGATTGCATCTTGCAGCTCTACGCTCAATCCGCTTATTATACATGGCACGCCGGTGGGAGACTTTGACTGATTACACCTGCACATTGGAAAGATGGTGAAGGGATTAAGCGATCTCTCCCCCCAGACGACCTTCTGGTACGTGGAGTTCCTTGTCGTTTGTTCCTCGGGTCAAGTGCAGCTAGGGATCTGTAGATTTGAATGTTTTTTTTTGTTCCACCTGGAAGGCAGACAGGAACACACACTGGAGGGCAAGAATTACTGTGCAGCAGACGGTGTCCACACCCGGGTGTTCCTAGAATCGATTGGTTCGTGTTGTGGTCGTTCAGCAATCCATTAGAGATATCTCATCCGATGATGGTGTAGTATTGGGTGCGCAGGGATCTCCGTATATTTGCATTAATTATTGCACCAGCTATCCAGGTCTCCCAGTCTCGCCAACCCCCGCTCCGGATGACTGTGTGTGTGTGCGGTTTTTACGGGTGATGGGTATCGCGTTCGAGCTCCGTAGAATTTCCGGACAACTTCGTTCTTCTGGTATCACCGCCTTTGTGAGCTGCGAAAACCACCAACTACCGGAACCACAGTAGTTGGGTTGGGTTGTGTGTGTGTGACTGTTCCATCCAGTAGTTCTTTTCCATTATTTTCCTTTCGTACACTCTGCAAATAAACTAACCCATGGCCTGGGGAGGGTGGCGAAAGTCTGCACAGGATGTGGTTAACGGGGAATGCGCAAAACCGAATCCGAAAATGGCGTCCTTTCGGGTTCCTACTGATGCGCCTTCCGCATCCACCGGAAGCATGTCTTGAGGTTTGATTCCATCGACCAGCACCGCCAGCAGAGAGGGCTTCATTTCTTGGGAAGTTTTTGCCCAGATGCAAAACTAGAGACGCCTCATTCCGATTCCGAACGCCCGGATAAAGAATTTTGCCGGGGAGCTCGCCCGTCCGTCCCGCTTGTGGTCGGTGGCGGGAAAGTTTTGCATCCGTTTTCTGTGCGATTCCAAACCGTTCGGGATGAAATTCGATGCAATCTGTGCTGCTCGTCTCGGTCTCGCCGGACAATGTTTACTGAGCTGTGTACCGCCCTCGACAGGCGTGCTATGACGAATGAGGGTGGCGATGGTGTCCGGGAAGGAAATAAGCATCATGGGTAGGAGGTGCTACACACAGAATCGTTTCTGGCGAGTGATGCAGATGAAGATGATGGTGATGATGATGGTGATGAAGATGATATCTGCCCATCACACGCCATTCCATCTCGCTGACCAGCATCGACCGAACCGAACCTTCACCACCCTTTCGCCACGATTACGAGTGTGGTGTTCTGCACTTTGATTAACTTCTTTCTCGGTGAAAAGGAACCGCACCCGAAGCGCTCGATCTTGTTGCTGAGAAACTGAATGCTGAGAATGTAATTTTCACCCCCCCCCCCCCCCCCCCAAACACACTCCAACTCCCTGCACACTTGGCAGCACTGAGCTCCATGCGCTCCAAGATTCTTTTGTTGAAATCGAGCGAGTGAATAAAAAGCGTACTGCTTCCTTTTGCTTTTGCGAACCACTAAGCGTACCACCGTCCGTCCGCAATAGGACGGTTCCTTCTCGCCTTCTCGCAAATCTCGCACTACATTTCGATGCGAGAAACACGATACTTACGGGAGTGGAGCATTGGCAGTGTCGTCCGTCGGCTGTGCGAGCGCTGTAGAAATATGGTGACGATGAAGATGGCTTTGGTCGGAATTGTGCGGCGGAGATCTTCACCTCATCGGATCGAATCCTTCATCTCGGGATTTGTGCTGCCGGAAAAAAATGCCTCTATCCTCTCTCTCTCTCCACTTGGAATCCTCGAGCAAGATTAGGTTTCTCCATCATTGATTCCTTCGCCCAAAAAAAAAAAAGGACAAGCAATCCTACATCGGTATCGGGACGCGATAAGCTACAGCTCTCAGGGCCGGACGATTGCTGCCGAATGCTCGTGTTCGATTGAGTTTCTGTTTTTAAGTTGAATTGGTCCTTTCCTTCCACGTCAGCAGGAGGTTGCGCCCGTTCATTCCGTTTCCCGAATGCATTTTTCATGTTTTGGTGTTCCTTGTGCAGGAGGACCTCAACCCAAAAAAAAAAACGAAACGAACGGAAAATAAAACGCTTGCGGTATCGGTTGAAACATAGTGAAGGATATCTTCGAAATTCGATTGTTTGAGATAATCTTCACCGGTGGTGGTGGTGCAGCTTATCGGTTCGGTCCGATCTGCGGATGCATCGAAGCAAGTCGAACGGCTAACTGAACAGCTGACAACGGATAAAGGCGAGAAACAAATTAGAACACAGATGCACCGAGAACAAGAGCACCGTTTTGATCATTGCTCTTACACATTCCCCATGCTTCTTGTGTTGTTGCGTCTATCCCCATGCTCTGGCAGGATCTTGTGTATCGAGTTACGGGATTAGGATTTGAAAGGAATTGTGCCTGTTTTGTACTCCGGCCGAATATCTTGAACCTTAAAATTGAAAGCTCTCCATGTCTCTCCCTCGCTCTCTGTATTGGTTAGGTGATACGTTTCATTCGATAGTGTAATCCAACGGCAATGCATCTGATTGATTGGATCTCGGTACTAACCGTGTTGTGTAAGGTCCTGTTCAAGGGCGCTGGTAATTTGATAGCTAGGAGTTTCTCAAGTTGATCGAAATTTTATCAAAACATTCGTTGAACACACGTGGCAATGTGGAACAAGTTCTTACCAAATACCAATTACGAAATGCAGGTTAAAAAGCCTCGAAGGCTTCCTTGAAGACTTGCAACAGGTAACTAGAATTCTACAGAATAACAGATTCCCCCCCGTAGTGGTTGAAGCCACGTGTAGTTGTTATTTTGCTAATGAGTCCTTTTCCAGAAATTACTGAGCTAGCCTTGTTACAGAGGGAAGATGCACTGGTTTTCACTTTTAATTTCGGTTTGAAATGAAAATTATGTTTAACAAGTTTGTATCAAGTTAAGAAAGGCGAGGCTTAGAATTATTAATTCCAGAGAGATGACCGGACCAATGAGACGATATGGTTTCTAGGTAACTATTATAGGTCTAAGATTCAGTGTAAAAATTGAGCATCTATCAATTTTTAACTTAAAATGATGAACTTGGGGCGGTCCGGTAACCAATGCGACAACGATGCCGTTCTTCACACGACAGGACCGATGTTAAATCAAATCAAATCCAGACTGGCTCCCTGTACGCAAGGCTGACTACCTTGCTACGAGTAAAATCAAGTCAAAAAGGGCAGGCCGAGATTTTTTAGGTTGTAAGGCCGTGGCAGAAAAAGAAGATGTCCAAAAGGAAAACTGATTATTGAATGTGCTCTGGAATCCGGAGTGAAAGAAATCCATTCAAATGATTTTCCTGGATCACATTTTTTCCTGCGATCAGAGTTTCAGATCCCTAGGAATAACGTTAATCCTTGCCTCTCTATCACTGTGACACATTGAACGAAGACAATTTTATACAAAAACACTTAACGACTATGACAGCACTGTTTATATTCAATTGTATTAAAACAAAAGTTGGCTTTAAAATTATTTGAAGCGTTTTTGCTCCGCTTCCTGTAAATGTTTACACCCCGTGTGTTTTTAGTATAAAAGTTAGTTTGTGGCTTTTTCATCATCGTTTGTAAAAGTTTTAATTTGTTTCGTTGTAACTGGAATCGCACCTTTACCTTTACCAATTTCGTGAGTATGTTTGCGGGTGTTCATGAGTTTGCTCTTTTGCTTTTTAATACGAGTTCGAATGAGCTTTCAAACATCAGACAAAAGTTTGATGGGTAAATACACTCCGAGCAGGTACGATTTAGTGTTGACCAAATCAAATAACTGAAAGCAAACGAACACACTTCAAGTAAACATTAGTGTTTGTGTGTGCAGTTTTTACGACTTGAAGCTATATAAAGCATCAACAGCACTCATCGCGGCACTCAAGTACTTAATATAGATATAAACTAACACCCCAAACGCTTCATTTAAGCGATGCTTTTGGGAAAACAAGTTATTACAAAAATAATACAACAAATTTTTTTAATTTCGTTGTATTGTCCCACCAAAAATATGCCAAACTAGCGCAACATTAAGTGCGTGCCCTTAACTCCCACAAATAATCCTACCGGCGATGACCGTAGGACGCAAAGCGTTCTGCGTGACGACCGGGTACCTGAACGTTTAACGCATCACGCCAAAGACAAAAGTACATGGCGCTAGCCGTACCATTTTCTTCCCCACCGGACTGGCAAACATTTATTGACGATGCGCGGCACGAATCGCAAATTTATTTCGCACGTCCGCGACCACTCACACACACACACACACACAGTATGTTGATGTGGCCACCGGTCCACCACGGGTATATATGATGGTGGGGCTCGAGCTGTTCGAATGCTTGCTATTTTTTGTTGGGTCTTTGTGGCTGTTGTTCGCCATTTTTGTAACGTACTGCACAAAAGCAGCATAATCCTGACAGGGTGGTTTTGGGGGCGGGGGCATGGAGGGCAACGTGTGGACGAGGAAAAACTATTTGAAATTCCAAATTGGTACCATCGAACGCTCTCTTCAGGACCGAGTGGGGTGTGTACACTCCGGGGCACAATGGGCAAGTGTGTGTGTGAGTGGGGAGAGGTTTATAAAATGAAAATTTGTCGAAAGAAATTGTTCACGGAGCCTGGGCAAGGACAATTGGGACGGGGGGTGGTCTGCTGGACGCTAAATCAAACACACGCCCCAACCACCATCAAGTACCGCGCGCGTGGCTGCAGCAAGGGTTGCTGGCGGAAGGATGATGACGTATCTGATGTGTGCAGAATCACGGCCCCGACGACCAGTGGGCCACCCCACCAGTGTGATTGGGCGATTGGAGTTGATAGGTGGAGCTGGGAGGTTTAACGGTCGCTGATGATGAATTGGCGCGAAGAGCCTGGGACGAAATTTATGCTTTATGAATTTTAATCAACATTGTTTTCGAACGCTGTCCAGGTTTCGGTTCGTCCTCGACACAGCCAGCAGGACCGCAGCTACTACTCGCCCAAAACGGATGTATCGAGCCAGACAGCTGCTTGCTCGCGTTTGAAGAAGCACTACTGAAAAAACGGAAAAGTTGGCCATAGTTTCAGTAACAGCGAGGACGGTGCTATGCATATGCACAATACATCACCGGCATTCTCGAACGTTCCCAGTTGGGCCCGTAACCACTGTGCCACTGGCGGCTGCTAAGTATACACGGAGGCCGTTCGGTTTGCTCATGTTCGCAACGGTGTAAAGCACCAAAACCCGAAACCGAAAAGACACCAGCCTCGAAGTCTCTTACCAGCCAGCCGGTGGAAAATCAAACAGAACATTTCCAGAACGGAAGGCCAAACAAGAACGAGAGCGTGCTCGGTCGCTTGCTTGCCCGCAAGCAAAAATGAGTCTCAGCTGTGCTGAGGACTCCAAGCTGGGTGGGAAGCTGGGGGGGGGGGGGTGAGTTCCAGCACGAGCAAAATCAACGCCCCCCCCCCCCCCCCCGTGTGCGGAGGCTTTTCCGGGGCGATAGAACGGCTCGGGAGAAAAAGTTTTTTCTTTATTTGCACAGCAAAGTTGTCCTGATAAAGAAGCAACAAAAATCAAAGTTTAAAGCGCGCGCGGGCACACACCACCAACTGGCGAAGATGCAAACGACGCGAGAGCTCATGAAGCGCATAAAGTTAAACATGGAAGGCAAGGGAATGGGGATGGAGGGAAGGGTGGGGTGGGGGATGCTGGAACATCTTCAGCTCGCCAGTTGTATAGCCGTCGATGCGAGAAAAAGCGCCACAGAACGTCATCGGAATGGAATTATGTGTCAAGAATTGGTGAGCAAAAAAAAAAAAGATGGCGAAAGATCACACAAGGAGCAAAAGAAAAATACGCCAACAAAACGCGTTCGCCGAGGATAATAATTTGATTCATAATAAGAAACTCGTGCAACACCCGTGCAATGTCGATGATTGTGTGTGTGTGTGTGTGTGTGCACTGTGTTGGTGTTGCTGATGAAGGCAGTCATCGTTTTCTTGAAGACTCTTAAATCAGTGGAGCCTGCTGGGTGTATAGGCAGCGGCATCTCGAACGTGGCAGTGCAACAGGTCGAATGCGTGCCTGATAGTGGCCTCAGAGCGACTTCTTGTTCCTGGTTTTCTGACTAGTTTCTCTCTTGAAGTTTTAAGCAAAGGAGATTTTTGTTGTTAGTTTCGGTTGGGTGATTCGATAAGTTTTGATGCAGTACGGTACCGAGTTTTCTTGCGATTTATAGTTTGTCATAAATATAGCACTAAGCGCGAAAACTAATAGTTTACTAAACGTCAACCGTTTAAATTAATTTGATTTACAATTTTAGGGATTTCTTTGCGGTTTTTTTTATTAAGTTAAAAGTTATTTAGCTTTGCAATTCTAATTTAATTTACTTTAATTGAAACATTTGTGAGCTTGTTTTTGTTATGCTAACTGTCAAAACTAGTTCCTGAATACTAATACTAATACCCGTCATTTTTTTTGTTTCGGTATTTTCAAATTGCTCCTTTTAAACATTCTTAAATACTTTTCTTGCCAGATTTGTAGAACATTTTAAAAGCTTAAGGTACGTCTCCTCTTAACGTTGCTGTTTTTCATTTTATTGTATATTGAATGATTTGAGAACGTGTGGTTTACGATAGGCACTGAGTTGTGAATTGTAGACTGCTACAGTTATCGCACTAATTAATATTATTAATCAATGGTATTTCTAACAGCTTATAATATTTGTAAACTTGATCGCTGCTTATGTAAAGTTCTTCAGCAACCAAATAATTCTGATAGTAGCTGTCAAATTATTATGCATAGCGCCCTCTACTGGAACAGCACGGAACTTGGTATTTATCATATCATGCTCGTATTGGTTCGCCAGTTGCAAACTTTAGAACGCACCCAAAATACCCACTCCATCGTCGTAAATTTCCATTCCCATCCATCTCAGGACATCAGCGCTTCACGGGAATCATTGACCATCTTTTCAGTGCCCGGGTCCAATGGACGCGTGCACGTAGGCTGTAATGGAAAATAAAAACACGATCACGAATACAATGATTATTATTAGTCCCACTGTCCGTACACGAGGGTTCGGAGCGATCCTTCGCTCCTTGATAGGCTCGAAACAATAAAGCCTATGCAATCAAACTTTCCACCCGGACGATGCGACCGGTGCGATGCGAAGAAGGGACGGAAAAGCCCTCCGTGAGCCTTTTGCCCCGCACAATGTCCGGTAAACAAAAGCTGGTTCGACCTGGAAATTAATTTAATTTTTTTTGCCTCAAAAAGAAAACATCCGGCAACAGTTTTTTTTTTTTTTTGGAGGTGGTGGAAGGACTCGCGTGCCCATTCGAGGCCTCTCGGTGGAGATTGACGAGTTTTTGTTGTTGTGAGGTAAACAGTGGTCCAAGCTTAGGGACGTTCGTCCGTGGGCCGATTGGGAGATTGTAAGATTGTACAAATTAATTTGTACTTGTGTACGCAAGCAGGGAAGCATGGGCGTGTGCTTGTTACTTGATAAAGCCCAAGTCCTGGGCAATGGTTGGAGAAGTTTCTCGTCTTTCTTTCTTGGGTTACGCAAGGTGCATCAGATATTGCGAACGGTGAGTCGCAATTCTTACCCGCACTGGAAACGATCGATTAGTGGGAAGTTGCTGCTAATTTGAACTGCCAACTGGCCCACAGTAGGAACACGAGCCTGGCAGCTCTTGCGCGGGTGCTAATTCTAGATAATCCAACCTCGCGCCATACGTGATGACGACTCGGCTCCAGATCTGTTGGATGATCTAGATTCTCGTTCGTGCACGCTATGTAAATGGCTTGTGCAAGATGATTTGCTCATTCAATCACTTTCCAATTCTGGCACGTACCTTCGCAGTTGCGCAAGCGCAATCGGATGACCCACCATTACCGGACCCTAATCTAACTAGGCTCTCGTCAATCGCTCGGATTACGGGCTGCGCAAATATGGATGCCGTTCGCACCGATAAGCCGATGTCGTGCCATATGTGTGTTTGCATGGCGGTAAGCATCCCAGTCTGTTGCTTCTAACAGTGGCGCTGCTTTTTTTTGTGTGTGCTCGCCTGTTTACTACCCGGTCTTGGTGCCGGTGCCCTTTTTGCGATGATTAGCTCCACAGTATACGCTTGCGTCAGTGATTTTGCTTCTGGAAGAAATGGAATAGCGTGCCCGCATCATCCGCACCGGCCGGTGGTTGGGGTCTGTAGCGAAGAACGTGGCGAATCCCGATGACGTACAAGCTGCCGGCTAACCAGCAAATGCTACTATACACCACTGACACTAGCCGGCGTGTAATGTACGGTAAAGTTATTTACTGCTTTTGTAATATGATCCGATCGCCGATCCGTAAACCGTTAACCGGTTAACGAGTCAACCTTTTGCCAACGGGACGGTAGCTACCTGATGCTGCCACCTCGACTACCTCGAAACGTCAATGACTTACCAACCATGGGCGCTACTCTCTCTCTCTCTCTCTCTCTCTCTCTCTGTGTGTGTTTGAGTTTAAGGGCAAAACTGCCGCTTCCAATCGTCACTCGAGCTTTTTTTTTTATTAAATGCACACAACCACCGTTCATAAATAATGCATAAAGTTTTATTGACGCACAAAACTCCTTGGCTAGGGTGCGGGCGGCTCACGTCGCACCACGTCACGTCATTTATTTTTAATACCTTCAACCCGGCGTTAACAACCGACGGAGGGAGAAACCATCATGTGACTTGAAATCCTTGCAAAAATTAACCTGAACCTTCGCTTTAAAATCCGGAACCCACCAGAATCGCTTTATTTGCTTTCGATTGTTTTAAAATGGACTCCCTGTACGGGAATCCCACTTCCGGATGGACAACATCAGCTTCGAGATCATCACACAGGATCGTTAAACGGCGCGCTATCGATGCACCAACCTTGAGCGTGATGCGTTTTTGCGATTCCCTTCGCAGATTGTTCCTCGAAACAGACGAGCGAGTGTTTGTTTATTTTGTGCTACCCAGTTTCTGCGCTACCGATCATCTCCATTAGGCCGGATCGTAAATGTCGCTGGCGGGGTTTCGCGTTTACATAATAATTTCCCGAGACAAGACAGTAACAGGAAGCCAAACATTGGCATTGGCCTGCTGTACAGCCCGCAAGGCGCTGTCAAGTAATGTGGCAGTAACGGTTCTGCTCTGGTGAAGGCATGAATGAATGTTTTGCAGAGTTTTTGTTACTCTCTTTGCCCAGTGACAGATGTTTCTGTGGGTAGGTTCAGAAGTGGCGAACCTTAGCTGTAGGATTACGGGATGAATGTTCCTGTTGTTAAGATGTGACAAGTTAAGCAATAAAATGAATGTGGAAAAATGAGGAAAATAAACAAAATCTATTAAGATATTTCTAAAAGTCGATTAAATAATCAACTAGTTAAGATAAGTTGTACGGTCTGGCCGTCACCACGTGAAATAAAAAAAAAAATCAACCAGTTAAATGGACCTTGAAAGTAGCCTGAAAGAGAAATAATAGAGACTCAGAGAATTCTTAATTTTCTGTCTTACTTAGAAGTTGCTCCAACTGCTTCGTAGTCTAGGCCTGTTGCAGAAATCCTCTTTACCTTGCCTGGTCTAGCGCCGTCGTCTCTCACCCCAAAATCCCAGTTCGGGGTTCAGATGGCCTAAGGTCTTCACATGCCATCAGATGGCCTAAGAGGGCGGTCCGGTGGTGGGAGGACAACGGCGCCGTTCTTCAAACGGTAGGACCGGGGTTCAAATCCCATCTGGTCCCGTTCCATCATAGTGTGAGGACTAACTTTCTCCAACTGCGTGGTAGTTAAGTCTAGTAAGCTGGAAATGGCAAGCATATGACCTTTAAGAGGTCGTTAGGGCAAAGAAGAAGAATAAGAAGAGAAGGTCCTCACAGACGATCCAGCTGTGTCATTCTCATGACCTACTTAACCCATAGGATCTTGGGGAGTTTTATTCGCTGTCGAGTCTTAATAGTAACGGTATCTTAAAGCTCACAGAACTGATCATGATATTGACTCCTCTATCGTCTCCTTTCGAACGCAGACGAAGAGGAATTTTTCAGTTTTTTATACCGAGTCCATATCTCAGAGGCTTTTGAGAGTACTGGGAGTCAGTGAATGACAGCTTATGTATGAGTCCTTTATACTCTAGAGCTATGAACCTTTTTAGTTGACAATTTATTCAAATATTCTATAAAATTATCAAGCAGGTTAGTGTCTTCTTAGACCATTCATAAACTTAGAAAAATATGCTCCTATATTGGATAATAAATTATTACCTACTTTGAGGTCTATTTGCTGAGACGATTCAGAAAATTAAACTAAGACTTTTTGACGGATAATCTAGAATTTGCATGTGGAAACTTTTGCACACAAAAAAAACTCTCCGCCTACAAATTGAGCACAAACTAATCCTTTTGTTTGCACGTCGAGTTCCATGCTATCCGTACCACTCCACTGAGGTCATCTAACCCTTTAAACAAATGGTTTGCGTTCTTCTTCCTTGTGCTACACACCTCAAGAACCTTGCCAGCTACACAAATGTTTGGCATGTGCGCACAATTGTGTATTTCACCCCCACCCAACCGCATCATAATGAGCCGCGAGTGTGTGTGTAGAAAAATGGGGGTGGTGGGGGAGGGGGTGGAGGGTAGAGGGGGATATCGTTCAGGGTTTTTCGCCCGGTTTTCCTTCCACCGTTTTGCTCGGTTCCGAAGTGAAAGAACGATATCCGTAAGCACTCATTAGACATTGGGGAAGGGGGTTTTTGTGCTGGATGCTGCCACTGGTCGAGCATCCCGTGGCCTTTTGTGCTGCTCTCCGTGCTGGTGTGGTTTTCTGGATCGGCTTGATTTTCTTTCCGTTTTTTTTTTTTGCTTCCCAACTCTTCCCGGGCGAAAGTTGAAAGAAAGTTGCGCTCAGCACGCTACGGTACGGCACATCATCGTCATCCGCATCAAGTGGTAGGCGAGAATGGGTAGAATCTGTAAGAGCGGAAATGGAGATAAAACCAGAAGCAACCAGAGAATGAAGTGCAGCAAATGACATATGCAAAAGCTGGCCGGGGAGACAGAGCGAGAGAGAGAGAGAGAGAACGATGAGTGCATAAATGCATCAAAACGGGGTTGTTTGGCCTGGAGCAGGACTGCAAGTGTGCATAAATGCAAGTAGTTGAGAGACGGAACGACAACACCAAGCATATACATATGCATGCAAAAACATGCCCGCATGTAACATTTGGTTGGACGGATGCAATAATCTAAGAAGCAGCACGAGAGAGATGAAGAGAATGAAGAGCAAAAAAAAAAAACGGTTCAGCAACAAACTGCAAAAAATGCCATAAATCATTCAACCTCGAGCGAGAGAGCACTGGACGAGTGAAGTGAGGTTACAAGCGCGCGCTCTGCTCGCTAAGTCACAAATCGTTAGTGTAATGGTTTGGCGTCCCTGCAGAACACCGTGCACGTGTGATGCATCTCAAGGAGAGTAGTTGGTGGTACAGCGAACAAAAAAAAAAAAAACGAATTGCAACAACATCGAGCTTCCAGCAAAATGTGTGCGATGAATGATCCATTTCGGAGTGAAATTGCTCCTACGGATGGATCAGAAGGACGGCGGACGGGCTTAAGCCGGAAAGGGGGGGGGGGGGGGGGGCGCACGGTTGATGGCTTTATGCACCGAGGTTGTGTTCTCGCGGATCCTGCCACGATGGTAGCAAAGTTTTGTGAATAGCATCCACCGTGCATCCTCGGTAAAAGTTGTGCCCAGTCGCGCATGTTGATCACGATGCTCTGTACCTGCTGATGATGATGATGTTAGGAATCTGGAAAGGTCGTATCCTAACGCAATCTGAAATGTTTGTAACGAATTTTTTTTCTCCTTCTTCTATGCGCCCCCTTTTTGCTTTTTCTTTCTCCCTCGCTTGCTAACATCCAGCGACGGCAGAATGCAAATCCGACGGTAAACATTAGTGACATTATTTGTCTAAATTTGCTACCACTCGGATGGGTGTCTGACTTGCTCTTTTTTTTTCGTTTTGGGCTCGGCTCTGTAGGGTTCAACTTCTAACGCTCGGTTGCGCTGTGCACTTTCTTTCTGGCACGCAGTTGTGCCAATTTTGCTGGCCCGTTTAATCCAGTCACAACACGAAAGGGAACACGCCGCACACCGATTAAGGATTATGCGTTGCGCCGGTGCCAAATGTGCAAAACATGTGTTACAATATTATTCTGCACAATAAATGGTGGTAATAATTGGTGGCCGCGTGTGTCCGTCCTACACACACACACACACGCCGGTGGGCAATTTTATGTTAGTTTGTCACGCGAATCGTTTTTGTCCGGCCGCTTTGTTTGTTCGCTTTGATGTTGTTCGATGCTGTACAGGATTATGTGTACCGTATTGCTTAATTTTTGGGTGGCGGTATGATTTTTATAATTATTTTTTTGGGGTGAGGGGGAATGTCCAAAAAACCGCCATCATGCGTGTTGAGCGGTTTGGTTAGTGTGGTTTAGGTGCGCAAGAAAGTGATTACGATGTGAAGGGGAAAACACTTTTGAAGGAATAGTTTAGAAGCGATGTTAAATAGAAATACAATAATTTAATTTATTTCATACTATTAACACTTCTCAGACTAAGTCTGCTCCGTTTTTCTTAGCCTTTATAAACGGATACTTCTATAAAATTAATGTCTGGTGTCATTCTCATAACGTACTTTAACAAAAACTCTATGGTCAAACATCTTATTTAGATCACTCACATTATAGTGGATTAAAGGACTTCCTTCGGAGCAGTTCGGTGGCCGAGGCGATAAAGGCTTCAGTCTTCACACGGCAGGATCGGGGTTCAAATCCCATACAGACTACCTCCCCGTACGTAAGGCTTACTACTTTGCTGCGGGTAAAAGTCAAGTCACAGTAAGCCAGGAATGGCAGACCTTTCGAGGTTATAGTGCCAAGAAGAAGAAGAGGAAAACTTACTTATGTAAAGACCATGTCCAATTCAAATTAATGTCCAATTCAATTTTAGCACAACTTCTACACGCATACAGATAATCTCCAACGTAAATCCCTGATGATAATGGTTGTCTGGAATCATTTTAATGACGTGACCTGACTTATTTTAATCTTTACACAATAATTATCGAATCGTCTACGGTTATTGATGCTCTTAAATCTTTAATTAAGGACCAAAACGCGTTCTGAGCATTTGTTTTTCTCGTGTCCTGATTTGATAGTTTTTACCAGCTGGGAATAGAGCTCTTGAGGTATCTAGTCCTTAAGCTAATAGACTAAAGACTTGCCTTGAGACTAGCGCTCTTGCAATTCCTGAAGTTATAATTCTCTCAAGAGCATGACTTACTTGCCTTGTCCTTGATCTCCCTCAACATTCATACGAGTATCGCTGTAGTTTTAGACAAAGATTTATAAACTCCCGAACTGTTTAAAAAAATCCTGATCAGATGTTTCTACCAACAATACTTATAGCCAAAACACCTTGCAGGATTCTCCGCGAACTTTCTCACCCACCCAATCCACACATATCAATATCGGCTTTTAATAATCAAATTAAAATTGAACCTTGTTTTGCGTTTTCGCCCTCGCCCTCGCACATCCTTAACCCACCACCCTTCTCTGTCCCCGCTCCATCGTCCCTCCGTCACCCACACCGATAAATGAAGGGTGTGCGAAAAATAAACATGCCAATTCGGACATGAAATTCCGTCAACGATCAGTGTGCGGTATCGCGTTTCGTTGCCCATCCATGTGCCCTCCATTCGGTCGTGAATTAAAAACGGCTGGCGAGCTGGCGAGAAAGGGTCTCCATTTGATTGGACACGAGCACACAAAGGATTCGATATGAGTGCGGGTGTGAGCGCGTGCGTGTCAGCACAGAGGGTGATGATGAAATGGAGATGACAAAATATTGTTGCTCGGTCGGCCCAGGTGTTCCGGTGAATGGCACAGACCCCATTTAAAGCGGGTGGCTGACTGACAGTAAGTGTTTTGATAAGTGAGATTAACTGCTGCAGTTTGCACGGTGCGCGATGCCCACAGGGTGCTGCCCGATTGCTGCTGACGAGGACCGATGTTGACTCGCGATGGATGTGTTTTGTTTGTGCGGACGGATTGTTTTAACGATTTTATTTGATCGGTTTTTCGGACAGTTATTTGATGACGGGATCTGTTAACATCTGTTGACGTGCGGTGGACATGTTCGGCGATTCAGCACCAGATTCAACAGGGGGAGATGCATCGTACGACTGTGGTCCATCCGCTGTCAACTTCTCATTTATATTTAAAATCCATCAAAGCTCAGACATCCCAACCTGGCCCCGGGATGTAGGGTACGTGTTTACGAATGGTGAGCTTCAGCCCCTCTTGGCAATGTTTCACGGGGGTGTCCAGGGAAAGCCCACGATGGATGTCCAGAGTAATTGGGCCATCCGGAAACGAGTTCTGTCACTGATATTGGCTCGACCCTGGATCGTTACAGGACGATTTAACGAAACGAACAACCACCTACTGACTGTTGCACACGCCCCGGCTCTAATCGGTTTTTGATTGTACTACCTGTTGGAATACAAAAAAGCGCCTCCACTTGCAGCAGCTTTTAATCCTTCCCTTTTCAGTTTTTAGCCAAAACAAAACTGGCAACAAAAAAAAAACCTCACCAATCGATATTCCAAACCCGATATGTTTGGTGAGCTGTGATTCAATTACGATTGCCATTATTTGTATCCCGCCGGCCTGCCGTTTCCAGCGAACGGATGGAAATTTAAAAAAAAATAAGCCCTCTTTCATTACATTTGCCCCGTTTATTGTAATTCAATATCCTCATCAGTGATTCCCGGTCTGTGTTGCTTGTGAGGAAAAACCAAATAAAAACCAAAAAACTAGGTTACTGCAGCCAAACACTGGAGCAAAAGGTGTAATTAAAAAAGCAGCAATATTGGTTGGAACCAAGGGCTGGTTGATGGGGTCGGTGTGCACTCGGTGGTGACATAACTCTCTGGCCCCGCGTACTATGGTCTGAATTTGATGGCTGAATGACACTCGCTTTCCACCGTAATTGGAAAACCATCAAACGCGGACTCGGTGGCGGCAAACATTGAGGATGGCGCGGTACGGAAGGCACACGTTTGTCTTCATTAATTCAAGCGTTCAGAACCGTGCCGGAACCATTTAACCGAAATATTCAAATGAGCTCCCACGTGTCCGCGTTTCAAACCACAACCACAGCTTCTGGTCGAGCTTCGAAAATGCACAGCGAAAGAGTCGAGGTACAGGCTAATGGTGTGTTGTCCTTTCATGTATATACATCCGGCTGTCATTTATTCCACCGTACTTTTATACTCACATTAATTTACTCTGTTGGCTGATCAGCTCAATTTACCGATTTACGATGGAGCAAATTCTTTGCCGCCCTTGAAGTGTGCTGCATTTAGGTGGAGTCATACCGCCCTCACAAGATCTCCCCAATGGCGATGGAGATAGATGGGATAAATGGAACCCTTTTTTTGTTGGTGCCCCCCCCCCCCCTGCGCCACTTAAATCCGACCGAAAAATTCCAAAAACCTTAACCGGTTGCGGTCCGAGCGATGGATGGGCCATAAATTTGTCCTGCCTAAAGGCGGGGAAAAATGGGAAATCTCAGTGCCACGCGCGCCAGCGATAAGGTAAAGGGTGGGTAAAATAAAGAAAATAAAAACCGATGAGTGTTGCAGAGTGTTGCGGGATAAAATCCTCCCGTCTTCGGGGCTGTGTGTGTGTGTGTGTGTGTCGGAAATGTTGTCTTCACACGGCACATCGGAATTTGCGCCACGTACACCACGTGTGTACGCCCGTTTTGTATAAGCTCTTTCGGGTTGAATCTTTTTCCCCCCCAGCCCAAGCGTTAGAAAAAGTTGGAAAGAATTTCGAAAACTGAATTTTCATTCTCGGGTGAAGGAGGCGAAGGAGGCTCCCTGCTCCCCCCAAAACACTGCTCCAACACCTAATCCTATCACGCGAAAGGTACGCGTACGAGCTTGTGTACGTGTGTGCGTGTAGGTGGAAAATCCGCTCAAGGGAAAGCCTGCCCGTAATCGGAATAGAAGATCATTTTCCTGCCCTGTGTCGCGGTGCGAAGGTTAATGGTTGGTTTGGTGTGCTTCGGCCCCAAGACCTGGCAGTTAGTGGTATGCAGAGACTTTTCAACCTTCCACCAAACGGCCTTCGAGACCGGGGATGATACTGTGGTGACAGAGTTTTAAAGCTGGGACAATGGTACAATTTGTACCAGTTGCAAGTTTGGGACACACTTTAGGACTGTTGGAGCAACTGGTGGATAGGCACCTCAGCGCTTCTACTAATAACCTACTACGCCCCGGGTGTACCCAAGCACGTGTACCCATTGGGAAATTAAAGAGAGGCAAGAAAAAAGAAGTCATTTAAAAAAGGGTTTTCCCGGAGAGAGGGGGTGAGGTTGGAAAATGAAGATTGCCGGTCTGGTACGATATCCACCGAAGTTTGGTGTATCTTCGGTTGGTTTGGAATTTCGGTGCTAACGCGCTTTTGAAGTGCTGCCCCAGCAAGAGACAGTTGGAGTTGCTTTCTTTTCGTTGTTCCCCCGGTTCTGACGTCCTCGTATTATCCTCCGTAGTAGGTTCGTGTGACATTGCAGACTTTCTTTTCCGAGGTGGGTTCACTCTAATTTGATTACCCTTAAACCCGCGACCAGGCGTAGGTGGAAGAGATGATACGAGACTGAAAGAGCTAGCTGCCTCTCCTGTGTCTTGGAGCGATGGGACAAAGTTTGGCGATATTATTTGGCCCGCTTGTTCTAGGCGCTATCCGACCATTACCGGAACCGGTAGTGGTACGACATAAAGTTTATCATATTTTGCGGAACGCATCGAGCCTCTTTTTCTTGTGTTAAGTGGGAAGCAACAGAGGCGTAGGGAAATTGGATTACTCATCGCACGCACTCCGCCGAGTGAGAGTAGCAGCTGGCAGCAAAAGAGAGTCAAAGATCCTAAACCTTCCACTACCAGCGAGCTCTAGCTAGGTACCGATGCGTTCTGGGCACGATTTTTACGCGTAAATATTGTTCCACCAAGTTCGTCAACCTTGGAACCGCGGTTGGCCGGTGATGTCGAGGACAGCTCAGCTCGACATGCATGAGGGCCGAATGATAACTGGGGAGCACAAGAAATTGGTAAACGAGATTAGCACTGCAGAAATCCAAGAATCGAGGCTAAATGGTGATTAGGACGAGACGACTCTTCCCTTGAACTTCGGCACGATGCCGAATCATCCAAAATCCATGATAAGCAATCCGGCCCGAGCTGGTATCAGCGCTTTGCCCGGACCTTTTGACTTCACTGGCGGGTGATCATTTGTGCCGAAGCGAAAAGCATTCTCGAAGCTACCAATGCGTTATATTATGGCGGGTTTTGGTTTTTTGCTGGCTGAATTTCGGCTGGGTGTTTCTAGAACTGTCCACAAGTCGTTTGTGGATTGCGAACATGATTTGATAATAGAATTGCTGTTGCTAGTATGATTCATGAAAGGTGTCGGTGATAAGGGGGCGGGTAGTTACGCACCGTAAACTATTCGTTCCCGAAGTTAAGACGTAATTTCGGGACCTTGGCGGTATGTTTTGTCTGCGCGAATGTCACCACCGATGATGACTCAAGTACCTGACGACCACTATCTGGGTCCGCCCTAAGTGATCTGTTTCCCAGCCGCCGTAACATCTGCTTAACGTCTAGCAATGCAAAAAGCGGAACCCAATTTACATACCAAACCAACCAGATAAGGCTGTCTCCTCGGAAAAAAGGATGTAACTCTTGAAGTAACAGTAAAAAACACATGACAGAAGGTTCCGTATGCTGCGGACACCGGAGAAAAGAGAAACATTTTAACGAAATTAAACATATCCTTCACGGAACTGGTAAGACAGGTAGAGGGGTACGAAGATTCGTTTGGTTAGCTGGGTGTTGATCCTTCAGAACCCCGAAAACGTCGTCACCAGCCACCAGCCATTCACCGGGCGACGAGAGTAAAGTAAGCCCGCAGCAAAAAACCAGAAGCAATTTGTGACTAAGTAATTTGGCTTCCATACTTTACAACTTTACGTTTCTTTCCCTTCGATCTTCGTGGTGTGTTTCTTCTCTCTCTCTCTCTCTTCCCTCCATTTTTAAAAACATTGCGGTGGGTTATACCGTTTACATGCGTACGTGTGCAGCGTTTTTTTTCCATTCTATAAGCCCGGGTCTCTCTCTCTCTCTAACCAAATACACTTGAAGGTAAGCGTAGGAGCGTTTGTGCCTCACATCCGATGCAGTTTTTGAGGGTGGATAAATATTTAGATAAAACCCTTCCCCCTGGTACTTTTCACCCGCTACTTGCCGACGCAAAGAGAACCAGACCTTAATCCATTGGTAGGAAGTGTGGCGAGCACTTGGTGGATGGGAAGGTACAAAATCCGGCACGACTCTTTTGTCGCGATCTGTCGCCCGAGTCTTCTTGGGCCGGGAGGGGGAAGAAAAGGGCTCGTCGTTACAAATCATAAGTGTTTTTTCTACTGCTCCTGGTTCTCTTTTCCACCAAAACATTATCACCCATCTCCACTCCCTTCAAATAGATCGCAAACCCGGCCTTGAGTTGTGCGGGATTTAACGAGAATTGAACTACTTCTAGGGTGAGTAGTTTAGGGGGTAGCTGCCGTAAGGTAAATAATGGACGAGAGATTCTCCCCACACACACACACACATATTTCCCTGGGTTTCTGGATATTGCCAGATGCCCTGCCAGAACCACAGCGGCGTGTTCCTGCATAATCGGGCAGCTTATCACCTGAGCCCTCGGCCACAAAACCTTTCTCCAAACCAAACGGCTGGAATATTGAATGAGGCACGCGAACGCGCGGTTTGTAACGAACTTTTCCGGGCGCTGGGTGAACATCAGACATTCTGTGTTGACTTATCTCCCCCCGCCCAAGCCATCCTGCCAAGTTGATGTTGATGTTGTACACGTGTAGAATTAGAGTGTAGCGTGACAGTGGCAGCATCGGTCGGACAGATTTGTGTTGACAGCTTTACATCTCATCACAGAAAACCCGGGCGCTTCCCACAATGCTCCTACGGCGGCTAATGGGTTTAAATCGATGTGTGTATGCTAATCGGGAAGACAACAGTAAAGTTCTCGGTTATTTACCTCCTGGCCTCGGTAGCGTGTGGGGTACGGTTTACCGGTGCACCAAGGTTTCCTAGTCCGTTGTGCTGGTCTATAAATTACTATAGCGATTTTTAATTACTAGCAGCACACGCTTGTGTGGTTAGCCCACTGTAACTGGACGTCCTTCGGAACTTGTTCATAAACTCATTTTGAGGCCTCTGTAATCGTTCGACGGTAGTGGGCAGGTGTGTTTACGCGAGAACCGTTTATTTGTCATATTGCTTTTTAATAACGGTCTCCCGACAGCACATCCATCACGGAACTGCTGCACGGTGCTATACGGTTCCTCGGTAGCTGATAGCTTCCCAGGAAAAAGAATGAGAGACGCCTACCCCACCTGTAATGCGTTTACACTGGGCGTCAACTTGGGGAAAGGGAATCAATAGAACCGATACCATGCCTATTGATGATTTATCGACCAGCGCTCCTCCAGCATGGAAAGCGTATTTGCATACCGAGGTGGTTAGGGGTGCTTAGAAGTTTGCCAACCACTAAAGAGCCTTCTAAAATATGGTCGTTCGAGCGACTCGCTCTCTCTCTCTCTCTATCTCTCTTGCCCTCCCAACACCTTACCATCTTATCGATCATAATTTATCACAAGCTTCGCGCTTATCCGCCACGGGTTTGCGGGAGGATCAATGCGAAAATAAAACGCATCTTTACGGCCTTCCCGGAAACTAGGCTCAGCACCAATGCGGCGGAGTGTTTGATTAGGCGGTCGAAGGCGGCATGAAGGAAACCACCGTAAGCAGGATAATTGTTGCTTCCCAAACAATTGGCCGATTTTGCCATGATAGGTTTGGGGTGGGGTGGGGCCTTTTGGAGGACTTTGGAGGAGGGCGAATTTAGCGAAGATGGTACACGGTCCATTTGTTCGATTGATTCCGGTACGGTTGACTTGCGGCCGTGGTGAATTATGTTTCGCGTCTTTGTCCATTGTCGATGAATTATACATGCGCTTACTGTGTTTGGCATGGCTTGAATGATTTACTCTCATCGCTGAAGAACGAGAAGGAGAGAAAAGTCGCCTGGGAAAAGCGTTATGGTTCCCATGCACTATGGGCGAGACACACTGCAAAGTGGCCAGATAAAGATCTTTGTTGGAAATTATTCATTTGGTTCTTTTTTTTAATTCTAATAGAATAGTCTGGTTGTATTTCTTAACACTAATTTACAGACAATTCTCCCTTCACTATAGTTGTGAAAAAAAATCTGCTCTGAACCGTGAGCATAAATGTTAATAAATTCACAAAAATAAAGTAAGAGTAACAAGGCATTTCCTCGCTGTTATTTGACTTATTTGCGCTTATCATTTTTTATAAATTTTCCTTGACAAAATTATTATCAATAATAAATTTGTTTTTCAAAGGAAGCAGATTTAAAATATCAGAAAAAACAAAGATATAGGATCAAACAATGACCAAATCCATCAACATTGATTACAATCGATGCAGAGAATGCAGACCGTTTTTCCTCTTTATTTTTGTGGTTTTAACTGTCATATTTTTAAGCTTATATTAATATAGTTTTTTTCATGTCAAAAAGTATTTCTTCTTTCCAATTATTAAATGTATTAAAAACACAAAAAGATATCTGCGACATTTTGACGCAAAAGCAACCCGCCTTTTACCCACTGTGTCAATGGTCTTATCACCTGTTGGCTACTCATACACTTCCACAAAGCAGGATCTATTGCGGTATTTTAATGCGTGAATAGCTAATGGTTTTAGCGGATTAAAACCATCAGGAAGCATAAATGGATATGTCACTAGGCAAAAGAAATGTTGCTTATCCCCGTACCCGACTGGAATTCTGCACCAATTTCTCGGAATACACACTCCAATCTTAATCCTGGATGGTGTTAAGCTTAATTAAAAACCACCGCCACCACGTCACCAAGACTACTGCTGCACTCCTGTAGAACACTTACCTCCACCTTCAAGGAAACACCATCTGGCACGGATCTTTAAAGCCGGACAAACCGCACCGCCGTACCACGGAATCATTTGATGTGGTGTATGTCTGTGTGTGTACGCCATCTGTGACTTCCAGTACATCGTTAAGGTTTCGCGAACCAGGGCACGCAAATGTGAGTCATGTGCAATTTGTTCTTGCCCCGCTTTCGGGTGCGTTCGTCCAAAAATCGGTCCATTAAACCGTCCGTCCCCTTGGTCGAAGATGGCCGTGACCGTCATCTTTTGGCTATTTTGGAAGGAAGTCCTTCGAAGTTTGTCGGGACATGTGATGGTTGGTTGGGAAGAAATGTAATAAAAATAAAATTATGATCATCCATCTTAAGATGAGGAGAGACCGCAAGCGGCGGTGCGTCCACGAGAATAAAAACGGAAGGCAATTTCCCATCTTTGCCTTGTAAAGCCGAAGAACCGTCGAGTGAGCCCCTTTCGGGATGGTTTTGTTTGCTGCCTTGGTTGGTTCCAGACAGCAATCACAAACTTTGTTGCCGTTTCCCCCATCTTAAACACTCCGGACCGTACAGAAGCTGCTGCCAAGCGAGTCATGTGCGCCCTGTAAGGATGTTTGGTTGTGTGTCAGCAAGTAATTTCTATGACCCATGAAATAGCAAACGTTGCCGAGAAGCGTTCGAATGGGAAAATATGGGTTCCAATATCCTTACGAAACAACATTCCCAAGCAGACCTGAAGCAGACCTGAAGGACCGAAGGGAATAAGATTCTCCCCTCGTTTGTATCTTGGTATAAATTGGAAAACAAAAAGCCAGCTTCACCAAGGACAATCGAATGGTTGGAAGTGTTGTCGATGGTTGTCGTCTCTTATGAGGGGTGAAACACCGATTGCCGTTCAAGCAAGGGGGGGATAAATGCTGTTGATTCATTCTCATTATGGAGAGTTTTGGGTTTGCTCTGTGCTGTGTGGCAGCAGCGGAAGCAGGAGGCCCTCGGACGACATTTTCGGAAAGAAGGTGCGATGATGAGGTTTGTCACACATGCACAACAGGGCAATCGATGAGGCGTTTCTTGAATAATGCATGGACCCGATCGATTGATTAGTGCTAGGGATTGGACATCTTTGTACCTCCCTTGAGATGCACACACACACACACACACACACACACACACACGTACTCGAAGGTTGCCACACGCCCGAACGCTTTCCGGTATGCCCATCAATCAGGACGCTTCGGTTCGTTGGTTGATGCAATTAAAATCTTCAAGGAAACTAATTAATCTCCTCTTTTCAACCACACTTCACCGGACCGGGGCCACAAGAGCATGGTACGGCCCCGAGACATCCGGTCCGGTAGTGTACGACGCTCCAGTGCTGGGCAGTAGCAGCCATGACTCAGGCACCAATTTAATATCCCGTATCCCGGGCCGATGCTTCCACGATCCGGTGCCGTGTTCAACACATGAGGGTTCCCCGAAGTTTCGAGGAAAGATAAAGTTTTAAAGGCGTCCCAGCCCGTAACTCAATAAAAAGCCGCGAAAATATCTTACGTACGGGTGCGATGCAGCAGCCAAGTGGCTGTGGCTGGGCGGTGGAGGAAATTCGATCCACCGCCAGCATGGTGAGCGCCCATTGCGCGGATGCTCTACCCCATCGGGTATCATATTTTAATTTCAACGATTTTGGGCGTTCTTCCAAATCCGAGATATGGGCAGGAAGCTGTGTGCCCAACATGTGTGCCCTCTCACGGTTCTGTTTGTTTTTTAGTGAGGAAAACTTGGAATGGTTGAGATTCTGATATCGTAGTTCCGATAATATCGTCTAGGTTTTATTATTTATTTATCCCGCCTTATAAAATATAGTATAGCATAGAAGGCACCAGAGTTCCAAGATATCAAATCTCGGCTGGATAAAGTTTATCATTTGGAGAATTATTTCTTCAGGTCTCATGGTGCACAGTTCTGCTTCTCCAGAAGTTTACACATTCTAGGATCGGGTTAAATTGTATCCGATGTTCATCAATTCTACAGTGTTCTACAATTATTTTCATTAAAGCCCTGCCTTAAAAACAACATACCCTTCAGCTCGATATGTACAGCAGAAGGTAACTCAAGTTAAATACTGAACGCAGGAACTTCAGAATCACCAGCTACATACTTTCCGGAAACAGGTTGTACAAAATGTTTTCCCCCGAAGTTCATCATTCGGTTTTGATCAACCAAATTAGTGGAATTTTCCCGAGGGCTCACGCTCGCTCGCTCTCCCTCTCTCTCCCTCCGCCAATCGCCCTGGGCAGTTGGTCCCCAAATTAACCACACCAAGTCCCAGATTCCAGGTCGACCGGGCGTTCCGAGGGGGAAACCGACCATTGATTTATAATTAGAAATATGTCAACACAATCAAATTATGTAGATTTGGACTTTATGGGAATTTGATTGCTATCGATGGAGCCCTCCGGAGCCCGGTCGCTTCCGATCCGGTTTGACTTTCGGACACCCCCGGGCGGGTGTGCTGCTGAGATGTTGCTCCGGTAGCGATCGTAATCGTTTACGGTTGCTTCGATTTGGGATCCCCAAAAACCACGTCCAGACCACACGGACGTCTACGTGCCCCAGCAGTCAGTCGCTGAAGTCAACAAGCCGTGATCCTCCCGCACGATAAATGGCGGCTACAGGATGCGAGGCGAGCTTACAGGACCAACCGTGCACTGCTACAAAACTGGTTGTTCCATCTGTCCATCTGAGGCCACTCTAAACGGATCGGTTTGCGGTTGAATTGTGTGGTCGTGTCCCCCGCACTGTGTCCACGGTTCCATTTAGCCTAGCCCTTGGCCGGTGTACGTGTTTCCGGTTCCCGATGCTTTTTGATGTTTGATTTATTGGTACATTCCAACCTCAACGGTTGCACGATTGTACTGGCAGCTGGCCAACTCTTCCTCAACCGAACCTGGGCGCTGGTGCGTGCGTGCGATAGAGATAATGATGACTCTAAATTATTGCCGACAGTTATAACCCGGCCTGTTCCGTGGTGCGTTGTGGTTCCGGTTTTTGTGCCGTTCGAACGTGTCCCGAGCTCCTTCCGCCGTCAGCTGCAGTTTGCTGCATCAAATAGCGAGATGTAATTAACTTTGTTGGGGATCAGGTTCGGCAAGGTTTGACCCCCGTTTCGGGTGTGTTTTCGGGGGGGGGGGGGGGGGGGGGGGGGAATAGTTGGGGGTGGGTGGTTGTGTAGCTTTGTTCGGAACAATTATGAGCGGACCCGGTAAATTATGATGCTGTAAATTGTGTGCCCCACATGCGAGTACAATGGGACAATGCAGGTTCGTCGTGCGGCAAATAGATTTACAGATTGGAAATAAATTTTACGCCATGGCGAGCAGCGGGCCCGAGCCAGCACCGGTGGCGGCAGTTGGATGATGGAATTATCCCGGGTATCAGATGGGCCTGCACCATCATCATTATCATCATCATCGTAGCCGGAAGGGTTTAGTTACAGATTTAATATCGATATAGATTCTGGAGAAGTTTCCGTACACGGGTTAGTGAGTATCGGGCGAGGATCGTGTAAACAACTTCGTGCCCAGCTCAGCTTCATAAGTCTTCCCAGAGTTTGGGAAAGTATCAATATTTTACTTTACAACAAACTACTCGCCCGACTTGCTTTCCACACACCGGACTGGAAACTGTCTCGATTTCCTAACGAACACTCATCCCTCGCCTAGGGAGCGCAGGCTCAGACGTGTGGTTCGGAAAGGACGCCTGTTGTTTACAGCAGTCTGGTGTCGCGCCGCCGACAATTTCTCACCTTCTCAAGTTACACTCCACCCGAGAACGGTGTCCATTTTCTCACACCCAGCGCAGAAACATCGTATTCTTCCATTCCATTTAACTTGACTCGCTCACGGCCCACACTGCCACAAGCAGAGGGTCCACATTTCTTCAAGGGTTGCCGGCGAAAGTTGTATCCCTCCCATCGATTCGGGATTGTTTTGTAAACAACGGATGACATTCGGTGTCAGACACGGTGGCGATCTAAATCTAGACGCTTCGTGGCTGCAACTGTGAAAATCTGAAACTAAAGTCGCTTCTATCGATCTTCTCGAGACGACTTGGTGACATTGTGTGGTGAAGCCATTTCCCAAGGCTATTGTGTTGCCCTCTCAGCGCTTCGGGCTGGAAATCGAACACCATCCCATCTTAAGTGCCCGGGCACAGTGGCACACAGGTGCCCGGGGGACGGCGTAACCTTGGTCATTAGTTGCGATAGTTCACGTTTGCTGCGCTCGGAAACGTGAATCTTCGCGCCCGCTTCCTGTTTCGCTTGCCATCGCTGCCCTTTTGCACTTGTGCCGTTGTGCCGTTTAAGTCAATTGGAGTTGCTTTAAGCTATGAATCGAGGGACAGTTTAAAGCCAAAACAAAAAAAAACCGGGAAATAAATCCAACGCAACTGATGGTCTCCACTGATATGTCCTCGGTGCTGGTACGTGTTCCCGCCCAGGGAAAAGGATGAACGCCGCGTAGACAGATTAAATTAAAATAAAAATTAAATCCATCATAAAAAAGCAGCAAACGTGACCAGCACCGAAACACGCGTCCACGTTCAACGTTGATTCACCCCTCCTCTGCCGCGCCAACTTTCCTCACGACTCATGCCCTCCACCCATGCCTCATGCCAGAGATTAGCCCATTATAACAATATTGGCTGACGAAGGAAAATTAAACGAAAGATGGAGGAGAATGGGATCTCGGGAACGGGAGGCGAACAGCGCGAGCGAGAGATCGAGAGTGAGAGGTAGCTTGTAAGGAAAATTATTTATTACACTTGCTGTGACATGAATGTCAAGCAGCAAAAAATAGCAGGTTCAAAGTAGCTACCCAAAAACGGGACACTTTGCTTCCCCGGTTTGCGTGCCTGTGTGTTTCCGTGCTTGTGCGTGTGTGTATTATTATTCATCAGAAGACGACGAAGAAGCAGAAGAAGAAGGATTGGGGCACAACAACGGACCAATGTTAAATTGGGGATGTTGTCGGTTGGACCCATGGCTGGCCGGATGGAATAAAAAGCAGTCCACGGCAAGTCCCAAGAAAAACCGGCCCACCTCCTCGGTTCACGATCCGCGTACAGCAACAACCAAAAAAAAAAGAAAGCCCTTGTTGAACAACTCGCGAGGATCAAAGTGTGGGACTACCGAAGGACGAAAGGTTAGGTCAGGCCGGCGCTCTGGAACACTGGAGCGACTCGCGAAGCAGCTACTTATTATGATGGTGCTCGAAACGGTTTGCTATCGTCGCTGTGTATCGGATGTAAAAGGGTTTTTTTTTTTGTAGATTTTGAAACAGGGGAAGCAAGGATAAAATGGCGGGGTGAATATTCGTCATAGCTTCCGGAGCTGGCGGAACGGAGTTCCTTGGAGTGGTACATCCGGATATAGCTCGATAATATCCATTAATGGAACTCCGCTCAGTTCCGTGTCTGGTTCCGCTAGCAGAGGAATATTTCGCCCATTTTTCGATAGTGTGACTCGGAAGTCAGACCTAACCCGGTTCCAACCTCTGGTCCCCGCTTTCCGACGTCTGGATTTCTAGTTGATGGGATGATAAATGAATTCCAGGTCCCGTGAAATTAAAAACGAAAATACTGACAGTCAACTCATTACGACCGGATCTCTGTACGCTCCCTTTCTGGGTTTTCCGCATAAATATTCATGACCACCACCACCACCACCACCACCACTCCTGCTTCCTTCGTGCCCTTTCCATCTAGCTTATTGTCTAGCGGGAAGCACGGTCAAGGATGAGAGTGTTTCTTCGACATCTTCGGAAAATTATTTTCATCCCTCTCTTTAATTTCCCCTTCTTGCTTTTCCTGTTTTTTTTTGTTATTTTGCGCCAAAAATCCTTCCCTCCCAAAAACCCAGGTTTCGGGCCCGGAAAAATAGGACAAATGTTACCGGCTACTACCAAACTGCTGTCACTTTTTTCGCGCCGAAAAACATTGTTGACGTTGGGGTGTGCGTTGGCGTGAAAAACAAAAACCTCATCCACACGGCAAGGGGCTTTTTCCCCCCCCCCCCCCCCCCGTTTGCCGTTACCCTAATCCCGGAGGGATTCTGCTGCTGCAAGGCCGCCAGGAGTTGGGGATTGTTTTTGGGATGTGGCCCCTTGCTTTCTTTCCCGGAAGCTGTACAACAAAACCTGTTGTGTGCGCAAGGGGAAGCCGGGGCAACCTGTTATCCCTCGCTCCGGTGCGTAACTTATGGTAACCGCGCGAATAAATAAGGCTTCTGTCCGCTTTGTTCTGTACTGGCAGGGGGAGGGGGGGAGGGGGGGTGGCAAACTGGAAGTACAAGGCCTAGTCAGTTTGCGCTCTGTCAACGGGCCGGTATTGCCAACGCAGAAGAAAGAAAACTCAATGGGAGGCTGAAAGTCTAAAGTCGAATGAAATTTATTTAATTCCATACAGCCAAGAAGTTGTGTTGCAAGCCAACCGGGGGGAGGGAACAAGATTTTGAGCCAAGGATGCAAGAAGCTCTTTTTGAAGTTCGGGATACATACATACAGTTCGCGGCAATACCTTAAGCCACCCCGCGCTTACGGCTTACGGCACAAATCTTAAACGAAAATGTGCCCGTTGAGTAATCTCACCTTTTTACGTCATCTCTTTCGTCTGGTGCTTGCTACTTCTAGTAGTAGTAGTAGTAGAGCAACAACACTGCCACACCAAGTTTTGGGGGGGAAAGTTTTACGGTACGTTAGGAACCACACCGGGAACCCGAACGGGCGAGACGTCCCTTTGGTCTGCACACAAACGTCCCCGCGGTCTCAAGTCGGGGTATTTACAGGCGGCGGCTTCAGCAATCGGGAAAGTTTTCGTCCCTTAGTTCTCCCCAGTTCTTGGTGTACAAAAACAAAACGCGTGGACAATGCGTTCTCCGGTGTCCGGATTTTGCTTCCCCCGGGTGGTTTCGGGAGGGCTGATGTGCTATAAATATCGCTACATAATGGACGACGATCATCAGCAGTGAAATTTTATGGCAACTTCATAAAGAAAAATTCCGCCTGCTGCTGCTTCTACTTCTGGTACGACCATTGCGCGACAGCAATCAGCAACAAAGAAACTTTTGGGCGGAAAAGAACCTCCCCCCCCCCCCCCGACACTGATGACCGGGGTGTTTTGGTGGAGCTCCTCGGTACGGAGGAGAAGGTCTTTCGCAATAAGGATCTGCGGCTGATGGCAGATGGCGGGGTACAAAAGGTGGTGACTCTCCACAAAATTAAATACAAGATGAGTTGTTTTGCGTGGAGCAGGAACCGTGTGGAACGGTTTTGTTTTCTTTTAACATTTCAATTTTTCTCTTTTGCTCCAACTTTCATTTCCTCGTCTAGGGGGTAAGCTTTTTTGCTTTGCCGAAATGGAAAAGAACTTTTTGTTCTCTCTCTCTCTCTCTTTTGCTGTGGGAGGGAAACATATTTGAAGCTATTTTTTGTGTGTGTGTCTACTTTCCTGATGGTTTGTGGTTTTCCGTGACGGAATTATTTGTTGAGTTAGGTTGTTTCACGGTCCTTTCGGCTGTACTTACAGTGCTGGACCAAACAAGTGCAACAGGTTGCTCTGTACTACGGTGAATGGTTTATTATTTTAGGTTTGGAAAAGCAGCGTGACCTTAAAGGGATTTGGCCGAAGAAGAGCAGTTTCTTCTTTTTATTTTAAAAGTAGGATCATAACCTTAAAGCCTCGCACACAGAAGACGTTTTGATAACCAAAATATTTTTTTCAGAGTTGTTTCATGATTTCGGTTTCTTACCACTGAATTTGTCTTGTAATATGAAGAGAAGACAGCCATCTCTTGCTTTCCTGGAGACTTTAAATTATCCCAACAAAGTTCCTGAGAATTTCAGTCGAACTTCTACAGATACCTCTCTATGATACGACGTAATTCTGATGGAATAAAGCTTATCTTTTTGTTAGTGAATAGTTAGTCAATAATGGGAGGTTGTTCTGATCAACCTATAACTTCAAATATTCAAATCTTTGGCGTTAGAGATACTAAGACAATGTTTGGATATTACTCATAATACATAACTTGTTTTAAGTCCCACCAAATGATGTTTCCCTGAGAGCTGCCCATTCCTGCTTTTAGTATAAATTGTTTAGCCAAGGCTGTGCTTGGAAATAAAATTTCAATCCAGCTTGGAAATACTGGAAATTTTTAGTTTATTTTTAAATCCTGCCTTCCACCAGTCATGCTTCAACTTAGTTATATTTGTTGGCCACTTGAAGCCAGAAAACTTCAATAACTTTTGTGGATTTATCCAATCACTTTTTGTTGATGATGCAATCTTTTTTGTAACGCACTGTAGTCAATATATGAGTTCCCTACTAAAAACTGCCCTTGAAGCATAATTTTAGCTCATCATCGCGTCTGTACCTTTCTTTGGGACCCATTCATTGTTCCCCACCCTGTGGTGATTCTGGTTTTCCACTCCACTTGCCACTTCCTTTTGCCTTCCGCCGCCTAGCAGTCGCACATGCCCGAACATACGTCAGGGAAATAATCGGAAGCGTGTCATAATCCTTAGGATGTAATTTATTTACGTCCCCTGCGTACGCCTACACCGTCCTGCGAGGTGGTTTGTTCCGTTTTTAATTTCGATGAATGGTGCAAAAATTAATCCGAAGCTAATCTAACAACCACCCCGCTGCTGACGGCACGCATCGTCGGGTTCGATTTTGGACGAAAATTGTATTTTCCGCAATTTTCAACACGCAACACGCGAAGGAGGAAAATTTATTAGACGAAATTAAATTACGGCCAAACTGTGCTGCGATAAGCGGCAAGGTTCGCACTGCTGGTGCAATCTCCCCGTTATTGGTGCTTCTTCCTGCCTGGAACTGGGAACTGGGATTCGGAATTACTCATTATCTATTTCTAATGCAGGGATTTCGGTGGATCTAGAAAACGGGAGATTCTGGCGGCCACCGGAGGCGATAGCCTTAGCCGTACGGGGCAGGTTACTGTGTTTTCGCTTTCGCCACCCATCACCTTCCTGGAGGGCGAGAGTAGAAGAATATTTAACAATAGAACACACAAAGCACACCAATCTAGATTGCGTTCTCCCTTGTGCAATCGTGAGTGCGCCGGTTCGGGGTTCGGGTACAATTTCCAAGGATAAATAACGATCGACCAAAGGAAGGAGCACGGCACCCATTCAACCGTTGAAATGGGGGCGGGGTAAACTTGTACGACAATAAGGAAACATTTTACGTGACCGAGTCGTAGTCGGGGCGGATTTACACAAGCGCACCGAGAGCCGGGCAGGATCCCCCTGAAACCCAGAAATATCCCATCCGTTTGCTCTCGAGCACCAACTCAACCCCTCGATCTCTCAAGCCGGGAACTTGTTTTATTTTTCATCATCACGTTCACATCATCGTGGTGGAATCACCCGCGCACGAGCTTTTCCCGCCCCCGTTACCCCGGCAGCGGAACCGGTACATCCGTGGCACAATTGCCATCCTACCGGAACTACAACTCTTCCGGTTAATTACTCACCGCGCGTTCGTGTGCCCGTTCCTCGGGCGTTGGTTGGAGTGGAGTGAGAAAATATATTTATACATCCGTTAGCAGACGTGAGTCAGGCACTTGCGTTCGAGCGTAAGCTTGAAGCCGGGCTTGAACACCTCGCCCTGCCGGCGTTCGCTAGGAATGGGGACTTTGCAAACGGTGAAAACTAGACGGGTATCCAATAACCACACGTTGTTGGTGTGTTCTGTTTTTAGAAAAAAATGATCGAATTACCTGAACCGAAGCAATAAAAAAAAACCGCACACACACATACACACACAGGACCGAGGTAGGGGACAATATCCCGTTTAATGTCACTCGTCAATCATGCTGCATAAAATGTGTCCTGAGCGTGGTATTTGGTCGACAGTGTGGTATCGGTAACGGGCACCAGGACAATAAGCGTGAAATGCTTGACGATTGAGATCGCTTTCTTTAATTGCAATTAACTGGTGAAATGGAAACCGTACTGAGGAGATTTAATTAAAGTTTCACGTGGCTTAACTGGGTGTGCAAAAAATGCTTCCATTTTCTACAGTGTATTGGTCTGGTGGGACCACTTGACAATCGTCTACTATGAGCTTGTTCTTGAAGGCTGAAAGGTTTTTTTTTATTTATTTTTTATTATTATTTTTATAAACATCTTACTATGAAACAAAATAACCAATTTCTTAGCCTTTTTTACAAAATTAATATTCTATAAAAAAACAACAATCAAACAAAAAAGCTCTTACCACTTTTTGCTACTAAGATTTTGTTTATATTCGAATATTTGAAAAAAAAAAAACCAGTTGGTGGGACTGCTGAAGCATTGTTTACTATGAACGCAGTTACTGATGTAAAAAATATATATCTTTATTTTGCAATATTTCTTAAGTCACACGAAAAATATTTCAATTCACATCTTCAATGCATTGTTAAACTTATGGAAAAAAATATTTGTATATATTTTAGCTACACATTTCTCACGCAATTTACTTGGAAGAACAACTCAGATATTGTGTATTATGAGCTGATTTTAATTATGAAGTGAATTTTGTTAATTTCAATTATTTTAATCATTATTTTATTTCAATTAAATTTTATATAAATATTAAATTATTTTATTGGGTGGGACAACACCTTCGGTGTGGTATAATGAGCTCCATTTCATTAAACTTTTATACTTTTATGTATTAATTTTAATATATTTTTGCTCTAAACAAAAACTCACTTCGCATTTTTACGATCCCAATAAAATGGTTTCAACAGAACTTTTACCTTCCCTACCTTTAAAATAAAACAATTATAAATCATTAATCGTTCACCAACCGTGTGTGTGCAACCGAATGGCTCAATCATAAACTATCCTTCCTTCCCTTGCGGCAGTTCACAAGGGAACACATGTATTTGGTTAAAGAATTATAAACCATTCGTTTGGCCCGGCTGCATCGGAACCCGAGAACCTGAGAAGTGTATCAATTTTTACAGCCAGCATAGGGGAAGTACCGCGAGCTATCGTTGTAAAATTCGAGGGAAACAAACTTGGAAAACAGCTGCTTTTCACCGGGTATAACTTGTGTGTGAGTGTGAGCGTTTTTTTCCTTCTTCCTTGTGTTCCTTTAACCCGGGTAAATTGAAATTGAAAAGTTATGAAATTGCAACAATGACGCAATCATAAGATGGCAAGGTGACGTCAATTTCTTCTCAAGGACGATGAGCGTTCGTTACGGAAGCGAATGGAAGAGGATCAAACCAAACTTCGGAAGCCTTTTTCGTACGGTTCTTTTAAGCGGGTTCTATTTATGGCTTCCGGGATTGTGTGCCTTTTTCCATGTCGATTTACTTCAGTTTTATTTCCTTCCATGCTCACCTCAATGATGTGTGATCGACGGAACAGTTTTCCGGTGTGTGTGTGTGTGTGTGTGTGGGCCTTTAAAAATTCAATTAATTTCAGTTCCCGCTTTTTAATACAGGGTCTTCACCCGTCACCCGGGTTTGTAATGAGTCTGCAGGGCCCAGGTGAAGGACGAATGAGCCGAGAAAACTAATAAGTGTTTTTTTTTTTTGTGTGCTTGAAAATGGGTTCATTTCCTCTTGAGCGCTTTTGTATTAAGTGCCAAAAGGAGTCAAAGGGACGCGTGAGAGAAACCCCGTGCCCAAAATCTGCCACTCTCCAAAAAGGACGATTTCCCGACGAAGGTGTGAGGTGGAGGGGATTAAACTCAAGCACGGAAGTCTTCTGGCCCCCCGTCCGTGACCGGCAGGATGGTCATGCAAATGTAAAAGGAAATTAAACGCACCCGACCGTGGAGACGATTTAGATTAGATGCATTAACCAACCCGAAAGGGCAAGTCAAGGGACGCCAAGTTCGCCGGTCTCGAGCAATAGCCCATTCGGGGCTTTCCCGGTAATGGTGAAACATTTGTCTATGACTGGCCCGGTGGAACTATGGACTGCTCGGGTCGTCCGGCTGCGTGTCCTGTTGCCAACAGACCTGCCGGATGTGATATGCAAATCAATGAAGTCAAACAGTCCATTAGTGCGTGTACGTGGTTGAGAGTCGGTAACGTTCACGGTAACACGAACTCGGTGAAACTTGCTCATTTTCCACCCATTACATATCCGGAACTGCATGGGGGGGATAATGAAAGGTGTTTGTTTTACTATTATTGTGTTTCAATTTGAAGTAGGAAGTGCAGCTTAATCCGTTCTACTGAGGGGGGCGGGAATAAACTTCTCGTACGCTGATGAATCATTCAAGCTCCCAGCGAACCGTCGTCCAGAAGGGATCCTTTCGAGCCAGCGAGAGAGAGAGAGCGATATCGCAATGTATAAAATAAATTCTTCAAACACATTCTAGGATCTCTACCCCGGGTCTGGTGTGCCCAATTCTCTATAACCTTCGGCAGAGTACCCATCCAGGATCGATGTTTGTGCGCAATAGACATCCATTAATCTTCGCCCATCATACCCAATCAGCTATTCCAATCTTCAGCCACCCGAATTCCTTATCCCCCGAACGAGCGTATTTTTCTCGTTTCGTCGCTGGAAGTAACGAGAAAGCAAGAGAGAGAGAGAGAGAGAGAAAAAAGGAAATTGTACCATGATGCTATTTACATTCTCGTACTGCAATTTCAGCAAATTCTTCCCAGCTCGAGGCTAAAAAATGCATTGCGATAGAAATTCATTTCACTCGTGCAAATAGTCGTTGCAGAATTTCGATTCGAAGGAATGGCACAGCCCGTCAGCGTTCAATTCAAAGACGGGAGGCAAAAAAAAAGAAAAAAAGGGAAAACCCCAAAACGAGGAAACCTTCCCGAATTTGTTTGCACGAATTTTTCCCTCCCAAAAAGTTCGATTGCGACTGACTATAGCAAGAGAGCGTATGCGAGGAAGCAGAAGCACCATTCGTTAGAAAACTTACATTTCCGATCAAAGTAGGCGAGAATGATTGCAAGATGGCAGCGGCGTGTGTACAGCACTGTGTGTGGTTCCTTCTTACTTTGTGTGGCAGCAATACATCTCCTGGCATTGAAATTCATCCACAGGCTAAACGCGAGGCAGTTGTTGAGATGTGCGGGACAAAATAAAAAGAAAGGAAATAAATATTGCCTCGGGGAATCATTCCGGTATCGGAATCAAAATCCATTCACCAGCATCTCGCCCACTGTTCAGGAATGGTAGACACAAAAACACTCTCTCATATACGCACGCACACGCGTGTATCTGCGCCTGTCAAACCATTCATTGTCATCCGTCCCGAGGTTAGATCCTTGGGCCTAGGATTGCTACCATAACGCAGGGGAGGTTTTGTGTGTGTGTGTGTGTGTGCTGTTCTCCCAAATTCGCCACGGCAACGAAGGATGGCTCAAAATGATACATATCCATCCATCCGGCCGGTGTTGTTTTCCATTTTTGGATCACCACCGCTTGATATATCAAGCCGGTTGCGAGATGAAGGGCGGCTGACTGAGGGCTGGCTGGGTCCCTTTTTATTCGATCGAACTTTTCGCGATTCGTTGTGGATTAGAGATGTCGAGGGACGATAAATATCTGCCAAGGCTGTTTTATCAGTCTCCCCTTCGATAACGCACCCGGGTGGCAGCCACACAGGGGGTGAGTAGTATATGTGAAACTATTTTCCATTCCTAATGGAAAATTCAGCAGGGAGGAATCAGCATTTGAAACGTTCCACAGCCACACCGAGACACAACGGGGTGGTGTTGCTAGCTGCCATCGAACCCGGGGAGGATGGTTTGGATTATGAGCCGAAAGTAAATGATGTGCCGGATAAGCAAGACACAAGACGTGCCCGTGGATGGCGAGGACTTTGCTCAATTCTAGCGCGAAGTTGGGGTTGTGCGAAGCAAGATGAATTGCGTAGAGGGGTTTTTGGCTGGGTTGCGACGACGCAGGACGCCGTGTTCGACGTAACATCGTGCACCGGGACAGCACAAACACAGAGCTGTTCCAAGTCTCCTTTTCGCTTGGGTAGTCTTTAAAATTGGATATTTGAGCAAAACCACCTGCAACGATGGGAAACCCCGCGCTGCCGGATGACGTCGACGAATGCTCAGTGAACCGAAACGTACAAGAATTTCGCATGCCAGACAGCAAACCATCCGGAAGCTTCACTCCGGCTATGCGAACGGCACGGGAGCGTAGGCATAGATGGGGCAGAGGAGACCGGGTTTGAAGTTTTCGATACACCAACCTTCCAAACCTTCCACGCATCCTTTTTCCGTAGACAACATCCTGTAATTATACGTTGCCATTGTGTCCTGCGCTGTCGTCGTTCGGCATGCGAGCCCACTCTCCCAAGACACCGGTGATGCAAATTCCCCGTGTGTGTGTGACTCTAGCTGCACCAAACTAGAACGTAACTACCGGAGTCTATTGATTGCATAATTTCACGTGTCAGTGATCAAGAGTAAGGAACCAAGGCAAAGAATCCCTACCCTTTAGAAGCCTTGATTTGTCCTCTACGAGACCGAGACGTCCACTTGACAGGTCGTCGCCGGAAGCGGATGTCGTTGAACCCCTTCTCTAAAGACGCAATGCATGCGGCAATTGCATAGAAACGCATCATACCAGCAAGAGACAGTCTAATGTCTGGGGTGCGAGGAGGTTAAAATAAATTCTTCCAAAGTGTGGTTATGTTTTTGCAGGCAACAATTTTACCCAACAAATGAACAACTAGAACAAAACCACATCCTTCTGGGGCGGGTCGTATCAAACAGCAAAAGCAAACTGTGGTACGTTACCAAGGTGATTTCTCCGGCCGTTACTTGATTTAACACAAACCGATCTGCTTGCCCGTTTCTTATCCTCCCCTAATGTCACCTTTATGAAGACCTTTTTATGATGACAGTTGGAAAAGGACACTTGTCATATTCGTGTTCAGGGGGTTTTCTCCTCTCTTTTGGTCACCACCCTCACCATCTCGAGATGAGACTTGGATATAATGGAGTTTTCTCTTCGATTTTGATTCTGTAACCATCCTTTTTATTTTTGAGGATGGTGTTTTCTAGTGGTAGGTCGATAACCCAACCGATGGAGAGGGCAAAAGGGAACCGACAACCTGTAATCTCAAGAGCCAAGTGCGTTGAATTAGAACTTTTCCAAGGAAAAGGGAGATCATCAAAAACAGAAACGAAATTGTTGAAGAATTCTCCTGAGATGTTTTCGAATGGGCGGGCGTGTGTGTGCGTTCGAATGGGCCATAAGATTTGAAATGGGTGTTTATAAACCTGTCCCAACTTGTACTTTTTGTTTCGTATTCTTCCTCCACTCTCAAATGTGTTTTTATAGTGAGAAAACCTGAAGATTCGTGTTGTACCTGTTCCGCCGTGTCTTTCTGGTAAGAAAATGGGTGAAAAAAAACACACACATCAACCTCAAAAATAAACGACTAATGCTAATCGTTATCCCTTTCACCGGGGGTTTTTGATCACATAATCACGTCCGTATGTAGAATGTTGTGGTGTGTTGTTTCGTCCCAAAAAGTGAAAGACAACATGAACAACAAACGAAGATAAATAAAGGGAAACGTGCGTAATGATCTGTACCGCATGTGTTCTTCTGTAACCCTAAAGAGACCCCTGCCGAGCGTACCGAAAAACACAACCATCCAACCTGTCTCGCACGGCGCGCACGATCCTTTTGCTCTGGAGACGGAACGTTGGAAACAGTCCGAAGGAAAAAAAAAGGATCAAATCACAACCTTTGGAAGGAGACGAGGAAGGCACGGAGCAGGAGTGAGCGGAACTCATAAAAAATCGTGTAATCCCTCGTGCCCGTCGGGGTCGGTTAAACTGTCACGTCATCAAACTTTCAAATTATGGACCAAAAACCCGACCATTGTGCCGGGCACGGCCATTTTCATCGATAACGAATCGGTTTTCCATTGTTTTTTTCTTCGGTGTCTCCATTTTTTTCTGTGCAACCAAAAAGGCCTATGTTGAGGAGGACCGCTTCCGAGAAGGGCCCCTTCGGTGACCTCCGAGTGTCCGCAAGGTCCATTCGCGTGTCGAGCTGTGGGTTTCCGATTCTGCGGAGAGAGGTTTCCTCACTGCCGGTCCTTTGGTTGAATATTAATGGATCACTCTATATGCAAGCTTGTTACCCAAAAGCAGACAGTGAACAAAAAAGTACGCGAGTAAAAGCACGTGAAAAGGAGATGACTGATCGAAGGATATTTCTATGATCGATTACAGGATCTTGTTGACTTTCCCGGGCTGCTGTCACTGTTCTTGATGGGTTTGTTTGGCAATAAAGGCTTCTAATTGGTCCCATCGTGCAACTTAATTTTAATAGACTCGTTCATCGACATTTGCCCAAGACATTGAGGAGGAGATGTCTTCAGTCCCAATACCGGTGTCCTTTATTTATTCTCCACGTCTCGAAAACTATTCTTTGTGCGTGTGTTGCCAAGGATCCGATTCGTGGCAACCGTTTGTGAAGTTGATGGAAATCGATTTCCACTTCCAGCACCCATCTAACCGTCGCATCGATCGAAGTAGCCAGACATTTGACGATTCACAATACAACCCAAGTCCGGCAAAGCTCTTTGGAGAATCATGCAGGGTTTTCGGGCCTTTTTTTTTTTTGGGCGGTGGGCGGGAAGGACAACAGTGAGATGAATTCTTTCCTATTAATATCCTTTTATTTATCCTTCCACAGTTCTTGGGTGCTAAGATCCCGGGGACGCAAACGCACAATAAAACGAAATCCCTGGGCAGGCTGTCGCGCCTGCCCGTAGTTCCAATAAAGCACCATTAAAGTAAGCTACTACTGTGCGCCGGAAGGACACATTAAGCCGTCGCTTCAGTGGATCACTGATGTGGGGGTTGGGGTTCCTTTATCGGGTTGAGATTTCATCGTCCGCCCCACTCCTAACACCCGGTAGGTTCGGAGACCTGATCCGGAACAATGTGACGGACCTGAATACCCCATAAAAAAGGAAGAACTGCTCCGGCTCCCGAGAAAGGAAATAGGCGCCGCTCACGGAGTTCCTTTTGTGCCTAAAACTTCCTTCGCCGAAAATTGCATTCAGCGTGTTTCAGGTTTCGTCGTTCCTGTGAACTACAATCTTCCTTTTGTTCGGTCCGTAGTTCCGTTTTTTCTTCCCTGGGCTAGCTGCTGCTTTGGAGAATGAAAAATGACCAACGATACGTTTTCCCTGTGGGTTGAGTTTATCGGGGTGGCAAGAATTGCCTAAATATCTTGGGTGTGGTGTGTTGGTTGGCGCTTGGCCGGCGCATCTCTATTTTCCCCGTATCGGCATTTTCCCTTGGCACGGATTGTCAGGAAAAATGGGGAAAGGAACCAAAAAAAAAAGTTCCACCGTACTGGATGCACATCTATAGGGACAAGGGAACCGATCCGTGAGGAACGGTTGGGTGGCCACAAGACTCTCTTCGCTCTCCCGCTAGTGAGCTGGCTTGCAGAGTTTTAGTTTTGCCCGTTCAAAATGGCCAGCCCGAATGATTGATGCTTTCTCGGAAGCACCAAAAATTGATCCCGCCGGTGTCTATTGTACAGCGGCCGTCCCGTTCGCGAAGCCTCTGGTTTGGCTACGAAATACGACACCCAAGGGTAAGGGGATTTCTACACGAAAGGAAAAAATGGTTCCTCAAGAAATTGTGCCCACCACTCGGGCAACAAATGCAACACTTGCAGGCAATTGCTGGAATCGAAGGAAGGACCTGAAGGAAGACACACGCAACGTGTTTCTTGCGCCATATGTGGTGCACATTACATTGGATTAAATGGGCGAACATAGCTGCCCGAGCGGCAGGGGGTTGAATGTGAAAAGTGCTGACCGTGCAAAGAAACGGCACCGTTCGGTGTCGTCTGCCGATGTCTGCGCTTGGACGGACGGTAGGGAACTTCATATTGGCGGCACTCTAACCGATAGAATAGATCGATTTTATTCGCTCTGGAGGTGCTCCGGAAGGTTTGCGAATCTAATCATAGTGAAACCCTTGGAGGGGGAATTTATAGACGAACTTGGGATCTTGGGAGAAGTCGTAACGAAAATGTCCAACCCGCGTGGGATGGAACCCGGTATATTGAGTAGGAGGAATAGTCCGTCGTATAACACTTTAACCCCACTTTTTTATGCTGTCCAAACCTCCCTGACACTAACCACATTTTTTACTCTGTCTTTCTTCTACAGTACTCACTGCCCGCTCGCAAACGCTATCCTCGATGGACATTGAAACGCCACCACCGTACGATGCCGAGTCTCTGCCCAGCTACACGATCGTGTCCGGCTTGCCCAGCTACCAGGATGCAATCGAGCAGCTCAAGCAGAAGCAGATGAAATACTACGAACCAGTCAAAGTGCATCGGCCAAGCGTGATGAAGCTGTTCGAATCGCAAGATCTGCTTGGCACAGCAACGTCCGCCCCGAACCCGGCCAAGCACGAGGAGATCCGGTACAACTTTGTGCGGCCCCTGTCCGTACAGGAGCAGCCGCTGCCCGAACCGACCACCAGCACCGGCCAGGCTGGTGGTACGTCCGAACAACCGATGCCACCACCGCCACCCTACAAGAGTCAAATTTCCACCATTTCCACCGCCTCGTCAACGCACGGCGTTAGCAGTATGGTGGTGGAGCTGCCAGCGCAACATGGCTGCCCCATCACCACGATACGGCTGCCGCAGAAGAAGCTGGCGGACGTGTGCCATTACACGATCGAGCACGAGCGGATGGCGGGAGGGCGCAGTTGAAGAAGCGACCGGCTACGGTTAGCCACCATGATATACTACACGCCAGCAGAATAGAATAGAACTCCAGCGAATGATTAGCGAAGGAAAAGAAAGCAAAAAAAAAAAAACAGAGCGGTAAAAACAAACTCGATGATTACAAATCACTGACTGTGTTATTAACGATTAATTTATTAGATAGCTAAGTAGATAGTAGCGGGAACGCTTCCCTGCGGACGGGGAAGGAAGCGGGTAAAGTGAGAGAAGACGTGAGGTTTGTGGTGAAACCGGAGATTCACTTTCATTCCTGCATAGTTTCGACGCCATCTGACAGAGCCCGGGCTCCGCTAAGTAGACGCGGTTAGTGACATTTGTAGTGCTCCGTTGACAGATGCAGATCAGTAGTTTGACAGTTCGGCAGACCACAATCGATTCGTTTGGTGCTTACCGGTGGTCCTTTAAAGCCTCTATAAGGACGCTCACTTTACTTTCTTTCCTGTGCTGGGAGAAGCATTAGAACTAGCATGAAGAAAATAAAACAAGAAGTTGTAGTGATAAAGCAATACGTGTAAATCCTTACCTACTGCTTGTTGGTGGACACTCCAATCTTGCACACCGACCGGTCCACACCGATTGCGTTTGTTTTTGCTGATCCGTAAAAGCCAGGCTACTTAATGCGAGATGCCAAAAAGATTTCGATTAAAAGGGGGGGGGGGGGTGTTGTTTATCTACCCACGTTCTTTAGAGCACTTCATGCTATCTCTCTCTCTTCAACCGAAAACTACCATGGCAACACATAGAAAGTGACAGAGAGGGCTAGAGAGAAGCGAAATCTTTCCGAGACTTCAGCTCGACGAGACAGAATCTTTTTGACAGATAGATTTTGCATAACCCCACCCCCCTCCCCCCCCCCCCCTTTTTAGCGAAATCTGTTTGGCATCTCGCATCATGTAGCCTGGCTTTAAGGATGCGTAACTCGTATCGAAACTCGTTTCCAGCGGGTTAGTTATAAAACAGTTCAGTCTAAGAAACAAACCAGCGAGTCTAGCCGTACTAGGGAATGTACTTTCTCAAAACCAGAACTATACTTATACACATTGCCATCAGTGTTTGTGTGTTTCCTTTGCAAATGTGTGAATAAATAGGATTGTAGCGCATACTGAACAAACAGTTCGCGTAGTCACCGGCCCCAGAAAAAGAGACTCACGATTAGGAGTTAGCAAAGATATAGTATATATATTTACAACCAAAAAAAAAAAAACAGGTGAAGATTGTTTTTTCTAAATTTTGAATGAACAGAGAAAGGTAACCGAAAATTCGTAAACAATATATTTTCTCCCGGTTTTATTCCATTTTACTGTTTTCTTGAGGAAAAGATACGAATGGGCGTTAGTAAAATGAAAATATGTGAAATGAGTGCATGGTGTGAGAAAAATGCTTTCGGTGATTATAAAACCACACTTAAAAGACTTACTCCACCCATTTATTATATATATTTTTCTTATTAGACTGGAATAGCTAAAACTGCTAGTAATAGGCACGAAATAGGCACGTATTTTAGTTTGTGAGAAAACCCCGGACAGGCTCTAGGAGGTGGGAAGTGAGATGCTTTCCCAAAGCTCCCCAACACACACACACGGGGAAAGCAGTAACAGGAAGCTCAATAATAAATTGTGTTTTTGCGCGAGTGAAAATTGGATGCAAATTTTATGTAAAAACAAAAAACAACAACGGAAAATTGGTTGCCTGTTTTGCGAGTGAAAGAAATTAGCTTTTTCTGTCGTTTTTTTTTTGCCTTCGTATCGTTTATTTATGAGCTTGCCTAGGGTGGTGGGAAATGGTTAGTTTATTTAGTGTTTTATGCTTCAGCGTGATGATGAGCGTGTTAAGAGCATGCCGTTCCGTTCCCTTTTTACTATTATCGTGTAATAACCGGTGCCAGATAAAACCGATAACGCGTCGCTAGAAATGGGTGAAGCCAAAACGCGAGCTCGACTGCCCGTCCCCCGAAATGGAAGGGACTCAGTTTACAATCGACTAACAACAAAAAAAGACATATATAAAGCGCTGGGTGAGGAAAAACAAAGTGGAAGCTTTTAAGAGCTTTTCTTGCTCCCCTTGTTGTACCCGGGTTGGTTGGCAAGCGTTTTATCGTAGCCGTAGCGGCAAAATCCCAAACGACGACGACGACGACGGTTATAAATTTTATAACACTGTGTGTGTGTGTGTGTGTGCTAAAAATGTGCCCAGCAACTCATACACACATTGTTCTATTCCCTTGGGTCAGTTTCCCCGGCTTTCCCGGTGCTGAAGAGATGTATCCATTTCAAAAGCAGCATTTAGCGGGTTGTTGAAAATGAAAAACTGCTCACCGACTGACCACCACCGGGTGCTGGCCACCAACGGTGTTAGGCATCCGGTTCCTGCAGGACCTAGGTTATGCTTGAATAGGAAAAATTACCGTCTATGTGTGTGTGTGTGTGTGTGTGTGCTTTGTTTTTTTTGTTTTGTTTTTGGTTGTGTGCTCTGCCTTACTTGTTTTCGCCTTCTATTTTCCCACAATTGACCGGTTGCCGGTAGTTTATTGGTCATATTTATCCTCACGGTTGTTAGTCACTTGCCACCGGGCACACCCGCCCACCTCAGGAAGGGGTTTTTTTTTTTTGGGCCTGACCGCTGTGGGCGATGATGGGAAAAAGGGTCAAAAATGGAGTGTTTTTATTGCTACCACACAACACCCCTGGTTTTTTAGACTACGGTGGCTTGGGATGTTGGGTGTGTCTAAAAATGTGTGTCGATTTGAGACTGGAAGAGACACACAATTAGAAAGTGAAAGAAATTTTGTAAATATATTTTTTATATAAGGGTTAATCTGCAGTATTTCAATGTAATTCAATATTTACATAATGTTTTACTCTCATTTACGTAAATGAAGCACCCTTTTCCACAAACGTGGCAGATGATATGATAATATGAAAAGGTAAGGAAATTATCGTGTTCACTGTCAGTTTTTTTTTTCAGCGCATGAAAACCAATATGCTTCCATCTTTTTCTCTTATGTGCTTGTCTTATCATATGAATATGAAAAATAAAAATGGGTATTTTGATCGTTTGATGACGCTTTCTCCCATGTAGGTTCGGTTTCGTCCGGAGGGTTTTTGACAGAGTTTCATTATTTTTCACTTTCATCTAACAGTTTTAGACAGTTTCCCAGATAGTTTTGAAATCAAAATAATTTTTACAAATTTGTAAAGTAATTTGTTAAAATTTCAAACATGTAGCTGAGCCAAAACAGAGGCAAATTCTACCATACTTATCTATCTTAACTGATGTAATTTATTGCCAAGCGTTAAAAATATTTATGGTGTGTTAAAATTATACAAAAAATATTAAACAGACATGCAATTCTACTTCAGGTATATCAAAAGGGTTTTTTCTTTTTAATTTTCTTTAAGATATTAACACAAATTATTGTAAAAACAAAAACAAAAATATATGAGAAACTTTCAAATTAACTCAGCATATAAAAGAAAAAGAAGTGTGACATAGTTGTATTGAAGAACCATTGTCGTTTCTCTTATCCCATCTCACGACAGGTTCATTTACTAACGAAATAAGAGTGTCCCAAAATTCGCTTAAACCAATTTTGTAACTTCAATAAAAATTCATTTCAGATTTGCCTTAAAACACCAAATTCTAATAACCTACGAACATTTTTTCCACACCGCACCAACTTTCTCGTACACCCAACAGAATTGAGACCTCAAACTGACCGAACTAACCCATCAGAGGTAGCCCTTCGGTTCGCGTGGTTTCCCATGCATCCCAGCCATCGCAGCAAACCTCCCAAAACCCACAAAACATATGCTGCTTTGATTGCGGTCCGTGGAAAACCGAGTTATTTACTTAGGACAATGGGACGAGTACGTGCTCAAGAAGAAAAATATTCTATTAGCATATCCCAACAGTGGTCTTACCGCCGGGGTTTCCCCCGTCTCGTTCACCAGCGTGTGTCGATTGAGCTTCCCAATTCATTTGCGCGTGGGAACCGAGGCTTGAATGAAAGCGATCACTCCTCAAAATGTTCCCGTTTTTTTCTCCGGCGAAGTACTTCCGGGTCCCGAAAGGGAACTTTAAGCTCACCCAAAGTCTCCTTCCAAGACTACCGGTGAAACGGTAAGCGAAAAGCGTAATCGGCTAACCCGGCAACACAAAACCTCCCTTAAGGCATTTACATCGCATAGATACAGATCCTGCTCGCTGGGAGTATTTATCGGCCATGGGAGGCGGCCGACCTCCCCACCCGCAAACGGTGTCCCAAGCGTTGCAATTAGAGGCAAAACTTTGGCACGGAACAAAAATACAAACACACAGCGTGTCCAACGCTCGTAAACGCTCGATGGTGGAAAAGTTAGCCGAGGACACTTAAGACCAGCCCGTTGGAAGCGTTGGAAGTTCTGGGAAGTTTTTCCACCGTGTTGGGTAAATTATTAGGACCCTCCCCTCCACCCGGGGGTAGAGATAGAGGATTGGGAGGGATTGTTTTGGCGAGTTATTGATTGTTTGGCCATGATTGGGTTCGTTTGAACGGAACGGGAATGTGGGAACGATTGAGGTGAGACGGGGAATCGATTAGAAGAGTTAGTGTTTGAGTATTGTTTTGTTTTCCGGTTTTTTTTTTGTTTGCTGTCTGTATCAGATTTTGGCACATCTTTTGGTGAAAGGTGGAGCGATTGTTTTGAGGGGGAAATCTTTGACTTGCGGTAACGTACAGGTGAGCTAAGACTGTTTGCTTCTTAATGCTGGCAAAGATCTTTACAGCTAATTGACAGCAGTGCTTACAATTAGCTATCTAGGGTTACTAATGGGGCTATTTTACGCCTAGCTAGTGCTTGCAAAGATCAGCACAATTAAAAACGACTAAATTTCTGCAATTCGCGTGACAAAACTGCTGAATGCTTTGGTACGGTTTCTGCGGTTGACAGTGCGAGATATTGATCATCCCACTGGTGATCTCTAGATGGAGAAATCCGATCTCACACCTTCTCTTGAAGAAGCCTCATAGAATTTAGGGCATATTAATAATTGTTGTGCGACAACATCGTCCGTCTTCATACGGCAGGACCGAGGTTCAAATTCCATCCGGATCGTTCCCACATAGTTGAGGATTGACTATCCAACAACGTGGTATCATTAAGCCTATTAAGCCAGAAATGGTAGGCATGATCTAAGAGGTCGTTAGGCCAATAAAGAAGACGAAGTTAGCCAACCTAAAGAACACACCGAACCCGAACCAACTCGTCAACAAATTATCTCCTGTGAATCAATAGACCCCTGATTAAGGCCTGTTATGTTTATCAAAGCTTAGTTTCTTGTGTCTTGATCTCCGGATTACTATGGCCTATTACCATTTTGTCTCACGTATAAGATGCTCAAGGTAACTTGCGCAGTCGTTTGTTTGTCACGTCCATAAGGAATCAGTATGTCCAAACAAAATATTCAAATTATCTATGACGTGTTTATGCAGCCATTAAACTATGCGGACGTAGCCATTACGCTTCAAGGCCTCTCGAATTTCGATGTTGTGTCTAGTATATTATTGATCGTCAATCAAATTTCATCTAAATCGCCATCTCACAGCTAGAATTGAATATCAGGGGACTTGGAAAAAAAGGCCAATTATCACTTTGCTTTTATAATGAAGATGCATTTTAATCCTGGCCCAATTACGGGATGATTAATTTGTTTCTGATGCCCATTAGAACGATTAATTGATTTTTTTAGTTTGTAATTCCTAGCTTGTCCTTGTTCGTGTTCGAATCAGGGCCAGACTGGTGGAAGAGACGTCTTCACCCAGTCTGGACCGAGGGTCGAGCCTTATCCGGTGCGTCCCCCAGTAGAGAGGACTTACTATCCCACTACGCATGACATTAAAGGCCGTTTAGCCAAACAGAAACAGAATGGTCAAATAATGATATATGGGAAAGATTGTCCTTTTAACATCTGTCTTTACGATCACTTGTGATTGGAGGCATTATTTATTTTATTTTTTATTATTTATAACGTTTTTTTGTATTTTGTACCTGATTTTTGTAAAGTATTTATTAAGCTCTTTTTATTCCATTTTTGATTTTCATATTTTTTTAAAGATGAAAAGTATACATGAATTGAAGTTTTATCGTTTTTAAATTATCCATATGGTTCTATCGTCTTTGATAATGCTTTCTAATATCTTGAATTTGTTTTTCTTTATTTTGTCAAATAAATTATATGAGGTCCTCCAGATCACTCAGGCCAGCGTGTTACAACGCAAAAGAAAACCTTATTAATCCATCAATTACTAACAATCAATTACTACGTTTAATCATAATGAATTCTAATAAACAGCTTTGATATTGCGAAAGTATGATAATGAAAAATTATTACAAATTCTCGTTAAAGAAACTTCCCCCTCTTCGCGGAACCAGAAAACTTCACTAACGTTGACTCGGACTAAATTGAATCAACCCCTCGCAATCGCATCGACATACTAAACTTGTTGATGATTTTGAACCTAATCCTACGTATCCAAATGAAAAACTCACTCTTACAAACACACACTCAGTTTACTAGTTGAATTGTGCTTGTGCCAACTAAACAAAACAGCTCAACCAGACAGAACCACTTATTATTTACATCCTACCTCAGGAAAACAAAAAAAATACAGCCCAAACCACCCGACTGGTTTTGGTTGGTGTTTTGCCATCGCTGCGCTACGTCTGTTACCAAACCCGGGCTAAGGACGAAAACTTTATCCCCCAGCTCCCTTTCATTCCACAAAAGCTCAAGTTGATTAATTTCCCTCCATCAACCGATCCTGGCATCCCGTAGCCTGGCCGCTGGACTACGGCTTCCGGAAGGCTGAATTTTCTGCCGAGCATCCGGATCTGGGCTGGGTGGACTTTAATTGCACAAAAACGGCACGCCACGCGCCATACGATTCCCCCCCCCCCCCTGCATGTCCCCCTTCCCTTTTCCCCCTCCCCTTCTGGAAACGACGGTCAGTTCAGGAGATGGAGTCGATGGGGCGCGCGCGTAAGGCGCCATACCGTGTAAACCATTTTCAGAGGCATCGAATTTTCCGATGGCTCGTTGAACGATTATTACACACCAGCGGTGCGGAAAACGGAAAAGTTTTGCTGCGAACGTTTGCAGAATTTTGCCAGCTAGCTTTACTGGGGTTTTTTTTTTATATCATCCTACTTCTTTTCGCTTCTTTTTCCTGGGTAGCGATTTTCCCTTACGGTTTGACATTAGCTTTTTTGGTTTGGTTTGGTTTGGAGTGTGTGCGTTAGGGAGTGTTTTTTTACTGGAAGTTACGCCAGATGGAAGGATGTTTATCAGTTGCATTCGTCCACAAAACGGTGCCACCGCCACGGGGAGTCTCCTTCCGGGAATGTTTCATTGGACGAGGTTCGGGTTGCCCATGCCTGGCCACTGGCCGTGTGTTGTACTAAATTTAGGTAATTTATATAACTTCCTCAAGCTACCGAGCACCAACCGGGACTGTCATCCACCAATCGAAGCAATCGGAAGCAATTCCAATTTGAAGAATTCTTTCATCCAAGAGCTCCATTCCCGTACAGTGCTTGCTGATTAATTAGGTGTGAAAACGAGCAAACCCAGCGTACTACGATGGGGGGGGGGGAGGGGGGCGAGCGAAAAACAAGCGCTACTAGATTGATAGGGTTGTATCTGTATAAAATTGTGATGAGCATTTGCTTCCTCCCTTATTTCGGAACTATGCCTACAAACAATGGCACCCGGAATTCACACCAATAGAATGTACACTCCGTAGGGGGGAGGCTCACTCCAGGGGGGGGGGAGGACGAATAGGGGCTGATGAGCATCGCTGTTCCATGTTCCATGTTTATCGCACATCGTGTCTGTTCTCCCTAGGGGGAGGAACGCGATCTGCCCCTTCCGAATACCGAGCGAAGGCATGACGATTTTTCCGAAGCGAGGAAAACCCTAAACCCCCGCTTTTTCCCCCTGCTTTTTCTTTTCTCGAGCCCATCGCTAACACGATGCAATCCCCCGGTGTGTTTACTTTACGATTAAATTTTATTTCTTTGATTATGAGATGAAATAGTGTAGCCTTTATCTGGGGCCGTAATCGAGGGGGAATAGCAGCGAGAAGGCCAATTCCGTTCGGGTTGTCCGTTTTAAGTAGATGAGGTTTTTAAGTCTCACTACGAATGAGGGAAAAACTAACAGGGAAGCAAGCCGGTTTTATGTGAGTACGGTAAAGGGGGCGAAAAGTTGGAGAAAAAGGTGCTTGAATTCCTAAACTGCTGTACGTTTGGTTTAAATGATAGAGCAGTGAAGACGATTTTTAACAGCGCTAGAAACAATCATAATGCTATGTTGGAACAGGAGAAATGGCCCTATTTACAAGGGCACTCTTTTACAGCTAGATTTTGTGTCAAACGTTTTGTTTGGAAGCGGTGGAAACTGGCAACTAAATTTATTAAATGGAATTCTTAGGAATTAGTTAAATGGAGCTCTTAACAATTCTCCACCAAGAGATAGCTGATTGTGTGCCTTTGCTAAACCTTTTTTCCTGAGAACTTGGGTAGCCTCGGGTAGCCAAACCGACTTTCATTGGCCCCATCTCTCCGATTCGAGGAATCTGATTGGCTTAAAATTTGTGGAATGTGAATAATTGTCAGCTTTCTTTATCTGGATAATTTAGAAAAAGAAATCTGATTTGGTTTAACTTATTTTTTAAGAGCTTTTTGATCTTCCATAACAGGAAACCGGGCTAAGCAGATGCTTTGGAGGATTATAACCTTTATACTGCCTGATCCAATTTTGGTGCAATAATCTGATAAAAATTAAATTAGCTGTTTCTTTATGAATGTGAAAAGGAGGAACAAAAATAACATTTTTTATTAAATAAAAATTGTAAAAAATAATAATTTATCTAATTTTCTAAACTTTCTCAACAAAATACCTCTTATCATTGCAAATACCCTGGTACAAGGCTAAATACAGTAACGATACCAAAGGGCAAAGAAAGTATGACTTGGGATTTTTTGAACGATATCGTCTCTAGAAACACTGAAAATATGGCGTCGACTCGTTATCCTTACTAATAAATTAAGAATAAAAACCTTCTTGTTCTTTGGCACTACAATTTTGAGAGATCGTGGCCTGTCATTTCTGGCTTTCTGGGACTTAATTTTACCTATAGAAAAGTAGTCAGCCCTTCGTACGGGGAGGCGGTCTGGATAGGATTTGAACCCCGGTCCTGCAGTGTGAAGAACGGTGCCGTTATCGCCACCGGACCGCCCCGAACTTTGGGACTAACGTAAAGTTATATTTGATCTCTGATCTATAAGTTTAATAACTATTTTTATCAGAATATTGCACCGAAATCAGATTGAGTATTTTACGGTAATAAGCCTCCAAAGGTGCTGGCTGCCAAGAAAGAAGAAGAAGTTGGTTCAGTTAACCAACTTAACCAAGTTAACTAGATGCTTTGTCACCCCCACAGATCTGCTACGTATGGACCATCTATTATAACCCAACCACAGAACAAGAAGCTTTGAGGATAATTATCATTAGTCATTAAAAATCCTAGTTGTCTCGGAACATTTTAGACCATTTTAATGCTAGTGTGACAAATGTTAATCTTCATCAAATCACTACGCTTGCCACATCTAAATAATCCTCCAACTATCCTGAATTCTTCATGCTATTGGTAGCAACTTTCAGTATTGAATGGGTTTTTCGAAGATAATATCCAAGTTCCGAGGTCCATGATCCGAAACTCGAGGTTCGAGATCTGAGATTCAAGATTTGAGATTCAAGCCTTAAGATCCATGAGTTGCAGTATTATCTGACTGATTGATTGAGTGGACTTTGTGGGGTTTCCAGGCTAGTCTGAAACTCAACTTCAAAGAGCGCAGTGGTAAAGTGATTTTCACATGCCTGAAACAAGATGCCCAAAATTCCCAATGGTAATAATAAAGGCTCTCTTCCATCAGTATGCAAGCAGTAAAGATCAATTTATTCAGCCCTATTTTTATCATGAATCTGGAAGGCTTCGTTCATAAACAAATGATTGGCAGTTCTGTCTTCACCATTCGGGATAATTTAAAAAAGGCATATTTTCCCTGAAAATATCTTCAAACAAAACTTTAATCACTACTTGGAACCGTAAAACCGAGCCTTTACTCGGTTCCCATCATGCCGAAACAGTCAGCTAGCAAATGTCACTAAATGGTCATGACTTTGTTGTTTGTTCCACCCGAATTACCAATTTTCCAATCACGGACTTTCGGTTCACGACGACATCCTGCCTACAGTCTTCAAAAGGCGGAGCCGATGAGGCTTAGAATTACGAGAATGGGGCTAACATTTCTTAAGAATGCTGTCGTCCTTCGGCTTGCAAATAGCTGCATATAACAACCAAAAGCCCAGGAAAATCACTTAACAATCATGTATTGCTGCAAACCGGCCAAGTAGATCAAATGTCGCAGGACGGAACAACTCCGTACTCGAACGAAGCGCATAAACATTTCGCATGAAAATGGATCGACCACCCAGCGTTTGTCCTTTTTCGTGGAACAGAAGAACGGAAAAACCTCTGAAATGAATTTCCAACCGCACAGGACACACAGTACGAACGTGCCCATCGGTTGAGAAAATGGTGGATTGCTTGGATTGTTGAAGCTCTTCAAGGATGACTTTGACGCTTAACACACTCACGCACGCATGTGAGCAAAGTAGGCGAGCTCATTTCCATGGAAGAAAAAGCGTAGCATCAAACCACCAGACACTTTTTCCTGTCAGCCAAAATTGACAATAGACGCCGTTTGCTTTTAGCAAACCCGGTTATTCCGTCTCACTAGAGCGATGCTGTGCCGTGCGAGATCTTCCGGGGCATTATCACACCCCCTCCAAGGAAAATGGAGGACAACGAAAGCCCTTACCGAAAATTACTCATATCATTGACTTTCGGCCCGTTCCGTCCAAGATCCACTTGATTCCAGGTGAATTTTCAACACCATTTGGGGTAAGATAGGCCCACCACGCATCCGCCTGCCCTTTTGGAGTGGAATGAAAAATAGCGCTGGAATCTCACCCACCGTGCACTGATGGCATGACGTGGCACGCCGCACAGGAAAACGCTGACACACCAGCCAGCCAGCCCGCACACCGAAATTCCCTAAAGTGCCGTTCATTCACTGGCGCTCCCTTCAGCGGAAAGGGAAAATCCAGACGTTCGACAGTCTCCCTCCGAACAATATATCTCATCGGGAGGGTGGAATTTTTAGGGATTTCACCCAAGCACCCGGGTGGCCGCAAGGGGTTGGGAAATTGCATCACCCTCGCCCATTTTAATGTCGTGCATAACGGCACTAAAGCTCGGAGTTTCCCCCAGTACGGTTTTCCCTTTAGTGAAGGTATGAATCGAAACCGTTAAAAAAATTAAACAAACAAACAGAGTACAAAACGGCCCCGTTTGCCTCTCTTTCCCCCTCCCGTCCGCTTTTCCTTTCGCGCAATTTAATCTTCAAACGGTAGATCACTTTCGTCACACACGCAAAAATGAACGGCGAGAAGCAAAAAAGCGGAGGGGTGTGGGGTTTTTTTTTTGTTGTGGTCCCCCCTCTCCGTATTCACACAATCGGCCCATTTCCCTTGGGCCGGAAAATTGCATTGCATTTGCCTGGGCATTTGGGCAAAACCGATGTGGCGGTAAAGAAAAGCCTTCCGCATCATTTCATCCCGGGCTGCTGGTTCTTTGCGTAGTAGGAAAGGAGGTGGAGAGGAGCAGGGGATGGAGAGGGGTGGTAAGGGGTGTGTGTTACTTTCGATGGGATTTTCCTTCCATTCTCGGCCGGCACGCGTTTTCCAAATGCTCGAGGATTTTTCATGCGCCGGAACTTTTGCGTTTCGTTCGTTTCGCTTCGATGACGAAGTTTGTCCCTCGTCCTCCAAAAAGGGGTGGGTGACCAGGGTGCGGGCGTGTTAGGGTGTATGTGTGCGTTTCTTTTTCTTCTTTCTATTGCATCCATTGCTTGCCTTCTAACGCAAGTGAGAATAATGTGGCTTGATCCCTTTTTAAATAACGCAAGCGGAAAACCATCGACCGTCGTTACTGCCTGTGTGTATGAGTTTTCCTCTTCGCCTTCACCTGTTTTCCTAGTTTGGTTGCCCTGTATTGGTACGTGTTACCATGAGAAATGTTCATACACAGTAGCACACACCACAGTGGAGGAATTGGAAGAAACACGAAGCAAAAAGGGGAGAGCGAATGCAGGAAAGAATATGATTTTCACCATCACTCGTGTTAGGGTGAGGAAAATGATGAAAATTGCATTGCCTCTATGTGAATAAGAGGATGCGAGGGAAAACTTTCCGTCGCAAGCGCCATCGGTGGTGGAGGAAAAGTTGACCGGGAGCATATCATTCTTTTGCTTCTGCCCATATCTTTAGCGCTTACACATAGTAAAGGGCAAGACACAGTGTGCGCTTTACAGTGGAGTGCATTGCTGTAAGTGCGTTACATATCGTTTATAGATTTTATCCTCGTCATAATACAAGGGTGGATCACTGTTTTTAACAAATCAAAAATCAAATAGCTTAGCAACAAACTTCTTCTTCTTCTTAATTCTTGGCCTAACGACCTCGTTTTGGGTGAATGGTCCAGATGAGATTTGGACCCCGGCCCTGCCACCCAAAATTAAAATGAACGTTAAAGATTTTTTAAATTTTGGTCTAATGGAAAATGAAAAAAGTCATTCAATAATAACTTTTACCTGGAAGTTCGTTTAATGGTTGTATTAAAGCTATTGTACACGTCCTTTCAGCGCTCGGGTAAGTGCGTGGAATATCAACGGCTACTATGACAGTATCATGTGAGGGTTTCACAATGAAAGGTATTGATAAAAGACTCGAGAAGCCCCCCACCCCCCACCCCCCCCCCCCCATCCCTGGCAAAATTTGTTAGGCACTGTAGGATTTACGCCTAAATGTATGCAATCCGCAGTACACGTTGCGAAAGCTTCACAGTGTGCTTTCAGCGTGGTAAAAAATTGTTGAATAAAGTCGATAATAAGAATAATAACATTTAAAATCAATTCTTGTCCATCACTTCATGACCATACAAAAATCCCACTGTGCAATAAAAATGACAGACCACAGTGCTGCACACAAAAGATTCTAGGGGGGGCCTTCTTGAGCCTTTTACCAAGGTATTTGATGTCCCTACCACCTGAAGCCGTTTACATATCAACTAGCTTTGTTTGCCATTTCATCTAAGGAGCCTGCCATAAAAAAGGATATTATTGCCCTATCAACTGAAAACCCCTGCAAAGTGGCCGTATTGCATGCTGGTCTACTTTACATGTCTCATTTTCTTTTCTGTTATTTTAAAATCAGTTGGATTTTTTTTTATTAAAGAGAATTTAAAATCAATCAGGATACATTGGCTAAATGAAAAGTTTTGATTTCACACCAAAATTGAAGTACTTATTTGAGGTATTTACATAATTGAGAACAATTTTCTAAAAGATAAAAAAATCTCACCAAAGTCTCTTAAAAAAATAATTGAAAAATAATAGTTTAAGTGATAGTTATCAAACAATTATTTAAATGAATGAATTGTTAATAACCGAGATAAGCTGCAAGATAACTGAGCTCACCTGAATGACTTTTGTTTTTTCCTTCACTTAAGCTTAAACTTATTTCCAGCACTGTAGCGAAAATGTCTTAAATTTCCCCACAACCGAAGACACACACCACACCCCCCGGTAAGCGGCAAGTGCAATAAATGCTACTCACAACTGTTTACTCTCATTTTATACGGTGCTGTAGCACCACGCGTGCATGTGTGTGCATAAAATGTGTTGCGACAATGCGCCCCTCACCGTCTCACCCTCCTGACCCCGTAACCCATGCCCAGCCGCAATTCAATGGCTATGCGTGAAAAGTGTGGGGTGGCAAGTGTCGAGACATCGCGGAACGGGGTCTGGAGGAGGGGACCGTGTTTTGTTATGCAAAATTTTATTACATTAATATCACTGAGTGCCTTTTCCCTCGCGGAACAACCACCATTCCCACCGTCTGGTGGCGTTTCTGTGGTGAGACGAGGCGAAAAGAATCTCACCTCAACAATCGCGCCTTACCTGCCTGACACTATGATCTGTGTGGTGCTGCTAAGTGCCCCGGATTTTCCTCGATGACTCATACAATCTCAATTGAAACCTTCCATTCGCTGTTCCTTGTCAGAAACTGGGGCGGGGGGCAGATTGATCTGATTTCACACCAGCTCCATTTGCCAACACACGCGCATCAGTTGCACATCCTTTAGTCGAGCGCGTACTTGAATGAAAAATTGATTTAATTTTTCCGAATCAATTTCCACCCATTTGAAGCTCCCGGCACCGGTTCTGCACTGCCGGAAGTGATTGTGCACCGTGCTTTGCTCTCAGCATCTCTGCCACTCTGCCATGGGAAGACACAGACACAGGGCGAAATCGAAAAAATAGGGCGGAAATTTATGTCACCAACCCGCATATCGCCCGGTGGGGCCCACTTATTGGAAGTAATAAGACGTTTGTTGATGCGCATCAGATCGGAAGCGAACGAGCGACCAAAACCAATCAACCCGGGCCCCCGATGCAACACGATAATACCAGCAGCATCGCGACGCACTCGGGTCCATGGCCGTACGAGGGAAAAGTTGAGACATCGCGCACAGACAGACAGTCTCGGGTGGGAAATAAAAACTGGTTCTAATCCATCCGATCGTTAAATCTTGCCAGCCTGAATTAATCGGCTATTAAAGCAATTAAAACCTTTCCACCGTGGTTTCGGCGTTCGGCTTAACGATCGATTGGACGTTTTGGGAAGAGAGTTTTTTCGGTTAAATTAATTGAAATTATTTCATTCCAATTTTGGAGGGGCGGAGTTTTTTGTTTTCGTCGAGGGTGATTTAAAGAGAGGAAAATAAAACAGCAAGCCAATTCAATGAGTAAATGTAGAGAGTTTTAAAGTGATGATCTGAGCTGCGAAAGTGGATGCAATGCTTTGTTTATCCATTTAGATGGACTGGAAAACGGATTATAACGGCTGTACATGATCAAGCTAGCATTTCATTCATTCGCGGATTCCATTTGAATTGAAACGATTCAATCGCTGTGAATGCCTTTGATATAATCATTATAAGGTAATTTGATTAACAGAAGTAGGCGCAAGTATGTTGTAACTTCTCTTGCTGGCCTGTTTTACCTCGCCAGCAGCACTATGTCAAACCGACCGAATATTGTGTTTCCTGTTGAAATAGGGCGGTCCGGTGGCCGAGGCGATAACCGGAGTTAAAATCCCACCCATACCGTCTCCCCGTACGAAGGGCTGACTACTTTACTACGGGTAAAATTCAGTCACAGAAATCCAGAAATGGGCAGGCCGAGACCTCTCGAGGTTGTAGTGCCAAGGAAGAAGAACCATGACTCTTAGATTCGGGATCCCTCATACAAAATTTTGGATCTAGACCCTTGGATTCAGAAGTTCTCTGATTTTAAATCTTGAATCTCTGACTCAGGTTCTCAGACTTTAGATTTTGTAGCTCGGATCTTGGACTTTGGATTTTGAAGATTGAATTCTGGATCTCAGATTTGAAATCGTGAGTCGTGTCGATATCGAATCTGGAAACTCGGATCCCAAAGTTCGGCTCATTATTATTGATCTCTTAGATCATGCCTGTCATTTCTGGCCTACTAGACTTATTGATAACGCATAGTTGGATTGTCAGTCCTCATTACGGGGGAACTGCTCAGATGGGATTTGAACCCCGTTCCTGCCGTGTGAAGTTCGGCAACGCTGCCGCATCCACCGGTTCTTGGATCCTTGATCTCTATTCTCAGCTCTCGAACTTGGATTCCGCATCTTGGAACTCGGACCCTGGATTTAGAATCTTGAACCTTCGATTCCGGATCTCAGATGTTAGATCCCCCGGATCCCGTGAGTCTCTGATTTTAGATCTTGAATAAGGCATCTTGAATCTCGGATCCTTCTTCGTCTTGGCCTGTTTAGGGTTTAACGGGTCTATTAAACATTAACAGGTTGCCAACCCTTTTCCTGAAAACTCGCTCTAGGTCCACATTCCTGCAACCGATCTCCGGCTGGTTAGACAACGTCTGATCCAGCCAAGCGGTAAAGAGCATCTTCCTGGTGGGACATCCACATCATGTGCCCCAACCAACGTATCCTTCCGGCTTCGTCCACCGTTAGGATGTGTGCGTCGCCAAACAGCTCAGCTCAGAATCAAGATCAGAATAAGATCAGAAAGAAGAAGCAAAATTTTTCAGGATCTATTTTAGATGGGCAACGTGAAGGGGAGGAGTGATTAAGTAAAGTAGGGACTCGTGTATTTCTTAGCGTTGTATTTGAGATATTCCACAATTGTTCTCATAAAAATACCGCGACACTCCTTAATTGGAAAACAGGATTAGACTCCCTCAGCTAGCTAACAGTAAGAGACTCCATCATATTTAGCTCCAAAGATTTACAGTTCAGCTCGCCCCAGCTTTATAATACTCTTCCCAAAAATTGTCTTCCTTCAATAGACACTTCATCACCCAACAAAGCTCTGTGACGTTTACATTCAATCCTGCACGCTGCTCTCACACGCTACGCTAAACAATTACCATTATCATGGATTATTGCAAAACGACGCGGACGGTGGAAAATCCACCTGAGCTGCTGCTACCAGCCAGGCAGCCAATTCACCAATAATTTATGGAACGCGCCATTCAAACACGATCCGCTGTTAAATGGTGCCGAAACTTGCTGGACCGACCACACCAGCACCGAACCGAAGTAAATCACTCGGCAAAAGACCTACGCGGCTCTAATTTCAAATCCGGCCCATTCAAGGCGGGCAGGGAAGAGCAGCGCCGGTAGCATAACAAAACATAAAGTATGTGCTTAGACGGAAAGGAAAGCACACACACACACACAAACACGCAGCATATTTCTAACCTAATTATCGGTCCTTCGGGCTGCCGTTACGCTTATCCACGGAAGCTAATGAGCATCGCGCGTTCCAGACGTTGTTATCATAGTGAGGTTTTCTTCTACCACGATCACCGATCTGCCTGAGCCTACAGTGGTTAGCGTGAAAAGTCATTACTGGAAATTTATTACCGACTTTTTTTCCCATCGGAATTAAAAAAACCCTCATTGGATGCTAAGTGTGTGTGTGTGTTTTTTTTGTTTGTTCTGTGTTCTATTTCGCCACGCATTACATGCCATTGCATACATGCAGGCGGCACAGTAACGCAGCGTCAAATTCGGTCGGTCGGTCAAAGTGTTATTGGCATGTTTTGGTGCGCATTATAAATATTGTGTCCACTTGCTGTCGAGACGCGAGACAACGGCAAAATGAATGATCTTTTCTCGGCGTTCAACACTCCCCCCCCCCCCCCCCCAGGGTGATCTTCGTCCGTGGCTGGCAGTTGTAGAAGGACCGGAATGCCGGTAATGATGGTTAAATTTATGTAATTTCCCTTTTCCCGAGGCAAAAGAAAAGGCAAACACGAGAGAGAGAGAGAGCGCGCTCGGCCAAGGCATAAATCACTTGACAAGTTGTTATTTTTCCACTGGTGGTTGGGAAAGCGAATTGGAGGAAAGCGACGCAGGGAATGTCGTTTTTCCTGGCTGGCTGTTGGTATGGGCGAACGTTACCGGCTCGCGTTCCCTGATTGTTGGTTCACGGTGCTCTCGGTCGCGTTGCATTCAATTGCCGGAGAAATATATTTCCAATTTTCCGTGCATCGTTTAAAATGTTCCCGTTTGGTCGTGACGAGTGGGAAGAAAAAAAAAAATGCCACCCGGAACAAATTAAAATTCAAAGCTGTCGGGATGGGAGATGGGTGACAGATTTTTTTGTTTTTGTCTTCTTTAAGCTGCCCTTTTCATTCGGTCCGCAAAACGACAGCGAAAGAACTGTAGTTGTAATTATCAAAACAAAAGTTGAACTGTTACAGACGGTTCCTCTTACGACTTCCCCACTCAGTGATTCAGAGGGTACGGGGACAGTCAGTTCGCTCGTCAGGTGGTGTAAAAAGTTACATATGTTTTCAATCCACCCCTCCGCGTGTGACTGTTATGTTGGAAAATGTCTTACATTACAGCACACAAGAGTCCCGGAGGTTCACTGGAATGAATGGGGAGGAAAAAAACTCCCCAAAACCGGAGGAAAAACAATACCCGGCCTACGGTAACGAAAAACATCTTCCAACATTACGGTCGGTTCGAATTAGTAAAGGTTAGGGTTTTGGGAAAAAGATTCGTAACAAGCTCGACAAAACAACAGCGTCTTCTAATGAAAGGGACACACACGCACTCATGGTTGACAGCTCGCGTGATCGATCCGGCTCGAAGCGCTGGAGTGGTTCAATCACGGGAAAGGTGTCCCATTCCGAGCATTATGTCAAGGTTCATGATGTTAATGGTTTGGTTTTCCAAACACGTTTGCTACAGTCGATTTTATGTCTCTTTACCAAAAACACTCACAAAGTGTATGATTAAGACATTGCGAGACACTTGAATATTAAAACAACGAGCAGGAATGACTCCGATCAACATCACACTATCCTGCTCGTGTGTATGGGTGTGTGTCTCGCCTGTCTTTGCTGTACTGTACCACAAAATCCACAACAGTAGACCACAGCCTCTCATCGCTGAGCGTGACGCACAAGCCACACGAGACTAGTAACAACAAATCAGTTCGGGATGGTTGCCATTTTCTAAGGAAACTGCTCTACCCGAGCAGTGAGCTTCCCAGAAGCGACACTCCACTTTCACATTTTAGTGCCCTAATGTTGTTTGACATCCTTGGGCTAGGGGGTTTGGGACACCGGCGACCGGGGAAAACAAAAGGACACAACCTGTCAAACGCATGATTTGCTTGTTGGATGGGAAGTGTTTGTGGATGGGAAATTACAAATTAACAGTGAAAATCAAATCTCGTAAGGATTTAAAGGATTTCCCGCTGATGAAACGTAATTGTTAGATAGAGATCAGTTGCTTATTTTAAATCGTACAATCCAGCTCGATCCGGGTTTAATAACTCTAAGTAAACATCTGATGTGAAGCGCCTAAATGTAAGCAATTCGCTTTTTGTTACGAAGCGTAAGGAGCAGTTTTATCGCGTTTAGAGAATACTGGGAGGCTTAATGAACTTTTAAATAGATTAAAACATTTATTCAAATCTAAAGTTGCAAACTTTTGGGTGCTTCTTTCGTTCAATTTGTAATCGTTAAGGAAACGCCGGTCACGTTAATTTGTGGTGAGGCAACAACGGCGCCGGTCTTCAAATCTCTGGACCGTTCCCCCGCAGTGAGGACTGACGATCCAACTACGTGGTATCCATTAAGTCTAGTAAGCCAGAAATTGCAGGCATGACCTAAGAGATCGTTAGGCCAAAGAAGAAGAAGACTACACTTTGAATAAATTCAAGGTATAAATAAGCCTCAATTTAATCCTCAAGGCATGAACATTGCGATTTTGAATTTTTGTAGAGATCTTAAGATTATTCAAACTCAAACACGCATACCTTTAGGCGCGTTTTTTTTCTTCGGGGTCCACCAGGCAAACATCTGATATTTTGCGCCTGACTGTATGCAACTCGCTATTTTTAGGAATAGCACAGTTATTTTACGAAGCATTATGAACAATTTTATCACACGACAGGACCGAGGTTTGAGTCTCATCCAGACCCGTTCTAAGTCTTCCAAGTCTATCGAGCCAGAAATGGCAGGCATGACCTAGGAGGTCGTTTAGCTAAGAAGAGAAAGGGGGGGAGAGAGAGAGAGAGATTACACCAAAAATATATCCAAGGTAGGAATGAGGCTTGATTTAATCTACAACACGTGAAAATTGTGATTAGTGTTTACTTTAGTCCATAACCCTTCTTAATCTTAATTTACTAACTCTTTGAGCTTTCTCTAAGCCTACATGTGAAATTTTGCGCCTGAATGTATGCAACTCGCTATTTTAAAGACTAGCACAGACATTTTTCCAAGGATTCTACATTTTGTTATCATGTTTAGACAATGTTGAAAGGTTTTATGCACACTTCTTGAGATATAAATATTGTTCAAACGTTAAGAAAAATATTACACCTAAAATATATCCAAGGTAGAGGTCCAAGACCTTAATTTAATCCACAGCGCATGAACATTGAGATAACTTTTTTAGCTCATCATCCTTCCCATTCGTTCCTGGGTTTATTAACTCTTACGGGATTCTATAAGATAATATTGAATAATACACGCCTAAATGTATGCAACAGGAAACCAGAGATGGCAGGCGGAGACCTTTGTGGCTGTAGATCCAAAGAAGAAGAGCAGAAATGTATGCAAATTGTTTTTTTTAAGCTAAACACAATTGTTTTACGAAGCATAATAAACAGTTTTATTATATTTAAACAACACATCTAAACAACAACAAAAATCTAAAGTTTATTCAAAACCAAATTGCATACCTTTAGGCACTACTTATGTTTAAATTTTCTCCCAGCAGTAGCAAGAATTGAATAATATAATTTACAAGGTGTTTAAAAAACAGTGCTCAAATAACTTACAACACTCGCTCATAGTTAAAAAAACAATCATATTGTTCTGAGAAATTTTCGTTACCATCGCAGCGGCAACAGGTGTTAATAAACAAGGTAAAAAAAGGATGTAAAAACAACCGTTAACACGTGTAACTTAATCCTTTACATACAAAATGGTTTTTGTGCAAACTGTAATGAGCACTGAGCTCATCCACGAGATAAAATAATCTGGCTGTAGATTTTAGGAAGTGTTGTTTACGCATTAGTTTTGCATGACTGGGAAACAGTCATCGATGCTGATGTTTCGTGCAACTTCATAGTCGGGAAAATAATTCTGGGAGCTGTGGTTCTGATAGTTGAATCCATTATTGTTTTTGCCTTTTAGCACGCGTTTAAAGTATACATTAGCTTCATGTTAAACAAACAACTTAAGCTAGATCTATCTATCTATTCTACTTACCGGTCATACTCCGCAAAGTCCATATCCCAAGGTACAGATAAGATTTCACCCCACGCACGACTCCCGGTGCGTTATCTGGAACGTCAACTTAACGTCTTTTAGCTATTTCTTTGTTCTTCATAGAATTTTTCCCCACTTATCAGAAGCATAAGAGAAGAAGAATAAAATCCCATCGTGGTACGTGACGCCCGTCCCCGTAAATTGATGTCCAATTTGAAGCTGCTATGCGCCGACATAGTTAATGAATCATTTTCAACGGATTGACGTGAGTAAAATGTCAAACAAATTTGCTGCTTATGCAGGAACCTTTCCCTGGCCCTTTTTGTTTCCAACACTTCACCCTGTCACATCCCTCATCGGTTCATGTTCAGTTTAATAGATATTGATGACCTTAGCTATTCGCTCCCACGAGCCAACCTACAGTGGCTTCGAAAATGGTTTGTTACCTTTTCCGCCTCGATATGCCTGCTTCATTGCAAACGATTCTATTAATTCTAACGCAAGCCCGCCCGTAGTAAAACCCCAACGCGTACTTTCTCATTAATATACAATTCCAATCGAAAACCATTCATCACTTTCCACCTCAGAACCTCGGTTATGAGCTCGGTAACGATATCTTCCGACCGGCCACGGTGCCGGACATTGTCAACAGGCCAATCGGAACATGTGCACGTGAGCCTTATGATAAATGGATCGGTCCAGGATGATCTCCCAGGACGGTCCGCTACCGTGGGCGGTAATGAGAAAATTGTGTTGTAAAGCAGTCAATAAAGACAGTTCAAAGAAGAAAGCAGTAGGTCGCCTACTGTCAAGTATTTTCTGCCCTTTTCGAGTTGCGCCGGCTACATGGAGCGGCTGCTATGGGTGTGCACCATCTGGGTTTTGTGTAAACACACATGCAATTGCAATGTACGCTGCCAAGTGTGCGCTGTGAATGAAAGTTTGCGCTTAATTAGTTCCATACGTGTGCTCCTGGCTGGTGCTGGTGCTGGACTCCTGAGCCTGAGCATCTCGTCGAAGGAACCTGGAACCTTTCCGGACAGGGGAACAGGGAATGATTGCAGATGTTTTTCCACTCGAATGCAACATCATCGCACTTCAAAAGCGACATCTGAAGCATAGACAAAGCGACAAACGCTCTGCCGTGGTACGGACTCCTGCTCCCAGGCCCAAGCCCCCGGTGGGTCTTTTCTAGTCGGCTAGGCCATTTCCATTCATCCGCAATGCCTCATTAAGCGCTGTAATCATGTTCATTACAGCGGAATCATGTTCATCTCAGTCGGAGCAACGCCGAACGCGCCCGGTACCGGGTGACCTCTTCTCACACAGCAACTTCCGCCATCCTTCGGAGCGGTCCCCCCGTCCGAGCGGTACGAGGTCATGGAAATTTTGTCCCACTTTTCCCACACCAAGGGTCGCGTAACACCGAAAACTCTTAAAGGGGGTCGCAGTATCTTATTTCCTATTTCCAGCTCCTCGTGGGCACATGCAGTTGCGGTGGGCCACGGCGACCCTTAACGTCAACTGACGGATGACGTACTTGACGGATCCCGGAAGAGCCTCGGTGCGGTTGTGTATGGGAATTTTTCAAAACACGAAAAAACGAAACATTTCCTCCCAAGATCCTTTTCTTGTTACGCTGCTTTTCCTTCCCGGGTGCCTCTCGTGCCTACTTACACACTCGTTCGGTGCGTAATTCGCCCTGTGGGATTAATTAAGATGTAACGTGCACGTGATGGTTTCGCTCTCGAGCGGTAAAGCAACCTGTGAAAAGACGGCCACCAATGCGTGTGATGCTGGTTGCTATGGGTAACTGGCAAGGAAGTAGTCGTTGAAAGATAGCCGCCCGGGCGTAGAGGTCCTTCAGCTGAGGCTGTTGAGCAGGAATCACTCAAGTGACGAGTTTTCCACTGGATCTCGGTGTGCGTCTCTCACGGCCCGAACGAACGGACGGGGAACAGCCTAAGGCCGGGTAAGAAACAGATGTTGTTTGTTTGCAGGAGGGAAAACGAAATTGTCGCAGGCCTCCTTTTTATTCCAAGACATCGGAAAGCAAAAAAAAATCCTGATGACAGGGGACGTCGCGCGGCCGGCACCGCATAAGGGTGCGTAACGTCTACCCGAACTCTATCCGAAGAAAACGGGCCTTCAACAGCATGGAAGGAAAGTGTACACGCATAAAGAGCGGAACGGAACAGCATCGTCAACCCGGCGTGTGTGCCGGCCGGATGATGATGATGATGACGGAGGCCAGAAGTGTTGTTTATTTTACCGCTTCGAGTGGTTTGGAGTTGTGCAGTTGGGAAAAAGATTAGAATCCTTGCGTAGAATCCTTACGCACCGTGTTCTTGGGCTCTCGCTATGCGGGTCGCTGCGCTATCCTGAGGTCTTTGGGGGATGTTTGGACCACTCGTTCCGCTTTTTTTTTTGTTGTGCATAATCAAATTTTGGTTGCTATTTTTTCAGGTCCGTAAACAACCTTCATTGATAGGTTTTATTCCTAGGTACGCACCCGGTGGACAGGAATTCCCATCAAAGGGACCAGCCAACCAGCCACCACCACCGGCAGCAGCAACACCATCAGCGAGAGGTCTGAATGGGACGATAATCCCATCGAAAACATCTTTCAGCATTCAGCCCTTCGAGGGCCGGGGAGTTTGCATTGATTAAGTGTTTCTTTTGAATTTTCCTTCCAAAACGGTAGCGCGCGCGCGAATCGGATTTGGAGGCATCACACGAAGCAGACAGCACAAATCGATTCAATGCCGCAACAATGGGAACAGAATTAAATCTCCTTTTACAGGTGTCTGTTTTTCAAATCTGCGTGTTTTTTTTTTTCGTCGGCTGTTGGCAGGAACTGTACGCCTACAGGTATGCATATGGGTAACCGTTTCTTCTGCTGCCGGCTCTGTAATCCGCCCGAAAAGACGCGGCCCGCCATATTTGTTTGATGTTTACGTATAATCGCCAAGCACGTGGTAAAGAACACGCCACGGCACGTAAAGCACGTGAGAACGCCTGTTTCGTGAAGCTGCGCCGGCCTTGGATGGGGTGGTTAAGAATGTGGAAATTGAATTAATGTAAATACCTAGCGATTGCTTCGGTGCCGAGCCGTTTCACTGGAAATGCTAATCATTATCAAACGGGGCTTTAGCCAAACTAATGCATCACCGGTATGTAGGGAGTGTGTGTGTGTGACGGGATGTTTCAGTTGCCGTTAATAACGAGGTGTTCAAATTAGAGATCTTTCTGTTGGAAGGATGGGTGCTGGGGAGGGGGAAGGGAAAGAAGGGAGGGATAGAGGTTGGAAAGAGTATTGCTAGAACTAGTGGTACAATTTGTGGGTATGGCTAGAACCAATATTTGGCACAAAGATAAGCTAAATAATGCTGGCTCGATCGAACTGCCTACTGGTTATTTTACATCAGTTATAGAATCGCCTCGTCTGAATCGCATGATGGGCACAGACTGACTTTCGAGCAACGAGAAAATTAATTCAAGCAAATTTAGCCGGCCTCTGGAAGCTGTAGTTCAAAAGAATATGAAACACACTCATAATAATATTCTTTTTACTTACTTCCTTATTAACGTCATCACTCCATCTCTCTTTTTGGCGGACGCCCACGAGTCTTTCCTTGTGGATGGACTAAAAGGACAATACGGGCCGGGACGTCCGGAGCCATTCTCATGACATGACGAGCTCATCGGAGCCTGGCGAATCCAATTCATCTGCTTATTATATAGCCGAACAGTTTTTTTAGCTACTGTGGAAGCTAGTTCCTCGTCCATGGAAGTTTTCCGGTCTCCACACAGCAGGACCGGGATTGAAATGCCATATAGGTCGTTCCCCCATAGTGAGTCAACAAGTCTAGTAACCCAAAAATAGCACGCATGACCTAAGAGATCATTAGGCCAAGAAGAAGAAGAGGTTATCTGAGATGTTATTGACACTAGAATTTAAAGTATATTTTATTAAAATGCTAAAAATCCCCATTTAATTTGTGAAAACCTTAAACATTTACAGACACTATCTTCAAGTACATCCAATTTGTCCATTACTGTAACGAAACGTCACAGCAAACTTGATTTTTAACGAATCGTTGTGCTCTCCCCTAAACTTAACGAAACTAGCCTGTCAAACACGTGCCGTTTGACATCAAAACAAACCAACAGACAACAAAACAAGCGACGCACGGTTCGCACGTGGTAGCCGGGTGTGAGTGTATTTTTCAGAGTTTATTTCCCTTTTTGTTGCTTAAATTTGTTAAAAATGGATATAAAAAGTCGTAAGTAATGGTGCAAAACATTTCCGGCAACGGAACGCGTTGGATTAACTTGAAAATCTTTTGTAGAAATACTTGAGCAACTGGCCAGCAAGGAGGGCGGTTTCGCCGGCAGCTTGGCGTATGGCATAAAGCTATGGAACTCGCCAAGCTTCTACTACATGTCGAAATACGAAGTTCTATTTCAGTACTTCCTCGACAATGTGATGACGTTCTTCGAAGAGCTGAACAGCCTCGACGAGACACAGTTTAACGAGCGGTGGCAAATCGTAAACACGTTCCTGCTGCTACCTTGCCCCTCCAATGCGCTTTCCACCACGATGGTGGAAGGTTTGGAGCGAAGGTTTAGGGTGCTGTGCCAGCAAGCAGTCGGACGAAAGGAGCAACTGCTCGAAAGCTTGCTGATTGTCGCGTGCGATGTGAAGTATAAAAATTTCTACAAGTTTGATTTCTACGCTTACGCGGCCGTGCTCGGCGTCGCCATAGACTACTACAAAAAGTGTCTGAACGAGCGCAGATCGAAGGAGGAGGAAGAAAAGATCGTTGATCGGATCTTCGGTGACATTAAAATCTACCACAAATCGGCTTCGGACAGTGGGAAGTGGAGACTGGCGTTCGACCAGTTCGTAACACCCCTGTCGGAGCTGGTGCTGCTGCTGGAAACCCGTGGCATTGAGCGTCGCACGGAACTGTTGGACTTTTTCCAGCAGGTGTACTTTAGCCACGAGCGTGTCAGCACGTACAACCGCACCGTCCAGGGCGGTCAGAAATCGAGCGCCTTTATGGGACATTTCGATCCGAGCACCTACCCGCTGCACGTGATTGCGCTGCTGATGGAAGGTTTCTTGCGCTCGTACCGAGATTTGAAGCTGGAAATTTTGTTCTTCATGCGACACTATCTGCAGAATGTGTTTGTGGTAGAAAATTCCATCGTGCCGGACAGCCGGCAAATGTTTGCCATCACCAAGTACGTGTTTACGCTGCTGAAGCGTTACTACATCACCGTCGATCAGCAGCTGATGGTGGACTTTAACTTTATCGACATACTGATCACCGAGCTGAAGCAACATCTGACCGCCTATTCCGCGTCCGACCCGCTGCTGGGCGACTGTCTCGAGCTGATTCGCGCCATCAACGAATACAATCCGCTGATACTCGAGCACAGCATCGTGGACATTGTGCTGCAGGTGATGTTCATGCGCAAGCATCCGGAAACGCTGCACTCCTTCCAGGCCATGCTCGTATCGACCGTGAACATGTTTATGAAGCTTAATAAGGGTGAAAACCTGTGCGACGAGCTGTTTATGAAGCTGGGCGATTATCTCGACGAACAGGATCTGGATGAAAGGATATGCGAGCTGCGGACGGTAAAGCTAGTCGAGAAGCGAAGGCTCGACGAAGATAGCGGGGAAACTCCTTCGAAGAAAAAGAAGCGTGCCGATGGATCGGAACAACCGGCCCGCGAACAGCTACCGTCTGGGAAGAAATTGTATTGGGATGCGTTGTTCTCCGACCAGAACACTTCCAACGAAACGGGACGAATGCAGCACCATTCCGAGGTGTACAATTTTTGGCCAGAACTAACGTTCGCTTGGCCCGATGCCGATGGGCGGTTGGGTGAAGCTATGAAAGAGTACACCAAACAGCTACTGACGAAGCGCAGCCTATCGTACTGGAAAAAATTTATGCTGATGCTGAACGACCTGATGGAACTGCCGGACCAGACGGAGAGTATCGTGCTGCAGGTGGAGCTGGTTCTCTGCTGGATGTGTTACTTCTTTGCCGGCAATACGCTGATTGAACAGTCGAACCTTTTCTGGTCGCGGCTCGTCGCCAGCCTGGAAGAGTTCGATCAGATATTGGGCAACATTGGCCGGAAGGTGCTGGCCGGCGAAGATGAGGCAGCGGAAAGGACGAGCCTTTACGGTGCGTTCTTGAACGTAGTTTACTACTACGGAAATTATCGTACGATGGTGCTTTACTATCGACCGGATTCGATCGAGGAAAACGATTATAAGAAGCTGTACGCTTACCTGACCGATGCCGAATGGCGCCTGGTAGAAGAACGCGTACCCGGCCCGTATCGCCCGCTGCTAAATCGTGTGCTGTTGCAGAAACTTCGCCTATCTTTCTTCGACGAGCAAAACCAACCAACGGAAGCGGAACAAACGGAGGACAATCACGAGGAAAGGCAGAGAATCATTGCCAAAGTTCTAGAAGACAAAACCGGTGAACATGTGCGTCCGCTGCTGCTCGATCGTGCCACAAACGTTTGGTTTATGGGGCTTTTAGAGAAGCAGCAGCAAAGAACCGTCGCCAACTGGCTGCTTGATGCTGCCTACTGTCCGCTGGAAGAAATTAACTACATTCTATTGGAAGTCACGTCCAATCACGACCTGCTGGAGGTTTTTCTGGTGGAAGTCTACAGAAAAATAGCCAAGCTACTGGCACGCTCGGAAGATGCTTCCATGCTGCGCAATTTAAATTTTAAACAGCTGCTCGAACAGGAAGAAACAACCATTGTTCCCAAGCTGAAACAATTGCTCGAACAGAGTGCCACCACCAACCGGGGAGAGGAGCAAATCGTGCTGAATCCTCCAACCGTGAACGGTTTGCTGCATCTGCTGGATGTTTTGGATGAGATACGAATCGATCTATACGAGCAGGACAAGAAATCGATTCTGATTGCTGTGCATTTGTTGCTGCTGGCGAAGTTGAACTCCTGCAGTCCGGCAAACCTTGCGGAGCGCTTCAAAAATCAACTGATAAGTAAGTAAATTTGGGACTTCAAGGGACCAAGAGCGTGAGCATTTATCGCGCGATTATTTTTTTATCATTCCAGAATTTATCCTGCTCGGTACCACAACAAACGTGGCGAAGTTTATCACCGTGGAAACGCTGGTCAAGCTGTTCGGTTTATCGCCTGTCGTGATTAGTTTGCTCCAGCAAATAGTTGAACATCTCACGGAGGAGAAGTTTGAGGAATTTAAATCCATTTTAAACAACTTTTCGAACGAAAACGATGCCCACTTCGAGCTGTTGCTGCTGATTTACAACCTTGAGCAAAGGGTAAGTGTGTGGCACAAAGATTCAAAAGCTGCCTGGTAAATTAAACTCGCTCTCTCTCTCTCTCCATTTGCAGAACAAATCACGCAACCGTAAAGCCTCAGTAGGCGTAGAGCAGCGTAAAGCTTTCCTCGGCGAGCTGGTGTCCGCCGTCGACGGTTATCTGCTGCAGAAGAACGCCAAGAAGCTGCGTAAGCACGACCCGGTTAGGTTTAATCACGCGCTGAAAGGATGCTTCACCAGCGTACGGCACAAAGCGGAAGGTCAGCAGGGCGCACTGAGCGAGGAGCTGCGCGAACATTTGCTCGGCTTCATAAAGCAGGCGGTAATTTGCTGTTTGGCGTACAAAGTCATGTTTTAAAACTTTCCAGCAAACTAATCGTAATTTCTGATTTCATTTCACAGCTGAAGGTATTTAGCTACAACTCCGACATGCTGCTAACGAGATGCCTCATCCACAAGGACTTCCTCAAGCTGGACGCTTCCCTAACCACCGCAATCGAGCAAAAGTGCTGGGAAACGTTCATCGCGCTGATGCAGGAAAAGGTCGCCGTGCAGGACGATCGCGAGCACGGGCTGGCACTGGACGAGCAGAACCCTGCCGTCAGCCAAACGGACGAACAGATGCGACGCATCGAAACGATCATCAGCGCGCTCGTCGGCCACCTGTCGGAGGGCCAGTACATGGAGAAGCTGAACCTGCTGAACCGAATCGATGTCGTGGGCAGTAAGGATTCGACTGCGCCGCTCAAACTCACCATGGCCGTGTTTGACATTCTCTCCAAGAAGGGCCTTACCAACACGGTCTCGAAGGAAACGTGCAAAGTGTTTGTGCGCTCGTTTGCGGCCGTCGTTGCACGCGACGTGATGGGGCTGTGCGTGCTGAATCAGCACCAGCGCGATCACCCTCTGCTCGAGACGATACTGGAGTGCTTTGCGACCATTGTCGCGCACCGGAAGCTGGCACTGTTCCCGGCCCTGCTCGACTACGTGCTGCAGTTCATGAGTGCGATCAACATTCGCAAGCATGCGTCGGTGCAGCAGGGCGAAGAGGCGCCATTCTTCCGGCTGCATCGCTTGATGAGTGAGGTACTGTTTCAGCTGTTGAAAGCGCGCCCCAACTACGTGGTGACGCGGCTGCCCAGCTATATGCACGTGTACGAAGCGTTGGTGGGTGCGCTGATCTGCTACAAAGGCGACGTGGGCATGGGAAAGGCTTTGAACAGCTTCGAAATCCTTACCATTTCGGATCTGCTGCTTCCGCTGCAAAGGTAAGTGTGTTTGTTGCCGCTGCACAGTTAGGAGCAAATAATTGTTGCCTCCCGTTTCACAGGATCGTCAATATAGCGTGCAAAAAGCTCGAGAAGCAGCTGTACACGCTGGCCCCGTACGTGCTGGGCAAAGTACTGGACACGATCGTGCAGTGCAAGCGTTCGACCACCGAGCACAACCGCATCGCCAGCAATGTGTACAACATCTGCTTCAGCCTGATGGGCATCTACGATACGCATGCACCGGCCTACCTGCTGCGAACGTTGGACGAAAGCTGCCGGGCACTGTTTACGACCGTTACGAAACGGTACGAAAGGCGTAACGACAACCTCGGGTACCGGTCGAGAGGTAAGTCGGCTTAAGAAATGTTGATATAAGTTTATGTAAGTGTGCTATCCTGCGCGAAGAAAAGAAATGGTTTATCCCTATGAGTTGGATAGTGATACCGGTAATGTGTAAGAATCGTTCGACTATTTTTTATTTTTTTTGAGAAAGAATAGGGGTTTAGAGGTATCAATTCTCACGGTCTGTTATAAGTAGCTCACAGTAAACAATCTCTGATTGATCCCACCATCTGCAGAGCGTCAATATTTCCCGCCAATATTAGGTGCGCAAGTAAGTAACGGTTGTTACACTAGAGCAGTTACATCCCCAAAATAACGTAGCCTTACAGCATTCGTGATCCGTTTACATTCTGCTACTTCTTCCTTGGCGCTACAACCTTGAGAGGTCTCGGCCTGCGTACGGGAACGCGACGGTTCAAAAGGGGATTTGAACCCCGATATTGCCGTGTGACTCGGCCACCGGACCGCCCCATCCGCTTACATTACTTACTTACTTATCAGGCGCTACAACCGCTTTGCGGTCTTGGCCTGCTGCAACAATCCTCGATACCGCTCACGATTTAGCACCGTCGTCTACCAATCCGTTATCCCGGCCGTTCTGGTGGACGCATCAACGCCATCACTCTCCATCTCAATTTGGGCCTACCACGCCTCCTCTGCCCGTGTGGACGGCCTAAAAGGACTTTAAGGGCAGGGTCGTCTGGGGTCATTCTCATGCCGTTACCACCAACCCACCGCCTGGCGAGTCTGATTCGCTGCACGGCGGTGAGATCATCGTACAGCTCGTAGCGGCTCCCCCATTGCCTCCTTCCACACATACGGGGCCAATAATCCTTCTGAGCATCTTCCTCTCGTACGCGGCGAAGAGGGCTTCGTCAGTTTTGGACAGAGTCCATGTCTCAGAGGCGTATGTGAGTATTGGGACTATAAATGCTCTGTACAGTCCCAGCTTCATCCGTCGCGACAGGTATTTAGAGTGGTGAAGTTACCTCAGGCTGTATGAGTATGACCGGTTGGCAGCCAGCAACGTTGTTGTCGATGCTGACTTTTGACCCCAGATAGGTGAAGTTTTGGACGACTTCGAAGGTGCGGTCACCTCGTATCTATACATCATCCCTACGTAAATCAGTGTTTGTTAGCAGAGCCGCTGGCCCTGTTACAATAGTGATGGGAAAATCGGCTCCGACCGGTTCCAGTAACACGTAGAGTCGGTTACAGAGCCGTCGGATCTGGCTCCGGAGCGGTAGGATCGGAGCCGACTCCGCAGCGCCCATATTTGGAGTATTACAGCTTGATGCCACCTACAGGTATTGTCAGGCCTCTGTTAACTAATTTTGTGTCCAATAACCTTACTTTGCGGTCGATGTTTTTTAACACAAGCCAAAAGGTTGTGTGGAATTTGCACTAATACCTGAAAAAATGTGCATATATGTCTTTAAACAACGCACTCCTTTGTATGTGATTGTGTTCTGTTTGTTCGGGTTTATTTTTTGTTTTATTAGTATTACCGATAAATAGAATATTGATTTAGTTAAATCTAGGACCGATGGCGCGATACGCAACTAATGTTTGTTTGCTGTCTTAAAATTCAGTTCGAACGCATTTCAAATTTCAACTAACCAGGCCCCCTATCTGGACGTCCTCGCCTCTCTCGCTCTGTCTTGCGCCCCTTTTTGTTACACGTTGTCCCTGCAGTTTACTAGTCTAGAATTTTTGTATTTTTTTGTCGTTTTGTTTGGATAATGAATTACGTTAAGGTATTGGTTTTGTGTTTCCGGCCCGCCAAAAGATACGCCTAAAATTGGGACTAGAGTAATCAGACTAGCTGTGCACTAATGATACTATCGTACTAGGGTGTAATTAAATCTACCGTACGCACCACCGTTGTTCGCTCCGAAAGAATCTACAGCCGAGAATCCATCTTTTTGTCCTCGCGTTCCATCTGTGCTACCAGCCGACGGCTTCCCGTTGTATTAAAATAGTTTGCTTACCATTTACTCTTGCCTACTACAATCCGTGTGTGTGTTTGTGTTCACCTGAGCGAGGGTTTCTCCTTGTGTGTTTGAGAATGAATGTTAACTGAAAGCATACGAAAATCCAATACGTACATCCCATTTTCCGTCTTTTTTTTTTTAACAGCTAGCTTTGTACACGGCGGTGTCGTTTTTTTGTTGTGGTTGTGTCGCATATACTACCCCCGGGGTTATCGGATCGGAACGACGTTTCCCGGCAGAGGGCGCGCATGAGTTTGAAGGGCTGGAATTTCACTTTCGTAAAGCATTTATTCTGTATAATGATGCTTAAGCTATCCGCCACAACTTCACGTACCGTGTGACCTGCAATCCATCCTTTCGAGTCGGAATCGTTTTTCCGATGTTGTGTACCCGGCCGGGTAATATATATTGTTTTCTGTTCGTTTTTTTTTTGATGCGCTGTTGCTTATCAGAAGAGCCGTGCGTGGGTTATTTTGGACAATAAGTACTTAAGCTTAAGAGGGACACTTGCGCGGTCTTCTTCACGCCCATTTTACGACATCATCTGTGACTGGCCTGGTGTGAGGGAATGGTACTGCGGCGGTTGCAGCTGCTGGTTCGAACCGGCCAGCTGAGGTTGCTGCATGGGGGATTGCTGCTGTGCCGATTGTTGTTGCTGCTGCTGCTGCTGCTGGGCGGCAGCACTGATTTGTGCTTGGATTTGCCCGGCCCGGGAGGTACTTGGAGAGGCGCCCGCATCCGTCCCATTGCCGCCCTGCTGTTGACTCAGTTCCGCTTTCAGTCGACGGGCGATGTGCGAGCGGGTATGCTTTCTGAGGTGATCTTTTCGGTAGAAGCCTGCAAGAAGATAATCGCCGGTCGTTAGTATTGGAATAGCATTGGAATAGTTATTCGTAACTCACCCTTTCCACACTCCTGACACACGTGCCGCTTCTCGCCGGAATGGATGACAAAGTGTAGCGTCAGCTGCTCCTTGCGCTTGAACGCCTTCAGACAGATGGTACAGGCGAACGGACGCTCCGGGTTGTGGCTTTGCTTGTGGCGCGTCAGATGATCCTTACGCTTCAGTGCTGCATTGCAAATGTCGCAGATGAATCGACGCTCCAGATTGTGGCCAATCAGATGCTGCTCGAGCAGCTCCCGCTCCGGGTACGCCATCTGACACTCGGGACACAGGAACAGGAGACTTCCGTCCAGCGCCGTCCGTACCTGGATCTCTCCCGGCTTTGGACGAGGTTTACGCTCCTTCGGAGGTTTCTTCTTCTTCTTCCGCTTCTTCTTATCGGTGGACGCATCGGCTCCCGATCCAGCAGAAGCGGCATTGGCGGCACCTCCGGTAGAAGAGGTAGCGGCAGCAGCTTGTACACCACCCGCCTGGTGACCTCCAAGACCGGCCGACTGTTGCTGGCCATGCTGCTGCTGCTGCTGTTGGCCCGGATGGCCAAGAATGCTCGCAATGGTCTGTGAAGCGGGAAGCACCATTCCGGCCCCATTATTGCTACCATGTCCTCCACCACCGCCGCCACCGGTGCTGTGGGATTGCGATTGTGCCTGTGACATGTCGAGGCTGGTGAGTGGATTCTGTGCCTCCTTCTTGATGTTCTCCGCCGAGTACTTCAGGAAGTGGTGCAGCGAAAGAGGTAGTGCACTGCCCGGCAGATGGGACAGATAGTCGGCGACGGATGCGCCCGGTGTTAGCGATTGCCAGCTAGGGTTCTGCAGGACACGCTTGCTGTCCGCCTGCTGCAACAGCGCACTAATATCTTGACTAAGCTCCTGTGCGCTCTGGCCGTTACTGGCTCCGGTCGAGCTACTGTTGCCCACGGACGGCTGATGGTACATGTTGCGCTGTTTGTGTTCGGCCACGTGCGAATGTTGGCTGTAGGGGTTCGTGTACTGTCCCGCACCGGCTCCACCACTGGTCGTTGTCGTCGGGATGGTGCTGTTGCCCGAACCCGCCGCCGCATGACCGTTGTACTTGTTGGAGCCTGCACCGCCGCCCGCGTTTCCACCGGACTCCTGGCTATCCCGGTGGAACTTGCCAAGAATTGGAGCATGGCTCTGGTTGAAGTGGGCCATGTTGACGTTCGAATTGATGGAATGGTATCGATTCGTGGAGTCGTGCGAAGTCGTCGGTACGCTCGTTACCAGTCCCGAGCTGGCAAACTGATGGATTCCCGGTATCGTACCGGGAAAGTGGGTCCCGAAGGGTGAAAAATTCATCGCATCAAGCGAGGCTCAGCAACTGTTGGATGAGATTGGAGAGGAAAAAAAAAACAAGCGAATCATTATTATCATTATAAGCTGTGTTGAATAACCGAAATATTTAATTTTTTTAAATTATAATATAAAAATACTCTACATTCGCCTAAGTCTTGCGATGCTACAATAACATTCCGAGCTTTTGATGGCAGGTTTCTCGGGAAAAAAGCAGACTCGGAAAAGTAAAAGGGAAGGCGTCGTTTCATTCACAACTTTGATGTGATTTATGTACAGTGATGGCCATATTTATGATACAACTGATGTTATTTATCCCCAATCCTGTTCTCAGCTAATATCTTGCACTACCCAAAAGCACTTACGCAAATTAATGGCCGACACAGATTTTTTCTTAGATAACGGCACCCAATTCAAGCCTAATTTCGTGAGGTCGTTAAAATCGTCTTAACCCTCGAGGCTCCTGCAACGCCCGAAAGTATGCAATCTTTGTATTTACGATTGCTTTTAGTGCAGTACCGAGTATTAGCATACACATCCGAAACTTTTCAAACCGCATACGTATTTGATTCTGGAGCGGACCGGTGGCAGAGGTAGTAAAGGGTCCGATTTTCCCGGTAAGCAGGACTATCCAGCTGCGAGTATTGTGGTTGTGTAGAATCATTAGAAGAAGTATTTGATACACGATTGAAATTTAAATTACATACATCCGACCTTTCGTAACCAAGACACATTAGAACATTTGACGTCCACAATATGTCTTAACTTGAATAATTCTAAGTTCTGGTTTGGTTAAAAATCTCATGAATCAATGTAGAGAAGACCGATCTTCGTAAACAATCCCACCCAAAGCTAGTAAAGCAGTTTATTATCTAAGGAAAATCAACGATCTGGTTGAAGGGCAATGTGATTTAGTGTGCTTACTTCAGTAAGGATATCTTTTCTATGAAAACGTAAAACCTAATCACCAAACATATTAATCTTCACATGAAGTTATTGCTACCAGTGTATGTGTTGATTTCTGTGTGTGTGCGTGCGCGCACGGTGCGATATACATCCCTGGCCGTCCTGGCGGAAAATGGGTCCCTCTTTCCCTCGTTCGATTGTTCGTCGTTCACGCGCACCCATCGAAAAGACGGGTGGTGAGTGAAGGCAGGGAGGATTTAGGAAATTTAGGCCAAACGCTTGTATCAAACGCGCGTAGGCGTGTATACAGCGTAGGCGACGTAGGTTTGTGCAGGACGAACGGTGGTGAGTGTTTTGTTTAGCCATCCTCTCGTTGGTATGCGTGCGTGGTTCCGGTTTGTAGTATTTCGATGCCCATTTTTTTTTTGTTTTTGCTTCTCGCCCTTTTCGCGCGCGCGTGTGTGGTAGTGTTGCGGTGCGGTGTGACTCGCCCAATACCGCGGTGCGCCGGTGCACCACCAAATTTTCCTCTTGCCAGGCAGTAGGTAGGCCGCCGGTGGTCGTCTCACTCACTTACACTGGGCGGCCGGTGTGGTTGTGTGCGTGCCAGCCACGTGAAGGCATTTTCCCATCGGTGGACGAAATGGACGATGGAAGGAGGCAACGCTCACGCACACTGGAGACGACCGGAAGAAGATGGTGGACGCGCGCACCAAATACGGGTGAGGCTCGGCGTTTTTCTTTCTCTCGCTCTCTATACTCTGCTGAGTGTGATCTCCATTGGCAACTCGCAGGGAAAACAATCAAGCGAAAGCGGGAGCGAGATAGCTAGAGCGAGAGTAGGGGCCCGAAAATTCAACACAAAATGGTGGTGTGGAATGGAGTCGCCCTGTCGCCCACACGGACGATGAAGGATAACGCGTAATATGGCGAGGGTCTGGGGATTTCACTTTCACTTTCACCACGGCCACCATGTTTGTGCTAACCGGGGAGCTGCTGTAGGCCGTGTCCTTTGCTCCACTTTTCTACCTACCGCCAGCTGAACGAAGGGTGGGCGTGAAGGCAGCGAAAATTCAAAACAAAATCCCTTTCCACGATGCGGTAATGCGTCGTACGGCCATTGAGAAGTTCTTCTAGCGTTTTTTCTTTTTTCGGTGGAAGTATTTTTCCCTGTTGTGTTGTTGGTGGGTGGGTTGATGTTTTTCCGCGAAATCCAACTTACCTCGCACGAGTACGACGTAGTAGGCCGTTGTATTTCCCAACAAGGAGTGTTTCGTTTCGTTTTCCGACACTTGCACTGATGAATGCGTAGTAATCGCTTGCTACTACGATTATTAACTTTAAAAGTTGTTGTTTTTTTTTCAAGTAGAATTTCTGAGGCTCACTCTTCGGGCTTATGTTGGGGACTACACTTGATCCTGTCTCGCGTGCCAGGTACCACACGCTATCCTCTGGGAACTCTCCCCCCACCCTTATATGGGCACATCAGAAGTGCAGAAGCACACACTTGGTAAGGCAGCACCACACAGCACAGTGGACTTGTTGTTGGCTGGTGTGAGACATCACTACTGGTCGCCACGCACGCATCCAGGAAGCGAGCCACCCGCAGGAACCCGAGCACGGGATCAGCCAAGAAAACACACACCACACCGCCTCGCGCTCGTGTTGCGCCTGTGCCGCACACAACACTCTTCCTCACAGTTATCCTTCCCAGTTTTTCCTGTTTTCTTCCTCCAAACGCACACACTCACACTCCGCTTCTTTTTTTTTGTTTGGGAGTTTCGATTTTGATCCCATACGTATCCCGCAGGAACACCCGATAATGGGGATGGTGAGTTGGGACCGTCCGGGTGGGGAGAACCAATTAAATCCGTCAGTAAAGGCCAACATAAAAAAACACACATACACACAGCTCGAATTTCTTATCGATTTACGAGCGAATGAAATTGCACCTTTTGATTCCTCGGTCGGGAGGAGCTTTGGTGGCCGGGCATATCTACGCAGGGGAGCAGATTGCAGTTTTGCGGGAGATAGCGCACCGTCAATGATGAGTCAACAAAAGTGCAGCTTTTCAAGGGCTCTCTCGGCTAAAAGAAAAGATGCCGCAACTTCGAAAAATTAACCAGCGACGTGATGTCTAGAACCTGGAATACCGCGTGTTCTGAATGTCCATCATCCACTCACCAGCTACTACTACTACTACTACTACTACGATTCGTCATCCACATAGTCCGTGGTGGTTGGCATGGAGGACCAGATTCACACTGTATGCGCGGCGTTGTTATCAACAACTCACCGCCTGCTTCGACGGCACCTACACGCTGCTACTCCTGCACTTGGAACGGTTGTGACGGCCGTACGCACCCGGTTCTGCGCGTTTTTCGCTATATTCGGCTTCGGCTTCTCCCAAAATACGCTGCTGCTCACCCTTGCGGAGCGGATCCTGCGTACAGCATGTTTTGTAAACACTGCTCTGCCTGTCGCCCACTTTACCCGACGCTATTATTGGCAAAGCCGTCTTGCCAGCGCGCGACCCCTCTCGCACGAGGACTCGCCACCACACACAAATCCGAACTGCGTACGACTGTAGCACTACTAACCGGGTAGGCTGCTCCGTCTCTCTTTTGTGCCTTACAGGGTTTCCGAGAAGAACTAACGATGTGCGAGCCATTTCTGGGCAAAGGCTAGGTTGAAGTAAACAACTGCCAGGTAGAACTGGCGATCTGTTGCCCTTTCTGGACTAAAGCCAAGTTGAACTAGACACAGGCTAGGTTGAAGTGGACGATGGCCAGGTTGAACTGAAATGTCAAATTTGAAACAATTGCTGAAGCGTTCGCAAACGGTTGGGGTAACGCTTGATTTTAAAAAATATTTAAAAAATGACCGGTAAAAACCATATTATTTGTAATATTTTTTTTAAAGGATATGAATAGAAGAGAACGCTTCAATTGCAACGCAGCTCGTATGTAATTATAAAATTATTATTTAATGCGCTTTGAGCTTTAGAATTTGCAATGGCTTGCTTCAAGATATTATATTTATTGAACTCACCTAAATTTGGCGTATATTGCTCAATTACACTGCACTTGGAAAGCAAAAATAACATTACAAAAAAAAATATTTTTGAGCATTGAAACATGCTCAAAGAGCTGTAAACAATAATTTTATAATTACATACGAGCTACGTTGCAATTGAAGCGTTCTCTTCAATTAATATCCTTTAAAAAAATTTATTACAAATAATATGGTTTTACCGGTCATTTTTTTAATATTTTTTAAAATCAAGCGTTACCCCAACCGTTTGCGAACGCTTCAGCAATTGTTTCAAATTTGACATTTCAGTTCAACCTGGCCATCGTCCACTTCAACCTAGCCTGTGTCTAGTTCAACTTGGCTTTAGTCCAGAAAGGGCAACAGATCGCCAGTTCTACCTGGCAGTTGTTTACTTCAACCTAGCCTTTGCCCAGAAATGGCTCGCACATCGTTAGTTCTTCTCGGAAACCCTGTATTAAATTGGTTCACGAAAAACAAAACGTAAATACAAACGCCCGCGCACCATACGCACACACACACAGACAGACAGATGGATAACCCTCGACGGGCTTCCCGTCAAAAAAGGATCTCGCGTGATGACGACATTATACTGCCGCTGCTTCTGCTGCTGCTGCTACTACTGCTGCCACCAAACACTCTTTTCCATCTCGCGTGCGCGTTTGCGCGTGCCGGACCTGACATTACAACGCATCTTGTCTCTGTCACGCACCTTTTGTGTCTCTGTTCCTACTGCCGAATCCTTGTGTGCCCAAAAATAAACCGATACATTGTGAGTAGCGGGCGGGTGTGTGTGTGTGTGTTGATCACAAATTCATTCAGAAGTCGTCCACCCTCGCGTGTACTTCGTTCCCTTCTTGATGCCGTTCCCTGGATGCAAAGGCCCTTCTTATTGCCGATACACTGCTCATCTCACGGGCAACCCTCTCGCGCCAGCAACGCACAAGGAGGGAACCTGACGTCAACGACCTGCCAACGACCGCGTGATGGTCGACAAGGCACGTGGAAGGGTGTGGTGTGCAGCAAGGGAAGGGTGGTGCGATAAGCGGCTGCCGGCCTATCTTGCAACGCGTTGCGCTTAATAAGAGCGAGGGGTGAGCGAGCGAAACGGCCAAACTTCGGCGACTTCGGTTCGGTGTGTGCGGGTGATGTTGACGGTGCATGTTCTTATCGTAAATGCCAAACCCCGGCACTCGCATCGATATGATGCTCTGATGCCGCGGTCTTTTTTCGGACACGGGAACGAATGGGAAAACCCGCCGTCATTACATACACGCGGGACACCGTCGTCTGCATCTGGCTTAGATGCCAGATTGCATTGAATTCTGCCTAGAGCAGAGCCACGGGAATAGAATGTTAAGCGCCTCAGCGTGTATCTAATCTGTTGGAGAGGTTTTCGTGAATAAAAACCAGATAGTAAGTGGTGCAGCATCTTCGAAACGGTTTAATTACTTTTCTGAGGGTGTTCTGCTAAGGAAAATGATAGAAGTCTTGATGGTGATAATGTTGCATTCGAATCAATTCTGTTCTTAAATTAAATCCGATTCAACGGTGCATTGCTCAGCAGCAAGCACGTGATCCTCGGGCTCGATGGACGTATAGAACCTCGATTATCGCGGGATCGGTTTTTTATCAGTTCATTTCAGCAAACACATCGCGACACATTCAATCGTGGCCGCTTTGTACTTAACTGCTGTAGAATACTGAAATAATATTTAATTTAATTTTGGCCTGATTTGATTACTGTCCTGAGGTTTAAATTTTAGAAGTCTTCGACCTACAACTTTGGCGGTAAATTATTTTTTTGATAAACCTGGTGGAACCATTCACTATTTGTAAAATTAGATACAGAAACATGTCAACAATCGACCTAATTCTAGCGCTGTTTGTTTCGATCGCTTATTTCTAGACAAAGGTGTGTCTCTTATTGTGTGCATTGCATTATTAAAATTTTGAAATTTTTAATTCTTTAACACACTGTTAATTTATCGAACTTGAAAATCAAGCTACTGTATTAATGGGGAGAAGTTTTGATATTGTGTGTTTAGATGTGGCATCCGTGGCGTGGCAATGGAGACAGACTGAAATCGCAATTTTAGAAACGATGACTGTGTTTGATATTTTGAAACGAATTCTGAATTCTCGTGGTTTTCGGTGGTTAGTAGGATACGAAACGATTTGGGTGTTTGATATCGGTGTGAAAACTATTCCAGAGTATCCGTGGCCCATCGCAATGTCGATAGTGGTCTAGCTTGAAATATTACTAATTCTTCTTCTATAGCTCTACAGCCTCAAGAATTCTTGACCTTGTATTACTGGCTTCCTTGACCAGCTTTACCCATTGCTGGATAGTCAGTCCTGTGTACGGTGAGGCGCTTCGGAAAGGGATTTCATACCGGTTTGCTGATATTTTTTAAAATCAAATTTCTGACAAAAAGTAGTTGTTCTTTTCCGCACATAAAACTCGGTTTGAATGGCGGTTCGAAACGCGCAAAGCATCAGATTTTCCGGCCAATTCAAATATGTGGTGTAATAGAACGTAATTTCAAAAACGGTTGAAAACTGGTCGCTTTGAGGGTTAACCAATGCACCATGTGACAGCAGCTGTCAAATTGCTCTCGAAAACATCACACCAGACGTAAACAAAGCCTATCCTTGGCAAGCATAGCCACTTATACGATACGAAAACGAAAATGGTGCTTCTAAACCACAAAATTCTCCTCATTTTCGGTAAGTGAATGGCTTTCCTTTGGCCGAAACGTATTTTCCATTGTTAATTCAATACCAACCGCTTCGAATCGGATTGTGTTTACTCGTAGTTTTCCTACCACTAGTCAGCAATGCGAACGCCTTTCGGTTCAAGAGTTTAGATTTCTACATGCAACTGTGGAACGGTGAATTCTTCGCGTCCAGTCCATTCGGTGGGGGTTCGAGTGTAGAAAAGGCGAAGGACGAGAAAGTCGAAAACACCGAGCCAAGCACAGTTCCACCACCTGAACAGCGCAAATGGTACCTAAGCTCGTGGTACGATTACATCACGTACTGGGACAAACTGTACTGCCCGCTGGTACAAATCCATCAGCAGGAGGATGGTACGAGTCCGGACGGTAGTCGCAAATCGCCACTGCGCGTAAAATGCAATCCGGTGGAAACAAACGGCACGCTCTTCATCATCACCTCGCCCAAGGACATTGTGCAAGGGTTCCCGCACGGTGGCAATGCAACCAAGCGGAACGAGGCGGGCCACTGTTTTCTGATGCTGTTCTACACGCAAACCTGTATCCACAGTGCGATGGTGGCACCGCACTATAACGCCCTGGCACGGCACTTTCCCGATTTGCTGGTGACCGCGATTGATGCGTACAACTTCCATTACCTAAACGGTGAGTTCGGAATCGTGGGACTGCCCACGATAATGCTGTTCCACCAGGGACGTCCGCTGGTGAAGTACAACGGTACGGAGATGACGCTCACGTCGCTGGCCAAGTTTGTCACCCGGCACACAGGCATCGAACCACGGTTGGTGAACCAAAAGAGCAGCACCACGGTACTGCACTACATATCGGACGATTTCAAAGGTCCACTGTCGAACAAGGTGGAGTACCGGACGGATTACTGGCTGTATGTCGCGTGGGCTTTCATCCTTGTCTGCACGTGCTACTACTTTTCGAAATCAACGCTGTACGCACAGATCATCGAGATGATCAAGCGAAATTGGCGAGAATCGGCAGCGCAGCATAGTTAAGCAGGAAGGAGTACAATCTAATTCTGTTTCCTTCTGCTTAGTTGTTATTGATGTGTTGCGTTTAGTTTTAACGTAAAATTAAAGAAATAGACGTACCAAATTGGTTCGACTTGTATTTAGTGGCTACTTTTACAATTTTCGTTGTCAGAAACGTTCGTGTTAAGGTTATATGTTCTACTTCTTATTGGTTGTGTTTTTACTATGGGTCCGATCTATGTGCATTATTAGGAAAATACAAAAGAAAAGCATGTGGAGGAAGAGATATAAAAAACTTTTAACAACGATCCTGCCAGGAGTCGAACCTGGAATCTTCTGATCCGTAGTCAGACGCGTTATCCATTGCGCCACAGGACCCGCTTATGAAGAGGGTGTCTTAAACATCGTTTGATGTTTTGCGAATGACAGCGATGGTTTCAATACAGTGCATGTTTACTGTTTGAACTAAAATCATTACCTCAATTGTTCTGCTTATGTAAATTTTTTGCTCATTTCAAGATGTTTGCTCATCCTTTGCCGAATAAAAGCAATAATTTTGCTCTGTAACTTTGTTTATACACGTTCTAATAAACTCTTTACTAAAAATATTACAATACTAGCTGTAAAACAATCAGTTGGGGCAGCAAAAAATGGCCGAGACCAGTTTCTATCAGGTGCCCACTGATCTCAGATTGTGTGTTCCATCCTTGTCAAGGGGAGTGCTAACCTGCTCTCCTTTCAAATGACACGAATTTCCTCGAATTTTTTTCGATATATATACCCTTCACGTAAAATTCTTGTTCTAGCGATAGATAGCGAAGAACACTACAACAGTCGCTAAAAGTGCAACCGGAACGTAAAAACGTTCCGTAAAAACGTATTAAAAAATGTTCCCTAATGATTAATTGCTGACCAGCTGGTTGAACAGATTAGTATTTTCTTTAAAATATTGCTTATCCTGATTACAAGCTCTACTTATTCGTTTAAGATTGCTTCGTAATAAGCGTCCAGCACAACAGTACGATGAACTTTCATGTACCGTAGGACAATGTTACGTACTCCACTACTTCACAAAAGCAAGCAATATGCAAGTATCGCATATCCCAGAGCGCTGTTCTACTTCTACAAAGCTATTAATTAGTAAGGGAGGTTAAGATAGAATAGCAATTGATATAGCTCTTCTTACCAATTTGCCAAGCCATGTCTGAAAAGAGAAAAGAAACATTCATTGGCCCCATTAACATATTCTTCAGGCGATTGTGTTACATGCTAGCGCACATACCTTCTGCTGACTAAACCCACTAAAACTTATTCGAAATCAATCAGTCCACGACGCAGTTCGTTAAAATGCAATGCAGGATCATGCAATGATCTTAAAATGCAAAATGCAATGCAGGGATTTTTTGCCTGTGATTCCTCGATATTTGTAAACAAACTGGATGCACTTTCCGTCGGACTTTCGTTTGATGAAATGTGTACACAAAAAGTTTCGTTGAGTTTCGGCTTTTCTGAAGCGTTTCGTTGTGTCTGAAGCGTTTTCCTGAACTGTCAAAACATGTTCTGTCAGCGCACTGTGGGAAGCGGCTTCGCAAACAAATAATTTATTTTCTGTACATTTCTGTGTAAATTATTAAATTTTAGGCTATAACGGAGCTATATTTTGTTCTAAATGTGATATTTAATTACCATTTAAAGTGTTTAAACTTTAATTTCCGATATATTGTCTTGTAATGAGCTAATAAGTGGAGTTTTTCGATTTATAAAATAATTTTACTTCCAGCTCGTACAACTTTTCGAGCCCTTGCGTTAGGTGTATTTACAATATAGTTTTATCAAAATATTTTATTCACAGTTGGAATATTATTTCCTATCATTTAACAATAACTTTAACCGTATTTTTCTTCCATAATGTCACGGCAAAGATCGCCAGTCCGGAACCTCGGTGCGCGGGTGACGTGTATTATTTTGCCGCAAAGAACATTTTGGAAAATCTGTGTCCGTTCTGTGGGTGGGATTACAAATCGGCCGAAACGGGTCGTTATTTGTTCGTGAATTTGTGCATTAGTATTTATTTGTGTTCAGGTAAGAACAGGCGACAAGCGGCGATCAAAGTTTGTTTGCTGAAGGTGCATTTTACCGAGTTTCGGGAGCATTGTTTATTGGACCGTACCGTAATGTTTTCGTTTGGTATTCGGCCAACTCATCAATTCCTACACAACCACACTATAACTGCTGCATACTGTTCTATGGAAGCTCATATTACAGTTCTATGTTTGCTGGTCTCTTCATGCTTTGTAATTCAATTTAAGTAACGTAAGATTTTGTGTGAAAACAAACCCATTTAGAGATCTCTACCTCGTGCCCTAGTTCCAGCACCAAAGATAAGAACTTTAACTGCAGAGAGTTCATTGAACTTCCGGTGTTCCAGTTCCAGATCGTCTCGGTTTGTGTAGTGTGTTTTATTAATTAAAATTCTTTCTCTGCCTCTCTTTCCCTCTCGCTTCCGGTAGTCCCCTAGCAATACACGATGAAGGTGAAGGAGTTGCAGAAGATGGTGAATGTGGCCTGGTCGCCGGCTCAGCAGGTCCCGATCATGCTGGCCGCCGGTACGGCCGCACAGCAGCTGGATGCTTCCTTCAGCACGACCGCTTCCCTCGAGCTGTACTCGATCAATCTGGCCGATCCGAGCTACGATCTGGAGCTGAAGGGCAGCCAGCCGAGCACACACCGCTTTCACAAGCTGCTCTGGTCACCGTTGGCCGGCGCAGCGGCAGGTGACCCGGCCACCGGACCGAGCGGGCTCATTACCGGTGGTTGCGAGAGTGGTGTGCTGCAGGTGTACAACGTGGCACAGCTGCTGGCCGGACAGAATGCACTGGTCGCCCAGCAGGAAAAGCACCAGGGTGCGGTCCGTAGTCTCGATTACAACCCGTTCCAACACAACCTGGTAGCGAGCGGTGCGTCCGAGTCGGAAATTTTCATCTGGGATCTCAACAACACGGCCGTTCCGATGAGCCCCGGTGCGAAGGTGACGCCGCACGAGGACGTGCAAGGCTTGGCCTGGAACCGGCAGGTGCAGCACATTCTCGCATCAGTCTTCCCGTCCCGGTGTGTGATTTGGGATTTGCGCAAGAACGAACCGATCATTAAGCTGAGTGATACGCAGTCCCGGATCCGGTGGCGGGTTGCCCAGTGGCATCCGGACGTTGCCACGCAGCTGTGGCTTGCCAGCGAGGAGGACCAGTCCCCAACGGTACAGCTGTGGGATTTACGGTACGCAACGGCACCGGCCAAAACGTTCCAGATCCATCACCGCGGCGTGTTGGGGTTGACCTGGTGTTCGAAGGATCACGATCTGGTGGCATCGTGCGGTAAGGACAATCGGATCATCTGCTGGAATCAGAACACGGAGGATCCGAACGGCGAGGTGCTTTCGGAGCTGGCCACAACGAACCAGTGGAACTTTGACGTTGCCTGGTGCCCACGGAATCCGGCCCTGATTGCTGGGTCGAGTTTCGACGGGAATGTTACGATCTACTCGATCCACGGTGGAGTGCATCAGCAGGTGCAGACGAGCAACAAGATCGCTGATTCGTTCCCCGGAATGGAAAACATTGGCCACGAACCGTCGCAATCGGTTCCGCTGCAATCGCACGGAGCGGTTAGCAACGATCTGAAGCGTCCACCGCGCTGGATGCGAAGACCGGCCGGCGCTTGCTTTGGCGTGAGTTTTGTGATCGTACACCGTGCAAGGAGCAAACTGTAAACATCCTATATTTTCAGTTCGGTGGCAAGCTAGTGACCTTCAACGGAAACAGTCGCACCGTGACGGTGAATCAGGTCGTTACCGATCCGGAACTGATGGAACGTTCGAACCAACTCGAGCGGGTGCTGAACGAGGGCAACTTCATCGAGTACTGTCGCCAGAAGGCGGACCAAACGACCGATCAGTACTCGCGGTTGATGTGGTACTTCCTGAAGGCAAACTTTGAAAATGACCCGCACGCCGAAATGCTCAATCTGCTCGGTAGGATGTGGGAACATGTGGACAAAAAATCACAAATCAATACTAACTTTGAAATGTTTTCGTTTATGCAGGATATCAAGCGGATGATACGGCAAACAAGTTCAAGCAGTACGTGTTGGATGGACCGAAAAACGAGGATTCCAATGCGGTGGATGGACTCAGCGACCAGATGGCTGGCTTAAGTCGGGTAAGTTTACTACCATGCACAAGCTTTCCGTTAGCGTTTTTCTTACCCTTAAGTTACACCATTATACGCACTGTTTCGGTTTGCTTTTAAGTTAGTTCCAATCGTCCCTCCCTGGCTTCGGTTCGTAAATAAGCATTGTGTTCTCTATCCCCCCCTCCCCTTATTACCGATTCCCGGTTTTGTTTGATTTTTCTGTGGATTAAAATATCAGCTTGTATCACGGCCAATTAACGCAAATCACTACTACCGTTTTCTTCGAACTGCGACTGCAATTGCTTTCTCTCGACCTTCCCCCCCCCCCCGGGCACGATGCTTTAATGTGCGTGCGGCTGTATGTATGTATGTGCGCGTGTGTGTGTGTGTTTGTGTGTATGTGTATCTATCTAGAATAATTCAACCGAAACGGAAACCAGTACGGACGACAGTACTGATCTATCGGTAAGCTATACGATCCATCTGCCCATTTGCCCTACGAATTTGAACTTTGTTTAGATTAACCGAGCCACATTTAGAACAGGTTCCAGGTTTGTTCCTTTTCATTTGTTTGGATGTGGAGTATGTTTCGGGTTTCTGTTTTGGTTCATTCTTCATTAGGTGCGCAAGAAAGTTAATTTTTTTTTCTGTACAAAATGGTTCTAAATTTGGACCCCCTAAAATTGAACCTTTTTTTCGACTGTGTTTCGACAACCTGGGACGGTCTTGGACTGGATAATCACAAAGGCTAAGGAGTAGAATAGGCTCACCAGTTGTACGGGGCGCAACTGTATGCTAGTTGTGTGAAAGTTTACGGTGAAATGTGTGCATGGGGATTTAGGACACAAAAGTAATGTTTAAATTAACCGTTAATTAGGTAAAAAAGATGTTGAAAGTCATTATAAAGTGTCATGAAAATTTGTTAAAGTGTTCATTAAAATCAGATAAAATAACAATAATATTATGAATCAATAACAATAATTTATATACATGACTTATTAGAAAAATAGTTTAATATTCATAATTTTATCTAAAAATTTTTAGAAATCATATCATAACTATAACTACATTTTACCACTCCAAATGAAAATGCTTTACATTACTTTATGTACACAACTTACAGGGGGTTTAAATTAGTGATGTGCAAACTGAATCAGAATGAGTGAATGACTTAAATCTTAGCAATGAATTAGATGATTTAAATCATCACGAAGAGTTATTTCAACTCACCTTTGATTTAACTCTCCGTGCCGACTAGCCACTCACTCACTGCGTTTTAACTCACTCACCTCGTTTTAACTCACTCACCTCGTTTTTACTCACTCACCTCGTTTCTACTCACTAGAGAGTTAAATATCGTATTGGCATATCGCGAGTTCATTCCGATGCTCAGTAACATTTTGTTTTTGCTTCATTGACATTTTGCGATGCATTAACAAAGTTTTGCCCAAAGATCGCTTCGACATCATATAATAACTGACGAGCAGTATAGTTGAAAGTTTTAGAGCGGCCGTACAAACAAGCGAAAGATCTACAAAGTCCCTTTTAAAAAAATTTTTATGAACAATCTATCCTTACGTTACCGTATTCCACGTTACCGTATTATATCCTCGTTACCGTATTGTATTTTCTTAAATCATCGTGTGATTGTGATCAATGCGATATGCCAATACGATATTTAACTCTCTAGTGAGTAAAAACGAGGTGAGTGAGTGGCTAGTCGGCAAGGAGAGTTAAATAAATATTCAAGAATAAACCCTTAAAGAGTGAGTATAAGATGTAACTCACTATTGTAACTCATTCACGCTACTGACTGGTTATTCTCATCACTAGTTTAAATTAAATAATTTTGTCCTATCTTGCCATGTTCTCGTTCCACTGTGCACTTCCACGAAATCTTGCGTGCGAATGTGTTCCAGGCAACTTGTGGGCCTATTCTACTTCTTAGCCGAATTTTTTATTCGTTGGCGAAAGAAAAAAGGACAGCTATAACTATGTTGCGCACCCAATTTGGTTTAATTATTGTGTACTTTGTAACATATATTCTTGCTTTGAAGTTTTTTTGTTTATGGGCTTCATTTAATTTTATATGGTTTATTCCACAACAAAACTTACTAATGTTAATTATTTGTTTGTAGCTTTTATTTGTGTGACGTTGCTGCTATATTTTGCGATCTTTCGTATCGAGAAGTTCACATACTGTTCTGAAAATTATAATTTCATTTTACAACAAATATATTAAAATGCGTTTAAAAATACAGGTCAATTTGATATTTGATTTCAAACTTAATTAATTATGATGAAAATATTAGGAGCTGATTTAAGTAACTTAAAAACGAATTAAACTATAGTCAAACGAAATAGGAAAATAATTGCTTTATTATAATTATGATTTAACAAGACTCAAATTAGGCAATATATAACCCCTTTTGTTAGGTAAAATGCTAATAACACTCTGGTTTCCCCATTCCCACTGATCACACCACAGATCACCGACAATAATGCAGTGTTCGATGCGATCGCGGCCGGTAGCAAACAGTCCGAGACGGATAAATCGGCGGCCGCCAAGCAAAATGGAACGGGTGGTGAAGTGCCGTACAAGATCCGCACCGGTCAGGATAAGGAGGGATTAATTTGTGAGGCACTGCTGACCGGCAATCTGGAGGCAGCGATCGAACTGTGCATGCAAACGGGCAAAACGAGCGAAGCGTTAATCCTAGCCATGAACAGTAAGTACAGTATGAGGGCGATCGCGAGAAGAGCAAATTAACTCACAGCATTTCGTTGGTTTTAGGTGGTTCGGATTTGTTGGCCAAGGTGCAGTATCGCTATCTGCGCGACAACGAGAACTACCTGTCGAACCTGATCTCGGCGCTGGTGCTGTGCGATTGGACCGGTGTCGTGACGCAGTGTACGATTGACTCGTGGAAGGAAGCGCTGGTGGCGGCCATTACCCACTGCAAGCATCAGCTACCGCTGCTCTGCGAACGGTTGGGCGAGCGGCTCCAGCAGGAAGCGGCCAGCAATGCCGATCTTGCCCGGAACGCTATTTTGTGCTACATTTGCGCCGGCAGCACGGAGCGATTGGTTGAAGCGTGGCAACTTTCGAAGGGTGCACCGTCGATCAACGGAGAGCTTGCTGCGGGGGGAGATGATGAGCTCGATAAAAACAACAACAGCAACCGCGATCTGCAGGAACTGGTGGCGGTGTCGATGCTGTTGCAAAAAGCGCTGGAAAAACAAGGCCGTGCATCTCCGGCTGCTGGCAAGTTGGCCGACCTGTTGTCACAATATGCGAGTCTGCTAGCTGCCCAAGGATCGCTGCCATCCGCGCTGACTTACTTGGGCAATTCGACCGATCCGGAGATGGAGGAATTGCGCGATCGACTTTATTACGCACTGGGCCACAAGACGTACACCCCGATGGGTACGGGAAGGCCACAGTACGCTTCCCAGCAGCAGCAGCAGCAGCAGCAGCAACCACCGTTCAATCCGATGTTCCCCACCATCGGACAGGCGGCTAAGATGAAGGCGGCATACGGGCAAACAATGCCGCCGGCACCGGTTCCAACGCTCAATACCGCCGCCACCATGCAGCAACAACCCAGCTGGTCCACCTCTCCCTTCCAACAGCCACCGATGGGTGTGATGCCACCACCGGTTGCGGCAAACTCTGTCGCACCGCCACCCCTAGCCACAAAGCCCCCGGTAGGACCGCCTCCGTCCGTCGGCGGTGCCGGTAACGATCTTTCCCAACCACCACGCCCATCAAGCGTTAGCTCACAGTCGGGTGGAACCACGCTGGGCCGGGCCAAGTACGTGCTCGATCCATCGGTCCAGTCCGGTTCGAGCTATGGACAGCAGAGCTCCAACTTCTACAACCCAATGGGCTACCAGCAGCAGCCACAGCAGCCAACTGCACCGATCGTGAACCAACCGCCACAACAGCCCATGTCAAACTTTTACAATCCGGCGAATGCACCGGGTCAGACAACTAACTTTAAACCCTTCACCCCGGCACCGCTTGTGCAAGCCTCACCGTACATGCCGGGAATAGCTCCTCTGGATGTAACGCAGCAGCAGCAGCAGCAGCAACAGCAGCCCGGAATGGGTTATCCGCCACCACCGTCGCAAGCTGGCGCACCACCCATGGCGAACGTGCAACGGAATCCAACGCCACCACCCGGCTGGAACGATCCACCGGCACTGAAATCTTCCAGCAGACCGCAAGTGAGTGTGAATGGGAAACGGGTCTTTATTTGGTTGTATAGACGGTCGAATGAGACGTTTAGGATATGTAGCTGTCTCTCTCACTCTCTCTCTTACATTTCCATACCATTTTTAATCCACTTAATCCACTCCTATGAGAGTCCTCTTTATTTTATAATCATTTTTCCTGTGCACTTACCTTCTATTGTACATATTTATTTCCTTCTTTCTCTCTCTCTCTCTTTCTTATGTTATACTCTGTTTCTTTTCTATCTTTATGTTTTCCAATGTTAATAATGTCCTTATCGGTGTGGCAATTATGTTATGTTTTTCCCTTTTACTTTACACCTTTCTCTCTCTCTCTCTTTCTCTGTGTATCTATTTCTATCGTGCTTGTGTGGGGATGTTTTTGGAATGTGTGTCGGCCACACGGTTCGCTAATGTCCTTGTACCGAATGTGTGTTTGCGTAGTATTCCGAACAGTACGAAATGTCCGCCGTCCACGCCGGCACCAGACGATGGCGCCGCATTATTGATACGCACTCGAACGACCATTCGAACCGTTCCACGCCACAGGTTAGCGAACGTCCGATCCTTGCGTTGCGCACTGTTGTGTTCTGTTTTGTTTTTTACCTCTTCTATTTCGGTTTTTGTCCTTTTTTTAACGTCCATTGTGCATCTGCAAGTTCATGGTATCATTGGAAAGTTAGTTTTGTTAAGCCGAGAACTACAAACTTAAGTGACAGTTTGAACGAAAGCTAGTTCAATTTTCGGTTTTCTTTTTTTTCTAATAGGACATTCCATAGGGATACGATCGCTTTCATGTTTGATAATGTTCATTGCTGCATTTTGCATATTTTTGCAAGCTTCTTGTTTACGTTTTGTTTTCATGTTCACTTTAATACTGTTCAGAAAGATGATATGTTCCGATTAATACTTCATTTTATATATTCAATTCATTTGATGCACTTTTCACCTTTCATTGTCTTGTTTTGTCTTTGTTTTTTCCGCTTTAGAATGTTTTATTAACACTAGTGAATGTGGCCCGGTAACAGGGCTACGCTACGGAAACTCCACGGTGTTCCCCAATTCGGCGGGAGTGATTTTTAAGTCCTATTTATAGTCAATTTTGTTCATGTCTGAACAGTTGCAGTCAGTTGCATGATTTTACCCGTAACGACGAATAGTCAAGTCGGGGCGGCGATCTGGATAAGATTTGATTCCAGACACTAACACCAAAAAGCCCATTTTGTTGTCTTCTGGAGCGGTACAAATGACCGTTTGAGATCAACTGCCATTCTGTTTCAATTTGACAAAAAGTCGGTTTGTCGGTTCAAAAATGCCATCCCAACCAAACATATCAAGTTTAGGGTAAATTGATGCATATGCATAAGCATACAATGATTGTAGACGAATTCTCCAATCTGTCACTTTGTTGGCATAATCAGTTTTGCAACCTATTTTCTTGTTTTTACTGGGAATTTAGAAGAAGCTTTACTGTAGAGATTTAGTGGGCTTCTTGTGAGATAAATGTATAAACTTTAACTTAAGACATTTTCGACGCTATTGGCATATCGCTCCAGGGAACGAAGAGGATCCAGGAGTCAGTGGAAAATTAACAGAACAGGTTTTCGCCCGGAAGCTCGCCGGGGTGAGAGGTTTCGCCGGTGGTCAGAGAACCCATTAATTCTTGTTGCATAAACTACTCCAAATCAGGTCCGCGCCTCAGGTGAACAGTGGGTGACCCCTTATGCAAGGGGCCTTGCCTTGAACTAGGTGCCTTGCATTAAGGGTGTAAAGGTGTGAGGGCCTCGATGGTTGTTGCCCGTGAGAAAGGATCCCTCGGCCACACCTTATAAAACATTGGGAACCCCAGTCTCCGGGCGGTCTGGTGGCCGAGGCGACAACGGCGCCGGTCTTCACACGGCAGAGCCGGGGTTCAAATCCCATCCAGAACGCCTCCCCGTTTGTAAGGCTGAATTGAATACTTTACTACGGGTAAAATCAAGTCACAGAAAGCCAGAAATGGCAGGACACAAGACCTTTTGAGGTTGTAGTGCCACCGAAGAAGAGAACCCAAGTGTTCACTTGGAGACATTGCTGCTCATCTCCCAGTTTGTCAGGTTATCACCCATGGTCCGCCCGGTCCGCCCGGTCCGGAGGACATCTCCTATTGGCCTGACGCTAATAGGCGGTTCAACCGTTAAAACCTTTCGGCGGGTGCCTTTTTTAGGGTGGGGTACTGTAACCTGCCAACTTTCCAGAGTTTCTTCCTGTGATTCAAAGTCATTCATTGTTCTAGAAACAACATTAGGATAATTTCTCCGGAAAAGTCACCATTTATACTTCATAAAATGCAAAAAAATTACATTAAAATCACTTCTTCAACTAACCATGCAAACACACTTGCATCGCTTGTGTGCATCGGTTACTTTGATAACTACCAAACGGGTAACGAACGGGGAACGAACGGGGAACGAACAACAGTGGTACTTGCTTACTTATCAGGCGCTACAACCGCTTTGCGGTCTTGGCCTGCTGCAACAATCCTCGATACCGCTCACGGTTTAGCGCCGTCGTCTGCGAATCCATTATCCTGGCCGTTCTGGTGGACGCATCAACGCCATCACTCTCCATCTCAATTTGGGCCTTCCACGCCTCCTCTGTTCGTGCGGACGGCCTAAAAGGACTTTACGGGCTGAGTCGTCCGGTGTCATTCTCATGACGTGGCCAGCCCACCCGAGCCTGGCGCGTCTAATACGCTACACCACGGTGAGATCAACGTACAGGGTACACATGCGGGGCCAAAAATCCTTCTGAGCATCTTCCTCTCGAAAGCGGCTAAGAGGGCTTCGTAAATTTTGGACAGAGTTCATGTCTCAGAGGCGTTTGTGAGTACTGGGACTAGGAATGTTCTGTACAGTCCCAGCTTCGTCCGTCGCGATAGGTATTCAGAGTGGAGAAGTTTCCTCAGGCTGTAGTATGACCGCTGGGCAGCTAGCAACGTTGTCGGTGCTGACTTTTGACCCCAAACAGTTGAAGTTTTGGACGACTTCGAAGGTGCGGTCACCTATCTGTACATCACCCCTGCGTAAATCAGTGTTTGTTAGCAGGGCCGCTAAACACTGGTAACCATGGAGACGTAACACAGCGTTAGTCCTTTATAGAACTTGTATAGGGATTGTACAGGGATTTGAAGAAAATAGTTTTTCTTTCATTTTCTGTTTTCTCCTGTGATCTTTGTTTTCGCTGTTGCTCTTTATGAATCATTTTTTTACTATTCTTCACTGTGCATTATTTATTTTATCACCGACTTCTTAACGATTCTAACTTTTGCTTTCCTTTTTTATAGACTGTTTTATAATCTCTTTTTCTTACTCGCTATCTAACTGAATAACATGCGCTTAACCTTTTTCTTCTTCACAAATTTATCATTATTAAACGCTTAACTTCGCCATAGTTGAATTATTAAATGTTTGTTTATTGATTGATGATGATTTTGTTAACATTTTAAAACTTTTCTTCACCTTTTTATGATAAACATTTTTTTTATTATTTTGAAATTTTTTAACTACATTTTAAGACTTGTTGAACTTTTCTATTTTATTATGCTTTAGTTTTACTTTGGTTTAAAAAGGATTTTATTCGGCGGTTTGGCTTATAACACACTCAACCACTGGACGGCTTTCAACTCCTTGCCTTTTTGTGCTTTAACTAGTTCGCGGCTTGCCGATAGGAACCGAACCGTGTTTTACATTCCCAGTACGACCAGCTTTCGCTAATGCTTTTTTGCCTTTCTCTCCCCCTCTCTCTCTCTCTGAATGTTTTTTGTGTGTGTGTGTCTCTTTTTCTCTTCCCAAATCCAGCCTAAAGTTGAGCCGAACGTTATGGCACCGATCACGTCACCACTTCCGGCCGGTTTGGCACCCTCGAACGGATACCCGGACACGAACAGTAACTACATGCAGGCTGCCAGCCAGCTACAACAGCAGCAGCAGCAGCAGCAGCACCAGTCTTACATGACGCCCCAGTCAACGATGTACAATCCGACGATCGGTGGTGGTCCGCAACAGAATGCTGCCCCGGGACTGCCGCCACAGTCCAGCACGATCAATTATCAAAACTTCCAGCCAACGCTACCGTCGGCCGGATATCAGCAGACCGGTGGCATGTACTACCAGGGACAGCAACCGATGGACGGTGGACAGCAGCAACCCATGCAACCGCCGGCACCGGAACCACCGAAGCAGAAGCCACCGCTACCGGAGCAGTACGTGTTTATGCAGACAGTATTTGAGGAGCTGAAGAAGCAGTGTGTAGCGTCGGCGGGAAATCCGGTAAGGCGAGAAGGCTTTTCTCTTAACACATCATTTTACTAATACATTTTTTTATTCATTTGTATTTCGCAGCAAACGAAACGAAAGCTGGAGGACGTCTCGAAAAGGCTAGAAATGTTGTACGATCTGTTGCGCGAGAATAGGGTAAGTTGAAGGGGGTTTAAACAAAAATAGGAAGCGAAACTCACCGCACAACCGTCTCTTTCAGCTTTCGCAAAACACTCTCAACTCACTGAACCAGCTGGTGGCCCTGATACAGGCCGGCGACTACGCCAACGGTATCGGGCTCCACACGCAGATGGTATCCGGGCCGGACTTTTCCCAGATCGCTAGCTTCATGCCGGGCATAAAGGTGCTGCTGCAGTCGGCCATGCAGCTGCAGGTGTACCTCCGATAAGGCACGACCGGTGTGAGTGTGTGTTGAGAGGTTGTAACTGCATTTTGTGTGATGCACGTGTGTATACCGTTCGTGCTCGGAAAGCCATCTTGGCTTATACTTACTTGCGCCAGTTCAAACTCGTGTACGGGTACGAGGAGAGGATGGTTGAAAAAAAAAAAAATGGGGCGAACACTAGTTCATCATTGATAATACAGCAGAGGAAGGATATAAATCCTGGTAGTTAAATACGTGTATAATCCCGTGCTAATGATTAGGTTTTTTTTTGGATAACGAAATGAATAAACCTACCTATATTTACATCGCTATGATTTAATATATAAATATAGCTGCGACATAATCCGATGCAAAGTCAGCTTTTTTCGTTTGCTAACCGAAACCGAAACTAGAAGATTAAGATAAAAGATTGACACACACACACATACAGGCTGACGCTCACGTTTGATAATTAAGTGTCTGTTTAGTAACTATTAGCGGGCGTCTCGTGGTTCTATGGTTGGGCGCGCTAATTGTTGTCGCTAATTGCTATCGTTTTGATGATAATATCGAGCACGAAGCAATTAACGGCAGCGCGCATTAGATGAGATCTTGTTGGTGGTCGATCCCATTAGTTAGCAGCAGTTGTCGCTAATTAGCAGGAGTATGGGGAGGTTTTTATCTTCTTCTTTTGTTTAAAGGGTAGTTTTCTTACAAGATCAGGGTTAAAACGTAACGAGTACTACTGCTCATGTATTGGACACTGTTGGGTGATGAGGATGGGATTCGCTTCAATCTATGACGTCTGCCGTCAGCGGTCTGAATTTTTTTTACGGATTATTTTAGCCGTGCCTTCTGAAGCCAACCATTCTGAGTGATTATCTGTTGCTTAGGAATTAGCTGAGGAGCTGACGCTTTCGGCTTCAGGTGTAGTACGACGAAGCCATCCTCAGTGTTCCTCTGTAGCTTCTGGTGCCTTTTCGGATTTTACATGACTATCGATTGGCCTGAACCTTTTCTTTGCCCTCGATTTTCTACAGAAAAGGGGAGATGTTGTAGAAGCCGAGTTGGATTGACTAACCTCAACATCTCAAACTTTGCTCAAGGAGATGAATGATTCTATCAATTTGTGTTCCCTATTTCTAATATTTCAGAAAAGTGGCCTCGGCTCGGGTGCGAATTAATATAAAATTAAGCCTAATTAATGTTTCCAAATGTTCAACTCTCAGTCATTTTGAAGGTATTTAAAATATGTTTTAATATTCCTAGTAGATATTGATTTTTAAGCTTCTATGATATAAAACTCTTGAGCGCAGGGCCAGTTACCCTGCCTCAAGTAACCTACCGACTACGGAAAGCAGAAACAATTATGCGATACCCGATTCGCATAATTCGATGCGATTTTAAAGCCGCATATGACAGCACAGCCAGGGTAAAACTGTACGACGCAATGAGCTCTTTTGGAATCCCGGCCAAGCTTACCAGGCTTGTAAGAATCACATGCCAGATGAAGGTGGATGGAAAACTCTCAGGGCCCTTTGCTACCTCCAAGGGCTTGCGCCAGGGAGATGGGCTTGCCTGTCTCCGTTTTCAATCTGGCGCTAGAGAAAGCTATCCGCGACTCGGATGTGAAAGCTTCGAGGACCATCTTCTATAAGTCTATCCAGATCCTAGCATACGCTGATGACATAGACATAATTGGTTTGAGGCTCTCCTATGTAGCAGAAGCTTATCAAAGGATCGAGCGTGCGGCACAGAACCTCGGGTTGGAGATTAACGAGGCGAAAACCAAAATGATGGCTGCCCTGCTAACAAACACAGGTTTTATGCAGGAGTCGCGACGAAGCTTGGACTGTACAGAACATTTATAGTCCCAGTACTCACATACGCCTCTGAGACATGAACTCTGTCCTCCGGTGGGTTGGTCACGACATGAGAATGACACCGGACGAACCAGCCCGTAAAGTCCAAGGATGGACAGAGCAGGCGTGGTAGGCCCAAAATGAGATTGAGAGTGATGGCGTTGATGCGTCCGTCAGAACGGCCAGGATAATGGATTGGCAGACGACGGCGCTAAACCGTGAGCGGTATCGAGGATTGTTGCAGCAGGCCAAGACCGCTAGGCGGTTGGAGCGCCTGATAAGTAAGTAAGTATGATATAAAACTTATTTAAAATTGTTGAGAGTTAAAAAAGGTTAAACAAATTTGAAAACTTACATAAGAAAATTAATAACAATTAAAGCTCCTTATCATCTCAAACCAATCAAACACAACTCAATCTGTATAACAATCGCTGCTTCTGCGTTAAACGTCTAGCAGCAAACCAATATTGTTTTGTATATTTATTGCATTGTACGCCCCTCCTACATACATATAGAAATGTGTGTGTGTAAATATATAGCCTACATTTAGAGGTGTCTAACCCCCTGCTCACAAGCTCAAATAACATAATTAAAACAAAAATGGAGAAAAGGACAGTTAAAAACAGGAAGCAAATTAAATAAGAAACAGCAGCGTTCGCACACGCACACACATAAAAAAGATCGAACTAATCATAATTTAAAACTAAACAAACACATTAACACATATTTGCACGCACAGATTTAGCTCTAATGATCCCCTTATTCACCCCCCCCCCCCCCCCCCCCCCAGGATGTATGTTTCCCGGTTTGGCTTCGCCGCGTTAGCTATATTGGTTCCAGAAGAAGATATTTTAAAGAGATTGCGGAATGATGGTGATGATGATGATGCTGCTAAAACAAAGCAAACCCAAAATCAGATAACGTTAAAGCGTAAGGAATGAAGCTGCTAGGCTTGTTAGTTGGTGGCCGATCGGTTCGGTTCGATGTAGCTGGCACCGATCACCCGTAGGAACAGTGAGACGACGTAGATCACGACGAGCGTCAGCGCGGTAACGCTTAGCCAGCCGGTGACGGACATTTCCGGCTGCGGCGGATGTACGTGATCCTGCAGCCCGAGCCATCCGCCCCGCTCGACCAACCACCCGCTCAGATCCTCCTCGATCACGTCCGCCGTGCCCTCGATCAGCTGCTGCAGATAGTCGGCATGGTCCTGCCGCACGCAGTCGACCGCCAGCCCACCGGCAATCGCGAACAGCGAGATCACCTTGCCCCACGTGATGCCGCTCCTAAACAGATCCTTCGCCACCACGTGCAGCAGGTAGCCGACCGTGTCCGGTTCCGTCAGCTCGCCCCACGGCTCGTTCGAGATCTGCCGGCTAACGTTCGTGTAGAGGCGCGGGTGCATCCGTTCCAGCTCTTCGCCCATCCCGTTCAGTATGGGCAGGGCTTCCCGTACCACGACGCCACCACCGACCGCCGCACAGTGCTCCATCGAGTTGCGCAACCGCTGCAGGATCTTCCGGTTCAGCAGCCCGGACCGCTTCAGCCGTGCGCGTATGTACTCACCGCAAAGACATTTGCCCTGGAAAAGTGATGTTGTTGTTGTTGGACGGGATGAGTAATGGGAGCGCAAAAACACTCACACACACACACGCGCACACACACAGGCGGTGATTAACACCTTCGCGGCCGACGGTGGCGATTGTTGACGCTCCGTGCGCAAACAACCTTGAAAGGGCGCCATGATGGTGGCGAACGGCTGGCCAAGCTGATGCACTCACCTGATTGATAACGTCCTGGCTGGTGGTGAGATGGTGGATCGGACTTCGCTTGTTCGTCCAGCCGGGCACATTGGCGGCACTGCCACCGACCGAGGCGGATCCGATCGCGGAAGCTGCTGCAACGGCGGCGGCCACTATCGGCGAACGGGGGGGCGATCGAGGGGAAGCTGCATGATGCTGCAAACCTGCCGCGGAAGTGGACGACATTTTTAACCCCGGCGAGCGCACGGACGCAGCAGGCACACGCACTATCACTCGAGAGAAGATGCTGGGTGTAGTAGCAGTAGCAACAATAACAACGACGGTGGGTGGTGCCGTTCGGTCATCCCGTGATTGTGCACTACGGGCGCACGGTTCGGTGAGGGAGTGTAATGATTATTGTGCTTCCTACCACCACACTGACTGGCTGGAAAGAAGAGGAACGCAAGTTGTTGGAACCACCGGGTTGGAATGAAAACAACACTCGCCTAAATGGTTACCTTCTAAGGGAAAGAAAGAAGAGTACGGGATGCGAAGCGAAGCGAGCACTGTTTAGCGACGACTGGCAGCAGCTCTCCGTGTGTACATTCGCCGATGATAATCGAACACTTGATGATCGAGTGTCGGAAACATGGTGGGGGCCAAACGACCCTCTGCGGAGACGTCCTATTTCCGTGGATGATAAGGGGCTTTTCATTTCCAGTTGGAAGTGTTTTATTGACAATACAGAAATACTACTCTTTATTTAATCAAAAAATGGTTGCTTTATGTGAAAACCGTGTTTGAAAATGATCCCCATTTCGTTCCGACAACCGATCCGACGACCACCAGCTGTCGGATGTTGTTGCTCGCTTGACATATGGATGGTAGATGGTTGCTTGCAAGTGTAGGTAGATAGTATGCAATCGAGGGCCCAGGAAACAAATCGCGTGTTCAAGATCACCTTAACAACGGGCTGATGCTTATTAAGGAAGTGACTGCTAGGCAAAAGACTCGAGAAGGCCCCCCCCCCTGACAAAATTTGTTAGGCACTGAAGGATTTACGCCTAAATGTAAGCAATCCGCAGTACACGTTGCGAAAGCTTCACAGAGTACTTTCAGTGTGGTCAAAAATGGTTGAATAAAATCGAATGAAATATTGCTTATTATTCGATTAAACCCCCCTTTCTCTATCCTGACCATATTGGCTTACAGGAGCTACGTAATAATTTTGGGTCACCCTGGCAGGGACCAATCAGGCTTACAACATACGATTAAAGCGAATAATCGCTTATTATTCGATTAAACCCCCCTTTCTCTATCCTGACCATATTGGCCTACAGGAGCTACGTAATAATTTTGGGTCACCCTGGCAGGGACCAATCAGGCTTACAACATACACGGTGTTCCCGGACTGTAACGGAACATTGGTTCGATGGATACTTGTTAACGGGCATAGATATTCAGAAAAGCAGGAAAAATAAGAATAATATAATCTCAAACCACTTGTTACAATGTATATTATCATGCTCTACGCGCTGTCCAGTAACAGTATTCAGGAACTATGCACAATGTTTATATGGATCGAGTTATGACCATACAAAAATCCCACTGTGCCATAAAAATGACAGACCACAGTGCTGCACACAAAAGATTCTAGGGAGGACCTTTTCGAGTCTTTTACCAGCTGCTTATATAGATTTAGCAACAGAGAGTCAGATTGAAGACGATCTAGAATTTAAAAACTGAAAAATAATCATTTTCATGGGATATGATCACAAAAGTAGACGCAGAAGAGTATTTAACGATCTTTTATAATGGACGGACTCGTTGAGCTTATCAAGAATACTTGAACACATGAAACTTCTTCTTCTTCCTAGGCACTACAGCTTCAAGAGATCTCAGCCTGCCATTTTGGGGCTTTCTGTGAGTTGATTTTCTCAGTAGCAAAGCAGTCAGGTTTGGATGAGATTTGAACCTCGGTCGCCCAAACACCAGAAACTAGGGACGAATAACTTGATTTAACATGGAATAAGCCTCGGTAGTTTGAAAGCACTGAACTCTTAGTTTGTTTGAACTGGGATCAGCTTTTGAAACCTGATGTGACTCATGGGCTTCGGCACATTTTCGGCACAGCGGTTGGAGCTATTTGCTACCATGCTTGGCCTGATTGGAAAATAAGGAACAAACGTGGACTGAAATGATTAGGAAACATTGTGTTCAGTAAACAATCTCGGAGGATTGGATATCGCAAGTCCCGCGCGGATGGTTCATATTAATAGAGATTGTTTTGGATCGCGTTATTCTTATACTTATCACAATCGAGGCCAATTATATCAAAACCAAATTATATTTTTAATGTCCAGCCCTTTTAGGATTTTCCAGATTGTTTTACCGGAAGTCACTTAATTTTCCTAATTTTCCTTCTCGTTTCTCCGGCATTACAATCTTGGAGAGGATTGAATTCCCTTGTCGCAACCTCCAATAAAGCCGGTCAGATCAAAACAGTCATAGATTTCACGATGGGTAATACTAAAGAGTCGCTCCATCCAAGGATCCTCAGCTATTGGAGTCTCGTCCCAAGGGGCCTCGTCGAAGGCACCGATGGTGAGTTGAAGCTGACGCTGATTAGTAGACATTTTCTCAAATACGACTCTGAAGCAAACACACTGAAGATGGTCGAAATTAAGAGAATATATTTGGAAATAAATATAACCCTAGCGTCTTTAGCAGAAAGACAAACATAAACAGTCCTATCACACAGCTCGCCCCTACTAGACACCGTACCGTGAACGTGATCTCTTCCGGCGGTGGTCGCACCTTGTTCGCTAGACCGATCTGCAAATGGAAGATCGAAAAAAAGGATTAAATTGTTGGAAGGATTTTCCCTCCAATTCTTCCCACACACACACACACACACACACACACCCAACCACCGTTATCCGAGATCCAGGTGACTAGCTCGTCCTCGATCACGTCCGCCACACCCTCGACCAGCTTGGGCAGATAGTCCGGATGTCCCTGCCGCACGCAATCCACCGAAAGGCCGCCGGCGATGGCAAACAGCGATACCACCTTGCCCCAGGTAATGTCCGCCTTGAACAGGTCCCGTGCAATGGCACTCAGGAGTACTGGGGCCGTTTCGGGTGTTTTCAGCTCGCCCCGTCCAAAGCGAGTCAACTGCCGTGCAATGCCGTTGTAGATGCGTGGATACATCCGTTCCAGTTCCTCGCCCACCTGGAAAAGCAATTGGTTGTCCTTCTCAGTAAACCGAGCGTCCTTCTTGTTAAGCGTGAGACGGCAGGCTTCTACTTACACTCAATAGGGCCGGAAATACTTCCCGCACGACATGGATCGAAGGTGTCCCGACGATGCTTCGTATGCGTTGCAGACCCAGCTTACGATTAAACACACCGGACCGCTTTAATCGACACCGGATGTACTGACCGCACAAACATTTGCCTTGGGTGATGATGTCCTGGGAGGGTAGTACCGGTTGCTTCCAGCCGATCGTACTGGACAGCTTCCGTGTGACCACATCACTCACATTACTGAGCCGTCTGCGGGCGGACAGGGCAGTGCTGGAGGTGGACAGCGTTGAACCCATCCCATCTCGGTGACCAATCTCCGGGAAGCCTAGCAGTGCGGTTGAGTGTAGGTTGGCCGGGAAGCTAAACTTGCGCCGCGTGAGGATCGGAGCGCTGAGACGGTCCATCGAGGGCAGGTTCGGTGTGAGGGAGCCACCGCGTTCCCCATTGCCGAGACGGCTACCGGTGGCCAGGTTGTCACTGCTGAGCGATAACCGTCCCGGTACCAGGCCCGTTCCATTGTTGGCCGGATGTTCCACCTTTAGCAGACCGCCGCCAGACATGACGTCACGCTGGGTGGGAAAAGGTAAAGAAGAATCGAACACGAAAACACATTACTAAGTTGATTGAAATGATAAAGAGGCTAGGGGAGGACCTATCGAAACGGGCCAACACGTGACACCCGACGAACCCGGATCTTCGCAAAAGGGCCGCCCGCTTGTATGGGCAGGATCACTCAAGATCAAGAATGGCATACGAGCAGCAAGCAAGCAAGCAAAAAAAAAAAAAACAGTCAGCCATTCAAACACAAGCCACACACATCTGACCGACAGCTTGTCGATTGATTGATCAGAGAAGAGATTCTCATAGCACTCGATCCGGCAACGACAAACGGCAGCGCGCGAGGAAAGCAACGGCAACAAAAAAAAAACAGAATATGACGAACACGCGCCCCGGCTTTGCCATATTTGACGCCTGACAAGACCACGGACACACATACGATGAGATGAGACATCGTGGAGCAAACATAAAAAAGGGGAAAAGAAATGAGCAGATCTCCCTGCTTTTGGGGAGTGTCATCGGTTGGGGAGGTTTGTTTTTTTTTGCGCCGACCGACGTAACATAACCGCCAAGGAAGGGGATGGTTGGGAGAAGATGGGTGTACAAACATAACCTCCCAAAGACCCATGTTGAGCGAGTTCCCATCGTGTTTGATCGGTCGTTGAAGCCGTCTCGATCACGGTTGCTGCTGCTGTTGTGAATACTTTGCCCCAACGAAGATCGATCGGTTTAGCAGTTAACCCTTCGGTGGGAAGGTGCTTTCGAAGTATCGAGGATTAACATTAGGTGCGTGTAATCTGAGGGGTAGTTTAGATCAGTTGAGATTTAACTGATCCTTTAACTTTTTTTGGACCGTTTTTTTTTTTAAATATTGTATAAACTCTTTTAAATTAGATGGGTGGACAGGTTTAATTCTAAATAGCGTTTCAGTTTTTATGTCTCATGCTCTATCTGTTTCATTCCTTAAATAGAGAAAAAAATAATATTTGTTTCATTTTTAACGCAGTCAGTTAATGAGGCGAATGAGGTCCTAGAGACCTCAAAGAAATCTCTTCCTCCTTGGCTCTACAACCTCTAAAGTCATTGGACTGCCATTTATGGCTTTTCTGAGACATAACTTTACCCGTAGCAAGATAGTCGTAGCAAGGCCCTGCGTACGGGGAGGCGGTCTAGATGGGATTTGAACCCTCATCCTGCAATGTGAAGACCAGCGCCGCTGTGATCTCCAGCCAAAAAGTTACCATGAAACCAAGAAATATAGAATGAAGGAAATACATATCAAAATAATGTCTAGATCTAGATCTAGATGATCTAGAAGATAGATCTATGTATCTATCAGGAACTAAACAGTTATTCAACTTAATTCAGACAATCGTGATTGTCCAAAACTTCACATAAAGTGGATAAAAAACTGGGGCTACGTATATGCAATGAAAGGATTATTTAAAGTTATAGAAAGGATTATTAAAGGATTATAGAAAGGATTATTTAAAGAGCCTAGGCAGTAGGCAACCCGCGTAAGACTAGCCATCCTTTGCGCAAAACGCCATCTAGTAGCCAGTAGAAGAACTATGCGTTGATCCCTATGTCGTCAGAGCGTGTGCTAATCAACCCCGTAGTAAAAGGGGTGTTAGTTAGGTTGAGAGAGAGAGAGAGAGAGAGAGAGAGAGAGAGAGAGACAGAGTTACAACAGCAAAGATATTTGGAGTCTGACTTGTGTCTCTATTCCATTATTACCAAGTTGTTAGATCCACAAACTGTCACTAGCGTTCTCTGGTATATTTTGATATATGTCGCTTAGTTTTTGGCTTTCCTTCCCACATTTCCTCCAAGATTGGTAGTTTCAAGTGGAACAGCATCCACTCTTAGTTTCCCTTTCCTTCTCCCTCAATTAAAACGCGTCCCGGAGTAGGCCGTACCCTACAGACTTTTTCTGATGAACTGCCATTTTCAGAACTCAGAACAATTTACATTTCTAGCATCGATCGTTGATCAAGTTTAATGTCTGATAACGTCACAAAACCCAGGTTTCGGACAACTTTACCATAAAAGTACTCTACAAGGTAAAGGAAGGTTTGGTATGATTGAGCCCATCAGATGGATTTATAATTCTTGTAGAAGGCTCCGGTGGGCTGGTCACGTCATGAGAATGACACTGGACGACTCAGCCCGTAAAGTCCGTTTAGGCCGTCCAAACGGACAGTGGATGCGTGTTAGGTAGTGTTGAATCAAGTAGTTCTATTTAAAGAGGAGAGGGCAACTGCTTACAACATGTAGCTCCGCGCTCACTGAGGGCAAAGAGGTCGAAGAGCGCGAAGAGGCCGAAGTGTGCGGATCTACCTTTTTGAAATCGAAAAGCGCGCTCATAGCCCTCATTTTATTGAAACGAGGCCTCCCGGTAGCTCTCGAGCTCACTACCCAACATTAGTGGTTGGAGGCCTACTGAGATGGAGTGATGGCGTTGATGCGTCCGCCAGAACAGCTGGGATAATCGATTGACAGATTACTGTCGTGTAAGTAATAAAGTAAGTAAGTAGAAGGCCAGCTTCTGGCAAAGTAAAGTTAGAAAAAAGTTAAGTCCAAGAACAATGATTAAATTTTACTAATACTTTTCTTCCTTGCCTGGACTTCCCACAAGGTGGCAAACACACGAATGTTTAACCCAAGTTGAACACCGAAGAGTTAACTCCTCACTCGGTACTCGGTACAAGCCTCCATCGATCCGTCCATACGATCGACCGAACCTGAAAAAAAGGACTGAGGTTCGGGCCCGGGCCAGGTCCGGTGGAAGGCAGGGAAAGTTTGCCGATTTGCACAATACCATAATTGTGACCGTTCGGACGGCGGTGTACACGCGTGTACTGTCGCGGTACCGCAACGATACCGTAAATTGTTGTTTGTTTTTGGCACGTACGTACCGACGGTGGCACGGTAAAGCACCGTGATAGACATCCCTGTGTAACGGTTGGCAACCCCCGAGGCTCGAGTCGACTCGCATTCGGACATGATTGGGACATGAATTCCAAGCCTTCTTTCGATCGACCGCCTGGCAAAGATGATGGAATGGCATTCGATGAAGATATCCCCGGCTGCTTTTTTTGAGGTTATGCGTAGTTGGTTGAAAAGAAAACAACAGAATCGAAGAACCGAATTGTGTTTTGATCTTTTCTTTTCGGGAGCTCCATGATCGATGGGGCAGGGCGATTGATTACAAATTAATTTGGTAATGCGTGTGTGAGTGTGTTTGCGTCTTCCAGGACGCAATAAAATGGGGAAGAAATGAGGTTAAAACTATTTATTGAGCACATTCCACTGTCCGTTGCTTATACTGAAACCGCGAGAATTCACAGAATCGGGGAGAGAAAAACAAGCACAACGCCCAAAATACTTTATTTTGATTGGTTCTGACACAAAATTTATGTAAATTACGTTGGGGATCGTTGGGGCCACCCAATCCCACGTCCCGGCCTGGTACCGTAGCCAAGTGAAAGGTAAAGCCTTGCATGTGCGCAAAGCAACTCAAATTTCATTCGGTGTGATCGGGCGTGGAAGGAAAAGTGTTTCCCTGGGTGTCCGAATCAACCTAAAAGTTATTGAGTTTCTTTGAGGTGGTTGTCTGGTGGTAAAGTGATATGCGTGCAAGTGTGCGATTGAAAGTAGGTAAGTGTGGTGGTAGTAAATTCGCGATGGTGATAAAAGTCAATCAAAAGGTGATGGGTTTCTGTTGCGACGGTAAGTGAGAGCTTTACGGGCCTTGATTTGTGATCTCAAGGCCGGTAATGGTTTTTGTTCTTTAATTTCTTCCAAGGTTGGGAATTGCGATCAGGATTAAAAATGGGATACAACAATAGGACGAGAAAGGATGGATGATATCTTGATGCAAAGAGAGGCGATCGATCGTACAATGGAATGATTTGTGGTTTTGCTTTTGTTTGTGGTACTTGTTGAGGAACTTGAATATAATCTGCGGCCATTTTTGCCTTCTTATGATCATTCGTATTTATTTCATGATATCGATTGCCAAGGATTTTTCCGAAAGCTCTATACTACAGCCTTAACGTTTTCCTTGGCGATCACATGCTCTATATGGTTCCTCTTCTTTGTTGCGACGTTTAGTATAATGAGGCAGTAATATAATTTTATCCGAGAGGTTTTTGAGTAATAGAGCAGGCTTTACAATGCGGCAAATCATGGAGAAGATCGCCAGTGGAGCAGCCGCCCCACTCTTACCATCTCTTCATTGATTTTAAAGCCGCATATGACAGCACAGCCAGGGTAAAACTGTACGACGCAATCAGCTCTTTTGGAATCCCGGGCAAGTTTACCAGGCTTGTATGAGTGACAATGGCCAACATCACATGCCACGAGAAGGTGAATGGAAAACTCTCAGAGCCCTTTGCTACTTTGCTACTTGTATGTCTCCTTTTCAATCTGGCGCTTGAGAGAGCCATCCGTGATTTGGCGGTGGAAACTCTAGATCCTGGATGCTGGATGTGTGGAAGGACAATGGTGCAGCCGTAACAATAACGACGCCTCTCTTAAGCCTAACACACGGATAAAGGAGGAATAGTAGGCTGACACTAAGGTGGAGCGGTGATGCGTTCTAGCAGATTGGCAAACGATGGTGCTAATCCGTGTGTTGTTTTGAAGATCGTTGCAGCAGGACAAGACTGCGAAGCGGTTGTAGCGCCGGATAAGTAAGTAGGTAGATCCGATGAGTGAATCGAAAGCGGTACCGGTCTTCATACAGCAGGAGCGAGGCTCAAATCCTATCTAGACCGCCTCCCCGCAAGTAGGACTGACTATCCAGCTATGGGTAAAAACAAGTCACAGGAAACCAGAAATGGCAGGCCGAGACTTTTCCAGGTGTTCCAAGATCGTGTTTTTTGATCGAGAGACGGAACAGATATTAAATGCTTTATAGATCGTCCTCTAAAAGTCCAATCCATCGTCTAATACATCTTTGTGCTATAAACATAATATCAAGCAATAATTCAATTCAATTTAATTTTTGTCTCATGGTTTGAGAGAAGCAATGAAGGATAATTCGACTTTGAAATCAATCTAAGAGTTACTAGTGACTGCAATATAAGCAACCAACACCTGTCTTCGTAATAGAAGAGTGCAGTAAGACTGGAAGAATCTTGCGGGCAATGAGCCTGATAAAATTACCTCTACACTCTCTTGGAATCCTAGTCGTAGGCAACATGATCATCGATCAGTATTCCAACAGCTCCCTTATCAGACAGCAGAATAACTTGTTGATGCATAGAGAATCAGAGAAATCAATAAATTGAAAGGACTCGATCTACCAAATTGTCCAGCAAAACATGGAGTTATTGGAAAAATTTAGTTAAAGCTGCAGTCCTGTTTTAGTAGGATATTTGATACATGTTTGTAAAGATTGCATACTGCAGGAAAAGAGAAGAATATATTTATTTACAGATAATAAAATTAAATAAATTTGTATTTGTTGTAGATTGTTGAAGTGTATGTAAAACGATGCTTCGAACAATTTTTGGCCCCGTATTTGTAAAAGACAATTGAAGAGTCACTATAATGATGAGCTCTACGGGCTGTTCCATGGCTTCACCACCGTGCAAGGAATTACACACGCCTGGTATTTGTCGTCGCGACTTTCAACGCCGGAGCTTTACTCCGAGTTGATTTTTTTCTCTGACAAGACCGGAGAATAGCCTCCGACTTGTCTGGAGCTATCGTACTGCTTTCGAGACCGAAGAAGTGCCTTCCACTCGAATTGCTGCCTTTTCATTCGTTTACACCGGAGAAGTGCCTCCGACTAAAGAACTGACGATTCGTCACGTCGGTAACACCTGGCTCCAGCAGGTAAGTCAGCTCATGCAAATGGCACCGTACGACCCTGTAAAGGCTTTTAAAGCCCTTCACATGGGCAGAGGAGGCGTGGTACGGCCTCCTGTTAGAAGGACTGATGGCGTTGATACGTCCGTCAGAAAGGCCGGAATATTTGTTTAAGGGGCAGACGACGGCACTACTTCGTGAACGATATAGAGTATTGTTTGAGCACATCAACACCGTAAAGCAGTTGAATCGCCTGATAAGTAAGTAATTGTAGCCTCAGTTAGCTCGGTTGCAGATGCGACAGCGGCAGCGGTGTTCAAATCCCGTCTGAATCGTCGTGTGGACTGACTATCCATCAACAAGTCTAGTAAGCCAGAAATGGCAGGCATGACCTTGAGAGGTCGTTAGGCCAAGCAAGAAGAAGAAGCCTTAGTCTTTGCCTAGCCACAGTCTTCACTTCAGTAGATAACAACTAAATTCAATCCCAAGAAGACCACATTAAAGCTTCGGTTTCCTTTTTGCTTTAAAAGCCAGCCAGAAATGCAACTAAATCAAAACCAATCCAGTACGGTAAAAGCTTCCCAATATATTTGCCCCCTCCTAATGGTGTTCCATTTCCGTACTCTTGGTATAAAATCAATTTGCCCCCTTGTTTCACGCACAGCGTTCCCATTGCATCGCCATAAACATAAAACATTAAACCCCATTTCCGCGTTCGGAACCGACACCGTTAACCGTTTTGTCGCTATAAAAATCAGGCTAACATTCGATCCATCGCTTGCGGAAACGTGTGGGAAATGGTAAGAATCCTTCTGACCTGCAAACAACCAAACCCCCGTTCATGCAATTAAATCCACTCGGCCCACCACACCTCGGCAGGCAGCCTCGCTCTTCCATCAGCGATAAAGATGTAATTAAAACAATCCCCTTTTCGAAAGCAGTGCAACCTACGCGCCCTGGTCGGATGGCAAACCGCTGGTGGTGGTATGTTCAGCTTTGCGTCCTCGTAAAAAGCGTGGCCCGCCCCTGACGAAGGATGCGTGAAAATTGAAATGTTTTGCTTTTTTACAAAAAGCACGGTCCCGCCCCGATCGAGCTGTGCCTTGAGGGCAATTAATGTGCGTTTGCAGTACGCCTTGCGAGTTCCGTCGCCGGTGCGAATGGTGATGAGATGCGGCCCGCGGATATACGATGCGTACAACATGGCGCGATACGCCCCAACAACATGCGATCGCGATTGATCGTGTGTTTGCAAAGCGCATTTTTTGCATTTATAGATTGTGGAGATAGCTGAGATGGTGAGGGACTGGGATGGAAATGGGAAGAAGTCAGGAGGGGAAACGATCGGTAATCCTTTTTTTCTCTCCGTTGACTGATCGTTGTTGCAGATAAGCCAGGAACCGTTGTTGGTATGTTAGAAAATGTAAATGGGTGGAAAAACATGGGTGGGTTTGCATATTGCGATCGGTGCGGTTGCTGTTCAAAGGGGATCATGTTTATTTATTCGAATAGAACGGCCTGACCGTCTTGCTTCAAAAGAGATTACATTTTACATAAATATTTATTGAATAAAGAAAATAAAAAGAATTAAATCAACCAAAGAAGACTGTAGGTAGATAAAATGCGTTTAATTTGAATATACCTTGAACCGCGGGGTATGCCCTGCGTACGGGGACTATCAAGCTACATGTAAGATCATGTTACTGAAAGCCAGAAATGGCAGGCCAAAACCTTTTGAGGTAGTTAGTGCCAAGGAAGAAGAAGGAGATGTCTTCTCCAGAACCTACAGGACGTCAATATTGCCACTGATCTGTTATGGAAAATATGCACTGTGCTGTCATTCTCCTATATTGGAGCGGTTCTAATCCAAATAATAGGCATCTAGATTTGTCAAGATACTGTATTTAAATGTATTTTATAGGGTTTTACAGTTAATAAGGCAATAGCATCCATTTGTATGGCAGGCTCCTTCGATGAAATGGCAAACAAAGTTAGTTGATATGGAAACGGCTTCGTATGACAGGGAAATCCAATGCCCTCAGATGATATCGTCATAGTAACCGTTGATATTGCACGCACTTACCCGAGCGCTGAAAGGAAGTGCACAATATCAACGGCTGCTATGAGAGTATCATCCGAGAACATCACAATAAAACGTATTTGGTTTTCCTATCACCTGAAGCCGTTTCCATATCAACTAGCTTTGTTTGCCATTCCATCTACGAAGCTTGCCATAAAAATGGATGATATTGCCTTATCAACTGAAAACCCCTGTACATTCATCACTTATAAAGTTTGAGAATATAACTAATATTTATTTGTGTTTAAAGTATCTATCGTTTACATGGCATAAACTCATGAATTTGTAAAAAATCCTTTGTATTTTTTTCCTTGTCCCGGGCATGCTCGGTTAGGTCTTCTTCTTTTTTTTTGGCCAAAAAATATTCTTAGGTCAAGCCTGCCATTTCTGGCTTACTAGACTTATTGATCCTTTATAGTTGGATAGTCAATCCTCACTATGGGGGAACGGCCCAGATGAGATTTGAACCCCGGTTCTGCCGTGTAAAGACCGGCCCTGTTATCGCATCTACCACCGGCTAGATCCTAACTTATAAGTAATGAACAAAACTTGGATATTTTATGTTTTTTTTGCGAATTTAATAAAAAAAAATTACCAAAAACAGTTAAAAAAAAACTAAAGCAAAACAATCAAACACACATAGAAAATCACTTAGCCGTTGCCCGATACCACACAAACAAACTAATTATCCTTTTCTTTCGCCCTCCCAGTGCGATGCGTGTGGTAAGCATGGAAGGCTGACAGAGAAGCCACCAAGCAGGCAGTGCATCGATGCACCGGTGTGCCGATATGTTTATTTTACGGTGCATCACAAGCATCCCAGCGCATCGGCCTGTAATTATAACATTATTAAGATTTTATCACATTTTAAACCGCTGCCGCAGCCGTCGGTTATCTTGCTTTATTAATCTTGCCCGCGTTCGGGGGATGGAATTATGCACTCCGACAGGGTGAGTGCATGTTTTTACTTTTATCTCATATTACCTCCCTTCTCTAGGTAATGCTAGCTGTCTCGGTGTTACTGAACGCATGTACAGATTAAAGCAATCGTTAATAAGAAACGTCGCCTGGAAGGACGGTAAGGCTAGTCATAGGCACCTCTCTTGGGCTGCAAGTTGGAGCTTGTTTTTCACTTCATTCCCACTTCCTTTTACACCTTTCAAGAGCAAGTTCCTAGAGTGCAGTGGAAAAAAAACGAAGTGAAATAATAGTACGATTGAATTGTAACTGCAACGAGTCGAACAAGCTTTTTCGTCTGGCTTTTTTGTTGCTGCGTACACGCACTTGCACCCATTGCAGCCGGTCGTATCTTAATCGAACATCCATTAGTGTCGGCTGGAGGTGAAAAATGACTGTTGGAGTTGTTTTTTTGCAACACAAAATAAACCAAACAAACCCCGTTCAGAAAAAATGTAAACATCTGGAGGGAAACGCTGGCGAAAGGCAATTATAATGGGCGACTCGAGCGACGACCGGTAATTGGTGTCCGCGTGTGTCGTTTGATAATGATCGATTGGGGGAATTGGGTGGAAAAAAAAGCTTGGCGGAGGCTCTCCACGTCACAAGCAGCAACAAAAAGAGAGACCGTGGCAATGGTCGATAAACAGGAGCGCAATTTAAAATTGGTTTGATTGGGGAATCGATTTATTTTAAAATCACTGGTCTCTTTTGGTTCCCGTTTTGTTCCCTTTTCGACGATTTCGTTTCGGGATGGAACAAACAAAAAACGGGCACAGGAAAGTGGTTTAAAGTCACGCCAAATCTAATTTACCAATTCACACCTCATCACGAACTTTATTTTGGCACATCAAAAGCGAGCAAACAGAAGAGAAAATGCATTTAAGAAACGCAGTAAGGTCACCGAAAGTGAAACTACGCAATGCTGCCATATTGTGCCCCAACCCAAAGGGAGTGAAACGAAATTTAGTCTCACTCATCCCCATTTAAACACCTTTGCTTCGTTCCCGCCTGGGTCACGATTTTCATCAACGCGTCGCATCGTGGTCAATATTTTGACGTACGCGCGCTTTCGCGCACTTCCTGTCGTTTGAGCGAAGCCTTAGGGTGGAAAGAGAGTTTCTTTTTATTTTGAATGCTTTCGGTACGCACTAAAGTGACCTTACCGTTTTACCACCCTCATGGCCGTTTTTTTTCCTCCACCCCCGTGACGTTTTGTCACAATCGAATCAAAATGACCCGGAATGCTTCAATCACGACGAGAAATGGAACCGTCCGTAGGGTTCGTCGCTTCTGTTGAAGTCTTTCGTTTTATTGAACTGCACAGTAGGGTGGGAATGGTCAAAAGATTTTGTTTTTTTGGCAGTCTCGGATTTAAAATATTCTGCTCTTTCTCTAGTTATTAGTTAAGAAAGAAAGAAAATTCTATTTATCCATTTTAGTGCTTAATCTTGCGAGGCAGGACAATTAATAAGTCATATTAGTGCCTAGTAGTATAAACCCCAGCCAAGTTTATATTTTTAACTCTTTTATAAGTAATGGTGTAATGGCAAGGAACAGATAGTTCGGCTGTTTTTTATCGAAAAAAAGTAATTTGTCAAATAACTTCTTCTCTCTTACCCTAACCACCTCTTAGCTCAAGTCTGTCATTTCTGGCTTACTAGGATCTATGAGAAAATTTTATATGTTCTGAGTCTACTCTATCGAAATCGATTGACGGTTTATAGCTGATGCTCAGGGTTTCATTCCTGTTTCTCAGGCAATTTTTGCGATGAAGGTGGCAAAAAAAATATCTCCCTCTTTTTTGGCTCAATTTTTTATGCAAATTTTGATATGATTTATTCGTCTGGAATGATGTTATTATTATTTGATAGCTGGGATGTGAGTCCTGCGTACGGGGAGACGGTGTGGACGGGATTTGAACTACGGTTCTGCCGTGTGTATACCTCACCTGGCATTCTCAGTTGCTGCGGGGATTGATAGTTGTTGTGATTTTTATGCATTTTATAAGGAATATAATTTTAAAGAATTAACAGCGAATGTAATTTTTTTCAGTTTATTGATAGTTAGAGTTTATTGACTGCTGCCAGTAATTTCAGATTTATATGTTGCAAATTCATTTCAAACACAATACTGGTTCACTTATTGGTATGCAATTTCGTTCTCCATTCCGTTTGAAGGATTAATGTGGTCTTAAAAATAAAATAAATTATAAATTTTTAACAATCTAAATATTCACAAAAATGTGATAAACCACTTACAAAATTGGCACAGTATTTTGATACATGAAGTTTTTCATAAGTGTAAAAAGTATTCTCATCAAAAACCTTACGGATTTAAACCAAACTCTTTGAAAAACAAAATTGATGACGCCGGTTTTGTCCCTTTTCGCCCCATAGTGCTCCGTTTAACACGCGTGCACGGAGGCCGACAGAAGCCGGTGACGAATCCAGACCGAATCGTGCCGTGCGAGGATGATTAAAAATTCTTGCACACAAAAAATGGAAACAGTGTCACTTCCCTTTCCAGGGTGGGGAAATTATTGTTTCCCCAAAAATCTCCGGTGGGAATTGTAATAAAAAGCCTTGCCGTTTGACCATTCGGCGGTTAGTTTCGTTTGGTGCAGTTCTCCTCACGGTAGCGCACGGTGGGTGTGTGTTCGATATTTGTTTTGCGGACAATTTTTTCAAACTACAGCGATGAATTCTAGTGCGTGGTGTGTGATATGCATTGTTGGAGCTTTATTCCTCTCTGACGTGACTTTGTCAGATCCGGTGATTGGTGGTGGAAGTGTCTTTTCCGCTTCTATAACACGTGCCCTAGTGCCTCCGAGAAGGGATTCACTCCAGCTCGGCAATCGATATGGTGCAATTCAGCCAGAAATAATTGTGAACCGTGCGCCCGCAAGCTCCACAGTCCCCCCACAACGAGATCAAGGTGTTGGTGGACCAGTCGGATATAACTATGATGTGCCCGCGTCAGGATATCTTCCACCGGAATCTGTTCCTTTCGCTGATGAACCACCAGCTCCAGTGCCACCTTCCGTTGTCAACAATTACCTGCCTCCCGTGTCCCAGGATGAACCAATTGCTCAAGATGAACCAGTGTTTCCTTCATCACCATCCCAGGATTATCTTCCACCGAACGAACCACCGCAAAGGGATGAAGTGTTTGTGGTAACAACGGTAGCGCCCGGGTACTATTACAACCCTCCGACAACCCCTTCCACTTCAACCTTCGCTCCTCTAGGAGATGAAGGCTTTGAGGATGGAAATGGTAACGAAGGTGGTTATCGGTATGATCCACCAGCCAACATCTACATCCCACCAACGTCCAACGGTGTAGGACGCTCGCTGCGAGATGATCCAGCAGGTCAAAGGCCACCGATAAGATTGCAGCTGAATGAGCTCGCCTGTCTGCGAAACAGTGGCGGCTACTTCCGTGCATCCCTTACCGTCCAAAGTTCCATCGAAAGCTCTCCGCTGGTGGATGTGGAGAACGATGGTGGAGATCTTAGCGGTTGTGAGGTACGGCTCGATCAATCTCGCCTGCTCATAGACATTGCGTGGCCCGATTTTGGCCGATGTGGAGTGATACCTTGTGGACAAACGCCCGCCCGAGAGCTGTGTCTGCGGGTTCGTTTTCCCGCGATTGCAGGGATGAGAACGGCGGTTGATCCGGTGCTGACGTTACAGTGTCGCATACAGCAAAGGATTGTCGCCAGGACACACTCGGTACGGCTCGGTGTGGCTGACGATGTGCAGGCACGGGCTGGATCGACCGGGACCGCATTTGCGATTGGCGGTTCGCAACGACCCTTTCGATCGCAGCTCGGGATCTTTCGACGGCAGAACGGTGGTGGATCGTTTACCAGGGCATTGCCGGCCGGTGGGGCGGTGATGCTGGGAGAGGAATTGATGCTAAGGACACAGGTTTCTGCAGGCGATGGTGAGTAAAAAACTGGCCAATATACCTTAGTAACGGCAGGTTCTCTGGCGCAAAGTAGAAAGTGAAGAAGTCATTTTCTGTACCAACTTGAGTTAAGTCCATAATAATAATACTACGCTTCCCCCAGGTTGGAACTTTACACGACTCTCCGAGGTGGTAATGCAACGCCTTTCGCCAACCGGTACCGTACTCAATTCGGCCTCACTCGTCAACACGAATGGATGCCTGAATCCGCTGATGCGTGCCATCAGCCCGATAGCACCCGTCTTTGAGGCACCGCTCGGCTATCGGTTAGGGTTTCGGGCCGCCATGTTCCAGGGAATGCGCAGTGGCGACGAGATGATACTGCGTGTCCGTATCGTAGGATGTGTCGATCGGCGCGAGTGTCTTGTGGTACGTGGCTTAACAATATGCTCATCCTCACACCATTAATCAAACGATCCTCTGTCACAGGAAAATTGCCAAACAACTGCCCGCTCCAAGCGCGAAACAGAAAGTCCCGCTCCCGAAGGACACGAAACGAATGGGACAACTCCACCGACTATCCTCACTAGCTCCAGCACAACACCAGCACCTCCCCTAGCCGAAACGGCATCGATCGCCTTCCGTATAATGCTACCGCCCGAGGTAGCTTCCTCGACCGAACGGCAGGATTATCCTTCCGGTCCGTCCCATTCCCTGCTCTGGATCACCGTCGGCACGACGTCCACGATCGTGCTCGTCGGCGTCGGTGTGCTGGCGCTGGTGTTGCTCCGATTGCGCCACAAACGACGTCCCAATTACGATGAGTATCAGGCGGATTAGAGTGAGCCCCGGATTAAAGACGTGGCTGTGCGAGCGTACCGCACACCGTACCTTCGATGAATGAAAGCGAACGTGATGTGAATGGACGTGCCGGTGCTATTAGTTGATGCGCGCATTCTTGAGTCTCTTGTATAGGTTTTTTTTTTCTAAAGCAAGGTTCGTCGCTTCAGCAGTCGTCTTTCGCGGCGAGAACGAAAGAGATAAAGCGACGAACCTCCGATGCCATCGGCTCTAGGGATTTGAAAGGAGCACGTGAAAAAAGTTGCCACTTCGCCGCCTCCGTGCAAACTCCGTGGAAGCTGTTAAGTGAGTTATTAAAGTCTCGGACGGTGCCGCCAAATGCGCATCACACACATGAACATTGCCCGGTTGTGAAGTAAGCTGAGAGAAAAAAACACGAAGATGAAAAAAAAGACCAGCCGCAGAGACATAAAGCGTTTTTAAGTTGCTTTGGTGCCACTTGGTTTACTGCCTCAAACAATAACAAAAAAAGGTAGTTGAAGATCAGGCAAGAAGAAGAAACTTCTCCATTCTCCAACAGCCATGACGAATCGATGACGAACGGTAGGCTAAGCATAAGTAGATGGCAGTCACAGGAGAGAAAAAAAAAGAATCTGACTTAGTTGCCAGTGAGTGAACGTCGGGGTTTGTACGATGCTTTTTTGTTGTTGCCGTTGTTGCGAAAAGGGCAGAAGGGCTCACGCAGCGCAAGGCTTAATGAAATCCGTTGAGAATTCCTCCGTGCCGTGCGCAGTGCGATCGTGCTGCTTTTTGCTCGGCCGAATCGAACTGCATATCGGCATCGCGCACTGCAACTGGATCGGTGACCGAAGGCTTACCGCGCGTGTGTGGAGTCGTGCGTGAAGAATTCGCTTTCCCAGTCGGAAAAGGTTATTTAATTAGGTTATTGTTATTGCTCAACTCGGTCAGCCCGAAGCTTTGTGGCGATTAATTATTTATATTATTGTAAGTTATGAAACGAAGGCGACAAGTTCTTTCGGCGGTCGGTGGGGTGGGGTGGTGCGAAAGGAATGCGTTTGTCGGGTAGCGTGTGCGAATAATGTTAAGCAGCTTATGATTGGTGCACACACACACACGGTGCGGTGTTATGTTATGGTGCAATCGTAAATAAATATAGCGGTGTATGTAATCGGAGACAAATGGAGGTGTTTCTTGTACGGATTAAGAATCCGTAGCGAGTGTGAAGAGATCAATTTTGATAGATGGTTGTGAATCTATTTTCTACATGTTACTAAGTTCTAGTATTTTACTCTAAACAAGTTCATTGGCAATGAGACCTCTCGAGAGGTCCAGAGGAGCATTGTAGTTTATCGGATAAACATCTCTAGTTTTCGAACAGGCATTGGTTCTTCTTCTATGGCTCCACAAGCTATAGAGATCTCAACTATTTCTGGCTTCCCCCACTTGATTTAGCTCGTAGATGGAAATCCTATCAATCCTTTCATAAATCAGAATATTAATCTTCCTTAATTTTCCTGAAGTTCGCTCCTTTCAGTTACATTTTTGTTCTAGTCAAAAACGATAATTCAGTATAGCTTCAGATAACTCCAAGCCTAATTTGACGAAAACAGGCACAGGCGGGAACGTTTGACGAAATTTCTACGCCGATTATCGCACCAGTATGACAGTATATTGGGTTTGTTATCTAGCTAAATAATAGTGGTTCTGTCACAATGAAATATTGGTGATAATATACACTTGACAAAGCAAGGAATTGCATGTACGCAAATCACTATACAAAAGCGTTTATTCAATCAAGAATAGCTAACTTGGTTGCAGACAAAATCAGCTAACAAGTTCGAAGGATATCTCTATTATTGAAGCCGGACCAGTTTGGATACCTAAGCAATGAAGCAAGACAGAAGCAATTAAGCAATTTAAAACTAGTTGCATGCATAGAGTATTCTCTCTCTTCTTGGGCTAACGACCTCTTAGTCTTAGGCCATATGCCTGCCATTGGAAAGACAGTCTTAACCACAGGGGAACGGTCCGGAAGGGATTTGAACTCCGATCCTGCTCCATAATGTACGATCATGGGCTTTTTTTTACTGCTTATCATAAATCTGATTCCAATGTCTAGGTCATGCGAATGACGATCGAATGACGAAGTCAGGACCTTTTTCTTCTTTTTTGGCATTCGAACCTCGAGGGGTCTCAGCCTGCCATCTCTGGCTCTCAGTTATTTAATTTTACCCATAGCTGGATAGCCAGTCCTGAATACGGGTAGGCTATCTGGATAGGATTTTATCCCTGGTCCTGCCGTATGAAGACCAGGGACACTATCACCACGGCTGCAGGGCCACCTCAGAATTCTCCCAGAAGCCAGAATTCTTGACCAAGATTCTAATAACTTTCTGGTGATCAGCTATTTCAGACTTCAGATCAAAATCAGAGAAGGCAGTGTGGAAGACATGGCAATTATCAGATTCAAGATCGGTCCAATAAATGCTAGTTGTAAGTCCACTAGTCGTCTGCATGTCCTGGACTATGGTAGCGGTGTTTATCAAACCTACAAATACACTTCTTACTATTTTCGAGCTGTATGTATTGTTGATTGATATTGATGTTGTGTAAGAAGGGAGAAAAGTACAATAAACCACACCATACAGCAGAGCTGATACTGCTTATTGAAGTATGGGATTTGATGGAATTTAAACCCCGGTCTTGTCGTGTGCTTCAGCTGATAAAGCGAAGCTTATTGCCTATTGTCATTATAATCCAACGGACCACGTAGGACTCCCTTGAACCCTAGTTGCTAAGACACTTAACAGTTATAAAGACGGACAGTTCGAATACAATTTAAAAGAGCAGCGCGTGGCATGTCCGGTTGATGACGATTACTGATACAATTATATTCACGGCACTACGCCTTGGGCGAAGCGACCCAGTTTGGGAGCCCAGAGAGTAGTGTTAGGGAGTCGATCCGGTAGTCTCCAAAAGACCCGCATAAAGCAGAGCTGTTACATGGACCAGAGATTCTAACTGAGAACATGTGCCGAAAGGAAGGCTTGTATTGTTGATCCGATGAATTTGTTATTCTTTTTGGCACACCTAACTGATGTCCTACACATGTTCTCCAGGGCATTCGCTCAATCGGTGTATCAGATGGGACACACAATCCTCGGAACAGCAATTGTACCTTAATAAGACAGGCAATCGGCAATTGAAAAAATATTCCTTTTAATAAGCTACAAGCCTCTCCCGGACGTTTATCAACTTCTCGGACAAAGCATCTTAGTGTCTTGCGCAACCATTCTGGCGACATTCATCTTGCTTACCTACCTCCACATGACAAACGTCCCGTGCCGAATAAGGAAGTAATTTATTTATTATCCTTTCTGCTGTCTTCTTCAACGACGCGCATACTTTACATCACCGAAACCGAACAATAAACCGTAGAGCTTTTTTTTGGGTGCATATAAATTTATGCTAAAAACATCATAAAAACACATGAAACGTGCAGGCAAAACGGAAAATCGAAATGACGTACCAAGCAAGGCACCGTTGGCCGTGGTGTAGCGGTAGGTTGATAATTTTTCACAAGTTTATTAATTACAAAATCAAACAGCCGTCCCATAAATCGTGCTGCCGCTTATGAATAAATTATTGGAAGCGATACCGTCAGTCTGTAGCTCTCTCTCTCTGTCGCTCTTCTTCCACGTTGCCTTCGATAACGGTACGCTCGTGGTGTCGATGTTATGCTGATGTTCGATGGGCCATCATCGATCATGGTTCGGGGTTGGAAAGATGGAAATGGGAAAGGAAGTACGAAAATATCTATCAATAAAAAAAAGGTGGCCACCCTCACGCATTCTCGCTTCTTTCCGGCGAATTCTGTCCCCGGAAGGTGTTGAATGCGTCATACGAAACCTTTAACACTTGCTGTTCGTCCCCCTTTTTTTGCTTTTGCTTTGAATGCTCGCTCGTCAATGCGATTGCTTCCTCCCGAAAAAAAGATCCGGGCGAACGGTGGTTTTGTTTCGGCGTAGACCTGTTCGCAGGTTTGGGCGATTGACGCGATTCCGGTTTCGTTTTGGGTTTGCATCGCATTTCCGATGGAAGAGGAACCATACACAGAAAAAAAAGCGTACAACACGAGCCGAACGACGGCTCCACTTTAACGACCACAACGGATTTCCTTCATTTGGGAAATCAGGGTAGGGCTTGAGGGTGAGCAGCGTGACAGGAAGAATCGATTCAGTGCAGTTGACAAACGGAATTGCAATGAATCGCAATCGCCTGCCGGCCTGCAACAGTTCGCATAACTTATGACGGTTGGCTGTCGTTGAGTAATGGGCTCGTTTCTATGATGACAAGCGCACACGCGTTAACAAACCCCATTTTACACACACACACACGCACACGCACAAAAGCCGGCTTGTTGTGGGGAGCATTCCGGGTGAATGGAAGTTTATAAATTATGTTTCTCGCGTCCCGTGCCCGCCTCATCATCGCCTTCATGGGGCCGGCGAACACACACACACACACAAACCGCACTCGCACCCGGCCATATTCCGGTAGCTGCATTTAGTCATCATTATGAGCATTGTAGCAAAACGGGAGCCGAGGATCAGGCAGAAGTGCAGTAAATTAATGTACACCGGCGTGGACTGCCGTCTCGCTATGGTAGGGACAAGGATGGATTTTTGGAGTCACTTGTCGATTGTAAATAAAAAGGTATGCTACGGGGAAGGATTGGTATGAGGGCTATTTGAAATGGAACTATATGTAGCTGTGTTTTATTTTTATCATATTTTATAATGTTAAGACTAAGTAGTTCTTATATTTTGCGGTCCGTTTTTATCTGTTGTGAGCAAATAAAATTGTTTGAATATTAAATTTACACTCACTAATCTACTAATACCTGTACTTAACGCTTGAATACTAAAATTCACTGAGCACAGCTCAAGCGAGATCTCAGGTGGCCTTTTTAATTTATACAAATCTTGACGGATATTGCTAGTAGTTGTGAAGATAACAATAGCAGCTTTATAACTAAGTTATAGTGAATTGCCATCGCCTAGAGTCTAGTTGAGATGTTATGTTTAATATATCAGCCTTTCTGGTTCAAGCATGAACAGTTTAACTCCATCTCAATTTGGGTTTGGCTAGTCTCATCTATTGGTCCGAAAAGAATTTACGGGCTTGGTTGTCCGGTGCCGTTCGCATGCCATGACCAGCCCACCGAAGCCTGGCGTGTTTAATACGCTGTACGATGGTGACATGGTCCAGTTTCTAGAGCTCATCATTATAGCTCTAGCAGGATTCTAAGTGCGTTTCGTCAGTTTTGGACATTCCATGTCTCAGAGGCATATTGGAGCCTTCTTATATTACTTCTTCTTTGGCTTAACGACCTTTTAGGTCATTCCTGCAATTTCTGGCTTACTAGACTCACTACCGGGGAAGGTCCGGATGGCGTTTGAACCCCAGTCCTGCCGAATAAAGATCAGCGTCGTTGTCGCCTCCACCACCAGGCCGCCCCCAAACATAATGGCATTTTGGAGTACTTGGACTACAGACGTAGTACTGGGATTGGGATGACAGCGCAAATCTTAACATCTTTGTTGCTGTCGTGGCTCCAGCTACAAAGTACAACAATTTGACAGCTGGTGAAATTGTACGACATGGGATGGTCCAGTGGCCGAGGCGATAGTGGCGCCGGTCTTTACACGAAATGATCGGGGTTTCCAGTCTCAGTTTACCAAAATTTGTATAAATTCCTCTAGGCTTTGGGTTGTAGCGATTTGGGATATTTAGAGCCGATTCCAGATTTTCCGTACCTCAATCAATAAGGAATTCAATTATTTCCTTAAATTCCTCAAAATTAAGGACGCGATATCTCTACAGCAGTCGGACACAAAAAGTATAGCTTTGTATCAGTGTGAAGTGTAGATATTACTCTGGAGAAGCTCAGTCGTCATCTTAACAGTATGTAGCATTCTAGAGCAGTTGAGAAAAATTCAAGAAGCGAAATTAAAGTACTATGAAACAACCGGCAGTTATCCTGATGAATTAGAACTATCTTATAAATTACCTGAATTACAAATATGGAGGTAAAGTTGAATTTATTAAGCTTATTCGAGACTTTACTGTCCCCGGTGCATTAAGAAGAGTAATGAATCGATTATCAGCTTCCGTAGCTAATATCGCTCTCCAAACCCATTAGTTTGACAATAATCCAAAATTCATAATGGAATCTTCTTCTTTCGCTGTAGAAAATGGATCGAAAAAACGCGCCACTCTTGTAAAAAAGCTTCCAATGGCCAATATTCAACTACTCTCCTCGAGCCTTTCGAAAATCACAAGAAAACTGTTTATCTGCAGTAGCTGGACGGAACGGTTAGCGCTGTCCCCATTCGCAACCCTTTCGACTGCACACAACCCATAAAGCGGCAAATTATGAAATTAACGGCAACAAACTCATATCTTGTCCGATCACACACGTCCCCTATATGGTGTTGGTGTAGAGTAGTACGGTTGACGTGCAGGTCGCCGCCTGCGGCCCGTTTCTCGGTTCTAGCGATCCCATAACCCAAACCGTCACCCGCCGCTACATCCGCTTTGGGCGACATCTAAACAAAGTGTCGTTCGTGCGTTTCGTGCGATGTGAGCGATCGTGTCGCGACGATAAGAAACCGCACGACCACGACAGGCGGGCGGTAATCGAAAGCCTCCGGGATATGGCTTCTATTTACATCCGAAATGTACGTACATCTTGCCCTTACCCAACATGGCGGGCAGTGCTGAGGTGTGCGAAGAAAACGCGGGTGAGCTGTAGCTGCTGCTACTTCTCGTTACGCTTCGTCACGCCGATACTCTTTATGGTCCGGTGCAGTGAATGCAGCCGGTCGAAGGGGGTTGCGGTAAGAGGTAGGAGGGAATAATTTATTGCTTCTTTCACACGCTTGCAGGTGTCGTGCCGTGGTGGCTGCAGCGGCCAATTGTGACTGCAGATTTTTGATGCAACAAGAATGGTTTCACCGGGGAACACCGGGCAGACGAAATTATCGGGAGGCAATCAAATTTATGTAGGCTTGACAATTTTGATTGATCTGTCTAAAGAGGGAGCGAGAGAGAGATATATGGGAGCACAGGCGATACATAATTTCGTTCCGGTTTTAATTGTGGAGACATTGGAGCAAGCGGCGATCCTGTCGCACGGCTTGTACCGCTGGCGGCATTTTGTCTGTGCGTTGCCTTTTACAGTAATCGGCGCGAGGACCGTTACGATGAAATCTGCGACCCAGCGATATGACAGCTGACAGTTGGCTGGAGGGAAGCGGGTAACCCCCCGGGACCCCGGGGGAGGTGGTGGGTAACCGACTTCAGGGAGTTGATTCTTGGCGTGCCGTTAAATAGGCTTATCTTAAGCGCTCATGAGTTGTTGATGACCGGGTTGATCGCTCGTGTACCGACATCGGTTCCATTCATGTCGGTGGCGTTTCCAATTGACCGGTAAGGATTTATGTTGGGGAGTGATAGCATCACCGCATCAATTGCATCGCCGGGGTAAGTGTGAAGCCCTCTGGTCGTACAAGTTGTACTTATGATTGCAATTTGTGATAGGCAGGTGCAGGAAAACTGCTACCGATTGGTGGTCGTTAGGGAAACTTCCCTTTAAAATGTTGACGATTGAAGATACATTTTTGTTAAGGTTGAGAAAAGGTAGAATGAGTTGTTTTTGCTTTGCTGTTTACTTAGAACTTTGAAGCTTTGTTTAACTCTTTCAGCCAATTTGACATCAAAATTTGAAAGCAAAAATATCTGATAAATCTGTATCTATGGGAGTTCAATAGTTCCTTGAGGGCGGTCCGATGTTTTTATACGGCCAGTCCTGCCGTATCAAGTCCCATTCGGACCGTTCCCCCGTAGTGAGGACTGACTATCCAACTACGTCAACTACGTATTATAAAGTCTAGTAAGCCAAAAATAGCAGACATTACCTATGTGGCCAATAAGAGAAGGACAGAGAGAAAGAGCTCCTTTGATCCCAGAAGTCAAAATACAACGTTCAACAATGTTCGTTCCAATACCTCTTTCCAATGACGATCTATTAGCATACATCTTGAGCGTGTCTTCACAAGTAAATAGAGAGTCCTAATTTGTCCTAATATATAATCCTAATAGAGACCTAATTCGTTGCAATGCTCTTGTTCCTGCTTATCAGAGAGTTTGCCTTTCAGTAGTCCAGTGGCAAACTAGCAATAAGGTCAGCCTCAGCAATAAACAGTAGCCTCCGTCATTGTGTTTGGACTCGTGTTAAGAGAAAAATCTGTTACATCGGCTCTTACAGTACATAATCGATCTCCTAAGCCATCTGGTCTGTTCTATTCTAGCTCAGACTGACTGTGGGTTGGTGTGTTAAATTATTTCTTCAAAACCATGAACTGGATGGCATGACTAGAAAGTCATAAAATTGGGAAAAGGAAGTTTAAACCTAAGTCAAGGTGTAGAGACATAGTTCAAGGCATGGTTGTCGGTCCACTCATCAAGAGGTCTGGTGTTAACGTTTTTAGCAATAAGCCTAGGAATACCCAAGAAGCTGCATTCTTGTATCGTAGAGTGGAATAGCTCGCTAACAAAGAAGGGGAAGGGGGAGCAGCTCCAGCACAAGATGGTTGTTGAGCCTCACCATCGTTTGTACAAATATGTTCCGAACTGAATCAGAGTAGAAATTTCCCCGCTCATCTAACCTGCCTTGACAAAGAAGGGCCTCATGCAAAGATTTTAACAGCAGTGTCGCAGTTTTATCCGCACCATCAAATCATAGTTTTAAACCTTAGTTTCGGAATAGATTTCCAACTAATTATAGATGTCTTCCCCAAGATCTAATATAGGTCTAAAATGACTAAGTTTGAAGATTTGTAGCTCTAAAGAATATTGTAGCTCGTTATTATTGGGATAATCTCCCTTGCAGAGTTATTTCTAAATAATGAAAACAAATCTCCAGAATTGAGACATCATCAGTCTACGAACGGACTTTATAGTCCTGCCTACCATAAATGTGTTTAGTCTGGGTATGAGTTAATATATCACGGTAACTGTATATAAAATAGTAATGGATAAACTGAGGAATGGCTTACCGTATTGAACGTTTATTGAAAGAAGGATAAGACAGCTTTCCATCAACTTCTGAATCGATAAATGGATTGACAGCAAAATTGTCTCTATAGCCCTGTAGCCGCTGGTTGAACTCTTCGCAGATGTAAATTCTTGGGAAGACCTGTGAAAGATTTAAAGCAATAATCATAAATAAATTCATAGAGATATGAGGAATATTTTTGTTGTAGTCTAACTTAACTAAACAACCTCCACTTTCATTATGGAACATGAAACAATATTGTACGCACACGTCCCGAACGAGCTTAGATGGACTGTTTACATTCACGAGCCACAATAACTCCTGGCTGTCGGGCTACATATTTGCAATTTATTAGAATGTAATCCCTTTGCAGCACAGCATCCACCTCAATCACTCCGAAAACCAATACTGCCCGCAGAAAGCTTCCCGAAAGGTCTATAATTAAGCCCGCTTTACATCGCAACAGCAAACCCCGCGACTTCTCCAGCCCGACGGTCCGGCTGGACCAAACTGTCCGTGTGCAGATGTAAATAAATCCCGTGCATGTCGGTCCCGATTGCGTGTCGCATGACCGGCGGGTAAATAAATTATTTACAACTCTTAATTGACTTAGCGGATAGTTGATGTAATTAAAATTAATTTATTACACACATACGCATATACACACACACAGAAACAGATGGGCTGCGACGAACCGAGAGGACCCTTTTTTGGGGGTAGAGCGCCTTCATAAATCGATGGGCGATCGGATCGCGTGAGTGAACGCAGCTTCTTGAAGTTGGTTCGCCGGTGTCCCTCGAGACCTCATTGCCACCTTTGGCTTTACGGTTGGGAGCACAATAAGCGAGCAAAAAAAAAAAAAAAAACAGACGCTCCACTGAGCGGCCCAGTTGGGACCCGTGCTGCAGGCTCGGTAGGGACTCCACACAGACCGTAACTCCCTGGAGTCGATCAAAGTTATGTACCGCAAGGAAATGATGACCAACCGAACCGACGGGTCTCGGTTCAGAGCTGGGCTGATGAAGTTATGACCGCGGGAGTCTCTCTGTGGCCGGTGGGAGTTGGGTCTCACGCAGCTGGCAAGACCGCCCCATGAGAGGACGCCCAGCACGATGTCACCAAATGAGGCAACTTCTTGCTGGCCGGTACATTCGTTTAGGATGTTTTTTTTTTTTGTTTTTGTTTTCGTTGGTGCGCTCAGCGAAACGGTCGATCGTGCGATTGACGCGGTATAAATTAAACATGAGAAAATCGATATAAATTAAGCCCCGCACGTCGTACTGCGGTGAGCCGGCTTGGGCGGTGAAGTTTTCTCACGAAGATGGATGATCCCGACCCGTTGACGGTTATGGTGAATGAGATGCGAACGTACTTATGCGGAGTTGATTAGCGCGACAGTATGAAACAGCTGTTACGGGTTAAGGAGCGTACAAAAAAAGGGTGCTTATCTGTGTAATTAGTGTGCTAGTGATTTAATACGATTCACCTTAGATGGAGTGTTGTGATGTTATGGTTCAGCCGCATACTAGACACTTAGGAAGGTAACGAGCTGTCTTTTTACTCTAATAATTCTATTTACTAAATGCGCACGTTTGCAATTTGTGTGACAAGATGTGGTTTGTTTTCGTGTACATTCGACATTAATTTGTTAATAAATGTTAATAAGATACGTGCAAGCTGTTGGCAGCTGCTGCAACATAATTCCGTTAGAGGGCATCACTTGTTCGTTAGTAATTATAGGGATGTAGAAAAATCTCTAATCTCTAAATAGTCGAACAGATGATAGCAGTTGTTGAATGCCGATAGAGCTCGGAGCAGAGGATCGTTCGAATCGTAGCGGGTGTGGAGGGATGAGATATAAAGGGGAGGTCTATCGCGGAGGCGACAGGAAGGAGCACAGGAGACCTGAAATGAAGCTTGCACGGATATGGAAATGCCTATCCTCAATGGTAGCTACCCCAAGAAGACGACAGCGGACTGGATAGGGAGGGAGAGCTAGATAATAACCGGTAAGGAAGCGGCGAACAGCTACACGAGTGAATTTGAGCTGAACACTCTCCAGTCTGGCCAACGCAGTACAGTCTGGGAGAGACCAGACTACAGCCGCGTATCCCACCAGCAGTGCAGGGACTTCAAGCAGAAGGGATCGCGGATTTCGGACGGCCTAATGAATTGTTAGCCTTGCTGATAACATAATCAACTGAAGGACAGCGTCTCGTTGAGCCACACACCTAAATCCTTCACAGAGGATGCACGACGTATAACTGCATCAAAGAGGGTGTAGCTAAACGGAATCGTAGGAGATCGGGAAAACGAAATCAGCCAACACTTATCGGGCTACAGGAGTAGGCCATTTGGGGGACACCAAACAGGATGGAACGTAGGGCGGTTTGGAGAAAACAGTAGTCAACAGATGAGGTCACAGGAAGGAAGAACTTGAGATTATCTGCGTAAAACAGAAAACCTTAGGTGGGGAGGGTGGAAAAACAGTCAGACACAGACAACAAAGAACAGAAATAAAAAAGGACTAAGGACGCTACCTAGAGGAACACCCGAGGAACCTACGAAAGAGTCGGACAGACAGGACGAAACTCTAACTCCATACGATCTCGAAAGCAGGTAAGTCTTCAGTCGAGACAGTAATCGACCCCCAATTCGATTCAACCAATCAGCAGATCGAGAGGAACACTGTCAAAGCCAGCACTGATTGCAAATTCGATAGAGCTGAGATTTATCGACTGCGATCGGGAACCAGCGATTTAACCTACTTATTTCTTGTGACACATTGAATTGCTGTTTCTTTACAAATTGCTCGAGTTTTTCGTTATCAGGCTTGCTTGTCTTTGTTATTCATTGATAAGATTGAATTGAATTTCATAAGATTTATCTAATTTATAGTTCAGGCATAGGCATTTTATAGTTTTACTCAGTTTTTCGGATTACAATACGAATAAAATTCTTGTTCCTGAAATATTGGGGTGGCCCGGTGGCAGAGGCGATAACGGCTCCGGTCTTCACACGGCACGACCGTATTATGTTATGTAGGGCTGACAACTTTACTAAGGGTAAAATTAAGTCATAGAAAGCCAGAAATGGCAGGCCGAGACCTTTCTAGGTTGTAGTGCCAAGGAAGAAGAAGTTGTGTTGTAAAAAAAGAGTTTAAGGACATTTTATGCAACTCTGCTAAATTTTACTTTAATCTTTTAACTTCTCTTCAGCAAAAAAAATCATTCTTTTGTGGCCCAGAGCTACAAAGTTGCGGCTTGTTGTGCAAAGTTGTCCCTACCATTCCTTCCAACCAGCTCGTCTCACCTCATTGACGATCGATTATGAAGCACCCTCGAACGAACCGTACCAAATACTGTACTGTTTGCAGAAAGCAACCTCCAATTGACACCTTTTACCATAAGCGGCTCCAGTGCGTACGTGCGCCGTGCCAGACAACATCCTCACGTTGTTTACGTCAGTTGCGGCTTGTGCGCGCGGCTGGCGATTAGGTGCAATTTTCTTAAACGTGCTAATAATGCTTCACGCGGTGAATCGAATATGTGAGCACGCTCGATCGAGACCCAATAATCAAATAAAGTAATTATAGATCAATAATTTTTTACGGCACTTTAAAGATCACATTACGCGAAGGGGTGAAGGGTTTGGTTTTGCGATGGTCGGGTGGTGTGTTGATTATAATAGGCCGCGCGGCACGTCGTCTTGGGCATCGAAATTATTGATTCCCACCCGAAAGCCGGTTCGTTCGGTGGACAAAATCGAACTGCGTCAAGGATGGTAGCGGATGATGGGAGCGGATGATCGCCGACCTCCGTCTTGGTGGAGGTTTTAGGTTGATTGGAAGGACATGTGAGTAAAGGAAGCTGGAGAGAGAGAGAGAGACAGTACTGGAGCAGGTTTAGAGGCATGGTTACGTTAGCGTATAATTAAGGCGTCTGTAGGAAAATTGGTTTCTGATTGCTACCCTTGGATCAGTCAGCTTGTTACGATGGCGCTGGCAGAACGGGGGACGAGCACTGGTAGGATGCAGATGCAGAGCGAGAAAAAAAATGGACATTTCCTTTAACAGCCTTCGCGGCAAACGGTTAATTAGCGGAGAAATGTTTACGCCAAGGAGCACGTGGGGTGGCGTAGTGGGCATAAGCTGAGTAGCATAAAATGTATTATTTCAAGTAGGACGCACATGATGGGGTGCTTCAAATTGTTCGTTGGTTTGGGGTGGTAGAAAATATTTTTGAAACATATAGTAGAGCTCGTTCTAGCCAGTATTTAGCAAAGGTAGTTCAAGGAGGAATACTAATCTGTAGATAAATTAAGAAAAAAAGTAAACTAAGTCAAAGTCAAAGCATGATAAATGAATATTTGATTGAAAAAGAAGGAAAAAAATTAATAAAAAATACGAATTTCGCAAAAATCTTATCAAACAATCAGCAATGAAATCAAAATTAGGAAATAAAAATGAAAACAAAGAGAAGATAAAAAATGAAATGACAAATAAAAACAGAACAGAAATATAAAAAATTGAAACTCAATTGATAAAGGAAACTGGAAGCAAAACCAACTAACGAACTTCATAACTGATAAAACCAACTATTAATTAGCTAGATTGATACAAAACAGTAAAATATGACACTAAAATCCAAAAATAAAAATAAAATGTTGTCCAAAAATAAAAATAAAATCCTTATTCTTAATCTAAGCAAAATAGACAGCTATTCATATTCTTCTATAAAATAAACGATCAAAACTCTTCGATCGACCCACAAGCTCGTCAGCGGCGTGCAACAAACCACAGACTGCGTGTGTAGAATGTCGCCGACCACCACGGTCCACAACAGTCGCTACGCTGAGCAATCATCTCGTTTAATCGTCGGACGGATTCGTCGCAAATGATATGTTGCGGAAGATGGTCGTGTCGTTGGCCAGGGCAAAAGTGCCAATTGATAAGTTATGTTTCGCGGGCAAGCAACTCTCACTCCCATACGAATCCCACCCGTTCCTCCTCCCTCCCGGATGATTATAATTTCATTAGCCGGTCGGACAGTCCGGAGGATGCAGGGCGAAGGCGGGAGAGCAATTGGTATTTGATTCCACGCGTGTCGAAGACGGTTTGCGTTTCAGCGCTCGAGTTAATTGATTTTGCAACGTATCGCATGCAGCTGGAATTATTTAAGCGAAAACGAATCCCTCCCTTTCGTAGTGGATCTTGCTCTGCATTAAAGCATAACGTCCATCGGTACAAAGAAAACGCGCGCAAAAGGCCCAACGCTTGAATCAAACACAATTACACGCCATTTAAACGCTTATCACTCGAAACGGTAGACTCGAATGCCTCCCTTTCGCATCCCTGAAGTGTCATCCTTGGGGCTGCAACCAAACGCCGAGTGGCGAATACGAAATGAGACTGATTTCTGCAAACGTGGCCATGGTCGTGGCATGCGAGGGCACCTATCGGAATTGGGGCCGACCCGCGTCCTTGGGGTTGGTTGCTTTATGGGCTTCAACGGTGTAACCTGATTGGCAATGGGGCGGGCAGGACAGGGACTGATAGGGCGGTTGCCGTAGCTGCGGATGACACTCGCGTGTAATTTATGGCACGTACATATGGCGTATGTGCTAGATGTCGGTGTATTGTTGTGCGTGTTTCGCTGATTTGATATGGAATTTTTATGTCTGTGTGGTCCTTGGGGTTATACATATTTTTAACTTCACTTTAAGTGGTGGTTTGTACGGATTGCTCACGTACACTAGCTTACACATGCACTGTAAGTAATGTGAATCTAAGCAAGAAATTTGACGTTTTTAAGGCATCCGTAAACCATTTCTATAACCGAAGATTAAATGCATTATCTTTTTGATTTATCCTCCCATATATTTTGATCATCTCTTCCTGTTGTTAGCGTCTTGTACAATTTGCTTCACCTTTTCTAGCCCTGTGATCTCTATATCTTTATTTTTAAATACGCATAGACGTAATAACTTGTTGCCTGAACTAGATTAAATAATTAATATCTTCATGAGACGCTCCTTATTAATTCCTGAGAGCTCAATATCCATTTTTTTTTGTATCATTTCTTTTATGGTTGTTTATAACGTTGTCAGTTGGTTTGCAACTTCAATGGCCAAGGCACTCTCAACCCTGCTTCATCTAGTCTGGAGGAACCTGCTTCTACATCTTATTATTTGGTTTCAACAACCTCGAAAGGTCTTAGCCTATCATTGTGATTTGGTTTTTCCTGGTGTTGGATCGTCAGTTCAGCGTACGAGGATGCGGTCCAGACTGGATTTGATCCCTGCACCTGCCGTGTGAAGTACGTGGACCGGCACCGCTAACGAATCGGCCACGGGAGCGTCTCATCACCTGCAGGAGTCTCCATCGTTGTCAAACTTGAATTTAAGGGTAATTGGATTTAAGGGCATTTTTATATAGAAACCTCATCGAGCATATCTTCAATTGAAGTAGTTTATGAAACAGTTGCTAAAAATGAGTGATTAACGACGCTTTTGAAAAATAACCTTCAGACAGTAATTACGTTTTATATCGAAGAAAACCCCCAATTGACCTCATCAGCGTACAAACGATGACGGAGGACCTTACCTAACATTTTTGTATTCAAGACTTCAAGAATTATTCACAGGCAAGGCTCAGACAGTGGGGCGGTCCGGTGGCCGAAGCGATAACGGCGCCAGTCTTAACACGGCAGGACCGGGGTTCAAATTCCATCCAGACTGCCTCCCCCAGTACGTAGGGCTGACTACTTTGCTACGGATATAATCAAGTCACAGAAAAGCAGGCCGAGACCTCTCGCGGCTGTAGTGCCAAGGAAGAAGAAGCAGAAGGCTTAGACAGAGTCAACAAAAATCGACTAGCAGATTTTTTGGACTTGCCAGCTTTTTTAGACTCTTGATCAAATTCTGAAGTTGTTATGGTAAGCGATATGTTTTTTTTATAAGTAGTATGATCACGTCTGCAACATTATACAGCCTGATTTTCTCAGTATCTAACTCGTCAGTCAACTGAAGGAGCCACTACACTGACGAGCTATGCAAGCTGCGAGCTGAATTTGATTCGCTAGTTTCGAAAGTCACCAGGACCAACTAAGTACACAATAGATGGCGCTGTGATCATTCGGGAGAAAAAATGATACTAAAGACTAAGGAACAGTAGGGATTACTTTAATTGTACGAACAGAGAATGTATGTAACAGTATCAATATTCAAGGAAATTGTTTTTAGAACCTTAATTGACATGTTTGAGAAGTTTTCAGTGTTTTTTTTTTTATTCATAAAGAACGGCCTGGCCGTATTGCTGTTTCAGTGTTTTAATAAATAATAAAAAATAAGATTTTCTTAACATAGTAAAATAGATTCAGCATTGCATTCAGCCAAGCGTATGCAGCGAACGTGCAAAATGTCTCACCGCATCCACCTCCCCCAAACATTAATTCCTCCATCAATGATGCATGCACAAATCATCGAAATTTAATGATATAATTTCATGCTGACCACGGCCACCATCACCATCACCACCTCTCCGGGTGTCATCCAGAATACGGGGAGGAAATGGCTTTTCGAGTTGTATCCAATCGCGCTCATCGTCAGCCCTGCCCAGTTTGTTTCTTCTATAATCGAATTAAAAAACGTAAAACACGGCACACCGCAGCGCAACGGATTCGCGGATGATTCCGCCTGTTGATCGTGATAATTGACACAATGATCATTCGGTTAAATATTTAATTGGTACCAATTACAAACGTTTTAACGGCCGTGATTATTTAATTTGCTGCTGAACCACCTGTCTCGAAATGGTTTGCTCGGGGCTAGCGAGGAAGGCTATCGTTTATCGTACGTACAGGTAGAAAAATCGGTAAAAGTCGAATGTCGCCAGGCAGCAGAACTTTCCAGTATGTCAAACGCTGGTTCGTGGCTTTAAAACGATGGCACCCGGCTCTGTGTGATCCACCGAGCAATCCAGAACGAACTGAGTGTATCGAGTGCGTGTGGTTAGTAATTTGATTATTTTTCTGATAATTTGTTTCGCACCGTTCTTCATCGCCCCTCCCCGGCCACGGAAGTTGGCCACGAGTCAAAGTACGCGTCAATTACGTGCCTGTGGGCTTTTAATATTTAAACTCGATTTTCAACCCAAAATTAAACTGTTTAACACCTGCAACGGGAGGGTTGCGATTTGTATCGATGCCTGATCCGGTCGGCAGTTTTGTGCTCTGTTTGCTTATGTCGGTGCTGTTTAGTTCGGGCGAACCAATTAACACAACCTTCACTCACATGCTATCGGAAAGCCACAGCGAAACTGTTTTATTTGAATGAATAATATGTTCACAGTTTTCTTTCAGCTTTGTGCAGCGCGTTGGAACACAAGGGTTGTTAGATTGTTCTTTAAATAGTGCCAAATGCCTGGAGCATTAGGAGGGAAAATAAAGACAAACATCAGCATCGGAGATACTGAGCGATTCACGTTGTACGGTAGGCTATTTTTCATTTCAATTAAAAACCGTCGAGCAGCGTTCCGATTTGCCAGGCGAATCATCGATTTTTGAACCACCGCACAAACATTTGCAGATTCAAATTTTGCAAAACCCGGCGCTATCTGTTAATTGAACGTCTATAATCGGATCGGTCGGGAAAATCGCATTTTAGCCCGCGAGCGACATCGCCACTGCAGTGGATGCAGTTGGATTGGAGATGGGAGAAGCATTATCCGGGTATAAATATTTCGATTTAATAGCTTTTCCTGTTGGATTTGTTTCACCAGGACGGTTTAATGTTTATATAGCTAAAGGAGTTGGGCATTGAAATTGATAAAGTTTTTCATGAAAATTATATTAATTAAATAGAAATAAATTATTTAATCTAAAGATTTTAAAGCATATTTTCTATTAAAAACCCCAACGATATTTCAGATTTTGAACCGCTACGGTCAGTTTTGTTCGAATCCTTGTAACCTGATCGTTGATAAATGTGCGTTTGCAATGCAAATACGCTGCACCATAGCCGAACCGACCATGTAACCTTCCCTTGAGGAGGCGCACTGTGTGAGTTGCGTTTTAATTATGGCAACACATCTCTGTCATCATCATCAACCTCGGACGATGACGGTTGCGATGCGGAACACACGAAGACTCCACTCACGGCAGGAGCGTTCCAGTAAAAGTTCGCTAAATTGGATGGATCCAAAGGGGACGAGGATGGACATTATTATTTTGTCCATCCAGCAGGCTGTAATTCAATTACAAGTGATCATCCCGTGTACGGCGTGCAGTGTAGGAAACAATGACCGTGCACGGGCGAATGTTTGGGACGTTACAGGGATAATGTTCCTGGAACGGAAATTAATAGTGCCTGTTAGAGAATGCTTTCTGTCTTTAGAGAAATAAATATATTTACATGAGGAACGATGACGTATGCTTTTTATATTTGACGAGTAATACAAAGTCGGATGAATTATTTCTGGAGACAACTTCTGAAGACCTTAAGAGAGGGGCTAAAGCGTATTCCCCTAAAATAAAATCATGAATGGAAAGCTATTAGAAAACCCAACGCTTTAACATTTTTAAAAACTTTTGGAATTTCTTAAGCCTTCTGCAAAGCTTTAAATATAAATTCATTTATTTCATATGACGCCACAGAGATTCATACGCAAATCAAAATTGAAGTGGTGATAGAACGGACTACCGTGATAGGCAATTGTAAAGATTAATTAATATATCAGAGCGATATTGTTGCAATGTCGTAGGTAATTAGGCAAATGTTCATGGTGTTGGATTAGTCTAAAGTCTAAAGTCTAAAGTGGCTAACTATGTTGTAGGCTGTGTCTCAATCCGGACTATTATGGATGAAGTTGTAACGCCCGGATTTCTACACATACATTTTTTTGTTGTACTTTTGAAATCTCTTTTTCTTCTTGCTTGGTCTAAAGACCCCTTAGGTCATGACTGCCGTTTCTGGCTCACTAGACTTAATGATACCACAAAGTTGGATCGTCAGTCCTCACTACGGTGGAACGGTTCGGATGGGATTTGAACCCCGGTCCTGCCGTTTGAAGACTGGCGCTGTTATCGCATCTCTACCGGGCCGCACACTATCACCGGGCCAGGTATGCTTGAAATATTCTAGTAACACATTCGTTATTCTCAATCCTTGTTCGAGGTAAGAGGTGCGCCATCATCATCAACGCAGAAAAAAAGATATGAAAGTCCTTCTCCTTTGACGCTACAACCTCGAATGGTCTCGGCCTGCAATTTCTAGCTTTCTGTGACTTGAATATACCCGTAGCTAAACCAGTGGTGGGTCAAAATATTTGGAGTCCTCGAGCGGAATTCCAGCTGAGGCCCCTCTTATTGCGATATTAGAGGGAAACAACAGGCTTCCTGTCATCGATGCGGCCCTCTTGACCAACGAGGCCCGAGCGGTCGCTCCTTCCACTTCTAGGTTGATTCGCCACTGAGCTGAACAATTCTGAACAGTCCTGCGTTCGCGAAGATAATTGGGATGGGATTCGATCCACGGTCTAACCCTTTGAAGATCGGTCTCGTTATGGCCTTGGCCACCAGACCACCCCAACTCTATGCATCGGAAATTGTAAATTGTAAAATCAAAAATTAGCATCAACTATACGAACATGGTCCTCAGTAGTTTTGCAGGCAATTATGACTATATCTACTTATTCTTCCTTGACACTACAACCTCGAATGGTCTCACCGTGCCATTTCAGGCATTTTGTGAATTGATTTTGCCAGTAGCAAGGTAGTCAAGCCTTGCGTACCCGTGAGGAGGGCTGGATGGGATTTGAATCCCGGTGCTGCCGTGTAAAGACCGCACAGCTGTCGCCTCAGCAACCGGACGTGACTTTATACTGTGACTATATCACAGTTTGGGATGATGACATGGTCAGCTGAATGAAGACTGAGAACGAATTCTGGACGGTCCACTTCTTGAAATAATATTAAAGCCTCTAACACTAGTTTTGTTTCTATTCTAAAGCCATTTTAGTAATGATCCAGGTGTCAAAATAGATCTGAGGATGAAGTAGTGTGTGATTAAGCTTAACCGTTGCCATCAAATGTAGATACATTCTACATAATTACATTATCACATTTATACAACACATTTATCTAACGTAACAAAACTCTGCAGTTGTTGGAGTTCATGCTCAGTTCTAGTTAAAAATGTGAACACTTAATTACTGCATGTTAATTGTTAAATGTAGGTGACACATTGCAGTTGTAATAAACACAGCACACTAAATAAGCGTACCACATCGGAATCAAGCATTGATTGAATAGCAGATTGATTGTTTTTTCTTGGAAATAAATATCTATTCAAATGATGATGCTCCCAGTGACGGAACAAGCATCGAGCTCCCGATAAACACACCTGTACAGTCGTTGAACCATGATCAGGCGACCTATATTTTCAGAAATAGATATAAGCTGTGATTACTCCTCCATCTGCTGCTGTACATCCCAATCGGAGTGTCATTCTCGGTCCGCAGCATTTCCCGGTTCGAAGTCACCTAGGTTACGGGTTACAAACCCGAGGATACAGGTCAACGGTTATTTTTGGAGCATAAAATACACCGGGATGCATGTATGAGCAGCCAAGCGCTCACCAGAAGGACAGACAGATGAGGATAATGAGCCCTCAACATTACCCGCCCGGTGAATGCGTTTCCGATGGATGGTGGTGAAATTATCCACCAGAAAAAAAGTGAGCAAAAGAGCAGAACGAGATAACAAGAGTAAGCAACATAAAACCCATATGTTAATGACGGATAGATAAGTGGTGACCATACCGGTTGGGCGAGAAGAGTCGTGAATAAAGGTTTACTGAACTGTCCTCCTAGGGTCAATTCGTTTATAACGCGATAATTCGAACGATAATTTGTGTACGGCTCATAAATTCAGCGCTTAACTTCTGTGGCGACCTCCGATGATGGGTGGGCACACCCTGGCATACCCTGGGTGTACCGTGCGTGCCTTATGCTTCCAACGTGCTGTGGAAACCCACGCCCCACGCTGTGTGACTTACCGCGTGTGCATACCCCGGCAGACAGCCGAAGCACCGGTGCTCATTTTCTTAATGTTTGTTTTTGTTTTCTTCCAAAAATGGGAAGATAAATTTGTTCTGTACCACGGTGTACGGGAGAAGCATTAAAGCCACTGGTATCCCGCTGCGAGCAAGCTACAAAAACTTCGCCAACTTCGACCGCGCTCGTCCAACACTTTCTTCCCCCGTTTGCAAACTACCCACCGAGCGATGTGTAATGAAAATCGTACCAAAAATTTAAATCTTAACCAACCAGACTTGTTTACTCTCTCTCTCTTTTTACTCTGGATGTTGGAATCGTGGTACAGAATGGTTTCCAGCAAAAAAAATGTTTCCTGCAACAACTATCGAGCAGTGTATCGGATGTTTACGAGATAAAAATAATTAAAACAAGGTCCACGGACAAAGGGGAGGGGGGGGGGGGAACTCAGAATGTGGAAGAACCGAGCATCAGTAGATGGTGGTATGGATAGTATAATTTCGGAATGCACAAATTCCTGCCACCAACCGTCCGTTGGCGCGTTGGAGTTCGAGCGTGTAGGCAAACAAGCGCCGAACAACTCTCGGCTGCTACGAATCACCTTTGAGACCTACGTAGAATGTATGAAGCTCCAAAGTACTTCACTTTGGAAAGGGGAAGGGGGAGAGAAATCATTGGAAGCGAGGGAAAGAATTATGATGATGGCACTGTGCGGGGTAGGTAAATGGATGACAAATTTGTTTACCAATCATCTTCGCTGCTCATTACTGTTGCTTGATGAGCTTAATTATGACGCGTGCTACCTTGACAGCGGGTCATTCGCTAAAGGCTAATAGAAATGTCAGAGAGAAGTTGACACAGTTGGGGACGCGTTTGGAGTAGAGTAGCTTTAACCTTGGCCCAATCCAAAGAATATTAACTAACTTCTTGGCCTCCAGACTTCTTGGTTGGGAGTTCTTAGCTTACAAGTACTTGATTGATGTAAATGTAAAGTTCGATTCTATGTTCTATAAAATAATTAATACCCAACACAATATCCCTTATGAGTTATGAAGATTTCTTCTTCTTCTTCCTTGGCACTACAACCTGGAGAGGTCACGGCCAGCCATTTCTGGCTTTCTGTGACTTGATTTTATCCGTAGTATACTAGTCGTAGTAAACGTACGGGGAGGCGGTCTGGATAGGATTTGAACCCCTGTTCTGCCCCGTGTGAAGACCGGTGCCGTTATCGCCTTGGACCTTCCCAAGGTGAGTTAATTAATACAGATGTTAAATTGAGCTTTAAATGATTCTTGACTAATAAGTTTACATAAAATACTAAAAAATTCTGTTGAAGAGACAATTATGGCTTCTCAAGTCAGCAAGATGTCGAAATATAGGTTGACCATAACCAGAATGTTTCGCAAATTGCATATGTGATCTCTTGTTGGAACTTTTATATTCAGCACTTTACACTTGTATTAAGACATTTGAATACGGTTGAATAATAGCCAAAGATTGTGAGGATTCCTTTAATAATTTGAACGAGATTTGAATTTAAAATTGTCATGTTGTGCTGTTTCAACAGGCGGTGGGAGCAGTTAAATATTATGTTCTGTGAGCTGTCGAGTCCCACATGCTATAAGAATCGGGCTAGAAACATCAATTAATAGGTTTAAAACGATTTTAGAACAACAAAACGGTGAGAATCTGTGAGAAAAGAGCCATATCTGTGATCTATTTCAAGTGATTTTGCTTCTAGCGATGGTCAAGAACCAAATCCCTTTTTAGAATATTGCCTTCTATTCGCGCTTCGAAAACTGGCCCATTTACCTACAAATTGAAAATCAACAAGCGGGGACCATTTTAATATTAAAAGCAAACACCTAAATCTGCTAGTTGACATACGATCGGCCGGATTTAGATTCCGGTGCATGCCGATCGTTGTCAATGACGTCAATCTGAGACAAGCGATACCTACGACGAGCAGCGACTCCGTTGGCGGTGTGTCTCTTCGCCGTGCGTTATCTGGTCAAGATAAAGCGAGCTTTAGTTTTGCGTACGCCCGAAAACCAAATCGATTGTATGCAAAGAAGGCAGAGGGTTTTGGTGGAATAATTTAGAATTTTTATCCAAAACCGGGCAAAACAAAAACCACAGCCCTCTTCAGAAGCCGGATGAAGGAATTGGCGGTGGAGCTTCTTACGTCACATCGTTGTGGTCCAACCAGCGTTGAGCCGATGGGGGCACGAATGCCGAACGAAACCGGTTCCCTACGCAACCAGCACCGCGTGGACAGATCAGCAAGCTCTTATTGTCATACATTTCTCAGCCGCGTCCTTGAGGGAAGAAGTTCAGGTTCTTCGTTTCGTTAAAATTGTTGATGCTATCAACGGTTTCGTGGGTTTGCTGTGCTAGGAAGCTCCCATCAAACAACTTGTGTGACCGTAATGATGATCAGACCTAGGTGCGCTCGGCGACACGCTTGTGGAGTTGAGTAGGGTGCGCACCCGACACGTCAAAATCACGTCATCTGACCGGCCGCTTCATGTTTCAGCGCTCGGTCGCGACGAACGGCGACGTTTCGGTTCCGATTGAACCGTGCACCACAATCGATCATTGGTCGGGCAGGAGGCTCAACCTGTTCGTAACGGAGTGCATCACACGCATGTTGTGATGCGAAAGCGCATCCAAATTATGGCAAATTATTTTAGATTATAATGCTAATTGCACTCGGAACCATCACGGTGGCCCTGGTGGTGCTAATCGAGTTGCGAGCGTGATGGGTATGGGACCTTTTCCTTTGCCAAGCGCCTTGATGGCAAGCAGCCGAAGGTACGCTAGATTTATATGTGTATAAATCATCACCATAATGACACCTGCAGCAATAACGCCACACCACCGACTGTTGAGTTAGGTCAATGATGATGCGCTCACATTATGTGTGTGACGGGTGTTGATGCGATGGGAAGATGATGATTCCCTAACGACCGGAACCTGTCCTCCCTGACGCGCCACCTTCGGAATGGTGTATCAATTGTGTGCCGATTAGTCTTAACCAGCGCTCAGGTAGCGAACGGCATGCATGTGCCACCCGTTGACAGTGGAAGTGGATTATATTTAATTATAACATTTTTCATAATCATTTACTATAATTTAATTACATGCAAATACCTATCATTACGCATGTAAATTGTGGGACATGTTGAGATGCACCGTTTGCCCAGGAACTTCCCATCGTCTCGCTGGTGGAGCACTCGCGGCAGGGTTGTTGCGATTGTGCTTTACAATGTTGTCGCGGCCAGAGGGCCGGATATATCGATCATCAGCTGAGGTGAAGCTTTTTTCCCCCCGGTTTTAGAAAGATGTTCCTTTGAAGAGTGCAAAGTCTTTAAATTCTTGGCGAAACTTCATCGCTTCAGACGATATGGTGGATGTGTTGACGGTTAGTTCGATTGATGATGCTGGTTGGTTCGAAGGATTTCGTGGCTCACTTGTTGTCAGCGCGTCCAGTGTTCGGGCAGGAATCGTTCCAAATCTGGTGTGATAGTGATGATAAATGTGAAGAATGTTTTCCATCTTGAAGGGCACTCTGTTGCTTTTTCCGAGCAATTTAGGCAATTTGCTGATGTTGGCTGCACTGCTAGGCCTACTTTGGTAGATTAAAAAAAATGTGACATTTGCAACTGAATTTCAAAACAAGCACCCATCTATCCTGGTTGCATCGAAGAGTTGAAGCTGAATTAACGTTGCTACCAATCATTACGCGTTGAAGTTAAGTAGTTAAGAGATTTTTCATGATGAAATAAAGAAATAAACGACTCTCCCTAAAACAAAAACCGTTTCCGAAGCCCACCAATATTTCTGCCTCCACATTTAAACGGTCCGTAATGCATGTGACAATTTCTTTAGTCCCGCAGAGCAGCACCATGTGGTCGATTGATCAAAAAAGGAAACTGCAACAAACGGCGATGTCCAATTCATTCCTGTTAACTAATTTATCCCGTCGCTGTTGGGATCGACGCAAAATGCTTGCGATGAAAACACCCGGAAGGTAAGCCGATAAATTAAAGTACCGATAAACACGGTGCTCGTGTGCTCCCAAAAGGATGTCCCAGAGCGGTTTAGCTGCATTTTGGTGTACGCAGAAAAAAGGTTTCTCGACCGGAACAGGTTTCCCGCCAAGATGACCCATGGGCATCGGTTTCTTAAGAAGACTAACGAGAGAATCCGGCTCCAGCAACTGAGGGGTGATTTACTCTTAATTGCTTTACCCCATCTTATGGTATGTATTAATCGAAACCGGGCCAGTACAGACGCCTTACCGGCGAGAACATCGAATATCGCACGGAGCGCGGATTGCGTGTGGTGGATATAAGACAACGCCGTGTACGCTGGGTATCGGTGTACCGGTTAGGGAGGAAATTTATGGACACACGGCATTAATTTCGATGCCGTTGCGGTTTGGGCGTAGCTGCATTGCCCACCATCGACCAGAGTATCTCAAGGAGCAAATCTCAAAACCGTGTGCATGTGCATTGCGTGCGTGCGTACCGCAAGCGTAAGTTTCGCTCAGGGCATAAACTGAGTCGAACAATGAAGCAATTTTACCGAGCACAATATTTACCTTATCCTTATCGGCCTCGTTTATGAAACGTATGATTTTATTAAACGAATCCTGCTTGCTACGAACCGTCCGGAGCGTGGCATGGTTAAGATGGAGGAGTTGGTTTGCTTTGCTGGAGCGTAGTTCCGATAGTGGAGATAAAATGGGCAAGAAAGGTTCATCAATAACTCGGTCAATATGGTCGAGATGTTTACACAGCGTGTTAATATAGTTCCTTTGGCGAAATGATGATCGATGGTCCAGGCAGGCAGGGCTTGCAAATAAATAGTAATCTGATTACTTACGGCTTCATTGTGAGCTGTAGTGTGGAGTGTACATAGGGTTCTTAACCATTTAAGTAGACATTTGTTTAATAAGAAACTGGTTATATTAGGAGATAAATTAATCGTTTAGTGCCGTGTTATGAGTTCTCTAATGAATCTTTGATCTCAATGTTTTATGTGACTCTAATCTGGATCTTTGCAGCAAGAATTGCTGATTCTTAGACTTAAACTAATCTGTTTGCAATAATGAATTATTTGAAATCAGGAGAACTTCTATGCAGTTTTGAAGAGGATGCATATTTCAGTTCTAAATGGACAAAGAGACACACCCATTGCATCAGAAACTGACGAGGATACAAAGGCTTTATCGACTGGGTGTTTTGTCCGCTTAACTTACTTACTTGGTACTACAGCCTCAAAAAGGTTACTGTTACTCTGTTCTTGATTTTACTGGTAGCTGGAAAGTCAGTCTTGTGTACTATGTGGGTGTTCTGGACTGGATCTGATCTCCATTCCTGATGTTTGTAGAAAGACGACGCATAGTTGAAAGGCCACCGGACCTCCTTGAAGAAGCAATTTATCATACAAAATTTACTCTCCTGAAAAGAAGTCGTCCATGTGACAATCACTCAGAATGAGTGCCACACGCTGTTGACCAACATTTTTACGAGGATTGGTGTATCATCGTTCGAAGAGATCCACAGCTAACTTCAGAAGCGCTCATAAGCTTTTCTTTGTAAAACCCATAGGCGGATTTTGACTCTTAGAGGTTCGAAGTGGAATGGAATATGGTTCACGGAAAGGAATTCTGAATCACAAATATTCTGCTTCTTGGAAGCGAGGTCTTTGTGCGTTCGGGAACCCTATTAGGCATTTATGCCGCGTAGCGTTGAACCCTTCTCACGGCAAACCTTCATGGGAGGATTTTATCGGATATTTCTGCAGCCAAAAAGAAGTACCAATCGATTGTGAAAGATAAGAAACATTACTAATCTGTTTTTCTAATGTAATATTCAGCAAGAGTTATTAGCCCTAGCTATAAGCTTTTGGCGGTAAAAATGGCATCTGGTCTTCGTACGGATGGACCGAATCTCAAAACCCATCCGGACCATCGCCGCTTAGTGAGGAGTGACTATCCTTCTACATGGCATCATTAAGTCTAGTAAGCCAGAAATGGCAGTCATGACTTAAGAGGTAGGCGACGGCACGATGTAACAGCCCTGCCGGTCTTCATACGGCAGGACCGGGGCTCAAATCTCATCTCGGCCGTTTCCCCATAGTGAGGATTGACTATCCAACGATATGGTATCAACAAGTCTAAATGAGCCAGAAATGATAGGCATGAGATAAGAGGTCGTTAAGCCAAGAAATAAGCAGAAGAAAATGAAGAAGAAGAGACTTCAGAGGTCGTTAAGCCAAGAAGAGAGAAAGAGAGAGGGAGAGAGAGAGAGAAAGAGAGAGACCTATTATATAAATTGTAGTAGACCGCATGTTGGCTTGGAATGGAACTGATCTTGGTTTCTTAACATATTTTCTTTAGAGTATAGAAAATGATGAGTACATGTTCTGGAAGGCCTCAAGTACCGATAGATAAGTACCTGTATCTGTGAAGCTTTAAACAATATCCTGACCGATTTCAAGCCTTGATGCCTTGAGAGATCACCAAGTTACAACCATAGATAGCAGGACAAATTTTCCAAATACATGTTGTCTAAACAATTTCAATTTCATATAAATTCTACAAAAATAAATCATAAGCTTGACACTTGCTTCAAGCTCTCGATAGCTGTTCACTAAAGGCAGCATTCGGTAGGTTACGATTATGTCGCAATTATGCTCCAAGATAGAATGCCAGCGCGTCTTCTCGCTCGCACGACAAAGTGGTCCGATCGTCTCGATAAATCGGTTAGATGGAATGCCGTTCGAAAGCGAAGCCGTGAAACGAGGTGACATCGTGAGCTAATGGGTGAAACTCGGAAAAATCCAACCCCTCGAGGTACGGAGCGACGGGCCAGTGAAGCCGCCCCACCACACTCCGGTGGGCTATAGTTTAAATTCAATTAACATTTTTCCACGCACAAATGAACCCGGCGTGCAAAAGGAAAACCGAGGGCGCTGTCGCCAAAAAGAATGCTGTGTCAGCCAGCTAGAACCGAGTGTGGAGCTAGGCGTAAGGCGAATGTTGCTGGTGATGTGAAATAATTTAAATTGCACAATTGCCGTGCACCGTGAAACTGGAGCAACATTACCCTGCACGAACGCATTTGGGGTGGAGATTTTCCCTTTTTTGGAAAGGGAAGGAAACCCCCCCCCCCAGCTACTCCACCATGATTTGGTGGAGTGAGTGCTGCGTCGGAGCAAGGTGCAGCAGATTATAATGATCGTGGTGAAGGGGCTAGAACCAATCAAAATGCTTGCACACCGGTGCGTTGTACCGCCCGGTTGCACCTTGCACCAATACCGTGCGTGGTTTTCGTGTGTGTCGCTTACGATCGCGATTGCGTGGTCGAGTTTCGGTATCGTTTAAGGGTGTGATGCTTTGGTGTGTACAGATGTCGATGCGGTGTGTTGCATCATGTCACGTAGTGTGAAACTTTAATGGTCCAATGTTGGCGCCCCCCCTCCCCAGCTGAGACAAGTTTGTCTGTGTGACTTTGAAGGGAAAGACGACTTGAAAAAAGCTGGGTTGCAACTTGAATTAAAGTTCTTAAAATCTTAGCCATTATAACTGCTTTAAAGGATCTTCTTCTTCTTCTTCTTCTTCCTTGGCACTACATCCTCGAGAGGTCTCGGCCTGCCATTTCTGGCGTTCTATGACTAGATTTTAGCCATAGCAAAGTAGTGAGCCTTACCGTACGGGGACGCGGTCTGGATCGGATTTGAACCCCGGCTTTGCCGTGTGAAGACCGGTACCGCTGTCGCCTCAGCCACCGGACCGCCCCAACTTTAAAGGGTCAGTGGACGGTTAAGAATAAAATTGACAAGATGGTAGATTTGCTTAAACGCAGTAAAGTCTTTATAAGGTAGAGTGCAATAATAAAAGTACAATATTTTGTAAGTAGGTGTTATTAATTATCAGGTGTTATTAGTATTATTAATAATTACTAATTAATTATTAATTAATTAGTGTAATTATCTCTAATTATTTTAAATTTGTATCTATTTGTATAAAATATTTTCTTCATTTGTAGAAAAATAATGACACTACAACTTCGAGAGATCTCGGCATGCCTCTTCTGGTTTTTCTTGAGTTGTATATATCCCGTAGCTGGATAGTCAGGCCTGCGTACTTGAGTGACGATCTGAATGAGATTTGATCCTCGGCCCTGACGTGTGAAGACCAGCGCCACAATAATCTTTACCGTCGGACCACCCGATATGAGTTAAGAACAAAAGTAAGATAAAATGTAGAATAAATAGAGAGAGAGAGAGAAGTATACTGATATACCTAAATGTAACATAAATCAATCAATTAATTAACAAATTAGAAACATTGAAAATCAAACCAAAAGAATCAAAATATAATTTTTTTTTTAAATATTTTATACACTCCAGGGACATAAAGACATTCGCATCGGACCTTTACCTACCAGAATCTTATGATCATAAATAAAATATCTTTAAGTTAAGTTTAAAATGCAATAGTCCTATTCGCCTTCCTTGGCTTTACAACCTCGAGAGCTCCATTTTACCCTCACTTTGACTAGACACATTTAGAAGAATATAATGCCGTAGCAACAGTCACGGAACAAGCAGCTTGGAGCACCTAGGTGCAATGAAAGCTGAAGGCCATCAGATCGATTCTGATGTAATCTGGTTCCTTATACCATCTGGTTCCTTATCCCATTAAACAACGATATTCCTATACGATATATTATGTCTTTCTAATAGGCAACTGACGGGGCCGTTCGTGATCGCTTTAACCAGCATCAATATTATGATTTTTGGAATAATGCGCTCTGTAGAAAAAATTGAACACGTTAAGTTGCTATAAATCGTGTACTTAAAGACAGCGCCATCTTTTGGATTCACTTTGTACTAACAATCGAAAACTTGCTCTCAAAAATGATTCTAGCATGGTACCCCGTAGTAAGGAAGGGCTGTACGGCTTCGTGATACCTATAAGCAAGCTATTACATCGGCTCGACCTCTGACTCTTGGTTTGAGGGCATTAGGCCACAACAAAAATCACGGTTCTGCACTTAAATGTAACCTCCAAAGATATTCACGTCCTGAAAAATTTTCACAGTTACTCAATCACACTTTTTTCTTCCCAATCTAAAAAAAAACAGCAATGCCGACAATTCTTTAGCTCGGTCCGGCGGTGCATTGTTCGGTCCACCCATAAATCAGGACGTTTCGGTGTTGCATTCCCATAATTACCCTTTCCGCTGATTATCGTGCCCTTTGCCCTTCGACGCAAACTAATCGACACACCGTCGTGTGCACCGTTGATCTTCATTAGCAGCCCGCTGCAGATGGAAAATAGAAGGATACACGCTGACCGGCAAAATCGGTAATGATCGGTCGGTCGGGAAGGCGGCAGGCAGAATGTTACCGGATGTTACCGTCCATTACCGAGACTACTGCGACTGCAACGATAATGTGAGAAACGTGAGATCGTGCACGTCCAAGCAGCGCTGGGTGCATACGAACGAACAGCGTACGGTTGGCCGGCCGATCAATGCTGATAATTGTTACAAATGAATGGAGTTCGGTTTGGCGTTGTGCTGGAGCGAGATTGCACGAGAACCGATCCGCTAGCTACTTAAAGGGCAATGTGGTAATGCATCGCTTTAATTGTGGTTTCGAACTACGTTTCGAGCGCAAATCTGATCGGCATCAAGTGAAGCATCTGTCAAAAATGTCATCACTCTCCTGAGTGCATCTTCAATTATGACACCTTGCGGATGCCGATGTGTTTCCCGGTGGCAACTTGATGCAAGAACGTAACAGACATCCCAACACCAACCTGTGCATATTTATTCAAATTACAGCGCGCTGTCAGCATGCCTTGCCGTGCCTCCTCCAGGAATTCGCTCACCGTGCCGGCTAGTAAACGGAACTGTTTACTTTGGTTCAAGGTCTCCGGTAGTATCGATCGAGACCCGTAGCGGCCCGATGCGTGTGAGACCAATGCTAACTGAGGAGACGTGAGCAGTGAGCAAAACGGTGTGTGTGTCACATGCATTGTATAGTTGCAAGGTGACAGAATGCACCTTCTTGAGCAGCAATTGCAGTACCACACGTGTGTCTGTGTGTTCAAGGGAGCGACCTTTAGTGGAGAGGCAACAGTTATTAAATTATGATTGCACGTGCTTGCATATCTTACACAGTGACAGGCGTACCGTTTCTTTGCCTCAATATAGACGAAAAAAACTCCTTCCGAATATGGCAAAAACATTCTCCAAAAAGAGCATCAAACACTCGCTCTTGTCAGACAGCTTAATCTCGAACGCAACACGGAAAACGGGAACCTCCAATCATAATGAACGGTGGAACTAATCGTGCCACCGTATTCACATGCAGCGTGTTTTGCGCTTCTGGGCCTCTCCTGAGTCTCTTGCCACAACGCCGTCCGAATGATTGAGTGACAGTTTTACGACTGTGAGGCACGGTTTCGAATTGTTGCATCGTCCCGTTCGTTTGATGTTCGGCGTGCGCAAATTCGATACCAGGCTGAAAAATGGATTGGAACTAAATGCATTACACTTGCCGGCGATTGGAGATGCCGGTTTTGCTCCTAGCTACAGTTGTCATACAAACCGCGAAATGACAGATAGCCTTCAAGTCGTTGTGGCTGCTGCTCGACTTGGAGCTTGAAGCACGCTGACCGCAGATGTGTAATAGGATGCAGCGTTAAGGAAGATTAGCGTGTGAGGAATGTTGGAGATGTTCTTCTCTTGTTCGGGTGCATAATCGAGAGACGGAGTATCCAACAGAGTCTTCAACAGAGGAACCTGATGTGGTTAATTTTAGGAGAGACGTTCTTTTAAATTTAAACAATACTGAATAGAGTGTGTTCATTGAACAATTGTGTCCCATTAAATACAAATTAACCCATAGCAACAGGTTTTCTACCATACTGCTTGCAGTTGAGTCGAATCCGATCTAGAAAAGACTGCCAAAGCGGTTAGGGACGTACAATACGCAAGCCTTACTCATAGTTTAAGTACTCTCATACGGGGCTAGGGTATTGATATGGTGAAAAACTAAGAAAAGATCTTTACAGCGGTTTGAAAAGAGAGATGGCAATGTATGTTTAATGATCTCTTCTAGCTTGGCATACTGATTCTCCATTTATCCGTAGCAGAAATGGTGATCCAAGGTCTCGTACTTTGCTGACTGTTTTTATATTTTCTAACAATGGTGGACAATGCTGGGGATCTTCAGCATGGTTTCTAGATGATCAGTCTCTGAAAATAAGGTTTGCCACATCAGAGGACATTTTCTATTCTCTAACAAAAGATATCCATCTGAGCTCATCCATCACAGATCTTAGTTATCGTGAGTATCTGTAGGCTAATTTATATAGAGGTAGATGTCTATGTGAGCTCAGAGTGCGGTTCATGTGCTAGAAGTTTTGCAGTAGACATCAGGTCTTGCTGATCAGAATACATCGGGTATGATCATGGGCGCAAGTAGGCGATAAGTCTCTGGAGAATAGGCAAACGATCTTCATCGATTGGTGCACGTTCGATGAAGATAATGATAGTTCCAGTATGTCCCAAGGAGGCATCCTGAAATAAGCAACTGTGTTTGCATTGTGATCATTTTTAAAGAAAGAAGTCATTCTTTCCTAGGACGAAATATTATGAGTCGTAGTTGATATGAATATCTTAAGGCTTAGGTGAAGGACAATGGAGGAATCGCTATAATGACGAGTTGCACAACCTATACAGTGATCTCACCATTCTTGCTGGTTTCTCAACAGCCTCCGGTCGAGTGACAGTGGCGATAACGGCGCCGGTATTCACACGACCGGACTGGGGATCAAAACTCATCCAGACCGCCTACCCGAACGCAGGGCTGACTACTTTACTACGGGTAAAATTAAGTCACAGAAAGCCAGAAATGGCCGGTCCGAGAGCTCTCGAGGTTGTCAGTGCTAAGGAAAAGAAGAGCCTCCGGTGGGCTGATCATGGCATGAGGATCAGGCCCGTAAAGTCGTGTTAGGCCTTCCACACATAGACAAATGAGGCTTGGTGCGGCCAACGTGAGATGGAGTGATGGTGCTGATGCGTCCGTCAGAAAGGCCGGGATATTGGATTAAGATACAGGTGACGGCGCTAGACCAAGAGTGGTATCGAGGTAAGGTAGTTGATTTAGAATAGTTCTTTTAAACAGTAGCTATATCCCTAAACTGTTTCAATGCTGTGGTGATCAGTGTAATCAGTGCCTGAAGATCAACACTTAATGAACTGGAGTTACCAGAATTTGGAAGAGTCCAGAATTTGACCAATACGATCATTCAAGCAGCAGGGGATAGGGCATCAGCAAGTAGAATAATGGGCTGGTTTGAGGTTCCTCTCACACTTAAGATCCAATCCAACGGCAGCACAGCAAGCCTGACAAAATAAAAGAAGGCGAACTAGGTGCTAGCAATGAACCTCGGTAATCAACCACCTTCTTCAACAGCCAGAGAGTCTCTTAATTGCGATCAAGTTCCGTTACATATCCCCAGGATACACATGAATGCTGAAGCGCCATTCAAAGTAGCTTCAATCTCAGACTTTTCCTTAAATTTATAAATTACCACACTCTCTTTTGATTTAATTGGCGAAAAATGTCTTGAAGGTTTCAATGTGTCACTTTTAAGATAAAATCCTTGCAAGCCAGGTACGCCAATCTTCCACCGACACGCAATGCTGTATGCACGCCTACTGCGACGGCGATGAACAATTTTGCGCCTCAATCCCTGCCATTGCCACCGTGTGCCCTGAAGCAGTGATTATGTGATTGAAAAATAACAAGCCACACGCAAAAGCTGTGTATAAATCCCTGGCGGAGCATTGTGCCAAACATCTTTCCCTTCTTTCCCTCGTTAATTGTCAATAATAACGGGTGCTCGTCTTGGTCGCCAATGGTGAATGGCTTAAGCGCTTCCGATCGCCGCAATTGATAAGAAGGTTTGGGGGGTTTTTTTTTTTTGGATGGAGAATTGCTTCGGGCCGTCTGTCAAGCCGTGGCCTGTTCGACACACTCTGACTTAAACGGGCATAAATTAAAGTTGTGAAGCTGTGATTGGAAGTGACGGGTAATGAGATGGGTTCGATTGCGCATGTGGGTACTCGACGTGATACTCGACGAAGTGCAGTGAGACGTGCAATTCAATTACTCTGCAGTCGAAAAGGGAGGAGATTATTAATGAACGGACCAGCCAGACGGTGAGTGGCGGCCAACAAAAAAAAAAGCACCCCAGAGAGGACATGAAGATCTCTTGATAAATTCTTCTAAACAACCAAGCCCGATCGCTTGTTGAGCTGCTAATGAAGCTGACCGAGTAGGTTTGCTGCAACTGCTGCTTCCACACAGCTGTGTTTATATTTCCTCACCGGCACATTCCAGCACTTAATAGCTCCGAGTTCTCCTCCAGCCCGATGTTTACGCCCGCGAACATAATATTTGCCCACGCGAAACGCATTTAGGATCAATTTACAGTCGGACGGTGCTTCAGAAAGTTGTACTCGGCGGTACGCAATCCCCTGATGCGCGGTTCGGTGATGAGTTGGAGGTTATGTTTTGGGCCAATCGTTTCCTGGTGCAATAAACTAAAATCTCAACACAAAAAAGTAAGTGTCATATTTCATTGAACTTTAGTGCCGAGGAAAGACGCTTGGCCGTTAAAAAACGAAATTACCCCCAATGAGTTTTTGATGCAATCGTCAACCGTTTAAGCATCGTTTTAGTTTATTTCCTTTTCTCCATAAGCAGCACGCTCCAAAAAAAAATCGAACAGAATCATGAAGTTAACTCGCCGAGGCTTCATTATGTCGCCGGGAGAAAGGAAAATCCAGCGCTCAAACCCCACGACGCCCCTGACTTTCTTTTGGTGGGATAAAAGTATGATAAAAGTAAATAATCCTCCTGTAATCCTGCACCAATCCCGAAAGTTATGTGTGTGTGTCGTTATCGACCGCTGCACATCGGTTTTGGTGCATCGGATGCACTTCTTTTTCAGTTTTTCCTTTTCGTTTCGCCACCTTTTTTCCCCCACTCGGCAACATTTGCAAAACGTCTCGAGATTATCCTGCCTCTGCTCAGGCACCGATCAGAATAAATCACTATCTGATGATGCTGTCACTCAAATGCTTTTTTCCCCGCTTTGTTAACCTTCTTGGAAGCGTGCAGTCGGAAGTTCTTCGAGAGTACTATCGCTGGAATCGATCGTTACCGGACCGTTTGGAGTTGATTTCGGAAAGGCAGCTGCAAGCTCTGTCGAGTTTTTAGACAAAATTTCTGTTTATTTTTCGATAAAAACGAAAAGATGTAAAGAATTGTTGAGAAAATTTTTATTAAAAAGACATGTGCATCATGCTGTGTTAAATATTAAGAGCAGTGCATTATAAACAAAATAAATAAATTGATGTTAATTGATAAATTGTCATGGGTACGACACTCTTTTACCAATTGTGATAGGATGGCCCTCTCTCTATCTCTTCTTGGCTTAACAACCTCTTACGATTATACCTGCTGTTTCTGGCTTCCAGGACTCAATGATATCTCGTAGGTAGTTGGAGAAGTCAGTCCTCACTAGGGGGATAGGACTTGAACTCCGGTCCTGCCGTATGAAGATGGGCACCGTTATCACCTCCAACACTGGGCCGTCCGGGTCATAGGATGGCTACACAAGCACTTAATGCTCAAGTCGGCTGCCATTTTTTAGTTCAGAAAATGTTGAGATATCTCAAAAGAACAGCACATGGTTTTAAATGATTACAGAGTAAGACTTTAAAATTGTTTTTTATTCTGCATGAAATAATAAAAAAAGGAAAAATTCATTTATAAGAATAAAAAGCATTTGAAGATCAAATTTTCAGATGCTCACGGGTCACAGCAAGTACAGTAAATTATGATACAAGAAAAAGGTTATACAATCCTTAAACTTAACTATACGAACACCTGTTTTTTACGAATCAAAACGAAGAACTAGAAGAGCTAGCTAAACATGATGTTCTAGTAAGTTGGAGAGAATTTCAAAAACACACATTTTGAAGAAAAAATTTAATATTACACACACTTAAACAATGTTTTTGGCATCTGCAAAATTGCTCAATATAGCATAACTATACGAACACTTATGGAAAATAATTTTAAAAATCGTTCAAAATTTTTAAGTCATTTTTAGTAAGCTTTTAAACAATATGACACGCATGAGCTTTTCCATAAATTGATAGTTAAAGCGAAAAATTCTAAAATATCGGACATGCATTGCTTTACATGGGTACAGAAAATCGAAAAATGATCTTAAAAAAAATATCCTTGCCAACCAGCGTTGAATCGACTGCCGAATCGATCGAATCCTAGAATAGCTCCGATTGACAGTGCACCAAAGGCAAGGGCGCACTGTCGAACTTTTTCGTGTCGTCTGAGAATATGCTTAACTTATCCTGACGCTAGAATCACAACTTCATCACTTCACGATTAATCACGCGATAGTTTTTGCTGCCACTGTTGAGGCACGATGAAGAGAAACTAAAGTGGGACACCTGAGGGATAAGTTGGGATGGGTATTCGCAAGTCTACTTCTAGCGGGAAGAACTATACACTTGGAGACGCGAGTCTGTGGTCGGGAATCTCCACTCACCGGTGGAGTAATAGTTGCAATAAAGCGCGATTAATGTACTCAGCACAGTGATGAAGTGGAATGAAGACAGGCACACACGCGCGCGCACGCCGTAATCAAATAGATATAAATAATTTAGTACGACAATAACGACGACGACGGTGATGATGATGTTTGATTAACTAACAGTCACTTACCGGTGTGATAATATGGCTGAGAGATGATGTTGATTTTCCTGTCGCACTTTAATGTTGTTTAAATACTGCTCTATCTCGCTCTCCTCCTCTCGCACTGGTAATTCACGCCAGCCACACTTCTATTCACTTTTGGGTAAATAACATAAACCAGACATGAACCAGACGGTGAACGCAGCCACTTTTGAATTCACTTCGACGTACGCGCCCTTAAATTTGGGCTGTATGATTTACTAACTTTCTCGATACTGATACATTTAATCACATTGCAGCGAAGATTTTGCGTCACCATGCCAACACACCTAAAATGGTGATCCTTCCGCCGTGCGGTAGCGACCACCCCACAGCACACTTTGCTATTTTTGATACATCACTAAACACCACCATAGCTCACTATCACGCCGTTTCGGTGGTAAAATGACGCACGCACAATGTTGCCCTGTAAATTTGCATCGATGTGGGTTACACTTTAACCTTCGAAAAACCCTATGACCACTGGCACTGCCGATAGCACCGTGAAGTGATGCGGGTGGTTAGCGTAACGTGCAGAACACGGTATGACGCTACCAGGCTTATCACTCGCCCTTGTTTTGCTATATTCAAACACGCACACACCTGTTGCAATCACGGGGCACGTTGCTAGGGCGCGAAACCAACCAGAACCACCATCGAAGAACACCGAGCGCCACACCGATATATCGGACCGGTGGTCGGACCAAGCGAAGAAACGATCTCCACCCTTTCGGTGGGATGGGGGGTGAAGGGGGTTGAAGCGAAGCAGATCTTCGAAACCGTTGCGAACGCGGCGCGCGTCTTATCGGCACGCGTGTTGAACCGAAACAAAGCGCAAAACAGAAAAAACCCGCCCTCGGTGTCGGTGCGATCGCGCCCCTGCTTAGCACTATGGGCTGATGCGTGATGATGGGGTTGAAAAATGGAGAAAGAAATGTTGGTTTGTTGTGTTGTTGGTACAGATGAGTAAAATTGTGCAATTTTAAGCTTTGATTAAACAACTTCAAAGGATTTGAAAAAAATTAAAATAATATATATTTTTTTAATATTAAATCATACTCGAGCTAGCAATACGGCCAGGTTCCGCAATTACAATAAAAAAAAACATACTCGAGTCATAACCAATTTTATTAATTTGTAGATTTTATCCATCCATATTGAATTTTAAGGGTATGAATGTTATTAATGGCTTCTTAAAATAGATTGTTATACAGTTAAAAAATCACCATTATTATTAGAAAGTTGTAAAATGATTTACGCAACTCAACAAATTCGAACAACTGGTACTGTTTTTTATCAGTTTCTGTTCAAAAAGTGTTTTTTGTTAGCATGTTAAGCTATCTGAGGTTTTGAGCAGCGTTGAATAAAATTAAAAGCTTTCGATATTAGAAGGTATAAGAGCTGTTGCTAATAGTAGTGGTTTCAGCAAGGATTTGTGTGTGAAGAAGCGGACATTTCGGATGCTTTGGACTTTGAAACACTCACCTCTTTACTCCACAGCTTCTCAACACTTTCTTATAAATTATCTAGCCCAAGTTAGACCGTTTTTGTAAATAATTTTCGACTCAATAATTTAATAACAAAAAAAAAAAAAACAAAAACATAAAATAAACCATATGTGTTTTTGTTGACTAATCGCTTCAAAAGTCGCTCCTAATGTTTTGTAAAAAGCAACCATTTGGGGACTGTTATAAAAAATGTATTTTTCTTCGAGAAAACTTTTAGAGTGAAATTTTTTATAAAATAAAGTTTGATAAAATTAAATAAACTTTAATAAATTAGAAAAAGAAACCTACCCTTCTGGGACGTTATGCAGTCCTATTATTAGTTTAATCTGTTCAGTAACAATAAATTGAGCTCAATACTGCAGCTGAAAAATGTCCACTGAGCAACTATTTGTATTTGTACTCGATTGACAACTTTATAACGTTATCATTACTTGTATCGATCTGTGTAGTGCAAAAGCCCCCTAATTTCTCAATAAATAAATGCACCGTGTACTCAACATAAAAATACAATAACAAAACACAAAAAGCAAAACTATGGTAGATCATATTTCAACATTGAACACTTTATTTGTGATCTTCATATAGATTGACTGAATAGTTAATCAACCTATTGGTAATAATTTTCTGCAACAAAGTAAAGCAAATAACTTACCATCTTTGCATGATGCTGCACCATAGTGCCTTTCGCCATGGGCCTGTGAAAACACTTGTTCGACGAGTTGACACAGATGGGTAAAACCGAAGACAGCACATGCTCAAGCAACTCGGGCACAATAGTAGGCACACAAACGACGACAGCTGTGAACGATGCTCTCCACTCTCCACACCAAACAGTTCAATCACAGTGCTTGCCGCAGTGAGAGAAACGGTGCCATTTACAAGGTATTTAGACAGTTTAAATGGCTTACGATGTGATATTAAAAGGTTCTTTTCAATGCAATACAGTAATTAGGTTACAAAAATCTATACAGGCGAATACATTTTGCGTGTTAAATTCATTCGAACAAGAGAGCGAAACACTGAAAGCGCCTTTGGGTATGCAATCTGCAGTACACCTTCAAATAAAATTGCATGAAAGTTCCAACGCAGGAAAGGGAGAGCGTCTTTAGCGAATAAAAAAACCTTCCTCAGTAATTTTATTTTTAAATTTGAATTGAAATGTTTTTATTTTGAAAATAATTTTAGTACATAAATCAGTTTTACATTCCCATTCTCTCCCACCGCCCCTTCCTTCGCTTCCCTCTGATCTGATCCTCTGTCTGTCCACATTCGTTTCACTCTGTGGTTCGTTCACTGTGGTGCCTTCCCAATCGACCATACTGCTAGCCAATTCATGAACACACACGCACTCTCGGACGCAAATTTGCATAAACCGTTGCAATTTTTTTTCTTCATATGTTCTGTTCAACTTCTCCGTCTTCTCCGTTCCGTTGCGTTGCTTGATTACTCGACTTACTTACTTTACTGCTGTTGTTTGCTACCTTTGTTTTTGTTTTGTCCTTGATTTGTATATTTTGTTTTATTATTCAATAGGTTCAATGTCATGTGTTTTTCTTTTTGGTTAGGTTTGTGTGTGTGAGTGTGTTTGTAGAGTTTCCTAGTTGTGTAAAGTTTGTGTGTGTGAGTGTGTGTTATTACTTTATTTATCAACCTGTCAACCAAACGGGTGACTAACGCTTCATGTTGCTTTGTAAAGTTATTTGTTGCCTCCTTTTACTTCCTTTTCTCTTCTTAGTTTTTGTTGTTTTATTTTTATTGAATTGAGTTTTCTCTTCTGACCCGATTTGTTTGCTTTTATTGTGAGTTCTTTTTTTTCTGAGTGAAAAAGTAGAGTGTTTATTACAAACAAAACTGCAACCTTGGTTGGGTACTGCTTCCGTTTAGTTACTTTTGCATTTTTCAATGTTTTATTTTTATGAAATATGATGAAATACAAAAACAGTGCTTTTGATGGTGTTAGAAAATGGGAAGTATTTCTTAAAAAAATAAAATGTTACAAAACTTCAAAAACGAAAATTGGTGGTTGAACTAGTTTAAAACCAATCTCCTTTCAAAGTATCATTTTTACCAGTTTTTTCCTCTATTATCATTTCCTTTTTTCTTGTTGTGTTTTGCTCTGTTTTATGCCATTTTTTTCTCCTGCTTCTTTGTGTGGGTATTTATCTCCTCTACTTAATCACTTTCCGCACGCACACACCAAAATTGTTTTGCTCCATTCCCGTTTCTCTGTACGAACGAGACTTGATAATATATTTTTCCATAATTGCCTTAAGAGTAAGGTATTACTACACAACTAATACAAGTGTGATTTGTATATAAGTGTGTGAGTGTGTGTTGTGTTTCTTATTTATTTTTTAGTGTGTGTATGTTTTCTTCTTCTAGGGTCTCAACGCCATTCCCTCAACCGGGGGGTTTGTTTGTTTTTTGCTTTAATCTCATTAATAAAAGTGAGTGTTTTGTGTTACTTATTTCACCTCCACTTCACGCCCATTTTCAATAAGTTTACTTCTTTATCAACAACAATTTATTTTTAACATTATTTTATTACCTTTTTTGTAATTAGTTTTCTTCCTTTTTCTTCTTCCACTTCGTCCCACCTCCATCCATCCACCCTTTGTGATTGATCGCTTTGTCATGTACGAGATGTAGGATGCATCGCTACCAGACCTAGTTTCGCTTTCGTCCATAGTTTCAAATATCATTTATTCAGTGTGTTTGTTTGTTTTTTTATTTGTATGTATTATTTAGGTCACGTTGCTACAATACTTTGGAAATTATTCACCTACAGTTTGTTCGCTTTCGATGCGGCTGTACTCCTTCTTTTCTTCCCATTTTTGTCCCGTTTGTCTCATCACTCATTGAACGGTGGTTTTTTGCTTGTTTTTTGCTTGTGTTTTGCTTTCTCTTTACTGGACATTTAACGCAACACTCTTTTGTTTTGTTCTACTTATGTTTTCTTCTTTTCTGTTTGACTTCTACATGTGTGAACGGTTTTTTGGGTTTTCCTTTTTTTTTCTTCCATTAGTTTACCCCGTTTTCCTCGTGTTTGTGTTTTGTTTTTTTTCTTCTTCTGCCATTTCTAACGTGGAGCTGTGTGCAATGGATCCAACCGCACGCCACACCTCCCATCCCCCCTCCTAATACCATATACTTGATCTAGTTACGGTTTTAAAAAAATTTCTTTATAACTATCACAGACAAAGTGATGAATGCACACGTGACCACCACTGGGTATTTTGCTGCTGCCGGTGTTTTGTCTCTTTCGATTTTCTCCTTCGTGTGTTTTTGCTTTGTTTTTTTCTCTTTCGTTCGATGTAAATGGTGGTGTTGTGTTTTTTTTCTCTTCTGTGTGCTTTTAGTTTGTTTTCTCGTCTTCTTATTTCAACACACTCACTAGTCATTCTATCACTTCTCTTTTCGAATGTTTTACTTTTACTTCTCGGCTAGTCCACTTCGTTGTTACATCTCTTTTGAATCTTCTTTCGTGTGTGTTTTGTTATTTTTTCATTTGGACTTTTATCTCTTTTGCTTTTGTTTTTGCAAAAGATTAGGTAATGGAATTTTCACTTTTTGGTTACCCTTTTTGCTATAGCACTATTTCGTTTCATAACTTACACACACACAATCGCGTCAATCGATATTTGGTTTTTAAATATTTGTATATTGTAATTGTATTATTACATAGGGTACGTCGGTTAGACCACTGCTGCTTATAAAGTTTCCTTCCTTATTTTGTCCTTCCTTATAACTGTCTGTGTTTGTGTGCGTGTAAAATTGTGCATTTTGTGTGTGTGTATGCGTGTGAAAGAGTGTGTTGTTTTTTAATAATTATTTAAACCTACATGACACCATGTCAAACGACTAAACCGCTACTACCACCACCACCACCACCACACACACTTCGGAAACTCTGTTTGTGTGTGGTTGAGTGTGTGTAAAGAGTTTGATAATAAACTGCTGTTACTAAAAATCTTACCACATACTTCACCTTGAAGTGCTACTGGGAACGGGGGCTAGCATCCAGCAAAACCGGGCCATCACATCGGTTTTAGCCCCCCCTCCGCCCCCCTCCATTTTCACTTTAGTTTATTGATTAGAATATTGGTTGATTCGGTTGAAATGTCACGTCTCGTGTGCTTCTCACTTTAGAGCACGATTCGAATTGTGTGTGTGTGTGTGTGAGTGTGAGTGTGTGTGTGTGGTGTGTGCTTTTCCTTATTTTTATGTATAAAAAAACGTCGGTGCGAATCTGTGTGTCTGTGTTTCAATTTCACTCTATGGTTTGATTGATGGTTTGGTATGGTTTGAAAAAAAAATTATAAAACTTTTTCCCACAAACCGAAATTATAGAAAATACATGAAAGTGAATGTTTAAAGTGCATTCTGCGCGTAGAAAAGTAAACCTGTACAAAAACATTTACCAAGAAAGAAAAACAAACAAAACAAATATCAGTTTTTGTTACCTTTGTGCTTCGTTCTATCTCGGTAATCGGTACGGAATTATCGGCGTTTAGCTTTTGTTTTATATCTTTGTGTGTGTGTCGGTGTGCGTGTGTGCTTGTTTTAAATATATCACAGTATTTGCTGCTTTATTTGTGTCTGTGTTGAAATCGAATTAAAAGTGATGGAACAATCTTTTGCTGGAAGATAAAAGTTTGGAGAAAAATCCGGTTTAAGGTGAAGAAAAGAGAAGGTAAAACAAATGATAAAGAACTATACGAGAAAAACAAAACTCTAGAGGGGGTTTAGTTTGTTTTTTGATAATTTTTTTTCATATCTTTATTTTGCAACTGTTTTTTGTTGTTGTGTCGTTTCTTTTGCTTTTTTGCTTCGTTTTTGGTTGTTGTTGTTTTACTTGTAGTGATTTCGTTGAGTGAGTGAGAGTAAGTGTGTGATTTTCTTCATTGTTTGTATAATATCTTAACATTTGTTGTCTCCTTTGTGTCTCCTCTATGTGTGTGAACGTGTGAAGGTATTTTTGTTTTTGCTGTGTTTTCAAACTTTATTGTTGAGTGTGTTTGTGTATAAGTTAGAATAATTTTTCCTTACGCGAGTAACAATAGAGTGTTGTCACAAATGTGTACGCCTCCAGCACATCGGGAGGGAATATACTCTTAATTCCACGCTGCTTTACCATTATCGGTGTGTGTGTGTACGTGTGAGTGTGTTGGGTGTGTCTCGTACTGCTCGGCACCTCGTGCGTGCCCTTGCAGGACTAATATTCTTAAAATATATTTATTTATATGTGAGTGTTTGTGTGTGTGTGTGTGTACGTGTGAGTGTGTTGGGTGTGTCTCGTACTGCTCGGCACCTCGTGCGTGCCCTTGCAGGACTAATATTTCAGGTTAGTTTTTCCTTTTCTCTTTCGCTCGCTTTTCGCCCCTATCCGCTGCGCTGTTCTGTTCAACTATTTTCTTACTCTCTTACACGACTCACGATATTGTTAGTTTTGTTTCATGCCTTTAGTTAATTAGTAATAATAATAAAAATGTATCTCCTAGCTATCTAAAAATATTTCATTTCATTTTTTTATCCCCCCGTACGGTTAACCGGTTTCCCGTTTTTCTTTTGCTGCTGCTTTGTTTTTGCATCTTTCGTTTATCTCTTTCTTACTTTTCTTTTTCAAGTTTCAAGATTTCTTTGTCTTGTAGTGATGGGTTAGTGATGTTTTTTTTCTTGCTGCTTTACACCGAAAAGTGCTTCTGGGGACCCTTTTTTAGTTTTTTTTCTTTTCCTTACAGGAAGGGGTATAATTGTCCCCTTTTTTTAAGTGGTGGAATATGAAGGTATGAAAGGTGATAAAATAGGTGAAATAAGAATAGAATTTATAACTTAAAAAAATAAAATATCAAAAATAAAAAGGACTAATAATGTCACGTTTAACTCGAACTTTGTTCCGTACTGTCATCCGTTTCTGGCTCGGCCCGTTCCTGCTTGTTTGATTCTCACCTCCTTACTTCTTGCCCATTCCGAAAGATATGTTCACACTCAAACGCAAAAGGGTTTCCCATACTTTCGATATATTTTTTTTCCTATCACGACGTTAAGTTTCTTTTGAAAAATTCAAAGAGAAAAATAAACAAAAACGCCCACTACTTTCCCCTCTACTTTCAGCTTTGCCAGTTTGTATTGTTTTTCGATTGCTTGCACCTTTTGTCTTAGCAAATTGTATGTTGAGTGTTTTTTTTGTTGTTGTGTTTTATCGTTTACTTCGGGGAGCAATTTTTATAAAATTCTCCAACCAATCAGTCTTCAGACAAATCATATTTGATTCCAATCCCGCCCGTGCAGTGCCTTCTCGCGTATGTTCTCTCACTATTACTCTCAGTATTTTCTCTCACAAAGTAGCTCATTCGAACCTGATTCATCCATTCATTGCCATTAAGTAGTGGCTTTCGATATATAAAAAAGGAAAAAAAAAACAGAAGCAAAACGTCACGGATGTCGTCACGCTGTTCCATGGAGGCAAAGAAGCGAGAACCCCTGCACAGGGGTTGGCAGCGATTGGGGATCATTTTCAGATTGTTTGCGGACCTTTTGCGGTTCGCTGGTTTGAGGTCAAGCTGATGCGGCGGAAAGCGAGGCGCAAAGCGATTCGGTTTCTTTCAAAGCGTAAAACGATTTTTTAAACGTAAAAAACGGCTTAATGGATGTTACAGGAAAAGTGGAAAAGGCAAAGAAAAATTGCTTGCAATAAAAAGAAAATAATAAAAACAGATAGAAGAATACTAAAACAAGAAAAGAAAGTATAAAAGAAATGATATCGAAACAAAAACGAAGGCAGCAAGTAGGCAACTCGAAGAAGGCAAACAGGCAATGTGCTGATATGGGAAGAGTGAAACAGAAAAGGATGTCCCAGACTCGCTAGAAAGGAACCAGCAGCAGCAGCAGCAGCAGCAGCAGAAAAAAGAAGCATTTTTGCCATCTGCAATGTCTGTAACGTGTCGTGCTAGCATTTACATATTTTACTCTTCCATTTCATTCGTTCGGTTGTTTTGTTATTGATTTTACTTCTTTATTGTTGCTTTCGTTTCATCCAATAGGTTTTCTTTTACTTATGATTTTGTCGAAACTTGATTACGGCCTATCCGCTCTCTGCTACTTTTTCACTATCTTTTACAGTGATTTGCATGTGTTTTTTTTATGTGTGTGTGAGAGTATGGTCACACTCACCCTTCTACACATTCCTGACACAAAACTGGGGAATGAAAAGGAACAAAGAACCAACAAATTACACAGCAGGTGTGTTAGTATGTGTGTGTGAGTGTGTTCATCCTATTTTCGTTCAAACATGTCACAGCAATTTTTCCCATAATGATTATTACAAAAAAATGTTAAAGATATGAACAACTTCTAAAAACCAATAAAAAATATAAAACTCCTTGAAATCCATAAAGAAATAGGAAAATATATTTGAACAAAAATATTTTTTTTCTCTTAACAAGTTAAGAATTTGTAATCCAACTAAGAAGTTATAATAAGGCTTTACAACACTACAAAAAACCTCCAAGAATCTGTCATGAGCAAGTAGAAAAGAAAAAAGAACAAAAAAGAAAGAAACAAATAACACTACAAAATCCAACAAGAGAAACTAAATGAGTTAACACATGAAGTAAGTATATGTGTATGTGTTTGTGTGTGTGTGTGTGAAAGGGAGGAGGCATATTTTGAGACATGAAATGTAAGAGATCACCGTTACAGCGGTCACAAATCGTTCGTTCTCCCACCCCACTGCACCCTAGTCTTGTGTGTCTTGTGTCACACACACACACACTTACACACTACCAGATTTGTTTGTTCTAGTCTGCAAATTTTGCTTCGTCGTTTTGTAGGTTTAAACGTTCCTTACACTTGTATCAATAATAATCATAATAATAGTCGTAATGATCATACGCAATAATGTACAAGGTATGTATATATATATATATATATATATATATATATATATATATATATATATATATATATATATATATATATATCGAACATATAAACTATCCTTTTTGTTTTTGTTCTTTTATTCGTTATCGTTGCTCCAATAGGACGTGATTTCTTTTTTTTTATATCATTTTTAGTAATAGTAAGTAATAGTAAGTAGTTGTGGGCTTTGTTTGTTCTAGGTTTTTTCTTCTTCCTTTCCTTTCCTTTCTTATACTTTCGACCCAGTTTTGTATGTGTGTGTGTGTGTGAAGTGTGAGGTGTGTGTGAGATTCTCGTTAGCATTTTTACTTGTTAATGCTTTAGATTCTTATTCACTCCATGATTTTATTTTCTATATTTCTCGCGAACTATGCTTCACTTGTGTGAGTGTGTATGCGTGTGAGAATAGCATTGAACCTGATAATAAAAAATATTTTGGTGTAAAATAAAACATAATTTTAGTTTAATTTTTCGAAAAAAAAAATTTAAAAGGAGAACCGATGGCCTGCTTTGATTTTGTCTATCTTTTTTTATTCATTTGCATAGGTTGCTCTTTTTGTTTGTTTCTTTCATCTTTTACTTTACTCAAACATTGTTGTTTCTGTATTTTTTTACTTTTTTTCTTCCTTTTTCCAAGTTTTATAAAAGAATTGTTTAATTATCCTCTGAAACTTTATGAATTTTTAACTAAATTTTTGTTTCTTTTCTCCCAATTGTGTTTTAGGGAAATTTTTGAAAAAAAGTGTGTTTGTGTGTTTGAGTTTGTATATGTTGCAGGCAATATAACGGGATGATGTATAATGTCATGGTACATACCTCTTGCCCAAAAACGTTTGTTCGCTTGTTCGCATATTCTCACACGCATACACGCTCACACATGGAGTCTGTACGGTTGTTTTTCTTCGTCTTCTTTATTCACTGGAGTAATTGAATTAGTACAAAAAAGAAGGAAACGAACATGGTAACACCACACACACACTCATACACTCACAAGTGTTTCTACATCGGGTGCATCTTCTCGCTAATGGAACTTTATATAACACTTGCAATTGAATTGTGTGTAGTTGTATGTGTTTTATCACTCCCATTTGTTGTTTTTTAATTATTAATTACTTCTTCTTCTTTTTCTTCTTCTTCTTTCACATCACAACACACACACTCACACACGGTACGGTGCCGTCATGTTCACTGTCACTACTATTTATTAAAAGGGGCTTACTTTCCTTCTTCGCTTGCTTCATATCTCCATTGGTTTCCTTTTTTTCTTCTTCTTCTTCTTCTTCTTTTGACCTTTATATTCCTATGTCGATGAAAAGTTGTATAAGTTTTAGATTTTTTTTCATGTGTGTTTCCTTGTTGTTGGTTTTACCTATTTCGTCCTATTTTTTCTACCTCCGTGTTTCCGTGTTTGTATTTCCGGTATTTCGTTTAGTGTTTTACTGCTGTTGTTTTGTCGTTATTTGTTTTTGTTTGTTTGTTTGTTTTGCTTTGTTTCTTAGAAATAATATGTAAATATTTGTTTATATCAACCATAAGATTATTTGTTATAAGTTTTCCGTTTTTGTTTTCCTTTCCCCGGTTTTTCCTTCTTCTTCTCTTTCGTTTTTGCAGTTTACCCTTTTCTTGCTCACACCAACCTATTATGGCCCTTGCACCACGGATACTGGTTCGCTGCTTAGTGTGTTTTCTTTTCTACTTCCCACCTTCACTTTCTAATGACTAATTCTGATTTTTCGAAGAATGATTTTGTGTTCGTTCCTAACTGTCCTTCCCCCTTGTTTTGCTGCGTTTTCGTTTGCCTTTTCCTTTTTTTTTGCTTGTTCATATAAAAACGCACAGAGCAAAAACAACTAGAAACATTCACGATAGGGAATGAATTTCCCCCCTTTTTTACTCCCTTTCTCTACTTTGCTTTGCTTTCGTTTGAAGGAATTCAATGTAATGCAATCGTTCTACTAGGATGAAAGAGAGTGCTGCTTGCTTGTTCTTATTTCGTGACTCTCGCGGGTGGGGAATCACTTTTACCTACAAGTTTTTGATATATTTATATAGTTTTTATTTATATTTAATATTATGCATTTAATAAGGTGACAAGGAGAAGGTGCTAAGGTGTTTTTTTGTTTCCCTTTTTTTTGGGAGAAAAAAATCGAACAGAGACAAAAAAAAATCACCATCTTGGGTGATTTAAAAGGGGGGGTTTTTCCTTTAATTATTAAATACCAACACACTCTCGCACCTTTTTCGCACTCGCACCTCTCTCTCTCTCATACACTTACACACGCACCAACTGTCCGGAACACGTTTGACGCGTTCGAACGTTTAAGGTGCGTGTGAAAAACAAATCAAGAAAATAAAATGAAAAACGGGAAAAACTACATGAGATTTCTATAATAATCGATTCTTAGTGATGTACACAAACAATTATAAGGAACATATAAGGCTAATGTTCCTACTTACTTTTTCTTTTTCTCCACTCTCCTGTTTTTGCTATGCCAGGTCGAAGGGTTTAAAACCATATGCAAAGACAAAAAAAAAACAGAACAAACCCTCACCCCGAAGGGTGGCATTAAGGAACTAATACAATTAAATTTTAGTAACAAAACAAAACGAGACTCTAGCTTGGAGAAAGGGGAACCCAAACAAATTTGAATCACACGATTACACAAATATATATCTATGCGTATATATAAATCCCTACTGATACGCTGCCGCTTCCTCACAACACAGACACTTGAAAATTGTTCAAAATAATACTCATAGAGATTGATTCGGTTCGTTCGTCCGCCTGATCCTTCTGCTGAGGGGGTTTGCATCTAACAAACATACGCACACAAACACAAAAATCCCTTCCTCTTTTTTCGGGGCGTTCATTCGTCGGACGATCGAGCGAAAGGATGGTATGTGAACGAGTAAGGGGGTTGAATGTGTACACGCGTGCCGTGCCCTAATCGGGGGTGTTTTTTTTTTCTATACGGAACGACCAACCAGAAGATGATGTGGAAGATGGCTTAAAAATGTGGGCAATTTCTATAGCTTTCCAATCAAGAGTCCAAACTACTATCCGCTCTACCTCACGTTCACGTACGTTCACTTGATGGAAGTGGTGAATGTCTACTTGAAAATGTAACGTCTCGATGCTCGAGAAGAAACTGCTCGAATACTACTAATTACTGCTACGCTTCACTCGGGCGAGCCTGCTTTTCGGGCTTCTAGCGGCTGCTTCTCTAGTGCTCTAGTCGGATCTCCACTGGATGGCATTAATCATTGGGATGAAGGAGTTGGCTGACTGCTTGCATTCGATGATTGACGCTCGTGTGGTTTGTTGCAGCTTCCTTCCCACACAACACTCCACTCCGCTCGGACTCCCTCGCCCTCGGCACGGTGATAGTACACAATCATAGGTTCTCGGCTAGCTTCGCTGTGGCGGCCATCACGTTCGCCGGTGGCAGTACTATCGGTATGTGATAATATTTACACTGTTTCCGCTTACACATTCCCTTCGCATGATCACGACAGACCGCCACACGCTGATCACATACTTCTACTTTATCACCTGTGGAGCACGAAGGGGAAAAAAGAAGAAAAATATAAGAACATTGAGCCCGATTTGTTTTCTTTGCCCCACCCCCCCCCCCCCCCTTTGATGGTTTCTTAGCATACTTACACTCCATTAGATGAACGAATCTACAGGTTGGGCGCGTGCACATCGATCTATTAAAATCTTGGCACACCGGGAGGGTGTCCAGTAACTGTAACGGTCGGACAAGAGAGACAAACTTTCGATTAGGGTGATTTTAGATTTGCACTGCCACAAGAAGGAATGACGCTTTTTTTAAATGTGATTATGTGAATTTGGTAAGAAGAAGAAGAGGAAAAGAAACAAAAGTAAGAGAACAAACGAACGGAAAGGTAAGATAAAAAAACGTAACTAAAGAAGGAAATAAAGAAGGGGGAAGGACAAAACTTTTAACAACTATGAAGAAGGTAGAACATGGTGTGGAGAGATGGAGAAAAAAAGGAACAGGTAACAAGATAAAACAAAGAAGGGAAACAAAAGAAGTGGTTTTGTATTAGTAGTTAGAAGATAGCAGGAATGAAAACAAAAACGGAACAAGAACAATAAAAAAACGACAACCATTTATGGATGGTGTTGTTTCTCGCTTCAAACAAGAAAGAAAAAAAGAGAAAGACCACTTTAAAAAATGGTGAAAATTGGTGTAAAAAAGAGATAAATAAATAGTACAAAAAAAATTGTAAAAGAAGAAGGGAAAACAGAAAAAGGAGAAAGAAACTTCAAAAGTGATAAAACTGCACATGAGCTTTCTGATGGTGGAAAAGGATTGAAAGGAGGGACTTAAAAAAAACGAGGAAAAAAAACCGGGGGAAGTTTTGCTTCTTCATATGAATTTGCTTCATGACTTCAGACGGGTTTGCTTCTTTCTGTTTGATACTGTTTGGAACAAGTTTTTTAAAAACAACCAAAAAATGTGTGTGTGTTGTGCGTTACTTGTATGCTTCATATTTTACTTTAAGTTTTGGTTTTTTTGTTCTTAGTAAGTGCTGCGTAGTTTGCTGTTTTTTTTATGATTAAGAATTTTTGCTTTCCAATTTTGTGAACGCAAGGTACTTTGGGGACGGTCTCCTGCTCACGTTAAGGCTTTAGTAAGGTCTCGTTCAGGGTGAGCTACTAACAAAAGGAGAACCTCTAGCTTGGTGTACGTGTCCGTGTGTTTAGTTGGGATGGGGTTTTTTTTCTGTGTATATTTCGTTCGGTGCATTAAAGCTTCGTTTAGTCGGTAAAAAGGGGTAGAGTCCGCGGTCCAAACTCAACACAACCCGCTCAACCGCTATTAGTGACCGCCGTTAATGCTGTGTTCCGCTTGGTGGGGGTGTTTTTGAAAGGGGTTGGGATGGCTTTAAATTACTTTTTAGTCACACCATAGGTTGCACAATATGTGACGCGTGATTGTGGTGTTAGCAAGAGTGGCAAGTAAAACGAAAAACGAAAAACAAATCGGAAAAGCAAACGAGCAAAGCGGGGCGGGGTTTGTTGTTGTGTTGCCGTAAAGAAAAGCGCATTGAACACACATTGAAAGCAAAGTAAGTAGGTAAGTAGGCAGCGAAGAGAAACACAACAAGGCACATTGTTTGCAAAGCTGCCAAAGCAGCAGCGGAAGAAGCAGCAGAAGAAGCAGCATTTCTTGTTGTTGTTGTTCTAAGATGCAATCAAAAACGGAAGCTGTTAAAGCAGGGTCGTGTGTTAGTATGGAAGACGAGTTGATAGAATGAAGCTAGGGCGATGATGCTTATAAAGAAGCATCAATTTAAAATTACAAAAAGCAAATTGCAGGGTTTTCCATTTAATAAGATCATTTTAAAGCAATTTAATAAAAAAAAGCTGCCAAGAGAAGCTTTTCTTATGATAAAGACAACCCCTTATTTAGTACATGCGTGCAACAGAGAAAAAAAAGGAAAAAGGCTAATTTTTGTCCCATAATTTGTTAAAAGAAAGCAAAATGAAGCAATTCTCTCTGTTAAGGGAAGCCAACAACTCAATCGGCAATCAATGCAAAGCTGCCAGATGCACGGCCACGGACCTGCCCATTCGAGTCGGTGTACACGACGTACGGTGCATTCAGCGGAATGTTTGTCGGTGAAGCTGTTGTTCCCAAGTTTATTGGGCGATTTTTGATTTAACGATAATATTATCGCGGAGAGGGTTTTTTCGGTTTACACAACCGGACCCGGTGGAAAATGAGATTCATTTGGCATATTTATTTTCCGCGACCAAAAGAAAATGGTGCGAACAGTAAAAACAGGGAAAAGGATTCCAATTGTTTAATGTTACATCAACAAGGCAATTTAATTTTCGATCCAAAAGAAAAACAGTATCACAATCAGTTGCGGTTTGGACAGGCAATTGATGAAATGGGAGATAAATAGAATAGGGACGTGAATCGTTTTTTTTTAATATTTTCATTGTGAAAATTGGTTGTGGGACGGAAAAACGGGTCGAGGAAAAAAAAATATATATAAAATAAATATTTTTTCATGCATGCATCGTCGTCGTCGTCGTCGTCCACCATCACACACATAGACAGTTTCCCGAACAAAATTAATTTTGAGGTTCCACAACCCAGGCGGAAAGCGTTTTTTTTTGTAACAGAAAAAGAAAAGAAAAGTAAAAGTAAAAACAGCTTTTAGAAAGTATTTAATTGTTTAAAGGCTTTACAAAGTTGGTCATTATTCTAGGAGGGAAACAAACAGTCTAAGGCACACACGCAAGGATCGGAATTACACACACGGTCAAGGGGTCGGTCGGAAAAGCAGCATCTGGCATTCAGGGGAAAAGGTCCATTACAAATTAAAGCGAGCTTCCAGTCGATTCGTGGCAACGAAAATAAAACACACGTCAAAAGTACACATGCAACACACTAAAGCGCTCTGTCTCTATGCACGGCAGTCTGGTTTGTAATAGATGGGAAGCAGAGTTTTTGTTTTTAATCTCAGAAGCATACAAGCGAGAAAAAAGAAAGCTGCACCGTTTATTCACGGGGGAAGGAAAAAGGAAGAAAAGCACAAATTAATAGTAGTAAACCCCTAGGAATCTGGGTGTTGTGATTTTTTAACTAATTCAATCTCAACGCGGTTATCGGTCGTGGTTACGTCTATCGGTTACAATACAAACACACGACAGGGTGTGAAAGTCTACTGGGAGCGAAGAGTATCAGTACAATGAAAGCATTGAAATTACAAGAAATGTGTATCTCTACTGCAGGAAAGCAGCAAACACCGAGAGTTGAGAAATAGAGGCGACAAAAAAGAGGCAGCAGCAGCAGTTAGCTCTAGTGTCTTAGCTAGTGAAGGTACAAAAAAGGCACAAAAAATACGGGCACCATCGAGACGGATCTAGGTCGTGTGTGTGTGTGTACGTGTAAGTGTGTTACTGAAATATGTCCAGAGAGCTAACAAAAAAAGAAAATGAAAGAGCAAAATTGACGGTCCAAAAAGGAGGGACCTTAAATGGGGCAAAATTTTGTCACTATCCTACACGCGGGGTCTTTTACTTTCTTATGGGAAAGAATTGAGTTGGGATAAAAAAGGGCAAGAAAAAGCGGCTTGTATTTGTAAAAGGTGTGTTTGTTCTTCTTTTAAAGTGTTTGTTTGTACGCAGCATACGAACATATTTATATCGATGCAAGTGAATGCGGGGTTTGGATAAAAAAGTACGTTCAAAAAGCGGATAGATTGGGGGGATTGTTTTTATTTTCATGAAGTTTTTTGTTCCAAAACAAAATTACACACACACACACCAATACATCATTTGCAACGATCTTTCACACTGGGGGGAAAAATACGAAAATACCGAAGGAAATTTTCTAGAGGGTACAAAATGGGGAGTAAAGGGTGTAAAAACAGGGAAGAAGAAATATATATAAAAAAACAAAACTGAAACATGAAAGTGAAAGAAGGAAACATGGAAGAATGGAAGAATGGAAGATGGAAAATTTTATTAAATAAGATGGTTTCGTGGAGCAGAAAAACAGAAGAAGGAAAGAGGGTTTGTAGAATATATATATTTATAATTTTATATTAAATATCATTCTAGTAATATTGATGCTACTAACTACACTAACGTAAACTACAAAGCAATCAAACCAAGACACGTATCTGTATGTATCCGTTGGATGTTGGATGCACTCCACGTGTGTGTGTGTGTGTCTGTTTTCTGTGTATATTAGTTGTGTGTGAGTGTTGTGGCCGGTTCGTGAGCTTCATCTTATCGGGTTACAAAATGTCGGAAACAAAAGTTGAGCAAAACACAAGCAAAATTATACCGTAAAAGTATTTATGTGTTTGTGTGAGTGTGACAAAAAATATCAGTGGTTGTTAGTGTGGTCTGTAAGATAGAGGAAAAAAGAAGAAGAGAAAGTAAAGAGGTGACATAAATAACAAAAGGAAAGGAAAAGATAAAAAAAAGTGAAAGTGTGACATAAAACATTTAAAAACTAAAAAAAAACTAATGATACAGGTTTTTTAAGTTGATAAGGCAATAGCATCCATTTTTATGTCAGGCTTCTTCGATGAAATGGCAAACAAAGCTAGTTGATATGGAAACGGCTTCAGGTGATAGGCAAATCAAAGACCTTTTATTGTGATGTCCTCAGATGATATTCTCCTAGTAGCCATTGATATTGTACACGTCCTTTCAGCGCTCGAGTAAGTGCGTGCCATATCAATGGCTACTATGAGAATATCATGCGAGGACATTACAATAAAAGGTCTTTGATTTCCCTGTCATACGCAGACGTTTCAACTAGCTTTGTTTACCATTCCATCTAAGAAGCCAGCCATAAAAATGGATGCTATTGCCTTATCAACTGAAAACCCCTGTAAAATGACTTAAAAAGATGAGCTAAAATGCGAGTGTGATTGTTTTGTTTTTGATGATTGCGGATTGATCGGTTAGTGATGTGGTTGTGTATGAGTGCCTTTTTTTTCTATTTTATTTGTTTAGTTTTGTGTTTTTTTTTATTTTCTCTTGATGATAGTGAGCGGGTTTGTTAGTTGTTGTTTTCTTTAATTATCACAGTAACAGTGAGTAAAAAAAGAAAATAAATAAATGAAAAACGCTTACGAAACTAGTTCACTAAGTACTACGAAAGCAAATAGCAGTGCAATTCTTACCTCCTATGCTCGCAACATCAGCCGAAGCGCTTATATTATGTATAATAGGTACGATTATATGATATCATTGCTTAAATATGTTGTTTTGTTTTTTTTTTTTCAAACATGTTTTTTTGGTTTTGTTGTTGTCGATACATTTATATATCAATGTGTGTAGAAGGAGAGAGGTAGAGAAAATAGATAAACATATATATTGCTGCCAGGTAAAGAGATAATAACAACTGAAAACGGTCAAATACATAGAAATGGCATGTATATATATTTAAAGTCTAATTTATAATTGAAACAATCTTATCGAAATACGATGAAGAGAAAAGTGATGAAAGGACTTGTTTCCCATTTGTTTGGTCCCGACACGCTACTGAAGGATGGATGAGCTTGCCTTGGAGTAACAGTGAAGTAAAAAGTTGATGATGATACTTGCTGCCAGATTTGCAAAACAAAAACGACGTTTAAACTGTTTTCATTCCATATTGCTTACTAAACAACACACCACGCACCAAAATAAAAAAAAAACGGGAGAATACCGATTCAGGTTCAATTTATATATTTAACACACAGACAAAAAAACAACTGATGAAATAGAGACTGGCAGAAGAATGCACTCACAGGAGGTTTTTGGGGATTTTTTCTTTTTTTTTCTGTGCGTGGAGTAAACAATCGAGCGGGAGTAGTATAAACGCGGGTGTAGAATACAACTAGCACGTGACTATATTGGGTTGCTTCGGCTCTCGAGCGGAATTGTTTGGAGAATCGGCAAATCGCAAATACACTGAAATACTGCAAACCGTACGCGAACAGCGCTCTACACAAGCAATAACGAACATAACCATCATCCGCCATCAGCCGAACTCTCCCATTCCTATTAATAAAGCAACAGTATTCTATTGTATGTAGATATGAATAAATAATTGTGGTTGCTGTGTTCAAGTGTGTGTGTGTATTTCGCTGTATTACAGGCGGACAGCAAAGCCCCATAGAGAAAGAGACAGAGAGCGAGCAAGAGACAGAGAGAGAGACAGAGAGGGTGAGTATGAAATGATACAAAAACTAACGAAAAGAGAGCGAAAATTGAGCAAATAAATTTGAAAGGTGTTTAGAAGTTAGTAACAAGTTGTACAATTTTATATTTGTTTCTATGTTTTGGTAAAACTTAATTACCAAAATAGATCGTGAGAAAGACTATAGAAAAATTTGTAAAGTTGGGAGACAATAAATGTCCAACAAGAGTGAAAATAGGGAACAGTACAAAAATGACAAGAAAAAGTTAACATTTCAGGGCATATGACACGCAAATGGGATGTAATAGTAAAACAAAAACATGGAAGTGTTGAAAGCAAACAAGTAAAGTAGAAAAGCTGACATGAAAACACAAGTTCAAGCAACACATAAAATACACGTGTAGAAAACATAAAATTTGCAAAAAGAATCTCATTTGTGCAACAAGTAGACAAGATAAAAAATAAATAAAAAAAACTAAACCTTTCTATTTTTTGGCTAAACTTTATTCTATTTATGGAGTACTGAGTACAATAAAAGAGCTTACTTTTCGTACTGTTTAACACGCTAGTTTAACACTTTTATAAATTGTATAATGAAAGTATGAAAGCAAAAGGGCGGAGCATTTGATAAGGGGGTGGGAAAAAAGTACACAATCGCAGCAACAGTGGTGGCAGACTATAATACAAACTTCACCTAGATTATATAGTATGAAAACATTAATTTCAAGATGTAGCATTAGTCAGCACAATTCTTATACGATGGCAGTGAACTTATTAACAAAAGAAAGAAAGAAAAAAAGGAAACACAGAAAGAGCAAAGTAAGATGAGAAAAAACACACACTCAGTGCAATTCGACTAGATAGTAAAGTAGAGAGCGCAGCAACTTAAAGAGAGCAATCGAAACGCCAGAAAGAGCAGCCACCTTGTACGAAACATCACTGGGTAACGCATTTGTTTTAGTGTTTATGAAATGATTTTTTTTTTCCCAAACCCTTCAACCATCTGTGAGACACCGAAATGAAACAGAAAGAAATACACAGGGAAAACAAAACTACCAATGTGTCCAATGTGGGTGTGTGCGTGTGGGGTTTTTGAAAGATATAAAATACGCTAAAAAGAGGGGAAAAAAGTTCACACACCACTTGAGAATGAAAATACGAACAAATACACAACGCACACGCTAAAAAAAAGAAGGAAGAAACGACCAAAAATGGCGCTCAGACACACACACACACACAGAACCAATCAATCAAGACACTGACTGCACTATAAAACATGAGAAAAGGCGAGAAAAAACCCGCAGCAAGGGGGAGACAGGTCGCTAGACTAGACAAGCTTAAGAAAGAGAACGGGCACAACGGCACAACCGAGAACGGACCGGAAGAGGGTTGATGGAGGCATGTCTGACGTTTGCCTCCTACATCAGCTCCCACACCAACAGTTTGTTTTCTCTCGTTCAATAGTTTACGTAAACAGCGGTACAGTTTGTTTGTTTTATTAATAGTACAATGAAATTACTAACGTTTTTTGTTTGTTTGTTGTTGTTGTTTTGTTTTTCCATCTTAAGTTTTGTTGATGTTTTTTTTTAAAGGTTTGCGCTCTACCTTTTATCTTCTTTTCCTTTTTAACTTCCCCCCCTTTACTCTCTCTCACTGGTATTGGTTTCTCCTTTCATTTTGTCAATTCCCGTCTTACTTACTGTTTTTTTTTCTTCTTAAGTTCCTTTTTGCTATAAGGAGGTTAAGTTTGTTTGTGTGTGTGTGTGTTTTTTTCTCTCTCTCTCGTTCATTTTGTTACTTTGTTTTAGTTGTTGTTGTTGTTGCAGTTTTGCAATTCCTACCATTCCCTCTTCCTAGTGAATTGTTCGTAGTATTACAAAGTAATAATAATAGTTTGCATTTGAATAGTATAGATTATAATAACTATGTAAGTGTGTTTGCTTTCTTTATTTCTTCTTTTTTTTCCTTTCTTTTACGCATCTGGAGTCTCGTTTGGGTAGTTGAAAATGAAGTTGACTCATGCAGGGCCACCGATTGTGAGGGGCCGCGAATACGAAGAGACAGAAGAGAGAACTGTTCTTACTGTTTTTTGTTTGTCTGTGTTTGTGTTTTTTCCTCGTTCGCATTTTTTTTCATGTATTTTACCGTAAAACCGTACCGAATGCGACTATTCCATATGTTTGGCTAATTTTGCACACCGGACAAGATTACAAAGAAAACGTTCGCTATGTAAGTGGGATTAAGATGAGCTACCTGGCACAACTTCGGTTCGATCTTTGAATGTTTACTAAGTGAACGATCCACTACGACAAATGTACACTCATGTGTGTGTGTGTGAATGGGTGTAGTTTAATTTAATGCTGGTGGTACATTTCAAAACTGCACCCCGATAAAGTTGAATGTTTGCTCATCTACACATCATGCCATTCGTAGCATTGCAAAACTAGTAGTTGTAGTAGTAGAAGTGGTAGGTTTTTTTCTAAGTATTGATTGTTTGTTAGTTAGTAAACATTCGGTTTCGAGTTGTCCCTTTCGTTTTTCTTCCCCTACCGCTCCGTGCAAAATATGATCTAAACGGTCTAAGTAGTTTCGAGAACGGTGAAAGTATGCTAGAGATTACAGTAGTAATAGTAGGTGTGATTGTATTAGTAGTAGTAGTAGTAGTAACACCATCCCTAGTGGCTACGGTAGACTGCTTAGAAACGGCCATTATTACGAACACTGGAACGAGTAGTAAGTAGTAAGAACGTTTCGAAAAAACGACTACGAAACCTAACGGCACTAGGAACAATTACTATGACAAAATCGCCGAAAGAAAACCACACACACACACACACACTCACATCTCGGGTGGAGGTGTGTATGTGTGTGTGTGTGTTTGTCGGCTCTTCAGCTCTAGTCTCCACATCTTAGTCACCATTGGCTTTAGCTGCTGTCTGCGCCTATTCTTCACACTTTTTCCAGCTGTAACGCTTGGTAACTTGGTAACTCGTTCTAGTCTTCTGTTTAGTTCTCTTCTTAGTTTTTTTTCTTCTGTTATCTCATCTTTCAGTGTTACTAGTGTTATTTTTCCGACATTCAATTCACTTGTTATTTGTTTTTACAATTCTTCTTCCTTTCTCCGTGCAGCTTAAAACATCGCACCAACTCTTCTCACACCACACGGTTTCCAATAACAATAGGCACTTGCATGAAAAGAATTAGTAAGGGAATGATTTTTCCTCCGTAAAAAAATCAGGATTCCTGTGCGTGTGCGCTTTCTCTCTCGCAGTTTTCCGGTTGCGCTCTGTAGGTGTAGATCCCTTCTGGACACAGTTTCCCAATACGCTAAGAATGGTGTGAAATAGAAGGGGCCACTGGACTACACGCTACTCGCACCATCGACGAACGCAAGGTGAGGATCGACACAGGTTGGCAGAGAAATAGGCTTAGCTTTAAGAACTGTTTTCCGCGTTCAAGTCCCATTCCCGCTCCCGACACCCACATGAACCGCCACTTGCGAACGAGCCGCTGTGAAATCGGTGGACGTTGACGGACGAAATGGTCTAATGAGGTGATGGAATTGCCTTCACTTTTGCGTCATTCCAATAATTGGAACTCGATTGTATGTTCACACAGTAAAACTACTTTGTTTGCTTTGCGAAAAAAAAGAACGTTGAGTTTGGACGCTGCTGAAAATCCTAATTATGTCTGTTTCTGCACGCTACTGTTACCAGTACAAGATGGAAAAGAAGAGTATGCTTGGTCAGCCTCTTACCTAAACGGTTCGGATATTTACTTGGACGGATAGTTGCACTGTTTCTGCTGCTGGTTGTTGCTGGTTGTGTGGGGTTTGCAATATGGACGCTAAGTGTTTTAAAACGGGGCACATCAGAAACACAAGACAACGTGATTGGACCGAACAAGACGAGGAGAATGATTACTATTCAAAAAGGGGGAATTTAAAGCTCTTTACCACAATTTTCTCCCTTTTTTGGACGATGAACTTCAAGAAAACGTAGGGGGAAACGAATTGCATTCTAGAGGTTATGTGCTCTCCACACACACTGTTAGTGACTAGTGATGTTCGTTTATAGCGGAAGCTATAAAGCTTAGAAGTCGTTAAAGCCCGCTCTAGTGTGTTAGATGGGTGCTGATTGTGTGTTAGGTCGCAAACGATGGATCATATACAAATGAACTTTATTCTTTTCTCTCCCTTCTGTGGTCAATTTTCATTTTTAAGTTGCGCCTGCTGGTATGCAATCGCTAAGCTATCGGATGCTATAAATTGTGCACATTGAGAAAAACGATTCATTTATGGCTGCATAATATCTAAGTAATCAGGCGCTAAGGAAACGCTTAACTTGAAGCGTTGTTTTTTCTTCCTGGGAAGCGTTTTTTTGGTTTCGAGAAGCGCTGTTTTGAGTTTGTTTGTTAGGAAGCGTACCACAAACGCTATCGTTTTATGGTAGAACTATCTCTTGAAGCGAAAAAAAAATCTCTTCATCTGCAAAGCATTCCTACGTCATCGGTTCGCCTTCAGTTCCAAGCAAAAGTAAGTAAATTCAAACAATAAAAAATGCGTTTGAAGGCGTCAGAATCGATTGTGCAAACAAAGGAAATTAAATAAAACAGTGGAAGAAAAAAAAAACAAAAGTAGCAGTAAAATTTCAGTAACACCGGAGGCTGGTAGCAAAACTGAAACGGGATTACCGGATACCATGCGAAATTGGGAGGAAAAAAAAAATCAAAATCGTACCAAAGTCATCCGCTCTGTGGCAATCGGCAAATCGTTATCGATCGATCGCAACAATTAGAAAGCATATTTCTTAAACAGTCCATATCTCTATACAAAGCGCACTAGTCTCGAACGCAGCCAGGTAAGATAACAATCAAAACCGATACAGTATGGCGCAACATATCTGGGACTTGAAATCATAAATTCCACCAAGCAGGATTTCATTTCGAGTAGCCATGATGCAACAATTTTCGGAATTTGGTTTTGAATATGTTTTTTTTTTGTATCCAACGAACAAGCAACGTATAGTAGGTATTGTGTGCACAAATGGGAAGAAAAACAATAGGGGGATACATTAGACAAAAGCTGGCATACATCGCCCCCTTTTAGTATTTTGCTGAATTAGGATATTTGCTTTGCATAATGTGAAGGCCTCTATACACTGACTGACGCGTAAGTAGTAGTAGTAAAAGAAAAACGAACGAACAGATAAAGGTGTAGAGTTGTAAAGGCGGGATTACATATCGATTACGGGCAGGAGCACAAAGTAAGCGACTAAGGTAAAGATGTATGGCATGTAAGGAACGGGGAGGACTTTGCGTTGAAATCTAGCTTACATATAACGATCATATGCATTCATCGGTAGGGTAGTAAGAGCGGTAGTAGTAGTAGTAGTAGTAGTAGTAGTAATAGTAATAGTAGTAGTAGGCTTACGAAAGTATAGATATCTATGTAATGCGCCATATATATGTATATAAATAGGTTTATGTAACAAACTCCCGTACATTTTTTTTTTACTTATAACAAACAAAGCAGTTTCATTGTGTACTTATATCAATGTTTTTTTTTCTATGTGTTTCATATCCGTGTACTGTGAGGATGATAAGTGTCAGGCATTCCTTTTTTTTTGTTGTTGATTGTTTTGAGGTGAAGTTTATTTTGCATTCTGGTTTGCAACCTTCAAGCACTTGGTTTTAATTTGGTTTCGTTGTATTTTTTAAACATACATAAAGTGTCCAATTTATTTACTTTCTTTTTTTCTCTCGTGAAGATGGTGGATGATTTTGAGATGAAATGTGTAAACATGCTGCAGTAGAACAGAAAAATCGTATGGCAAGCTACAACCATCACTACCCTAAACAGCCCAAACCGTAGCTTTATGTACTAGAAATGGCATGTGATAAGCGGAAGAACAAAAAATCGATAAAAAAAAAACATGAAAGCATGATTTATCAAAAAAATTAATAACAAAAATGAAACTTGCTTCAAAGAAAGAGAGAAATAGCTTATAAATGCAAATTTTTGTAAAAGAAACCCCAAAAAAGGCAGAAGGATGAAGAGGCAAATTTAATTTTTTATTGATCATAACAAAAAGTATAGCAAGTTATTTTAATATAATGCTAAAAAATATATAATACAGCATAATTTGGTAGCGAAAAAAAAGTAGAATAAAAAGAAAACCAATTTGATAACTACAAAGCAGCTTAAACAATTTCTTATTCTTGGTGCAAAATGAAGGCGATGGCGCGGTGTTTGATGAGGCGAACTAATACAAACGACTAAACTTATGTTTATGTATATATATTTAGATATATAGCCACGGATGAGTTCCAAAAAAAAAAAAACACATAGTTGAGGCAGTACACATTACGGAATACGAAAAACTAAGGCTCAGCATTAAGCCCCGGCCCCTCCCTGCGTGCCCCTCGTGCCCTCCCCACAACCCATGCTCCCGCGGGGTAAAAAAACAAATGATGTTGTATAACACTTAGTAGCACAGCCACAGTTCGCCTGCCCCCATTTGCCAATCCCCCTCCCTGTATCGTTCACGCGCGTCTATGGTACGGGTTGCAAGTGTATAAATGTGTGTGTGTGTGTTTTTGTCTGTCTGTATGTGTAAGTGTTATTACGGTTTGAAATAGCATACAGCAATAGCAATCGGAAGGCGAAATTAAAGAACCGCACGAAGAACGTCACGTGTATTTATAAGGTCTTATGTTTGTGTGAGTCTAAAGTTATGGCGGTATTGGGTTTTTATGATGGCAAACAAACAAAAAGGGGCAGTTACTGTAAAAAAATACAGTTCTTAGTTATTTTTTCGATTGGAGCACAAATAGTGAAAAACATTTGCTTGCAATGACACACTTAGCGTCGATTGATTTGTCTATTTGTAGGAAAGTTTTCTGTAAGTGTGGTATACCTGCTGGCTAAAGATTTACACAATTATCATGCAGTAAGAGGAGCAGGCGTAAAATGTTTTAAATTGAAATGTCGTGTGGTAGTTACGGAATACTACCGCAACAATCTGATAAGTACACGGCTAGGGCGAGTTGGTGTTTGTGTAGTGCAGGCGGTAGTACACAGTGGTAGGCAGTTGTTAGTGTGGCAGATGGTAAAAGTAGCAGTAAGACATACAAAGTATAAATAGTAGTAGCAGTGGCAATTATAGTAGAAGAAGTACCATAATAAAAATTATAGATTTTTGAATCATCGAGCAATTTTATCTGTGTGCAACGCGGTACGTCGAAACAATGTACTAAAAAGGGTAGAAACATTGTAAAGTGAGTGTTTATAGAAGAGTTTTAATAGATTGATTTGATATTATTGTACAGCCACTGTGTATTGAATAGTAGTACACAAAACAGTAATAAGTGTATTATAGCGAATTATAGGAAGCTAAAAATTAATTCCACTGGAAAATCGAGTTGGCTGCTAACCAGCTCCCATATCTTCCATCATTTTTATAGGTCGTTTGATTTGATCCACTTTTACTTTTACCCGGCCATTTTAGTGTTCCGTAGTTCTGTGTCAGTTTTAGTCACACCCTACTACTTAGAAGCAAGTTTACAGTAGAGCTTCATTCTCTAGCACTAGCAGTTTATGGCAAGTGATACGACGTTTGTTCTATTTGTTCTGTGCGTTTGTGTGTGTGTGTGTGTGTGTGTGTTTGTGTGTGTGTGTGTGTGTGTGTATCGTGTTGTGAATATAGGCCCACGAGTTTGTACTAGTGCGCAGATAGGGGGTACTTGATTGTTTTTTTTTATTTACTTTGGGAAAAAGGCTTCCTACATAATTACTCCACCAAGTGCAATAACAATCAAACGCGTTGTTTGCTGTGTGTTTTTTTGTAAACGATTGTTTTGTTTTTTAAACAGCGGACGAATTTAGTTTTCTGTGTGAATGTATAGGTGTAAGTGAGAGAGAGAGAGAGACAGTACGTACGCAGCAACCATTACAGATAAATTCACGCAATCGCAAATTCTTACGAATAATTATATGAAATACAGAAAAATAAAAGAATAAACAAAAACAACACACTCGCTGAAGTTTTCTCTTATTACGCAGGATTTTTGTTTTGTTTTATAAAGTACGAATCATACTCATATTACACAAACTTGTACTCTATAGCTAGCGGTAAAAGTAGTAGTAGTAGTAGTAGTAATAGTATCTGGTAAAACTTGACGCAGCAGCAGCTGCAGTAGTAGTAGTAGTGATGGTGGTAGTAGCAGCAGTAGTGGTAATAGTAGTAGGCCCGCCGATAGTGATTGCAACACTGGTAGGAGCACTAAAATAACTTTTGGTTTTTGCAGCGCCCTCTACAGTAACGATGACATACACACATATTGACACGCACACCGAGAGAGACAGTGAGAGAGATAGTGAGTAGACACATGGTAAGAGAAGATGGATGCAAACATGTTTTGGGAGCGAAGGCTTTAAATTTTTGACAGACGATGTTACTCGATGGTGACCATGGTGACGGATGACAGTGGTGGTGCTAGAAACTGACCCAGCAGCCATGCATTGGTGTCGTCGTCTTTCGTTCGCTTCTTCTCACACAACCATTTAGTAGTGAAACCACACTCTTCCGGAAGTGAATAATCCTTCCAAAATGCTAGTTTAAAATTGTCTCGTGTTTTTTACCCTCCCCCGAGCACAACTCGATTATTTTGTATGGTAATTTATGTTGAACAAATTCTTTATGGTACAGCTGAAACAAGGGACAAAGAAATGCAATAAAAAAACACAAACAAACACACTAGAGTTGGTCAAATTATGCGATTATAGCATAAAACAACTAGACGATATAGATCCTATCACAAATTAAACAAACGAACAAACGAGTTTACTAACTAAGACTGTACTAGAAATTAATACATTTTACATTGCAAAAAAACAATCCTTTTTGTAGGATTTTGAAAACGAAAGGCAAACAATTAAGCTCACAAAACGAACAATTAAGGTCTATGCTTGGACAAATTGTCTAATTTGTAAGTGAAAAATACTTTCGTCTGCTATGAACAGAGGCTGCATTTTAAGAAATGCAAAACACAAAACGTTCAAACCCACACGTCCAAAACAAAAAGGAACAGTAGCATCGATAAACGTTTCTGAAACGTTTTTCGATTTTTTTTTCAATGTTGGTAATTTCTCTTACACACTAACGCTATCAAACTGGGTTAAGGGACTGAATGTTTAATCAACGCGTACTAACAACACTTGTGCACACACTTAGCAAAGGGGAAGAAGAAAGGAAAATCAAACAGAACACTAAACAAACTCTAGTTTGATTATCATGTTTGCGGTTAGTTTTATTATGCGTGGGATTGGATGACCCTTACGAGGAGCACTAATTGCATAAAAGAAATGAAATGCGCAATACTTTGCCCTACTATTTCTATGCATACTAGTTTACTACTCGCTTTCGATTACCTTTTATTTGTAATATGATTGTTAGGATGTTGCTAATTGTCGAAGAAAACTGTACTAGTACACGCATTATGGCATAATATTTTACTATAATAATAATTACTAAGAAACTTGTTGCAGCCGCTTCAGGGGTCGCATGAAGAAAGCGTACCCCGGAACCGGATTAAAATGGGACAAGGAAATGGATGCGTCAAACGATGAAAGCTTGTTCAGCTCTCTGTTCTTGGCCTTATTCGTACAATTTATAGCACTGTTTGAATTTGCGGGTTTATAGCAAACAGTGCGATGCTTAAAATTTCTTCGTGCGCTTGCGCAGTAACTCAAACTGGGGCAAGCTTTAGCGAGGGTGTAACTGTTGGGTGGCAAGCAAAATCTAGGTGGACAAGCATGCGGTGTCGGTGTGTGTGTGTGTGTGTGTAGTGCACACACACACACACGCACCTCAGCAATTTGCAGCAGCGTGGGGTTTTCTTTATGTGAAGCTATCACAGTTGTTTCAATATGATCTTAGGATCTTCTTGCAGATCACGACCCGACGATCGTCCATGTTTGTTTTTCGAGATCACCTTATCTCTACCCTTCACTATCAGTTAAGTTTTCTTTTCCATTGGTGTGTTCTGTGTGTTTGTATGCGACTCAAAGTAGCCCGTGGCCGGCACTACTTGATGATAGTGAAAAAGTAAGATGCGCTTCTCGCTCGCAGAGGCACTGATTCTTGTGTGTATGTGTGTGGTAATATACGTATTTATATCTATATGGGTGTTTGTTTCTTTTGCGTGTCAAAAATTATTGTTTTCCTTATCCTTTACCCTCCTCCCGCTTTCGGTTTTCTTCCTATTCTTTACCGATCAAAATAGCTTTCACACACCTCACCTCACACACGGATCTGCTCTCTAGGAGGGCAGTATATTCTTTAAGATAATGTTGGTGTGTGTGTGGCTGTGTACGTTTGTGTGAGTGAGTTTACTTAGTTGATTGGTACTACGATACTACTAGCTACAGTATGTTTCGATTTACCGTGTTATGGCAATATTGTATCTTTAACGAGCAAACCCAAGGTTTGCTCCTCGCTCAAGGGGTTTCTTTTTTTCAAATTTAACCCCGTTTATAACTTCTTCTCCACCCAGCCATACACACGCCCATTGCATCCTTCCGGGGGTAAGCCACTGATTTAGGAGGTTTTCATTTTCTTGTACGGGTTCAGCACAACGGCACTGCCGGCCGCCGGTGCACCAGACACTTGCGGTACGGGCGTCGGGATGGCGGTCAGGTTGGAGGGAATGCCTGCCTGCGCCATCGGGAACTGGTAGCCGGCGGCGGCTGCTGCAGCAGCGGCCGAGAAGGCAGCGCCCGGATACATGAAGCTCTGGTTCATGAGCTGCTGCTGGGCGACGGCAGCCGCCGCATACGGATTCGACCCGTAGCCGGCCGGCATCTGTGGACGGAGGAACTGTGGGTAGGCGGCACCGGGCTGCGACATGATCGGTGGCGGTGGACGGGTTGTCAGTGAAGGGGCGAGCAGCGTTTGCTGTGGAGTGGCCGCCGCAACGCCCACGGCCGGTGTACTAAGCCGGGCGGCTGCCTGTGGATAGGCGGCTGTCGCTGCGTTCGTAGCAGAGGCGGCCGCAGCTGCTGCAGCCGCCGCAGCGTACTGCTGGCCCGGCTGTGGCAGCAAGCCACCCTTGTTCAGGGCAACGCCGGTATAGCCGAGCGCTGTCAAGGGTTTGCCGGTGAGCGCGTTAGAGCCGCCGTGAAGCTTAAGGGCGTAGTTCTTGTGCGCTACCTCCTTGGCCATGGAAGCCGCATCGGTGTAGTGTGTACCGGCGGCCGATGGGTACTGAGCAGCAGCTGCAGCCGCCGCCAGTACAGCGTTCTGGTTGGCGGCTGCCTGTGCATGAACTGCGTGCGCGTGCTGGGCGGCTGCAACCTGAGCGGCCTGCAGGTGTGCCTGCATCGAGGCGGCCTGATGGTTCGAGTTGGCCACCGCCGAGTATTGCATTAGCGGGCTAGTCACCGGCACCGAAACGGCCTGTGACGAGGAAGTTGCGAGGGTCTGTGCCAGTGAGGCACCACTACTACCAGCCGTGGTGGTGGTAGTGGAACTGCTCGACAAGGCACCACTGCTCGGCGTGAGCAGATCACCACCGTGCGAGTCCTCCTTTTCTCCAACGCCCGCCTCCTTCAGATCGGTCTCCGAGTGAGCCGCCTGTCCATTAGCCGCCCCCGTCAGATGGCTCATCGAGCCGCTGAGCGATGCCATCGACTGGAGTGACATCGATTTGGCGAGCGGTGCATTCTTGTTGCTCATCTTCGGACTGTTGTTGTTGAGCATGCTGGCAACACTGGTACTGCTGCCAGCCCACCCACCCGCACCCGTCCCACCAACCGAGGTGACGATGGCGTTCGTGCCACCGGCACCGCTCGTGGTGTAGTACAGCCCCCCGAGTAACATCGACGACGGATTGTAACCGGCGCTGCTGGCGGCAATGGCAGCGGCGAGGGCGGCGCTACCGCCACCACCACCGCCACCGCCACCAACACCACCACCACTACTACTGTTGCTGCTGCTGTTGACCAGACTGGCGAGATTATTAGCGATTTGGGTTGCTGTGGAGGCTGGTGGAATATAGGTAGCGGCGCTAGAAGTGGTACTAGGGTACTCACATGACACTGGCACGAACGGCTGCTGTAGTTGCATCAGCTGCTGGTAGGTGGCGCCCGGCTGGTAAACGGGTATTCCGGACTTTTCGCCAGCCGATCGCTTGAACGGAACCATGCCCGGGAACGCCTGTTGCCGTGACCGAGTGCGAAAAGAGAGAAGAAAAGTCGGGAAACGTGTTAGTGAATTGCGTGGCGCAAGCGGACATCGGTTGCTAAACAGATGAAACAGATTGCAACAACATTCTACTGGTACTAAATAACATTAACATTAGCAGAGAAATAAAACTGGGGGGGAAGAGAGTTTGGTAAGGTTTTGTATTTTGTACAACAGGGAGATTTAAGAAGTAGTAGTTCTGTAACAGAACAGGGGTCTTACGACAAAATGGATGGAAACAAACAGAGACTGACAGATAGAGCAAGGAAATATAAATGAAAGAGAAGAAAAGACAGTTAGATGGAGAGCGAGATCAATAGAAAGAGAAAGAGGAGGAGGAGAGAGAGAGAGAGATAGAGCGACTGGTGCAATAGTGTGAGTTGAAAGCAACACATGAGATGAAGCATTACACAACGAAGGGTTTGCTACATTTATTAGGAGGCCTTTTCGGGTTTGTTGTTCGATAGAAGTTACACTAATTTACACGCAAGAGGGCAGCACTATAGAGAGATAGAGAGAGGGAGAACAAATACTAAGATAGGAGTGGATTGGCTCGAGTACAGTTAGAGATGAGGTTAGATGTGCTTAGAGGATCACAGTGAGGATCTGTTATGACCAGATTGTATGAAGTGTATCATTTTAAAATTGTACTGTTGGTTTTTGGGAAAAAATCGGACATGTTCGTTCGGACAAGGTTTAAAGAAAAACTCGAGAAGTTTGCTACCGGATAGCTGTCACTTGAATATTGAATTTTGTCATAGTGGGATACGATGAGGACAAATTTTGTTCCATTAATAAAAAGAATATTATTTTTTAAAATAGCTTTAAAATAACTATGCTATAATTTTTCTAATTTTATAGTACGACACAACATTTTTATGGCAGTGTTCTTCTCAAGTTTTTTTGACCTATTATTTTATTCCGAACAAGCAAGTTTAAGGAGCGGCTCACAAAAAAAAAATCCAACAAAATGTACCAAACCCACGTAGACTGTCGGACCAGTTGCTGCATGAAAATGACTTTCCGCCAAAACAAAACGATACTCGCTTCAGGGATCAACCGGTGCAAAATGGAAACAATACCAAAAATCAAAAATACGCACCATAACCGATACAATACCACAACCAAAAGCGCAACTAGTAGCTACATCGATCTTTGCCTAGGATCGTACCAATTCCGCGCCATCAATTAAATACTTAAACATGTTGAATAAAGTAAAACGAAACAAATAGAGCAAAAACAAAACAAAGAAAAACGGGAACGATATACTGCTGCCGGACGATAGCAATAAAACCAGAAGGAAATGAAACGTAAAAACAAGAGTAACAAAAATCAATATAAAAAAGTGTCAATCAATTACTTACAAAGTTTTCATAGTAAATAGATCCCATCGTTTTCATGTCCATCTGGAGGAGTTGTGGGGGTTGGTTGGTTGATTTTGGTTTTTTTTTTAGATTATTTTGTTTGTTGTAGCAGGAGTAGTAGATGTTGTAGTTGTTGTGTTGAGTGGTGGTGTTGGTGCGGGGAACAAGAAAGGGTGACGTTGACGTGAAGTTATAGGGGTTTTTTTTTTGGATGAATTTGAATGTGTTTATGTGTGGATGTGTGTTGAGGTGTGTGTGTGAGAGAGAGAAAGTATGGTGCGATATTATGAGAATGGAACGGGGTTTTCGGAAAACAAACGTCATATACATTCATTCATTTCGCACGAAAAACATATATATATGTGACAATAGGAAGAGAGGGGAAGAGAGAGAGAGAGAGAAAGAGAGAAAAAAAGCAAAGAGAAAAATGAAAAAAACATTCATTAGTCCTGGGTAAGGTAAGTAACATACACACGCACACGCACAATTTGGGAGGGGTGAATATCGTTCTAAAGAAAAAAAAAGGTTTTATAAATTAAAACTAACACTAAGGAAAAAGAAAAGACTAATCATAACTAAATGATTGTAACCGCTACAAACAAAAACAAAAAAACCCGAAACGGAGAAACACATTACGTACGGTAACTTAACATGGTAAAATTGGTGATATTAAGATATGATAACGCAACAATGGGTAACGAGTGTGTTAGTAACGGTGGGCTATTGGGTTAGTAATGGTGGGCATGGCGGCAATACGCTTCACGGTCGGGGTGGTTGATTCTACGCAACAAGGGGGTGGTGGGGGGGGGGGGGGTTGGTTGGTTGGGTTGTTTGAGTTGGAGTTTCCCAAGATGAAAGATTGAGCGCGGGTGAGTAGAGACGCGCTTTCCATCGTACGCTTCATTGCTGACCGGTTGCTTTTGAATTGGTTAAACCACCGTTCTAAGAATCAAGGGGAGTACGGGCGGAAAAAACGGGAGCTAGTTTTTCCTCTCAACGCCATTTGCCTCACCAATGGCTGCATTGCATTACCACCCGAAAACCGGAAAGAAAAACTAAACGCTCAAAGCACGCGCCTTGAGCACTGTTATGTGTATCGTACTTGGTTGATGTAAAGGCATCGGGGGGGTTAGCGATAGATATACAAGAAAAACAAAAACGTGACATTATAATCAATATGTTAATTGGTCATTCCGGTGAGCGATGCTGCGAATTTCCTTATTCCCGCTCAAAAGACCGTGTAGTTAACACCGGTTCCCCGATCCGCTTCCTAGTGAGTTGCGCAGGGCAGGCCAGCCTAAGGGGACGTTTAGTTGTTATGAACGGGCTAAAACAGTTAACACGGTTTAATTATTTGTTCAAGCAATCTTAAGCCTTTTCAATGTTTTTTTTTTGGTTGACAAGCATCAGCAGTTAAGAAAGAATGTCGAGCATTTTTAAGAAATTTTAACAATTTTAAATAAAATTTTAAAATGCTTTCCAGAATTTAATATTTCTTTTTTGACAATTTAATCTCTTCTTTGCGTTCTTCTTCGATCGGTAATCATATATGAATTTACATAAACCAACACTACCATTAGCAGATGATCACACAAAACAAAATAAAAAAAAAATTGTGAAGAAGAAAAAGGGGACGAAACAAGGAACAAAACAGAAACGTAGGATACTATGTTTCCACAACCGATAAATAATATCGTGCAAGCGTAAGCAAGGTAGGAAGAGACGTTACTCAACCGCCAACAGAAAGTGTCTTGTGACAGAAAAGTCTTTTGTAATCGAAAATGTTCTTCAACAACCGGATAAATGATGCTTGTTTTTTGTAAAGGTCAGCAACAGAAAAGAATTGTTAGTATTAGTACACTGTCGGCAGATTTGCGTAGGAAATGGGTGTTAAAATCGTTGTATGGCATGTGGTAGTGGTGTTAGTGTCGCGATGGTAAACCTGGGGAAAGGGGAGGGGTTGCCAACGGAGGAGATAAACAGCATGGGAAGTTTAGTAAAACATGGGATCAATCATACTACCGTTAATACTTAACCGTTAACACTTTAACAGAAAGGGGAGGGAATGTTATCGATTGAATAAAACATTAATAAACGTAATCTAAAAAACACAGGAAAAACTAATAAGAGTTGTTACTTTAACGTTAACAGACTTTAAGGATTAGAAAGGACACAACAAAGAATTAACAATGGGAAGACAAACGGGGCAAAAAGGATTAAATAATTAATTTCAATCAAAAGTAAACAACAAGATTACTCAGTAACAACACCTGGGAGGAATTAAAACAAAACTAAATCGAGGAGAGAAGGAGGGTGAGATAAAAAAAAATAAAGATGGCAATACCATTTGTATCATGTCATTTTCGGCTGCACGCTTTTTGCCAACCTCCAGGGGAGACTGGCCGCCAGACATGGACAGCTGGCTCGTCGAAGTGACAGCCCCGGGCGGTGGCGGTGGTGGTTGGAGGGGGCCCATGTTCGCAGCGGCAGCGGCGGCGGCAGCGGCTACAGCGGCCGCAGCAGATACGGGTGCAGTCTAATGATCGTTAGGTTAGAGATCGACAGATAGATGGCGGTGTGTGTGTCAGTGTTGAGTTGCGTACGTCGTGTTGCGTATGTGTGTGAAGTTGATGTTTGTGGGTCGCGTGTGTGTGTGTGTGTTGGTGCGAGCGAGCGTTCCGCATAATGCAACCGCAGTAGCAAATCCGATGCCAAGCGGGTCCACAGTCCATGTGTCACGTGTGTGTGTGTGTGTTTGTGTGTTTTTTTTGTAGTTGTAAGTTGTTGTAAAATAAAGAAAAAACGGTCCGAGTCATTGTGTTGTGCAGGAAAGTTTTTGTACAAAATTGTGTGTAGAAAAAAATCGGTTTTATTTTTTATCGGTTTCCATGTCCGGTGGCGTGTGGTGGAAGGTGTATCGAGATAAAGAATAAAAAGAAGAAGAAGAAGAAGAAGAAGCATAACAAGCAATGTTTTAATAAAATATGTTTCTATAATTTCGATCAACGTAACTGCTTAATACGAAAATACGAAAATAAAAAAAGATACAAATAAATACAAAGAAACAAAACATAGGATCAAATCATAGTGCACAATAGACACACAAAACAGGAAAAAAAAACTAAACAAATAAGAGATAGATGAGATAAAAAAAGAGAACAAGCTAAATCAAAACGTGATAGAAGACAATCAAACTCATACGATGAGATGAAAAATACAGTAGAAAACGCAACACTTAATGAACGAAATAAAAAGATGTAAAAATTATGCTAAATTAAACAAAAAATGCTTAACGAAATAGTTTTTTTTTTCGAATGAAATTTACGAGTTGTTTTTTTGTGAAGAAGAAAGCAATTTAACTAAAATTTTTGTTCAGCTTTCGAAACCCACAGATGCTGTCTTGCGTCAAAAGCATTCATGTTAAACTGTTTCCATATTGCGCTAGCTTGTGTTTACTGCTTCAAGCGTACGCTTGCCGTTGATGGTGAACACTCACGGTGCCCTTTATTTGCTTCTTATCATATACCTCTTAAACTATTCTTTTTGCTATACTATTTCGATTTATTTTATATTATTCTTATGATTATAAGTTTTGTTTCCGAATATTTCATTTCAGATGGAATGAGTACATTTTGAAGGATTTTTGTTTGGCGATAATTTAGCAAACAGACGAATAAAGTAAGGGTAAAATATTACTTCTGAAAGATTTTTTTTCTTTCTGAAATCTGACACCTAGTGCGCCATGTTGAAGAGAACATTACAATGATAGAATGATGAAAGGGAAACAAAAAGGACAGCATGCAAAACTAACTTATCGTATTGTGTGTACGAAAAACCGAAGAAAAAAAAATCCTTAAACAATAAAGAGCGAGAAAGAGAGCAGACGCAGCACAGAGCTAAGATAAAGTAGGATGGACGGTTAAGGAGACATAGACATAGACGTTTACTTCTTTGCACTTCAATTTCAGCAGCCACAAAATGAACGAGCAAGAAAAGTAAAAATGGAGTAGAAGATAATAGTATTTGTGAATATTTACAAAAATTTATTGGATTTTTTTTTGTTTTGCTCTCTGCAGGTATATACGCAGCCCACAACAAACATTCCGAGCGTTTTAACGGAAGTGAACAATTTTAGCGCATCCAGGCGCAGCGGACTAGCTTTGGCGTCAACTCATGTCTGCGTACTTAAAATAAAAGGAAGAATGCGCGCTGTCTGGTCGCTGCTGGCATTTAAGCGCTAACCAATAACCGATAGATAGAACTTAAAACGACTTAAGCTTCCGCCAGGAGTATGTATCTGTAGCTTTTTGGAAGGATTTTCTTCTGTTACTGTTGCCACACACCCCTGCTTTCTTTCTCGTTCTCGGGATAACATCTCTACTCTAGTGTACAACCACTACGGTGGGGGAGGTAAAGTAAAAAGAAAAACAACGTTTTGGGGAAATTCTATTCTACTGTTAGAATATAAAGATTGAAACTTGGAAACATTGTGTCACCGACTACTACTGACACGGTACGCGCTGTATATTGGAGTCGCTTGATCGGAGGACGCTACGGTATTTGTATATTAGGGTGTTCCTGGAAGGCCCTTCGCTTCTGGCTCCACAGAAGGACTTCTGCTCCCTAGAGGTGACGTGGTGTGTTTGTGTTTCAAGGTGGGACGGTGTGTTCTGTGAGTGATGAGCGAGCGACTTCTCGCGTACTAGAAACAATAGCTATTCTACATACTACAAACAGGTAGAAGGGGACTATTCCGCGGGATGTACTTTGTAACGCACAAACACAAAAGGAAAAATCGGCGCACAATGAGAATCGTTGGTTTTGAACGAGCTAGGCTGTGTTGTAGTGTTCGGTGTGTGAGAGGCTTTCTTGTTCGTTTGCATTTATCTATTGTTTTTAGTAGTGATAGTAGTTGCAGTTGGTGTCACTCTGGAAAAACGGGGAGCGGAGAAGGGTTTTTTTTGGTTGTTGTTGTGAGAGGAGAAAGAGCAGAAAAAAGAAACACACAAACAATGTAGAGAGATAGGTAGAGTAGGTACACATCTTTACAAAGAGAAGATAGATAGAAAGATAGAGAAAGTGAGAGAGAGAGAGAGAGACAGACAGAAAGAATGATAGAGAGGACAGAAAGATGGAGAAAAGAAAAACCGAAAACCATAAGAAAATAGAGAAGGGTGGCATGAAGAGTAATAAGTAAACGAAAACAGTTTCAAAAAGATGATTGAACACAATAAAAAAAGAAAACTGTAACAAGATAACGGAAAACGAAAGTTGTTAATAATAAGACAGGCTTTCTAATTAAAATGTTAAATTTGAAATTATTTGAACGTAAAAGTACAAACATGAATAAACGAAAGTATAAACTGTTAATACAAGCTCACAAAGGTAGAAAACTTGTATGAAAATAAAACTCAATTATAGAAAATCAGCAAAAGAAACATGAAAACAAAATAAAACATGATGATACGATGCGGAAAGAAGAAAATGGATGTAAAAGAATGACAAAAATAAAAAAAAAACAAACACGAAAAAAAAACAATAAGTTACGGAAACACGAACAAACACACACACAAGATGAAAGTAACAACCGGAAACAAAAACAAGAACAAAGAAAAACGAAAGGAAACAAAGAGTAGAAGTATTTTCATCTTTTTTTTTGTTTTGTTTGTTGTTTTGTTGGATTAAATAGCCATACCGCGGTTGCGCGTGACTGCGCTGCTTTTATTTGAGCCTGCAGGTGCAAGGGAGGATGGAAGTAGCGACAAGGTTCACGAGCGCATCTACCCTTCACGGCATCCATGCACACCGTGACGGAACCGTCTTCGTGTGTTGTAACGCTCTCCAGCGGATGAGCAAAACGGCATTCGGACTCAGCTCGCTTGCAGGCACCGCGCATGAATTCGCGACATACCTAAAGACATTATCGGCTAATTGATGTTTGTCTTCATATTTGAGAGGTTTCAGTAGAGGGGGAGGGGGGGAGTTGTGGGTGCGGGGTGTGGGGTTTGTCTAGGGGGGAGTATTTGGGGGTTTTTATTTTAAATTGAATTTTGGGAAAGGTTTGATTGTATGTTTTGTTGTTGAAGGGGGGGAATATTTTTTGTTTGTAACATTTTTTTTAGTAACAATTATTGGAATTCATGGTAGGTGGTAGTAAGATGGGGAACAGGGTTTTCAGTTGTAGTAGTAGGAGCAGTTTGCATAATTTGCTGTTTAGTTGTTGAACTGTTTTTGCAAAAGGAAAAAAAAAACTTAAGAAGTAAAACTTAGTTTAGCATTATTGGTTTTATAACTTCTTCACAGAACGAGCAGTTTCGCAATGCAAAAAGAAAAACGGAACAAGGGCAAAACACGGGTAGAACACAAAAAAAAAGACAAACAAAACAACAGATCAAACCAGGTGTGTGGTAGTAGTAAAGTTTTGGTGGTAGTAAGGTAAGGCAGCATAAGTAAAATCAAAATGCTTTATGCAAATCAGACTGTTTTTTTGTTGCTTGTTCAACTGAATTTGCCGTTGGAAAAATGCAGCACAGCGAGCAACAAACAGAATTTCAAACGAAGGAAACAAACCAACGAAAGAAAAACAAAGAACAGCAGAAGGCGCAAACGCAAACAGAGCGAGCAGGATATCAGCAGTAGCGGCAGTAGCAACAGCAGTAGTAGTAGTAGTAGTAATGGTAGTAGTGGTAGCAAATGATTAGCAAACGAAATGTCAAAAAAAGTATTGCAAAATTGATCATTTAACTCGTCGCACGTTTTTCTCACATCTGGTGCTTTAAAAGATGTGACAAAAAGGCAAGCATAGTTTTGTTTTAATTGATGTTAAAACAACATAAAAATAGAAAAACAAGCTAGCTGAGTTGAGGGAAAGAAAAAGTTAAGTAAAACAAAAACAAAAACGTCAAAATACAAAATAAAACAGATGCACATCGAGCACTTGGCGAGCGGCAGCGTAAACTTTCTGAAGGTGTTGCTTCGAAGCGAATCATAAGGTGGCATCGAGCAGTTTGGAAAAGAGAGAGAGAGAGAGAGAGAGAACTCATACGCAAGAAAGTGTGGAACAAATGGAGAGCGCAATACGAGCAGTGTTTGCTGATAAATCATACTGCTGATGTGTGTGTGCTGTATTTGGAAATAAAAAGAGATTCGTTTTGTTTACCGGTACAACAAATAAATAAGAAGGGTGACTGGGAAGAACTTATCAAACACTAGAGCCATGTTTATTCTGATCATCTTCCTATTAATTATTACGTTATAGAAGACAAAGTATTGCTATTGGCTAGAATAATTATAAAGTTTAATTTGAAATGAAGGTAAGGGTCACAAAATTTGCAAACATTTAGGGGTTTAATCAGCGAAAGTCAAAAGTAGGCTGGGAAACGCCTTAATGTATGCAATGCTTGTGACAAGTTGAGCAATGCGGACGTTCTAATGGAATAGAAAAAGAGTAACTATTTTTATTTATTAAATTAATTCAGCTGGAGTAATATTCTTAATAGAATTCTTATTAATCATTGAAACATTATCTTATTTTTTCTGTTAAGCTGAATGAAATGGGTTGATCGGAACAGACACGCGCTCAGAGTTTTATATGATTTAAGAAAATAAAAGTAATTACAAATAATATTGATTTTGTCTTTTTTTGGGATAAATACCAGGGATTGAGAATAGCAAGCTTGTTTGTTAGAAACCAAAAAAACACATTGGCCTGCGTAGGTCATCATTGACATCATTGTCATTGATCATTAGGACGCAATATTAGCAAAGGTGATCACAGCACGTGATCACACTGAAGAAAAACTGGACTCTGGTAGCTGACACTAGTGAGTAGGACGACGAAAGGGGTAGTACTGAGGTCGTGAACGCGCGTGAGGCTATTCTGTATTCGGGGTTAGCTTCTTCCTCTGTTCGCACCAGGCTCGTAAATGCACACCGAAACACACAGAGAGAGTTGCATTTGAATGTCGAACAAACAAACCTGGTCGCAAGAAAGAATATCGAACGGTTGCTTTTTTCTTGTGGTTGAAGGCGTTTGCATCACGGTGTGCTTGTGTGTATGAAAGAAGGGACGAAAAGATGCACAGTAAAGCGCGGTTTTCCATACACACAAGCCCAAGTGCAAACGCTTACAGATGGTGTGCAGGCAACGTCTTACGAGGCAAGGAGCAAAGGCTTTTCGTGACGCACGGTGAGACGTGAAGGTGGATGTGGATCGAAGTATATCGAAAGTGTGACAGAGAGAGAGAGAGAGAGATAGACAGATAGAAAGAAAGAGAAAACGAAATAGATAGATAGGGTATAGAAGGTGGGAAAAGCTTTGTAGAAGAGTGACGGGGAAGTGAAATCGGTGGTGTACGGGAAGAAGTAACAAGGGTGTTGTGTTGTGTTGTGCCGGAAACGTTGACGGCCAAAGGACTGACACCTCGAATGACGCGTGGGGTATGGGTAGAATCCATACCGAGTATATTGCGAAGATTGTACTTAATGAAAAACACACTGGGGGAATTGGGTTTCACGTTTCACTAAGGATTCTACGTCCTTATTAACTGCTCTCGGTGAGTCAACTAGTTGAAGAAGGTATTTGAAGTTTAAAGAGAGACAAACAAACAAAACGAAGGAAGTAACTAAACTGTTCGTCTAACAACGTAAATCTAGCCATTCTAGTAATGAAATCAGATCGGACAGTGAGGATGAACGTACTATTTCGAGAAACAATAAAACAATGATGAAGATGCAAGAAACAAGAGCCAGAAAGTGATTCTAAAGCTAGAGTAAATGTCTATAAATCTAGTTCATACGCTAAACGAGAAAACGTGTGTGCATTCACTAGTGTTCGAAAAGGTAAAGAGCGAGAGAGAGAGAGGGACAGAGAGTAGAGTAGACGGATGATAAAATTTTGGACGTCATTTAACGAACAGTTGACCGAGTTTTCGTTAGCGTTTTCTGCCTTCTTCTTCTTCGATTTTCGCTGTGTGTGTGTGTTAGCTTTGAATTATTAATATTGCCTTATTAAAACGTTCTTACAGCTATGATTCAAATCTGTACAGCAGCGAGTAGGCAAGAAACACTGAACACATTTGGTAGAGTAAACAAGAAATCACTATCACTAAAATCGCGCTATTACTGGTGTGAGTGTTCGGTATTACAAAAATACGCATACATCTATGTTGAGAGAAAAAGAAAACGAACAAACGGCAAAACAACGGATCATATCGCAAGCGAAACATTGGCGTTAATTATCACACTAGAGACTATGGCTTTCGATGTTGGTTTTGGGTTTCGATTGGTGGTTGCGACCCTTCGTTCGAGTTTTCCGAACTCCAATCCGGGTTACAAAACATGGGCCCGATCTGGGTTCCTTTTTTTTCCTTCCGGCGCTCTCTGATTCTATTCTAGGTAGTAAGCATATTAACGCACCGATTCGGGTTGGCACCGATCGAACAGGCTTAGGCTTTCTAGATAATTATCACTATATTCTATGTATTCGGTAAGCAAATATACGAACGAAAGCGTTTTCGGTGCCGGTTTCATTTGTTTTCAAGTGGAGCTATTTTGAGGGAGGCTACACGACCGGCAATCGATGAACGAACTTCAAACGTGCGTTGATTTATTGGCATTCAATCAGTGAATGGAGAAGTTATTTATAATCCATTAAAATCGATTCGGTGAAATGGCAAATGGGAGGTGGTGGCTTTTGCAGCAAACGGCCGGCAACCGCAAGCGGGTTGCAGCACCATAGGAATGCAGATAGTTTTTCACAGTTAGCCTCCCTGGGGGTACGATGTGTGGTTGGCATATGATGAACTTTGCTTAATGTTGATTTATCGATGCGGTACTCAATAATTAATTAACAGTCAGGTAGAAGGATGCTCCCGGCGTCATGTTTGATTTGGTCTGAAGGCAATGCTTAGAGGGCAGGATTAATACTTCCGCGAAAAAAGCAATACAACACGAACAATTGAGCTTGAAACGGATAAGCTATTAATTTAAGCTGAAAAGTACTTATGATGGAGACGCCTGGTAATTTACGATTTTTGCAACAAAAGTCGTTGCCCACAATTTCGAATATTATATTTTTTTTTGGATTTTAAATATAATGATTTTTTTCAATTTCCGTTTTACAATGAAAATATTACCATCTTAAATAAACGATAAAAAATTATAAAAAAATTAAATATGTATCGATGGAGGCGCCCGGTACTTCACAAAACAATATCAACATTATTTACCATAAAGGGCGACTCCCAGCGCTTCAGTATCGCTTTCCGTAATTTAAACTGACCATTGCAACAGTCCATAAACAGCCCTTTTGTTGGAGTGAACCCCTCCCCTCACAACGTCCACCCACCCACCGAACCGGCTGCAAAACCATGCACCCGTATGCTGAGTTGGCATGTGCTGGCGTCCCGCACACGGGACGATGCGCCCGCCAATCGATTGTAGGTCAGATCGAGCCGTCGCTGCACATTTCACGGTTGACCGGCCAAACAAATGTCCCTCGTCCGTTCCGGCATCAAGGCGTCGGGTTTGAGGGGGCCAGGCCGCCTGCATCCGACATGCACAGTGTGTGTGCGCACATACACACACACACACACACACACACACAAACATGCATTGTTGAGCCTTTTTCACGCTTGCCGGCGTCGATTTGTCACACACGCGCTGGCACACATTTGTCACATGTTTATTTGTATGCGAAATGAAAATCAGATTATGTTTCGAACCGTACGGTTCGGTCCATTTCACTAATGGGCGGCACAGCGCCCAGTTCTTTTGTACTACGCCCACAGCTGCTGTGTGTTTGGGCGAACCAGCCAACCCGCTAGTCGGCTGGCAAGAGCTGACTGTTCTTATTTTGTTTCACTGACCGACGAAGGTTCTCACCGTTTTTGGGAAGGGTGTGACTTTTGGGGCAAATTTTGCAACTTCATCGAATCGAATGCCCGGCTGTTTGAATGAAGTCATTTAAATCGGTTTGATCGGTTTGATTTTGACCATTGGCACAAATCAGCGTTCGGCATTTTAACTGCCCCGCTGTGTATTTCGGTATTTGTTTTAGGTATCTCAAAACGTTTGAAGTTTCGTTCACGTTGCCGGTGTACACTTTCGTTTCGAATATTAGTGCGGGCACGCGCGCACCCGAGCTCTGTATCACATATCAAATCATTTGTTTTCTTTAATTTAATTTCTTAACCATCTAATAGTGGGAAATTGATTCGTTTCTGCCGTCCTTTTTTTGGTGTTGCTTAGGTTTTTCTCGGGCTCCTTTTTTGCGGTACAAAGGCGTTCGATGCTATAGATTTTGTGTTTGAAAAACCGTATTTCTGATATTGAGAAGTAAAAGAAACTTTTACAACCGTGCGCAGAAGCGTAGAGGAGGAAAGATGCAGCAAGACAAGACATTGAGTTGATTTATAGTATATGTTTGATAGAAAAAAACGAGTTAATATTTATAAAGTGTGTATTGAATATTGTTTGAAATGAACCCAAAAAAAAAAACAACTGAACAGCATAAAGTAAATCAAACAATGGAAAATTTTGAATGGATTTAGAAGACAAATAAAAACAAACTTTCTGTTTAAGAAAAAAACATTATTTACAGTGGCCATTTTGAGTAGATCGATTATTTTATATGATTTCCACATAGAATGCTGATTTTTTTCTTCATAAGAATGTAACAGTAACAGTTAGAATTATGTGAGTTTAATTTTAACATTGTTTTCACAACAAAAAGCACAACGAAAAACACGCAAAAAGTACTGTACAAATATACATATTAATGCTTAGTTTCCATTTTTTCGCAAAGTCTAGTAATTAATTCCATCGATTTTTTGTTCAAAAACACTGTGAGAAATCTCGTCTTTACAGTAGTTTTTAATGTATAGGATTTGCGAAAAACGAAAAAACGTGTTTTTTTTAAACATCCTCACATTCGAACATTGGAAACACCCAAAGAAAAAAGGTACCAAACTATCGACGGGCTAGACAATGTCACACATCTAGGTCACGAATGAACGAGTGAACACAAAAGGAAAAACATAGATAACAAAAAACAACAGTTGTAACGCAATTTAGAGTGGGTGCAGTAAGAGTAACGGTTACCAGTGGGTAGTAGTAGTAGTAGTAGTAATAGTAGTAAATATGTATCAATCATCTATGTATATATATATGTACGACAAAAACATAAAACGAAGGTTTAACTCTTTTTCGGGAAAAACAGGGAATCATCTGGGAGATCATCATGGTAGGATGCACTAGATCTTACAGCTAAACAGGGGGTCAGGGGGAGTTCCCGACGGGCGGGACGATGAGGCAACAGTTAGAACTAACTAACAGTGGAGGCGGTAAGTGGGGTTTTGGTTTACATTCAATAAAACACACTATATATATATATAGAGAGAGAGAGATCGTGGTGAGATATGGCCGGAAGCGAGGAGCAGGAATTACGGGAACGGGGAAACAATGAGGAACGGGGGATTAAGGGAGGTTACAAATTTTCAGGGGTTTCATCAATTTCTAAGGGGAAGAGTTTGGTAGGGATGGGATGACTTCTTAAGGAAACCATCCCACCCCATTTAATGTCTAGAGAACAGTGGAGTTTTGTGGGGATGGTTGGTTTTAACAAAGAGTGGTGGCCAGTGGAACACCGGGAACACTTACCTCGAGCCTGTCGGAGCGTGGAATTTTCTGTTGCGTCGAGACGACGGCCTGCTGCACTACCGGGCCCAGCTGGGACACGCTGGACGGGTCGGAGACGGGACCGAGCAGGGTCGGTACCAGGTGACCGGGTTGAAAGTATGGACTGTACGTGCTCGCTGGCATACTAGCCAGGTAGGGATTGGTTGCCTGTGTCAGTTGGGGGGGATAGTGACGATATTTTGCATTGGTTTTTTTATTGTGGGAGAAGGGAGGGTGTAAAATTACATTGAGGTGGGAGGAAGGTGAGAGAAAAAGAGAGAGAGAGAGAGAGAGAGAAAGAAACAAAAACGAATTAAAGCGATTTTAGTTAGCCGCAACCACCGCAACTGTTTCCGCGGGTGGTTTTGTTGTTTGGGGTGGAGGTGGTTTGGGATGGGTGGCATACAAGCGATTTGCACCGTTTCTCCTATCGCTTGGGATGGATCGTTTCTGGTAGGACACTGGGAGGGAACATCAAATGCGATCAACCTTTTGAAGCGCTTATCTATGCTTGTTCTGCGGAAATTGAGGAATAATTCGTTGTGGATGGAAGAGGGAAACGGAGGAGGGTGGGAGACTAAAGAATTGCAACACGAGTGCATGTGGGTGTACGAGCATTTGTGTGTGTGTGTGTGTGTGTGTGTGTGTGTATTGCGACATTGAGAGAAATGGGAAGGAAGTATATCATTTCAATTCTATAGCTGAGGTTTTATGGCAGAGTTTCTGCTGTTTGCCGCTAGATGGCGCTGCGATGAAGATTTTCTTAAGTGAACAGTTTGCAAAATTAAATGCTTGAAAATATTGGAGGAATTTATTGGTCATTAATTGAATGTTCAAAGGTTTAAGCAAGTAGAAAAATACAGGCTTTTTGCTAGTAAAAATGGTATCAGATTCAAATTAAGAGCATGGATCACTTGCTACGAAAGAAGATTACTTAGTAATAAATCAATGTAAAACAAACTCTCTAAACAGCTAAATTAAATTGATTAATTTTCTTGATCAACATCTGGAAGCAAACAGCAGCAACTCCTATAAAACCCGCCCAGTTCAATTGTACCATCTTCTCTAGAAACACTAAGAACACCATTATAGCAACTCAAGTAACTAGGCTCATGCACCTCATAACACACGCCGGAAGGGCTCACGGCACAGCACAGCACACACATACACATCGAAGCCCCGCAACTATCGAGAAGCGGTCCCATTCCACAAACCGGGACCAACTGATCTAAGGAGGTAAAGAGATAATCGGCAACTGAAAAAACAACTGAACCAGTCCAGCTGATGAATAGTGGCAAATGACTCTAAAAAGGAAGATGGCGTATTATGGCAACGAAATGATGGTGATGTTGGCAGAGGAAAATGATCATGGTCGGAATGTCGGAATACTTCCGCACACTCGCTCTTCTATAACAAAAAAAGTAAAATATGAATAGCGACAAAACACGCACACACAAAAACACACACACACACAAACAACACGGGGGCTTGACCCGTGTACGTAGAGCAGCAGCAGTAGCAGCAGCAGCGGTGGCAGTAGTAGAAGTAGTAGTAGTAGCAGCAGCAGTATCACAAGCAGCACCCACAAGAAGCAGCAGTTTGATGGAAAGCCTTGAGAGCGTCGGCTAGTGGATTTGGCTAACTGTATATGCACTGGGGGCTGAACGAAACTAAGCGAAACTAGTGTCAACAGTCGCAAGTCGTTAGCCGGCAAGCGCTTAAGAGGGACAAGTGTGTGATGGAAGCAGACAGTTCCTCGGAGGAACCATATTCATATCCCATCTGTTGAATCTAAATGGAAGCATGCAATGAGGCAGTTTCTGTTTGGGTTGGTTTGATTTTCTGTTATCACTAAACAACGAAAGCACACAGGGAGACACGCTTAACCTAGTATAGTCACTCTCTAAGCACGCATACAGAATACACACGCGTGGACACTGTGCAAAGCTTTTCTAAACTCGGCAAACTTCGTTGCTTCCTCGAGCTGTTTGAAGCAGATTTGGGTTTGCCGTTTTTCATGCAACTTCATGTACGGAAAAATGGCGAGCTCACAGTAACAGCTCGTAAGTGATTGATGTTTTAAGGGAAGAAAACCAATAAATGAACTTCAGTTCTTCGGATAAATGGGGCTCGCTGAAAAAGAGCTCCCACATCAACGAAAACAAAAATAAAAACAAATCCCAGAAGATATAACGTGAGGAAAGAAAATGTGAAACTCATATGAAAACGTATTCTAGACTCTAGTTATAACGTTCGAAATGGACAAAATAATAGTTAACATCAGTAGAAATATAATAAGAAAGAAACATTTGCCGTAGAGAGGAAAATGTTGCCGTTATGTTCATTCAACGAAGAGTAAAGGAGATAATAAAAGTAGCTATAACTTATCTAATTCGTTTCAAACACACCGGTCTACACACAGCCGATACAGATAGCGATAAGAAGTAGTAATGTGGTAAAAGAAATACCTTCGTACGGTGTATTTAAACAAACAAACAGGTTAGCAAATGGTTAGTAGGTTGAAGTAGTATTAAATATGCAGCAAAACACGTTGGCAAACAGGAAGGACATGTCTAGAGATAGTGGTGATGATCTCTGGCGATGTGTCCTCCAGTCCATGCCAGAGATCAAGATACGGACATAGAGAGATAGACAGCCAGAGATAATGTGGGTAATAGGCAGTGAGGCTGAGGGTTCAGAGAGATAGAAAGAGAGAGCTAGAGAGCTAAGGGGTGGGGTGGGTGGTTCAAGGGTGGAATGGTGTTGGAGCAAAAACAGAATGGTATGGTCACCGACTGTAACGGTGTGAGTAATTACTTTGCAGGTGGTGGTAGTATTGTTGTTATTGTTGTTGCTGTTGCCGTTGCAGTGGTTACTGGTGTTACTGTTGCCGCCGGGGGCACTGTGACTGTGGCCGTTGACCGTGCTGGTACCGTTGCTGTTGGTGGTGGTGTTGGTGCTACCGATGCCGTTAGTGCCGTTACAGTGCGTCACCCCGTTCGTCGGCGGCGGTGCATTACCGTTGTGATGGGTGACGACCGCAGTCGGACTGTGGCTCACGACGTAGGTAGTGTACGGTGGTGGCGGTGCCGTGCCCCAGGCCAGTGTGAAACCGAGGGCAGCGGCAGCCGCCGGTGGGACGGCCGTGGCCACCGTCGTCGCAACCGTTGCGCCGTTCTGAACGTTGCGGAAACATGTCACAGGTTAGTGCACACGGGTTAAAGTGGGCACGATAAAACAGAGCAGAGCAGGAGAGATAGATTGAGAAAGAGAGAGAGAGAGAAAGAGAGAAGAGAGAGAGAGAGAAAGGGAGAGATAGTAATATGAACGAAGAGAGACGGACAGGTGACGATGATCTTCCACCGGTGTTGGCATTGGGAGAGAGTTGTCCAACCGTGCTCCGGGGGCTGTTTGTTAGTTTGGTTAATTTGTTTAGTTTAGTTATTTAAGTGTCTTTTATGTCACTAATCGGGCTATTGTTGAGGTACTCGGTTGATGTTGAATTTTTGGGAAAATTATTAAACACAAACAAGCTGTCCACTAGATTCTCGTATCAGGTTGCATCATTTCAAAGCGTATTGCATGACTGTAGGCGTTTTGCTATGTGTATTGCATACCTTATTCGTGTGATACGCCTAAATGTATGCAATTCGGTGTTCAAAAAGCGTAAAGTCATGCGTTTGCGGAGCAGAACCATCCTTCTACGATACCTGCGAAGCAGCTTGAAGCTATTTACTGAACAAAATAATATCACTTCCGTAAAAAACCCTGGAGCTGTGTGGAAAAAATTAGCTAGAGAGCTTATAGTGTGGTAACTCTCGGCAGCCTTAGGATGGAATGATCTTGCGGGACATTCGATTGAAGTAACAGATACGAATACTAAGCTTAAAAAGGCAAAGAAGAAACTGAGGCAAGCACACCCCCCAGTAGGCAGAACCGTGCAGGGCAGCTGAAGATGTAGGCAGGCCAATTCATTCGTACAGGTACGGGCACGTGAAGATATTCTGGCAAAAGGATGCTGAGCATAAGCAGCGTCGGTTTGGATCGTACGCTTCCTAAGTCTCCTGCCGCAACCTCTTCCTCGATAGCTCTAGTCTAAAAGGGGGAGTCAACCTAGCCCGACAAGCGAAAGCACTTCCGAGATCCGTAGCTCCTGCGCTAACGAAGCTCGCTGCTGACGTTTTTCCACTACTGGAGGCCATAACAAGCGATACTGTGCCATATCATCAGAGCCCGATAAAGCGCGCGAGTAGCGTTGGGAGGAGAGTACATCACTACGCGTTCCAACCAAGGGCTGTTGGAACCGGCCGGGGGCACGCTTACCGATTTTTAGCGGGAAAGATATCGTGACCTGCGGGGTTGACGAATTTACGTCTGCTCGACCGTCAGCTGCACTAAAACGGGTCCATGTTTAGGTCTCAATACCTTCAAAAAATTACAACAGAACAACAAAGTTGAGTTAACCGGTGGGAGTTATCGCTAGACGGAGGAGGGGGATAGTGGTAGACGATGCGAGAGACCAGTTCTCCTAACAACACTTGACGGTTTCGTGCTTAATTTTTGTACTTCTCCACACTCTGCCTTCCACACTGGGCAAACAACAATGGGGCGTGATGTTGGACGATGTTTTGTGGTTGTTGGAAGAGAAGGTGTTTTTTCTTTCTCTACTTCAACCGTTGAGACGAGAGTTTTCTAGAAGAGCATTTGGCAGTACTTCATTTGCCTAAAGGTGCTGCTTTAAGGAGGGGGGGGGGGGGGGGTCTGCTACTGAAGGACACTCCGCATAGGGCTCGTTACCCGGCGCTCTGTAAGTCACTAATTGCTTGCAGTAGAGAGAGAGAGAGAGTGTGTGAGTTGGAGGTGAAAATTTTGAATTTCGATTAAACCAGCAGAAGAACAAGTTGACGGCAATTAAAAGTCTGAAGCTTTCGCTCGTGACACACGCCACACACAAAAAACACCTACTTCTGAGGTCAATTGGCGGGGGTTGAATTTTGGCCACGACGGATATAATGAGATTATGAAGCAGCGGAAGAAATTAGAATCAAAGGGGATTTTGAGCAATTTGCTAAGATGCTAACAAACCATAATTTTGGGAAAATCAAAACAAAAAACAGGATGCAGCTTGTTTGGTGTTTTTCCTTCTTCTTCCGGACTCCATCAAATTATGTGAGTGTGCTTTTCACGTTAGAATTGTTCAGGCAGTTTGCAAACCATTAGTCTTTCACTCAACGAACTTTAACACTTGTTTCGTGTGTGTGTGTGTGTTTCGGGTAGATACTTCCGGAGGTGTTAGTTCTCTAATGCAACAGCGGAACGGCGCTGCCCTTTTCTCCCCCATTACACACAGCATTCGCGCAAGAAACGTTCACACCCATCGCATGCATGCCTTTGTTTTGGCGCAGAAGGCTCCATTCTTCCGACGATCGCAAGTTTTCCGACGAGCATTCTTGGGAGGGAGTTTGACGATCTGCTTGGATCTGCTGCTTACTTGCTTACTGCTGCAGCTCTTGTAGTTGGTGTGGTTGTGTTGATGCAACTACCCGCACGGGCACGCATCTTGGAACGAAATCATAACGAGCGAGCGCGAGCGCGAGAGAGAGAGAGATAGTGGGTTGTGGAGTGGCATGGTAAGCGCGCAACATAAAGTGTAATGAGAGCTTTCGGGGTGAGTATGGATGACGAGTGGTGATGGTGAGTGAAATGGGTGGCAGTCCTTCAGTGCCAACGAGTGAATTTTGGAAGGATGAGAGATTCCAATATGCGTAATGATAAATGAACGTGATGCTGGAGAACTTAGTTTGGGTGGCAATGAACCCATCGAGGAAACGAAAGAAACAAACCAAAAAAACACACAACAAAGTGATGAAGAGTTTGTCGTGGACTAATGGGGGGGGAACCCGGTGTGTTGCTTCAGTTTGGCATTCGAGTACACAATGTCGGACATATCAAGAAGACTTGGAATTTCGACCAACGAAACGTATCATCTAAAACATCAAAGTTAATGATTAAAACCGTTGATCCAGCCGGACTTTTGACGAACGCACGATCTGAGGGGGTTGAAACCCGCTACCGGGAAGGTGTGGATAGGGATCGGGCAGGGAACTTACCACTGCTGGCACTTGGCCGGGGAGAACCGGCTGGCCGGGTGAAATTCCCATCTGTTGCATCAGGGCGTTCTTCAAGGCGAGATGGTTTCTTCCGTTAATCAGCAGCTGGTCCTTCAGGTGCTGTGGAGGATGAAAGTATTTACACGGTGGTTTCTCACGATTGCAACGACCCTGGAAAAGGAAACGAAAGAAGGAAACGTAGAATAGGTTAGTAAAAGCGATTTAAATTGTAATGCAAATTGCATACTTTTGGGCGACTTTTTATGATAATAATGATTTTTGCAGGTATAAGCGCCTAAAAGTATGCAATTTGCAGCATGAAATTTTAATTAAGTCTGAAAAATGTTTTGAGACAGTTAAATACAACCAGCAACTTCATTTTACATCAGAAACATGAGAATAAATCAGATCTTCCAGGTAGAGAAACGTCTAAGGAACCACCTGGCCAAGTACGGTACTCGCTGATGTCTCGACCGAGTGTTGTGACAATATTAATATTTGTTCGTGCTTGTACCGATCGTAAGCATGTTAAAAACGGCAGGCCGACAAGCAAGCAGCTCGACATGTTTCTGCTCAACTCTAGACATCTCCGGAGAAGCACACAGCATCCGATGTATTGGTTGTGCTGAAAGGACACGAAGGCCTCCGGAGGTTAGCTGCCGAGCTCCCGAGGGTTGGGACCGTGTACATGCAATAGGGAAGACACAACCATGTTCCATCCAACCTCGACTCTTCGTTGGAGTGTTGTCAAAATAAATCCACCAGCAAGGGCTGACGGTGGTGCAAGTGCGTCGGAACATTGTCGTATCATCGGGACGCATTTACCCGGTTGTGAGTTCTCTCTTTGGGTTGGAACACCCGGTAGAGCGAGCGAGCTAGAGAAACGTTGACGGTGTGTACATGAGCTCTGAACCGTTTTGTGTGAAGTCAAACCTTCACAAACTTCAAAACCCGGCACACAACCGTCCACCGTCCAAAGCAAGCCTGCCCGGAAGTCATGAATGCGCTGAAACCACCGGTGTGCCGGCTAGCAGCGAATGGCTATTGCACTCCAGTTGCTGTACGCACGACGTCGGCCACAACAGTTCAAACCGTGCTGGGTGTGCATCTAATAAACGGTATTATATCGGTAGGCGATTTGTGCAATTAAATTTTCAACTTTAATTGAATGTAACGAAATTAATTTTAGCCAACAGGGAGAAGGTAGGCTCGGCTGTGCGGTTGTGCCATGCTAACACACAGCACTGCGGACCTCTTCGTTTGCTGAACATGTTTCGAGACAAAATTAAAATACCCCACCCACTGTGTGTGTGTGTGTGTGCTTGCGAGACAACAACACACATCTGTCGGATCTGAAGCACTGTGCATTTGCACAGAGCGGGACGTGCATGCCCGGGTCATTTTATGGGCAATGGTATCAACCAGAACACGGACAAAACCCGAAGCATATGTCCACGGTCCGTGTCTGAGTGTGTGTCCGTCGAACCGGCCGCTCTCCTTTTCGACCACCATTTTGATTGAGTTGTTCCGCAAAAATCATTTCACTATTGGGTGGAAGCTTTTTATAAGCCGATTTACCGAGCAGCTAGCTAGTTGTAACGCTGCTCATTTCATTGCAAGCCGGTACGTCTAATGGAGTTTCGTGTAGTGCTCTGGTTGCTGCGCAGCAATTACACTCGAATGAGTCAGAAAGCGGCCCGCAAAGCAGGCGCCTACCTGTATGCAATGCGCAATGAACAAGCGCTTTGTGATGAGGCTATGAAGACACAAATTAATAAACCAAACGGTGGCACACTCACCCTTCTCTACGCTCACGTTCAACGGGCTTGAACCATTAAACCGAGAGCCAAACCCGCCAAAGTGTCCGAAATGAAGTCCGAATGAGGACTGTTGTCCGCCCCGGACGGTTAACGATGGGGTGTTAAAAATGGTGTCACCTTCCCCGATGAAATGGTACTTTACGCCTCGGTTGAGTGATGCGTTTTATGCGTTATGAGCGCGATATGACCCCTGTTGTATTTTATTTGCGTTAATTTATTTATCACCGAGCCCGAAACTGTCCACAACGCACCGCTGGCCGTCATTTGAACTTTTCGCCTCATGAAACCACTCGGATAAGGGTTTTCCACGCTGAAGTGCGGTCCACTGTGCGTGATGCGCTGTGGTTTCGCTACTCTTCAGGAAAAATTGGGAAGTACTTTTATGGGTCAACTTCCCTCAAAACTCACACCAACCGCAGGGAGAGAGTGGGAGAGATTGTAAAATGTATAAATAAAACTGCAAAAATGACTCGCTAAGAGGTTATGCGTGTCGACCATTTTCGGGGGGGAGGCTGTGTCAATGGAACGATGAGCCGAATGTTGAGAGAAAACCAACAACAAAAAAGTCCTCAAATTTTAACAGAGCCACACAAATAAGCTTACTTTTACGATTATCCCTTGCTGGAACGCTGCATGACCCTTTTTCCCGACACTTTCCCTAATTTTGGGATGTGGGCTGTGGGTTCGCTTTCACCGTTCACCGGTTGGAAAATGATGTTTTAAATAATGAAATAAAGCAGCGACGACAACTGCTGCGGCAGCACGGAAAATTGACGGCCCCTTTCTCTCTTCTCGGCCCGGCTGGATGCTGGTGCGAAAGTGTCAACAAATGAAAAGCCCATCTACGGTGGGTGTGGGTATCTGCTTGAGGGTGACAAACCGGGAAAGGTGGACGTGAGGGGATGTGGGACGGGCATAATCGTAAAAGAAAAGAACACAATTACTCATTTTAACACCGGCTACTGCTTCATTTTTTTTTACCGCTGAAGGCTTCAGCATCATCTCCACAAGCTCTTAATTAAATTAAATTTACGATCTTTAGAGTTTGGTCGGTATTTGTACACACATATACTCGCTAAAACACATTCTCATCGCTGCAGACATGTTCGAGTGCCATCGAACGGCTGTCGAATAAAGTTGGCGCAAGTTACTCCACCTGAGGAAGTGAGGACCCAGGTAAACGGTAAACACATCTTTCATCTCGCTTATTAAATGATTACTTTCCGCCCGATGTTATGTATGATGCCCGGTTGTTTTAACAGCTTACCCACCGCGAGGCGCACCGTGGAAATGAGCAACAAACTACCATTCCCGACCGTGGCTGCGCTGGTGGAAAAAATAGCGCGGTGCGAACGTGCTTCTTTTTTTTTTTTGGGCCATAACTTTTGTCTGTGTGGTTTGCGCGTTCTAAATCACTCTCGCCATTTTGCGGGGTGCCCACAACGGGAGGGTGGCCGTACAACGGAGCTAATGGAAAAGTAGAATAAAGTGAAACATATCTCGCGCACCGGCTCACTTAAACACACACACACAAACACACAGAGAGTTTTGAGGAGGCTCTCGGGCCCCGGTGACGATGATATGCCTTCACGTGAGCATCGTAATGGTGATGGAAACTCCCGTAGTGGCGCATCGAAACGCCACTCGCTGCGGGCAGTATGGTGAAGTGGGAAAATGAAAACAATATTCATTATCATTATGATTACGAACATCAGTCTGCCGTTCATCATCGGGCAATGGTTGCCGTGACCGAAGGAACCGTCGAGAATGGAACGATCCAAGTCAACAGACGGAGAGTGAGGCCGGTTTTTCCTGTGGATCGCAAGGCCTGGGCGGTTGATGGATTGCGGTAAACGTAAACGCAATGGGTGGGGGGGGGGGATGATTGGAAGTGAGGCCAGAGCGAGAGAGGGAGTCTGCTGCACCATTATGGAAAGTGAAAGTGGAATTCTGAACGGTTTGCAGAATGCGCTGGGCCGGCCTGAAAAGCTGGCAAGTGAAAATGGAGAAAATTAAGTTGGCAAAAGTGAAACACCATTCGCTTAACCAAATTTCGTTTCTTTTGTCGGTAAGGGGCGAGAACAAAAAATCAGCCCTCTGGTGTGCTTCTTAACGATGATGATGATGACGATGACGGGATGGTCCTGAAGGAAGTGACGTATAAGATGATTATGATTATTCATGGTATGAAACTAGCCTTTTCAGGTGACAGTTTTAGGATAGATTGTTTGGGTAATAAATTCGACAACTTGGTCACAACTTGATAATTGTTAACCATAACAATTAAAATGCTAGCAAAACCAGTTGAAACTAACACAGAATCGAATTTGGCCCAAGAATCAAATCAATTGCATACCTTTAGGCGCTTCTATCCATTATTCAACTCACAGCTATTTTTACACTTTGTCTTGGTAATTCGTCATGAAATTTATATTTTCAAATGGAAATTCATGATAAGCATTGCATAACTACGGGCGTTCAAACTGTTTTCTAGTTGACGAAGAAATACTCTGTTTGATGGACACGAATAATGGTATAAAATGAAGAAACGCCCGGCATGGTCAATTATTTCACCGATATTTTTCTGTTCTTCGTTTTATAGCCTTTCTTCAGCAAATTTCCAAAACGATACCAATAAAACTAGTTCACCCACCGCTCGATCACACACAAACCAACATGAACCACGGTCAACAACACCGTGAAAAACAGGAACCCACCACACCGAACCGTATACTCAACGTATACGACGATCATTAAAATCTAATCGTTGCATTGGCGCGCCAGAACGAAATTACTCGCGCACGCCGGTCATCGAATGGACGGTTGGCCGAGAACTTTCGGACCGGAAGTACGGTAATAACTGTGAAGGCAGAAACTAACAGCAGACGCGAACGCGGGCAATAAAGCTGACTAGACACAGCGCTTGGCGCCAGCGGCGCCCCCAGACCGGAGCAGTAAAAGTAAAAGCGGATGGCTTTCCTTCCGGTTCGGTTGAATCGGTCAGGGTTTTTTAGTGTCTTTCCGTCAGGGGAAAGGTTTGTTTTTTTTTTGCTCTGCTCTTCTCGCCGTGGTTCTTGCACTGCTCGAAATGTGTCGATGGGTGAAATTTATAACACGTATCCGTCGGTGTGGTTCTTCTGTGCAAGCAAACCACCCGAGTCCGAGGTCAGTGCGGGACGGTTCGTTTTTTTTTATATTTCTGCTGAATCCATTAACGATTAGCACGGGTCGTTCTGTTGGGATTGAAGCGAATGTACGGCGAACGGATCAGGATAAGAAATATCTCCACTGGGGATATAGAAATGAATGGGCTAACATGATCGTTTCGGTGCGGACGGCTAGCGTAACGTGGCGGGAACGCGACTTGTTTATGGGTCTTCAAGGATGATGGTGGCTCGTTTGTTTAACATATTTTATTTGCTTAAGGAAGGAACATGTCGAACCCAACCCTAGAGAGAGAGATAAAGGTTTTTATTCTATAAATTGTATTACCACCGACAACATAGTAGCCAAAAATTCATTTGACTATAAGTTTGTAAAGAAAATTGCATAACTGTAGGCGGAATGTAGTAAAACGCCTTAATTTATGCTAACTGCTTTGGAAATTGCTCTATAATGATACAGTTTAACTGTGGCTCACTTTATCCCGTAGCAAAAAAAAAAAAAACTGGTCGAGGATCGTTACAGTAATTGCATAAATTAAGTAGTAAGCAATCCCGTCTGTGTAGGGTAATGTCCCGCTCTTATTAGCACCCATAATAAATTCCTGCTAACTGGCGCAATATTACCACACCCAACCAATGTTCCTCTACACATACACAGCACATTGAATAAAACATTTTGCAACGTTATTAAACAAATCACCCGCTGCGGTTGGCCGGCCTTGGAAGCAACGAGAATGATTAGTTCCTTCTGCTCTACCACCACAGACAAAAAAGCACTCCACAAGGATACAAGCAGGGGGCCTGGCCGGTACTAGCAGTAGCTAGCACGCCTACCAAAAAGCGATGGCCATGCGATGGCCATTTAGTCACGAACGGTGCATACCATCACGACTCGGGTTAAAAAACCAGCACAAAAACCCACCCTAGCCCGGCCAAGGAGAAACACAGCACTTCGTGCAGAAGGGCCACAGGCTGGGACGCTCTTGCCGGACGGTGGGGTGGCATAAATGGCGTTGTACATCGTCTGCAGCTTCTCAACACTTTTGTCATCACGCTAGCACTGTACGTGTGTGTGTGTGTGTTTGTTTCAATTGCTAATTCAACAAGTACTCAAGTCCGGTCAGTGGTTTCGGAAAGACGCAAGGCATCCGGACAAAAACAGAACAACAACAGAATAAAAACCCCATCCCACTGGAACCATTTTGTTTCCCAAGTGCCATTCAAAGCAGACTTGTTTTTTCTGCGGGTTTTGGGCAGTGTCAGAAGCGAAAGACTTGAAATGTTTCCTCCAGAAACAAATACGCGCACAATGGAATGACCTTTTCTTTTGTCGGGCTTTTCGGGCGAACCTTGGTTTCCGGGGTTTTGTGCATTCACGCCTTTGCATTCATTGGCAATAAACATATGTTATTTGAGGAAAGGTTATGATGTTCGCAGATTGTCCTCCAACGGTCTGTCCGTTCTAACGACCACGGTTGAGTATGGTGAGAAATCGTTTGTTCTCTTGTTGCTTCAACTCTACAGAACAACAACAACCGGTTCCCTAAAAGGACAACAGAAGCAAGAAAACCCCTGAAGTTCCTGGATGAGGTTTTGCTTTCTTTGCCCTAAAGTTGTTTCCTTCCAATGGTAACAGTAGTAGCTATTCTTCTAGCTCTGAGGTTCTCTGTTTTTGTTGCTGCTGTCCGCTCATGATATTGTTTGCACTTGAAGAATACTTCTGTACTGGGACGTTCCCACCCCCGTGTGTTTCTCATTTGTAGAAACACAACCTCCGTTCTGTGCCTTCTATTGACTCCGCGTAACCGTTCTGCCTGCGGCCAGACGGTGGACGATGCGATGCCCGGTGGCAAAATTGCTCTCGTCGTGTGTCGTTTAATGCTCGGTTTGCGGTGTTGTGTTCGTTCTTAATGCGTTCGTACCGAGCAGGACGTCCGGACACCCATCCAGAATGCATCGCCAGGATGATGAGGAACATTTCACGGGGCGAACGAAAAACAAAAACCGGATCTCCGGCACTTTTTCCACCACAGCTGCATACAGCGTATGTGGGGTGTGGTGCATTTACACCTTAGGCTTCAGCATGCGACACCCTGTACGGGGAAGAATTGGCGTTTTTTTTTGTTTGCTGTTTGGCAGGCCAAACGGGTCATGACCAAACGGTCGTGGAGCGCGTGCAGCAGAGGAAGATTTATGAGACGGTGGTTAGTGTAGGCAGTGGTGCACTTGAAATGAGGACACAGAACGACGACACGAGAGCGCGTATACTGAGCAGAAGACCGTGCGCCATCTGACGGCATGCATTAGAAGCACCAAGTGTCAAATCGTCGTCGTCGTCGTCGTCGCCCTGTTGCGCCTGTTGAAAGCAAGGGAATGAAAAAAGCAGAGGTCCCAACCAGTAAGGATCGGAAACGAGAACAAAAGGGTGTTTTCATACGACAGAAATTAAGTGCCAGTCCTTTCAAGTGTCATTAATTCTGGTCCCTCTCGCTTCCTTTGCCGAGTTGGAGCAGCGAGCTTCTTCGCCTGCTACTCTCTTACGAAACCTATTGTAGTTGGGGTTTGTTTTTTGCTTCTTGCTGTCGCCGGATGGGAACCTTCTTGTCTGCTTCGTGGTACGATATAAGGATGAATTATTGTGATGCTTGTGCTCTGGTGCGTTGCCAGTGTCCCGTGTGGTCGCCAGCAAGAAGAGCTTAATTTTCTACTCATTTCATTCCGTTGCTGCCCTCTACCGGACACTCTGTCCGACCCATCCGAAGAAGAACCGCTTGCAAGCGAAATATAAAACACCTTTCCCAGGGTGTCGGTGTGAGAAACAACTTCCGGTTCGGGTGCGAGAAAAGAGAGAAAAAGTCCCAAGCCAGCACACAAACACACGACCACACACACAGCTGCAACCATCCAGTGGTGAAAGAGCACGGGTAAGATCTGGGAAGATAATTTAATCAACGAGTTTGTTTTGCTACACGTCTGCTATTGAAGTTTATGATTCTTGTGGCCGTTGTCTAAGCACGCGGGTAAGGTTCTACCGGTTTCTTTTTTGTGGGTGTGTGTGTTTGGCCCGTTTGCTAGTGCGGAAGACTGATCTGTTGTGGAGCTATTTGTTTGCGAGTTAGGCGAAACCACAGCCCAGCAGTGGATGAGTGGAGGAATTGTTTTTAAATATTAAAACAGGAAGCAAACGATTTGTGCTTCCTGCTGATGAGCGGAGGGTCGGTTCTTGTACTGAAGCTAGCCAATTAGCTGTGTTTGGGTTTTGGGAGGATTACAGCATCTTTATAGCATTACAGTGGGAGTGTTATAGCACTTAGTTGGAGTTTTGCAAGCGCGGTGCAAATTAAAGTTTATCTCAGATAATTGGATGAGCATGATGTAGATCTCAAATAATTGAAGACGAGATTCAGCTAGACAACATTCCCAAGTTTAAGTTTGCCAAGATGTCCATTTCTTTAAGTTCAAGCCATTGTCGATATCTTTACAAAAATAAACTCAGCTTCAACTTCAAGCTTATCCACTAAACAAATGTATCGCTCCGAACGCTACACTTCCCCATCCTCGCCCATCTCCCCGATATCCTTATCGTGTCTTCAGCTTTGTAAGCACTCACCTAAGTTAATTTGTTGCAATAGAAAACAACCCAACCCCGCCAGCTATTGCTATTGAATCAAACTGTGTACACACTGGCTCCATTACGCGGAAAGCAACAGGATCGGGAAAGAGCAAAAAAAAAAAAGGTTTGGTTTCCACCCAACTCTCTCTCTCTCAACGCACGGTCGTCTGCATGGACCGGATGTAACCGGATAGAGCTAGGATAGACATAGCTCCTAGACACGATGATACTGACCGCATCGTTCCCCACGCAAACACACACACACACTTACACAGCTACGAGTCCACAAGTTGGTAAATATTTTCACAAAACCGGACTCAACGCTAGTCCCCGGACCGAGGGTGACACCGTCTAACACACCAAAAACACACACACACACATAGAGAGCACCGTTGTGGTATTTCGCTTCAAAACACCTTCTCCCAAGGACCGGAAACGATCGGTACCGGATGGCGAGGTGCGTGTGGGTGTGGGTTGGCGGTTTATTAAGGTTTATAAATATTTGTTTCAAGCCACCACCAACTCGCTGTAAGAGTGATCCGTTTTGGTAAAGGTTGTTATGGACGGTGCAGCGGGAGATGCACGAGATTAAGAAAGGAACGTTCGTGGTTGTTTTCCCATTCAACCGGACCTAGCAGTCCAGAGACCTGTCTAAGGGCTCTAGTCAATATTTTTCCACTTTTCAGATCCAGTGTTGGTTCTTTCGACTGAAAAACACTCTCACACACACAGAGCTTCCGTACATCGCATCGTCAGCTCTATGTTCGTGGTAAAGAGCTACAAGCTAAACTGATGGGAATTCACGGTACTCTGGAGCCATTATGTTTAGCTTTTATTAAAACCATCCTCTTCGGGTTCGCGTGAAAAGACTCAACAACAACGCCGGTGCCTTCAGATTGCAATTAACTGTCAGCTATGTATGGCTGACGCTGGAAGGACGCAAACAATATCTAGACAAAGAGAGAGGGAGAGAGAGATCTCACTTCAAAGTACGATATAAATACCTTCGATTTAAAGTTATTTCACCTCCCGCCCCACCAAAACCAGCCACATACTACACCTGATGTAGCTACGATGTGTGGATACGATGTACAGATACTTTAGCTTCCTGAGGGAGAAACTATTTCTCAAGTACCGCACTGCGAACAGTCATTTCCCCGTAACGATATACGCTACGCGACAGTCAGTTGTCCGGAATAGTGGAATGGATAGTCATATGCAGTTAACACACAGCACCGCCATCAACGCTTCTCGATACGGCGCAATGTGACAGAAAACGCGCGCGCAAGACGTTAATTGCCCGACGATACCGACGTAACCGTCGCCGTAAGCTCGGGCAATATCCATTAAACTACAAACGCCTAGTCGTTTCAGACGTTCGGTCGTTTGCTAGGCACTTGAGAGGTATCCTCTTCCGGTCATCAAAAGGGCTTTCGTCGGGGCAACTCGGTCGGTCTCTACCGATATCTGCTATGTGACAGGCCCGGGCGGTATCACATCACTATCGAACAACAGCTCCCCCGATGACGCATATAGACGCGACCGCACATAGAAAAGAATGTTCCCAACCTTCCGATAGGACACTTGTCGCTCATAATCCGCCTCAAACCTCGGACCTGAAGAAGCGTTGCTTACGCGTTCCCGTACACTTCCGAAATCCTATCCGAAGAAGAAAGCTACCGAAAGATTGGGAGAGAATTATCTTGCGGATGTATCTATCATGGCTCATGATGCCCGAAAATGCGAGTGTGAGTGCCATTCCCCCCAAAAACCACACACCTCCAGGGTGCTGGCTGGCTGCTAATCGGTGTGTGTGTGTGTGTGTGAGCCGGGAGGAGCAATATCTTTCGCTCCCCGTAGTAGGCTTAACCCGACAAAAGTCTCCTTATGCCGGTTGCCTCAAGTGGACACATTTATCGTGGATTATAGCACGTAAGAAAACCCCAACACACGGAAACTCTGCCAAACATGTCCGAGATTTTATCGACGCCTTTACGGCGCAATGTACGGCCGGCGGACAAGTCGCCGTTTTGGGGGTGGCGGGAGCAGCAAGCTGGCGCACGCGGAAGCAAACGAAAGCGATAAGCTGCTGTTGAAGGGCGGAAATTGGACACAATCGAGTGATAAGCAGTTGGGTGGACGAAGAATTTTAACCTCTCGCAGGACTTTGACAGGACGCCCGATAGCGTATACGGTCCGGTCATTACGGGCGATGCAGCAAGGGAGCATACTTTTAGGCGCAATTTTTTTCCCGGTGTGTTTATACTCCCAAAACGCATGACACTTCAGCAATGGCCGATCGTAAAGTTTACAAGCAGTGTACAAATTGAAAAGGAGTTTCCTGTGTGTGTGTGTGTGTGAGAGAGAGCGAGAGTTTATATATTCGAGCACCGAATACTGTCCTGCAAGTTCTGGCAGATAGCATCATGTATTAAGTTAAGTAAGATTGTAAAGCGTATCCTAAAAACTCCGCATTCGCACCGCTCGCCCCACACAGCAAAAAAGGCGAATGGTTCCAATCCGGGGAAAATTGCTGACTGAAACAGAACCGACATCGCCAACCATTTCCAACGAGTCCCCCGGGAGGCACCATAAAGATGTCGATGGCAATAGTCGAGGGCGGTGGAGGGCTTCACCATTTCACGTGCCCCTAGAGGTAGGCAAGAGTTACTTTTAAGTGAAGCGAAAAGTTTTTCGCCCTGCAAGCGAGCGAGCAAACCGGGGCGATTGATTTTTGCGGGGGGTGAGATAGAAACACAGCCATACCTTCCATCGTTTCCGACCAGGCGTGAAATGTGACGATGTGTAACCGCCTCGGTACACCTTCGCCCTTCGATAATGGAAATTCGAGAGGTAAATTGCAATGTATCGAATGGTCTCTGGAGGAAGCAAACTGGGCGCAAAAGTGGTAGAAATGGAATGGAAATTTTGCACTAAATTATGCATTTTCTTATGGCGCTTTTTGTATGCAACACACACACACCATTCCCAGAAGGATTTGGGGAAGAATCTTTGTGTTCAATTAGTGGTGGATTAAATAAAAATCGAGCAGTCAGTCGATGCCGATTTAGCCGATTTGAATTAACGAGCCGAGTTTTAATCCAAAGCGATTCTACTTATTTAGCGATTTTTCATGCTCGTGGCCCCCATACCCTTTTGCTGCTTGTCGCAGGCAAAATAGCTTCATTTAAATTAAATTCCCAAAATTCCTGCCGGTGGGTAAGCGCTCGGTTAGCACACGGACAGTGAAATTTAATAGGTTAAACGAATAAATTCTACAATGTTATGTAAGCGCATCGGTTCGGCAACTTCTAAAGGCGTTGAAGAAACCAGGCCAAAGATGGTACCTTACACCACGGGATGGGGAAGCCTATTACTCTTTAATCCGCTTCCACGACAAATGGTGAGCTTGGGCGCGCGCAAGAATCTGCCTCCATCAGCAGGAAACAAACACAATTTAATAAGGGCAAATAAAAGGGAAGGCTCCACATCCAAGAAAGAAAAAAAAGTCACCCAAATACGGTGCAACCTAATAACATAATCCGCACGCACCACGGTTGTCTATGTCGATGGTGTCGTCTTCCGAGAAATAAAAAACCAAACTGGGAATGGGCTCCGCTTTTAGGCCTCACCATGCTTTCCGGGAATGCCAGATCGAACAGATAAAGCGTGACCGGGCCGGGGGTCCGATGGTCGTAAAAACGAACAGTTGAAGAAATAATCCTTAAACTTTACACCGGCAGAATACTAATTTCTTGCTTAGCAGTTCCATTCGGGCTAGCTTTAGCCGTCTGCGGAGCGTGGCAATAAGAAAATCAAGCTGCAAATGATTTACTCGTGACGCAAGAAGCAGGAGAATAAAAAACAACGGAAGCATCATAATGTAACGATACAGTAACGGCTGTCGTTAGATGTTATGGTGAGTACGTGAAAATGGCCACTCGCCAAACCGTGCCGATATATGGATCGAAATGGACCCATTAAGGGATTGTGGAGGGTTTGCATTTGAATTTTGGGTCCACCGGTCCAGTTTTGGTGACAGGGCACACGGCACACACACTCACACATCATATTAACTGCCAGACAGAAGGACCGGACGACACAGTTGAAAGCCCATCTGTCGGGCATATCATTCGGAAAGTGTTGCAGCAGTAAAGAAAGAGATACCGACAACGATCTAGCGGCAAGCAGAAGGCAGCAAAGCAGGTTTTTGTTTGACCCGATATGTATCGCAAATTAGCCATTTCGGTTTGATTTTTCAATCACTGGCCGGAAATTCGTTCGGCAGGAAATTTGCCCATCAGGATGACATAAATTGGGTTGGCTCGAGAAGTTTTTCGTGCGAGGGTACGCTCGTTGCTCGTAGTGGAGGTCGGTCGCTGGCGTGACAAATGATAGTCTTGCATAGCAGGGTGCTTCCCGGCTGTACGATGTTGGGAGACGAGGCTGCTTGCTGGTGGCTTACGCTTCTCACCTGAAATTTGAATAAAGAGAGAAAAAGAGAGCAACGAGTTAGTATGGTTGATTTGGAAAAGAGAACGTTTGAGAGAAACTAGAATCAAACGGATCCGAACCGAAAATCTCATCAAAAGGAAGTTTGAGCCTTGTTTTGTAAAAACGCCAAGAGATATTCAATTTTTAGCTACAAAGCTCTCCTTCTGGGCAATCTCTTAACTCAAAGCATGAAGACTTGCATACATTTAGGCGCTTTAAAAACAGAAATATAGAAAACACGGTTTCAGAACCCATTTTTTCGGCTATTTCATCGAAAATGGAATAGGTTTTAACGTTACCTATTCCATTCTCACCACTAGCTACTCAACATCTTTAAACATCCTTTCAACCGTATCAAAACCCCTGGAGTTCTGAATGAATTCACCTGCTTTGTGCTTAGGTGGCACAGCTCCTTTTGCCCTGGTGTCCAAAGGTATCGACACCAACAGTTGTTAAAACTATTTCACCGTAGACAATGTGTATATTTAGGGCCAGGGGTTTTTCAAAATAAATGGTTGTCCCAAATGCAAAAACACCCCCAAAACCTTAACCAACAACCGTAAATATCCGTCTACAAATGATCATCATCTGCAAACTTTAAGTGCAGTGCAGCCTCTTCACTCTTCTCTCTTCCGATGCGATGCGTCTCAATGAACGGAAGCATCAAAGCACAAAAGTTTCCTGGTCCGGTTGGTCCATTTGCGGTTTGGGTTTGGCCTGTGTGTGTGTGGGAGATGTTCCCAAAAACCCCAGTGCAACTCCGATTGCCAAGAAGCGTTTAGGATTGCACCAGGAAAATTCTATCCCAAACCGCAATCATATGATGCAACCCCGAGTGCATATCTTCCATGGGATGTTTGGGCTATCGGGAAGGATATAAGGCGTTGATTCGCTTCGTTAAAAAGCATACCAAGAGGGGGAGAAAAGTTTTCTGCTCGAATAAAGGAAAAAATTTACCTTCCCAAAGCAAACCGACTATTCAAGTATGTGTTATCATGCTTAAGTGATAGCCTTAACTTTGTTTTTCCGCCCGCATATGTTAAGCATCATCATTATCTGCCACCGACGGGTATAAAAATTCCCTTCCATGCTCGACACCCCCTCCAATTGAGCACGTCCCGTGGGCAAAGAGTGGGAAATGACGCAATTTGGCGAGCGATTTATTGTGTGTGAAATATTTTACGAGAGCTGCATCTCATCACCATCATCATCGGCAGCAGCAGCAGCAGCGTCGGTTGAGTACCATCAATTTGTGGCTCCGATGGTTAAGGAGAGTGGGTCGAAAAAATAAATAAATCCTCGCCTCACAGCCATACCGCGCGCGGCTGACCGGAAGGCGCAATCTGACCGACAATGGTTTCCCGCCGATATTGAAGGATTACAGCAAGCCCCTATCAATACCCGATCGATTGCATTACGGATGAAGTAAATCGAAATTTCCCATCTACATGTGGTGGTGGGGCGGGGGAGAGTACTGGGAAAAGCCCTCGAAAAGCAGTATCGTCCTCATCGAACCCTATCCAATTATTATCGGCCTTCCTTCACGTTCATAGTTCTCAATTAATATGGGCTTGCCGGTGGATTTTTTTGCTTTCGCTCACTCTGTCTCTCTCTCTTTCTCTGCTGCCTGTTTTGGACAGCCACTGTTCACGTACCGGTGTATAGATTCAGGCGCCAACCGAAGGCTTATCTTCTCCGGGGTTTTCCCACTGCTCCGAATACTAGTGCCTTTTTCACCCAGCGTAGGAATAAAAACGAACCCGGTGCGATAAAAAAAAAACGTTTTCCACTAAATTTGTCTAATTGATGAAATTTTCCAAAGATATAAATCAAAATTTTCCAATTAAAATTTTCATTATGATTTATTGCTCGTTCCGTGCCGGGAGTTTTTCGATGGGTGTGTGTGTGTGAAGCTCGTAATGGTTCGCAGTTCACGTGTGTGAAGGCGGCAACTACCGGCACGGTCCAGAATGAACCCACTGCTTTTGGCATCGATTAAGCGTATGGTGGGCGAGTGAAGAAGTCCTTGTAGGTGTGTGTGTGTGTTTCCCTTTTTGCTGGGATAGTGAACTAGCGTTCATTTTTTTTTCTGCGGTGTTATTGTGACTCCTGCCGGGACTTGATAGAATGTTGGGAGGACTTAAGCCGTTCGTAACTGGCTTTTGGGGATATTATTGAATGTTGGTGAGAGTGGAACTGCTGACGCTAGTGGTGTAATACAGCCCAGAGTTAGTAAGTTGATTAGGAGGAACGTGTGTAAAAATAGTAATAACTCTTCTTTTACTTACTAAGTTTAGTTTAAGAGAACTAAACAGTGAAAAAAAAGAGTCAAAATGGTTAAATACAAATATAAAAGTGAATTTATAGCAATCATAAGAGGATAGTTCTACATATTGCACACTTTAAGGCGTATTGCAAGCAAAATCAGAGCAATACTGCCTGGCCGTCCTTAATGAGTAAGAAAAAGGAAATCCGTTTAAAACAGAGTGTAAATTTAGGCGCATGGGACCTTCCTTGAGCAAAACAATTTAAGCCGTCTCTAATTTAGACAGGACTTCCGTACTTGAAAGGTTGTTTTGCACTGTTTTTATGGTGAAATATTGCAATTTTTCGACCAAACTGTTGTTGCCAATCTTCTCAACCGAAAACCAGTTGCAGACCAATTTATTGTTGCGAAAGTAACCCAACAGCAGCATCAGCACACACACACACACCCAAGTTGGGTAATAAAATGACCATAATTTATGTTGCGTTGCACACAGCTCATGCAGTTTAGGTAACATGTGTTCGAGGTTTTGGTTGGTTGTGGGACGGGGCTAGATTGAAGCAACCGGAGAGCTAGACACAAACCTCGGGTTTGGAATTAATAGGATAAGTTCCTTAGCTTAAGCTTTGATTCTGTCCATTCCACAGCTCGCACTTTTGCAGCTCGCCAGTCTTTGAAGCGTCGGGTGCTTCAAACGAAGCAACCAAAACTATCTCTCACTCTGTTTCTCGCTCAGTTTTCTGTCACTCCACCACTAGTAACGCTGCTGGCGGTACGGATGGTGGTGAGTGGTTAAAAAAAAACTAGTATAAACCCGGTACAAGTTGAGACAACCCTTCCCAGAAATTGTATTAAGGATGCAACCTCACCAGTTTTTGAAGGTTTTAGCCAAAGTTTAGTAGCGCTTCCCTGTTTTTCTACCCCATTTCGGTACCGACAAAGCACGATGATGGCTGGCTGCTCGCATAATTGCATAATTTTAGACAGCCACAATTTCGTGGGGGCCAAACACCGGATTACGGATTGTAATCGAGGTGAGAGAAATTTAGTGGTGTTTTTACCAGCCGCATAAAGTTTGGCGAACCGGGTAGCGCCATTCGTGATGGTTATGAATGTTTTATTGGAGATGCTTTCTTTGTGTGTGTGTGTATGCGCGCTTGAGTGAGTGACTTTTATTGCATAAATGCAGGGTGTTACAAAATATGCTGCCCCACAAAAAAAAAAAAGATGGCCGGCGAGTAAGTCAGACTGAGACGCGCGCTCTCGGGGACGGGGAAAACATTATTCACCGCTGGCTCAAAAGCGATCAAAACTGTTCGCCGTACCTCTAAGCGCATTATAACTTTGCCACACATGATCATAAATCTTTCTGGTTGCGGGTTTTGCATGCATAAGACCGAAGCAATCCCCACACACACTGCACACCGCACACGAGCGCGGGCATCACCCCTTTCGCAATCGATTGTAAGAAAAATGCATACCTTTAGGCGTCAAGGAAAGACGGACAAAAAACAAAAGTCTTGCAGAGGAAGTTCACTGCAACCGATCGCTCTTTGGGAACTATTTTCCGTTTTCCAAAGGTAGGGAAGTATTGTTTTCCCCCGAAAAGCGCATCATTCATTCGCGTCGTCTTTTTTTCTCTCTCTCTCGTGGAGCACTTTTCTCTCCAAACATTCCACACAAACACACGCACCGTTTCAACCGCTGCAGTGCAACGGCTGCAGGGCTTGCATAGAAAATAAATTTAAAACTTTCCTTCACGCCTGTCGATTTTCTCCACACGCCTTGAAGCTGTTTTCTTTTCTTTCTTTCTTTTTTCGGTCGAAAGAAAACAGCGGGACTCCTTGTTCCGGTTTTGCTCCTTGAAGTATGCGAGAAAGGGTTTGAACCGCTTTTCAAGGAAGACAGCATTGAACCCCCGAAAAAAGGGGGAAAAACAACAAAACTATAAGTAAAACAAAATGGCGTGAAGAATGCTTTTGTCTGAGTGCCGATAGTTTAAGCGGAAGTAAAAGTTCGCCCTCGCTATACGGTACACACACACACACACTATTTAACCCGTGCAGCGCAACCTTTCCCAGCTCCCGTGCGGCTCGTGTGCTTGGGAGCCAAACCGTCCGGCAACACCCGCCAACACTTGCTTAAGAAGCGTCTGAGCCGTGGAACTACGGCATGGGAAAGGGAATTCACATGAACCACTAGCATCTCTATTCTTCTTAACAAGAGGAAGAAGAAAAAACGCAATCGATGCAGGAAAAATTGCAAACTTATGCTTATTCCCGTTTTTTAGTGCGTTTTTCCCTCCCCACCGGCTGTTGTTGCAGTTTTGGTGCAATCGTTTTTCTTTTTTGCGCTCCAACCCTCTTTTAAACCCTTAGACGAAGTTCTTTCCATAGTATTCACTGCTCTGTCTCTCACTGAAAGGCTCTGTCGAGAGGGTGGAAAACGAAAAAAGAGGGAACGATCATGCCTGTTTTTTTTCTTCTGTGGCCCGTAAGATGGTTACGGGCGATCTTTAAGAACAGCAATCTAACACTTTCCATTCCGTTTCTTGCAGAGTGAAGCAACTGCAAGGTTAGAACCAGTCCACCGAAAAACGAGCAGACTAGTGCGGCGCACAGGCCTTAGGGGCAAGTTTTTAATCTAAAAACTGTTGCGATTTCCAAATTCGAAAACTTCCCTATTTTCGGGCGCCTGTGTTGCTTGATGATGGCTGTTCGGTTTCCCTTCGCCGGGGGAGTAGGAGGTGTGGAGTGATGGCGGTGAAACGCGGGCCAGAACTTTCAACCAGTCGCACCGGGAAGATGTGGTCGAAGCCGGTGATGGAATGGTCTTTATTACAGCCCGTAAGCCCGGCCGCCAACAGAAGTTTGCCCAAAGAACAATTTATGGAAGTAATTGTAAAATTTATATCTCTCCTGTTACACTGGGCCACAGTTTTGCTGTGGGCAAGAGTTTTGGCGTTTTTTCTTTGTTGTACGGAGTCTTTATGCGTTTAGTATTAAATCAGGCGCCAAAAGAAGTAATGTATTACAGGCGATGCTAGAAAATTGCGCCCGAAAGGTATGCACGACGCATCACACCGAAATCAAAGAGATGTTCAATGAGGGTTTTCGCTTTAATTAAAGTGAATGTTTCTGCCGGATGATAAAAAAGCAAGCAAAAACGTTAAATTACAACCTATTTGGAAAAGGTAAAAAACCTTCTCACAGACAGAAAATACTCATCCTCGTTTCCCCTCACCGCCTAGGAAAAAAAAGAAACCCGGAAAGAGTTTACATGCACTTTCGTTTCCATTTTCTTTTCCTGGCTTACACGTTAGGGTACAGGCGAACAGGTCAGGATATGCCGCACCGTACCGTGCATAGCATTCGGTTGCGAAAACACACACATTAAAAGAAATTACTTCTAATTATACGTATCCCGATTTAATTTATGGGCACGAACCCTGCTGGTACAACCACCAGGAAACTGGGATGAATCTTTCTCCGCTTTTGCCTGACGTGCAGTTATTTATAGCGAAATCCTTCTGTTGGTTTACACTCGAGCACTAAACACACACACACATGGTTTGATTCCTGCTACTGTTACAAACAGCAGCCGAGAACTAGCTGTTGATAATTCAGTGGGAAAAGACTAGAAAATTACTGCTCACTCCCGTGCGGGACGTTAGCGAGATGTTTTGGTAGCTTCGGTACGTCCCGTTCCGGATGAATTGGAAAAGCAACGTAAATGGGAAGTTTTGAGCAGCTTTCTAAAATCGTTGTGCGAGCGTAGCATATGCATCGCTCAAGTGCACTTTCAGCCGCCAGTTTTCTGGGTGGGAGAGAGGAGGAGTGAGATAAATGGAAGAACTTGCTATCTTTATGAACGGCGTCACGACTGTTGTTCGTGTTTTGTTGCGTTCTAACTGCATTTAGGTTCATAGGTTCGAGGTAGAAAGTGGGCAGAGTTCAACACAACAGCCATAAAATCAAGTGCAACTTTCAACACATTTCAACTTGCACATTGCCGAGCCCTTCTCACAGTCCCGGTTTGCCAGCCATCAAAAACCATGTTTTGCTAGCTCGTTAGCTCGTCGTGTTAGTGCACTAAATGTTCGGCTCGTTCGCACCGCGAGGATCAACAGTACTTTGGAGAATTTTTAGAGCCAAGAAGTGCTGGGAAGCCGGAGACACTTATTTTATGCAAGCAAATAATGTACTCGCGCGATCGGATTCTTCGACATACGCTCGCGCGCACGCTACGACTCCTCCATTCCAATGACAAAAGGCACACGTAAAGTGATTAATTGCTGATGGAGTGTGTTTAGATAAACTTATCACGTACGGTGCCTGGTACGATAAATCTGAAGCCAAGCCAAGCCATTCGCTCCCGTGGTCGTGAATATCCTTTTTCAGGCATTTAACCAGACCGGCGAGCTGTCATCAGACCGGTGTTCCCCAGAGTTTTCGTCCGTGCTCAGGTGAAAGTGTTGCATGGAAAGTATTTTGATGGCTTTTAAATGACTTTACAGATAACCCATAAAATAATCTTCCCATCTGTGGTGCATATACATGCAAGGGACCGGCAGCGTATGCTTCTGCCTTCTGAGAGCGTGTCTTATCGATAGTGTCCATCCGTCCACCTTCACCCGTTCGGGCCAGTCCACCGTGATGCAGCCATTTCTAGCGCTAGCATCCGCCGGCATGGGAAGAGATGAATGTTCACATATGGAGTAAAATTTTGAAAACATCCTCACGTACACTTCCGATCCTCGGGAAGGGCGAGGCGAGCCTTTTGCCCTCGGGGTGGCGACTGGTCGAGGGCATCTCTGTCGACAACTCTCACACCGTGCGGAATGCTCGGCCACCGGTCAAGTGACCAGCAAAATGGTCCGGCCCTCCCGGCGCAACCCCCGGCCGACCACGACCGGGCATAGCTACAATTTAATTATATATTCATGAATTTTATGCGACAATGAACTTAACGAAACTACGCCATAAGCCGTGTGGAATGGGCGAACCGTACACGGTCCTGGTGGTGGTCGGCCCATCTCGAGAGGCTATTAGTGAGGGGGGTTTTCACCACCGGCATGGAGGCCGTACCGTGACCATTCTGCAGCAAGGGACGCAGCTGTGCCGTTGTGAATCAAGGCGTCTCGATTTTCTCGCCGTTCTCTGATGACTCAATCGGCATTAGACTGTGCTGGACAGGAAGGGGAGGGGTTCGGAGTAGGCCACCAACGACGACAAAGATGGCCACTTCCGGATGGGCAGTTGTATTGGGTTGCATACATTAGAATAAATTTCGTTTCGTGCGGAGTTCATCTAAAGGACTCGGAAGATGGCGTGATAGAGCAGCACTATATTGTGTGGAACGATTAAAAATAAGATACGTCTGATGTGTGTGTGTGTCCGTGTTTGATGAAAGGAGTAGTATTGATTTGTGTTTCAAGAACAAAACAATGCCTAAAAACAAAGATTCATAGTCTCATTTAGTCTATGGTTTGGAAGTTATTCTGTTTGCCCCTAAATGTAGACTATTGGCGTTACGATAAACAAAAGTTTGGACATTCATACACGAGGGAGCAGTATCCCTCTTGTGTTTTTAATTTAAAATTGCCATTTTGCCCCTAAATGTAGACTCTTCTTGTAGCTATATGAGTAATTGATAAAGAGTGCCTTCTTTTGAATAAAGAAATTGTAGGAATTAATGCGCTCTTATTCAGAAAAGTTTAAATACATCTTTGTCCTTAATTTTATTACCGAAACACGGCCATTAATTGATGGCCGATAATGTCATTCGCGACACGCTTCTTTGAAAAAATCGCCAAAATCTGTCATCCTTTTCCGTGACGACGGTAAGGGAACCGATTTATTGGCATTTAGCCGTTTTTTTTACTCCACTACGCCAATAAGCATAGGTTAGAGAAAATTAGGCAAAAGGGTGAAAAGGATCATTACTTCGTCCGCGAGAAGTTGAGGGCATCATATAATCACTTACCAAAAAAAGAAACCCATCCATCCATCCGTCAATCAACTCGTTAAAAAATAATTTGATATTGAAGCTTACCTGTAAGAGAAAGAAAAAAAGGCATGATAAGTTTAGATTCAAGAAGAAGAGAAGCGTAAAAGAGTGGAAGTCTTGTTCTTCACAAGGACAAACAGCCAATAAAAAAAGACAATCCCGAAGAAATGGGATAAATCACGCTACGGTACACAGACGATGCTTCTTACCGCCCTTATCTTACGAAAGAAAAGGTGAGCCCACCCAAGACCAGGAGAATAATTTAAAAAGGCACAACCTTCAAACATGGCGTTACGCTCGGAAAATGAAACCACCTCGGCAGGAAGATAAGTGTGACGGGACGACAGTGTTGTTTAGGAAATAATAAAAATAAACGACCAATAAATTTGACTAATTAAATACACACTGGTGTGGGTAGACAACGCGACGACTATCACTCCCAATGGTTGTACATTTTCCCCACAGATGTCACTAGCTGTCGCGAGTAGAATAGACCACTGCGACTCTCAAATTAGTGTTTGATAAGTCGTGTTTTTATACGTCGTACATTTTTACTGCCCCGAAATAAACATTTCGAGCGCCTCCTAATTAAGCGAACTTCACCAACGTGGTGGCTGCCAGGATAATTAGCTTTCACGGTTTGACGCATCATCCACCGGACGCAGGTGAGTTAATGTGCCGTGGGATGAGAAACGAATGTCAAAAATAAGAATTTAATTCACCCATGCAAGCAAACACCAGCTTCCTTCGCTTCCAATGGGCGTAAAATTAAAGGTGGACAAGAAAAAGAATTGCACTTCCTGGTTCACTTCCACAAAGAACAAGACATGGATTTAAGACATCCGAAAGCGAGCAAAGCAGAATTAAAGCCAACCAGAGGCCAACACGTATTCATTGCGGTGGTAATTGAGCTCCCAAATGCCTGGGTGACCGTTTTGACCACTTAACCTCAAACCCGCCTAAACGCTGGGAAAGCAAAGGAAAAACCCCGTAAGCGATGGACGGGCCCGGTCGAGTCTTATCGCCTTCGCCCGTTTGACATTTGTCTTTTCTCCGCAAAATCAACACTTCGTTCTTATCGGTACAAACGTCATCGTTTCGGGTGGCTTGCTTTTGTCTGCTGCTCGCTTGATCCTTGGTGAGAAATTTATATTCACAACAATCGGGCCACCGCCGGAAAACCCCTTGGCCCCCGTTGCAGCACAAAAGGATACACTAATTTTGTGGTGTACCCATCTCTTTCGCTCAGTCCCGTAGCTCGTTCATCCCCAGTAGGAGCGTCTTGACCTAGGTAGGGGGGGTGAGGGAGGTTTGTGTTTATTCCCACCCCAGTTGTTCGCTGTTGTATCATCGGTTCTTTATGGTTTTGGTTCAAGCTAGCCGCAATTTGGACACAAATTGCTGACCCTTTTTTATATTTACCATGTACCATCCACCGGTCCCCCCTTGGGACGACGGGACGCCCTCTTCCAACTATCTGCGTGAGGCGTCCCAGAGAATTCCTTCGATCCGTCGGCTTTTCGTTTTGTTTTTATCTCTTCATTAAAATATTTTTCTCACAATCAACCCAAATCCGTCCGAATTTGTCGAGCCCCTGCAAACAGGGAACGTGGCAGATAGGCAACCGGAGCGATGACTCTAGACTCTTTCGAGCACTTTCTAAAGGAAGAAAGGTTTTCTTTTTCCTCCATCTGCGGCACTGTTGTTCTCTTTACTCTCAAGCGAGACTAATTTTGATCCTGTCTCGCATCGCATCTCATCGCTGGCATCTTGGAAGGACGCGACCAGAGAAAGCGCGTAGACTACACATCACCCCCGAGAACACATTCTCCTGTCACATTGTTGTATCCTACACAGAAGCCTCTTGCCCAGGAAGCGCTAGAGAGGAAGGACACACAAAAAAAAAAAATAGCTGAGACTAATAAAAACCGAAAACGGAAGAAAATCCCTGGATTATGTTGTCGGAAGATGAGCACCTCACGCGCCCAGTAGGATATGGAGGCGATGGTGCTCTGGGATATTTTTTTTGCTCTCCCACCAAGTTCCGTAACGATTATCTGGAGCCAAACCAAGATTGGGGATAGATTTTCGTTGGAGGTTTTTTTTGCCTTTCTTCAATAAGATTGTTGGAGCTCGGGCAGATGAATAGGCAGCTTTTTTTCTTCCTTATATCTCTGCTGTGACCGGGCTCCTGACGTCTAAATGGCAGGCAGACGGTTCTTTGAGCTGAGCGGATGGGAGGCGAGGCAGAGATGCAGGATTACCGGTAGTCCTTATGAGTGGCTTTCCCGCTCCATGTTGCCCCGCCCCATCCTGGGTGGCTTCATTGACCGCGGTGCCCTTTTGTTTTTTTTCTGTGCCTTCCTGCGTACTCCAAATACTTGTCAAGGACAATCGACCTTACCCAGCAGAACTGTTATTTTTTGTCCCGGGTTTTTTGTTTTTACTGATGAATATAAATGAAGCGTGCAAACCGCACGAAGGACAAAACATGCCCGCAAATCCTACTGTCGTACTAAATTGATCAGTTCAAAAATTGGTATCTTACAAAATGATGCGCCACAATTTATGCAAACCGCATTACGGCAAACCGATCGGTATCGGGCTTTATCGGATAACGCCAAACGAAAACACATACCATATCACTACCTGTGGTAGAAGTTTAACAAGAAACAAAAACAGAACAAGTTTTGTAAGGTGAAAATTGCTTTTCCAACCTACAAACAGTTTTGGTGTAAAGAAAAACATTCCAGCGAGCAGTTGTGCGCCTACCCGCTACCGCTGATGATCGCTTTTTGATGGTGATGAGCTAAATCCTTAAATCTTTCGCCTTTGCTTTGTGTAAAGCGTTTCAGGTGAGGAAATTGAGCGTGGAATGCTGGATGAGAAGGGTTAAATGGGTGGCGGTTTTGGGGGAGGGAAAATTCAATCATCATCAGAAGCGTTACGAGGTAATGACACTTGTGCAAGATGAAGGGATTGGATTGCTTTCGGTGAAGATTTTTATCGATGAGGATTGACATCGGAAATGAAACGGGAGAACAAATTGCGTGTTCTGAAGCTTGTTTGCTTACAGATAAAATTACAGCAAAATATCGTCTACTTACGATGGTATTGTCTTGGAAAAAGTTTCTCGCTTAACGCCTAAAGTTATGCAATGCAATGATAAATTTTTCCTTTCTGTTTGTTATTCAACCAAAGTTTGCAATACCAACATCGACTTCTTCCTACATCGTTTGCCAGTCTGCCATCCAATTACGTTTTCACGCGTTTTACCGCCACTGAGTCAGCTTGTTTTCGGCTTCATCACCAATGCAATGTCCTGTTGTTCCGTAAGCTACCGAACCGTTTCATCGGAAAATGGAAAAATCAAAGAAAACCAACAACACACATCTTCATCCATCCGTTCCAGGATACCAGGAACCCATGGAGCAGGGGAGTGATTGAATTGCATCCAATTATGCGACGCCCATTATGTTGCAACCTCAGCGAAAGGTTGGCTTGACCACACAGCGCCTTTGTTTCGCAACTTCCAGCCCACTCCCAAGGCGCTCATCAAAGGGCGGAAAGAAAAACAGGGGCCCACATAAACATTGATTTAGTCTGCAGTTGGGTTTCCGTTTTCCGGGTTCATTCGGAAAATGAATCAGAAAAGAGGGCGCGCCCTGGACAAACGGGTGGTGGTCAGGTTGAGGCAGTGAGGCACGATGATGATGAAAAAATGTGGCCATCGGGAATCGGGATGATGGAAACTTCACGCAATCCAATTCGGTTTCTCTTAACCTCATCTCGGTGTGCTAGGTAGATGACGGCGGCGTGTCGTCTTCATTTCACCGGCCTGAAGATGCTTGAGCGGGTCTTGCCAAGGCCTCAATGTGTGTCGATGCGTAATGTCTTTTCTCCGTCCGTTGAAGGCGTTGAATCCGATCTCAAGTCATTGTCCGCTTTACTGCATTAGATTCTCATTCTAATTTTCCACCCCCGGGGGATGGTCGTGTTGTGATGTTCGGTCGAGACGGGCCGGTTACGTGTCTTGTTTCAGGGTCGTGTCAAATGGTATGTTTGTGCAGCAATTAGGAGGGGCTGTTGTGCAGAGTAGCGACACGCCGTACAGAGGGATCGTCGTCGTCGTCATCAGCAGCACGGGGAAAGCCATCCATTTTCCCCGGTAACGGTCATGTTATTGTTGGATCAACACCCAAGAGACCCAGCACAGCCGGACACGGATGCGGTGGCACTCGAGTCACCGAGAAAAAGGGCTAGCCATCGGTTGCTTGCTCATCGTACACACACACACACAGGAAGCAACATTCTGCATCGGTTCATGTCATCTAATAAGGATGTCTAAGATGTTGCAGTACCGCTTCTGCCCTCCTATCGCACTAAGCCAATTGCGTTCACCCTAACATAACAACAAGAGTAGCAAAACAACACAAAAAAGGGACAGCAACAACATGAGTAAAATATGAAAACCACAATCATCCTCGGCCGAGGTATAAATGTGCTTTGCTTTGGAAAAATCATATTTGTCTTTATTATTTTCCTAGTTATCAAAGCACCGAGGTGTGCCCTTCATCCTGCGTTGTTCCCGAAGCAAAACTACACTTCATTTGCAGCGTGCAGCGAGTCTGCTACCGGTGGCGAGTTGCGTGACACACACACACACACACACGCACGGGTAAACTCGATGTCCGTCCGGCAGACAAATAAGTGCAGTAGATAGCAGCACTTGCATACATTTAGGCGCCACTCCAAGCACAACGATATGAGTTGATGACGACGAGTGTGAGTGTGTGTGTGTTAGCGCAACAAAGATAATCGCTTCTACCCGTACTTGTGGCTTGGCCGTCAAATTGCTCGTGTTGAAGCGAACATTTCACCAGATTTAATATTCAGCTCGAGCATATACTTCACTCATTTTGCACAGTGGGTAACCTTTGTGCAATTGTTGGGAAAAAGATTGACTTTTTAAAATTTATGGATCCTGTTACCGAGTGAAACATATTTTTGATACTTTTTTAACTAAAGTTTTTTAAATTACATTTTGAATGGCTTATGACACGTGTCATATTATATTTTATAAATATAAAAAAATATTATCGCATATCACTGTTTCAAATTTAAATTAACTAATTTCATACAATTAAACACAAGGAAGAAATACTTCAGTTTTAAGTACTTAGGCCAAAGTTAGATAGTTTAAAGTTTTATCCAACGAAATGCCCAATGTGCGCCTTGACCATTCGCATATGTATATGCAATCAAATTTTATGTTCCAGCTGGCAGCGTGTGTGTGTGGTTATTCTTGATGGGTTCGGTAGGCGAAGAAGAAGCAGCAGCCGCAGAGTTGCTAGAGCCAGCAGGAGAAAGCGAGTGATAAAACCACATCGCTTCCAATTGTCAGTTCGTCTTCGGCGTACAAGATCGCACAAACAAACACGTGGAAGAGGTAAGTGGCCGTAGCTAATGTGATGCGGGTAGTCTGCATTCGGGCGTTTCAGTTCTGCAGAATCGTCATCGTCGTCGTCAGTTGACACTTTCCGCCCGTTGTCAGGTCGGTACCGTGATTGGCAACAGAGTATAATCATTAAAGGATTAGATTATCATTTCGAAAACACATGGAGCGCATGTGGACAGGTCGGTCGGTCGGTCGGTTCTTCACACAGAACGTGCACTCGAGCCCTTCTGGACAGCAGGGTTTTAAGGGGCAAAACTTCTCGACAGGTGCAAGTGGGATAGTTTTTAATCCAAACCGGTCGGGAAAGTTCGTTGCGTTGGGAAGCGTTCCTAGGGCAGGATAGAGAGCGACGAGCGAGGTCCCTTAAGCAACGATACGTGGAGTATAGCTCTCGGAAACCTTTCATACCCCGATCCGATATGTCAAAGTTTCCCAGCAACGAACGCAGACACACACACACACACACACACTCCGGGTGGGATCTCAATTTGTTCAGCTTTATTGAAAAGTAGGTTAATGGAATTAGTTACAGGTAGAGCTGCAGCATAATTGAGGGTACGTACCGACTCGTAGCTCGTCAGTCGTTGTCGATCAATGAAGTAGGGCTGGGGGAGGTTCACGGAATGCGCCATAGATGTAATAAACGAACCGTAAAATGGTATCATCTGATTGACAAGTTATCGCTGCAGGTACCGTGCATACTGTCAATCGATTTGCCGAAAGGGATTGCACGCAGTGAACGAGTCAGGGCAATCAATTGAAAATTAGTTCGATCTGTTTCACTAGAGTTCCTGCTAATTGAAGCTCATGTGAGGAATATGCAAGGATAATAAACATATTTGCTCACCCAAAAAAAAGAACCCTTAGCTTCAAGCCATAACGACCTACGCATATTAATCCTTGAAAGATGATAACCCTCTTAAGGGAGCTTGCTACTACATTAAAATTCACCTATCAAGTGGAAGATGAGGTGTAATTAATTTCAACATTCACCTTCGTTCGCTTTTTTCGCTTTGCTTCTGTGTTGGCTGTGGATTAATTTGACCCCAAAAGAGCCAACCTGTTTAGAAAGTCGGTAACCAACAGCGAGCGAGCGCGTGGATGGCAGTGTGCTCTAATTAGGAAAATTAATCAATAAGAATGACAGCACCCGCCCCGGCATCGCAACTCGGCACCAACTATGCTAACCCTCGTGGCTCGTCCTTGATGATGCCCCATTCCACCCCATTCGCAGGGGTATTTTATTTTGTTGTGGCACCGAAAAATTCCGGTCCCAAGAGGCAGCAAAAAACCCCCGAGTGTCGGTGAAAGAATTACGAGTGATAAAATTTTAATTAAATTCCTCAAATTCACATCATCAACCGGGGCAGGCTCTCGAGGCTTTCGGCTCAGCACTTAATGTGCCCGGGCCTCGGTTCCCGGCGTGTACTTGATAAACTCTCCGGAGGCTTCACACTCATCATGTGGGAAATGGGAGTCTGGGCGGGGTTTTGAGTGATGGTGGTGATGGTGTTTGAGGTTAAGTTCTTCTTCTTTCTCACATTGGGAGTGTGTGTGTGTGTGTGTGTGAGTGTGTGTGGTTTTCAACTCGTTGTTTGCGTGTGGAAATGCTTCGCCTGCCATGCAGGACACATATGAAGAATGTCTCCTGTGACGAACCGAACAACGCATTTTTCCTAACGCAAATAAAGGTTGCTAAATAAATGTGAGTGTGTGTGTGTGTCCTTCCAACTCTGTCTGCACCTGACATCATTTATCAGGTGCTAGAAATTCATTAACTCTCTCACTCACACAACAGCTCCCTGGTAGCCGGCTTGTGCCGGAATGTGTTTACTTCCCTCGAGAGGCCACTGGCACTGGTGGGAACAACTTTATCAACACACTGAAGCACCTTTAGATTAAGGTCTTTTAGATGGATGCGTACATGGTAGCTCCGTACCACACAACGCCCGCCCGAAGCCCTGAGATTGAAGCGATTTAGATTTGAGAAGGTCCAAACTTTTTTTATCCCCAAATATCCTTCATGTTGGGGGATGTAAGGGAGCACATTAATCCACCAAAAAAGAGTAAGATAATAAAGGAGAAAGCAAAAAAAACATGTGAATTTAATTCAACGAGTCGAGCTCAACGAGCTCCAGCGAGTCTCGATTGGATGGGCGAGGAGAGGTTCGCATCATGATCTTTCTACCAGCAGCAAATAAAAAGAAAGGAAATCGTATCATGTACTTTTTTTCTCTCTCTCTTTTTCTGTACGCCCTTTTTTCGTCTCAGGGCAAAAGCACAGGAAAAAGTTCGGATAATCCATGGTTGAGTGAAAAGTTTTCGCACATTTCTTTTGCATTACGCGTCTCGTGTTGCTGAAGTTGTTTGGTGTTGTCTCTTCAACTCTTTTACGACTGTCACACCATTCGCGCATCACATTGGACGAAAAACACTTCACGTAGATGGCTCCCGAACGCGTTACGCGTAGAGTGTCTCCTGAAGGTATGCAATCAAATGTAGATTTTGTATTTAAAAAACAACACTTGTCTCTTTTACGAAAGTTGAGTAAGTGTGGCTCCTAAAATTATGCAACATTGTGTTAATTTTGAAACAAATCCGTGCTCCTCTAAACGACTCACGCCTGAAGGTATGCAATCACCGGCTCTTTTTGTAACATTAATACTCAAAATAAAGTAATTTAAATGTCTTTCAAAAATAATTAAGCACGGTTTTATGACAAACAGAGCTCGCTAACGAACGTTAGAGCCACTCTCCTCGGCATATGCAATGCTCTTTGAGCCCTTCGCTTAATGTTACGTGCATAAATCGTAACACGATGCGTAAAAGTGGTGGTCCCGTCTCGCCAAGGATTCGAATCACTCGAGCGTTTTTTGCATTCCGCGTTGCGGTGACACGTTTCACTAATGTCCATCATTCTGTGCCTCATTATACCAACCATAAAACGCACTGCTTACCGTCCGGGGGCCGCCGACCCTGAGTGACTTCGGTCCCCCCCCCCGGGGGACGATCAGGTGACATTAGGTGGGGTGTGCGCCGGTGTGGTCCGCACCGTTACTCGCTATATGCAGATGTAATTAGAAACTATAAACATTTAATTATGCCATTTCGATGGCATCGTTAGCCTCGAGCACTGGACTATGGTTCCAGGTAAATGTGAGGTGTGTCGCTCGGTGCGCCGGTTGGTTTCCGATTAGCTTTTGTGCGAAATCCGATAAACTTTATTAGCGGCGTCCTCTGCTGTTAGGCGCGCGAAGGACACAAGTAAAAAAACGAAACGCAAAACAAAACATTTGGGAATAAGTTGAGGGTAAAGCGAATCACACAGTGGAGAAAAATCCCAACAAAAGTAAACCTCATTGACCGTGGAAATAAATGTTACCGGCATGAGATTGTTTTGCTCTGCGGAGCTATAGCTTTGAGCAGGGAAAACATCGTAAATTACTACACATGAACAACACAAAAATTCTTTCTTTTCCTTGCTTTTCTTCCATAAGGCTTCTCCTCTGTCTGACTGGCTCTACCGACCAGCCATGGCAAGGTGAAATGGAAAACGATACTTCACAACCTCCTGGAGGGCTTCCTCCCCTTGATTCCTTTCTGTGCCTCTTCACGCATGTGCTCAAAGTTAGAAATCGAAGCGAAAAAGTAAAACACAACCCAACAATTCGAGACCGAAGCGCCTGAATTGCTGCAAACATAAATTTAGGCGCAGTGGTTGCACGGAAGCAAAACCGTTGAAGCCCTAGAAGAGTGTAGGAATTCTGTGAGCCTACGCGTCCTTGAGGACACTGACACGGCGAGGAATAAAACGAAAAGCGGACCAAAAGATGGGGCATCACGCACTTTAACACACTATAGCCATATGCGAAGGCACGTGCGTTTCGCAACAACAAAAAAAAACCGAAAATGAAAAGCGACCTACAGCAGTAGAGGTAGGAAAAACATATTAAATACAATTTATTGAATACCATGGATTTAGTTCTGCGTTGCGTTGCTACCGCTCTACGCCAGTACGGTGCGCGCGACGCCATGTGGTGAAAAAGGTGAAGATCGTTAAGGTACCCCGGGGGGTGGTGGTACTTCCTAAGCAGACATACACCAGAACCAGCCACCGTGACAACTTTCTTCCACCGTTCCCCTAGACCGGGCGGCTCCAAAGCAGCGAAGAATAGCAACGCTCGATATGCTATCGCAACGGCAATAAGTAATAGGATTATGTTACAAATTTTATCTTCTTGCGTGCGGAAGGAAGGTGGAAAACGGCGACCACCAACACACTCTCACACCACCCTCTCGCTTGTCTCTCCTTCCCAAGGGGACGGCACCGAGAACACGGAAACGGAGATATCTGCGCAGTAGTGGCTCTATTTCTGTCTGATGTCGGTACCATCGGATCGGTTTCGCTGTAATCGTCCGAAAAACGGTTTCGGGAAGAAACCTTCGTCAAAAGGCGCAACGCACCAACTGATACCGGGGCGAAGACACTGTCGTCGTCTTCGAGGCGATTCCCCTATTGCGGTAAAAATGGAGATGAGGTGGAGGCCGCCTTTTGGAGACACAGAAGAGGGACACATTCAAAGTGAATTATTGTTATCGTAGAAAGCGCGGAATCAAACCAAGCTATCCGGTTGTCGGACTAGATGGGAAGACTTCGCGAACTAGCGCTATGCGATACAGCCGATCGCTTCTCGTGGTACGCTCCTTAACGGTTACGATGCTAATCCATTTTTCCCGCCCAGTCAGTGTGGAGTGCGAGAAATGTGCGCCAGCCCAGATTGGAGATCGATGCGACCGATGGGGGCACTTCGTCAGCCGATTGACTCGATGGATGATTCATCCATTTCGCTTTCCGCTATCCGAAAGCCAGTATCCGATAACGACTGCTGGGAGTGTGTCACTAACGGGAGCTGACGTGTCGTTAGAGTTAAAAATGGAAACGCATATGTGGCTGAGCACACGGGTTTGGTGACTCATTTGACACTCGTTCGAGTTCGTTTTTACTGCCTACACTTGCCAGCTAGCGAGTCTTTGTTCCTGTTTTAGACGACTGGAGGACTGTTCCAAAAATTTCATCAGGAAAAAGTTCTTTAAGCTTGTGCGCCACCCTTAAAAGCAACTCCGCCGTGGTGGTAACAGTTTGATAACAATTAATTTGCATAAGTAATGTAAATTTCCTACCTATTCCCTATCCGGCAGGGGGGGAAAAATCGGGCCCCAGCCAAGCAATAGGCCCAGCTGCGCGTGCCAGCGATACAGTGCCGAAAATCAACCTCGCATCGTTAATGCTTACGGCCAGTAGCAGCCAGTAAGCCGAAGTAATTAGATTCTTCTGTTTTTCGTGCCATTTTTCTTCATTTGTTTCGTCTGTTCAGTCTGTTACGGAGGCATGAAATTAGGGGCAGGCCAGGTGGATGGGAAATTACTTTGCTCTTTCGCTCTTTCCAGCTGAAAACCCGCACGAGAAGTGCTCCACCGACCGAAGTCAAATAAGCATCAAATCATGTACCGACCCCCGACAAGCTTTGGAAAAAACAGTCTGCATAAAATGGAAAACCGTTCCGGACAATTCATTAGCTTGTCGATGGCTAATCACTTTCGATTCGAGTAATCACGAAGCGTTCTAGTTTAGAGACGGAGCGAATGATGGAAGAACAAACCCAAACTCGGAGCTGTCAAATTCACAGCACGAAACAAATTATGCGCGTTGTCGCAACGCTTAAGTGAAATAATGAAAAACTCCAACCGTGCTGGGCGTTTCGACCCAAAAAAATCTTCCTAGCCCTAGCTAGGAAGGGGCTTTTTACACGACGTTGGGAGCTAATTTTGATTAATGATTGGTTTGTTTGCAAACGCGACTGGAGTAAGGTAATCGAAAATGCAAATCGAACCGGAGAAGTAGGAATCGAACGGACGCAACACGTTTAGCGCATATTGATAATTTGACAAACGGCTTATCGCTTGCCCAGACGATCTGTCACCTCTTTACGAGGCAGGGAAGAATCGATCCGACGACCAACAGGAATAGGAAGGATGTAAGCGATTTTAATTTGTGTGTGTTGTTTCTATCAACAACGCCATTCGAATGTGAGCGATCTCGTTCTCGTTTGTCACGTCAGATAGTTTCAGTTTTTTCCCTCTCTGTTGACTGAGTTAGCTCGCTTCGTCGTGCACCTTTCACTGAAGGAAACTGAGTCCGGCAGTGTGCGTGTGTGTACGTTTTGCCATGAATTTAAATTAACTTCCCTATCGCAAAGACTCGGCAAAGGACACTCACCGTAAGCTGGACGTTCCTGCACCGATTTTTACCTTGCAGAGGAAACCTTCACAGTGGAACCATTTCTTGTAAAGGCTTTGTGATTGTGAGATTCCCCGGCTCGCAGTTTCTACGTATGACCGTTGGTATTCTACCATACTGTGTAGAGGTGGAAGCACTGCGATGAAGGGAGTTTTCATTTGAATTCAAATCCAATTCGAGGTTCTTTTGTTTTTTGGGCCTTTGCTTTGTTCAAACTACGGCCATAGCAGTGTGGCCTACACAAACAAAAAACATGGTGTCCGATGACCATTGTCACCAAGCTGTCGGTGCTTGGTTTATTGGAAGCGGTACGATAAAGCGCAAGCTAAACGGGGTTTTAATTCCAGGTGCACTTTTCTTCGAAATGTTTGGTTCACGTTCACTGACAAGGTGTGGGGAATGATATCATAGTGATTTTTCGTTTGTTAGTTCGAGAGAGTTTTTCGGTAGAAAAATGTAGGGTTTAGATTTTAATTAGAGTAACAAAGATAATATTGGAACAATAAAACAATACGTGTGTGTTAAATACAAAGAACGCGTAAAGTCTTATAAATTCAATCATTTTTTCCAATATGAGCAACCCCTATTTGATGGTCTGAACTGAACGAATCACTATCATGTTAATTCGTCCAATATACGTCGCCAAAATGTATGCAATCTAATAGGTTATGAATAATTTTTTACCTCTATGTCTGATGTTTTTAGTGTTACAACTAACTAGCACATGCTATTTGACGCTAACAGCCGTACTGAAAATACCTTGTAAGTGTTTCACCGTTAGAATTCAATTAACAGCCTGTTCGTTTTCTAGGGTTACGTTCATCATTGCACACATGCAGGCGTTCAAATAAATAAAAATATACACCCATACAAAAATAACAACTGGGTATGATCCTGGTCATTAAACCTTGGCTAATGCTTGGCTGGGAGAATCCTAAATGTGTGCAATATAATTGTGACTGATTAGTTCGAACCTCTTCGAACATTATTGCATACATGCAGGCGTAATAAGTAAAGGAAAAAGTACCTCCCTGCGAATGTAAATTGATAACAGCGTTGTATGTCGCCCATACCAAACTGATTCCCTCTCACATAACATAAACTACTCAAGCAAAACAAAATGACGCGCGAACCGAACCCCGTTTCTCCATTCCAAATAAAACTTCCACTCCCATGGCAGCAAATAATTTCACGGTTATATAGCTAATAAAGTGTACGAACCGCGCATTCGAGTGAATAAATTTTTGCACGCCCAAAGAAGCATAAACCCATCCACGCGAGATGCGTCCCCCTATCTCGGCTGCCAAGGACCGGAAGCTTGGCATTGTCATACGGCATGTACCGAGCGTGTTGTGTGAGCGGGTGGTGTAAAGTGTGTGAAAAACCTCCTCGAACACGCACCTTTATGCATGCACACTGGTGCCCGGTTTTGCTTGAAGAGGTCGCCTTCGGGGCATGTAGAACAGACCGACAGTTCACGTCTGACACATGGTTATTGCTTCTCGCAAGAAGTAGACACCATTTTGCTTGGGTGTTTTTTTTTCTTCCTTCCTTCTATTACACAGCCCCGAACGAACGAGCAACAAATTACAGCAAAACGGCGGTCCTCGAAGAAAACGGTCCGGGGCAGGAAGTTCCCGAAATGGTTGTGGTCACGATGCGATAAAGTGAAATGTTTTGTATGACTCGTCTTCGGTGGTGTAGTCGTTCCAGGGAGGGGGGCTTTTTTCTCGTAGGTGTCGATCAGAAGCGCTCTCACCCGAGGTGCAACTTGCCCGTATGCAGATGTATGGTTTATGACAATAAAATTAAACTGCATTTTTGCGTGTGATATCTCACCCATTCAAGCAGCAGCAAACCGGAAGGACAGCCTCGAGGGCCAACCCTGCACGCTGGTAATGTTCGATGCATCCGACGACGGCTTCAGGGTGCTGTACAAAAAAACCCATTGTACCGGCACACTATAAATGGTGGCAACGACGGAATCCAACGGGCTCCGATAGCGGAGTTGGGGCCAAGGCTGGTGCAATGTTTAAAGTAAAAGCTGACATAATGTTTTTCTTCCGGGAAACTCCTCTGCTGCTGCTGCTGCTCTTTTACTGCAAGATTCGTTTTTTTGTTGTTGCTTCGAACCGTTTTGTCACAAGAAAAAGACGGTGCAGCTAAAGGAAAATCGATTTTCACTTCCCTAGTTTACTGCTTGTGCCCACTTTTCCTTACCGCTTGTGGCTTCCACCGACCGAACCGATCTTTTGAAGTCAAGCAACATTTTCTTCTCCAACAGTGCACAGCCACATTTTTCAGCATCGACGAAAAACGAACTTCGTTTTCTTAGCTCTGTGTGTTCGTCAAGTCGAAATACAAAACACCAACGATGCTACCGATCTCGAGGACGAGTTTCTTTTTTTTTTTTGCAAGCACAACACATTCTTGACGCTCGGCGGGGCCAAAGAACAGAGTCATCCAATCGGAACGCTACCAAAGAAGCGCCGGAAGTTTCGTGCAAAAAGTGACAACCCAAACTGGCAAACCCTGGGAAGCGGGAAAGTATGCAAGTATGCGAAGCAGCAGAGAGAAAAAAAATCCCGAAACAACCCGATGCTCGTAAAAACGGTCGATCGGAATGAAGGAGAACAAAAAAACCGACCGCATATGAATAGATATTATTCAATATCGCTTTCTTGCCATTTTGGATGCCAAACTTCCTTGATGGGTTCTTTGGTGGTTTTTGAGCCTTCTATCGGGTATTATCGGGACCTTTTTTTTCTCTTAATCAGGCACAAGGAGCTGTTTTTTTTTTTCAGCACGAAGCATTCTCTCTCGTGGGCAAGTCTGGCCGACGAGCGATATGGAATTTTTTTTTAAATTCTGTACACTACTACAAAAGAGCTGCAAAAGTTGGCAGACTAAAACTGCATGCTTGCTAGGTGCAAAGGGAGACGAATAAAAATCCCATCCAAAATAATCGTCAAGTTTAAAGTGTGTGCTGCTGAGTGTTTGGGAAGGTACATGCACATGGTGCTTTAAGTATGTTGTAGATATTTTTTGATGGAAAAGTTAAACTTTTCTATACAGTTTGAGTTCATTAGGAAGAAAGTATTGAAATTAATAATTAACTGTGGCAAAATAACTAAAAGCTCCAAATTATTTTTCCTATCATGAATATACTCTTAGTGATACCTACGAAGTGCCTACATTTAGGGGCACTATTAATTCATTTGGCAAAATCTGTTTAAAGAGGCAAGAATATTAAATGAAATTATTTCTTTTGAATTAAATAGTTGAAAAACTATCAAAGTTCTAAAATTGTAATGAAATCAAGTATAATTCAAAACTTTACTAGAGAATAATTATATACATAACAAGCTAAGGCGCTTGAGGACGAATCAAACATAAATTTAAACTGGCTTTCACTGGCATTTAAAGGTTTCAAGAGCTGTGATAAACATAAGTTTTCTTTGTTTAAAAACCTTAAAAAATGTTCCAAACACTTTAAATGCTCGAAAATAATAAAAATTACCTCAAGAAGCATTATTTTTATTACACATTGCCTACATTTGGGCGTTATTAAATTCAACGAAATAATTCAATTGATATAGCTGTTTCTTCAACTTTTTCAACGTAGCCAACTGCTTTAAGTGGAAAGAAATGCTTCCTACGCAGAAGAAAAAAAAATGAGCCCTTCATTCCGATCTATTTCCGTCGCAACCACAATCGTCTATCGTTCGGTACATTTATTATAGTTCTGTATGCTTGACGGTTCCCGTCGTTGATTTATGTCGACGGTTGTGCGAGCGCCAATAAAAAAAAACTCATAGTTAGCGATCCCCTAATGCTATCATCTACTTGTCTCTATGCAAAACCCGTAACTGATGTTGCGTTCGTCGGCAGTTGCTTCAAAGTATTTCAATTCAAGAGCAGTAAAATGCTTCACTAGTACCCGTCGGGTTTAATGTTGGTTGGGTACGAAAAAGAAAGCAAAAAAACTAACGCCAAACTCCCTTTCGACTAACGAACAGTAAACTAACTTGTCCTTGAAGAATAGACAACGATAGACAGTGTGTGTCTGTACGATGCCAGGCGCTACACATTAAGGAAAGAAGTTTATGTAGCAAACTAAACAGTGTATGTTTTATCTCTCTTGTCGTTCACCCCCGAACATTTCCTGAGCTCCATTTTCTCCAACCCCAACCACCATCCGCCCATGGGTTGCGAGTCGTAAAGCCACACTAAAAGCAAGGACTGATGCGTCGCGCAAAAGGACCAGTAATAAATAAGTAAATTTTATGAGTTATGCTCCGTGCACTGTGTCCGAACGGTGGGTTCGAGCGGTGGGGCCTTCTGATCCGGGACAGATCAACCGAAAACCGCTAGAAGCAGGGCAAAACAAGCGCGAAAGAAATCCCTTAACAAACCATATCGAACACGCACACACACACACGCTCTTTCTTTTCCTACCAAACCACGAAGAAAGTGTTTCTTTTTTTGTTGGGCCTTTGCAGGAAAGGGAAAATATATATTTATTGATTGTTAATAGACGGGCCCATAAGTCCTCGTTCGGCCAACCAAAGTCGGTTCGGTGGTCATAAAGTACGGTGCACCATCCCATCGGATAGGGGTGGACCGCCCGCCCGCCCGTGTGACATTTTTACCCAGTTTTATTGAGGCAAATATGTCATAAAAAACGGAAATTTCTTCCCCATCGCTAAAGGTTGTGTTTGTGAATGCTTTCTTTTTAAAGAGTAAAGCAAAATTGTTTGCTTAAAGGGGGGGAGTGGCGTGTCCCGGAGGGAACTGAATGCAGAGGACTCGGAATTGATTCGAAAGGTTGGTGGGTTTTACGGATTTATGGAGTTAAATTATCCAGAAGTTATGGGATTTGGCTGAAGCGTAACGAATTTTGCGTGAGGTCCTGGGTGCTCTTTAAAGTGAGTGCCGGGAGTGTTCCGGGACCACTTAAAGATTTGTTTGTCCTTTCGATGCTAATCGATACGGGGAGCGTATTTTGTTTATTATTTGTCGTTGTTTATGTTCTTGCAAGTCGTATTTTAATGCTGTTTATGGTATCTAGAATATTCATGGGGCTTATCAGGGCCATCAGGGCACTTTGTAAATCGAAAGCCTAACTTTAGGCCGAACGAGACACAAGTATGCAATCTGCATATTTAATAGTTAAGTTGGCATAAATCAATTGTAATAAAATTGGTTAAAAAACCTGCAAGACGATTTTGTTTTTAAATAAATCGATTTGTTTAGATCTTCTTCTTCTTCTGTGGCACTACAACCTCGAGAGGTCTCGGCCTGCCATTTCTGGCTTTCTGTGACTTAATTTTACCCGTAGAAAAGTAGTCAGCCTTTCGTACGAGGAGGCGGTCTGGATGGGATTTGAACCCCGGCCCTGCCGTGTGAAGACCGGCGCCGTTGTCGCCTCGGCCACCGGACCGCCTCGATTTGTTTAGATAGTTTCCACTATTTACACATCACAAGCCTAACTTTAGGCGCTGATAGGTAGATCAGTCAAATACCTTCTTTGAACGAAACATAGCTCTTAAAATCACATTTAAATTCAACCATTCTCCAAACCATTAGTTTCTAATACAATCTTCCATAGCTCACGACTTTCATGTCCTCCTTGGCACGGTTGTGGCTTACTTTGGCAGTACAAAGAAATAAGCCAACCTTGCACATTCAAATCATCTTGCTGGTACAAACCTGAAACGAAACCAAAACAAAATGCAATTTAGTAAAATGCGTTTGTGAGAACCGTTTCTGGTAGATCATAAAACAACGGCAAATCAACTTCAACCACAACAAAGGCACCGAAATCCTTCTGTCCCGAACGGAATATTTCACAGTCAGCACATTTCCGGTCGAAACACCTTCCAATTATAAGAACCATACGAACGTCGCATTGTTTGTGTGTTTGTGTTCTTTTCTTCCACCAGTTTTGTTTCCCCACTGGTCAAGTGGGTTCAGTACAGTAGTACTTCCGACGAGGAGCTGCTCGTCAATGGTTAGCCCCAAAAATAGGTACGGGCAGATGCGTCGAAACTACTACCCGGGGAGAAATCGAGCTAAAATCATGGCCTGACCAACGAACAGGCCGGCATTTTGTTTTTTTTTTCGCTTATTCCTGGAGCGCTGGAAACAGCGTACGTAATATCGATTTCGTATCAAATATTCATCAAACTAAAGGCGCATCGCAGAGCTGACCAGTGGCGAAGTTCAGAACACGGACGACTTCTCGACAGCGTCCACACGGTCAAATAAACGGTACGATCCGTAAGACCGGAAATAGCAACGATCGACCATCTGCAATTCAACACAAAATGTGCTCCTCTTCTCTAAGCCCCCTTACAACCAACCGCACTCCTCGTAATCCTTGGCTCCTCGGGAAACATAAACTCGGTAAACAAATAAATAAGAAAGGAAGCATCCTAACACGATCCTACAACTTCCTCTCTCTCTTGGTGCGGTTCGGCCACGGGTGGGCGGTTGCGTGGTAGCATTTTCCTTGCCTTCATCAAATATTGAAGCTACAAACACACACACAGGGTTCATCTTTTTCCTTCCCGGGACAGACACTCACACACACAGTTGGCCTGTTCCTTGGAAGACCGGCTCTGGATTATTTTCGAGCTGTAGCGACGATGCTGATTGCGACGTGCTGAAGAGATGAAACGCGTGGAAGCCATAGGGGAAGGTGAAAAGTGCACACCATAAAGTCCACACAAATTCGCAAACCATTTGGAAAAGCGGAATTTTCTTCTCCCGAGCCGGCAGCGTATCCACCATGGCGGTCGTCGGTTCCGTGTTGTGTCCCGGTCGCTCGTTCAGCGTCCGTAAATTGTTGATTAGAATACAAATGAAAGTGCTTCGTTTACCGGCAAAGGCACCGCGCTGGTGGGGGTGGTGGTGGACACCAACGCAGGAGTTAGATTTTGCCTTATCCTTCCACGCTCGGAGCGGGATCCTTGGAGCAGTGGATTGACAGGGTTTGAAGAGGAGTCTTCGTGGTTCGGTGAGGCGAAGTACATACGTGATGCTCGCACCGGGTTTTTATTTTCGGGCCAGTATGAAAAATTTACATGCCGACTGGAGACGTCCTCAAGAGCATCGTACAGCGCAATGTAAGTTCTCCATACCGAAGGAGTTAAAGAAAACCGTCGTTCCTGAGGCACACGGCATCCTCAACATCTTCAAGATCTCTTGTGTCCGCTTTAAGACGTCTTGAAGATGCTCGGAGTCGGTTAAAAACGAGTATCTTATTTGCCCCCGGTGCCTGAAGTCCAGGCAACCTTTAATAACTTATTCAGAAGTCTATTTGTCTTAACATCATCAAACGCTGTTGTGTTTGTGTTCGCTCAGGCTGATCTGCAAATAATTTACCTGATAAAATTGTTCGCCTACCGACTGCTCAACGCTGCTCAGGTAATTATCCAACAAGCGATGAAATTTATAGGTCACTTTTCCTACGAAACGCCAATCCCAGACTAAGATTGTGGAGACGTTGGGTTTGTGATCAAAATATCAACCGCAAAGCCGTCGTTTCGTTGGAGACATTAGACCCAGACCGGACCGCACGGCAACAACGAAAGGCACACCCATAAGGCTCTAATTACTCATCCGACCTTCCGCAAATCTCCACTCGGGCTGAAAGGTCTCACAGTGGAAATGATGGCATCCTTCGATTGCTCCTATCCCGCGTGCCAAGATGCCGAGGAACTTAATCAATTTGTTATGCTAATTATACGTACGGAGCGACTCGCGTGTTTGCCTTTTGCAGAAAGCTTCAAGACGGTGCCGGATATTGCTACTCCGGAAGGTCGGCAATTCCTGGTACAATGAATTAAGACACAAAAGGTGTGCCATTGAGCGCGTTGATTTGCCAATATGGCCGTTGTCTTCTTCAGCGTCATTCGATTTTAAAGGCCAAAAGATCCTGTCGTCCTACACCAAAATGAGTGTCTGTGTACACGGGGCACTTCCACATCCTGTTTGCCAAAGCAAATTGCATCGAAAACGGATGCGGCACGGAAAAGCAACATTAAAAGGCATTTTTTTTTGTCATTGTCACCTTGCAAACGTACAAACATCTATTCAGTCGAGGGGTGTTTTAGTGAAAAAACGAGACATACCGCTCAACATGCAAAAGACTCTGCAGTGACACCGAATCACCGAATATCGCTGCATTGGTGGGTTTTAAAACGAACGCGTTATTTATGTGCGCAAACCGGCACATCAGTTTCGGGCCAAAACTCGGAGAACGGTTCGTGCTGGTTCGTGTGGTGATGTGTCCCAAGAGACGGGCCGGGTCAGTATTCGGTGCAGTAGTCGTTTATTATCACATCGTTTGTAATGAACGGCGGCACGGTGACACCGGCTACAACACCAGAGTTCGGTTGGCCAGAGTGTGTGACATGAAAGGCCCAACAACACACATGCTGTTTCTTGTCGCTTTTCGTGAGGCTCGTTTTTACTCGTTGGTTTTTCCCAGTTGAAGCGCTTCTACTCCGTTTTGGGAAATGAAATGGACCGCACCGGAAGTCATGTCGTGTGTCGTCCATTGGCAGGTCACTCACTCGCTCTCCCTTTCACCGGACCTGAAGTACTCCAGCGGCAAGGTGTCAAAGTGTTGGAAGAACAGTTCCCTGTGTGGACCAGAATGCAACCAGACAAAAAACACGTTTCCGAAACCATGAGGTTTTTCGGTGGATTTTCCTCATTCGGGACGCAAGAAAAACCGTGCAAATGAAAGTCGAGAGCATAATAATAATGGCTTGTCACTCGAGCTTAATGTGACCGGGGATGGCGCTAAGCAACGTTCGTACACTGGCAATGGGTTTCGTTGGCGACAAAGCCAACACACATACCGGGAGCATCCAGCGACTGTCACTGCGGATCGGCGGAACCCAACCCACCGTGATCTAAACGGACCGAAGAAGGCGCAAGCTGCACTGCAAAGCGCAGTGTCGGTGGGATTCTTATGCCAGAGGAAGCCCGTAGTACCGAGAGAACAGCTTCGCTTGCTCAACAAATTTCATTCGCGCCGGCAAAAAAAAAAACCAATCGGAAACGATGGTGGTACGGAAGATGTGTGCATGCAGCAAGAAAGAACTGAGAATGGAGAAAAAAGGCACAAAATTGACTTTAAACCCCCCACTCTTCGCTTTTGGCGGGCTGGTCGCGGCGGGAACTGCATTTTCCACTCAACTGAGCTCACTCGCTTTTTCGGGAGCTATTTTCCGCCCATACGAACAGTAATGGGGTTTTTGGAGATCTTCGCTTAATCTCCGACTGTCCTCGTGGGTGGACACACTGTGCTGGGCGTGCATAAAAAGGCGTAACTGCATGAATAATCGGTGATGGATGACAACTTGCTTTCTCTCTCTCTGGGACCAGCTTATAAAGGGAACGGGTTATGGAGTTCATTTCGAATCACGAGAGTCTTGAGGTAGGAGCTGATGTTTAAGCTTGAAAGGAGCGTGCTTAGAGCTTTCGAGTGGTTCTTGGTGTAATTGATCATTATCGGGTGCTTGAGTTGTTTAAAGAAATGGTTGAATTGGCCAACTCATTTCAATTAACCAGTGCGATGGTGAACATCTTCCTTGATGAAGGCTTGATGAAGAGGCTCAATTTTTAAATCTCTATTTGTTTAAAGAGCAATTTTGATCGTATTTCCATTGGCAGAATTCTTTTTCTTCAGAACTCTTTGCATTAGGACGTTGAGGGTGTCACAGAAATACTTAAATGATTTTGTTTTCATGTAAAAACCATGAATTTCGATCACTCAGGATCACTCAGGAGATAAGAAGAAGCATTCTTCTTCTTCTTTGGCCTAACGACCTCTTAAGTAATGCCTGCCATTTCTGGCTTACTAGACCTAAAGATAACACGTACTTGGATTGTCAATCCTCACTAAAGAAGGAGAGAGGTCCGGATGGGATTTGAACCCCGGTAGTTTTGAATTACGTCAGAGGAAAACGATTTTAGTCAATGTCTTGACCTATAGTCCAATCCTAGTTTTTGGATTGAAAGCATCGTTATGACCCTAAATAAATTCACAAAACGAATAACTTAGGTGAGGATTTGGAATCTAAAAAAAATGAGAAGCTGTACGCCCTTCAACCCATCAATTTCAATCTTAACCAACCAATTTTGAGGACCAGACAACGAAACCGTCAGCCCACGCTAACCTTGGGCAAAATTCTTGGAATGCGTACTGTCAACAAGTTCCAACACCGGCAACCAAACCAAACCGTTCGTTAAGGTGCTGCAATAGCACAAACATCAACACAACCCATTAACCCGGCTAGACTCGGCGTGACATTATCTATTTGTCTCCATCTTCTTCGTTCCGTCCAAAAAGCTCGAGTACCTCGGGAATGCACAGACAGACGTCGACTATGACGACGACGACGACACCGACTACAGACGTCCAATTTTTCCGTACACCAGTGTATAGTACTGCAGTATGTGAAACCCATCCCTTACGCCTTCCTTCTGGGGGATGTTATTTTCTTCCATTCCGTTTTGTGTGGCTACGACGTGTGCAACCGTGCAGTCCGCATACGGCGAGGATGTGATATAATCAGTTTTCCCTACGTGAGTTACTCTTTTGCCCGCTTTTGTCAAGGCGCCCCTCGTTTCGCGTGAAGGATTCGGGCGGCTAGTGGTCATTTCATGATGTGACTTCTCGTATGTAAATAGGGTTGCTAGCACGGATCTAATGCGGGTGGGAGCGAAACGAAAAAAAAACCCGTCAAGGACCAGAAGTACTCTAACACTCGAGCAGACGAGATGGTTGGCAAGCCGAGCCGAAAACGACCTAAACGACAAGATAGACAAATGACAGTGCAAATGAAGTGTTTCGGGGAGCTGTTTTTTTGGTTGCTGTTTCCCCCTGGCGAGAAGAATTTTAAATAACGCTCGTGAATAAATTGTTTCCGGCGGGAGTTTCACTCTTCCGGGACGTGTGCTCTTTTCACCACGCATTTTTTTTTTTTTTCGTAGAGGATCCTCCAGACTAAGCCGTTACTGGAATTCTAACATACTCGCACCCACACACACACACACACACGGGTTTTCAATCAATTCTCGGATAATTAAAGGAGAATACGGAGCACTTAAGCACCTAGTATTTGCACATTTCGTCCATGAATATGGTGCCATTCATTAACCCTAACACCACCGGTGTCGGTGCGCGCGCGAGAATTAAAGCGAGAATCATTTTCCATCCCACCACAAATTGGAGCCGGTCTCGGTCACGGAGCACCGAACGGTTCGCGGAAGACTAACTTCAAACATCTTGGTACCGGTTTAATCTGCTAAAAGACTTCCCATTCCTTCAAAGTGCCGGAAGTTCTGAAGAATCTTTTCTTATTCCTCGGTTTTGTTTCTTTTTTTTTTTGGTCACTTCTGCTTAAGAGCCGCGGTCCACAATATGGTGACGATATGGTCCGGCAATAAGAGCTGCAAAACCGTATTGAGCGTGGCGCGACGGTACAAAAACTTATCCTTTCGCAGAAACCAACAGTCGTCGTCGCCATCGTCGTAAACCCGTGCTGTCTTTGTACTGTCTTGCGAGAAGGTGACTGAAAGTGACCAACCGGAAGCACCCGTACCACGCCTACACGCCCACGATACTGCAGCGAAAGTTTTCATTAAAAATACTTATTACCAGCGTCAGGGAAGCGCAGCATCGAAAGGGATATTTGCGCTTCTTATCATTAGGACGAACGTGCAGGGCGAGTGGCATGCAAGGTGTGTTTGGTGGCTTGCCTGGTCTTGCCTGGCACCGTTCAATGAGCGAGTTCTCGAGTCTAGAGGAACCAAAAACAAATGACAAACTTGCCCCGAGGGTTCATATTGAGCTGGCACCGGAGCGTGAACCCCTTCCGTAAGGTCCGGCGCCGTTCCCCGGTGAGTGGTGCGCGACCGAAAGGCTCACCGAAAATAAAGACAATGGAATCGTGGCGGAGCAGTAATAAAACGTAATAAAGTAGGTGCTGAATTCAATATTTGTCCCTCGGAGCGATAAAAATGGAAGCGCTTGTCTTCGCATTCGCAGCTGAAATATGGCGTTCGGGGCGGAGGATCCTTTTTTTTTCCCCGTCGGTTTGTACGATGCGCTTTATCAAGGATATTTTATTGTTGTTTGATTATATCCTTTTGCCCACCATCATCAAGCTCGTCGTCCACTCGAGGCAAAGGAGTATAGAAAGGAGGAAAAGAATGGAAGACACTTTCTTTTACAGCAGGCAGCAACGGACGAGCTCTAGACGAGTAGCGCTAAGGAACTGTAATGGTGCATTTCATGGGTTTCGATTGGTTGGCCAGGTCTCGGTCGGTTGTTGTTTTACGAGAAGCTGGCGCTAATTTCGGATGAAATGCTAGCTGAAAGCTGATTTTTAATTAAAGCTTCAAGCTTTCGAACATTTCCGATCAGCCGAGGGCAGGAGGAGGACATATTTTCATCGGAATGGTATGAAAATCCTTTTCAAAACACTTACGATTACAAAAGCCTTGCACAATGGAGGGTTCATGGTGCGAGCAGATTCACTTTTTGCTCAAAGAAAATTACCTGGAATGAGACAATAAGCGTGGAAGGAGAGATTTTATTAGTTGAGGCTTGTAGAAAATTATTAAGAAATAAAACAAAGACGGTTCGGAGCGAGCTGGATTTGGTGGGGTTTTCGAAGTAATTGTTTTGCTTTATGCAACATTGTTTGCTGATCAATTCACAGTATTTGCAGTTGATTGTTCCATTACGGAAGGATGACTAATTTATTTTCTTATCTTCTTTCTCTGTTGCTTAGAAAAAAGCTACAAAGCGTCTAAAGGTATGCAATCGGTAAGAAGAGGACCTTCCTAAATAGTCTGCAAACTAGGATGAATAACCGCGGTAAATATCAAGAAGTCCTAAAAAAATCGAGCCAGGTTCCTATATATAACCCCAAATTGCATACCTTTAGGCGTGAACACATATTACCTGAGCCTTCGATAATCATTATTGGAGGCGGTTAGCAGCGTCAATTACTTTGCCGCAGCTAATAATGTGCAGCAAAGAAGTTTCTTTATTGAACGTGAAGAAGGTTAATTTCGGTGACAAGTTCCTAAAGGTATTTTGGCGCCCGAGAAACAAAAGCCGGACCTCGCCGAAGTAGTCGCTTGAAAATCATTAATTTTCCTTCCACTTTTTTGTTTTCGCTCTGCGTGGTTCGGTGGTTCCATATTGAAAAACTTTTTGCCCCAACGTCCCCGAACATTGAAGAAAAAAAAGCTGATAGGAATAAATTTTTATCTTCCTTTGTGTGCGTGTGCGTGTGTGCGCCCGATAGGAAGATGTCACACCACATGGATCGGGCACGTTTTTTCGCTTCCCGAATAATGGGACACTGGGCGCGTGTACACAATATTCGTTCACTGCTAGTTGAAGCACTGGCTGGGTTGAGGAACTTGCTGGGTGCGTTTCAAAGTTTTGGCCGAAATGAAACTCAGTCCCCTTCTTGGGAAGCGAGCCGTCAGTTGGGGATATTTGTTCTCTACAAGACATGTACCCCAAAATGCTTGATGATGATCAATAAACATCCGTGTCACGTAGTTTTTCTTGTTGAGCAGGACCGTAACTTTGGGGGCCGTTACTGCGTTACAAAGGCGACCGCCTTTCGAGAGCTGTAGACAAGCTGTCTCGAATCGTCTTGAGGTGACACACACACACAAACAGGATGGCACGGTGTGCCGGTTGCTGGACATTTTGTTTGGAGGTGTTATAATAATGGAAGAATATTTAGGATTTGTCTTGTAGAATGTGGTATTTGTACTACAGAGCTTGTGTTTCTATTACTTTAGTCGTGATTCATTGCGGATTGCATAGATTCAGGCGACTTAAGAAAAAACGCCTAGATTTATGCAAGTAAAACGCAAAATACTTCAACAAACATATTTTTTCCCGTATTTCATACGACATTTAACCCAATCGTTTTCTTGTCCTTCGTAGAACTATTCTCATTGGCCAAACACCACCGGCCCGGGCTTCTGTGACATCCCACAATGCGTGAAACGATATAAGCCGAATTCTTTATTATGCTTTGTGTCCTTTCAAGGCTTTGTTTCTACGAAGAAAAATGAAAACCTCCCTACGCACGAACCTTCAAAGTTAGTTTAGTGGCGAACAAAACTAAAGCACGCCACATTCCATCTCCCAAAAAGCTGAAGGACCTAAATTTTGATCGAGGCTCTGGCTAGAATAAATTGCTTGCTTTCTTCTGGTGAACTGATAAAGTATATATTCTTATAGGTTCTCCCTTACTCTTGCTGGTTCCTTTTTGGGGACCATTTTGCGAGTCTTGGAAAGAAAAATGTAATCAATACAAACGCCACTTCGAACGCTTCTACCGTTCGTTCAAATTTAAGAAACTAAAAAAGGGGAAGGAAAAACATACTTCTACCAATAGCTGGGAAACATAACGGCAAAATAGCGACAAAATAGGAGGCCTCATCAGAGCTCCGGGAAATTCTAACCTGCCTGCTATGTGTGTGTGTGCTCCATAAACGACGCGACATGACTGGAATGGAAAATTTTCACCATTTTGTGCTTCATTTTGGATGGCGACTAGCACGGTTTTTCGTATTTTCCCCTCCCCAGGTTTTTTTTTGTGTGCCGTAGCCATTGTCAAATGGTCTCGTCATCGATTGCCTTCGTCATTATCGTCATCAGAACTAGCAATCATCATCATTGTCAACAACCATGTCCTGTGTCAGGTTTTTCTTTGTGCACGCCGCCTATACAGCCACAGCTGCGCCCGTGCACGGCTGTGACCGTTCCGTGTTCAGTGTTTGTGCCGCTCGTCATCATTATCGGTTGGAGATTCAATAAATGAAAGCCGATCACTCGACCCGTAGCTGTTGTTGTTGTCGTGCTAGGCTCCCCCCCCTATTGTTTGGCTCGGGCCGTACGGATAATCGGTGACATTCCACGGTAGGTAGGTAGGAAAACGCACCCAGCGATTCAACAAAAGTGATATCAATGCAAAAGGCCGGGTACGAAGTGATGTGTTGCTCCACCAGAGCCCGCATTCATGAGTGTATGTGTGTGTGGGGTGGATGTTTTTTGTCCCTTTTTCCCATTTTCGCTTATGTTTTCTCAACCGGTTCCGGCTACAATCGGTAAGTTTTAATAGATTTTCCAACTGATTGCGCCCGGGATTCGATTGCTCTTTCTGGGTGGATCGGGGTTTTTGTTCGGGTTTCGGTCAAATTTGCCCGCCCCGAGAACAATTTTTGCAGGCTGTCGGGTTGAACGGTGGGTTTGGTGGTGGTGGGTTCGGTGACCCTTTTTTTGCCAGCCTCATTCACATTCACGTCGGCGACACACTGTCCTTAATCGGACCGGCCGCTCGTCGGGTCGAGCAGGATCGGGACAGTGAAACAATGCCTTCATTTGATTATGTTGTGATACATAAGCAATGTATCCGAGGCCATCAGTCGTTTGGGGATATTTTTTGTCTTGTTTCTGCTCCCAGTTCTGACCAGCAAGAGACAAAGTAATCTCTGATGATCAAGAGTTAGAGCGACGCTTTGGAGCAAACAAAAAGGACACAGGACAGGGATTTGCTTTAAAGTAGGCAATGAAAAGAACGATTGGGAACACAGCGCAGGAGAAAAGTGACAGGGAATAATTGAACAATTTGTTGCGATTAGCTTTAAACCCTATTGGAATGAAAGTTTAACATTGCTTAATAGAAAAACAATCCAAAACCCCCGATAACTTAAATAAATTTATGGAAAAGTACAAAGAACCGATACTTCTCACAACCTTAACAGCTGACCCCTAAATGGCTGCTATCCGCATTACGCCATGTAAAACAATTGTATTAGCTGTTCGATCTGTTTTGTATTATGTTAGGATCATGATGAAAATAAAATGAAATTGAGCTGTCGTTCTTTTACAATAAAAGAAGATTTTTTTATGTTTTACTTAAAAACAAGCAATTAAACTACAAAGGATAACACGGCTTGTAAAGTCTACTACCACTGGGGCTCGAGTGGAAAACTCGCAGCAAAGGCCAATAAAGACTTAAACAATTGCGTGCCAAGAAATTTGCGGTCCATCGAGTAAGCTTCATTTGTATTGATTGGGGTGGTTCTCACCACCATCATAGACACAACCAATCAAGAGGAGATGAAAAGGCTTCCCAGGAGAAGACGCCGTGCCGAAGTAATTCGTTACACGGCTTAAATCGTTGATTGCAAATCAATGGGTAAATGTAACAGGCCGATGTTGATTGAACACATAGAAGAAAGAAAAAAAAATAGATACGAAGACAGGAATGATTGGAAACATTAATTTCGAACTAAAGTCCTGATGTATTAGGACATATTTGAGGATAATGGTGGAAGTAAATTGGTCAAACAGGTTTACAATATAATCATCAAAAAATGTAACTCCTTTCTTTCATATTAATATAATATAAAAATGCTTCAAAACGTCAAACATTGCATACTTTCAGGCGTGGAATATCAGAAAATTCGATTTAAACTTCTTCCCGATTTCTTATCGATCACATACTCTACAGAGTGAAGCTTATTAAAGAAAAAACTTTCCAAACTATCTTTACGGTGAAAATTACTGTCTGGAAAACTGGCAAAAGACCTTTGCTCAGACATTGCAATCAGCCGAGCTTGCGAGTGTAATTGAAATTATTGGCCGTCAATGACCATTGCTCTCTTCAACTTGCTTCCTGCTGAGCAATTTTGATAAGTCAACAAGATAGTTATCGTCGTTCTTGTCCGAACTTTCGTTGACGGTGGAGTTGGAAGCTGTTAAAAGAAAGTTTAAGCTTTGTGTTCGACATGAAAACCGTCCGACGAAATCACACTAAAGAGAGCCACAATTTAGAAAGTTTAAGGGAGACAGCTAACCGAATCACGGACAGAAAAACATATCAAACATAATGGCAAGCTGACCCGGCTTCACGAGGCACAGACATTGGAGCTAAAAATCAGTCATAAAATGAAGTTGATAGAAAAAAGGAAATGGGAAAGCGGACGATTTCGCTTGAATTGGTTGGTTCCCGCTTTCGTGCAGAGTGAAATCTCTGACGATAGTTCCGCCTTGCTAAAGGAACCCCATTACGCAAAGGTGTGGTCCTCATCGGATTGTTTGGTAGATCCCGACGCCCATCAAATGCCCAGCACACACGATGCCAATCGTGTTGTCGATTTTATTAGTCTTTGTGTGTTCAGGTCTGCTGATGCCCTGTTTGCGAAAGACGGTCGCCCAAGGTCAAGCACCGACGACAAATTGTGCCCTCCTCTTTCCCGGAGGACGATCTCCGGGAAACAACAAAACATCGACAGAAAAATGGTCTTATGCCAGGTTCAACTACAAAAAGGTCACATTCTCTCTCCCTCTCTCTCTGTCTCCCTCTTCCTCTCTCTCTGGTGTACCGTAATCAGTGGAGAAACGTCCCGTACTAACCTCATCAAAATGTGCAACAAACTAAAGAAGCACACTTCGTTGGGTCTCCTTGCGCCTCCCCATCATCATCATCACCATCATCGTGGGGTATCGATGTGAGACTCCCGGAACCGGAAATCAATTTATTATTTTATCTCCCTGTTCAGTTGGAAATAATGAGCATCAGCTCCCCGGACGCTTTCCATGCGTAGCAGTAGTAGCTTGTTTGGCGTCCAATGTAGAGAACCTAGCGCCTGAATGTAGACTACCGCCGGTACACAGCATAGAAGCCCTCCGATGACGTGGAATTTCTCAAGGGACCTCGCCAGCGGTCTGGGTAGACGATGGTGAATCGAATTTGCAGTTTCGATCATTACACCGGGGCGCATGTTTTGTACGCGCCCCAGCTCAGCATTTGCTGACGTTTGATGAGGAAGAATCTTTTCGGAAATTCGAAAACCAACTGGTCGCTGATGGTTGGTTCGTTGATTTCGGTGCGGTTAAATTGAACTACACAAACCCGAATGCGATATGTGGGAAGTTTAACCATGCAAGTGAAGTCGAGAAATTCCGACAAGGGCAGCATAAATAGCTCTCCAACATCTGACACGGCTTCAAGGAGAGGGAGCATGTCTTTTTTTTCGGTTCCATCGAAAGAATCGTTCACGCGAGCAGTGCGCGGGAGCACCAAGTTCAGCATCTCCATCTTTGCAGCGACTCTAATCGTGTGGAGTGCACAATAATTTCACTACAAAATATGGCAGAATTCGCAGACTCTGCCCGAGTGCTTAGAATTCCTATCGAGCAGCCGCCAAAGCACCGGCGAAATGAGCTATTGCTAGGTTTCACAGTAAATTATGCTTCGTCCCAACCAACCAACCAACCAACGTCGTGTCCTCCAACGCGTTCGGGGCTACTTGGACGAGCTTAGTCCCGAAAAAGAAAGAAACCCCGTAAAATGATGTGGGCTATTGGGTGAGGGCAATTTGTAATACATACACACATAGCAGCAGCAGCACCGTGCAGTTTGGGGCTGCACCTTCGGTTAAAGGCGGACGAGCACCCGAGTACCTCGCCCTGCCCCTAAAATCCTATGCATAATAATGATATGATGCTGCGAAATTAGATGTCCGCGCGGAACGGTGGTGTGGTGATGGTGTTTCGCGCGCGCATATGGAATTCTATTTTCCGAATTCTCCTCAAACGAGTTTTACCGGGACGGTTGGGTTGATGGCTGGCGGAGAGCCGAGTACGTCCGTATGCGGTGGTTATTTATGATTATGATGATATTCAGCTCGGTCTGGAGAGACGGGCAGGCAATGGTACACCGATTCGAATGCGAGCTCGATTTCGTGCACCACTCAAGCGGGAGGAAAGGATTGCACCACCCGTTCGGTGGTAGGTGGATTGCGGTTGGCAGAGGGATAAAATGGATGCTTTAGTTGAGAAATGTTCGCAAAAATTCACAAACCTCAATAACAGGTGTGGGATGGTCATTGCGATGCGGGAGAAAAAGAAAGGAAACCCAGAAGGAACGGCTGGCTGCAGTACACATCTGGAGCAGATGGAAAAGTTCGCGTTCATTCGGTATGTATTATAGAATGTGCTAGTGTTAGACAAAAGTTGCAGGTACAAATTTGCAACAATCTAATACCGACCTGGCTGGCATGAATGGTGGATTAGCTTAAGCGAGAAGTTGTAGTTTGCAAATGACTGGCAATAGCTTTTTATGGACGAAGAAGGTCTAATTAAGTCCCCCCTTGTTGGGCGAATGTTAAGGAAATGAAAAATAATGGAATTAGCCTTTAAAATTGTTTATTTTAAACCAAGAAGTTACTGCAAACTCTTTCAAGCATGTACTGTACAATAAAAAAGCAAAAAGTATACAGAAAACGCCTGAAGGTATGCAACACAATGTTAAAATCATAGTGATTTCATTGTGGGAATCACACATAATTAGTTTACTATTACCAGTCTATTGAAACTATTTTGAGTATAATATTTTAAACCTAGAGACAACATGGCGTTGAGCTGTTATACCTCAAAATAGATATTCAAAACAAGAAAATTGCATAATGTTAGGGGCCATGTTCCCAAAAGCAAGCAAAACATTAGCGCTTTCGTTCCATTTCGACGATTGATATCATTTAATCAATAGATCCTGATGACAATCATTGCATTAAATCAACACTACCCACCCGAACCCCGCTTCCTAACGATCGATTGCTTCACAAACCGGTGCGGTTAAGTTGTGCTCACACAATCTCGCTCAATACATCAAGAATGATTAACGCAATGCTGAACACAAATCGAGCGAATGCAAGTGAAGAAGCCAATCGTCACCTCTTCTTCGCCACAAATCATACTCTCTCGAGCTGCTGTTCAGCGGCCCATTCAGCTCGATTGGCAAAAGGCTTCCGGTGCGGGGTGACCTAGGATTTTATTTTCCCCCTGCGCCATTTTCTCGACCGAATCGATTTTACTCGCGCCATTCAGAGATGTTTGCTTTTATCGGTCAGTCATCGAACATAATTACTCTTGAAGAGGTTGCACTTGAAGCAACGTTCGAGTACCGTCGTCGCCGTCGTCACTTGCGCCACTGTTGCCAACTGTATTCTGTGCTGTGGGCGGACGGCATTTTCGTCCCGAGTTCGATTGACCACTCAATTCGTCGGTGAGGACATACTGGCGTACGGTGACGACTTACGGCCACTGGGTACGGCAAGCGGCACCGGGTACGGTTTGTCACCTTTCCAGTGGGGCAGTGTTGAAAGAACCAATTCATTCGCTTTTGGCACACAATGATGCACACAAAACTGGGGGAGTTAAAGCTAACAGAGACGTTTTCGTGTGGAAGTACAATTTGTGTGATTGCTGGAAACGTTGAAAAGATTTATTTGAGTTGGGATTTTAGTGTTTTTTCCATTATTAAATACACGGTTATTAAGTTATTTTTAATGACAGACGCCTTGATGTATGCAATCGCACGACTAATTCTGATATTTTTGAATCATTTTACACTTACACAGCGCCTGAAGTTATGCAAGTTTTTAATGAAAGAATATCTTATTCGGATTTTAATGCGCAAAATCTTGATGTTAAAAAATCTCCATTCCCCCAGAACACCAAAACAATGCAAAACTAATCATCTTACGCTCGGTTCAAAACATGACCACAATTAAATTTCCCGAAAATAACAACTTTAGCACCTTGGCGTGTTTACGAAGCGCTACATTATCAGTTCGAGGGCGTTAATAACACCTTTTGAAGGGATGAATACACACAAACACACACAAATACTTACAACACCTCTCCCGTTTACCACCGAGCCTTGACTGGGAAGGCGTTATGGTCTTCCATTTTCCGCGCCCAAGATTGAATGAATGTTTAAAAAGATGAATTTAATAATTCACCACGATTTCGCTGCCAGTGTACACCATCATCGGCTGCTCACGGCAAGCCGAAGCGATTTGAGCATTTTCTCCGAATCATTTACTGGTCTCGCATGCCGTCCGTTGCCACTGCCGCCTTTTTACAGCAGCCCCGAGGGAACTAAAGCGAAAAACCCAACAAGAACGGAAAAAAAAGCTGAACGTCCTCGTTTTTGGTGTTGGCGCGAGCCTCATCTTGACGCGTGGTTGTAGTATTTCTTTTCTGTATTTTATTCCGCTAAAACCTCATCAAATAGCCTACAGCAGCTCTAGAGAATGTGGACGACTGTGGTACAGAGATTGAGTGGTGGAAAATCAGCGATGCTCCGGAAAAGAGGCGAGCGTGCGAAGAAACAAAAACAACCCACGGCAAATCGGAGTTTTCTCCTCGGTTGAGTTGGGTAGTGTTTTTTTCATTCTTTCATAGGCTGCTTCCTTTTATTTGCTCGCCGCGGTCCAAAAAGCTTTGTGGGCAATGAATTATTAATCGAATGACATTTCGAAGGTGCAAAGTGGAAGGAAAAACAATGCCGATGAGATTAGAAGAAGATGGCCGGAGGACTTTCCGTTGCGATTTTCTTCTCGGCCGGCAGCGCCACCACTCGATACAAGAAATTGGGAGGAGTGAGTAGAAGGTTTTTCTTCTCGATGTCAATTTAACTTGTAATGAGCTTTGTTCGAAACTTTTTTATTGTCACACAGGGCGAGGACAAGGGGATGGCCGTGCTGCTGAACCGGGAGAGGCTTTGGGGGATGTTAGATTTGGTTGAAAATTACGACTTGTTTTAGGGCGATAAATAGGAAGCGTAAACGATTTGATAGGATTAATTATGGTTGGCAGGTTGGCGGGCACGGACACATTCGCACCCTGGCACATTCGGTCAAATGGATTGTTAAATGGAGCGAATAAGTTGATGTTTATTTGCTTGTCCGGCGAATTAAAGCCGACCGATGTGGAGGGGATAGGAGACTCTAGGATTTATGGCTTAGTCGGGAAAGAATGTACAGAAGACATTGTTTTAATCAATTTTTAGCATGTAAGTTTCAATACTATAACAAATAGGTTGAAGTGCGTTGTTGGTTTGTAAAAATATTCAAATTTTGTGATTAGAATTGCATACTTTTAGGCGCCTTTTAGATATTTTTTCTCCATAAACTCACTCTTTTAAAGCTACTGCGAATTATTTTTCTTGGATGTTTATTACACACTTAGACGCTCGCAAGTAGAAAAGACCCTTTCGTGTCGTTTTTGAACATTTTCACCTTCAGAGAAAACTGGAACATCGCGGCTAAATACGCACTCTGTCGCATCGTTCTTTGCCAAAAACTAGCGTGTACGCGTATTACGGTTTATGCATTATGCATGACGGCCATTCTCAATATGCTCCCGATACATTTGACTGCCGTTCACTTTCAGAAGGTGGTTAAGAAAGCCTCTTCCTACACGAAAATGACCTTCTCCATTAGTCGACCGAGCGCCGGCAACGTTTCGTGTGTTAGTGGCTTAGTATTGGTGAGCAACCAGATAACCATAGTCAGATTTACGTAGGCCATGGACGAGGGCTTTTTTCTTTTCTTGCTGCTTCACAATTGTGTTCATTACCACAAAACACACTTATCGTCCCAGTTCGTCCTCCAGTACTAGAAACAGACCAGATAACCGGCATGTTAGCTGCTTCGTTTGCACTACCAATACCGCAGCAGTACGTTAAGGACAAGCAAGCCGACAAATGGGTGTTTATTTTCCTTCTCACCGCACGCTGCAACACTTAACGCAAGAGCCAAGCCTGTCACACAAGCCTCTTTGCCTAATTGTGGTTTAGGGCGTTTTTCCCCGCACACACACACTCACACGCACGATGTCTTTGTGCGATGGGAGTCCAGCATGTTTGCTTAAGGAACGCATTAGAGCGAACCGGAAGTTGAAACCGAAAAATACAACATAATGCAAATAATGTTTAAGCCGTAATTCTCTCGGAACGGCTAAACAAACATGACAACTACTACTAGGACGGCCGGGCGCCACCTGACACGGCACTTGGAACGGTGCCGTCCTATTTCATTTAAAATTCTCATCCAAACGATTACCTGCCACCGGAGGAAGATTTGCCATCACTTAAAGACTCCGAGATTTGATTGAGTGCCGGAGCATGGCGGTAGACGGTGAGCCATTAAGATTTGTCGGAACCTTTTGTTTCCGACCCTGTTCGCCATCCGATGTCCGGAGATGATCCACACAGCACGATCGTTTAAACTGCAACTCGTCTCCTGCCAACAATTCCAGCGGCTTCCGCGTTTGAGTCGGGCGCCCCCAGAGGACGCAGGAATGATGAGCAGAGTTTTACAGCAAAACCATCGCCACCAAACCATTACCGGAAAACTTATGGCTCTAGGAATTATTCCCACCCTGTTGTGAAGGATGTGCCAGCTAGCTGCAGCTTCGAGTCGTCGCCACTTCCGGCAGAAGACAAAACAGGGCTGCCAGGGTGGTGCGGCGGGAGAAAATGACAACGAAAAACATCTCTTCAAACAGGCAAACTTTGATGAAACTCTTGCTCATTTTTGCTCAGGGGAATTCAGTGCTTAATAGTCCTGCTCTCCCTGCCAACACCTCCGGCAGGAGGTCTCCTCCTCGCCGTACGGAGCATGTCCAGTGCCCAAACAGGCGGCGGGAGCTGCCCGGCGCGTGGGATGAATTTATAACCGACTTCAGAAGTCATAATTATCCCGGGATGCTATAAATTCTGCCCGTAATTATTTCGTGCGCCCGTGCACGCTGGGAAGATATTTTTGCGCATTAAGGCAAAGAACGCCCCCTGCCAAGGAGCGGCCCGGAAGAACACTTTGGCCGGTGGCTCTGTGCTAGAGTTTGTGGCTGTCGAGGAAAATTAACGAAAGATTAGTGTAACTTTGCTGCTCGGTAGAGTTGGTGAATCTTTTTATCGCGCGTCTACCACGTCTGGAGGATTGTTTGGGCGTATGCAAAAACGTACTCACATCTTGCTGGGAAAACTGAGACCAAGATGGAGAGGTTGTGTCATTTTTCTTCCCCCAACGGGAAGCTCCAGCAAACAAACAACGGATCAGAGTTTTGGTATGCCCGTTTGGCCGGAACCTGGTGAGTGTCTAGATCTTGCCGAGTTCCAAACGAGTTAAGTCATTTGCTTTATTAGCCAGGATATAACTGTGAGCGTCTGGGTGTTAACGTTTGCAAAGATATTACGCAAGTTCCACCGACTGAAGCATCAATTGCCTGGTGGGCTGCTTAATCAGCGTTAGAAATTGTGATAGGCTCTACTTCGCAGAATTAATTAAATTCCCTTAGTTGTTGATGAACAAGCTGTGTAGTTATGTCCCTTCTTGGTGGACGCCAAATGTAACGTCGAGATATTCCAAAATAAAATAAAAACTTCTAGTAAAACTAATATCACAACACTCGGTGATTTATTGATGTATCCCATTGTCAACATGCAACCGCTTCAGAACAATCACAACCCCTGCCAACTTCTGCCAATCAGAAACCGACCTTCCTGTTCAATCAAATAGCATCAAACAAATCACAATCTGCCTCTGGGATAAATATTTACCACCCTCACATAAATTCTCCTGCCGACGATTTTTTTTTTATTAAAAAAGCAACAAATTGGATATCTCGATATTATTGCTAAGGGTACCATGGAGCCTGTGCAGCCGGAACGCTCTAACAGTGGCAGTCAAACGGCAGAGGGTGAAAAACTTCAACAAACAAATGTAGCTACAAAAGCTGGGTTTCATGGTGGTTTGTTTTCAGTAAGTGTGTATGGGTGTGTTCGGTTCCACGTGCAAAAAAACGGTTAGGAGCAAGTCAAAGAATCGGTCCGAAGGAACCCGAAACAAAATGTCATCCAAACTGTGTCTCATCCATCCAACTAGCAGCAAGACTTCCTACCAATCGATGACAACAAACCGTCCGACGATTGCTCACGGATGACAGAACGGGTGACGGCGACGCATAATAAAGTGGTGATGGGCGAGGGTTAGTAGGTAGACACCCGTCAAGGATGCTGCTGCTTCTTGCTGCCGGGCTGCCCCTTGACGAGCCGCTTGATAAACGAACCAAATCAACATCACGTCGTAGCGGTTCGCCATCCCTTCTGCTCGCCTCACAACATCATACAAACTTTTTGCAGTCGCAAAACCCATTCTGTCTGGATGCCGCTGTCTGTATGGGAGGCCTGGGAGGGGTGCCAAAAAAGGTCGAAGGTGTAGCTGAGTTTTGTGTATGCGGCGCTCATTGCGCAAAGAAAAGTTTCCCTGCGAAAGAAAAGAACAAACATGTGCTGGCGGTGATGGAGCATCGGCGGCCCCAAATCGTCTGGGGAATCGGGTAACATTTCGGAGTAAAACATTCGCTCGCTTGCTCGGCGAGACACATACTTCCTCGTGCGAGACGCTTACTGGCTGGCCCTTTAAAAGGCCTCGCCCCCGCCCAAGCACCAATCCCACCGCTCTCCGGTGGGGCCAATTTTCCCGGAAGAAATAAACGGATTGAAAATGAAAGCGACACACGCTTTTGCCAGCGAAGCACATCGAATCCTTTACGCCGATTGTCACCGCCGAAAAAAACCAAACTGGTGCGTGGAACGATTTCGCTCGCTTTAGCTTCTCTCTTTCGGGAGAAAAAAATGTACACGGCAATGGTGGTGGATTTTGTTTGCCACCGGGGACTAAAGTATCTTTTACCACACAGTGAGTCGATATGATTTCTCCAAGGAATGACGGCAGCCGAACCATTTCGAAGAAGATGGACCATCAATTGGAGCAGCCACGAAGAAGAATATTTTTTGGGCTGTTTTCGAGCTTGGTTTCCCTTAAGCAAGCCTACCGGTAACCGTGTCGAAGAACATATTAAGCAAATAAAAAAAGTTACTCTAGCCATACAATGTTAGCTATAGTTTTCTGCTTGTGGTCACAATCAGACTTTTTCGTACACAAACGCATATGGTACGCAATGCAAAACAACAGCAACGTCTATGTCGGACCGTAACTTGATCAAATGCGAAATCACAATCCAATCCAGCTCCAAATTGAATTAGGACATGTCCGAGAGCTGGCAATGGTGCAAACACAATCGACAACCGTTCGTCGGAAATTGGGCAATCGATGTAATGTGATGAGTGAATGAAATTTGTCTCCGAAAAGAGGTCTCTGATTAGGATGGGACAATTTGTTTTCCATCTATCAAAATGTTTCCTTAAGATAATTAGTTTGAACCATAAGAAACAAGAAAAGTATTTATAAACGCATGAAAGTATGAAATTTTTGGTTTTTGATGCGACGCAGGCTTGGGCGTCTGCCACAAAGAGGATTACCAAATCATGCATTGCATACTTTCAGGCGTGTGGTCCCTGAGACAATCTTCCACATAGACTTGGGACAGTTTTTTTTTGGTCCGTACATATTTCCTGAGGTTAGCTAATCCATTTAACTATCATCGGAACCGATTGCTCTCACCGCACCTTTCTGAAAACGTGCTGTCACGTGTACAATGAATGAGTTTTCGTTGGGATTTTTTTCCCCGAAATATCTTACAATTCATTCCCGCCCATCACACGAACAGTGCCAAGCTAGACTCGACGACGGGACAGGGGTAATCGAAAGTCAAAGCAATGCTCTCCTACAAGTCACCATTTCCCTCCTAGCAAAAAAAACGTTCATTGGAAGAATTTTTCATTTATTTCTAACCTCGTCTGGCCCTCACCCCTCCAGCCCGGCACACGCAAAGGAACTTCAAATTGCATGTGAGAATTAGGTGTGTAATGGCATGTAGCATCGAGAGCATGTAAAAGTGTGAAATATTTGGTTTCTTCTTCCGAGAACGTGCAAAGGGAAACCCAGCTCCATGCAAACGGTAAAAAAGTGGTCCAAGAACTCATTCCGTGTGTGGTTGTTGGAACGTGGACAGAGTCGAACACGGAAAGGAAGAAACGGAAGCAAGGGAAAACTCCAATTTTCACAGTCAATTACCAGGATTGAACACAATTTTGTGCCCCGCTCGGATGCCCCAAAAACCCCCCGGTACCGCGACCTCTGAAGGGACGGTAACTTCTCAACTTCGATTGAAGAAATTTCGTGCAACAAAAGAAATGGGCACCGACGTGTGCTTGTGTTCACACCATCCTTTCCTCACATATACCCTCACACATACGAGCGATTTCCGTTTTGCAGCAGGCGAATAAAACCGAACATTTCTCCAACTTATTTCAATCTTGCACGCTTTTTTCGGAACCCCAATAACATCACGTGGTGCTGGACGTGGACTCAAGAGGGTACGATTTTGCCCGGCAATGTACACCAGTTCAAATGCATGGCGATGCGAAGCCATCCATTTTGTTTGGCGAGGAACGTTTGTGGTGCAACCACACGGGGATTTTGTGTCGAATATAAACCAAGAACGTGCCAAACTAAGCGGTCAAGAGCCACCGCTCAAAGTTGGACGAATCTTTTGCACCACCAGCTTGTTGCGCGATGGTATGTGAAGTTGGGCAACTCCACTGCACCGGAAGATAATCGATGAGCAACGGCCATGTTCGACCACAGCCAATAAGTGCATGGCATGGATTTTTGCACGCGGAGCCATCGCGCGTTCAGCAATGCAATGCAGCAATGTTGGGCCATTGTGTGGATGATGGAGTGTCCTAAAACGCGTTCCCTAAGCCCTTTGCCTTTGGAAGTTTTAAAATTTACTTACAGTGCAGTCTGAGGTTAGCCATCCCAATAGACCACTCGGATATCGAAATTTGAGGCAAACTTATTTTGATGATGAAAGATGTGTATTCCTTACCTAAAAATATAAAAAAGGAAAATAAAGTTGATTAGTTATCAGAAGTGAAAAATATTATCAATAGAAAGTTAAGTTTAATCACGAACGTTGATATGGTATTTGTCTCGAATAAATACGCCTGAAGGTATGCAAAATTCTAAATACATTGCTCAATCGTTATGAAAACATTAGAGACTTGGTAATACATCCGCAAGACTGTTCTGGAGTCCTTCAAAATCTCCCATTCCATTTGTTATGGATTTCAGCCCCCCAAAAGTATGCAATTGGACGTGCCAAGGAAATATCCTCCCCTAAATCTTAACTAAATCCTACTATTGAAAGTTCATCCAAGAAATTAAAAAAATTACAAGCCTTCCAAGCAACTAGATCAATACAATCGTAAGTATCATGTCTAACCCGAAGTCATCCATAATTACATTTAAAACTAATTAAAAAAGCACGTTACCTCACACCGGATCCCGAAGGCAAAAGCAGGGAAAGCTTTTTTTTCTTAACCCACAGCCCACAAAACCCACGGGCCATTCGCTAGTCAACTCGAACGGCATCAACGGGCGGAAGAAAAAAAATCCCCTTCCGCTTCACAGCGGGATCTCGGCGCCCAGCAACCAACGGAAGAGCAACTACCCAGCGAAACGAAACCACCGGCGCTAATCATACTCTTCATTAACTTCATTCAAGCTTCAATGGTAAACGGCTAATTAAATGCACCACTAGCTTAAGTGCACGGATTTAAAACGCATTCATAATCCCGGCCTAAGTATCACACGGCTCAAGAACCGTCACCGCAGGCAAAGGGCGAACGTCGAGCGTTGGGTTGGGGACCGCTTCTCCCTGACTTTACCATCATTGATCATTTATGAACAAAGCGCAAATGAATCCTGGCGGTTCGGTTTTCCGTGCCGTTTTCTTGTGCGGAAAGTGTGTGTGTGCGGTGTGCATGTGAGCTGGAATTAATAATTTTCTCTCGATCTGAAGCTGCAGCGACGCGTACAATGTACAGTTGGTAAGACAAAAAAGAAATGGAAGCTTCCTTCCGACAGTTTTAAATCGTTTGTGATCTAACGATGGGGTGTAAATTTGCACTAGCATAGTTAGGGAGTGCGGCAGTGCCATCATGGAGGGGGTTGTAATTAAACTGATCGGTATCAGTGTCGGGAAGGGTGAAGAGTAAAAAGAGAGAAAGAGAGAGAAAAAAAGTGAAGGAAGCTTTAGTCCTTTCAACAGCATGATAAAGCGATGCAAGGATCTTCGTTCGCGATTTTGTTTTTTATTTCCAACCATCCAGACCACTATAATCATAGCCCGGAGTAGTGGCAGTAGTCACCCGGCGCGAAAGCATTACAGCAGCGGCAAACAAAAAAACACAATTAATTATTTCATAATAATGTTTATCCTGCTGATGGTTGGCTGCAAGCCATGCTCACAGGGTGGCTGGATTTCCTGTTTGCCGTGCAAGAGATGGATGGGAAACAGACAGCGCACGAGACATCAAAAGGATCTGCTTAGAGCGCGTGCGGCAACAATGGTGGTTACTTTACTCACTACAGACTAACACACACAGACAGAAACGCATACACAACTTCAGGGCGTAAGTCATTTATCTTTGAAATTTTTATTAAATTTTCCCCCATCCCGGCTAGCAAGTTGCATTTGCAGTTGATAAGAACAGTGCGAGAGACTAGCATTTTCACGGAAGTAAATAAACACAAAAAAAAACTCGAGAATTGGTGGAATTCAGTTTGCTCGAATTATTGCTCAGGCAAAATAGAAATGGCGGACTGGTGCAGTAATTAAAAAAAAAAACTCGTTATATCCAACGCCACCATTCTTCTTGCATGACACTATTTCCGTTCATTAACTGATTCGAACTGAAGTTGTGCATCCAACCTAAGGAATGTGTCTGACATGCGGCGAATGGGAGGACACGGCAGACTCATCCTAACCTCAAACTGAAGCTGCTGCTGCCTCCTGTTTTCCACCAATGCTGACTACGATCACGTACACGTCTCCACGGCTAACGACAACGAGCACCAAAGCGAACCCGGTGGGTGGGGTCGAACGAGGTGAAATAAATTCATTTACTTTATTAAATTACAAATGAATTTCAATGTAATATATTATTTGCGCGTTTTCGTCCGCATCCGCGTTCGGTTCAGTCTCGGGCGAAACGGAACGGCGTGCAAATGCAATTAGACCGATTTCACCCGATCCGGGTTTTGGTTTGGCAAAGGTGGCCTGTAATGGTACCGTGGTGGGTTAATGGAGATGAAGGAATCTTGTGTGTCTTCCTGGGTTTGTTTTATTGGACGCTGGGCGATGGTTTATCGGGTACGGCAGACAACAATAGATAAATAGATTAGCTCCCGTGTGCGAGCGTTCGGAACGGCGGACAGACACAGCACGATATGTGTTTGTACTACTTACAGTATTTCACAATTAAGCAGCAATAGCGATGGGAAGCAACCGGGTGAGAGAGGGAGAGATAGACTAAGAGCGAAGGATTTTAATAGAAGTGATTCTCCGTACGGCAGATTATCGTTAAGAGAAGGCATGTTTGGCTGCTTAAGAGGGTTAAGTGCAAGGTCGACAAAGGAATGTCGACTATGTCGACTAAGTACGCCGGAGAAAAATTATTATTATTTGAGCGCGTTTAATTCATAATAAAAACAAGACTTAAAATCAAATGAATGCCCACAAAAATTCTGCTAAATCAAGCCGTAATAATAAATAAATAAATAAAAATGCTTCTTACGCCAAAATGTAGGCAATTGGCTGGGAATGAGTGAAATTTAAGATTTGTAGTTATCGAAGAACTTTCGTCGGGAGATTATTGAACGAAAAATATGTTAAGAAAGCGTCAGATAAATCTTACTTACTTAGATAACATTTTTTTTCCATTCTAAATATCAAATAAACAAACTCGAAAAGCTTCACCAAACATTATTCCACCCAACATCCCATGTGTCGCCACAGCAAGCCAAATGCTAATTATCGACCGATTACCATCGTCGTGTTTTGGTGCACCATAAAGAAAATAAGTAAAAACACTTCGATTTTCCCGGAAGTGCCCAATTTCGTTCAACCATTCGTCCCTGTTCAATACCCCACTTCACGCAACTCCCCATCATAAGCGCTTGTTGAAACGACTAATGGAAAAAGGAAAAAAAAACGTAACATAAAACATTAAGTAAGGCCTGCAAGGTTTTTTCTTCTTTTTACCACTACACTGTACCCAATCAAACAAAAAAAAAAAAAAGGAAGAAAACCCCCAAAACGATGAAAACTTTCCGGAGACCGGCAAACGCGGCCTAGGCCACGCGTTGCGGTGACTCGTACCGGAAGGTCATTTATCATCGTCACCCGAAGCAGGAAAAACAAAGCCAGGCAGAAGAAAGAAAAAAAACATACTTTGCAATAATGGTTGCGACCACGGGGTAGCGGCCACACGGTCATTTGCGGCCAACTTGGGCGGGGTGTGGAACGGGAGAAAAACTTAACGCAAAGCGATTTTTGTGGTGTGGAAGAGGAAAAAAAAAAGCGGACACCAAGAAAAGGATATTGTGCAAGCCTGCTTTTGCACCGCGCGTTGTCCCCATTTTTCATACTCGCCGTGATGTTGAGTGGAATAAAATTGTCCACCCGTCCCACTTCCCAGCCCTCCCGGTTGCGTGGCTGGACTGGAAGTTTTACCCCGTGCGCTTAGACCGTGTCACAGGGAAGAAAGCCACGCCAAACAAACTAAACGGTGTGACGCATAAACCCGGAAACCGCCATTTTTCCCTCTCCCGAGAAGCGAGCACCTCATATTCAAAATGCAGACAAACAGGTCTCGGGGAGGGAACGGCAAGGGAACGGCTAAACGAATTTAAAATGAGCCTCAAACACACACACAATCTTTCCCCCAAACCCAAAGCGGTCTGACAAGATGCCGCCACCGTCCGGTGATAGGAAGGAATCGGCGGTGCGTCTATTTCTTTTTGGCTGTCGGGTGTGTCCCTCGGGAACGGGAATTGCATCGATTTTTTTTTGGTAGCTACCTCATCATCGCAGCCAACCATCATCAGCATGATCGTCGTAAAAAATCTTGCAAACGTTTGCAAAAAAAAAAAACGAGAGAAAGGACACGGAAGGCACCGAAAAGAATGTGCACGTAGCCTACCTCTAGGCGCTGGTCCCGCATCCGGATGTACGCGCGGCGGTACGCCCCCAAAATTGGAAAATATATTTATTTCCTTCAATCGCTCCGCGTACCCACGTTAGCAGCGGACGAACGATTCCAATTTTCTTCCGAAACCGTCGCAATTGCCCGCGCGCTGTGGTTTGTGGTTCTTCTTTCGTCGATGCAACCGTTTGCGGGTGGAGCAGTGCTGTGGCAAATGGGCGCAGGTACGAGGCACGAGATGATGATGATGATGATGGTTCGGGACCGCTTCCTTCATTGAATGCGCACGCCAAGAGCGACCATCGCATCGCATGGTGAGATGCATAAAGTGCTTTATTAGTATTCAAAAGGTATTTTCGGTAGTATCTGCCCTGGCCCTCTGACTGCGCTAGCTAGTGTTTTTGTAGAACGGGTTTTTTTCGAGTTTTGTAAAGAGGATATAAAATTCTCCATAATATAGAGAAAGAAAAGGAAAGAACAGGGAACAAAACACACAATTCAGCACACAAAGACGACGTCCAATCGGACGTTTTTGCATGCGAATGGACACTGTGCGGAATATTCGATGCAAAAATTCCGAACCAGTTCCAAGCATCGAGACTTTCCACTTCGAACAATTGGCCTTGCGGATCCTGTCTGCATTCAAAACCATCCGATGAGTGTCGTTGTTCGGAGGGATGCGTTTGATCCAGTTTGATAACGGTTGCAAAGCGAATTTGATGATTTTGTACTTTTTTTTTCTTCTTCCTGTTCCAAAGCCACACTGTGGAAGGCTTTCGTGAGATCTTGAGAAGCCGACATTACAAATGCAGTTCGGTGAACGAAGCTTTTGCCTGTGTTTGAAGTCACTTCAATAAGCGAAACCGTACACGTCTAGCCTGGCGCTGGGCGCAATGAAAACCCGATGAACCGGCACGTGACTACGATGATTAATGAAGCAAAAAGCGATTGCTTCTTTGGTAGTTTATTTAATTTTGCGTTGATAGCGATAATCTGCGCGGCAAAAGGGATCTTTGAGACAGTTTAAATAGACAAACGTTGAAATAAAATAATAAATTAGACGAATCTGCACGTTGGTAGCCTTCACAAATGTCATGTGTAATACAAATTGCATACTTTTAGGCGCTCACAAGTTTTATTTTGTATTTTTAGGAGCTAGTGTGTCATTTATACAGTGGTTTCACTATAATAACTCTTTTAAAAATATTTAAACGAATATTACGAGGATTGTACACTATTCGACGCCTAAATGTAGGCAAATTTGCGCATTTGACGATTTTCATGCCGTTTTTATCAACAGCACTATTTCAGAGAAGCTTATTCATCAACTTTTTCGCAGAATTCTCGTCCAATCAGATGTTTATGACCTTGTTGACGCCGAACGAGGTGTTTTACGCATTTCATTTCCATTAATTTGCCACCACAGACGCCTTTCATCGTGGCCGTCAAGACAAGTGAATCCAAATAAGCCAAGCCAACATAACCTTGGAGCATTCTTCCACAGTCGCTAGCAAGCTGCCGAACAACAATATTATCATCCAGTCATGCTGGCGGAATTTTTGTTTTCCCCGTTCTGTTTGCACCATCAAGTCTCTAGTTATTAAACTTTCGTCGTCAAATAAACCAACGTCACATTTGGTGATAATGTGTTTTCCGCCCGCTTGCCGGGATGAAAACACGGCTAGAGCGCGTTTGTTTGGCTGTTCGATTTGTACCGGAGCTGTACGTAACCTCGCGTACGGTTCGCGTCACAGGAAAAATAGCTGGTTTTAATAATTAGAAAAGTTTTTACCAATCTCGTTCCGTACGGTGGGCAAGCAACGGCACGCCACGCTTGTGGTGTCATCGTTTTGACGATGTTTTGGCGCTAGTGGCTGGCCGTGTTTCGATTGCCCTTGGATGGTGATTATGATGCCACCACGCCACCGCTTGGTGATGCTATTTGGAGAAGAAAAAGAGAGTTTTCTTTGTTTTGTTTTTTCGTCTCCTCACGGTAGCCTCACGTCGAACCATTTGTGCGCAACACGGGAGGAGGCCTGCTTTCGGTTGGATTCGGTTAATTCAATTTTCCCCAATGCCCACTCAGCCGGCGTGTGTTGGAGGCATCTGTAGGGTGTCACACAAGAACGGGAAAAAACACTCAACACGGAATGTGCTCATCGCAGCAAGCATCCGAACGAGTTGATTACGAAAATGTCGTCCAGAAGCAACAACGGCGAAAAAGAAATCGGTCCTGCCAGCGTGTGTGCGATCGAGAGCTGTGTCTGCGTCTTGGCAGTGCAGCTCAGCTAGTCGACAAACTTTTTCCACCGGGCAATCACTATACGATGGTAGGGTAGCAAAAAATCCTGAATTTCTCAGGCTCACTCCCTCCATACGGAGACCTCCTGCCGTTCAACGACCGACGACCGCGGTGGGTTAGATCGTTTCTCGCCCGGTAAGAGCTTTCGCCTAACGCCTTGTGCGCCTTTTTCTTCTTCTTAAGCAGCCGTAAAGCCACGTGAGAATTGTGCACGCCAGGGACAAATTCCGAGTGTCGTTGTAACTTTGCGACGTTAAAGGTTTGCTCCTTTCCATTTGCCTTATTCGTTTCGTTTCGCTTAACATACAGGCACTGCCATCGGATAGGGCTGAATCCTTCCCCATATATGTGCACGTGTGTATGAATTATTGAATTAGTTGTAATGGTCTAACGAACCATATTAGTATCCTTCCTTTCGGGTTATGCTTCCGTGACCGTGTGTTGCGCAAGGTTTTGGCTGCCTTTGCACTGCTCGGTTCGTTGCAAGCGCGCAAATGAAAAGGTTAAACCAGACGCCAGTTTTAAAGATGTGTCGCCTTGAGGTTAAAGGCAAAGGTTAAGGAATACTAGGGTAAATAAAGACAAACATGAAATCAAGATAACTTTGATGATCAAATAGTATCTGTTTAGCCCAACTTTAGGCTCTTTTAGGTTTAAGTACTAGAAGACAAAGTGTAGAAGATTTAAAATTGTATGACGCATTAATGTATGCAAAGTAAATAACTAATTACAAATTGTAGTTTACTATTTAACTCCTTAAGGTATGGTTGTCTTATAGCGCTTGAAGGTATGCAATACTGTTTTAAACATCTCAAAATAGTTTAAATGAGTTTGAACATTTTGTTTTCATTGGCAGGATCGGTCGAATCGTTTGTCAGATTTTACTTCATTCAAAATGCCCCTAAACCAAAACATTGCATACTTTTAGGCGTTACGCTATTCAAATATTCAAGCGCATCGTTATATCTTTGATGACTGACGACATAATCTATTCATTTCGATGCAAATGCCGCGCAGTACAATTACAAGCAAAGATCTATAAGTTTCTTGACATTTAATTTAAGTGTAATATGTTGATTAAAGTGCGGCCAAGGATGGGAAACTCAAACAGCGCACTCACACACAAAAAAAAACACACACAAACCAACTCCTTTTTTCTCCGTTGAATTCAAAAAAGTGGCTTCCCAGCAAAGCAACGGCACGTTCCACCGGTTCGACTGCAATTATTCTTCACCATCGTAATTTGCACGTAATTCGGCAGCCGCGAACGTGCCGTCAAAGCTTAATGAGACACGGTCGGCACGGTCCGGCCAGCAGGAAAACAGTGTCCACAACCGATGAAATACCAGAAGAATGGACACCAAACCAAAAAGAAAAAAACCCACACCAAGCGAATGACTAATTTATGCCACGGTGAAGAGAAACGAAGCCGTCGGGTTTTGCCTTCTTTCCTTCCTACGTCGTATGTTTGGCCTGCTGTCATTGTCGTTGGAGAGCTGAGGCTTGTTTTTTCTTCTTCGGCGCACTCGTTCCGAGAAAATAATCATCATCGTGCACCGTGCGGTACTCGCTGGTCAGCGAACGGACGCAGCATCATCCCTTTACCGAGCCACCCTTGCCCTCGCAAAGGTTCGTTCCGTTTCACGCGAAAATGATGTGGCGGAAATTGTTCGAACCAGCCCGCCGACTCAACCACGAGCAAAACAGCGACAAAATGGAACCGCGTAGTTAATAAAAATTGGTCCCCTTGTTATCCTCGGTTGCAGCAGCCATTTGTGTTTTTTTTTTGCTTTTGCTTTTGTTCCACAACCCGAGCTTACTTTTGTTTGTTTAATTCTGCAGTCGTTTTTGGATCGAAGCAAAGAAAACCCCGGTGGCATTAGTCAAAGTCATAAAAAGCCGTTTGCATTTTTCTCCCGGGACGAGGCTTCACTCTCGACTTCACGCCACTTATAGAAGTTCGAAGTGGAGGAGCACCGGTGGTACTAGCAGTTGACAATTACGGTCGCACCGGAATGGACATTTTCCATCCGGACTTGCCGGTCACGGCAGAGTGGCAGACCACCGAAGACAAGGTCAACTTCGCGTGCGTTTTTGCCTCCACCGCTCACACCGCACACTCTGATTGCAAGTGCTTTACACACACACACACACACGCACACACTAGCGCCATCTATATTCGCGGCACGATTTCGCTTAATGATAATGGAGTGTGGCCCGGCCTGTCGAAGATATTTCGTTCCCGGCCGGGCTGTTGCGATGGAACCCCGGCTGGTCACTGGGAGGCTGCGGAAACCGAAACCCATCCGAATGGTGTGTGTGGATCATGATGATGACGGTGCTGTTTTATGCGTTCCCATTGGTTGGACGGTGAAAGAGCGCAACATTAGCGTTCTTAGTGGATCAAGTTTCACCGGGTACCTCGACGGTGGGTGACAATTTTCATCAGCAAGTTTTCTGTACGCATTTTTGTTGAATGATGCCTTGCTCTCTCTTCTTTTGACAGAGGTCATTTATGAGGGGTTCTTATACAGAAAAGTAGCAGACGGTGAAATGTGAGACGACAAAGTCAGTGAAGGCATCATATTTGATTGACGTATAAATACTAGCGTGACATATGGAGTGAATGGCTAAAGAAGGTGAATCATTGTACCACTGTTTTCAAGAACTTTGAGGATTCTAATCGTGTCCTCAAGAAGGGGTCTCATTGGAGCTATAATTTTAGAATTTTAAGCTTCAATCTACTAAGCAATCGCAACTAGCGCCATCTATTAGAATGTTAGTGAACTAACCTATGAAATGATCCCTATAATAATTCCAACAGCTTCCTGGCAAGCTGTTTTCTCCTGTCTGCATACCACATATCAACTGCATAGATATTAAATCCCTTTTCGTCGCGAGCGCGAGTCTAGTTTCAATCTTCCCGCAGTTAATCCGCGTAGGCTTAACACACGCCACCAGTTGGTCGTGCGAGTTTGAGTCCCTCCAACCCGAGTACAGGGCGAGGGGGGGACCCTCAAGAGATCGTTTCGGGTTTCTTCGTTCAACCACCACTTACTACACTCTGATTTGTCTTCTTTCTTACTAACTAGAGCACAGCACTCAATTTGTAGCCCTTTACGATGCAAGGCTCGAAGCAAACGTAGAAGCACAACACAAACTCGAAACGAAAACCGTTCCCACCCCGTTACCAGCGAGTGAAAGAGATAGCAGTGGCCGTCCTGTTTCACTGCCAGCGAAGGAACACTAGCGAACACGGAGAGTATTAAGATTTAATTACATCATAAATAATGTTAATTGCATACTTAATGCTGCATTTTCAGCAAGATTTTTATAGCATCGGGTACGCGCGCGCATCCCGAATCCGTTACGTCGTTGCTGGGCCGCGCAAAGGCACACCCACACACACACACACACACACCCACTTGCACCCGTCCTGCAAAAGTTACGAGTGGGAAAAAATCGATTTCCAACATCCTGGACAGGCACACACACACAAACTACTTCGGTGTTGGGAAATACTCCAAATCGGGATAGAGAGAGAGAGAGAGAGAGAGAGAGAGAGAGAGAGAGAGAGAGAGAGAGAGAGAAAGCACGTGAACAAGGGACCGTTTTATTTTTTGCCCCACCATCTTGAAAGACACAAGGCACGGGGCGGATGGTAGACGGTCGGTTTGGCCTAACGAGGCTTCTTTCCGGTAAATTGCAACCCCGGAAGACGGGACGGGAATTGTGAGCCCCGGTGGCTGGCAGTGGGTCCGGGTGATTTAAACGATTGTTATCTTGTCTAACGTAGTGTGTGCTTAACTTATGCTGGAAGAGGTCAACGGAAAGACTCGCGCGTAAGGCTCCGCGCTCCCGTCGTGCGCTTGGCGCGATTTGATTTTGCGTAGCAGGTCGCAAGGACCTTTAAGACTTTGGCGGGGCTTGCGCTTTCTTTACGCTTTCTGTTTTGGAATCTTTCCGTCCTTCCGTTTCGTGCTTCCCACTCCCAGTTGTTCTCGAGCGCCTCCTTCAGGTCAGGGCGTCGGTAAAGGTTGGTGGATAATCTTTTACAAGCACGGAATTTTAAGCTTCCAATTATGGCGCTCTTATGTGCTTTCGCTTCTGCTTCCATGCGGTGCACACCAAGGTCGAGAACGTGTGAGTGTGTGTGTGTGAGTGGCGGTGTGTCTGTGTGGGTTGGATCAGTTTACGTGTTTTAGTCGAATTAGCACATGTTGGTGTAGCTTTGGGAGCGTTAATTGGAATTTGCACCACATAGTTGAACTTAATGCAATAAAATTCCAAAATTCAACTAATAATCTAAGTTGAATTAACAATCAATGTTATTTGGATAAGTAAAAATGAGTTTGATTAAAATCCCAAAGGAACTTAATCAAAAAAACCTTCTTTTAATTAATATTTTTATAGCAGATGAGTTGATTCCTTATATCAAACTATTAATGGTGATTCATTGCGGTTAAACCTCTTTCATGCAGGAAAAAGAAGCTCTCAGATAAAAAACCCCCAAACAACAAATTCGACCAGCCACAGCACTTCCTGATTGCATAAACAACCCGCTTCATACGCTAACCACTATCTTGGTGCAATGTGAAACGAATTTTCCTAGAAAATCATCTCCCTCGAACCCGTCAACCCGTTACGGCCGCATATCATCAGCCTCAGCAAAGCTTGAGTTTATTTTCACCCGTTAACGGATTTTGCCTTGCCAATCCACGGGCGGGCTAGCCGGGCAACCCGGCTGCGGCTTATCAGCAGCCCGGTAATAAATTATTCAAGCTTAGCCGTAATGCATTGTTGTGTTGCTATTTTTTGTCCTCTTCTCTTCTCTTACGTATGCCTGGCCGCTCCAAAACGAACCGTTTGCATCCGTTGGCAAACGTTCCACCGGTAACGCCAGTTGCTGCTTATTTGGTTATTTATCATTTTCCGCCCTTCTGGCCGGTGCTCTTTCTGGTCGTCGTCGGCTATAAATGGTTGGCAGGAAGCGTGGTGTGTACGTGCGCACCATGGTAACGGAACAGAGCCCCACCCACCGGTAAAGGCTACGGCACAGCGTTGTCAACCCTGTTGTGTGACAGCTTTTCCGCCCACCGCGCGGGTCGAGCTTCTTTTTCGGGGTGAGTGAAGAAAAGTCAGTTTGAGAAAAGATTTCCATCCATCGGGTTTGGCGACAGGTTGCCAAGAGCGAAGGATGTGCCAGGTTCCCATATTACGATGCAACCACCACCACCACGACCACCGCCAGATGGAAGAAATGCAAATGCACCAGCCCTTTGCACCGTGGCTCGAATGTAGCCAAATGCATCCGGGGGGATGGGAATATGTGGAAAACCCCGTGGCAGGCGCGGGTAGAAGAAAACTGTTTTCGCAAAGGTGCAGCTAAAGTATGCAACCTTCGCCGTGGGGGTCGTCACTGGGTTCACCTGTGAAACGGTAAGCACTGCACTGTGGAGTGTCTTAATAACCTGCTCAGAGTGTCTTGTGTTCGTGGTTAAGGATACCGTCGCTCGCTTTTAAAAGGCAAAAGAATTAATGGCCGGAAGGGCGCCCGGGAGTCACTCTGAAGTGTAAGATAAACGAGGTTGATGAATGACGTGTATTATAAAAGGGCGAGGTAGGGAAGATGGAGAGTATTTCGCGTATGTGATACTTTAAGACGTGCTTGGAAAGTTCGTACAATGATGCGAAATTGAATTGGATATAAGTCTGTTAGGATACGTTTCGTTGAAGATAAAGAGTCTAATAGTTAGCGCCTAACAGGTATGCAATTAGAGAAAAATGCTTGGATGGGTTGTATTTTTAAACTTGTTAGTTTGAATAGCTAATCTTATTTTACGCATTGAACTTGCTCAATTAAGAAAACAGACTTAAGCTAAAATCAACATAGGAATTAGCTTACCATATTCTAGCTTTGCGCTTGATAGGTATGCAATATCACAACACTGTGCTAAGAAACGTTTTAAAGCGTTTTAATGAGCGGAATTTAAGTTTCTTATTATGCTATTCCCAAAAAAAAATGAACTTTTTGAATCATCACACTTTTTACTTATTCTTAACATTTTTTAAAAATATTTTTTGATATTTTTTTACCCAAATACCTGCTCTATACCCTGACAATCATTTCATGCAAATTTCAATGCGACCATTTAACTTCATCTCACACAGCAAAACTTATCTTGATATTCATTTCTAGGCATCTTCCACGCAAAACCAAAAAGTTCCCAAAAAAAAAAGAAATCCAACTATATTTAACATAATTTTATGCAACATTACGAGCTTCAGCCCGAAAAGTAGTTAAAGTCCGAACCTTGCCGCAAGCCATTCTCGAGGGGTAGGGGGTAACACATTCAGATTTGCAACTTAATAAAACATCCCACCAGCCGAGCTGCGGGGACGCCACTTATCGTAGCGCGGGCGATGAGATTTGCAGCTTTTCGGTTGGTTCACTTTCCGATTCTCATCTGCTTAAAGGGACGGATAGAAAGGAAGGCAAAACGGTGATGGTGGTGGTTGCCTTCCGTATCTTGATAAGGTTGTCATTTTCTCCCCTCAACGGTGAAAACGCGTTAAGGTAAAAATGTTTTCCAGCACAAATTCGTTCGTTCGGGGCCGTTCGTTGCTTTTCCGAACAAACAAACTACAGGGCCAAATGTCACCGGAATGTTAGTGAGCCGGGTGGGAAAAGTGTATGTACCATCGCCGAACACCGAAAGCATAAATAAAGATTTTAATCTACCGATAAACGAGTGAAATAAAGCGGAACGGCTGTGTGTGGAGAGAGGATTTTTTTTGAAAGCATTTTCCGTGTGTTTCGCTTACCGGCAAATGGAACTTGGGAGAAAATTTACCAACTCTGTGCCAACCTTTGCCACGGAGATTTTCATGCCCGAGATAGTTTGGTTTCGATTCATCTGCTTCACGCTTCGGGATGAGGAACATTCGCGCGCCAAGATAACGTCGCCTTAATACGCGCGAAAAGGTTTTCCCCCCCGTTCGGGAGGCTAAACGAATGTTTAGCTCCGAAAGGGAAAATATTGTGTCTCACTTCTACTACACTAACGCGTCGCGTGATGTTGGCAGCGGGGCGTGAATATCCGCGTCCAGAAAACCTAAAGCCCGACACGTACGACACTTCATTTATCCCATTTAATCTCGCCGTACACATCTTGTACGGTGCTACGGTGGTGGCGTTTGGGATGTGGAAGGTTGGGAAGGCACCGAAAAAGGTTAACTGATACCGGGTTCTGAACTTGGGTAGAACCCGGCGGGCGAAGAAGTCGTCGCTTATCGAGCTTATCAGGAGCTCGGGTGGCGTCTGCAGGAACACCTTCATCACTGACACTTCTGCTCTTCCATCCAAGCCAGTTATGGTGCCAATCATCCGATAGGGGTGTCGTTCGGATGTCGAAACTACATCATCATCTGGGTCCTCCACCGAGCGACCGGCACCCATTGCACCTGCTACGGAGCACCCAACGGGAAAGCGTGGATAACTGTTTCGTTTCCTACAGTTTTCCGGTTGCTCCAACGGGCCTGTCAACGTGACGCTTTTCTTAACGGGTGCAAATGGGTTTCCACCTTTTTGCGGGTAGAAATAACCCACAGACACACGCACCCATCGAAACAAACAAAGCGGGGCTTTTAAGGGTGGTATGGGTACGATGATATTATTTTTAAAAAGCAGGGAACCAAATTGGCACGCGCAGCTGAGAAAATAAGAACCGAGGCCCATAAAAGGATAATTTATTGAAGGACACAGGGCTGTAAAAAACAAGGGGGGGGGGGGGGCTTTATGGAATATAAACCTTTAAAGGAGGAAGCGTTGCGTCTGCGAGGCTCGTTCAACGGGCGACGCACAAGGAACACACCACTCATTAGCTGGCAGGCGTCTGGTGTTTGGCGATGCCGTCCCTACGAGGCTAGTGTAGTAAGACAAGTCCGTTCCTAAAAGCGTCTAACTGAATGCGTGTGTGTGTGTTTTATGAGGGCAACCATCCTTGAAGGGATACATTTTTGGCACAAAACTTGCCAGAAAGGAATGGACCCAATATGACACAGTTTAACGGAAGAGAAATGCGTCAACTTGGACCGCCTTGACACATGTGTGTGCGTGTGGTTATGGTACTGCTGAGTTTCACACTATGATGGCGGAAAAATTACGAGCAGCATCATAAATTTTCCGCCGGGAAAATGCTGTGAAACGGTATGCGAGCAGTGTGGAGAGCGCTTTACATGGGTAGAAGATGTGTGGTTAGGGAAACACGTTCTTCGCTTTTTAAGGAAGAAGGAAAACAATTTAAAGAACCTAGGGATTTGCTTTTCTTTGCATTTTGCCAAAAGAAAAATATTTAAAAAACATAAATAATATTCATATTAAAACATTACACCAACAAAACTATGATTAGGGTAATAATAAGACTTGACCATTATCAATATGTCAAACTAAAAAACAGTATAAACAAGCGAAAATAAAATAAAACTCATGAAACAAAAACATGACCACGAAAGCAAGCCATTGAAAGATAGAAAGTAACGAAAATTATGAAAACAGGAAAAACAATTCAAGAAAAACATAAATAAGTTAAAACAAATCGAAAATAAGAAATAAAAGTCCTTGTATAAATTATTGGATGATTGAATTGGATAACATTTCCAATCAGCTCACAATAAACTATTTTTAAAAGGTCCCACCCAATTCTTGTCTTTTGGGATGCAATGTGTTTAATGGCAGAACCTGCATTTTCACCATTGCGGAAACAATATTATAGCCTTTTTGCTAACCCTTAAAAACGATTGATTTGATATTATCCATCTTAAGGGACAGCAGGTAAAGGAAAAACCAGCCTCTACATTCCCGCACTGAAAAAGCCAGCAAAGCAAAACAGTCGCCATCGAGACATCAATTTTCCACCAGGAAAAGCCAGCCATTTAATTTGATGCAAACTCCATTTCAAATATACTTCATCAAATCACCTAGGAATTTCATCAGTTTTTAGGCGTTTCTCTCGTTCCGCGCGGAGTTCCATTTGTTTCACTGCTCCCAGGTGGGTTAGCTACGCACGTAACGCAACGCGCCGCGGCCTTAGCACCAAGAAAAATGTGAAGAAATAGGCCCAACAAACAGGAGAACTTCCACTTTCTCGAACCCTTCGCTCTCGCCCTTTTCCGGGGCTCGAAATGGCTCGAAAAAATGATTATATCAATCAACCCTTTTCTGCACCTTTCACAGCATAATCGCACACACACACACGCGAGCACTTACACCTTAACCGAAACAAGGCCACTCATATCGTTTCACCGTAGCCCCCGATTGGGGTGGTAAGCTGTCAGCTTTTTTGAGTGTTTGCGTGCTGACGCCCGTTTTCCCCACCCAACTGCTGGCGTTGAACAGGGTTCGGGTCGAAACAGGACGTAAATGTTTGATGATTTTTCAACGCAAACATTCCTCACCTCACGCACGCACACCTTCACGCTCCTTCTTCTGGACGGGGAAACGAAACGCTCGGTAAGAGCTAGGGCAATCGTTTCCCTTTCACTGGAAAATTTGAATCTCTTTGGGAAAGGTTTTTTCCACCCTTTTTCTTATATTTTTCTCCCTTTGGTTCAATGAAGGGGTTTTTCATAGGGGGTTCCCAGCCAAAAGAACATTTCCTTTTCGACGCATATTTTTTGCTACGCTTATTGTTGTTCACTCGCAGCAGCAGCAGCAGCAGCTATGGGAAGGCGCGAGCGGGAGTGAGTTAAGCAGGAGCGGTAATAGATGGTGGAATGTTGCTCAATAGCTGTCGGAAAGTTTCGTCGTTCACTTTCACTGACAATCCACCAACCAACCAACACCGCAACACTTATCGCCCTTTTCTTTTGGCGCGAACCCCACTCTGGGTTGGATAAAAATGGCAACCAAAAACCCAGGTACTTGGGACTCGCAAGCGAGAGAGAGAAGCAGCCGAACGGATATCCTTCAATTGTGCCTGTAATCGAGCGCGGAATTTCACCCGGCCAATTTCATTTGTTATCCAACGCTCTGCTTCTGCCGTGCCTCTTGCTAGCGAAGATCTCGTTGGAACGGCGATGAGGAAAAAAAAAGCTGCTCACCAAGAATCTGTGAAAAGTCAAAATTAATTTCATTTCTAATCGCACCCGGTGCACCGAACCAACTAGCAGCAGCAGCAGTAGCAGCAGCACTAATAAAACCTGGCAGGAAATTGACCGGATGGGCAAACGCGCTGGTTTTCCGTGGGCGTGTGTAAGGAGTTTAGCGAAGAAGATTCTGCTCTCGAACAACGCGAATCGACGATTCGCCCGTTTGCTGTGTTTGCTTTGTGCCAGTTTTGTGACTGTTAATGGATTGTAATGTGGCCCAAAATGGTGCTCTGTTACAGAATAAATTGTTTAATTAAAGGCACTTTTTGCGTACGGTGGAGCCGAGTGATTGGCTAATGGAGGCGCCTGGTGTTTGAGCTCCATTAGGGGGTGAGAAATTTTAGAAAAAAATTGGAGGTGGCTTTTGAAATTTATATTTCTTTTGAAAATTACACAAATAGTTTTTTGAATACTGCCCAAGAAAAAATATTTCAACATTTTATATAAATGAAATTTTTGAAAAATATTTTTGTAATAAACCACACTAAATTATATTAACTGTATGAAAAGAAAAGAAGTTAACAAAGAAAAGCAAACCAAAAAATCTTTTAAGAAAGTAACAACCTCTCAACGCTCAACGCTCTTAACCACAAAACATGGACCATGGCAATAAATGATAAAAATTAGCTCCAATTGGCTGCTGCCGGATTAACACTCCCTTGCCCTTTTTAAAAGTCGCCATCCAGAAACCCAGCTCCAGGGTTCGGTGGTTTCTTCGGGTTTCACTTTTAATAAGATACAAACTGTGAAATTATAATCCGCACCCGGTACGGACACCGAAAAACGGCCCAGCCACACCGCACACCGAACACCGGGTCTCTCGGGCAACCCTGGGGAGAGCGCAATGGATGGCACGAAGCAGACGAGAGCAGACTAATTAGCTTACAACGGCCAACTCTTATCCGGAGGTTGGGCATTGCGTCCACCATCCTTCGTTTCCTGCCGATTAGACGATGGGCAAAGGCTTGGGGTTTGGTGTTTACTTCGCAGGACCATGGCGACTTTTTCTACCCCGGAAGGATGCTTCCTTCTAGGTCGGAGCCGTTCCGTTGTTGCTTCACTATTGCTTCTGTGCGCAAACGAAAAGGCTCTACCATCAGCAAAATTAGCACTATCTTCGGTTCGCTTAGCTAAAGTCCTTCATTTCTTCGATAGTATCTCGAGCGGGTGTTTATCCTGGCTCAGGTAGCTCCACCAGCACGACGAATCAAGTGATTGGATTGGATAGGGCAAGTAAAGAAGCAAGTAAAAAACTCGATTTCAAAAGAAAAACATGGTCAATTTCTTAGAAGTTATATCTACCAATCTACCATCCAATTAGATGATACCGGTGAACGCAATACACTCTCGTTTACTCCTTCGCCGGCGTAGCGCGGTAACGAACATAAAGAATAAACACCGGTGTTTTCCTTTTTCCCAGGCCCGGCATACGGGATTGCATCGCGGCTGCAACGCAATCGACAAAATGGCACCGTCGAATGCAGCTGACCACTTGAACCTGTACCTCAGGTGCACTACGGGCCAGTCTTCCGGTTTTACTTTCGTTTCACTTTTCAACTGCCCGCTGGTCGGGTCGGAAACTAAGGAGGGTTGGGAAAACTCCACCTTACAAACGGTGGGAATGTCAATCCGCTTTTTCTTAATTTTATTTCCCTTTTTCTCCGGCTCGTTTGGCTGTCCTCGTTTGTGTGTGTGTGTGTGTGTGAAGGACCTCCGTTCGCGGTTCGGTTAATTCAATTCATTCGTTGTTTCAGTGTTGCTTTTTTTCTTCGTGTTCTGTTTTTTGCTCGGCAAATGGCTCCGTTTTCTTATCGGGTTCATTATTGAGAGTGGAGCAAAATAAAAAAACAAAATGGGATATTGGTTCAAGCAAAAATACATATAGAATACCTTCCGAGCCCATTTTCTGTGCTTTCCGTGGGGTTCCGTTGGTTGAGTTCCAAAAAGAAAAACACACTAACCGGTAGAAATGGATCCACGGTTCGATAAAAAAAAACAGGCGTGGACGGAATTGAAGCTGCCCATCTTCCGGGGTGTGGAATCGGGCAAGCAAACATCGGAATCGTATCGTTGAAGTTCCTTTTCCGGGCCCAAAGGCAACAGCAACAAAAAATCCCCGAGTCCTCTCGCCCGGGTAGAATGTGATTGGAAACGTTTTTCCGCTTACCTGTGGAAGAAAGAGAGAAAAGAAAGGAAACAAAATGTTAGAGAGATATAATTGAATTTATTAAACATTTACGAAGAAAATAAAACCCTCGCGAAAGCTATCAGTGTTTTTTTTTTCTTCGCTCTTCTTAAGGAAGCTACCCTGACTAAGGGTTGCTGAAAGGAGCCAGTTTCCCTTGCTCGGTTTTCCTTGTTTTGCTCTCTAACTAACCAAAAACCGATTGAGCGAAGGTGTCTGTGTTGCGGGGCTGTACAGATTGTTTCAGTGAAAACGAATAAAGGATGTAGCCCGGTAACGAATTAGCCGCTTTATGCGAGATTATATTTCTGCCTGGTGCCGTGACCAGGATCCACTGTGCAGCGACATAAAGGGGATGGTAATGGCACACGTAGCACAAAATTGTTTCACCGCTGTTCAGTTGCTGTTAGCTTTATTCGTTTAGCACATTCAAATCCAAACGCCGTCGTGTTCATGATTACATCAATTACCGAAATTACTTTCAGCCAGCCGTGCGGGTGAACGGAACCTGGCAAGGGTTGTATTGGGGCGATTTTTTCCTCTTCTTCTGCAAAATGATTGTTTTGATGATGGGTGATTAGTGTTGCGAAAATGTTTACACCCACCGCTGTAGCTCGCATTAAAGCTGCTAGAAAATCGAGAAATGGATATGTTTATTCCTAAAAACCGCCTCGGTTCGCCTGTTTGCCAAAAGCCGACACCATGTAAACACACGAGTCACTTTCAAGTACCACCCAAAATCTGGGACACACACACACGCCCCACAGGGTAGAAGGCAAAATGGTTCCGCAGTTAGAAATGGTGGGCTTTGAAACCTAAACAAACGCAAACCGGCCCACAAACATGGTGGTTTGGGGTGTGTGTGTGTGTGTGTAAATAATATTTCGGGTGAGTGACATTGGCATGCAAACGGTTCAAAAGGCACCAGCACAACACGGTTCGAAAACAAAAAACCAACAACACAAAAAGTCAATGAGAAAGTGCCGCATAAAATCGATACGATGAGAGGTTTTGTGAGTGTAGATTGTGCGATTAGCGGATTGAAACGAAACGCTGGAGGTTGTTCCTCAGTTGTGGTGGTGTACGGAGCTAATAGTGACCACAGAGATATTGGTGGTCAATTGGATTAAATAATTAGCACCTGTATGCGTGGTAGCACCAGTAAACGCTCACCCACTGATAACCCACAGGCGTTGGCTGATTCTAGGTAGCTGAAATATTTTTCTTCCCCAAAATTGGATTACCTCATCAAACAACGCTTTTTTTTTTTGGGGGACTCACCGAAATTTAGACACTGTACAGCTCCCCCGGAGGACATCAGTAGGCAGAAATTCTGGAGGCCCCGACACACCAGTTTGCTCAGCAGTGTCTTCTTGTTAAGACACACGATCAATGTCAGGCCTAGAGATGACATGCACGATAAATATCATGCTCAACAACCCATACCGGTACATAGCAGGCCAAATTGGCCGACGTTCCCGAACTTGCGATGCAAAAAATGGTGACGCAAACTAGACTCCAGCACCCAAAATCAATTGATTATGCAAACAGAGCGCACGGCGGTACGAAGCTACGGCAAAAAGTGGTCTTTGCCATCCGCTCTACGCTCTAGAGTCAATCGTCTCGCTAGCCTCCAACAGCTGAGGCAAAAAATTGGGACTCAATCTGGAATGCGCGCTTCATCACGCAAGCAGCAGCAGCAGCAGCAGTTGAAGGTGTGTCGTTGTGCTCTGTGTTTGACAAACAATAGAAATTTCATAGATTTTGGACGTGTGCAAACTTCATGCCACGAGCCCCGTTTTTCCCCCTAGGAGCTATGCTTTTGAGATGAATGTGAAGTGATGCAAAAACATATCGGGCTCGAGGGTGAAACGAATCCGTTTCGCTCGCAGCAAGACATCAGGACCGAGGACTACTAATTGAGTGTCCAGTTTGATGCTGGTAAGCGTCACCGACAAAGATGACAATGTTAACCCACCGCACAGTGATCAATTATGTTATTCTTCACACACACACACACGCATGGGAGGAAAAAAACTAAAGGAAAATTGACTCTTTTTCGCACTCACTTTTCTGTGTAAATTTATAACACTCAACCCAAACTTCACCCAGACACTCGCACAAAACACAGCCCAAGTCAGCGTTTTGTACGACAAAATGGACCGTTTTGTAACGACTGCCGGTCGGATCGGCACAGCTTCCTTCTTTTGTGTGTGTGAGTGTGTTGGAGAAGATTTATCCACAAAATTTCATCATTCTTGATTGAGCCACTTTCAACGATCAAGATGGGTTTGAAACCGTGCTCTTGTTTGCCACATAAGGCGACATGCAAATCTTTGCCATCATGCTAACGAACGTACCGAACAACCCCCCGTACGATGGTGGATAAGAACCGGGGGTTTGTGTTCCTTCTTCGAGCGAACGTTCGAGCTAGAACCTTCACATAGACACACACAAACGCACACATGATGCGGAGGGTGGTTTGAAGTTTGACTTTTTTTTTGGTCGTTGAGGGAAGAGAGCTAGGACCAGGAGCAAAAAAAGAAGGTAGGAACGACGAGCGGGTGTACGGTGTCCAATAATGAAGATGGAAAAATATTTGTTCTTCCTGCTTCCTGCTACACCATCCCTCCATGCTCCGTCTGCTATCATCTTCAAGATGGATAAGTTTTGGCTTCTGGGTAGAGACAGAGCGAGAGAGAGAGAGTGCGTCGCTCCAAGAAAATGGAGCTCATCTGCATCGTCATTTCGGTCTTCCACGGTGGGGGACACGTACAGGACACGGAAGCTCATCACAATAGCTTGCGTGAAAGGACACACTGGGTACGACAAAATGTACCAACTGATGCATATCCAACCGTTATTATATCATATCTGCCTCGCCCGCTCGCTCTTCTCTGCGCTGAAAGGAAGCGGAACATATCGGCAGCAGATTATGGACGAACGAGCATTCTTCGAACCTGGCACACCAGCAGGAAGGAAAGTAAATTCATCACAAAGAAAACATTATGCAGTCCTTCGTACACACACACACACGGTGACACCGTAGTAGCCGCAGCCGACTAAGTAGAAGTACTTCGGCTAGGCGAAACATACGGAAAAAGTTAGCCATTGATGCATATCTCATATAAAAAGTTTCCTCGTCATAGGAACAGGAGCCTCCTGTCGTGATGAAGAACTATCGTCAAAATTATTGGGCCGCCTCCTCTCTCTCTCTTTCGTAGGGTGGCCTTTTTGGGTGGATGTGGTGCGTAATGCGTGCAGGAACGAGCAGACAGGATAAGTCAGTCGTAAAGACTTATGGAATCTTGGTCAGGTTTTTACGTTTGCTTTTTAAGGCAAGCCTTAACAGATTAAAGGATGAGGAGATTGTTTCGAAAAAATCTTTTATATGCGGAAACACCAGTAGCTTTAAGAAAGGAAGCACTGCGTTTTTCCCAACGTTGATCAGGAAACTCTGGTGTGATCAGGTACTGTCGATCTCTGCTTTAACATCTTTAAGGTGAAGTACTAAAATTATGTTTTATTATGGGTTGGAATACGTTTTGAGAGGTGCATTGGATGACTTTGATACACATATCCTGGGTAAAGAATCAAAATTGTCTTTAAAAATCAAATCTGTATCGACAATTGCATAACTTTAGGCGTTGCGAAGCAATTTATTGAGCAGAAAGAGGCTACACGCCTCAAAGAACGCAATAATGCTTGAAGAATCTGTTGATTTTACAGATTCCTTATCACTACTTTATTTGTGATTTTATTCGTGATTAGTGTTATGAGCGCTCTGCTTAGAGTCATAAAGGCTGATTTTAAGATAATTGGGGAATCGAATCCCTTTTCAAGGACTTCTTTTGCTCTGCTTCTGTTAAAACTGATGTTAGAATTCTATGGTTCAACATGTTGATTTGCAACACATTTCTTCATTTTAAATCAATAAAAAACAGCAGAATAAACTGTTGGTCGACTTGAAAAAGCAATGCACATTGCATAGTTTTAGGCGCTACGAAACTAATAGACTGCTCTTTGCAGGGTTAACGTGTGATTGTTGGCTATTTTATGTATGTTATCAGAAAAAAGCGTTCTTAAGTAAGCTTGACATGTTGTTTAGGCACTGATTAAGCTTTTCTTGCCGTAAAACAGCCTTTCCAGCATTAACATATATTCTATATTTCAGACAAAAATTCTTAGCTTTTGGGATTTTATTGCCCGTGACCCATTTTCAATCCTCAATGTGCATTTGCACAAAAACAGCAAAACCTAAACCATTTCTTTAAATTATAAGTGTTGATTTCTTGATCCCGATCTTGGCTTCTGTGAAGGTGTCTCACTAGCTCCACCAACAACCACCGGCACACAAATAAGCGGTTAGAGCCGCGAAACCGACAAAGTTCCTTAGATTATCTCTCTAGCCTTGCGCCCGATAAGCGCACATACACCCGGCTTCTTGCGTCTAGCATTTCCAGCCAGCAAAAACCAATTTCAGCATAGTTCCACCACCGTTCATGTCACACCCAGAGCTCTGCCACCAGCGGCACCGCCCATCATCGATACGATCGATGGAGAAGACAGCGAACGGGGTGGGAGCAGAGTCAAACGCAGGCGAACATCCGCACCATTTCCGCCGGCATGCAGCTGGCACACGAAGGAATTTCATTAAACTTAACGTGCATCAGCTTGTTTCTGTGGTCGGAAATTTCCCTACATTATTCATGACACTGTTTTTCCATTCTTTCGCTAAAGCAAAACCAAACCGCCACCGTGTCCTACCGGCTTAAGACACAGTTTTTTTGCTCTTCCACTGGCACCCGTTTCGATTACAGCGAGCAAAAGCTGCTAGGGAAAAGCCGGAGTGGACAGTGAAGGTGCAGGGAGGTGATTTTCTAGTTGTCACTTCGATGGAAAATCCTTCGCCGTGATGCTGTTGCCGCTGCTTTTTCGCCGTTTGCAGGAAGAAGTTTTCCACTGCACGGCCTGCTGCTTCATCGAAGCGTGGAATATAAAACAGATCAACATCAGTCGATCTCATCATCAGTCTGCCGAGGGGGTGGGGTTTTTATGAGGAAAGGAACGATGGAACCACGCCATCTTTGTTACACACCAGTTTTCCCGGCACCCGGCACGTTACTTTCCGGCGACTGTGAAAATCAAAGTTTTGCACACCATCAGCGCGAAGAGGTGTATACCTTTCCCCCCTTTAAAATCGAAGACACAATCGAAGGGAAAACTTCGCCGTGAAGCGAAACCCCTCGTTGGTGGGGTTGGAAAATCGAAATATTTTTCCATAAAAACATATTGTGCACTTTGCCACCTTTCTCGGTGAGTAATCGAATGGTATCGGGTGCCATCCCGGGACGATGTTGCCGGCAGGGTTGGATGGGTAACGATTATGATGATGATGACTCTCTCCTCTACGGCTGCACCATAAAGTATCGATTCTAGGCAGGGCAAGCCCAGCGCTAGGAGAGAGAGAAAGACTTGGTGTTGACAATATTTTTCAACGATTTTTTGCTGTTCCTTTCACGCCTGGAAAAAGGTCCTCATCCGTGTCCTCAGCCGTGTGTGTGTGTGGCGGAAAATATAATGTTTGGTGGAAAATTGTCCTAAGTGAGTGTACACTTATGCTGCCAATCGACCGAAGGCAGCAGCGCCCGCTTTAACGGCAAACATCGGCACAGCCTGTACGAATTTTCTTCTCCACAAGCAAAGGCCTCCGCCAGCAGTTCGAGAATCGTAATGTTGCCAAAAAATCCTTTCCACGAAATGGTGGGAAGGTTCGATACGTATGTCTCGCTGTTTTCTTTTTTCGCTTTCTTTCTCTCCCACCCCAGAGGTGACAACCGAGCAAGCATAATGCGCACCAAATCGAACATATCTTCGTCTTCTCAGCAGTTGTGTGCCCTGCTCGTCGATTCGAAGCTGTAGCATGGTAGCAGAGGGGAGGAAGCTTATACGCCCTTTTGCCATCCGTAACCGAGCGTAAGGACATTAAAGAGAGGCGAGAAGAAGGTGTTGTTTTCCCCCGTCAGTATGCAGGTCTGCCATTTTTATTGAGAAGTAGAAAGTAGAAATATTCGCCATTTATCGATACGTCGTATCGGCAATATATGACTCTATATATGTCGGTGGGATGCTCATCAATTATGAACAAAGTGTGTTATTTTATATGTTCTTGAGCTTGCTGCTTTGCTGAATCGATTCATAAAAGTTAATAGATTGAAAACAGTGTGTATGTGCCCGTTGGTCTGTTATTTCGCTAGCGGGAAGTGAGAATTTCTGGAGTGGATAGAGCCGGCTAAAATGGATCAAAAGATGCTATAACCATATCGAGGGTGAAGCATTAATACACACCGAATGGAAGATGTTAGAGTAAATGGCTTTGTAAATCAAACTTTGTGTTGATGTTTTCGATTTTGGGTGGCTGGATGTGTTAAATCTTTAAAATGCCTTGCTCCATAGAAGCAAAACGCCTAAAGATATGCAATTTCCATGCATTCATGCTCTTACGAAACCAAACAGTAAGTGAATATAAAATTTTTATGATTTATTACTAGAACTCGTTTCAGGATGATTCGTTAACGAATTTGTACTTGCTTTAAATTAGTCTTTTTAATATTATTTTGAATCAGTAACAAAATTATAACTCGAGCTGGATGGGATTTGAACTACGTTCCTGTCGTGTGAAGACCGGCTTCTAGAGCACCCTAACTACGCTGTCAGGTGAAGACTTCCAAGTACAAATCAATAAAAATACTATACGCGTACAATGGCACACAAATTGCATACTTTTAGGCTTATTACTAAAGTTGAATTTATTATTTATTAAGCAGAGCCTGCCTAGAGCTTCCTAGGAAGGATTTTAAAGCACCCGTTACACGCAAAATAAGGCTTTAAAATTACACAAACCGGTGACAAAGCTAGTGGAAAATTCCATCACACCAAAAGACGCTTTATAATGTGACCCACATTTATTACAATGCCACCCCCTGCACCTATCATTCACTGTCCGCATACGCAAACACCGACTGTTCCAACAAACTTCCCATTTTGCGTGACTCTTTTTTATGTTGCTGTTCAAAACTAACGAGGTTGTTAGAAAAGCATCTTCAACACTCGTATCCTCCCTTTGCACAGGGTGCAATTTTAGCTCCAGCTATTTGCCTACCGCCGCTCTCGTCGCTTCTGCACATGTGTGAGACGACGATGCAAATGAATGCTAATTTCAAGTTTCCACCACAGCGAATGAATGCGGATGCAGAAAGAAAAGCATTCAGCAGAAGAAAACATCCTTCAAGTGTTTTCTCCGCAGGGATGAGGCTATGGTGTGTGTGTGTGTGTTCAGCGACACACACACACGCGCACGTGGTGGAACGTTAAAATGAACAGCAAACAAACATGTCTGAAACAGGAACACACATTCACAACATGCGTTGCAGCAGTGCGAGCAGCCGACTAACGACCCCGAGGCGACACACGACACGATGGCGCAATCGTCCTTCTCGTTCCTCATCCTCATCGCCCTAACGATCCCGACCGTGTACAGACGGTGGAACACGGGCCATGTTTATGGCAGCCGAACATGCAGACACCACCGAGATCCGTTGCGATGTGTGAAAATGGAGTGTACCGAAAAAAAAGGGGGCAAGATAATGTGCACTAAATGTGTTCATAAATTTTATTTCGAAAAATATTATACGCTGCTTTCTCTCTCGCGGTGGTGGTGTTTAATTAGATCGAGAGCGTGAGGCGAGCGTGTGGAGCTATCACAAGCGAATGAAGAATTCCGGAAGGAAGCACATCCTTCGGTGCCAGCAGTTTCCCATACTCTGCCTGGCTGCCGGTTTGAGCATGTTCGAGTGTTGCAAATTTTCTTCAGTCTTGTCCCAATGATGAGATGGCTAACGACTTTGTCGTTCTAGGCAGAAAGTGAGACACCGATTTTCACAGCCTAGTGTGAACGTGTCGCGTACGGCCGCGAATGACATTTTTACCACCCAACCCCCCCGGAAAGGTTTATCCGGTTTTAAACTCGTGATAAAATCGACAATGACGGGTTCAGCGTTTTTATGGCTTCATCGTGGAAAAGGCACGAAAACAAGGGCGAAGAAGCAAAATCATAACCAATTTTTATTTGCGTGATAATCCGCAAAATGTGCCACCAGCAAGACATTGTTTGGTGAAAAAACTCTCCCGAAAAGAAAATCGCTCGATTTTATGGCTTGATGTCAGTGGGTGAAAAATAATAAAACGGTACGAACACCCACATTAATGTGTGAACTTTAAAGTGAGCAATCGAGAGATGTCTTATCGTACCACCGGTCACGGGGGAGTAAACCCCGAGAAGGGGTTGATCAAAATGTGATCTAGCGCTACCGGTTACAGGCAGCAAAATGGTGCACAAACCAAAAAAAAATGGGCCACCAGCTTCTGCAGGGGCGTGTATGTTGCGTGAGAGTGTGAACTCATTAAAATATTGAAGATTAAATCACTTCATTACCGTCAGAAGGCCTGCACACACTCATATCGCATCCTATTTCATGCAGATGATGATGATGATGATGATGATGAGTACACGATAAGGATGCTGCCAGCGGATGAACGGAGGACTCCCAGGAGGCTTTTATGCATTACCCTGTGACTATCTCGCTCTCTCTCTCTCTCGCTCCCGTGAGCTCATTAGAGTAGGCACCGAAGGGGAAGTGTGAAACGGCATTTTTAAACACCACCGGCCTTATTGCTTAGGTGGAAAATCGTTAAATGATAGCCGAAAACTCACTCTCCCCCCGGTAATGGAAAAGCCACAGGGAAAACCATAAGCGAAAGGGTGAACACGCGGTGCACGGTCGAAGCAGGAAGTTTCAGCTTAAAATAAGACTTTAATTGGGTTTTGGGCTGGGCAGCTTCGAAGGTACAGGTTGGGTAGATTATTAACGGAAATGCCTTGAAAATGGGGTCAGAAAATGAGGATTACTCCAGTTTTGTGTCTTTTTTCTAACCCTTAATAATATATCGATTTTTGGTGGTGAGAAATAGGTGCATGCAGACTGTAATTTCAACCCAATAATGACATTACGATCAATTACACAGCACAGCATATTAAATGACTCAATTTCTGCTTTATAAAATTTCTTTTAAAGTTATTTATTGCGAAAAAACTTAAGATAAACAGTAAAATTACGTAAAAAATGTATTTTGGACCTGTTGTTGATCTACATTACAAAGGGGGCAAAAAGTATGCAATGTGTTACACCAATTTTGGCATATGATTTTGGATTGATCTCACACTTCCGAAGCTGTAGTCACGTGTTAGTGAAGTACATTTATGCATAAAGATTTGAGTGATGTAAGGTACTAAACAAATACTTCTATAATGATTGTAAACAGTTACGCCTTAAAGTATGCAATTTTTGAGCAAGTAAATGAATCGTCACTGTTGCTAAGTACACAAAGCGATTCTTTTCAATAATTACACTTTATCACTCAAGCAAACTTAACCTAAATCTTCAATTAATGTGTCCACCAATTAACCAATTGATCCAACTGTCGGACAATAGCTGTCTGTTGGTCGAACATCTTCACTCCGCCACTAGCATTTTGAGTAATTACAGCACTTCAAAAACGTTGATCCTTTCCATTTAACTTTTCACTCCCTTTTTTGCTCCGTACACACACACACACACAGCGCCACAGATAAGTAGTGTTCCAGCTGTGAAGAACATTTTTCTTTAACAGTGACAAGTAAAGCCACCGAAAACCCGGAAGCGCCGGTATCCTCACGCTGTGTGTAGGACTTGCGCCGGAAAAGTGATCCTTTGAAATCACTTTGTCATTTTCACTATCTTTTGCGTCGAACCAAAGCACCGGGCGACCGTCTACTATCGCGGGTGCAAAGGCGTGCATTATCACATGGACGACAGCCAGACGTAAAGCATTGAGCGAAAACTGAAGCGCATTCGTTTTAAAGCTCCTCCGGAAGACGGGCGACCAGGGCGGGGAGGTTCTTGTTTGGTCCTTCCGTCCCGGATCGGAAAGGATATCCTTTTTCGTGTGTCGTCGTGTCTCGGCTCGCCTTTCTTGGTGGATCTTGTGTGCTGCGGTGAAAATCCACCCAAGCAGCTGGATATAATGGAAGCAAAACCAAGTCACACTATCGCTGGTTGTAAAATGGGGGAGAAAGGAAACCCCGTACCGAAACCGACACGGAATGACAAATAATTTGTAAATCGGTTGAAAAGTTGATTTTCGGGCTTTCGTTTTTGTCAGTTTCCAGCAACCCGGATGGAATGGCAAAAGATTCACGCTGGGCACACGGAACGACAGTTTAATGTCATCGTTTTCCATTTGCAAATCCATCTTTTGCCGTCTTCCAGCTTTTGGTGCGTGTGAAGAGGGCCCTCTTTGCCGGGGTGAGTTATGCAAAAATAATAGATATAAATTCATTTTTAATCAAAATACATTAATTTATTCACCCGGGGAAAACTCTCCTTTCCGGGAAGGCGGAGCGGATGGAGACAGCCATCGTTCGTGCTCAGGTGAAAATACGGTGAAAAATGTTTATTTTCCTACCACGGTAATCGAGCCACGGGAAGGACGGTTGAAAAATTGTCTAGTCTTGGTCCTTAAATGCGAAGGAATAGAAGAAGAAGAAGACCTGAAACAAAAAAAACTTTTCCTATCCAACGATAAAGAAGCCAGGACATCTCTTCTTGCCAGGTAGCGATTATGCCCGAGTGATTATGAGGACATTCCCGCCGTACCAGGGGTGAGCTAAATCCAAAATTATGTACAGTCACGGGACCGTCCGCCGACTCGGTAAATCGATCGGACTTAAGTGAAGAAAGAAAAAACTCCACGTAAGTTTTCCCCGGCAGTACCGTTTACCATAAGGCGCACCTACTTCCGCCTTAGACTTCTCATTGTAATTCAACAGGACGAGAGGGAACAGAAAAAAAATGGAAGAAAGGAGAAAGACTAAAGGACGTCCTCTAAAGCTGCCGGAAAATTAAACAAACAACTCAACCCCCAGAGGGCAGAGTGTAATCAGTAAGGGAGACGCGGCAGCAGCCGCACGATGAGGTGCGTGCGGGAAATGTATTAGCTTTCGATAATAAACAAGATTATCACATATTTATGATATTTGCATACTGCACGGTTGGTTTAATTAGAGAAGGTTGGGGCAGCGGATGAAAAAATCCAGACTGTCCTCGCGGTCCCGGTGACGGTGAGTAGTGTAGTGGTGGAAATTAAGTGCTCTCATTGATACTGGTTTTTTTTGTTGTTGTTGCTGTTATAATTATAAGTACACAATGGCAGCTTCAATTAAACATGTTTATCTACTTTATTGGATGATGTGTGCGGGTATGGTTTATCAGAATAGACAGTTAAGGTCCAATTAGCATGTTACAGTCATAGCCTTTTTTTTTTAATAGATAACCGATTTTGTGACTGCTTTATATCACGCAAACATTTAATGGAGCCACAATGCGATTTTTTTTTGTGTAGGGAAAAATGGACAAAAAATAGCTTTTCTATAGTGTGAGTATTTTTAATGACTTTTATAGCAGTCGATTGGTATGGCTGTACAGCCAGTGGTGCCTAAATGTTTGCAATCCACACACAAATGTGATTTTTGTAAAAAAAGTAAACAAGTGAATATCTTTTCCATACAGTTAGTTTTTTTGTTGTTGTAAATAAACGACATTTTGCGGATCATTGCTATGGCAGTATGTTTTAAAGCGCCAAAATGTATGCAATTCGCAGAACAATGCGATTTTTTTCTGACTAACATTTGACTAGAAAATGAGCTTTCCATAATGTGAGTGTTAAAAAACGGATCCCATGTGCATGCCTAGTGGCGCCCAAATGTATGCAATCCACGCTATAAAATATCGTTTAAAGCACTTTTTAGTGAACATTATCATGTAAATAGGTATATCGAGCCTTGTTGTTCTATTTTTGCGTTGTTTTATAATTCAATAAATCCGCTCAGTGGACACTTTAACAAACAAAACCCAAATTTCCTATTGTTTCTTTAACCATTTCTTACGGCACGATTCAAGCATGCTGTTCAGTTGAAGAATTATTTCAACATCTTTTCTGCTGCTGCCAGCCAAATAATGAAAACCACCCTATTCAGCTTCATTTAGACCCCCCCACCGTTCGCAAAACCTCTTTCACCTTCATTAACCTTTTTCGACACAAAACACTCAACGGTAGTCACGAACGGGCTTCTGCTACCGCCGCCGTGTGGTCATTCGTAAAAGGAAACGGAAGAATTAAAACCAAATCCCAAACCACACACACAGACCGGTGAAGTCTATGGGTGAGCACTCGCGGCACGGGCCATTCGAAATGTCTCACCGCACTCAAACCTGCCGCAACCAAACGCAATGGTGGAAAATTAAATTATCCTCCGAAAATGGAATCCGGCTAGCCAGCAAAAGGACGGACGGACACCGGAGATACGCATACACAGAGAGAGCGAGGGAGGGGAAAACGCGAAGCCAGAACACCGGTGTACTGAAACGACGCCAAAGCTAAACCGCAGTAGCATGGCACAGGTCTTAGAGAGAGAGAGAGTATTGCGAGTGCTGGTGTATTTTTCTTCCTTCCTTTTTTTTACGGGGAGGAAGATAAAAATTTAATTACCTTCCGGATATCGCATTGCACGAGACCTTCCCGAAAACCTAGAGATAGAGCGGGAGGGTACAGCAACAGAAGGCTTTAATGTGTTTTTGCCCCAGCAAACTGTGCTACAACTGTGGCCGATTTTCTTCCACTCACTCGTTCGCTCTCTTTCCGTCATAGAATTCCCTTAGGCATCACAACTCAACCACCGGAGCAGCGGTGAACGGGCAGATGGACGCCGGTTTGTGCCGTTTTCGAAACCTCCCCGCACAAGACGTCGTTGAGGTCGTCGTCGCGTGCTGCCAACATTAAAGCCTACCACTACTTTGATGCGCGTCAGATGTCGCCTGCCAGAACGGTTGCTATTACGGTTGAGCTGGGTGGGTAAAGCGCGAGGACATTCAAGACACTCCGGCGGAGGGGTTTTGATGTAGGTGAAGTAGTGTGAGGGCGCACGGACGAATGTCCTCAATGTTGCGGGTGCGCTCTACCGCAACACGGTCTGACAAGTACCGAGACTGCCGAGAACGTTGGAAGGAAAAAAAATGGAAACAAAGACAGGTTTTCTCGCTACTGTCGCAATGAACCACGGCGCCGTAAACCGATGAAAGTCACACACAGAGGCCTGACACAGAAATCAGTTATTGGGACGTCACGTGCTTCAGGCAAAAAAAAAATGGTGAAGTTTAATGCATAATGTAGTGAATTGTGTTTACTTAAAAGTGTCTCAAGCTCGATTTAAGTTCAACTTGGAGCAGGATCTTTAGGTACAAGCGATTCCTGGAGGCCCCATATTCGAAATCATCACTCTTTAAAGTAACGAAAAAGCCTCTGCTGGGGTTAATTAAAGGGGAGATTCTAATCCCAGCCTTAAACAGCCACCATTTGAAATGTGAAGCTTAGCCGGATTTTTTTTTGCTGTTGTTGCTTTCTTGCCGACAAAGGTCGTTTATCTATCTCGTGAGACATTGCACAACCGTGTGTAGGAGCAGCAAAACATGCCGAACGCCTCGATCCGATGAACTAACTTTAGACCATAAAAACAAGGATGCTGATGTTTGGCAGGGATAATGTAGACAAGCACTGCTCTGTGAGCTCGGCCTCTCTTCTTCCACCTCCCCTAAAGCCCTTCTCTCCTCATCTTCCGTCGCCCACCGCAAAGAGAAAGTGTGATGTTTTGATAAAATTAAAATTTCTCCCACTCCCAGCAAAAACCCGGCCAAAAGTTTAACCTTCGCGCGTGCTTCTCCGTGAAGGATCTGAACTATGGTGCTTCAGCGCAGCAGCGCATACAACGCCGCCGTCAGACGTGTTTTGGCGGGCGCTTTGGGTGGATGGTGGACTCTAACCGATATCCCTCAGCCTTTCCAGCCGAAAGGTGTCCCGAAACGGGTGGCGAAAAGGGAAAAGTTCGCTCCATTACCGGCGACACACAACTCTGGGGAACATTTTGCCAACCGACCGAAAGACAGAGAGAGGGAGAGAGAGAGCGAATAAAAAAAAACACAATCCTTCCCCATGCAACACAATACCGTGAAACAAGGGGTTTTGTGCCAGCTGAAAACTTTTCCCATTTTTCCCTTCCCACTTTTCCATATTCTCTGTGTGAGTGTGTGTGTATTTTTGGGGGCATATTTCGTAACACCAGCTTTCCTCTCATTTGATTATGTGATGGGAAATTAACGTCTTAATCGCTGTGGATGGTAATGTCGGTGTGTGTGTGTGTGCGGTTTTTCCACCCAAAACCCAGGGACTTTATTTGGATGATCGGCCTCGGCTTTGTGGGCGCAAATCGTTCCCGTGTGTGCCCGGTGCGCGCGTGAGTTGTTTACCTAATGTTACGTTCCGTTCGACACGGCTCGCTGACATTCCCGGGAAGCTGAACATCGACGGGAAGCAAACAGACATTAACAGACAGCGGGCGAAACCCCTTTTTTCGTGGTGCACAACTCACACGGAAATGTTGTGTGGGGTGCGACCAAAACGGGGGAAACAATTTTCCGCCAAACGGTTATTTCCACACGCGTCTTTCTCTGTGCTGGCAGCGAGCATAAATTCATCTTGAAGCGAGCAAGCGCCATCTAGTTGTCAACAGTCGAAGCACTCAGGCCGTTGATAGCAGCCGGAAGGTAAATGCGTTTCCTTTTCGTGTCCTTATCTATGTCGGCATTTATTTTGATGTCTGTTATCAGACATCCAGGGGTTGCTTTCTTCGAGTGATTTCGAGTTCGAACCGTACGAGTTGCAACATAATTTCGGGCACGCACCAAGGGAGGGGTGGGATTGTTGTTTCAACCCATCGACGTGCGACGAACGGAACAAGATGAATGAATGGTTAATATTTTGAGGGTAGTCACACACACGCACTCAATTTGTTACCACAAACGCTTGCATGCTCATTTCGTAGCGCGGGATAATTGAAAGGATAACGTAACTATTTCATTTGCCACGGTTGATGAAATGTTTGCCTGTTGAAGCACTGCCGTGTGGTGAATGGATGCGATCTGTCCGTGTTTGTACTTTCGGTACAAGCCGACCGAATGCCTCTTTGTTTCGGCAGCGAAAGCAGCTGAACGGTCGACAGGTCTCGGCGCGATGCAATCTACGAATTTAATTAGATATTCGTCACAGGCATTGAAATTTGGATACAAAATTTCATTTGCATAACATGTTGATTAGTGAAAAAGAAACAGCATTACATATGAAGCGGCAGTGCTGCGCTGATTACATCACTCGAGCCGGGATGAATTTGGTGGCAGGAACTTTAATTATGCATCACTGTATTATTCAACCGAGCCGATCGCTTGGGTATCGCTGGGCTGTAAAGCACTATATTGTTTGGATATTCTTTTGAGTTAATAAAGAATTATATGAAATTGAAAATGGATTACACTTTCACTATAAAAACAGTTGGATAAATGTTAATCAAATAATAAATCGTTTCTGTCAGTTTTAATTATATTACAGTTAATTGCACACATTTAGGCGCTTTGTCTGGAATATCCTGTACATTATCTTTTTTTGTCCATAAAGGACGGCGTAGCCGTATTGCTCAGCACATTATCAATTTTTTTGAAAGGTAAAAAATTGGCTTAAACGTTTCTAAATTTGAAATTTGAGAACTATCCCTAAATACTGTTAATGTCCAAAATCATGACTTGATTAAGCCTTGAGTGTTTAAAATATAGCTAAGAAATTAAAAATTAAATCCAAATGGAAAATAAAAAAATAAATAGCATAAATTTAAGAGTTCTGCAACAACTTAAGAGAACACTCGAAAAGTTGGAGCGATTTAAAAGCTCCTAAAGTTATGCAATCTATATGAAGCTTAAATAAAATTATCAATCCTGCTTTTTACAATGGTACTAACCGAAATGCCTCTGAATGATCAATTTGAATATGAAAAAAACTCCTTAAGATATGCAATCTCTTTCAAATATTCTCTTTTTCTTGCTTTTGAGATATTTTCAACGCTGCGTTACGAAGTATAAAATTAATAAAAGCATTTCGATAAGCGCTCTAAACTTTTACAAATTAAAAGGGCAAAAGTACAATATCCTTTTTAAAGAAACTATCATTTTCAATCTGCTTTTCATGTACTACAAAAAAAACTTTCCAGAAACAGCGGCTACCTTGACAGTCACAGCTTCTCTTTCGCATTTCCTTCGAACCGTAGCAAATAAAAACTGCCGATATCGCTTCTCCCGAAAACCGAGGTGTAAAAGAAAAGCACGCGTAAAAGTAAGCAAATGTCTCGGAAAGATAAACAATCGAACTCGGCGAACGTTACGCATTCTTTATCTGCGCGTGTTGCCAAGAAAACGGGCTACAAAATGTCGCAGAATGGGGGTATATTGAGGTAGGATACGGCTCGATTCCTATTCCTGTGAGTTCTAACTTCCCCTCGCCGATTAGAGCGACTTCCCGAAATCGGCCACGAAGTGAGAGCGAAAAAGTTCGGTGCGCTTGTCTCTTCAAGGACGCACCCCGGACGACTAAACTCTCGCCGAAATTGTTCGGATTGCTCTCGCGCCTTAATCCTGTGTTTGGGTTCCTTTTTTTGTTGTTTCCCCCGTATCGAAACAGCCACTCCGCAGATGACCGGTTTCCACCTCAAATGAACCGGTCCATGTTCCGGGAATGGTTTTGCGCTCCGAATGGGAAAGAGATCAAACATCTTCCCGGGGCGAGGTTAGGCAAACAGGATCTTCCGCGTGGCCGAGTACGACGTTGTTGTTCTGACACGGCGCTTAGGATTGTGCTCACACACGCAACGAAGAGGGGGTTGATGAGGAAAGCGTAAGAAATAACAACAAGAAAACAGCTTGCAGGATTCAAGCTTAGGATTTTCTTCCTCGAGACTGACCACCGCGCTAAGGTTGAATCCTTCGTCAAGCGGAATCATCCAAGGCTTGGAAGGGAAAAGAATCAGCAAGGCCAAAGGACTTTTTTTTGCCCTTCTTTCCTTCTCTCTCTCTCTCTCTCTCTCACACACGAACACACACAAGAGTGAATGTTTGCATTGCAAGTTAATACGATTTTCGGACCCAATCTAATCCACCAAGATCACGACATTGGCATGGGGCGGGTAGAACCCAAGGCGGGAAGATACGGAAAGCTAAAGAGGAAAAGCCCGTTCCAAAAATCGAACGGTCAGCAGCATCAAGCGAGAACCACGTCCCGTTCTTTTGCCAATGATTATGTCCAGCCGAGCGCAACGGACCGTTTCATATCAGAAATCGACGTGATCGGATTGTTGTCCATCCCGTCGATTTCCCCGGTGTGTTTTCCTTTCTTTCCCAGCAGAAGCAACTCCCTTCTCTCTCTCTCTCTCCGCCTCTTCTTGCATCACACCACCACACATCACAAATCGATGGATTGAAGAAAACGAAGTAAAATTGTTTCCCATTTTCTCGATAAGCATCGGGCCACCCAGAATTTCCCGAAACGAATCCGCACTACAAAACGGTTCGGGGCTGATGATGGTCATGCTGAAACGCGATAAGACGGATGGGTTGATTATGGTGTCGGGCTGTCTCGCTCTCTAGCAGAGGGTGATGTCCTTTCATGGTCACCCAACCCAACCAGGACCAACCAAAACAGAGAAGCTGCACAACACAACAACAACAGAAAAAAGGGTCAAAATATGTTTTTATTGTTATGGATTGGTCGTATTGCGAATCGGATGCTGTTGGGCCCGTGCAACACACGTGACCGTGGTGGCGCGCCCTACACACATTGGCCTTCTGTTGGGCCGGCTGTTATTATTGCCAAACTGCTGGATCTATGTTTCGATTATATTTTACTGTTTCGCCTTTGCTTCTCCCTCTTTTCGGTTGAGGTTGAGGCACGGAAATATGACACTTGCTCTCGTTCGCACACTAAACGAGTTAAGAATATCACCGAATCGATTGTATTCAAACGTCAGCCTGATAATGGGACAGTGACATGAAATCGCCACGGATCACCACGGGATGTAGAATTTTTCTTTTGCTCGCGCATTATTTAGGCATGCAGGGATTTTCTTTTCCTTTTTGCTTGTACCATAACAAACGCCCATACAAATCGGTTTAGGAATAATGCTGCCAAAGAAGCGGCAAACGCTAGCGTAACATCGTCAAAAAGAGATCAACATGGATAAATCCTATTCAAATAGCCGATTATCATAAACAGCATACGTTTAGGTTGGTTGGTAATGGGCGTCCGGAGGTGTTTTGAGCATTCCCATTTTCAATTTTTATCCCTACAAATTAGGACGCGATACTCACGGGCCGGGCGCGGGAATGCAACGCGCACGAATAAAAACTCCATTAATCGGATTGGATTTCGATTGCCTTACCTGGAAGTAGAATGGAAGAGAAATAAACAATGAGATTTAAATTCGACCAATGCGAATGTAGCAGATAATGTTAGGAAAAGGTTCAGATGAGATGGATATGTGTTTGAAGTATAAGGAAATTAATATGTATTAAAAAGATCAGCGAGTTAACAGGTTGATATTAAAGTTCGAACGGACCAGCAACTTTTTTTGAGGAAGAATTTTTATTTTTCTTTGAAATCATACACACTGGGTGTCAAACAAGTTGTTTCAGAAAAGTTCAGCTCAAAGTTGAGCTGGGTTTGGAAGTGAAAACCCCGAAATGTAGGCTATGCACTTAACATCTTTTTTTAAATCTTCAGTGTTGCATAAAGCCTACATTTAGGCGCTTTACCAGTGAAGATGGTGATAGAATGATTTTTTTCAACATCAAGATACAAGTTGATTCTTTTAAAGCTCAAGTCTCTTTAAAATAAAGTATCATATTCTTATTCTTAATCAACCAATTGAAAATCGTCAACCAAAATACGCATTTTCACGTGGCATGATCTTGAACCAAGAAAATATCGTTCTACCATCTAGAGAAAATCACGAAGATGTCTTTAATTTTTCGCTTAAAGTACATCAACGATTCGAACACTATCTTTCAAGGACTAACCAGAACCTGGACCACGTGGGCTCTGTCCGACCGAATAAATCCTTCACCCTTTTTATTCCTTCTGCCCATTTTTTGTTGTTGCTTTTCCACACTCAAACACATTTCGCTCGTTAGGTTTTGTACCGACGGTGCATCTCACTGTTTGCACCTCTATCACGCTTCTCTGCATCCTCTTTCCCCTCTCAGCATCAGCAACAATCCACCGCTCACACATAAGTGAAAAGCATCTTTCGTTATTCTTGGCAGCAGCACAGCAATCACAGCAAAGCGACAACAGGAACCCGGTTCACCTGGCACAAGACACGGCACCGCATCAAGCAAACATTCACCATATCTTGTTTTGATCCTTCGCTGGGTGCATCCACACCCGGCCAGACAAACTGGAACGTTCAATCGAAGGGTAGCAGGAAGATGCGCTACCTTACCCCGGTGGAAGAGGGATTCGTTCGTTTGCACAAGATTTTCTGCACCCCTTGCACCCCATTTTTCAGGGACCGTGGTGTTAGAAGGAGAAGTTCAAAGTACCCGCCGTGCTTACCGAGGCTTCAATACGGGGTACTGAAGCAATCACAAGAAGCAAAAAAAAACCGCTGCGACGGTGACGATGTGCGCCGACAGTTGCACTGCAGAGAGCAAGTAAACAAACACGGCCGCCGTTTGTAGCTGGATGCTGGATTTTGGCACAAACTTGTGTTGAGCTTTTTTTTATTCTTCAAGCAGCACGTTTCTTTAACCGGTAAAGCAGCAGAAACCTCTTTTTTCGTTTGGGATAGGCAATGTTCCTTGGTTGATGATTTTCTCAGTCGGTTTTTTTTTTCGGGCGCCGAACATCTTTTCGAATCGCAAAAGAATGCTTGGAACGGTGGATATTAAAGTAGGCAGGAAAAAAAGGGGCGATGGAAAGGACAATGATTCAAAATGGGTGGGAGAAGGGGTGGAAGCAACTCCCGCATGCTGATTGTGCTCGTACAGTCAATCAGCAAATGTCAACACGGGAGCGTTTGGAAAGTTCGTGTAAGAGCAGCGGGGAAAAGTGGTGACGATTTTGCAAAGCTTAACAATCCATATAATTTCCTCCGCTGTTTGCATTGCGCAGGTAAGGTTTTCATGCACACTTTTTGGTTAACAGTAAGTCTTTTTCTGCTTAGAGTTGCGTGAAGGTGAAAGCAAATTAATGTCACTTTATAAAAACAATCGTTTAAGGGAAAATCGTAATTGGAAATAACAAAATTCAGACACGAAGACTCGATATAAACCAAAACAAACTAACAATTGACTTTTTGAAATTAAAAAGCACCATCAGACAATGTCAAACACATGAGTTAAACTAAACTTTTTAATAACATTACCAAATCAAAATAAGATAAGAAAACATCTCTTATAGAAATCGAGATTCGATTAAAAGTAAAGGTAGTAAAAAGAGTTGATAAAGGATAAGAAAAATAACACAACCCCAAAGCATTACTAGCATGGTAAAACAAATAAACGAAACATCCAACACATGACAGTAACACACGCAACGTAGAAACATATTTAAATGATCGCAAAACAATAGCGCAACAATGTATGCGCGCTGGGCGGATCGAAATCCATCGCAGCATTCCTTTTCCTCTCCTAGTTGACTCGGCTTTCCCATTTCACAGAGGAAAGAATTTTTCCATCCCAACCCCCCCATTGCACACACTTTAAAATTCCTTTCCCGCTCTAAGCGCATTGTTTCAGCACGCTGGTTGACGTTTAATTCATTTTTGCTCCGGCAGTGGGAATGATGGTGATTACGGGACGCTGTACAACAGATATTGGCTGCTTCCTGTTACTAATCCGATACACAGCGCACAGTGGTGGTATGTGTGGTGTAGAAGAATTTGAAGCGAGTGGGAAAACTGTATCCACTGCAAGTCGGCGCTCATCCCGCTTCGTGGAAAGCAAAAAAAGGGGGTGGAAAAGCAACCAAAAGGAAAAACCGGGAGTCGAAACTCAAACAACCCGAAAGCCCTTTGGAAAAAGGCTTACAGTGTGTGTGTGTGCGTGTGCGTGTAACAGATCGTTCCGGGAAGGCTAATGGAGGACATAACAACAACAAAAAAGCCCCCCGCCGAAGAACTCATGAACAGAAGAGTGCACTTAAGTGTTGTCGAGAGGGATGTTTCGATGTCGGTGGCAGTGCAGCTAGCGTTGGCAGGAAAAAAAGAGGAAAAGAATTCCTCAACCCTCACCACTCCGGGACTGGGAAAACGGGAGACAAAACGGAAGGAAAATATGATGATATTTGATATTTGCTACAATCATTGCCCAAGTAAAGTGGTGGCGCTGGAGCTCTATCCTTTGTTTTGCCAATATTCCTGGCTGGTGCGCACGCAGCGTGTAACGATAACCTCATTTTGGAGCCCTCTTTTTTCTTGTATACATGTGTGTGTGTGTGTGTGTGTGTGTGTGTGTTTGTGTGTGAGTCCTTCCCTACGCGCAATGGGACAGGCTGCAGCAGCCTCGTGAAGGGTACTCGTGTTCGTGCGCGAGTACGACGTACTAAGTAGGCTTTTAGCTTGTGATGCGATACAACACGCTTAGAGTGTGCCGTCGTGGGGACATGTTAAATCATTTGCAGGATTGCAGCACAGCCCGCTGCATAGCTTAGAGCCATTAGAGATAGAAAAAGGGAGCAAACGAGAGTGAGACCGGAGATGAAGCAACCTGTTGCAATCAAGCATTGTTTAAGCGGGGAATGGGATTGAAACGTGGTTAACAGGGACATCCAACGATGATAAATATTCTTTGGGGCTTAAAGTGGTTTTGTGGATGCTTATTAAGATTTTAACTATTCAATTTATAGATTGAGGGTATATTATCGTAAACTACAAGCTCTTTAATCATTGTTGTACGTATGAACGTTAGGCTTTAGTTAACGACTACTCACATGAAGGTTTTCTCGCGCCTAAAGTTATGCAATTGAAATTTATGCTAGGCTTCCTAAATGTTAATAGCAATTGACGATGTTTTATGAGATCAATTACTGCTAGAAAAATATTAAAATAAAAAAAAAACAATTTATAAGACCCATCCCATATTGTAGAATATACAACGTCATGAGTGCTCAGCCTTTCTTTCTACTTGATTCCATCCCTGGCTAGCTATTCAGTGTCTTTTGTGCGAAAGACCAATTCAGGGCAAGGTTTGATAACGGGATTGCATATTATCTGTTCCACATCGTCACTGAACACTGAATCACTGAACGATGAGCTGATAAATACGAGGCCAGATCAAGTTTTTGCATACATTTAGGCGCAGCATACGAAAGTCATACTTTCAGCGATTAGATAATTTTAAGAAAACGCATACGCTTTATTTAAATTGTAAATAGTAAAAATAGACATAACGCTTTTCAAGTGCAAAAAAAAACATAAAATAATGAAACAAAACTGGAGATATTCAACAATACAGTGCATCAAACGAAGATGCAGGTCTAAAAACCAGTTTTTCAAAATTATTTCTCTCCTCAAAACCTATTTCCAGAAAAGAAGGTATAACATATCAAACGATATTTGTCAATGCACTAAAAAGATTGTACAAAATTGCATTGTCACTCGCTACAAAGTAACCATTTATTTGCAACAATAACCCACCACATCGATCTCCTCCATATTCCATCCAATTATGCACTTTGTATTCTCACGTCTGGCGCGTGTCCATAACCCTCTCCCCCGATGCCTTCCACAACTATTTGTCATTCAAGACTACTTCACACACTCATGCCATCGCTTGGAAAATGGTCGGCTGATGTCAAGTACACCGAATGACACCACAACTTTTACTCCTTGCGTTAACTAACTACCCCAAAACGGACGAGCGTTAGTAACGAGTGTAAGTTTCAACCATCGGAGAAAATTCGTTCCGTTTTTTTTTCTCCATCATCTCCCAAAACCTTCCGGGCGATGATCGTATTGCTTCGGTTGCGGGTTCACCCAACCCCGAATGCAATGAAATTGAGCCGTAAATCATTTTCACCCGCCAACGCCAGACAAAAACCCGACCGTGCCGTTGGTGAATGCACCATTTACAAACATGTGCGTTAGGCGTCATCGTCGTCTTTCGATTATGAGACAGCGTGCAATGGTGGCCACCATCCCTCCTTTCGGGAATTGCATCCCGAGGACCCTGGGTACCTTCGGTGTGACAAATTGCACCGACCGGCCCGGTGACATTCATGAACCGCAACCACAGTAAACGGGGACCCGGGAACTCAGCTAGTGTGTGTGTGTGTGTGCTTTTCGGTAGACTGTATCATACGGAGGACACTTTTGACAGTCCAATTCGTTCGATGCTACCCTAACCGGGCGCTGGAACGCAACACCCAAAAGCAAGGACCATCAATTACGCGAACACGGGACACGTCTATGGAGGAAAAGCAGGGAGACAAATCACTGTTCCCCGTATAGGTGGTAAGCGACGAACCCTGGTACGCAAGCAGGTACCTGTGGCCAAGGCTTCCTAGGGGTTGCTGTTCTTCAATTTTAATTTTAAGGAGGGGTCCCAAAATTGAATAGACACGTGCCATGGGCGCACGTATCCTTGGGAGATTCCTTCACCAAAGCACCCCGTCCGAAGACTTCAATTTTTTCCTCTCTCTTATAGGGTAACACCTCTTCTTTTACTGTCTGTTAATTTGTCCAATTGTATCTTCGAAAAGCCTGTTGCCCTTACAATTACCAGTCGACTTGTTCGAGTCGACACCACAATTGTTCCCGAACAGGGGTCCCGAAAAAGGATAGTCCCTTCCGAAAATAAAAACACAGGTTACGCCGTCAAAGGTTAAGGAATTCATTGCCTCGAAACCGATTATTCTTTTTCACCTTTCACCGTTCAGAAAAAAAAGGGAGAACGAAAGCCAAAGTGCTCATCTCAAGATTGGATTTTAAGAGGGGCCCTGTTTTAGAACACGATTATCGGCACGTGGATAACATCACCACACCCCGAAGGTGTATTGGATTTGATTGGATGAACACGGCTCAGAACCCTTTTTTTTGTTGGTTTCGCTCGCCAGCCCTTTTACTGAAACGATGTTTGCCTAATGCGATTGTATTTGGTCGCTTGAAGGAATGAACCCTTTCGCTTGTTCTTCACACTACCAAGACAGCTTTCGGTACATCACATTAAGAGCTCACCAAATAAGGGAACACATGAACACGTGAGGAGATAGTTTTGATGTTCTTTCCAATTTTCAAACCAATACACCATCCAGACGGCTCTGCGAGAGGGCGTCGTAATTTGATACAGAAAGTGGGTTGTTGGACACATACGTACATGTGCAACAAACACACTGGAAAAAAAACAATACATCCTACCCATTTCACACTGACCATCAACCACCCTCGGCTATTCGTAATTCTAGTAACGCACCGGGAGGATACGATAATGATGATGAAAATTTCCCTATATTTGTCATCATCCTAATACGGGTTTCTCATGCCCAAAAACCGAACCGAAAGCCGATCCTTGTTGTTGTTGGTGGGCCGAACACACACGCACACGCAAACGCATAGAGACAGACACACCAGGGCCGAAAAGGTAAATTATGTAAAGCCACAAAACAATGTCAAATTGTGTACGACTCTCGTGGGGCTTTTGGACGACTGCGACAAGCCGTTGTGCCGCTACGAGTTCTACCTCGAGCTAGAGGGTTGGAGAGTTGTAAGGTTTGGCTTGTCTGGTTTGAAGTCGTCTGGGCTTGGGAGCGTTCTAGCCTTCTAGAACACTGGACGGATGGGTTCGACAAGCATTACTGCGGATATTGTGTCCATCTGCCGGGAGAATCTGCCCACCACTCCGCACTATGGAGCGGTTGCGACCACTATCGGTGGTCAAAATTTTGCTTTGAAAACAGAAGCACGAGTTCCTCATGGTGTTTCCAGCAATTATGGGAAATTTGGATAAAATCATCCTCCAAGAGAAACTAATAGTCCAAAGTTAAAACTATCCTCAAGATTTCTTACAAAAATTAAAGTATTTTGAAAGCGATACAGTTAGTTAACAACCGATGCGGTATTTCTTAACAATATGTTTGACCGCTCCTAGTACGATAGTGCCAGCTCCAGTAGACATAATAGTGAGTGTATGTAGCAGAAATTAATACTTTTCTATGGATTTCACCCTCCGCCAAGGATCGCCTTAAAGTTCGTTCCCTCGTACAAGCGCAAATAACCATTTCTGCAAGTGCACCAGTAACCGAATACTTTTCGATCGATCCACACAAATCCATTCCGGACACTGAGTGTTTTTTTTTTGTAACTCAGGGAAAAGAGTTCAAGTTGCACTCGGTGTAATTAAATAAAAACCTGCACGCCGTCGTGTGTGTGTGTGTGTTCGTACATGGTTGCGTTCGTCACACCCGAGTTACGCTGAGTAGCATTCTAATTAAATTAGAAGCTTTAAAATGCGAGCCCAAACATGCGTCACTTCTTGGCTGGCACATGCTAAAATCCTTACTAAATGCTGAACCAACCGCCAGATGAATTTGGCTTTAAAATCCAGCGCAGGAGATTCTGGGGCCAGTGTGTTGTTCAGTGCGAAAAACGATGCTACACATGATGGCACTTTTCATTCCCGAGAGAAAGAATGAACTCGAACGATGTGATACCTCCGGTTCGGGGGGACACATCCAACAGATCCTACACACACACCCATCTGCTACCCATTGCCACTCAGGGCGGAAGCGAACGAGTGAGATTGATTGCGGGCCGGTCATCGGTTACATTACGACCGGACGGACGGGCTACACTCTTTCCGGATGCCAAATCTAATGCCCGGTGTCCCGAGATGCACGGTTAGACATTTAGCAGAACCTGACCGAACGAATGGGACTAAAATCCTGGGACGAGTGAGGTTCCTTAATGATTATTCATCATTTATTTATAATTAGCACCGATTGAATTTAGTGACCGAACGGGGAGAGCTTTGATAAAATGGTCGAATGAGTGAATTTTGATTGAAATTTATGTGTCTGCTGGGAGGAAGGATTGTGTCCGGTCCAGTCCAGTCCCGGTCAACGGATGAATCTACCACCGCTTGGGATAGTGGATATGGATCTAGTGGCGAGACAGCCGCCGTGTTGTGTGATCCGTGTCCGTTTTTCTGATGCTACCGTGAAGAACCGAGCCCCAGGCCCAATTCCTAATGATAATGAATGTCGACCCGTACCCAGGGAAGATGAATGGATGCACACAAACACTGGGATCGGATGTCCATGATGTTCTGAACCCATAAGGTGAGTGTGTGTGTGTGTGTGTGTGTTTTTGGACTGTCCCAAAAATTGCATCGTGTACAAAGTAGTGATGGTCGTGGAAGCTAGCCGAGATTTCAAGTCTCTCCGTAAGCTTCGAGGTCACACAGCAACACTTTATTGATGACTTCTGGATTAAATCAGTGTTGGAGGATCAGAAGGATGGGTTTGTACCGTGTATCCGTCAATTAGTCTCGGTAATGAAATGTGTTTTCATTCGCGCTTTAGCTCGACAACGACGGACGTCCGACGGAAAATGGCTGACGTCGCGCAACTTGATAAATCGGTATCGATAGCACACTCACACTCATGATTTTCCAATGAGATATCATTAATTATGTACCTTCGAAAACGCGTTGTTATCCAGCGTTGGGCAGGTATGGGGAAGAAAATGTCAAACGATGGAAGATCCCTTTTTCTCCTGCTACACCGTTGTAGCCTGTGGCACTAATCAATCGCGGCACTGGTCGATGCACAAAGCTTTCGAGATAACCGATTGAACGATACAGTACACTTTCACCACGAGTTTGGTAGCAAACTGAGTCCGGCAAGAACTGGCTGCTGTTTTACCTCCAAACGAAGAACGCACCGTGTTTCAAGTAGAACCGTTCCGTGTCACAACAACGTCAGTACTAGCGTTCGACAGCTGGCGAATGTAGTTTGCAAGTGTGGAAAGTGCCCTAGTCTGGCGCCAACTTTACGGGCCCGACCTGCATGTGTGTGTGTGTAGAGCGCGTCTCGCGTCATTTAGGTCCTCCCGCAAGGAGTGATAAGGACAGGGAAATGGTACCTTGCGTAACCAACCATACAAGCGAGTTGGAAAAGTTGCTACTAAAAGCAAGTAGTTGTGGACAAGGCAGGATAGAAAAAAAAAGCGGAACCCAGAACTCTACCCAGAAAGGAAACCAAAAACCATAAAGAAAGTTCTCCGCAAACCCGTACGACAGTTGTCAACGGATTTTTAAGCAGAGCAAGAAAAAAACCCACCCCTCAAAGCACTGGAATGTGCAAAACAAGTGTAGCGCACAGGGAGCATTGGAACCCGACCAGGAAGCACTAGAACTGTTATGTGATTATTGTGTGCTGGACTGTGCTTTGGTTTGTACGGTTTTTGGTGCGTGTGCTAGTGCTGGAGCACTGGGAGGGATTAGACTTCCTGGTACCCCGGTGGCCATCGAGGTTCGGTCGTGGAAGTCGACAATGTGGCACACTGTCCGTGCTGCCATATCGGCGATACTTTTTTGTCGCGACAGAATTTGGACTACAGACGAAACCGTTGTGATGTGCTTCCAAGAATCTCTCCACGAGATGATACCTCCAGCAGTAGAGACGGGCTTATCAGTTCTGAGCTGCTTAATGCCGGAATGGAATCGAATCTGCCAGGCATTAGTGTTGATTAACTATTTCTGTGATGCTAGCTCCAAAATATCTTAAGACCACCTCACAATGCTCCTATTTCTAGTTCGCTTAGTTCCGTGCTTGAAAATAAAATTATGCTAATAAGTTGCTCACGGGTTGATGACATTTCATTCCATTCCACATCTCAGCCATTTTCTTACCACCAGGTGGACATCTACTATTTTTCTGATCCATTCCGGAAAATAGCAAACAACAGCTCCTAGTGCTCCCCACGCTTGCTAGCCATCCTTTCAAGTACATCCAGGCCAACGGAGACGTAAATCGGCTTATAAATCAGACCGTGTACACCGTCGTGCCAAGCGTGTACCGGTGCTGTCATAAATTTTCTATTTTTCCTGCGTCTCAAGCAACAACAAGACGACACTATCGGGAACGGACACTGTTGTCGCGTGTGCACACCCGTACCGGGGAAGAAAAATTGAAATATTAACTATTTTCCAGCTCGCGGTAGCCGGTGCTCAGCATATCTTCCCGGTGGTGGGGGCGACTTTCGTTTCCTGGTCCGATTTTTATCGAGTCACGATTTTAATAAGCAACTGCTTCCTGCTTTCGCCGCGAGTATCGTCCAAGCAGGCTAGTCGGGGTTGTAGTTATCTTCGCCGAGCACCGTACCGTGTAAGGTAATCTCTTACTTCAGTCGCGAACGCGCCATTTTGCTTTCCTGCCATCGATAAGCAAAAGTGTCTCTCGACACGGCGGCAGAGGACCACCGTAAAGAAATAATTCAACACCGGGGTGGATGGGTTTTTTGCTTTGCTGAGCATATCTCGCGTGAAAATGGCCCTTTCGCAAGGAGGTGCAATAATTTGTGGACGCTATCTAACACTCTTCGCGCAGCTCAAATAAGGAACCATTTCTCTAGAAAATTGGATAAATCGCGATCGAAAAAGGTAAGCTACGATAGCACGAGCTCACGAGCTTCCTCCACACCGGGGTCTGTTTGCATGAACTTTTCCCCCCGGTGGGAAGCCCTGTTGATGCTATATCACCAGGTGGTTTAATTAATTTTCCAATGCCCAAAACACTCGGGATGATTTTGTTTTTCACGCCGTCTTTTTTTAGCGAAGTTCCCAATTTTGGACAGTGGCTTTAAATAGCGCGCAGCAAAAAAACGCAGGTGCAAAAATAATGTCCAGGACTCCGGCTTTTTTCACGCTGTGCCAGTTTGCTCTTGTTTGTCCGGGGACGATGTTGTTTACCGAGCGCTGTCCTTCTCTCTCACTCTCTTTTTCTCACTATGACTGTGCCAACTTTATCGACATCGTTACTGGCCCCGTTAATCTTAATTAAGAACTATGCGCTGATCGTTAAAAAAGGCATTAAATTTGAGCAGGAAAAGCGTCTGCCTGTCTGCCGGTCTGGGGTAACATACCTGTAAGAAGAGAGAGAGAGAAGAAAAAGAGACACGAAATTAGTGACCTGTTATCCATGTGAAGTGTTTATTGGTAAAGGCTTTCAGATTAATTGGAAGGATTCGTTAATGTCTTCTTGAAGGTTGAAAAAATTTCGCTTTAATTTAAATATAATATTAAAAATAAATCATATCACAACAGTCATCTCACTCGAATACTTCTTCTCACTCAACATATCTCTTCTTATGTGAATTTACATACACCCCCACTCAGCAGCAAAAATCACACTCACACTTCGCACCTTCGCCTTAGACGTCGCCGCAGACGCTAATAGGCTTTACCTGAATAATATATTGTAAGTGGGGTGCGAAAAGCTACTCTCTTCCAACGTTTGGAGGAATTTTTTCGACGTTGATTCGGGTGACAGTTCAGACAGGATGGGAAAGCGGGCAGTTACTTAAGTACTTTCGCCAAAAATCCGATCCGACACAACCACCGGAGCATCCGATTTGATACGGAGCATTTGCGTTGACTTTTCTCACCCGAAAAGGCGTCGCCCGTATGTGTGTGTGTGTGATAACACCACGCAAGTGGTAAGATTAAAGCAGAGCAGCTTAAGCAGCGGACTGTGAGTGTGTGGTGTTGATGACGGGTTGAAGGGTTCTCGCTCAGTATGGGAGCAGGAGATGCTTAGCGCGCCGGGGAGATCGGGAAGACATCTGAAGAGTGCCAGAAGTTCTAGAAATGTAATTAAAATATAAGACACCTGCATGGGAACGAGCCGCAGGAGATCGAGAAGAGTATTTTATCCGTTCGTACACGTTTTAACTTTCTGACTGACTGACTACAGCTGGGAGATGCCTCAGGTTTAAGTTGAAACCCTCCGAAACTGGTCACCTCAAACGACACTTTCCTGGATTGGTTTGCAAAACTTTTCGCCCATATCACTCCGAAGAACGAGACTCTCTAACTCTCTTCTGACCACATAACCAAGAAGGATGGGAAATTTTTTTTTAGTCGGGAAATATTCATTCCTCTCTGGAGAATGAATATCCAACCAATGGTTAGCCACATCTCTCCACGTAGACAACTCTACATCTTCGGGGGCCATAGCTCTACAAGTTCTCAGCCTGCGAGGCATTATTGAAGCAAATCTAGACAACAAACCAACAAATTTCGAATGGCCAAAAATTAACCATGGTCCTCGCCAGCAGAAGGAATCCTAGAGCGGTGCATCTTCACAACCGCAAAACCCGGTTGGACAACCTAAATAGTGGCGTCGGAGCTCACGAGCGTGTACGTCTTGATGATGGCGGCTAATGCTAACTGCATCCCGGGTTCTCGCTCTTCGCTGTCTCCCTCCAAATGAAGGAAATTCAACGCTATGGGATGTGTGTGTGTGTGTGTGCGTCTGTCTCTATGGAAGGGTAATGAGAGTAGTAAATAAGGCAAGCTATTTTCGGCATACGGTCTTTCGACCACATTCGAGCGTCATTCGTCTAAACTGTAAACTGTAATTAAATTTACTTTTCCATCCAATCCATTGCGTTGCAGGCCCGCCCCGGTTGTTGGGTGGTTTCAAGTGAAAAGAAAACGCAGCCGGGTTCTTGGGTCCCTTGCAACAACCGGCCGGCCTTAGATTAATTTCTTCCCAACACGCCAACAACGTTTGGTGCCGGGTTCGTGCAAGAAAACACCATGCACCTGAAACTGCAGAGTTTCAGTTAGCTTACATTCAGCGATAAGCGGATAGGGTTGGGCGCACCTCATCACGACACTGCGGAAAACCCCATTCCCGATCTGATATCTGTTTCCCGCAGCACGCTCAAAAAGGGAAAGCCAGTTGAATGCAAGGCAACGTACATCCACAGATCCCGATCCAGACCGGCCGAAGGTTCGTTTAGCTTCGTACCGGTGGAAAACGGAAGCCTTCCCGAAAAAATCGTTTATCTGTTAATCCAGAACTGGACGGGAAAGAAAACGAACCTCACCAGCGCCCGAAAAACGCCCGGAAAACGTAATGGAAACTGCATACAATATTAATGACCAAGATAGCGTGCTGCCTTGAAACAACTAAACAAATCGGTAAAGAAAAGCGAATGTGTGCTTGGGTACAGAATTTTCCTGCGGATTTTTTGTTGCTGTTGGGGGGTTTTCCTTTATGCATGTTACGATAGTTTAGTAGCAGAGCAGCATCGTGCAGGACCAGCAAAACAGCAGCAGAAAACCTTTCATCTTTATCGCATCACATGGGGTGAAAATGGGCAAAGCGGGCCAAGATAGAGCTGCCTTAAAGAAGGATGGAGTTGGAAGTAAACAAAATAGCCCTGAAAATTGCAGCACAGGATTTGCTTTTAGGATTTTTTTGTGTGTGTGTGAGTGTTATCGAAGGGGAAAACACGCAGGGAAAACTCGGTAGACGCTTTTCCAGTTTGTTTGGGTGCAATCTTTAATAAAACTAGCAGCGTACAAAAGGGAATTCACGCTCTTTTTGCTCTCTATTTGGGTGTTTTTTGTTTTGTTTTTCATACCTTCATTTTCGTTTACCGGAAAAGCGAACCTGGTGTGAAAATGGGATCTTATTTTTCTTCTCGTTTCCCACTGTCGTCTCGTCTTGGGTTTTTTCATTGGGTGTCCTTTTACCCAAAATGAAATTATTCTTTACCATGCGCATTTTCACAGGGTTTTTTTTTATTAAAGAAAATGGGCCTTGAAAATATGCAACACAGCTTCCACAAGCGTTGAGGTAGAAAATTGGCCATTTTTCCCTTCCGGAACCCAAATTAAAGCTGTACGCCGTATAACGTTCTCTGCTCAGGCTAGCTTCAGGGAAGGGCGGATTTTGTTTCTTAAATTTTTGCACTCATGTTCGTATAAGGTTTTTTTGTTGTTGTATTTATGCTTTATGTCTCTCCCTCTCTCCCTCTCTCTTCTCCATTTTTTCTTTCACCCACAGCTTCACTGATGGGGTAGGAAAAATTGTGATATAGAAAGTGGTAAACCATAAACTTTTCCTTACCAGCGTTTTGTTTTTGGTCAGACGGCCGGGGAAAGACGAGGGCGACAACGAGAAGAAATATAACCTCCCTTCCCTTCTTCGACCCCGGGAAAACCAAAAGGGAAAACGCGTGCGTTCTTCCGTTCATTTCAATAAATTACTATTTATGAGCCCCGGTGAGCGTGAGCCTGAATTGCTGCAAAGTTATGTCTTTCTGTTGCTGTTGTTGTTGGGGCGTTCATTTCTTTCTTCTCACACCCATTTTCGGGTTCACTCACTGGGGGAAAATAAACTACCAGTTTCGTTTTTCGCAACAAGGGGCGAAAAAACAAAAGGGATGATACCCCAAAAATGTTGTGCGTGTGTTTGTGTGTGTTACACCACCAAGGACAAGGACACAAGGTTTTTACGGGGGCCAAAAAGAAAGTTGGCTTTCGGGGAGGGGAGAACCTAGTGCGTCCCGGACCTTACCGTTCGTGACCGGGATAGGTCAGTCAGTTTGCCCGGTCCAGTATCGGTTGGGGTGGGTTGGTTCATTAATAGAATCAAATATTTAGGAGCTATTTACTCCCCCAGGTGTTCTCGCAGCATGAATCTTGCAAACGGCCAGAGAAGGCCAGCAGCCGTGGCCAAGCATTTTTGTGGTAGCGAATAGAAGGAAAACGTTGGGAAGACTCGATGCACGATTGGGTCGTAAAAGGCGTTTAACGATCGAGCGGAAAAAAGAAGAGGAAAATGTAAGAAACGGTTTCGTTGAGGTTATTTTTAAGTTGCAACCGCTTCTATCAACACAAGTTTAACTTACGGGTTAAAAATAGGTTTTCCTGCAAGAGAAAGCTGCAGAGCAGCTAATCGTGAGTAATCGCTGGGACCACACACAAGCAGACAGGCAACCAAGCGCACGGTACACGGGTGTCAATTATTTGCATGTCACTGCATCACTGCTGCACGAAAAGGTCGTCCAACGTGGACCGAGTGGAAATTGTTTAATTTAAAACATTCTACACAGTTGCAGTTCGAGTGCCGGATCGATGACCTTCGACTCTCGGAACCTCTCGTTAACCCGTTTTCACATTCCTTACACATTCCTTGCGTGCGTGAACCAACCTCCGAACGTCAATCGGGAAGGGGGGGATGAAAGTGAAAACTGGCATAATTGGAATGCATTTTGCAGATTATTCCACTTTAAACGGGAAGACGGGTAGAAGAGTAGACAGTAGCACTTGCGCGAGAATCTCACCAAGAAGCTACTCACAATTGTCAGTCGGAAAATGGAGGGAAAAAGGGGAAAAAGATTTCCATTTAATACACCAACGAGTAAATCTTTTGGTCGATCCCATTCATGTACTTTCCGATCATTTCCACCTGAATGGTAGCTTTGCCGTGTCGGTTCTAGCGGCACCACCACGTTGAGTTTTCCATAATTTTTTTTTTATCGTCTACTTTTCTTAGCGTTTAAAATCATTGTAGATTGGTTTTCCTCTTCACCTCGACTACACAAAAAAAAACCGAATTGCATAATTTATTTCCGCTTTTGCCCAGTGCCAGACTGCGCCATCTTCTTCCTAAGGTAAGCGCCTTTGAGGGGAGTGGTGAGGAAAGGGAATGGGAAGCGCAGAAGTGAGGTTATGACTTTATGAGTTTTTATTACAACTTTTAAATTGATACCCCATCGTCGTCGTCCTCGATTCCCCGTCGGTGTACTTAAATTGAACGAAAGACGCTAGGTGGCTTTTATCGCATTCGCTGGCGCCGTGACCATGATACTGTTCTGGTGGCACTGTTTACACCTCAATGGTCGAAATCGATTTGAAAGGAACCAGGTGAACTGAAAAATAAACCAAACCGAACAACGCATCCGCAATAAAAGTGATCCATTTTGGGTGCTGAAAACGTCATTGAATTATTAAGAGCTTGTACCGTCATTAAATTTATTATTGACAATCAGCTTCTTTACATTAGTTTGTGATGGTATTAGGAGAGGAAAATCAAATACATTTGAACGAGTGCGGGGTTAAAAAAAACTAATGAGCAGTGTCCTTAATTGTGCCACTTCATTCACCTTCTGACGTTACATTTCCAAGCCTCATCTCGACCGCGACCTAGCTATTCTCTCAAGATCACCACGGGAGGTCAGATTAGCGATTTGTTTCTACCAAACCACAATGCTCCCTCAACCATTCTACGCTACTACTACGTTAACCAAGTGAATGCAAACAAGGGGCAAAACGCCCCGACCATTTAGTCGCCCGATTCCGACCCGCCGACCGTTATCGGGGTTAGAGACCATCAGCACGACAAATGAGGCAGGTCTCGTCCTTAAGACGCGCGAAAAATATGCAAATCACCCGTCGGCGAGATCTGTACGATCTGCTGCGAACCCCGTTTGCTTCTCCGAATCCGTACCTTCCAGCGGACGCCAAATGACGCGCCGCTACCTAACCCAAGCTAAGCCCTGAATAATGATGATAAATTTGCAAGCATCATCGTCAACATCCTTAGCTGCTTCCTCTTCTCACATCACGGCGAGTCATCAGCTCACCAATACCGGATCGACTTTCCATGGACAGCACCGGCACTCGCTGAGGCAACGAACTGCTTTGGCGACTTTTATCAGGTCTCCGGAAGGCGGCTCAGCCTTGTGCTTTCACTAACGCGCATCGGAAAAATTGGATGGCCACGTTTGTAGATGGTTGGTTGTGGGTAAATATTTTGTAGCCCCCTCCTCCTCCGCTAAAACTCAACGCCATTCCACCGAAGGAGCGAGAAGATATCAAGATCTTCAACCGAAAGCGGAAGTACATTTTCCGAACTTGACGGTGGTGTGTGGTGTGGTACTTAAATTTCCATCAGCGCGAGATTAACTGTCGCGTGGAAAATGTTCCGATCGTTTTGCCCGTGCGAGTTTGGCCCGCGCATGCAGTACGTCTGGCTGGTCGGTGGTGCTCGGTTAGCTGACGGGGATGTCTTAAGGTTCGGGTTCGCAATGGCCAACATCACCACCACGGCAATCGGCAAAATGGATAGCAGTAACAGCTGAAAAACCATGAAATATGTAAGTGTTACCGAAAATTTATTTCCACCCAGTAGCCGGCAAGTAGTAGCGCGAGTGAGAGAAATACGCTGGAATGCAATGGCAACCGGCTTCACATTTCACTTGCCACACGGTGGTGCTCGCTGTCCATTTGGGTTTGGAATTGGAATTACGCGAAACTGTCACCATCTTGTACGTGGGACTTTGCCTGGTGCCCGACCGTACGCTGACGACTAGTTTTCGGTCCGCAGTTTTGCTATAGGTTCTGGTTATGTCACGCGGGTGCTCCATACAGTGGGGGCGCCCAGGATAGCGCATCGGGAAGCATTAGCTCGAGCTCGAGAATGGTCGAGACACTTTAAAGAGAGTTGGCATGAACTTTGAATCACTTTCTAACGAGCCATTGGAAGATTGGTTAGTTGGTGTGTCTGGGAGATGCTGAAGAGTTTAAAGTGCCCATCAACTTAAAGCCTTCCTTCTCGAAGGAAAAGCGTAAGACCTCACGATAATCTATTTCAAAATGATTTAGATGATGTCTTTTTCTTGGGTGTGCGAGAATCTTTTCGAAAGAAATATTCCTGATACGATAATCCTTAATCTTATTGGAACATTCTATTCTCTTATCATTGCTCACCAGGGGAAGCACACAGCAACTGTCTGCCAGCAAGGACCTCCCGGAAGGCCTCCAGGTAATGGAGTGTCTAATTTATTCTACCAGGATATTCGTACGTTGATCGAACGGGCGATGGCATTGCTGCCGTGAGCACCGACGAACTGCACCACTAGACAGTGCGCCAATCATGACCCAGCGCCCCGCAAACCCGAAAAGGCCAAAAGGATTCGATATAAATCAAACGGCGTACCGAGGAACCGCATTAGAATATTAATCAGCCGCCAGGTCAGAATACTGAGCCCCGGCGGGTCACAGATCTTGCTCCTGAACGGGTGGACTGAGAGACACACAAAAGGTTCCACCTGACCAGGGGGGAGTCGTCGTCATCGTCTACTCGAAGACGAATTCCTACAGCTCTTCTACGATCTAAGGGTGAACGTAAAAGAAATTGGGAAAAAAGTCCTTCCAAGAGTGACATAATTCCTTCCTGTTCGTCCGATTTGCCGACCTGGTGAAGGTGTGAACGAACCGTCTTATGTGGACGCTCTATTATTTATGTCACCCGTTCGGCAAACGATATCTTCTCCAAGCAGTCGAGAAACTTCCCTCTCCAGGAAAAAAAAACTGGAATGTGCATATCATCGCCAACATCCTTTCGCCGGAGAGCTTTTTCGAAAGAAGCAAAAGAAGCAAAAGCTGATACTCCTGAACCGAAAATACTCACATAAATTCGTCTTCTCGGTTGTGACAGTTGGGACACTGGGCTGTTTTTGGGGGGATGGTCGTTGTTTTTTTCCTTTCCTTCTAATGGTACTCCGTATGTATTTGGGGAATGCGATCAGAACATATGCGCGTAAGTAAACGGTCATCCTATTGGCTATTTCTTCCCCCTGCCTACGGTTATACTGTGGCGCATCAGGTTGGTGCCGGCATCAGGAAGGAAGTGATATCGTTCTCATATAAATCACCTCCCCATCCCAATATGGTGTGACCCGTCCTAACAGCAGCGCTTAATATGCGTGAGGGTTATGTGCAGAGGTTACACAAACGCAAGCCGTACAGATAATGGTAGAAGCTAGCAGCACCGGAACCATTGAACGGATCGCTTGCCCAGACCGGTGAACATGTTGCCGGGACTTGTCTATTTGTACGTTCGAGACCATTCCCGGCGAAAGCCTTTCGCTTTCACGACTTGCGGACCACCCCCCATCGCAGCTCAAGGACCGTTTCGGGCTGGAACAAACAATATGATCAATTTTCTCTCGGTTGCCTCGGTTCGGCACACGGGGGCTGGAAACTTGAAACCCCCTTCGAGCCGGGCAGGATTGTGTGGAAAAACCGGGCGAGCGATGGCGGCAAAAAGCAACATGTCAACTAGATTTATGAGTTCACGGTTGCAGCCTTAGCCGGTGGAAGACGAGAATATCAAGGTTGAGCCGGTTCGGGCTCACCATAATTCAAACCATCCACCCAAAAGGATAGCGATAGTCACCGACCAAGCCATTTTCTGTTGCGAAGAGACACACACTCGCTCTCATCCAGGATCATCATTTTTTAATCGTCTTCTATCAGGGAACAGCGCGTGTTTGTGCGCCCGTTCGTGTGACCTTCTGCGACGCAACCACTCGAAATGGATTATCATCGCATTTAATTTCCTGCAGCGATAGTTAACGAATCGTACTGCCTTTTGCACGCTGCCTGTGTACTCTTCACTCATCATTAACGGTCTCTAGAGGGGAGTGAGTCAAAAGAAAGAAAGAAAAACGCTAAACCACCAGTTGATGAGTGAAGCACAGCACAGCGGAGCAGCTAGTACCGAACATGTCCTACTTGTGGCCCACGCAGCATCGGAACACCATCGAGTGGAAATGTCAACTCAGCAAATGGCACACTTTTCTGTGCTGCTCGTCTTCCAACTGTCCAAGGGGGGGGGGGGGGGGGGCTGTCAGGAGTTCCCAGCTTATTCATCGACTAACAACTGGTCGAACAGCAGGCAGGCTGAGTTGTGCGTAGGATTTGTTTTCTGTTTTCCGAGTTGGATGTCCGAGGGCTAATTTTAGCATCCTTTTTAGGACAAAAGGTAGGGATTTTATTTAAAAATAATTATACGATACCATGAGAACAGTGAGGTAGAAGCTGCCTGTAGATGACGCATTCATTTAAATGATTTTTTGAGCAATAGTTTTACGATGATATAAGTTCATAAAGTTGATGAGAGAGAGAGCTGACCAAACAGATAACAGATTAGCGAGATCTATACTAAGATAATTGCTACGGTTCTATGATACAGTTGGGAAAATTAGCCTTTAAATTTATGTGGCTGGCAATGTGGCCCCAGATCATCCCAGTGTGACATCTAGAATCTCTAGACATAGCAATAAATAGAACAACTGGGATAAGAACAACAAATTGATTATCCAAAATTGTATCCAGGTTGTCTCTACCGATGGAATTGCTTCTCGATCAAGGTAGGGAAAATAAGTCTATGAGCAATGTTGCATTTAGAGATGTCTGAGGTACTTATTGGATGATCTCAGCAAGACGTTTAGTATCTCTGGATATAGCACTATGTAGAGAAATGTCTCACTAAGTCTCTCGATCCAAAACTTCAACAAATGGCCTTTGAAAAATCGAGTCCAGATCTATATCCGGAACCTGCACTATCCTACTGCATGCGAGATAACTAATGGGAGGACTCGTTTAAATACTTCCCACATGACAATGCATTGTTCTAAATTCCCTCCCCCAAGCTAACCGTAAGCTCAACCTAATCCTTCACTTTTATAACCGCGAAGCTTAACCCCTCAATTAAACCGTATGGAATCGTTTTTCGCCAACTGCCAACAACCGGAACCGAAATGCAATGCACCCGGTTAGCGAAGCTGGTGCTGCTGTAGCTGCATTTGCTGTGACCGTCTGGTGCGGCCATTAAATATCCCACTAGACCACACACACACGCATGCACACACATCAACCCGATTCAACCTCAGCTGCAGGCTGCAGTTGTTTTTCCACCCATCCACCCACCGGGGGAGGGAACACTGGGGGAGGTGTGATGTTACCAAGTGACGTAAAAGTTAATCACAAATGCAACGGCTGTCCGGTGACCAAATGTCTCACGCTCGCTGGTACCGGAGGGCGAGCAAAACTTTTACGACAGCACTAGCAGCGCACTACAAGCATATTACCGGCCGTCACCTTTCACCTCGAACCCCTTGCACACCCCGTTTTTTCTGTTTTTGTTTTCGAGGAGAATCCGTTTTAGGATCCAGAACCGTCGTTCTTGGCGGTGTTGTTGAAGAAGTCTTCACCGGGTACGGGTGGAGTTGTAATGAAATTTGTCATCCGGACGTTCGAAGAGGGTTACTCGAGCACCAATTTTTTTTGGTTCTTCTTCTTTTTCTTTCTTTTTCTCCCTCTCTCTCCCTCTCTCTCCTCTTTACCAATAAGCAGCTAAAACAAACCATGTAGTAGGAAATTCAACTTTATGAAACAAGCGGGTCTCGCTCTCACTCCACTTGTTAAGCTGTCAAACGAAAAAGTTAGCTTCGGCATTGGCCAAGAGTCAGCAACAACTGGTGACACGCACACACACACACACCTTGCTGTTTGGCTGGGGAAAAACTGGGCACACAATTTTACAATTTATGTTGCTCCCCTCCTCCCCACCCCTCCCTCTCTATCACCACCCACACTCACGTATCAGAAGGGTGGAGGGTTTATGTGGCGCACTGACACCAAAGTGAATTTGTTACAACAATTTGTCGCTCCGCTTTTTTGTTTGGTGTTTTGTATTGCGCTGAAGTGCGCTGGTGGAGCCAGCTTTTCATTAAAAAGGATTTTCCCTTGCAGTTGTTTCCTTTCCTGCGATGGTGTGGAGTGTCATCCAAGTAACATTCTGGTAACATTCTGATGCTTTCGGATGACTCAAAAAAAAATGTAGGAATTATCAAAATATGACAAGTTTTTCCTTCTAATCAACAAAAACTGCACTGCTCGCTTGTTCTTGTGCTGGGCGATGAGAGAGCACAAAACATCCAAGTACTCACACACACGCACACTTTTGCTTGAGTTTTGCTTTTATAACGCTTGGAAGAGGCAAAGCACGCTTCCTGGTTTCTTATCGGGTTTCGACCATCCCACTCCGCATTCGAGCACTTGAGCACGGAACAACCTCGAATGCAGCTGGAAGCGTGCACAGTCCCGAAAAACTCAAACAGCAAAACTTGGTGCTTGTGCTCGAGCGCAATTGCTCAAGATGGCTCAAGATTTGCGCTACAGACAAACAGCAAGCCGGAATCGGGATCGGTAAATACACTTGAGAAAATTACAAGCCATTCGAGCGACCGGCATTGCGCCTTGGAATGCAACACCGCCACCATTCCCAGCGCTGATCTGCATTTTCCAACGTTCGATCCGAAGAAACGGGGAACACACGCACCGTTGCACACACTTCCGGAGTTTTGTTGAGTGTTTGTCTTGGTTGGGTTGGATCCTTCCCGTTGCACAGCACGACGCTGCTGCACATCAAAGTCGCACAGGTGGTGGAGGTGGATGAGTTTCTTATTTTCCACAGCGAGGACAACTCTGCATGTGGGTTAGCTGCCCCGGGGAGCAACAGCAGCAAAAAAAAAAAAAAAAAAAAAAAAGAGGGAAGATCATCCAACTGCAAACACTGGAAGAACAATCGAGAATTTCGACCGCAAAACGGTGACCATCATCATATGGTAGGGAGCGAGATAGAGAAGAAAGAGTTGAGCAAAAGAAAAAAATTGGACCAAAATCGCTCAAGAAGTTTATTTGATCAGGGAATGCTTTTCTATGATGTCGCTGCTGCTGCTGCTGCTGCCAACCGTGATGATGGTTGTAAGATTGTTGTACAGTTTTGTGTTTCGAAATTTATTTACACAACCCCACCGTATTTGCTCCGATTTTGAGCATTAAAGAAACGAAACCACACACAGATGATAGTAGATGGATAGCGAATGGTTGCCAAGCTGGGGAAGAATAAGCTGGAATCTATTGGGACGCTTTGGGAGAAGCTCATTACGTTCGTTGCATGTTTGTCTGCTGTAAGACAAACATGCAAATAGGGCACGGTATTGTTTTTGGAAACACAAACGAGAGAAGCTCGTTTGACGATGAAAATTGAAACATTAAACATTGAGTTAAATTATTTTTTTAAGGTTCTTGCAACTCCATTCAAATTTTAAGGTCAATTTTCTATTTGTCCTCACTTGTCCCGTGCCGACCATTCATGCACGTTGAAGATTAAAATCAAATAAAAGAATTTTGCACTAGTTCTGTGTCATCTGGACCGTGGACAGAACCGTTGCTGGCGTTCCAACTCGCCTTTCATCCGGCACAATCCCGTACCGGGTTGAATTTTTTATAAGTTATTTCATCGCTTTACTGAGTCCAGTTACTGAGCGACGTCCAGCGCGTGACAGATGGGATTGATGTCATCGACAGTACGGCACGGTTAATGGACAATTGTCAATGTAAAATTCCCAACGGTCCCATTTGCGTTGTGCAGAAAGACACACACACACACACACACACCCATAAAGGAACGATAGCACGAGGCCATTTTCTTCTCATCCTGCCGGAAGTGCAAGCTCGAACGCGCGTGACACAGCGTGTTGGGGCAGGTGAAGAAATGCTTCGGGCAACATAATTTACGACACAGTCAATAAATTTCTATTTGACAAAACATGACAAATTTCCTCACGATGAACGGTTATTAATGTCTCTTTCGCCCACGGTTTCAGGTGCTTTTGTTGGAGTTTTGGGGTTTTTTTGCGCGGGTATGTGCCGCCAGAAGAAGCAAAGCTTCTGTTTACACAAAGAGCGTCAATAATGGAGTAAGATGATGGGTTTTTGGAGGTAATCAATGGAGAGCAGCAGGGGAGAATGGTCACATTTTTTTTAAATGAATTTGAAACACCAAACTCGTAGGCCTAAATATAATGGAGACAAGCTTTCTGGCATTATGTTTAAACTTCCATCAGAAATAGAAACTTTCTGTACAAATTTTCTGATTTAAAAATGGCATTAAGATGGCTTTATGGAAGCAGCACATTCTAGGAGGCATTTAGTAAAGGGTTGAGTCCATTCGACTCGCCTAAAAGTATGCAATTTGCAAAGCATAGTGTTCTCTTCAAAATTTCTCTAGCTGTATAACACTGCATGACCTAAGAGGTCGTTAGGGCAACGAAGAATAAATTTTAACATACAGGAATAATCAAATAACCCAGTCAGTTAGCACCGTTAACGGTGGAAATCAAATAATTTTAAATGAAGACCCCTAAAGGTATGCAATTTTCGATTATATATTTTTCATGTCATAGTTAACTGGTGTTGATTGATTCCATTAACAAACTATTTAAAATGAGTTAAACTTTCGTAAAATAATCAGAAAAAAAGGTTGGTTCATCTCAAAGTCAAATAAACAATTGCACATTACAATTGCCACCATTACGAGCCAGCACTCCACATCACCCAAACACTACCCAACCATAATTTGTTTTTAACTCTCAATAAACCATTCCAACCACCGAAACGTAAGCGATTCCAACCATATGCCACGCGCGCACTGTAAAAGCCTTTCATTTCCGCCTTTGTTTTCCCCCGAAAAGCAAGATTTGCTGTTGATTTTTTTGTTTGTTGTTGGTTCTCTCCCTCCGTGGAAAATGCCGAAGAGCCAGAAACGGAAGCGTACCGCGCACCGCACACAGCGTCTGGATTCATAAAATGCAAATTCTCCATAATTACAAACAATATTTACTCTGTTTCTTCCTTCTTCCGTCGGGCGCCGGGAGGGTTGTGATGGAGTGAGCATCCCGGAAACTGCACCCAGCAGTTGCACGCGGCGTGTGTAATGCATCCGTCGTCGGGAAAGCACTGTGCACTTGTGGTGAAACAAGATGCAGTACCATTCTATTGCAGCGCACATGTTGGCAAATATTTGCACTGAGAAAATGCAATAAAATCACTAACTCTGCTTCCGAAAACGCTGCAGCTGCTGTGCACGAGATGTTGCGTGAAAGGCACATTTTACAATTACTCTCCCATTAATACGAAGGATTTGAGAAGCAGATACACACATGAGAAGCACACATACAGAATGAGCACAGCGAACACCTCAAGGATGCGCTAGCCCATAATATCCCCGGAACCGATGCCGTAACCGTGCGGGGAAGTTTCTGATTTTCGATAGCTTCCTAATGAAGTGACGCCTGCACCCGAAGGCTGAAGTGAGGCGGCTTATCGGCAGGCCGGCTCGTTCGAAAGCGACGGATCTTGCCGGGCATAAATATATTGGACCGAGCTGGAAAAAGCTGTTTTATATTGCGAGAAGCGAAACGCCGAGCGTGACGTGAATAACGTTATTTCCCTCACGTCCCAACGTGACGTACAATGGGCCGGGGAATGCCTGGGTTTCGCGGCGTGTACGGCCACACCAATGCGCGTCTTTGGTGGTAGCGGAACATGGATCACGTTTCAAAATTTCGTCAATAGTCCGTATCCTTGGGTTGGATGGATGATGCGGCGTACGATGCGTCTCCTTGAAGACCTTCTTCACCGTGGCGCTGGCTCAGTATCTCGCAAAACCTCCATATGTCTCCACCAGAGGTTAGACGAGCTTCAAGGAACTACACGCGCGCGCGCGAGGGCACACAGTCCAAAAAGGCACACAGTCCAAAAAGGAACCCATAATGAAGCCAACCATCAATCGTGGAACTTCCTCAACCGTGGTGGAACTACCGTGGTGCCATACACTTTATCATCCTTCGTATTCTTGCCGAAACCAGCACAAAACCCGGCGGCAGGCAGATGGATTGAATGTTCATTTTCAGGATAAAATTACACTTGCCAGCCGTTCATTATGGCCGCAACGCTGCCAGCACACGGCGGCTCGCACGTTACGCGCATCTTTTTTTTCCGGGCGTAACCTGACGCTCGGATATTCGGATTCGGGCGTACCGTGCGGGGGGCTGGGCGCAATAATCTCCCGCAGCATAATCGACATATTGCAAGGCATGTTCATTCAGCCTCAAATAGGTTAGGCTTTTGCTCCATAAAACCAACCCTGTTTGGTTTGGTGGCCTCATCCACCACCGGTCGACGACGACTGGCAACTGGCACACACACACGCACACATAATGAAGCTCTAAACTCGCGCCTTGCACGGATCGCTAGCGACGTGCGTGCGAGATATTCTAAGGCTTTCCCAGCCAGACCGTCGCTACCACAGGAATGTACACATTCCATTTTCACGCACCGTGTTGTGCAGGTAGGCATAACTTACGGGCGCTCCAATGCACATCACAGCGCACACACACACTCACACACACAACACGTGGATTAAATATTCAACGACTTCCCTCGGTTCGCGCTTGGTGAAGAAGAGCACGCGGATATTCATGTCATGTTAGGCTCTCCTTTGCTCTCTCGCTGGGTTTGGTGTTGTGTTGGGATTTAAGATGCCCCCGTTTTTTTTTCTTGCTGTTGCATAAAATGTGTTCCATCGTTGGGGATATGTAAAGAAAAAAACAACAAGCTTAGGTGTAGGGGATCTCTTCTTTCAGCATCACCACAAATCACGGGCAAGCGAGGATTGCTGTGCTGGCTGTGTTGGCAAGTATGGCCGATTAGGATTTTATCCTTCTCGGTAGTCGTGTGTGCAGGAGGGAATGTTTGAAATTCATCGGCGGTCTAAAGATTTTTTGCTGAAGGTAAAAAATATACTACGTCCTTTCAAGCTCCTAACCATTGGAATAATTTGTATTTCGTGATACAATTTCTTTTGGTATTTGATAAACAAACTAAAAATGGTTTCTTATGTGGTTTACTTCAAGCAGAATATGCGTAGGAAACATTTTAATGTCATATGAAACATCTGACTAATGAAAAATAAGCGCTTAAAAATACAGATTCAAAATTCCGTGTAATAAATAGTATACATTTAGGCGCTTTTTAATTTATCCTGAGCCTACCTTCAGAATCTTAATCTTGCTTATAATCTGAAGGTTTTTGTTTTCCAAAAAATCTCCATCTGTTTTATAGGAATATCGCCACCTCTCTTGAAGAAGACGCCTGCATGTATGCAATTCACATAACTGTTGAGATGTGAAGAATGTTTTAGCCGCTTAGTTGGTGAAATTAATTTATTTTTCAACATCTTTTGCAGGATTTTAACACGTAATAGCAAGCATTAGATACATTTCCGAAGATTTAGCTTACGCAAAAGCAATACCCACTTTCTTGGATTGTTTTCTTTCTCCATCTAAATGAATTAATTTGATTATCACAGAACACAAACAAATGTATGGCTATCACCCGAAAAAAAGAGAGATGTTAGCGAAGCGTCACGCAACTTGCCCACGTTTAATTAAAAGAACATTCACCGTTTGCAACATTTTAACCCTCATCATCATCGTCGCAACACGCACACATGTCGTGCGTCCGGCTGCACTGCCGGCTTGGCTGTGCGTTTAATTTCATCTTCACCGTAAAAACCGTAAAACCAAACCGAATTCGTTAGGCGGCGTTATGGCGTGGTTGGGAAAATTTTAAAACCAATATTTTATTTTCCTCACTCCCGGCGGCACCAACTCGCTACATCCGCTCCGGGATAGCCATATATCAACATTGTAATCATATTTCGATACGGTCACTCCGACACTCCGTGCACCCGGTTTTCCCCTCTTCCCACCCCGGGACACATATATGATTGAATTTAAATTTAATTCCACCTTTCCGGGAGGAGAAATAAATCTCTTCCTGCGTAGTGCCCCGTGTCTTGTTTGTACAGTGCCAGGCAACACATCCCGGCAACACTGCCGCTACTGTGCCACTGCCGAAATTAAGTTTGCACAGTTCCGAATCCGACGTCCGCGCTTTGGCTTTTGTTTTTCCCCGCCCAGTTTACTTGCCTTTTATTTACTCAGTTTGGCACTTTTTTTTTGGAATAATTGTTTTGCCTGTAAATTCATTTCGAAAAGTGCAATTGAAAATTATTCCAAAAGTGGTGTGCCGGTGTGTGTGTGTTTCCGGTTGTGGCGAGTGGGCAACAGGGAGCTGAACTGTTTATAGTTTCATTAGCGACCACTTTCATTATGAGCCGGGGTGTGCGTTGTTCGCACTTCGTTCCGGCGCCCATAAATCAACGTGATTTATGCTTAATCAAATGGTCACACACGCGGCTCACACGAAAAGACGCCACGTTTGGAAGGAATGATTTTGTTCGGGCGGTTTTTTTTGGGGGGGGGGTTTGAAAAGGACCTCTTCTGACTTAAAGCGGGACAATCAACAGATGATATGGTAAGCTTGTGTACCAGGGGGCTGCAAGCGAACCGGCGCCTTGATTAAGGTAATGCATTTTCAAATAATTGTCTTACCTCAATCGATCCGAGGTAGTCCTTTGTGGACAGGATAATCGTTCCCTGATCATACCACGGAAGGCAACTAATTCCTTGCGCTCACACACACACGCACGCCCTGAACATAATGTACCTATGCTGCGCGCATGTCCCACCCTACCATGTCGTAAATCATTATTCGCGCGTACCTTACAATTAAAAGCGAGCCTTCCGAAACGTGGGGGCCTTGCACGACCGACAGAGAGTTAATCATATTTGCATTTTACTGGATTACGTGCTTTCACAGGCGGAGGGGGCCGGTCCGGGTTCGAGAATCACGGCCATAAATTATTTCCCCACCAATTGTTATGCACACACACACACACACACACACACACACAGACAAGGGCGACGGACAGATAGCCGCGTGAAAGATGAAAGATTTTCCATCGAAACGCGTGTCCAACGTCATGTATTGTGCCTCGTCGTGGCCGTTTGTGCGACCATCTTCATTGAAGCGTTCGCCCGTGGGCGGAAAATTTATGCACGTATGCACGCATACACAATATGCATCACCCCCCTTGGCGTGTGTACGGGACACACACACACACACACAACACACAGTCATCTGGCATTCCCAACGGGACACGATTATTCCACCCCGGCAACGCTCTCCAGCAAGGCTCGGCGTATGCCGAACAGGCAGGATGAGTTTTTAGTGAAACCGTTTAATTTACTCTTTCCTTCCACCCTCTCTCTCTCTCGCCTTCCCTTCGTTTGAATTCTATGGGGAATTTCTTTGATTGGTTACCGATTCAAAAACCCTTTCGGCAAACGGCAATCGAGGCTATTGCAGGGGAAAAACATGGGCAGGAACTGAAGATGCGAGCGAGCGCTGCGTCAGTGATTCCCTATTGTTTTTCAATCGCATCGCAACGGGTGGGTGAGGTTTTCCATTTTCCACTCGGCCCCCGGTGCGAACCGACGGGAAAACACATGTGGACTACTTTTCATCTTTGGCTAACCGCACACAGGCAGACGCACACGGCTGGGAGGGGTGCCTGCTGAGCCTGCCGGACCATGTTGGTTTAGATATTAATCATTTTCTGCATCAATCAGACAAAACACGGGCATAGGTACCGCCTTGAAGAGGAAAATTATGAAATCGTTTAAATAAATCAAAAAGTTTCGATCAAATCATCAAATCAAAAAGAATAGATTAGTGCTAAGTAGGGAATTTTAATTAATTTAACGGGAGACCTTGAAGTTCTTAAGTCAACATGCTAGACAATAATAATCTTCAAGTGAAACAGGCCAAACGACTCAATAAATTTCATTAAACATTTTTGGTGGAACAATCTGTACGTACTTTATTACGAGCTTTGATTCTAAAAATCCATAATATTCAATCATCTTCTTCTATGAATCTTCAATCTTAAGAGGACTTGCCCAGCTTATCAGAACTTATTGTTTCAGACACAATAAACAAGCCATTGAACACAGGAAAAATAAAATCGGTGGGACTTATTTCACATTTTCTACCATGAGCCAAAATATTATCGTTGCTATTTAAAAAGATATTTTAAGTAACAAAACATCAAAATTGGTGGGACGCTTTTCAGAGTATTTTGAGCTTCTAGTTTAACACATTCGAATGAAGAAGGTGCATCGTAAGCTAGCACTAAAACTGCTTTTCGATATTTCTACACGATTGTATTCCACTGGGGAATTAACCGTATGTGACAATAACACTGGAAACCTCAGAAGGATTGAAGTCGATACCAGTCTACCCGAAAACAAACTTTAATCACACACACAGTCAGCCGCTCCATCGCCGTTTGACAACCATCCATGGAGGCAATTGAGAACGAAACACACTTGAGACACACTTGTGTGCTCACTTGTCTATTTTTTGTCCGTGTCCTTCCGCTCCGCCGGAGGTTTTCCATTAAAGCTATTTCTGCTCTGTCGCATGGATGGATCACACTCAACTCCCAAAACGGTGTGAACGCTCCCTCTCTCTCTCTCTCTCTTTCTGTTTATATAGGCTGTTTCACCGGGTTTTTTGGGTCCCGATTTCAAAATCGACAAAGAAGGAATCGATATCACTGGCACGAGTAATCCCATTATGGATTCAGGCACACGGGTGTGAAATTCAACTCTGCGTGCGTGTGTGTGTGGCTGGGTAAGCTGAAAGATGTAAGCCTTTGATTTGTGATGGAGCTGAGCCAATTTTGGCTGGCTGTGGAACGCTTACCATTTGTCGTCGTATTAAGCAAGCAGTAGTAATCCCATTCAACGGATCCACACTCTCTGAACTGTAACACTTCAAAAACGACCATTCCGGGCGTGGTTTTAAAGTGAGATAGTTTCATATTTTTTCCCCACAAAAATGTCATACATTACCCTCCGTCTTATCGATCTCTTTTTCATTTCTTACCCATCAGCATCTTTCGGGAAACATTTTCCCAGGAATCATCACCTTTCAAATCGACTTACTTCTGCCCGCCGCTCGCCGGTAAAGTAAGTCAGTAAGTGGAAGATTCTTGAAATACTTGCTTCGTTTGGAAGGTGCAAAACTTTAACCCTAACACCGGAACGCCTTTCCCTTTTGATGGACCTTTTTGTGCCGTGACCGGGTCACCACCTCACCTCGTATATCGATTCCAATTTATCTCCCCACTCCGTGAAAGTGTGGCGGCATCTTTCGGACTGGTCCTCCCTCATATCCTTACCACAACTTCTGGCGGTTTCTTTCATCGATTCAAAATCTACCCCTTTCGGGCTGGGTTGGATCGCTAAGGATCGCTGCTACTTTAAGATCGGGGAACGTCGCTGGGCTTCTACTAGACCTTCCACGAGAAGACCTTGCGCTTCGATGGAGGTAATTTAATTAGGAAAATTTCGTTATCGTTATCAAGGGGCTTTCCATTGGGACACCGAAAATGGGACCACTTGGGTTTCCACTTTCGCGTGGTCTAAAAGTTCACGCGACCAGCTCGAACGCGCACACACGCACACGTGAGAGAACGAAGCTTCTGATGTACTCGGTACCTGAAGCTGGGATCCTGGGGGTACGATCCAAGGGTCGGTATCGGGTCCGGGTGAAACTCATAAATGTGTAGAACGTGCGGTGAGATGAGCATTTAAATTCAATCTCAATAATTAATCACTTCTTCACCGTGAGGCATAAAGGTGAGCGAGCAGTCTTGGAGGTATTCGAAACGTCTCAAGCGTGTGGTCTTGCATGGATCGGAAACCACAACCATCGGAAGGAGGAGTGCTTTAACTGGTAGGAATCACACACATACACACACACACACACACACACACACACACACACACACACACACACACACACGGACAAGAAAATGATGATGACGATGATGACGGTAACCAGAAGCACGCGCCTGACTCCTTCAATTCCGCCCATGAAGGTGTTCCCATCCTGGTCGACACACGCTCCTTTGCGAAACCTCCTTTGGTATGTTAATGTTTGAGGTTTTTGTGGTTCCAATCTCCAACCATCGTCCGCGTGTCGGATCGGATCCCTTCAAACTACGGCCTCACATTGATGTGTGCGAACCGTTCCGTTACAATTGCCATTCCGTCTGCGAACGTCCGCGCTGTCTGTTCATTACCGCGTCGTGCGGATAGCAAACCACCAGGGGCAGTGGTATGGCAAAAAGGAAAATCCAATCCCATCACAAAACCTCCCCCACCCACACAAAACCTCCTGCTTCGAAAACAGATTACTCAGCATCATATCAGCGCCGGTGGAAAAGTGGCGTGTACGGTTGGTAGGTAGGCTTTTAAAGGCATACAACACATGCCGGCACACGGAAAGCTGTCGACCGTTCGCTTGGAGCAATATTTGCTAAGAAAACATTAACACGTTGCCTGGGTCGCTGGGTCGAAATGGGGCTGGGAGCAGGCTAAGATGGCTAAGGCTTCACGTCGAGCAAACGTGGTTGGGTGCTGGTAGACTAAATTTAGGCTCAGCCCATTCGAATATTGAGCTGCTTTGCATCACACATTCGGTGTGTGTGTGGTTGGGTTTTTGCATGTGAAACCGTTTTGATTACCTTTACAACTCGGTTCGACACATTACATTTGGTGAGTGCGGGTGAGCCCCGATTTTGAAATTCAGAAAAATGGCTTTGGCGTTGTATGCACATGTATCATGAACCTTTTTGTTGGGATTTGATGAAAGCAGTTGCTTACCTGTTGATGAGAGAAAGAAAAAGAAAGAAAGGAAAATCGTTAATCTACAGTTCTGTAAATTGAGTGATTTTAAATAGGATATAAGAGGATTAAAATATCAATGATATTGTTAAAGGTAATAAAACGCAGATGAACGAAAAAGGAAACTCATAGAAGTTAGCAAATTTTGAATTTTAAAATAATATCCTCAGCCACAAGGCTTAACCAGCTTTATTAATGTCTGCTGTTACTCCCTCCATTACCGAATGTTTATCAACCATTCGCAGCAATCAGCTCTGATTCCGTTTAGCGGTGGTTTAAACTGAAAATCCTTCTTGTTTATAAAATAAGCAAATTATGCTAGCTTTGCCAACCTAAATAAATACCAGTAAGCCAATCCCCCAGGTAGCTGTGAAAAGAAGACAAAAAGGCTAAATCTCCATATGCTCCACCACCTCCCAAAGGGACAGGAAGGCTATCAAAATCGAATTTCATTTCACCGTTCAATGGGTTTCGGTCGTTCGCAACACCACCACCGCTCCTCCATCCTTCTTTCCCCACTAAAAGCCAACACATGTACACCGTGGTTGAGAAAGCAAGGCTGGAAGTGCTAGGCAAGCTTATGCACTTTTCCGTCTCGCTTTTCCATTCCGGGGAGAAATGGGATTTTTGTGGCTGGCAGCACCAAGTGAGCGCACACCACCGAGCACAATAAAAGCGATAAATTTTTGCAATAAATTAATCATCATCGGATATTCATATTCGTAATAATAACAATTCGTTTCCACGTTCAGGGGGGAAAAATGGAATGCCGTTTCCTTGTCAAGGGGTTTTTCTTCACCCGGCACGTGGTGAAGTTTTCTATGGGAAGAATCGGGGGAGAAAAATTGGGGGTGTAGTTCTTTTTTTTTGGAGAGGGCTGTTCCTCTTCACCATTTGACACACGTTTGAGGCGAGGTAATATTTTTGGAAAAATGTTTTTTTTTCCAAGGTAGTAACACCCTCAGTCAAAGAAGATGAAGAGAATCGATTTTTTCTTCTCAGCCCTGGTGGCGTTCAAGGAGGGTGTACGCGAGACGATACTGCGACTCTGCTCACTGCCACAAATCCATATATGAAGCCATAAAAATCATAAATTTATTCAATTTGTTTCGTACCACCATGTGGATGTGTTTGTGTGAGCGCGATCGCGGAACATCTCAGACCGGATTGCCACCGGGGAGTGTGTTTTTACCAACGAAAAATACCTTTACATGCGACGCATGCAATGAAATAAAACACAACGTGTCGCACTGGACTCGGAGCTGAATGCTCGGAGTTATGCTGTCGCAGTATGCTACCAATTGACGATGTTGCGACGACGACAACGATGAGTGCGTTTGCCGTTCCTACCAAACATCCGCAATCCGCAAAAAAGGGGCGAGTGGTTTTGTGTCTTTGTGCCCAGTCTCACTAGCGCTGTGGAAAAATTGTAACGCGGCGTGGAAAATGTTTCTCCCCCCCCCCCCCCCCCCCGCTCCTTTTTGTATTAACAAGTGAAAACCTTCCACTTACATCCAGTGAAACTTACACATATTCTCACTTCCAGCTCTACTGAAATAACTAGCAAGGGATGGAACCAAGCGTTAGTTCAGCAGACTGTTGGGTGGAAAATCTGCTTTATAAGATGGAAAATTTTCCACCCCTGTCCTTTGCACACCCTTGCCCACCTTGGCCAGGATTGGCATGGAGGAATAGAACCCAGCTTCACCAACAAATTGAACACCGACAAGATGGGCCGCGCATCAAATGGGAAGGAAAATCAACCACCTCCCAATGCACGAGCCGGATTTTCTTCATTTTGCTCGTTGGAAGCATGGTAACGTAAGACAATTCATTTTTACCGAGGATATCTTCTCTGGAAGGGTGTGTTAAAAAAAAGAAAGGAAAAACATTTTCGATCTGTAGCGCGTTTGTTTCGAACCGTGTGTGTGCCGCAACACTACTGCGACACAGCTGTGCGCGCATTTTCGCTGCTCGCTTTTACGATCACGGTGGCAAAACCTTTACGGAATGGTTTAATTTACCAAACCCGTATACAACCTGGTGAACATAAATCATAAAAGTAAACCGTCGCATTTTATTTTTTATTTTTTTGCGTTGCTGTCTTGCCACTGGAGCAGCGGTAGCACTGTGTGTTTCGTGCTGCCTTTGGATTTCTTCTATTGCCCCTGTGGTTATGCAATTTGATGTATTTTGTCGCTCATGGGAAAAATGTTTCTTCTTGTATATTTCCCCAACCCCAAAAATCGCATTAAGCAATAACGAAAGAATTCCAATCAACTATTCACCTCGAACGTTCCTTTAATCGCTCGATGTGGGTGATCGCAAAAAAAGGCCCATTCCTAATTTGTGGCGAGTGTTAATTACGGGTAGCACCTGTTGGGTTTTCCGCATTTTCCACTCTCATCACCGACGATCTATTAATAGCATTGGAAACGAAAATCGAAAACACACACATTTTAAGGTTATGCTAAACATTCATCGGACGCACGCATAACATCGTTAAAATTTTCCACCCAACTTCGGAGCGAAGTTGATGTGTTTTGGTGTGGTTGTTTGGAAAAAGTGTGATCTTGGCCCCGCTCTCGGGTGAAGGCGGCCGTGCTTTCGTTTGCGTTGCAATAAATAAATTCCATTCCATTACGAAGGAAGTATTCTGTCACGCGCTATAGTGTGCGCCTTTTGTGAAAAGCTGTTTCGTCGTCGGGTTTATTGTGGTGAAAAATACAATCGGATCGGTTTCGGAAATGTGTAAGAAGTATTCACGGTGAATTGCTGTATGCTCTCTCCGTTGCCCTAAATACTGGCAAAGGGTTTACCGTGTGTGTGTGTGTGTTTTTGTATTGTATGGGCGCAGGGCGGTATGATCTCTGCTTTCATCTCGCACCATCATTATAAAGCCGTTCGCATTTCAGCTGCTAAAGCGGGGTGATGATTTATGGTGAAGGAATTCCATTTTCGGTGCTGTCTATTTTTAGCTGCTTTAGGGAGCTCCAGATCGGCGCAGTCGGAGCTCTTGCTTGTGTGGTTGAGGATTTGTGGGAGTTTTAAAAGAAAATACAAACTGGAAGACTTTCATGTACATCGGAAAGGCGAATCCGATAAAATTTTAAAAGAACTACGCCTACATGTATGCAATTTTTGAAGCATATTGCCCTTTACTAAGAGTTTTAATGTTCTTTTGCAATATTTGGGGCAAATTTAATACTTTTCGGTGTTAAATAAGAGAAACCACACACACGAAATTCAATTTAAGCATTAATTTTGACCAAAGAAACTAGCTCAAATGTATTTCTTCACCGTACAAAATGTTCAGTTCCCCGTACTGACAAGAACTTGTTCCTTCCCTTTGTTGTCCACCCTACTCTATCTTATCAGTTCGAGCATAATAGAAAGAACTTTAAGCAAAACTAGCTTCAAATACACTGTGGAAAAATAGAAAAGCAGGAAAAACAACCAATCCCGAAGAAAAAACGCTCGATTCAGCGAAAAACTTTCCACTCAGTAAAGGAATAAAATGTACAATCATCAGCAATAAATAATGCTCTGGAAAGCGAAAAATTTCCTTCTGATCCGTTTTTTTTTTGTACCCACCGAGTCGGTACGCCCCGCTGCAGAATTTCTTGCCCGGGCGAAAAGTAAGAAAGAGTCGAAAAACCCGTCCCGTAGACCCGTGGCCTGGGACGGGACGGCGCAAATGGAAAACTGGCATTTTAATCCGATTATAATGACAGGAGTTCTTTCTTCTCGGCGGTCGGTTTGTCGGTCTCGGACTCGCTGCCGGTACGGGCCACTGCCTGCTGGTTTCAGAAGTCAGACCAGTCAGTGGTGGGGTTGATGTTTTGGGCGGGTGGAAAAGAAATCGCTAAAAGTAAGGTTAGACCCCCGTTTTTCCCGCACACACACAAACACACAGACACAGTTGCATTTCCGTTCCGACAGATAAGGCTTTGACCGGCATACGGAAAGGAAAATTGTTCACATGAAAGGGGAAATTACCCAACTCCTTGGCATCTCCTGTTACCTGTTTGCTCCGAAAACTTAAGTCAAAGGCTCAAATTAAAAACGGATTGGAACGGTGAAAGTAGTTTCACCGATCGAGCAAGAGGTGTGTGTTTTGTTGGACGCAAATGGAAATTGTATGCCTCAAGTAAAACCATTAGACTCAGGGAGCATTGAAGCTTGTGGCAAGGAGCAAAGCCACACCAATTCTAATGCGATCGCCTCATCCTATCCTCGCAACAGTGCTGCTGCTGCTGCTGATGGCAAACTGCAAGGTAATAAAAGTTAATCCGAAACGAAGTCGAAGTTTACAATTTCGACCTCCAAGTGCGGAAGGAAGTTTGCCTTCGACCGGGGGAACATCCGAACAGCGATACAGTGTGTAGTAGGGCGAAGAAAGTGCGCTTTCTTCAAACTCTCGGTGGAGCAGTAATTCAAAGATCAAATTTAATATCCACCACCGACCCCTGCCTCTCTCTCTCTGTGTCCCTCCAGTGGTGCACTCAGCTCGAATCCTACGATTTACGTCGACGGGTATCTTATAACCGGAAAGCGGAGATGAATATGTTTTGTAATGGGCTGGTTCTGCGCTGTGGTAGATAAATCGGATCCTGCAGGCAATTTAAACGCGAAATCAACTAAACCAATTTAAGGATTTGCACTCGAGGCAGTACGGCAGAAGGAGGCCGGGAAATGGCTGGAAAGAAACACTATGGATATTAACAGGGCACGAGTGAACAATCAAGTTGTGTCATTACCATTCTGCAAACAAATTATATTGATGGCAAGCGTAACAGAGTTTGAGGAGCGAATTAACACACAATGCTTTTACTAGCTACGAGTGATGTAGTATCATTTTACCATTGGCTTAAAAATAGCGCTTAAAGTTATGCAATGTCTGGATTATTTTTCGACAATCTTTTTTTCGAAAGCTTGAGTGATTAATAAGATTCTAGCAACAAATCAGTCGAAAAACACACAAAAACTGGGTTAGGTTATCGTGTGCTTGAATATTTGCATCAAGACGCCTAAAGGTATGCAAAATACCGCACAATTTTCAAATTGTTAGCTGCTCATCATTCCAACTTGCCTTAAAATAATAAATCCCAATACCGAGTGTGCGTTTTAACGATTCCCAGCTCTTAATCGAACGCATTCCAACACTTTAACGATAATAATCCTCCTTTTTTTCCTCATTTCATCTACACCGCATTTAATGAACTTTCGGAAATTCGTATCGATTTCGCCGATTCTAATTTCAATCGTTCAATCCCTTCCTTCCTTGCCACCGCCGACTATGCCGACCATGATGACCAACGTGTCGGTGCAAATCGAATGCATTTAGTGTAAATTAACCATCCGCATTCGGGAGGACGCACAACATTCCCCATCACCGTAAGTACGAAACGAAACGATTGTGCGCTCCAAAAATTCTGCACCGACCGCTACCTGTAACCGAGACCGGACGGTTCTACTGGGCCGCGTACCAAATCGAAAACGCATTTTGGCCCCGTCGTTTAGTGAGAGACGAAGTGAGGGGCGCGTCCGAGTGGGCATGCAATTAAAATGTGCATACGCCGACCGAAAACAAGCGTATGCGCGTGTCGTATGCTCTACGACAATTGATTCCAGAGGGTGGGTGAGTGAATGTGAGGTCGGCGGTGTTGGAGGGAGAAATGGGTTAGGGCCGTTTTCCCCACTGCCACTTCCAACCATGCGGTAGGTGAAACATTTTCCACCCGGTGGGAGTTAACTCCCTCTCGTCCTTGCTGGTGGCATGCATAATGAGCGTATCGTTTGCGTGACCAACACTCACCGTGACCGGGACCGGGTTCGGAGGTGATGGTGGATGAGGGTGGTGGCATCATTAATCATCGTCTCTCCTGTGGTCGTCCTGTGTGTGTGCAGATGCCGCTGCAGCATCACACAGCCACACACACACACACAGGCCGGTAGCGCGTAGTGGTTTTTGATTTAGCTCATTATACTCCACATTGGCTTTCGGTGCATCCACCATTCTTTTGCGATAACGCATCGACAGTGTGACGATGGCTCGGGACCGTCCGAGATCGTGCCTTCGGACACGCCAGACCGACCGACCGACCGACCGATGATGATGATGATGATGGGCACCGATAATGGCAAAACGATGCGTCGTCGCTTCAATCGCTAGGCATCGTTTGTCGATGTCCTCTTACCGTGCACGAGAAGAATGGACGCTTATGGACACGTCCCAACGATATTCCCTCCCAACGCCTTCCCGATCGCCTGCGAAGGTCCAAACATAATCAGCAACAAATGGAGAGGAAAAACGCTCCAACACTGGACACGGAAATTGTGAAGCGCTATTGTAAAGCGCAGGTGCATGATCCACTGCCTGTGTAACCACATCCGGGACTGGTTCCTCGCGTGCCCCAAGCCCCAAGGTGTGATGGTGGGCACGGAAACGGTGACAATTAAATCGATTGAAAGTTCGCGTCGGCCCATGGCACGGAAAGCACAAGTTCGCTTCATTGGTGTAATTTGTGTCCCTGCACATGCACCGGTCATTTGTCGTGCTTAAACTCTCCTGAACCCCTCAAAAAGGACCCCGCAAAAAAAACCACAACACAAATGAGGCCCACTTGATAGCAGCGAAATATTAAGCCCGGGCTTCTCCTTCACTAAGCTTAAAATGTGCTTTAACAAAGTTAAGCATTCGCTCCACCGCTAATCTCTTCTTACTTCCAATCGGATGCGCCCGGTTGTATGCAATACGAGCGACGACGAAACGATTCCTGAAAGATGTCCACCACTGATGCGTTGCCCGGTTCGCCGAATTCCGATCAAACGGGGGAATTGATGAAAGGTGACTCCCGGCTCACGAATGAGGCGGCGACCGGTTCAACTGTCTCCGTTTGGTAACGAGACTCGGTGCCCTACGGAGCACCTAAAACCAATCTCATTTCACTTTCGCCACAGCAGAGCAGCAGACCGAGCGGCACTGCGTACTGTATCATCCATCATTCTGTTCTGGCTGGTGTTGCTACCAGGAAAATCTCGCTGTCCATTACGAGGCAAATACGGTGGACGCGTCTTGGAAGCACCGTCGCTAGTGTCACCCGTTTCCGAGGGGTTTCGTACGTCGAACAACGGCCGCTCTATCAAGCAGCTTCTCATTTAGCAGCAGCAAACGAACTCTCGCTAACGTGCACTGCTTCTCCTTAGGGACGGGACGGTTAGGGGCAAAAGTGAAAACTAGCCTAACTTTGGGCGTCCCGCTTGTGGCCGTCCGAAACGTCCAAACACGGCAGCAACACTTAGCCGGTTGCACATTTGCCGAGAAACGTTTAACCAGCGGCGGTCAACCGCCAATCGCCGGATCGTCATCTGATGGGGAATCCACCCCACCCGTTCCCGGGTGCTCGTGCCGTGTTTGAAACATTATTCCGGACGTCCGTAAATTCCGTCCCTCACCGTACGACGATCAAGCGACGGTTATGGTCCGAAACGGTGGTCCGGATGTTGTGCTGCTGCCATCCCGCCACCGACAGTGTGTAGCGGAACTGATCGCCAAACTTATCGTGCCTGACGTTTTAGGCGCCTGCATCGATGCAAAACGTCTCTCCTTTAAAAAGCGATTCCATCAAGCCGGCTCGACAGCGGCTCGTCGAGTTGAATTAACCGGGCGGAGAGGAGCGAGGGCAATTTCTAATGGGAAAGATGGCTGAACCAATGGCAAAACGTGCGATGGCGGAAGTGAGTGAAGGTGACTTGATTTATTGCTCTGTTGACAAATATGACGTAAACGCCTAAATACAGGCACCCTGCCGGAAACCGGATAATGCTGCCCGTGGGGGCTAACCTTTGTAAAATCGCTTCTTCGTTCCGTGACGTTTATCGATAGGCACAGGCACCAAGATTGATCCATTACTGGGTTGCACGAAGCCATTCGCTCTTGCGCTACGGTGCAAACTTTCAAATAAAAAAATACTTCACTTAAGCTGGAGAATGGGTAGCTACCGGGTGTAGTTTGGCCGCTCTCCTCCAGACTGTGCACCGAAAACTAATGTCAAACAGTATGCCATTAAATTTAATCCTCTTAGCAAAATTTTAATGCTGATGCAGAGTGATAGAAAATGGTGCAGGAAGCGTAAGAAGCTGCAAGCGGAATAGATAAATAAATAAGGAAATGAATGTACGCTCTCCGGTTGCATACCTTGCAGGCGGAGGGGCGCACCGAGGAAAAAAAAACAGACAAACCATTACCATAATTCCATCCACTTCGGGCCGCAAGTTGGTTGCTATTTTTCATAGGCAAAGTTTCCACACCATTATGAAGCACCAATGACACGGGGTGGAAAACAAATGTTTTGCTTCACAGTTAAGCATGTAATTATGCACAAATTATGCTTGTTGGGTAGTGTGAGTGATACCGGTACCGGTCTTCTGTGCTGTCCATCGATATGAAGAAAATGCGAAAGAAAAATCGCCTTAAGAATTAACCATCGTTTAGAGAGCGTAATGCTGGAATGGAACGAACATTTTTCTATCTCTCATCTGCCCTGTACTTTTCGATGGGAAAGACTGCCGGTGGGGAGGAAAAGCGACTCGGTGTGAGACAAAACAACACTTTGCTATTAATAAAATGTCCTGCAAAATGGCTGCAAGCCAGCTCCCGGTACGCGACTAACTTTCGCTCGTTAGACGATTCGCGTATGCCCTCGCTAGAAATAAATGTACGGAAAAACGGTCCAGGACGGTTCTGCGCGGACAGGGTGGGAAAATCGGACACTGCCTCCAGGAAGCGGACGCTCGCACGTAGTGGGGTGACAAATTTGGATGTGGCGAATGCAATTATAATTTGCATAAGCTTTTTATGGGTGTTTTATTGCTGCTACCGTCCGCGACGCGAAAGGTCGCCCGTTCCTTCGCTCGGGGGGTTTTTTTGGGAGGATTTTATATTTATTTCACACCCTCAGACGCTCCCGACCGTCTGAACCGGAGCAACAGTGCAACAGTGTAGCGAGCGAAAAACCGGGAGGTTGTTTTTGTTTCTGTGGCAAAGTTGTTCGTGAAAATACGCCCCAAAATCGCTTGCTCTCATCACCTCGGCTTGGGGTGAATGGTAAATTGCTGCGGGCTGCCAGAATAAATTAGTCTACCGGTTGCAGTTTGGCGAAAGTCTTCGCTGGAATGGCTGGCGGTGGCGGTGAAATGTGTAAGTTATCTTTCGTGTGGTTTCGGTGGCGAATGTGTGCAGTGAACAGTAGATTTTTGCTAAAAATTGGTTTCAACACAGCATCTTCAGTTCTACAGCATCTAAATCAACCGGAACGTGGCTACTACGAGTTGCTTCTCTACCGTCGCCAGAATTAAGACACCTCAGCCAATGCAAACACTTTACCAAGAAGAACCGATGGTTCGACACATTTTAAGCACCCCGGAAAAGCGGGAAAACAATATTGTGCGTCTGTGAGCTGTAAGCTGAAGGATTTAAGCCAAGGTGTAAAGTTGTCAGCCACTAAGCCAGAATCAATTAGTGGGTATAAATATTCAAATCGTTGCCGCTGCTGCTTAGAACGCACTAGAACGCAACATCTCTTCTCTCTTTCTCTCTCCCGCTGTTGTTCCCCAACGCTGAGACATGGCACGTGTTTGTGTGCTTTAGCCACTTGGAAGCTAAAATTCTTCGACATATTTATGAGCGTTTGCTTAAATCACTCCCAAGCCCTTTCGAAGTGAGGTGAAATCCACCGGCAAACCTTTATCAGCCTTCTCCCCCCGATGTTTTTGGAGGAAAATTCTACCCGTCAACCCTTCCGCCGCCGAACGTTGGTGTGCAACTGCTAATTAAATTGCTTCCGGAAGGTGTGCTGCTGCTGTTGCTGCTGCTGCCGCGCATACGCACCTTTTGCGGAGAATCCGATACTCACGAACCGGCAAATATGATGCTCGTAAATTGGGACTAAATGGGATTACGGAGTGTGTGTTTGTACGTATACAGTGCTGAATACGATACGGGGAGGCTGTATTAAGAGCAGGTGGATCTTTCGAAACATGCTAATTAAAGTATTGAGAAAAGGCATTCAAGCACAAGGAGCATTTTAAATCCGAAAGGAATAGGATAGGAATCGGACTCGCTCTGAGATAATTGTTGTACTTTAAAATAAAAATTGCAATAAATCTTGCTACTTTGATGCCCGACGCAATCTTAAATAAAGACCGACCTTCTACGAATAGAAAAATTTGACAAAGAAAAGTCGTAAACAGTTGGGTCCAAGACCAGGAATTGTGGCTGCTCGAGTCGGGAAAAAATATTAAATAAAATTGTGACCAAGATTAAAAAAGCCAAAATTAACGCATAATGATCAAGAATGCTAACTTATGAAGGATTAAAATTACTTCATATCCCAAATTCTGATTCAAACAGCTCCGTTTATTACTTCATTCGATCATATTCCTCCTTCGAGAAGAGCATGCGTATTGCCTATCTATTAGGCGCAACCAGGTATGAAGTAACAACCTAGCATTAAGAAATCTGCAAATCTAAATACAATGCCCACCAACAGAATCTCTTCAAAAATATAATCAAAATAATTTAATAAATAAAGTTTATCAATAAAATATATGCAAGACAGAGAAAGCTATTCTAAGACACATGTTTTACAGATTAGTTGAACCTAATTAAAGTACTGCAGCTGGAACTCTGCTTTAATGGGGAGATGCTCATTTCATCAGCCCGCAGCACAGACATCGAGGGGTATACTACCAGCGGATAACTACAACAGTATCAGTTGCTCTTTTGTACACGATTACAAGCGCTTGGCTTGTTTCCAAACAAAGCTGACAGTTGCATCTGCAGCGAACCGAGCGCTGAGTGGAGCTTTGTGTTAAAATAAACTCCAAACATGCAAAATCCGATCACTGCCAACGATTGCCCGGTGCGGTCAGCGTCACGCGGCGCCAAACTCCGGAAGGGAATGGAACAAACGATTAAAAAAGCGATTTACAAAAATAAAACCTCCGCCGCATTGCTTCTCATCTCTCCCCCTTTTCCCTCTGCCACACGGCAAAAAATCCACTTAGCACTACAAATTCACCATGAAATTACCTAATGAAAATGTTTCCGCGGTGTAGCATTGATTTACCCCTGGCGCGTACTGGTGGGACGTACCGAACTCGTTACAGGCTCATAAAATGTCAACATGCGCTTCCGGTCGCTGTCCTGCCTCTGTCCACATGTCCACAGGGTCTCCCTTGTGTGTTGTCACGAAGTTGAATTTACCAGGCAAGGATTCGGGCTGTTTTTTTCATTCTTACCGGACTCCAGTTTTCCAGTTGATCGAACACACGCATCACGACGATCGTGGCACGCAGATGGACGCATCGAATTGGAATCGTAATCGCCGCCCCGAATGCCGATGATGCCGACGGGGAACGGGCATCGACGGGTGTTGCATATTTAAAATTGTCCACCCCCATGCCCACTCACGCCGAATGGACAATGGCAACAGAGAAGATGCGCTGGGTTTGGGATTTTGCGGGTGTAAATTTGTCCGGTTCATGATTTGATTTTCAAATGCTTTACACGGTTCCAAACAGCAGCACGGGTTTGGTCCCTGGTTTGCCCCGCCCCGATTTAAACCGTCCCTTCGAAACAATGCATTGTGCCAAGGATGAATTCAAATTGACTGTTTCATTACACACGCGACAGCATTGAAACGTTTACGGAATAATTTTGAAACACCAGCAGTCGGTGGATGGATGGAAACGGTTATATTGGCTTTTCAAACCTTCAATCATGGTGGTGGGGGGGGGGGGGGGGGTGGGGGTGGGTTCTTTGTTTTCCATCGATAAAGAGCGCTTTGACGGCACTAACCAATGAAACACAAAAGGGAATGAAAATTCAAAGCAAATAGTGGCTTCATGCCGTACGGCACAAATGGCGCCTAAATGTAGGCAATTCGTAGCGAATTAGAAACAACAAGAGTCATAGCCACAATCGTTGCACTTTTACAGATGGGGAAAACGGGTGCAAATGCTTCAAAATGATGTTCCAAAATGCACTTCAACAAGTGCTAATTATAAATAATAAACAGATGCTTTAATTAGAACACCTGTTTTATCACATCCAGCATTCGACTGCGCGCGCTCCTGTTGCTTCTCGTGCGGTGCAGCTCCCACAGCTACCAGCTTCCATGCATCATTGTAAGCTTCGGGTTTTCCTTCACTTTTTAAACGCTCCTTCCCGCCCGGCTCGAGCACAGCAAGCCGGAAACAATAAAGCCCACTCAAAGTCTGAAGCTCGTTCGTTTCGTGAGGCTTTCGGGGAGAGTTTTGAAAAAGGGAGAATGAAAAAAAAGCAGCCTTCCCAGAACAACTCACAACAACTTCCCATTTTTGCGCAAGAGTAACTTCATCGTTCCCCATCGAAAATCGTCCCACAGGAACGAATTGGAAGGTTGGGCCCCCACAAACGCTCCAGAGCGGGTAATGGTAAGCCCCCCCATTCACAGTTTGCCCGCCATTCCAACGCCAGCAAAGAGGAGGTGTGGGAACATTTCGAACGAAAAGGGGGAGCCGAGGTTTTAGGCGGAAGGTGTTTGGAATTATTTATTGCTCGAATTTATTTTATTTATGCGCTTTTATTCCAGCACATGTACCGATAAAGCGATTTGTTTTCCCACTTTTACGGTGGCAGAAAGGAACTGAAACTCTGTGTGTGTGTTACACAAAGCATCCGGTGGAAAAGGACTTTCGATGGAGACTGGTGCAGAACTGAAAACAAAGCGCACATTACACATACACACGGACGCGGGGAGGGCAGGCAGCTGCAACAGAACAAAAGCTGGTACCGGGGATTCACGAAAGCTGGTTACAGTGGCAGAGAAGAAAATCGGAGTTCCAGAGCTAATCGAACCAACAAAAAAAGAGTCACGGAATGATGGACTGCAAAAATGCAATGAAATGTGAGAACAGTTCACGGGCGTAACGGGCATAGGCAGAGAAGCTGCCGGCAGGAGAGTTGAGCGATTGATGGGATTTCTGGCTGTTTTTTTTCTCGTTTGAGTTGGTTTTGCATGTCCACTAATGTGCAGCCATTGATGCATTTCACGCGAGCCAGATGTGATTGAAGGATGGATACATTAGCGGAACCGATGGGCTGACATCACAGGGACATTGGGGGACATTGGCTAATGGATGAAAAATGCGTTGGTATTTGTTTTAGATTTTAACACCTTTTTTCATAATCGTAGGAGCATTCAAATTGATAGAATAGGCTTATAAAAGAATAGCTCCTAAAAGTATGCAATTTGCTACTAAAATAATATTTTTTAAATAATTATTTTCAAACATAAAATTGTACGAAAAAATTTTTAAGTAATATTTTACGTTTTTAGTATAGTTGTTTGTTCATCTGAATTTATAATAGTAATTACTAAAAAAAAATCGAGGCACAAAACCACCATCAACAGTTTAGCCCCTGAAAGTATGCAAAAGGGGCACATTTACATGAGAAAAATTGATTTTACCCCAGTTGTATTTTTAGAGGTTACTTTTTAACGTTTTGTACAATTGAAAAGTTACGATAAAAAAATTATCAAAAAATATATACAATCCGCATATCAAAACAACATGCTAAACTGCTTTCATATTTGTTATTCTAGCTCATTGAAGTATGCAAAGCACTAAACAAAATAAAATTATACTTTAAAATAAAGGACCACAAAACAAATGTAAATAAATAAATGAACAATGCAAAGTACATTCTAAAAGCTTGTAGGATTTTTTACCCCTCACCAACCGCTCAAAAACATAAATAACTCTATCCTATCAATCGTGCCATTATCTCGCAACCCCAACATTCAACACAGTTGTATTGGCTCATCTAAGGCTTAACCGGTTGTATAAAATGTACGAAAAAGGACATTATAAAATTACCCCGACAAACCAACATATTCGTGCAGCGCAAAAACAAAAAAAAAACCGAACCAAGAGACACCTGACAAATCGGTCTCGCCGAATTTGATTGACCAATTTTTCACGCGTTATCCGGCGTTATCCGGCTGGTGGAAGAGCGTGTGTGGGCTAAATGTGACAAACACACACACACACATACACACGCACACGAACGGTCACAAAACACAGACAAACGATTGGTGCGGCCATTCTCATCGCATCGAGTGTCGATTGCAAATCGTCCATCCGGCCGGCCCAACCACACACGGCCGGCCATCTGCCTGGTAGTGACCAGTAAAATGTGTGTCCTGTGGAAACATGGTCCGCCGATGTTGTTCATCGGCTCGAAAAATGGCTCGCGGTAAACATTTCGATCATTCCGCCAGGCAATAACTCTGTTTTTGTCACCCCTGCCCCCTTTCACTCGCACTTCTCCCCCCCCCCCCCCCCCCCCCCGTCAGTGCGTTTGTGTGTGTGACAATGAATCATCCAGGTGGATACATCGAAAAGCGTAACGGAAAAAATAACCTTCCCAACCTCCTAAATTACGGTCAGCAATGGTCCGGTTCCGGTAGAACGGAGTTTGGTTTGGAGCGGGAGGTTGAAAGCGCAAAAACAAAACAAAAAATACGCGCTCAGTCGAGAGAGGTGGAAAAACAACAAGCCCTCGAACATGCCGACGGACCGCGCGCGGACGATCCAGACAGCTGGAAGTGATGAATGATTTCATATTAAATAATTTATTAAATACCATAAAGTCACAGCAGACTGTGAGCGACCGGGTAGTACAGGGCCTAAAAGGTCGTACGCCCATTTGACCCATGGAAATGAAGCGTTTCGATGAAGTGGTCGCATTTCCATGCGTGGCATTAAAGCGGTGGGGTGAGGGCAAAAAGAAAACTTATCCAGTCGGGTCCAAAACAACAAAAAAAACAAGGCAACCCGTCACTACAACATCCAACATATTACACTAGGCCTGACCAGCCACAGAGTTACCGCAGACTCGCAACTAACCAGTTTTACCGTCCTGCAATATATACACTAACGCACTGCGTGTGCCATAAATTTATTCGGCCGGTTCATTTTCGACTCACAACGTGGCGCGGCTAGAAGTGGACGGCGTAGCGAGGTGGCGAGCGTTTTCTGCACCACCACCAGCATCAACCATCATCGCCAGGGATTCATGACACTCTACGAGCGGCTTTTTTCCGGAGCGGCTGTTATTGCGTCTACCGGGGAAAGGAAAGTGTTGCCAACGACAAAAGGCTTCTGGTAGAAGGAAAATAATAAAAACATCCACAACGCGACACACACACCCAATGGGTTACAAACTTTCTGTTCAACCATTACAGTTTTTGTGGTAAAAACAAAGCTTGAGCTGACGGTTTTTTTTTTTCGCTTTCCGTCCTCCTTTCGGTGCCTTTCTCTGGTGGCGAGAAAGAAAATTTGAAATGGAAATGTGCAGCAGCAGGCCATCGGTGGAAACACTTTGAACAGGCAGCCACTGCCATTTGGAATGGAGATAAATTTGGTGGAACTAGTAGTTTGTGTGTGCCAACTATTCCTACAGTGCGTATCCGGTTGCTCGTGGCTTTTGATCGCAATAAATGTAAAGTTCGCGTTGCGACAAATGTGACGAAAAACGATTCAAGACCCGTTAACGGCACGCAATCGATGAGCGTGAACGAGCTTCTTGTGTTAAACTGTACGATAGCAAGACGTGGAATTTGAATAAAGAAAACAATGTTAGTGTGCTCTTGCATAGTTTGAGAAATTAATTTGAATGACGAATCTTCTTTATCACACACCAGATAAAACGGGCTGGCATTTGGTCTCAATCATATCAAGCGTATTTAACGCCTAAAAGTATGGAAATACAGGCCGAAATCTAGCGGCGTATAATTAGATTAAAACGATCAGACTCTAGTTCAAAACGTCCAAATTTGTATGAAGAAAAACATAAAAAGTTGCACTGCGAAGGACATTGCATAGTTTTAGGCGCATACAAGCATGAAAAGTGAATGGCTTATGGTGTACGTATACGATTACGTTAACTAAACTTTTTTATGATTCTATGCCGGTTTAAGCATAGGATTTTGTTATTCATCATAGTTATAGCTAAACATTAAATCTATGATATACAATTTTTGTTATTGCATAACTTTAGGCGCAAATATCTTAAATCCAGTGCAAAAGCAATGGTATTACGAGGGTTAATTTTGAATTATTTTTGATACATGGAAATATTAACGCAAAGGATTATTTTAAATCCTTTTTGAAGCATGAAATTATTTGTCACAAGTTTTAGGTTTCAAGCAAATAGATGAAATAAATGAAGACATCCTTACAATCTGCGATGGATTGGATACCTCTTCAAAAAGTGTGCTGGTCTGCTAAAACCAATAAACCAGGGAAACACTACCAAAAGACTCTCCTTTCCCTATCTATTTGTTCAAAGTAATCACTGTCGAAAGGCAAATTTTAATAAGAATTTAAAAAAACAGCAAAGAAAAAGACAAAACAACAAGAGACAAATTTGTGTCAAAAATATTATGAGCAACATTAAAAGCTTTCCCGATTTTCCCGAATTTGATTGTTATTCGAGGAAATAAACTTTTAATTTCATTCCTTCGCGTTCGACAGTGAGCGCACATAGAGTAGAGGTCCTTCCAGCGCAAGGAAAGTATCGGATTTGATGGCGGTGGGTCACATTTGTTGACAATGAATTTTCCGCTCGCGAAGGGACGTGTGATAGGGCACGAAAAACGGAAGGGGCAAAGAAAAAGAAAATGGAAAAGGCGAACGGTATTAAATTCAGGCTGCAGCGTCCAGGCCGATGGCTAGCGCCATAACTAGTTCATCGGTAATAAAACACACACACACATACATACACACAAATACATGCGCCGAATAAAGGAGGCACTGCATAATGGAGAGGACTGAATCAGTGCTTTTGCGTTACTCTATTTGATCGATGGTTGGTTGGTTGGTTGGTTGGATGGTTTGGTTGGAGGTCGTCGTGCATACCTTTACAAACCTCTGCACGCTCCGTTCTCGACCTAGTTTTGCCGCACACGGTACTGTGTGTGAGAATGCTTAAGCCACGTGAGCCAACGCCAAAGTTTTGGCGTTCGTCCGGCGAGGACGTGAGCGGAGATGGCTGAGTATTGGAGGTTCGATGGAGAGGGTAAAGTTTCATAATCAGCAACCAGCTACCACAACGTAAGCGAGTTGAGGGTTAATAATGCAGTGGGAACAGTGCTGTACACAATTATTGCGGCAACATAAAGCAGTTTTTTAGGGACAAAAACAAGCCTTTAGATAAAAATTGATTTTGACGCCTGAATGTACGCAATAAGGCTGATTTTCGATTTTTATGTTTCTGGTTTGGAATTACACAAATATTTTTATAGCTTTTATTGTTTATTTCATAGCGATAAAATTAAGACAAAATGAATGAATTATTCTAAGATATATCCTTGGAATATCCGGAATGTACAAAATATGGCAAATCTGTAAAATGCGTGTCTACAAGTGTCTTTTTCATGCACTTCGTGCACTCGCACACACTCACACTTATCAATGGAGCCATCGTTATGAGGTCGTGAAAAATGGAGATAAAAAATGGCTCCCCCTCCCCAACAACCCACACAATATCAGCTCAATAAAATCCTTGCGGTGGCGACCTGCATTGAACAGGCCTATACGTCAGGGTAACACACCAGCTTATCGACCAAACCGCTCCAGCCCCCGATTCATCCTTCCATTGCAATAACTTTCCCACCCATACCACCGCGCTGCTCGTAAAAGCTCAACTCACAATCCACCGTCAACCGGGCAGGATTGTACAAGTGAAAACTCATCTGCTTTCCACACAGCCAGTGTAGACTTTTCGTTTCCCCAGTTCCCCAGTAGTTAATTTGCTATTTGAATAGGGTGCCCGTGCGCGCGCGCGTGTGTGTGTGCCCGGTGAAACCCAATGAGCCAACGGGTTTTTCTTCGGACCCTGCCACGAATACCGAGCCGGTTCATTATTTATCCTTCCCAGTAGGTGGATTAGAGAAAGCACACGGTTTTCCACAAACCTTTTCCGCACTGCTTAACAAGAAAAGCGATCTGTTGCTGTGGTTGTTTTGCACTTCTTTTTTCCCTCTCTCTCTCTCGCTCACCACACACTTGGCATCCTTTTGAGCAACTTAGTTTTTCTTTTCTCTTCTGCCTCACTTTGGAAAGCAATGCTTCCCGGTCGGTATGCTTGTAATGTTCTTGAACAAGTTGCATCTCTCTTGCTGGGTGGCATGTCAAAAGTAAACCACAGGAAGCCACAAACAGCGCACTTTGCAACAAAAGTGGCACAAGAAACAGACGAAAACGAGTACCACCTCTCGTCCTTGGCAAAAGATTTCTTTTTGCAACTTTTGCTGCAACATTTTCCACTTCGTCATGTAACGGTGCGCGCGTACGTCACAGTGCTGTGCTTTACAACTTACAAGCGTTTTTTTTTCTCTCCCCCTCCTGGCTTCTTCTTCGCAGAAGTGCAATGACACTCGGTCGTTCGGACGGGGATGTCGGAGTTAAAGGAAAAATGCATGGTAAAGTGCATTCGGCTCTTTTGTCAAAGCTTTTTCTTTGCATTCAGCTTCCATAGCTTGTACTTTTTTCTGAACCAGTTTGACACGAACGAACACGCTGGTTGTTGGATGGCAACAAGTGTATGCTCCTTGACCTGGGCGCCTTGTAGCAAAACCGAACGCTTATAATTGGTGCAACGTGACAAAGATGTTATGTGCCGGCACATCTTGCCGGGTTAACCGAGAGCCTGCAGCAGTTGGTTGTGTGAGAATGACAGTTGAAAAGTTTTGCCCAAAGCCCCCACTCACTCGGGCAGCTGGTTTTTGTAGATAATTTTTCAAGTAATCTTCATCGGAAGCATGTGGTTGAGTTGAGGAGTTTGAAAGTTAATTTTTTTCCTGCCGGAGGGTTTTTACTCGAATTTAGCCTGTTGCTTGTTGATTTTGGGAGCATACCTGTAACGATAAAAAAGAGGAAAAACATTTTAGTTTCTTGTGATAAACAAGTAGCTAAAATTAAAAAAAATCGTTTACAAAAACACTGTGGCAAAAAAATATCTATTAAAATAACTTTTCCTCCACAAATTGCATACATTTAGGCGTATTCAACGATTTTTTTAATTTTGATACGAAAACGCAATCGCTCCCACAGTGATATCGCACACTGTAAAATAAATTACAAAAAGCTTAATACCAATTGTGCTACAAAGTTGTTTAAATGTCCATTTAAGCGATCGAATGTCCATGCTATCTGTCAAACGACAACCTCCCTGTCCATCGTATAATGAAAGCGCATAAATCTTTCCCACCCGTTCACAACACCCGCTACCCGATTTCCCGCAATCCAAGTTTGAATCCAATACCACGCCACATTTTATGCAACAAAAACGTTCAAACCGATGGCTATAGCTTACGCACTATTGTTAATATCATTCTAAGCTACCCACCATCCACTCGGTGAAGGGAATGGCTAGCGAAGGGGATGAAAACCCTTCATCCCATTCATCAGATACAGTTCATTGATGCAAACCCCGTTTAACCAACTTCATATATTCGCCAACGGATGGACATACGCACCCAAGCTCACGATAAAAAAAATACCCTTAAACCACCATACATCAGCAACAGAACATATGCCTGCAGGTCCCCGTTTTCCAGAACCTCCACGATCCGTCCAACACTTCGTCTCGGATGCTGATTCGGGCGATAATTTTATCACATGCAGGCAAACACACCTGCACAAACGTTCGTGATGCATTTCGTTCAGGTGCCAATAAGCGTGGGATGAAAGTGAAGCCCACACACACACACACACACACACACACTTTGAAGCTCTCGCAGAAGCATCCCGAGAAGCGCTGATTCCGTGTACACGCCCTGAAGTGGCCCCGCGTCAACGGCGATAATTTATTCATGATCGTAAAAATAATAAATTCATTAACATTAAATTATAATTATTACAATTATGCACTTTACCAGGCGCTCCGGTCAGACAGAGTGTGTGTGAGTGTGAAAGTGCCGCCTGCACTTTTCTGTAGCGCCGGAGAAAGCAGGACAGGCAGCATCATTTCCCCATTCCAATTTATCCTTTGTGCGGTTTCATTCGCACACCATTCTCGGTTTGCTCGCTTTTGCTCCCTCGATATTGACGATGTCATTGCGTTTCGATGCATTTATTTTATGCATTGTCCTGGTGGACCAGGTGGACCAGAACCAGTACCACGGCGGGTCAGAATGGGACAAAGCATTTAATGAACATTCATTACGAGAGTCTCACCGGTTGGGAGTGGTTTTTCACGGTAGCATCGGAACAGCTACCGGGCAGGGTGAGGTACTCTTTTTTCGTCTTCTTGCTGCTTGCTGCGTGCTTTCAGCTCGGTTCAATATGTTTTCCCGTATGGTTGGAGCGATACGGTTCGATGGCGATTAGATTCACTGTAAGCTCATCATTAAACATGTTCGACAGCCGATGTCATGGAGGCGCCTGGTGGCTGACAAAAAATACCAATTCAGGGAGGAAAAAACGATGGCGAACACTTAATGACATAAAATTAACCGGAATTTGTTAACTTGAAACCATTCTTCTATTTTGTTTAACATTGTGTGTGAGAGAAGTTTGGATTTTTTTATGAGCAATAAATATCAAATATAAATGGTTTATTGTTCCAATTGATTTACAATAAATGAAACATTACTTAAATATGTTATTAAAAAATCATTATAAATCAAAATTGCAATTGAAAGTATTCTGCATCATGTAGAACACTAAATAAATCCCCTCAAACTATACAACTAATTCCCTTTTAATATTGTGTCCCACCAGAAAGCTAATCTCTGAACGACCTACATTTGCAACGGCCGTCAGGACACCTCAAACAGGTGTGCTCAAACAGGTACGCACCGTAAATCACCGTCGAGACAGGTTGAAACCATCTAACCTAGGGCTTTTATCCCTATTTCTAACCCAACCCCTAGATAGAGGATCGCTTTTACGAGAACCAAATTCAAGCAACGGCGACAAAAAAAGAAACACTTAAACACACACACACACACAAAAGAGAAAGGTTCACAAAGATACCCTCATCGGCTGAATGGAAGAACTATAGCGAAATCTTCATTTGAAGTGACATGAGAAAAATACGAATCCGTTTCTATTTGCCTTCGCTCCCAAGGCACCCGTGCGTCCTTGGAACCGATAGATAGAAGACCGAAAACGTCCGGTCCGTTTTTATTGTGGTTCCGGCCCCCCCACCGTTTAAGGAAGGTTTGCGTTTGAAATTATTCATGGGAAAAATGTAAATATCCATGCCCAAAAACGGTAAGCACGCAGGAAATCTACCTGCTACCGATGGCTAATGCTTCATCACCGGGGCAGGTTGCATGAACCTGCCCAACAACAACAACAACAAGCCAGGTTAAAGGGTTAAGAGCGAAATGGGGTTAGGAGCAAAACAAAAATACTCAAACAGCCACCGGTGGTTGTGATCTTTCAGTCGCTTAATCTTTGTTATTATTTTTTGTTCCACCCCGTGCTCTCGCTCGCTCGTTCTCGCATTTCAACGATCAAACGTGCCACTGGATGTCCCTCTTTTTTTTTCGACGGCGACCCATCCCTTTCGGTGAGTGTGTCCTTCTCGCTTTCAGACAAAAAAAAAAGTCCCTAAACAAACGCCCTCCAGTGGTGAGTCGTCTTCGGTTGGTGTGCGTACGCGTGGAGCGTAGATCAGGAAGCAAGCCTCGGCACAAAATACAACGGAAAACCAAACGGAATGAGAGGATTTAATTTAACAAATCTTATTTAAATATTATTCTACGGCTGTGATACCTTGGCCTACCGGTACTTGGTACTGGTGCTGGTCTGCCTAAAGGGCTAAATTATCCGCTGATTCACAGGAAACACAACTCTCTGCACGCTTTGAATATATTGAAGCTTAGAGTGAAAATGTTTAGAAAATGTTTAGAAAAGATGGATAAAGTAGGATAAACACTACTGCTGGGTTTTAAATGGTTTGGACACAGTTGTCTGTTATGAAATTATGAAAAGGATCTCTTGGAGAACATTAACAATGAAATTTGAAGTTTACAGAAAAGGAGCGAAAAAAATTTTCCATATAATTTTTGAAATTTCCTTAAATATTAAATTCAAAACTAAAATACATGAGAGCCTTTTTTGGAAAAGTTTGACAACATTAACCCTTACTAATCATATTTTGTGTGAGTTCACGGGGTGCTTCTTGTTAGTCCTACCCTTTAATGCTCCCTAACCCTACTCCACTAATCTCCATTCCCCACAGTTTATCAATAAAACAGGCCCCGAAATAGGTTTGGTAGGAGAAGAAAAAAACCAAACCACAAAAATGAAGCAAAAAAAAAACAGCGTAACCTGGAAGAAACATACACATTTTATCGTCACGATAACTCACCATTACACCGTCGGTCACAGTCGGAATGGAAAGTACCGAAAGTACAACTCATAAAAATGTCCAAACGCGGGCCCACACACGCAAAACGCGCTGTCGTAAATTTTATTTCCCAATGGGTATAAAATGGCTCATTTTTTTCCCCGGGTTTGGTTTGGGCTGTGGTTTGAGTCTTCGTTTAGCGAGCGGGAGCTTGCCATGCCAGTTAATGTGAGGCCTTTCACGCATCTTCCTTACTCCGCACCGACCACACAAACCGCGGGGGGGATAGGTTTTGCGTGTTTAATTATGCATCATTGCAATTATCTCCGTTCGGGGCGTAAGTGGTGCAGTTGCCAAAGCTTTTCCAATCGTTCGAATAAACATAAAACCGCTCGAAATCGGCGTTCGGTAGCTTGTGTGAGTGTCGGAGATCGGATAATGTTTGGATGTGAGCGGAGATACAATTCTTTACACTCGATTGCACTATTACCAAATACAGTGAGAAGAAGCGATAAAGAAGGACCCCATACCGTAGGGGATTTCTCTGCGGAATTGAATCCATATTTTACTTATTTTATTTACATCCGTTATCTTATTCACCCGAGCAGCATCAAGTTTTTATTTCCTCTAAATTATTCCCATTGCCCAAACAAGAAAAAAGGAAAGAGGATTCCAAGATACGAATCATCGCGCTTCATCCGCTCGCTAAACACAACCCCAAACCGAGATGTTATCGTGCCCCGGTGTAAATACCATCGACAAACAGCAAAAACGGGGCTTCGCGGCGTTAAGAGTACCCTCGAGATAAAACACACGCACACGAACACATTTACGGCTTCATCCAATATGGATTGTGAGTGAATAATTTATTGATGAACAAAAAAAAGGTGATCGTGGTCGGAAGGCATTTCTTTTCCACAGCCAGTTTGAGCCAGCTAGCCAGCCCGAGCCGGGAATGAAATGAAAATTTGATCCGCTAACAACACGCAACACCGACAGCATCCTTGTGTCTGCAGGGAAGGCGGGCAGGCTACATAAACCGGGTGGCAAGCCACAAAAAAAGGGTCAGTAAACATCGGAGGCGTTGAAGCTGGGGTTAAGGTTGAGGTATAAAAATTGCATACACATCCTTTTTCTTTCTTTCCACGCCTCGCCTCAGACCTAATAAGGCCCTCCCCGAAAGGTGTTCGCCAAAAGTACGTTAGGAATCAAAAATTGACAAGAGCAAAATGGGAGATCCTTTTTTTCGGCTGGCTTCATAAGACAAAAGTCTTCAAAACCGATTCGCTCCCCCTGTTTTTACGATTTGGCTCGAGTATTTTCCGGTACTGTCCGGTGACAGACACACAGAAATTCGCACGCATTAGCAGACCGACGACGAGGGAAACGGATATCCGGGGTGGTCCCCACACACGCAGCAGGTCCTCACCCATCATGGGAACGCGCAGGAAGCACGCGGACGAAACAACCCCTTTCGATCGTAAAAACCTTTCGTGGCACATCACAAACGGGGCAAACCCGAAATTTACGACACACCTTGCGCACGGGAATCTTATCCGTTGCGTATTCGCGGTTGCGTAAGTAATGCGTGTGTCCTTATTTGTCTGGTAATCCCACCGGAAAAAAGAATGTGGAAAGGCAGGGAGAACGTACCGGAGACTTGGGACACAAATAATTTAGCACAAACATTTGGTATTTATGACATACGTTACGAGCGAGCCCGTTGCATAGTGCTTCACAGTCATTCGGTCAAAAAAAAAAAAAACCAAAAATGGGAACCTGATCGGGGATCGTAAAAAAGAACGCTGTAACGACCTTCTATTTTCTACCTTCTCGAACATGGAGAAGCATTTGTTTGGAGTGCGTGAACAGGCGTGCGCACATCGTCGGGAAACAGGCTTGAGACATTATGGTTTCTTATTGCCAGGACGAAACAAGGATCTCACGACTAACAAACGCTAGGTCGTCGGCGGAACCAAACAAAGCAAAAAACAAGACGAGAATAAACAACATAAAGTTGGTAAGTATTTTCTTATTTTTCATTTACATTCTCACACCGAGAGGGACAACCGGGAGACGGGCTTTCGATATCTAACTATGCAGCCAGGCGAACACTGATCGGGACGGTGCTGTCGGGTGTATTGAAGAAGAACTAATATTTATGATTACATTACCGCAATAAATGTAATTACACCACCACACCACACCACACCACCACACCAACCCCCAAAAAAAAGGGGTTGGTCGAGGATCAAATTATCATAGCCGAGCGGTTGCATGCCTTCCATGAGTTTTTTTTTCTTTCGAAGAGAAATTATACTCTCCCTGTATCGGTCTCTGTAACTGTAACTCAACTTCGTCGTATCGTGGTGAATTTTCCCAGTCAAAGCTTATACCCCACTTGTGTCACTCAGCGTTTACATTAAACTTTTTGCGCTAGGAAAAATAAACTTTATCGTCAAACAGAACAGCGAAACCGGGGACAGCGACGGGATTGATGGAATTTAAATAGTTTTCTTTTTACCGATTGGGGAAAGAATTGACTCGCTCACACTCTCTCTCTCTCTCCCTTTGCAAGCGTTACAGAGTAAATTTGAGTAAGTTTACTTTCGTTGTGGTTTCTTTAATAAAGTTTTGCTATTATACGATCTTGGAAGACTTTTTTTCGCTCTGATTTTGCGATCAAAAAGGAGAAGAAATCTTGAAGCGAACTTCACTTTAGAGTTTATCTCCTTTAAAGTTAGACGAAAGATCGGTTATTGACAAAAGCAGTTCGACAAAACACTTGAAAATATAATTGATTCATTTAAAGATAGCTTTGTTATACAAATTGCATACATTTCGGCGGTGATTTGTATTTGTGTCGTATTTTCTCTTGATTTGTTTGAAAATGAAATGAAATGTTTTGTTTGAATTTGAAAATATGAAAATTATGTCCTTCTTCCCATAAAGGCATTTATCTGATTACAGCCTGCATGTATGCAATTTTTTTTCTAGTTCGATTTTGTAGCATGTTCGCTTAACACGTTCAGCAGCGTTGGATTATTTTAATATTAAATTAAAATTTATTAAATGCAAGACATCCGTTTTATCTAGCATAACAATCCGTTTACATCTACCTTCATAGCGTTAACAAAGTTCTGACGTGTTTACCCCTAAATGTATGCAATTGTTTACTAAATTCTGTTGCATTGCCAATTTTCCTAAAGCAACCTTATCTTTTCTGCTCTTATTTGAAACTGTTGATTAGGAAATATGAATAGGAAATGTTTGCAACCTTGTATGAATTTTCAATTTAAAAGTTCAAGCTTCATCATCATCAAACTTTAAATATTTTGCTGCCCATTTGTTGGCCACCCTTGTTCCATTCAAACATCGAAAACTATTTTTCCTTATCAGCAATTGCCATGTACATGTTTTTTTTTTTACTCCTTCTTCCCACAATCTTGAAACCGCTTTCGAGCTTCAAACTCTGCCTGTGAAAATGTTCACGAAAGGGGGTGGTTGTGATATATTTTGAGGATTGAAGTGAGACTGTGTGCACTCGTATCGCTGGTCGGTTTGCAACTGTGTATTCGTTTGTCCATAATGATTTACATGTAATTCGAGTAGTTCGTGTAAGTGTATAACAGTCGAGTAGTCCTAATCTTAATCCTTAATTGTCTACTGTTTAATTCGTGAAATTTAAATGCATGCTCGAAAATTGTAATATTAAATCCTGTAGTTCAAATGCAGGCAAGATTATATAATTATTCTAATTCCCACATTCCCGGCCACCAAAGAAGGAACTTCTTTAAATTTCATGCAAATGTGAATTCAAAACTAATCGTGTACTCCTGACGCAATGCTTATCTCCTATCTGCCTGTTATCATGTGTGTGTGTGTATATGTGGGTGCGTGTGGGCGTGTGTTTGTTTATCTTGATCCGTGATTGACACTTGTGAATGTAAACAATGTAGCGTGGTTTACAAGTGCGCATTAATCAGTGCATGTGGTTTCCGTGGTTTCAAGATGACTTAGCGGGTCTGGATTTGGTAGAACAGCTAGACGATTAGCTGCGCGGACGATATGCTTCCCTGAAGCAGTGCGCAGTGTAACAACGCGAACTACCCCGTCCTTTCCTGGATGTACTGCAACGATGCGCCCCATGGGCCAAGAGGTAGGATGAACATTGTCTTCCTTAATGATCACCAATTGATTTTGTTGTAGGACGGCTGCTTTACCGGAACAATATTTGGCCCGGGCTTGTAACTGTTGCAGATACTCCGGATACCATCGGGCCCAAATCGATTGGAGATGTTTTTGTACCAATTGGTATTCCTTCAGGTGATTGCTCGGCGTATTGGTGTAATCGATGTCTGGTACCGCTTGCATATTGCCACCGACAAGGAAGTGGCCCGGTGTCAGTGGTTCTAAATCACACGGCTCATCGGATAAAGGTGTTATTGGCCGTGAATTTAAACATTGCTCTACCTGGGCAAGCAAGGTAAGCATGTTCTCCTGCGTGATGCTTGTAGTGCCGATGGTTCTAATGATGTGTTTTTTAGCTGCTTTCACCGCTGCCTCCCATAAACCTCCAAAATGCGGCGCTCTCGGTGGGATGAATTTCCACTTCATCTGATTCGTCGCGCACCAATCAAATATTGCAGCTCGATCGTGTTCGTCGCATTTAAGCATCTTGTAGATGCGATTCAGCTCGTGCGCGGCTCCCTTGAATGTGGTTGCATTGTCGGAGTGAAGTTCCCTGATTTGACCGCGGCGTGCAACCAAACGACGAAGTGCATTTATGAATGCTGTTGAGGTTAAATCGCCAACCAGTTCGATGTGTACCGCTCGTGTTGAAAAACATACAAAAATAGCGATGTATGCTTTGATCGGACTTCTGTTGCGGATGGTTGGTTTTAGGTAGATTGGCCCGCAGTAATCCACTCCGCATACCGAGAATGGCCTTGTTGGTGTGACGCGTGATGTTGGCAGATCGGCGATAGTTTGTTTGATGAGTGTTGGTTTTACCTTAAAACACGCGTGGCAAGTGTGGTACACGGATTTGCACAAATTGCGACCACCAATAATCCAAAATCTTTGGCGCAGAGTAGATAGCAGCAATTGTGGTGCAGCATGCAACTTTTGCAAGTGAATCGAAACAGCTAGTAGTGCGGCAAGTGGGTGCTTTGAAGATAAGATGACCGGGTGTTTTTCTGCTTCTGTTAGTTGTGCGTTAGTGAGCCGGCCACCGATGCGCAGGATCCCGTCGATGTCGATGAAGGGTGAGATCCACTTCAGTTTGGAGTTCTTTGGAATCTCTTTGCCCTTCTGTAGGGCTTGTATCTCCTCGAAGAAAGTGTCTCGTTGTGATAGGTAACACAGTTTGAGTTCTGCCGCCTTGAGTTCGTCCGTAGTGAGAGGTGGTATGTGTTTTGAATGTGCCGTATTTCCCTTGTGAAGCTTCGCGTTATGAATAAAGCGCAAGCCGTATGCAACAACCCTTTGCAGTGTGTGGTAAGCCGAAATTCGGGAAAACAACCTGTTCCGAAATTCGCAGATTGTAGATGTTGTTGCAACCCGTGGTGAAGTTAACCTCTCCTCCTCTGCGCTCTCAGCCTCGTTTGGTGGTGAAGTGTTTTGTGGCCAATCTTCAGCGTTGCGTGCTAACCAATGTGGCCCGTGCCACCAGCGTTCACATGCCAATAGTTTCTCTGGTGTTAAGCCACGCGAGATGTCGTCTGCTGGATTGTCGGTGCCTGGAACATGCTTCCAGCACTGTATGCCGGAAGTTTGCTGGATTTTAGCCACCCTGTTGGCTACGAACGGCTTCCAGCGATTTGGTACGGAGTTCAACCAGTGAAGTACAGTCATTGAGTCGGTCCAACAGATTGTAGTAGCAGAAACCTTCAGTGAATTAATCACCTTCTCGTGTAGGAGTGTGGCCAATCGCGCTGCACATAATTCCAACCTAGCTATAGAGTGTGAGTTAGATAATGCGACGACTTTCGACTTGGCTGTTAGCAGCTGTACGGTGACTCCTTCCAAGCCTTCAGCGCGGATGTAACAACAAGCGCCGTATGCTAGTTGTGATGCGTCAGCAAAGATGTGTATTTGCAGACTTGTGGCCGTGCGTTGAGCTATGTACCGTGGTATTCTCAGGTTGCGCAGTGAGGATAAGGTAGAGTGGAAGTTCAACCATTCTTGCTGTAGGTGCGATGGTAGCTCGCTGTCCCAATCCCACGATCTTCCGTTCTGCTTTAGAGCCCACAGTTGCTGCATGAACATTTTGGCGATGATGATCGTTGGACCCAGCAACCCGAGGGGATCGAATATTTTAGCTATGTATGACAAAACTAGCCTTTTTGTCATGCGGGATGGTGTAGGTGGTATATCGATCCGAAAACGTAGAGTGTCAGCAGCTGGTTCCCACATGATACCTAACGTGGAAACCTGCTTCGAATCCTTCCATTCATGCGTTAGTTGAACTGCTACATCTTCAGACGGCACGGTTTGCAATGCTTCGGTGCGGTTTGAAGCCCATTTCTTCAGTGTGAAACCAGCTGAATTTAACATGCCTGATATCTGCTTCTGCATTTCAATCGCTTCATAGATATCATCGGTACCCGTTAACAAATCATCAACGTAGAAGTCGTTTAGGACAGCGTTCACTGCCAGCGGGTACTCTTCCTTGTTGTCAATAGCAGCTTGTTTCAAGGTCCTTGTAGCTAGAAAAGGAGCTGATGCTGTGCCGTACGTAACCGTCTGTAGTTCAAAGGTTGAGATGGGTTCAGCAGGATCTTCTCTGTACCGGATGCGCAGATATCTACAATCATCGGGACTGTGTAAAATTTGCCGATACATCTTCTCTACGTCGGCAGACAATGCGATGGCACGAGAACGGAACCGAAGGATGATCGATAGGAGATCTTCTTGAACGACTGGTCCCACCATGAGTTTGTCGTTCAACGAGTAACCACTCGACGTTTTGCACGATGCATCGAACACGACGCGAACCTTCGTGGTTGTGCTCGACTCTTTAACAACGGCATGGTGTGGAAGGTAATAGTGATCTATCGAATCATCTGCAGGACTGGTAAGTCGTTTCATATGCCCCAACTGTTCGTATTCTCTCATGAATTTGGCATACTCCTTTTTCATTGTAGGATTACTGTTCAACCGCCGTTCCATACTACGCAATCTACGATCAGCTATTTGTTTCGACTCTCCTAAAACGACATTAGGATTGGGGTTAAAAGGCAAACGAACGACATACCTTCCACTTGTAGTGCGAACAGTTGTTGCAGCGAAATGCTTTTCGCAAGCATTCTCCTCGACCGATAGCACAGGATCCTCGGCTATGGTTTCGCTCTCCCAGAATCGATGCAGGATCTCCTCCAATGTGGCATCGTGTGCAGAAAGATGACACAGCCGCGGACCGGCTGATATATGATGAGAGATGCCGCTGACAACCCAACCGAAACGGGTTTCAATCAGCCACGGCTTGCCTCTGCCAATAGAGCGCTTGCGACCGGTGTGCAGCTCCCAGAACGTATCGCCTCCGATGACGATATCGACTTGCCCCGGATGATTAAAGGTGCTGTCCGCCAATGCCACATCCGGCATTTCCCATGAAGAGATGTCCGTTGGTGAAGTAGGAATGTTTGTACATGGCGTGTCCAGAACCAGGAACGCCATTTCCGTTGAGAAGGGTTGTGTCTTGGAGTGAACGGTGGCGACGATCGAACCCTTGACCAGCTGTACCGAATTGCCGATGCCCGAAACAGCGACGTTGACCCTTTTGCGACTGGTCAACAGCCTTCGAGCTAGGTCTTCCGCGATGAAATTCGATGTGGAACCCGAATCCAATAAAGCCCTTGCTTCGTGGATGTTGCCGTAGTCATCCTTGATTTGGATGTTTGCCGTTGCAAGGAACACATTGTCGTCATCCGTTTGAGCAGACATTGTAACCGTTGTGGGAGGAGTGTAGCGTGGAGTGTGATGCAATAAGCTGTGATGACGCTCCCGACATATGCGACACGAAAATTCCGATTTACACTCCCTCACCTGATGATTGCTGCTCAAACAATTCCAGCACAGTCGATTCGTTGCAACAATGTCTCGTCGTTGCTGAACTTCTTTACCTGTGAACACTGGGCAGTTGCGCAAAGTGTGACCTTCGGAACACTCCAGTGGACACTTTGGCGGTTGGATGAGGGCAGACGAAGGAACAGGAGCCGGGCGAGAAGTAGCTGCATACGCGATGAACCGTCGTTGCACTGGCTGCCGACTGTTGCCGGCCACCTTGGTACCACCAGCGCTTTGATCCATCACGAAAGTGTTGGTCGATTTCAAGATTTGGATCCGATCTTGAACAAACTCGATCACATCCTTGTATTTGTCCCGCGTGAAGTGTACCGAATGCTTTTCCCAAGCCAACAGCGTTTCCCGATCTAACTTCATAAGCAGCATATTCGACAGCGGTGTATCCCACGAATCTACCGGTTCCTTTAACTTCACTAATCCGTTCACGAAGCGCGTGAATTCATCCACCAAGTGGGAAAGCTTATCCACGCACACCGAATGCACTCCGGGGAGATAGTGCATTTTCCGATAATACTCACGGATTAGTAGACGCGAGTTGTCGTACCGTTTAAGCAGAGCAGCCCATGTGATTGCGTAATTGTCTTCCGTTAGAGGTGTGTGCTCGAAGGGTAGTGCAGCCTCTCCTTTTAGCGATGAAAGTAAGTACTGCAGTTTTGCGATGGACGGAAGCTCAGGCGAAGCGTCGATCATAGCAAGGAAGCGATCGCGGAACGACAGCCATTTCGTATGATCTCCATCGAACGTTGGAAGCTCGATTTTGGGTAAGCGTAGGTTTGGTGCGTGCGGTCGACCAAAAGCGAGTGTCGACGAAGCCAAACCTGTCGTATCGTTGACCGCTCCTTCTTCCTTGGGTTGATTTGCACGTAAAAATGATTTCAGCTTCCTGCAACGTTCCTCGAAGTGGATTCTCTCCATAATGCACGCTTCGATTGTTGCATCACTTTCGTCGAGTTCCTCCAGTTTAGAAATAGCGGCGAAGAACCCTGCCTGATGCGATTCCAAATTCTCTAACACCTCCGGAATCTGTTGGGCGTCGTTGGGTTGGAAATCCGTCTGGAACCGCTCCATGGATTTAATGCTTTCCACAGCAATCCTTTTCTTCAACTGCACTGCCTTGATTTTCTTATCCATTGCTTCTCGAAAATATCACACGAAATATCACACGACGGTAACGAACAACTCGTTGGCGCGAAATTCGAAATGGTGGAGTGTAACCGACCGTTACCCTTGACGCGGGGCCGAATGCGATGGCGAATTTGTCACGTAATGACTTGCACAATTTCCGTATACCGAGTTCCACTCTTGGTTGCAGAATGAAACTTCCTCTCCGTATATCACGATCCGGCTCGAAGGACCAACAAATGTGAAAATGTTCACGAAAGGGGGTGGTTGTGATATATTTTGAGGATTGAAGTGAGACTGTGTGCACTCGTATCGCTGGTCGGTTTGCAACTGTGTATTCGTTTGTCCATAATGATTTACATGTAATTCGAGTAGTTCGTGTAAGTGTATAACAGTCGAGTAGTCCTAATCTTAATCCTTAATTGTCTACTGTTTAATTCGTGAAATTTAAATGCATGCTCGAAAATTGTAATATTAAATCCTGTAGTTCAAATGCAGGCAAGATTATATAATTATTCTAATTCCCACACTGCCCCAAACAAAATCTTACAACATTGGCAAAATGGCTCCAAACTTGTCGGTCGGTTTCCTTTTTGGCTCCCGAACCAAAACTCTTGATTGGCCCCTTTAATGGCATCGGAACAGTACAGTATCCGGACACACTCACAATCTCGCATACACACTATAGTCCACCAGCTCGCGCTCCCCTTGACCGGAGGACTCGAATAAAACGATTTAAAATGACTTTCCCTTCCCGCCCGTTCTTGCCAGCCTCTTTCTACTAGCTCCCTTGCTCTCTCAGCCCAGCAAAACGACTTCCGGTGTACCACGATTCCGATCCGATTGGCTTCTGGCGCCCTGCAGAGAGGAAACCTGCATTATACATTAAACTTTCATTCGTTTCCCCTTCCCCTGCTCCCCTCGCCACCATCCCACCCCAACACCATCAAAGGCGAGAGTTGGCGTTGAAATGTGGCAAAATCGTAACCTCGAAGAGTTGAGGCTTTCGTAATGATTTCGTTCGCCACCCGTGCCCGAACGCGCGGCCATGGCCCACCCATTTTATCGTGCGCTAATTTTCCTTCCACCCTGTGCGCCTGCATATGAATAATTGATGTCTGGAGGAAGAAGCGAACCGATCTCGTACCGATGTCCCCTCCCCCCCCCTCCCCACGATTCCAGGGGAGTTTTGGCACGGCCTGGCACGACGCCGGCAGTTGGCGGCCAGCCGACCAGCCAGAGCGACTCCTCGTTCGAAGCGTGTGCGATGGTCATAAAACTGGCGACGTCATGTCTGCGTTCGGGGACTATGGAAGGAGCGTGTGTGTGTGTGAGCTTGGTCCGAGGTCCCACAATGCTCACACGTCACACTGCGGCAGTGTGGCGTGTTTGTGTTGTTTTTTTTTTCTTGAGTGCCTCAGCCCTCCTTTTCCGTTTTTCGCAACTCTTTCAGCCCCCCTGAAAGCCGCATTTCCCAAGTGGGACGCACACCACAGGGGAGTGGTTCCGGACAATGAGGAAGACGCCACCACGCTGAGAGGCGGTGGTAAAAAAGGATATCAACATTTCTTCTTTATGGGTCTTTAATAGAGTCGGTAAAATGAGTTTACCGCTCCTCCGTCCTGCAACTCCCACGCCCACCGTGCACAGTGGTTCGGATTTCGAAGAATTTTTGCTACACATCAGACAGCAGCGAGCGGACATCGATGCCATCGGCGCCCGGGAAACAATGGCCATGGGAAACATGTTTTCTGGCTAGACGAAAATAATTACACACTTAATGCTATTTGCCAGGAAAGGTGATATTATTTACAATCGTTCCAGTAACGTACAAGTGTGTGTGTGTGAGTGGGAAGGAACACGGAGGTCGAAGAGCTGTCAATTATTTATAGACATTTTCCCGGAACAAGCCTCCGGCTCCGAGAAATCGGCTCCTACGGAAAACGGACGGAAACTCTCCAAGGTGAATCGCGACCCGGTTAAGGTAACGAGTGCGCGGTTTCCATCCATCACGCTACCCGCAACCGTTGTACCGGGATAGGGAATATGAACCGCAAGCCGCAGCCGACACCGCGGCGTCGAAGCGCTGCTAGAGCATCAAGGGAAATTGCCTCCAGACACGCCAAAACGGAACGAACGCGTACTGCAGCAAATCGCTACTTACACGCTCATTGACGATGTGGTGAGACCACGTTCACACTCACCGTGGCCATGGGTTTTCCGAACGATTGAACGCTTCTAGAGCTAAGGACCACTAATATTTTGGTTGGCATAGTCTGGCAATTGAAATGGCAAAACATCATTTATGTTGATGGTTTTGTATTCAATTCTAGTATAAGTCTTGCAGTTCGAGCAAGAATTTCTAGGCTTATTAGGATAACAACATTAAGAAATGGTTAGGGATTTTGAGCTACATAAAGCAATGACTGATATCAGGGAAAAGGAGACTTTTTTCCTGACCTAAATCTAGATAGGGTCAACCGAGACTCAGGGCTGAATATTTCAGAGACCCTCGCATATAAGTTCCACATCTTGAAGAAGCAGCGAAAAAGGTCATACACGCCAACAACATTATTGTATGTTGCGTGTGGCGGTATTCAATGCATTTTATTCAAAAAATTGCATACATTTAGGCGCTCTTAAATTTTCAGAACGTTGCTCATGACGTTGAATGGCACACAAATTTCTTTCCTTAAAAGCTTTCTGACCTACACTCTCTTTTTGACTAAAAAATGTAAGACCAAGCAGGTCAAGCTCATCCTAATCAGATCCCAGAAACCTGGATTCATTGGTCCTCATGCTCTACCCAAGAAATAAAAGGTTACACAAGCGGGCAAGAAAATCGCTTATCATGGTACCTTATCCAAGTCCAATGGTTTGAGCGAGTTTCTGCTCAGGTATCTTACACCGCCAGCAGGCTCAAGCTTGCTCTTCAACAAAAGGCATCGATTCATCCTGCCCTTTTCGGCCATGCTTCCCTTCAACTCTGATCGCACGGAAAATCGCTACACACCTGTTTTTTCGTCCTCCAGGCTCTTCGCCGTGTTAGCCTTCTGCTGTTACCGAAAAACCCTTCTTCTCCACCCGATAAACTATCGCCTCGCTGTTGCCGTGTAAAGCTGTTCAAATGTTTGCCCATTTCCACCATTTACAACCGTGAAAAACCCGGGCATGGAAAATCCAAACAATAACCAGTTTGTTCGACGAAATCTGCGCAGCGGCTGCTACCAAAGCGATGGCGCTTTACAAAATGGGGTGTAACTGTGTGTCCTTGGATTCGGCGACAGAAAATTGCGCGTGCAAAAGCAACCAGCAGGGCGGCCCGCGATTCGAAAGGGGTAGGGTTGTTGGCTCGGCGTTGCGATCGAGCAAGCGATAGCGATTCGTCTTTAATCCGGTGAATCTGAAATCCTACAAGTCACCTTCCGCCACCAAGCTCTTCCCAGCCCAGCCGGGACGTCCGGGACAAAGGAACAAAACAGGGGAAAAAAGAAGCAGAAAATCGGAAAGCCGTCTGTCTATCGATTGCTTCCTCGCTTTCTCTCTCTCACACACACACACTCTCCCTCTCTCTCTGATAATGGAATGTATTTTAGAATCATCGATTGTATCATTTATTTTGTTAAGTAAATCGATAAGAGCCTTTCTGCTTGTAGCGTCTCCCCATCTCACGGCAGCTGCTTCACCGGCTGCCTCGGTATTTGGGTTTGCGAGGATGAGAGTTACCCATTCCCATTTTTCCCGAACCATACTGCTGCTTTTGTAACTCGGACTGGGGATGTAGCACCGGGGGAAAAACCGGGAGTTTGAATAATTTTCCGATCACATCCTCCTGGTCCCCGAAAAACCCCCGTGCTGCTGCAGCTGCTGGCGTTCGAAGGAAGTTATCGGCTGCGATGACAACGTGCTGCCTGTAGATGTGAAACTTGGACGAAGGCACCAGGGGCTGCGTGGAGGTTTTAACGTAAATCCCTGTTTGCAGTGAAAAGAAATGCGAGTGTGCTTGAATTCGAAAATAGATGTAATCTGATCAGCATCTTGCAAAAAGGAAAACTCCCCCCCCCCCCACCCCCATTTCACCATGTAAAGTTATTTCAATGGAGTCTCTGCATTCCCGGAGCAAAGCAAATGTTTTTCACCCAATGCACATGCCAACACATATACACACCCGGTACATATGTGCGGGAGCAATAGCGAAGCATGTTTAAATGATGCACTCCAACTTCCGGGCACGAAACGAGACGAGTGTTGAAATTTGCATTGAAAAGGTTTCACCGTGGCCCCCACCCCAAGTCACAGGAACCCCGGACGGGTTCGGTACCGCCGGGAAGAAATCGACCGGGCTGTAAATCGACTCACTTCGATGTCGAGACTATTTATGCACAAATTATTCACTTTCTCGGGCCCACCCCGCCCTACGGTGTGACCGTGTTTGGGGTGCAGTTAGGTTTGAAATTTAATTGACAGTAAATGACAGCTGGCAATTGTTATGCGTTTGTCCCACAGAAATTCCGTTTGACGTAAGGCAGATCGATCGCAGACCCATTGCGGAAGTATGATGCTTCGGGTCGATTTATTTTATGGTCTATTTTCTACTCGAGTGCGTTTTCGGGAGGGAGAGGTGGAGCTTTGTGCGAAAGGATAATTTATTGTCTCGGCAGGGTTTGTTGGGGAAAGCTTAAGGACACTAATTGGAACCAGCGGTTTGATAAAGTTGTGATACGAGCAGAGGTTTTCTTTCCTGTCCACTGAGCATTTGCGCAGTGATGATCTTCTTTTCTTTTAAATTATGTTACAACTGGTAAGAATATTGCAGATTTGGTGGAGTTGAATAAATTCTTTTGGAAACAAAATGCGCCTAAAGTTATGCAATATGAAGCACAACATTGTTTAGCTGGCAAATGTTGAACATGTTTTCATTTGATTTATTACTTTTTCTTGTGGTAAAGCTTAAAATGAATTTGAGTTCCCTAAAAGCATTATCAATGCGCATAAAAATCCGACTCATACGGATTTTTTGCAAGGCTATTAGAACGGATTATTCTAGCAATCTGGCCAGCAGCATTGCAACTAAATTCCAGTAACGATGTGAAAGCTTTTTTTTTTGGTGGGAATCAGGCTCCTATTTTTAACTGTTTCATGTTTTTCAACAAACATCAAAAACAAAAAACCCGACTCGAAACATCTCATCGATCATCAAAAAAGCGGATATTACCGTCCAGCCGTTCAGCGTCCATCGTTTATATCAAACGAAGCGCAACTTTTGATGATGAGCTGATGTTTTGCAACCGTTGCCCACGCGCTGCCGCGACTGCCCATTCCCTGTCACAGTCACAGAGAGCAACGGGCACAAGCTACTGGCAGCAGTCAGCCAGCCGAGCACAGATTTTTCATCATCCATCAACAGCGTGCGATGGAGCAGGCGAACGGTGAGAACAAAACGTCAGCAAGCTCAAAGGAAAAGCTATTTCCGGTAACAACTACACAACGTTTTTTGTTTTTTTCTTCCGTTTCGATTTTAAAGGCTTTACTGGTGCATGTGCTGCATCCGTGGCAGGCATAGAAGTGCATACGAAAATGTTGCAGCACCGTACCAGTGCTTGTTGAGGATGAGATACAAATGATGGTAGTTATTTTTAATTTTTTACCAAACTTTTCTGGTGATACTATCGATTGTTTTGAGGGGTTGTAGTGGACTTTGACACATGGAGGCGGTTTGGGATTGATCAAAGAAAATAATGGGTAGCTTAAGACAGGAGAGCGCCAACAAACGAATAAGGAAAGAAAGGAACATATTGATAGTAGAAAATTTCAATAATCAATAGCTTACTTGCATTTAGATATGTAGAATGTGCAGAAGTAATCAAAAATAATTGTGGAATAATTTCCTTACCTGAAAGTAGAAAAATAAAAGACATATTAGTAAAAGCGGTATAACCTCCATCCCGACAAATTTGCCCCTTAAAGTTATGCAACGCGGGAAACCTCAGGTTCTTAACCACCAGACAAAACCTTTTATTATGCTTCTGAATACGAAAATTTTTAAATGAAAAGTAACAGTAAATTACAATAATAAATTAATATCAACACAGGAATCTAATGCTATTAACAAAAACAAATTTTAAACTCTGAATATCAAATCAACGCGCTAAGTAAAATCACCGTAATGATAGAAATATCCTCTTGTTTCCTTACAAATTTTCCCCTATTTTCGGAAAGTTAACGAATTATGTAAACTAATTTGAAAACATTTAAAAACTCAAAACAATAATTATAAAAGTCAACTGACACGAAGTCAAACGTCTTATGTCACTTTTAACAAACCTACAGCAACAGCACCGAGTGGAAAGAAACGTAAGGACGCCGCTAATCGCGTGTGCACACAAAGGAACCAACCAACAAGGAAGGATTTCCCGCTCCCTCCCTCCTTTAAATGCTTTCCCCTACTTCCTGTCCCATTTCCTCCGAAGCTGAGGTTTGCAAATGAGAAACTCCATTAGCATTAGAGTGAACGCCACGGTTTCGATCGGTTGATCGGTTGGTGAATTTTCCACCCCGTTTTCTCTCCCGTCACAAGTGGTTGTGTGTGTGCGTCTGGGTGTATATGTTCGCGCCTTACAGGCAGGAAACGTTCCCCGATGTAATCGTTTCTTTGAGCTTTCTTTTTCGCCCCCTTTTGTTGCCCGCTCTTCCGTCTAACAATTCAACGCCATTTCTTTGCACAGGTCCTTAGAGTCCTGGATACCGGAAATAAACAACACACCCTGCCACAACATTCAACCGTAGGCCGGATCCTCATCCTCGTCGAGTCTCTGTGCGTGTGTGTGATTGGAAGAGTTGTACGAGCCTTAGAATACACACGCACACCCACGGGTCGTGGAAAACGCGGGCGCGTAATAATGGCGTACTAATCTCTTGTGGCAAAGAATCGATAATGTTTGCGTGGTTGGGCAGGTTGGTGTTGAGTAGAAGAGAACTGCCTGCCAGCCAGCCAGCCAGCCCGTCAGCTCCTTATCTTAACGAACGTCACCACACTGCTTCCGGTTTCCCGGGTCGCCCCCTCAGCGATCTGCGCCTTTCCCACAAGACACATCCATTACGCAGTTTCCATCTGCTGGAAGTGCCAACTTAAACCTCACAAGACTTCGGTAAAAGGTAAGACGAGGGTAGGTGGATGGGATGGGTTGACAGGACAAGAATCGTCGTCATACCCGCTTATCACATCCTTACATGCACGCACACACATACGCTCGTCCCACTCCCACCGTACTTTATCACTGTACGATTTAAATTTATATCCCACTTACAGCTTGGCATTTAATTACTTTCGACCGCAACGACCTGCCGTAACATTGCCACCGAGGGGTGTGTGTGTGGGTGGTACGAACCGGTAACAACAGCGATCAAAAACCAATGACGTAAAGCGGGTAGCGTTGGCAGGGTTTTGTAGTAAGGTTGTTTTCCTTTTTTGTGTCAAATAAAATTTGTGCCTTGATTAACGTGCCCCTCGCGAACGCGAAGTTGATAACTGTGTCAATTGAATAATGTGCACACGAGTACTAAAGCGATTTGGGCGAAAAGTTTATCGGTTTATTGAAGAATCCATTTAAAGCTTAGTCAAACGGGAGCTTTCATGGGAATTGGAAGACTTCGTATTATTTATTTAAGGAGTCTGTTAAAATACACTGCGTGCGGGAACAAAATTAAATCCTGCTAAAAGCATGAAAATAACTCTAATTCATTTAAATTTTACATTCAACTAAACAATAAACTTTCCGATAGGAGAAAATTATTTGAATCGTATAATATTTTGAAAGAAAATACGAGAAACAAACACTTCAAAAACGGTAAAAAGTTATTTTGATTGCATACATCTAGGCGTTAGCTTTAAAATCTTACTTTTTACAGGCAATATATTTGAATTGGGGTCCACCAATTATGTGGCATTTGATGTGAATGTTTTGTGCTAACATTAGAATTTATTTGGAGTCCACGAACAGTTCCACTCCGGATCAGGTTTAACTCCAGTTCCGATTACAAGGAAATGAAATCACTCGGAACGGTCGAAATCGTTGGAATCATTGGTATCGCTGGAACTGTCAGTAGCGTCCAAACCCGTTCGGAATCGTAGTGAGCCAGTATAAGTGAGTATGAGCTTACCATTGGTAAACGAATCGTCTCGAAACTAAATCTTCTGTATTGCAATTCATTGATCAAGCAATACAGTCCTGCATCGTCGTCAACTTTAATGTCAAGCGTCATCAAATTTTCGATTCCTTCAAAGTACGATGGTTTCATTACGATTACAGTACCAGACGGTTCCAACGGTCCCGACAGTTCGGGAAAAAACCTATTCTGACGGTTCCAGACGATTCCAACGATTCCAAGAGATTCGTCCCGGCTTTTCCGGCGATTCTAACGACCCCGGGCAATTCGTTCGCACCTATCTTCTGGAACAGGTTCCAAATTTTATTTTTTTCGGATTCCAGAGCCAGCTCCTCTAATTGGTACCTCTAATCAGGATACGTAAATTTATAAGCAAAGTTTATAAATTGTTTTAGAAATAAATTTGATTGGCTCGGTTTATGACGGTCTAAAGTGCCTTCATATCAGTTAAAAAATAGAATGAAAAAAAACTTTAATTTTGAATCATATTGTTCAGGTCCTTCTCCGTACACTAGTGATCGCATCATCGGCATGCTGTATGATCCCTGCTATGATAGGCCATAAATTAAAAATACACAATCGAAATGCAACAAACGGTGACCTACCACTCATCGAGAACTGCAACTTCACTGTGCAACCTGAAAAAAGGCCTAAATAATTTAATTCGCATGTGAACTGGCATACGTTGAAGCCAGTTCATTACAATTGCTACTGTGCCTGTATTTGCACAGCATCAAACCACCCGTACAACGCACGAGATGGTTGGTAAACGCACCGCAACGCGTGCGACCACCGCACCATTCTCACCGATCCGCCACCGAGCGGTGTATCGGATTTTCATCATATCAATCAACCGACCCCCGACCGACCGAGGTTGGTGGCCTATGAATCGTGTCAAACAAATGAAAATTGTTGTGGTTTTTTTTTGCTGTTGCACCACCACCGCACCGAGCCAGTGGAGGATGCACGGGATACCGAAACCAACCAAAGTCATGACTTTTCCGTCACCGCACGAACGCAAATGATGGGAATTATTGTGATTTTTCCCGATCGTTTGACGCAAAACCCGCTCCGAGCTTACTATTGGAATCGACCGCACGGAACGCGATGAGCAAAAGTGGGGTGGGGAAGCATAATCGGACACAGCTGTCTCACCGGGATGGGTCCGGGGCAGGTCCCGAAGGACATTCCGATGTATTGAAAATTATTCAAAAACACTCACACTCGAGTGGACGAAGAGCAGCGAGAGAGACAAGTGAGGATATAAAAATGAAAAACACGCCAATAATACGTTTAAAGAGGGAAGATTGGGTGGGCGACGTTGGATGCTGACCACAATACAAAACCATTCAGCCAAATGTCCATTTCAATGATTTCCCTCTTGTAGTGGGAGCGCAGAAATTGAAGCAAAAAAACAAACACGGTCCATCCATCGCGCACGGGATCAACAATGAGCTCGCCGTGCGGTAAAGAGCTGCAGGAAAAATCGCAATTTCACAAATAGCAAACGGCAGGCGCCCGGAATCCTGAATGCTGACGTGCGGGGTTGGCCAAGCCTGGCAGCCTGGTAGTTGGCAGTTTCAGTTCAGGCACAACATAAAAACTCATTAAACGTTCCCCAGGCGAACGGAATCGTAATTGGATACACTAAAAGTGCGTAATGCCGTCCCAAACACGACCAAACGCCGGACAGCAAAATCTTCGATTGATGAAGGTCGCGGTGATCAAAACATTTTGCTTGGTGAATAATTCGCTACAGGGAGGCGTTTTTTTTGTTGTCGGTTTGATGGTATTTCAATTAAAACTGCCCAAAGGGAATGGGGGAAAAGGAAATCCTTTAATTGAATTCAAACCAAATGTCTCCCGGGTGAGTGATTTCGACGATCGGCGCACCGATGAGAAGATTCGATCGTTTACAATGCCATTAGGCGGATTTGTATTTAGGGAATTGTTAAGTGTCGTGGAAAATTTAAAATACATCCGGTATGTGGGATTTTTTCCCTTTGATCCCTTGACTTGCATGATGCACCAATTTTTCTTTTTATTACTACAACGAACGATCCGATTAGCGATGGATGATGCATATTTCACACAATTTTTAGCGTTTTTTTTATCGCTCCGCAATTTTTTGTAACCCAACCGTCATTCTGCTGCAACTCATCAATGTTGCAATTAACAATATCCTTTTGGATCCCTCGTTTTTTCCTTCACATCCATCCCATTACAGGATTAGAAGCTCTCTTTGATGTTCTCTCGCAGGTTTTGATTTTGGCAGCGGGAAAAAAAGAACATGCCACGCATAACACCATGTAAGCCGATCATTTTCATTTTTTCCCTCTTGTGTGTGTTTGTGTTTCTGGAGTTCCTACCGGACCTTGCTATTCTCGATGCGATTGGGGCAAAAGAGCACACAAACTGTTATAAAACGGCAAGAAAAACACCTTCAACTATTTGCCCAGCATCGCATCTTCCACTATTCCATGAAAAAAAAAAAACAGGCGCCAGGGGGGCTTGGCCAAAGCAAGGAAATATTGTGCAGGCGGGCATGCAACGCCGAGAGAGAGAGAGAGAGAGAGAGAGACAAAAAATAAATACAGGCTTAATTTAATTTTCCACGAAAACGAGCCCGTGTGTTTGTGCTTACAGTTGAGCAGTGCTCGCCGCTTCCCGCCCTACCGTGCGGGATTTTCCACACGAATGAAATCATGCATCCTAGTTTTTCCTTTCAACAACCATTTTTAAAACCAGCAACACACAAAAAGAACGGCACACACACACACTCGGGACTCTCATAACAATCACATAAAGCAAAATTAAATGAAAACAAAGACACATATAAATGAATAGAGTAGCCATTGCCTCCCGGATAAATGTCGCTCTCGTTCTCTCTCACTCTCTCTCTCTCTCTCTCTCTCTCTCTCTGTCTGGCTTCACCATCCGGATGGGAGGGAAGTGGTTTTTCTTTTTTAATTAAAAACTATTATTACATTATCCCGCACGTTTAATTTCCTGCCGTGCTTTGTTTTGGGCAGTGGGTGCTGCTATTTTTATACTTCCGCTGAACATCATTCTGAAGTGAGATGGAGAGAGAGTGAGAGAGAATGCCATCAAGGTGGTACCGTAGTTACGGAGGCATAATACTGTGTAGACAGCGCTGTAAGTGAAGCTAACTTCCAGCAATGACAGGACCATCCGGACATTACCCTCAGGATAGCTTTCGACCCATTCAAGGACGACAATATCCAGTATCCAGACACGGTTATCGACACATACACACTATTCCGGTTTCTAACTTTTAAGGGCTAACGGCATCCTGCTTATCACTTTTCCGCCTTGATGCCGCCTAATCTTAACGGCCTCCCGATGACTTCGAAAGGTGCATTTTAATGATGCTAGATGATGCCCCCGAACCGCTGACTAAGGGCTTGGATGAAGTCTCCGACACCGGAGATAAAGGTGGGCAGCTCCCCGTAATGCTCCTCGCTCCGGGGAAAAAATGACCATCCTACTCATCTTTTATTGAGATCTCTTTGCCGGAGCTGTCGGCAGCAGAAGTTTTCCGAAGGAACGAACATGCCGCCGCCATTCTATCACGGAAGCGCCCCTACACCAATTGCTGCCCGAAGCCAACTTGTTGACTATCGTGCGTTTGTATGGAGCGTGTTCTCGGGCGGTTCTTGTGCGGTTACACACCACGCTGGACGATGTCTTCACCATCGGGGGACCAAAAAGGATGCGGATATCAAGTGGCGATATTAATTTTATCTCACGTCCGAACACTGGTGAGTGTGCCATATTATTTTTTTGTGTGTGTATGTTGTTGGTTCTCGTTTACTCTGTGGCGTGGCACTTCCGGTTTGCGTCTTGCGAAAGCACACCCACCAGGCACACTAAAGGACGGGCACTAGGAAAAGAGCTGGTCGAATGGGGATGAAGAAGCCGCTCCGCTCGGCGCGAATTGAAGCAGCTCGGGGAAGATAAAGTGCGTGCATTTGTCTTCCCACTTTATCGCCATCTTCTAGCAGAGGCCTTCCGAGCTTTTCCATTCTCCAATATCACACGGACGGAGGTCACGAGCAATTGTGATGATTGTGCGAATATTATCCCGGTGCCCTTTTAACTGGAGGGCTCTTTCGCCGCGAACCTGTTACTCACAATCGGAGGACGGTCCTAGACGAGCGCCAACAGAAGCCTGATGGTTGGTTGTATTAATAACGATCATAATTGGTGAACTCTGTTTTGAACTTTCTCGACTCCCTCCCGGCTCTTGTCAACTCACCCTCCCAAAAGCCTCTACTATCCTTTCCTAATTACTTATGAAGGATTCGATGGTGTGAAAGCCTCTTTTTTCCGTTCATGTGCGAAGAGAAATGATTACTTCCATATCTCACGGGCGCATTAACCGGAGGTTGAGGTTTCACTCCACATCCAGTAGCAGCAGCAGCAGCAGTTCCTTTCAACACGTGCCTACGGGGTACGTGTTCCGGAGGGCAAACCAAAAAAAAACGAACGAACCACGGACATATTTATTGCCTATTCACCCTGTATTCACGCGCGTGTGTGTGTGTCGCACGTGACGCGAATATGCTTTTCGGGTAAATATTTAATCATCAAATTTTGTTCCCCAATGCTTACAACGGACCTACGGCCATCTTGCAGTGAGGAGGTCAAGAGACAGCAGCGAGAAGAAAGGGGGAGACACACACACACACACACACACACACACACACACACACACAGAGTGAAAAAAAATCCTCGGCACACACGCACACACACACACACCCCTAAAGCCAACCAGGAGAAAGAGATCGAGTGGTGTAACACCGCGATATATGTATATTGTTGGGCCAGGGTTTGCTTGTCATGACTTTATTATTTCCTTGCAGTGGTCATAAATTGAGCACGACCTTTGACCCGATGTGCTTGGCAAGGGGAGAGGGGGGGGGGTTGGTGGCACGCAAAGCGAGGGGAAGATGGAGCAAGAAATTTATGAGCTACCCCACCGTCACCTCCCACACCCACCGCCCGCAGGCGTTTGAGGAGGGTGAGGCGTTCACACTCTGCATTGCTTGACTGCGGACGACTGGGACTGGAGAATTCCCTCAACTGTGCCAGCCGCTGAGACTGAGGTACCACACCGGAGCCCCCGAGTTTTGATGGCAAGGTGTCTCTAGTCCCACGCCGCATTAATGCACCGATTATACACAAGGTAGGACATTCGGAGGTGTGTGCGTGTGTTGTGGAAGCTTGCAAACGCCCATAAACAAAGGATTCTGTTGCAAAGAACGGGGGTCGTTCCGTGCACATTGTGATAATAAATCTGTATGCAGGTAAATCATGCTATTTTTACCATTTTCTGTACATAAACTGACTGCAGAAATAGAGATGGATGAAATATGCTATGCTAAATGCTAAAGCAACACAGAAAAGCTTGCGCCTAAATGTATGCAACCCATAGTACAAAAATCTCGTTTATATGGTTAATTTCGAATTTTATCGACTTATTATCTTAAAAAGACCTTGTGTAAATGAAATTACAGAGCAAAATATTTGCAAATAGCTCTCATTTAAATTTTAAACATGTTGTCCTTCGCATTTGGAATGAGGTCTAAAGTACACAACACACACGGCGCTGGTGGCAACTATTAAACTAATAATTGACTTTTACCATGCCTCACCTGGGTCGGTGTGGTTTCTGACACCCAGGGCATCTGTCCGCTACTAATCACAGTGAATCCTCTTTAATTATGTACCCCGATTACTGAGCAGCAGCAGCACCACCACGGACGTCCGGTGAAAAGTGATCTCATTAGTTTTAGCATCAACCTAACCGGAATCCCGCGTCGCGAAAAACGGTCCAAACCCCTCTCCTGGGCGGGATATGGTGGTGCGAGTCAGGTGCCATTTGTAATAGGGATAGCATCAAACCCAACCAGTGCCACAATCGGTGCTCGCTTCCACCCATCGGTTGATGGGTTGTGGTTTTTGGATGTTTTGGAAAAGCAGCGATTCGGGCACCACTGAACCCGATTTGATTGTATCGATCAGGAGAGACACGCTAGAGTGTGCTTCTAGGGTGTGCTTTTTTTGCTGGTGGGTTACTGTCGTCCAGCAACCACATGGATGGTGCATATGGATAGAGAATCAGCTCGTCAAACAATAACAGTTTACCAGTATCACATCATCGCGCACTGTTTTCCCGCAACCGTCCGGAAAGCAATATGGCTACTGCCGGCTGCCTCGTGAATTTTCAATGGGTGATTTCGATGAAAATCGCTAAACGAGTTTTGCGAAAATTCGATTATTCAACGAGCTGCTGCTAGCTGGCAAAGTGATCATCGCCCGGCAGCGCACTCTGCCACCAGATAATAAGCAGTTGGCAGCAAGCGCGATCCAATCGAGTACAGCACTCATGAAATAGTGTGTTTCATTTTTCATACCCCGTACTCCATCCGGACACTATGGGGTCGATTTTTTTTTGTTCTCCATAAAACCCTACACACACTTTCCAAGGGCATTGTTTTGCTCTCCTCTGGCGAGAATTTTCGCTTTTATCCATCGATACCGTAGCCCGCTTAAAATACAGCCTCCCGACACGTTCGGGCCGTGCGGAGGACACTATTATCAGCAATGGCACATCATAGCGCGTCTAGTTTGGGTGTGGTAAAGCCAGCGCACACAAAAACCGGACCCCCAAAGCCTCGGCTGGCTGTACGCCGTGTCGACAGACGCCAATCTAATTTTCGGTTGGCGGGCAGCGCGCAAAACACCGAGCCAAAAAAAAAAGGACAACAACAAGGGCTAGGTGTGAATTGCGAAACTGCAGCTAGCACGACACAATGCTCTCGCTGCTCTGTTACGGGGGCCGGGTACCGAGTTCGGGGGGGAGTTAATCTCGGGTAATAAAATTATCATCATCATAAACATCCAATACATATGATGTGATTATCCTGGTTATTTACTGCGTGCGTTACACCCGCAATCAAGTGGCGCTCGGATGGGGGGACCAACGACGACGACTGTCCTTGAATGTCGTTGAATGTGCACGAAACGGGAGACTTTCGGTGAAAGTAAACCTGTGAGCCTTTGTGAGCTTTGGTTAAAACTTTATCCTTTGGAATATGCAGTGCAAGGATACCGCGCCGTAGTGCAAAGGATGTAGGATCAACTTATCCCTTCAGTAGTGAAGGCACTTTATCGAGAAGGATATGTGCATGGACGGGCTGTACAGTACAGGCGAAAGGGAAACAATTCAGGATTAAATAGAATAATTGATTTCAGCAGTCATGGCGTCCACTATCGATCGGATTCCATTTGGTTTGTCTCACAAGATCGTGTTTTTAGTGATCGATTGGTTAAAGTTGCATTGTTGACTTTAAGTTTAACTTCAATGACAGTAAAAAATGCTGTTAAATTTGTTAGTTATTGCAATTTTGCCATTCCTTTAGTATTATTTAGGATAGGTAAAATAATTGCTCTATATACAAGTTTTGTAGTAATTTCTAAAGACAGTAAAAGCCATATGCGTGTTGTTAGGCTAAATTATAACCTCAACCAATCGTTTGAGGCTTACGCCTGCATATCTACAACCTTACTAAATAATTAATTTAATTTTTTCCTAAGATCAATATTCGAATGCATTCAGTTGATGTTTCCAAGCTGAAGCCCAAATGTATGCAATCAATATGGTTATTCAATTTTTAAACTTGAATTTGTCTATGGAGATTCAATATTAAATTCTTAGTATCAAACCATCAAGCCAGTATTGATTCAAGCGTACAGAAAGCTTACAAGAGCTTTCTATTTCATTTTAATTGATTTGCTTATCTTATAGTTTGGATACTATGAACATAAGTTGTTGAAATTGACCATTGGTAAGTTACCGAAGCAGATACAAACAATTGATTAACTCTTAATTTTCCAACAAAGCCTCCCTCAAGTTTGAGTAAATATTAATGTTTAATTTTTTGAAAGAAAAGATTGAGAATACTGAACATTTGTCGACCCATTAAATCATGACGGTAAGAGTTGAGAAAAAAAGGACAAAAATAAATTTTAACAAATTGCGCCTAAATTTAGGCAAAACCCGACTCAAAAAATCCAATAATTTACACGTGTGCATTTCGTGCAATTATCAGTTGCACACAAATCCGATAAAAATCAACCGAGATTAAAACATGCAAAGTACCCAATCACACACACACACGCACATTCTGATTGGTGGTAAGGACAGAATTGGAGTAAATTTTGGAATGGCAACCAACCACAAACGCTTCTGCTTCTGATACTGTCAGGGTTTCAGTATCAAATATGCTAATAAGTGCCACGGAATGTCAATAAAGGTTGATTATAAAACCGCTCTCGCAAATTACAGTTATCTTTGCGGAACACCCCGGCCTCTTCCCACCACCAGATACAAACACACGTACACAGGACGGTAGAGAAATACATAGCAGTAGAAGCAGCCTCCAGCTAGCTGGTAGTCGTCGTGACAGCACCCCGCACGGCCGTATTGATTTACATCTCATTTCACGGCAGGCACGCGAAACGGCAGAAAGGACGCAAACACACACACACACCGAACAGCGCAGTATCCCAAACCTTTTTATTTGCTTAATCAAATTGCTACCTTCCTTTTGGATGCGTTTTTCCTTCCTTTTTTCCGCGAACCTGGACAAGTAGCTCATCAAAATCGAAGCGGATGGTGGCGGAAGAAGCAAGCAAAAAAGAATCCATCCTGCTCCGATGAAATAAAAATCCCTTTTCTAGCTAGCTCGGAGATGAAAAATACCTTCTCTCAAAAACTCGGCCGAAAGAAAAACACAAGAGCGCACCCATCTTTGTTTCGTTGGAGTGAAACGCGAGCAGAACGCAGAGTAAAGAGAAGCAACAACAACAAAAAAGCGCACGAAACACGAAGTAAATCACTTCATGATACTAATTTGTTTTTCTCCAGACGGCGGGAAACCGTTTTTCCCGGTCGGTCGGTCGGGATGGGTTTTTTTTTCGGTGGCGGAGTAAAAAAGCAAGTGAACCAGTACTCCGGTTCAACTGTTTTTCATGGTTCATTTTCGTGTATCATTTCAAGCAGTTTTGTTTGTCTTTGTTTTTTTCACTTTGACTTTTCCACATTTCTTTTGAAGGTTTTTGCTTCTTATTTGTTTATTTTAACTAAGTGGATTTTTTTTTCCATACTCTTTCCAATTAGATGTGTTAAAATGTTAAAGTTCAGAGAGAGAAAAAAAACTCAAAGAAATAGACCCAAAAAGGAGGATCCTCCTCATATGTAACTCGAAAGACTTACCCAAACATACTCAGTGACGCCAGTGACTCAACCAGTTGGGTAAAATAAATAAATAAACTCGCTGACACAGAAATTCAATCATCTCATTCAAACCTGTCCCCCTTCAGGAACTTTCACTCGCTCGCTCGCTTCGAATCTAAATAAACCAAGGCTCGTCCGTCTACTGCATCATCTTGTCCTACCCACTGGAAACGGCTTTTGCGAAGGAGATTCTCTTTAAATCTTCAAAATGAACCATTTCCGCTGATTTCCTTCGTTCGGCTGCCTGCAAGCGATTAGTGCCCGCTCGCGTTTCCTTTTCCTCCCACCCTGAGCGTGTGTGTGTGTGTGCGTCTGGGTGGGTGGGTAAAACAACAACCCTGGCGAGTGTTCGGTGTCGTAATGGCATGTAGAACACGAACCGTTTCGTTCGATTTTGGGGCACCGACAAGATGAAAGTGATGCTTGATTGTGGCTTCGGGCCATCCCAATCGGTTTTCGATGAGGTTTCTCCGCACTGAAAACAAATCCGTTTTTCCAGCTGGCAATCGAGCCCTTTCCGAGCTCGCATGGGTGGACACATGTTCCTCGACATTGTTAACACAGCGAAAAGGAGATGGGCTTTGATGCTTTTTGGGTGAAGTCATCCCGAGGATGTCCGCCCCTTTTTTTCTCCCTTGTAGGACGAAAGCTGTGTGTGTGAGTGTTTTACAGGAAAAACAATGCCTCTTTGACAAAGGTCTCAATATGTGTCATCCGAGAAGAGGGGAGAATTGTTCTGTTGTCCTAATGTGTGGTCCTTGCCTTACCAACAAAGCCTCCAACACGCCAGCTCAACACGTTCTCGCCCGTTCCCGGAGGACATTTGCGATTTGTTTATTTATGTAAACGGCTACAAGAACAAAATTCCCGAGCAAGACTCATTTCCTGACCTCGCTTACGCGCGCCCGAGAGACAAGCGATGGAAATGGGATACGTGGATAAGACGTTCGCATTATACGCAGTCATCTTAAAAGGTTGAACGATTCGCCGATAGCGTGCTCACAATGGCGGGCAGCGCTGCGTGCGCGTCAGTTTTAAAACACGCACACATCAAGACGCCATGGAAAACGTTTTACATGCAAATTCGTTTATTCATTTGCATGCATATAAGACAGCGTACACGGAACGGGTACCGTATCAGCCGGGTCGGTAGTAATTCGGCATCAAGATTTCAAGGCAAGATTTGGAGCAGTTTTTTTTTTTCTAGGCCGTGGACATGGTGTGTGTGGGCCAATGGTGTTTGCGGTTACGTTGGACAGATGACAGGCGGCAGTCGACAGTAAGTCAATGCATGGCAGGAATCTTTGCAACTTTGAGGAACTTCTTGAGGACATCCATTGAAGGTTGATTATTTGAAGAAGATGTGGATTTTAGAAAAAAATGTAGAAAACGTTTACAAGAATTCTGAGAAAATCTGAAGAAGCAGAACCTCTTTCAAGCCGTTTCTGGGTTATAAAAACCGTTACAAAAATGGTTTAAAGGAGTATTATTGCTTGGGATATTCTAAATCAGCAAAAATGAATTTTGTTGTTATTTTAAGGCTAATAGAGATCTTCTTATCTCTCTCCATCCCTCTCCCCCTTTCGTCTCTATGCCTGATTGTTTGACCTGGTAAGTGGTCTGGTAAGTAGAACAAATATTTAAGTCAACCCGCTTGAAGTGCCAGAGCGAAAAGAAAGTGACATTTATCATTGAGTTCTGTTTGGATTAAACCTTAATATATCAATATCCAATAATAATAACCAGCACTGAAGGATATCTTTATATCTTCAACAACTCTAGCGAGCGCCTGAAGGTATGCAATATTTCTTTTTCCGTGACTTCGTGACTCCATCGAAGCTTCAAAGGAGAATCATTCTCTCCTCCAAAGCGTAAAAAGCTTAACTGACCCAAGATTTATGTCTTTTCACTTCACTACAAGCTTTCTTCGTGTTTAAATCAAAACCCTCTGTTTTTTTCGCCAGTAACCGGAACAGATAAAAAGGAAAACCTTCGCCCCAGGAACGGCGGAACGCTCTGGTAATGATCAAAAACTTTCGTTCGAGAAGTGTTTCGGTGAGCAGCGGGAAAACTTCTCAGGAAAAACGAGTAAAATCAAACTAGTAACAGAAAAAAAGACGATCGAAACTGAGAGCAGAAGAAAAACTGGACCTACTAAAAATGTACCCCGAGCGTTAGTTTATTAAACGTTCAACCACCACCAACCAACCAGTCCGAACCCTTTTTCTCGTGAATCAGTTTTCCTCGCTGAAGGTTACCGGTTGCAAAAGAAAAATAAAACCGTCTCTCCCCCCCTCCGAAGGACTCCGAAAGGGAAGAAAATCAGAATAAAACACCCACCGGGTGTTTTGAGCACGCTTTACCCTTTCTCGGCTGCATTTTCCACCCCCATCTATTCCCCGAAAAACCGACGCATTGTTTCACAGTCGCGAATGAAAACTTTCCCGTACAGCAAAAACACCCGCCCCTTTCCCGCCCGGTGAAGGATTGGAAAATGAGCACAAAAATGACACCAAAAAGGACAGTAAAGAACTTTCTCTCTGCACGGGAAGCGGTGGAAAACTTTCCCTACGCCAGCGTAAAACGATGCTCGAGCCCTCTTGGCACACGTTTCGCTGACGACTTCGGTGACGACAAAGTGCTGATGAATCCTGGCCAGTGGAGCTCTGAGCTTTGGGCTGAGAAAAACCGACCAACGAAAGGAAAATGCGCTCACGCTCCTTTCCATCCCATTCCTAACGCGCACAACGGAAAACTTTGCCCGCTGTCAGCGTCATCATCAGTGGCAGCACGGCCATAAGGCGCGAGTTTTCGCGTGCGAAACTTCTTCCGCATGCCGAAACAACAAGACCACACAATTCTTCTCGCCGACCTTCTTTCTTTCGTTCGTGGAAGAGAAGAAGAAGAAGAAGAAAACCCTCACTATTTTCCACACCAAAACAAGAGCTCGTTGCTGGAATGAAAGGCGACAGATGGAGCGAACCATAACGCACCGTCGTGCCAGTAAGTAGGACGTGTAACAGATGCGCCTCTGAGAATCGCCACCGATCGCTGTTGGTTTTCATGTTTCATACATTCATGCGCTACGCAAAAGGAGCGAAACGACAGCAACATCAACAAAGAAAAACTGCAACAAAATTCCGAACATTTACCAGCGTCCCTTTTTCGGTCGGGGTCACCGGGGAAAAAATGGACCAACCGAAGTGAGACGAAGGATGTAATTAACGGTTGTGTCACACCTCGTGCGATTGCCGGCGGAATGATTATTTGGTGACCGTTAGAAAATTATTTTTCCCAAATGAACCCTTCGCACCAACATATCATTACGAGCTCCGGTGGTGACCGTGCGGAGAATGACCGGAACAGCTGCTGTTAAGATTTCTGGTCAAAGGGGTTGTGAAGTTTTGGTATTTGGGTCAGCGGCAGCATGTCATACGTGATGTGACTTGGAAGTTGATTTAACTGAACGACAACAAAGTAATGCTGATCATGTAGATTGGTCTTAGCAACTAAAATTTGACGTACAATGAATCCCATTTTTTATACTTGAAAGTTTTCTTTTAAGAGTTCATATTTCTGATTATTTTTGTAAAAAAGTTTAAAACATTTTACAAAATTTTTCCGAAGAAAAAATAAATTTCCCATAAAGTAAGTTTCCAGGAGCTGTCCGGAAGCCGAGGCGAAAATGGCGACGGTTTTCATCCGGCAGAACCAGGGTTCAATTCAATTGTCATTCGGTAAGTTAACATTTAGCTTGGATCTTCACATGTATCACTTTATCTAAAGTTATTTGACCATAATTCCATGGAAAGTCACTCGCTTGTATCTTCTTCGCAAAATATCTGTGACGAAAATAAAACAGCAAAAAATAACGAAACAAAACTTTGTTAAAGAGTTTCTTTTTTTCTCCAGGAACCACGTTTTCCAGGCCACACTTACGAACCGAAAATTTCAACATTCCAGTCACCGAAACGTATCATACCTTCCGTGGGAAAACGATCTCCCAAAAAAAAACCCCACAAAAACAACGCGCACACACATACCCCTAAAAAGCTGGAATGGAGCAAACACTCCTTTACGAGTGCGAGCTGCTCATTTGCAACATCCATTTCGCAGGCACTGCATCAGGGCCACGGGTTCCAGTGCAACACGAAGAGGAACCATGAGAGATCTTCTTACCCAAACTATCAAGAACGCCCTCCCAAAAAAAAAAAAAAAGAAACGAGCGCTCACATCATAATGTGCAATGTTTATTCCTTTGCCTTGCATATATCTACCTCATACACACACACACACACACTCACCGGCGAGCTGCACACTCATAACCGTTGAGGAAAATGGGAAAAGTTTTCGATTTTCGAAAGGCAGCTCCACGTAACAATGCAGAAGAGCTTTTCCGCACAACCGGATGTGTGTGTGTGGCGCGGTGGCGCATTTTCCTCCCAACCGTTCTACCTCTTATCTTGTGCTTGTCTTTGTGTAAATGGTTTTACCCACCGATAAGCCATACCGGTAAGGCGCACAGCTAGACAGGCCCAGGTATGGCTGTTGGCAAATTATACAGATCAGGTTTGAGGGGGAGGACAGGAAAATGCACCCCCCACCTTATGCCGTGTGGTGAGGAGAAAAGTTACACATTGAGCCACACACACTCACACACAATCACTTCGATACGTTGGTTGGTTTGGCCTGTTTGGAGTGGATTAGAGCTGTGTTGATGGTTGGTTGAGGTTTAAAATTAAATTACACCTTCATCGTCAGCAAATAATCGTGTCATCATATCCTCATCCACCTTTCCTCCGCTGTCTTCTCACCGGTATCGTCATCATCAAATGGCAATTAAAATATTTTGCGGTTCTAGGCAATCTTCTCTCCAGGTTCGTTGTTGGGCAGCAGGTTTGCACGGCAGCAGGCAACATCATAACCCGATAGGTAGATATCAGCCTACTCGTGAGCGATGAAGGACATATGGGCCCCGGTTTTGTAATGGCCTTTGGATGTAATGACCGGAAAATTGGTCTAATCAAAACTGTGGTTTGCTACGTGCGAAAGGGCCCCGCCACCACTAGTGCCGATCCTGGGGATCTCGTGCTTTTAAATCCTCACAGCGACAACTTTTAACACTGCTGATGATGCATTTAAAACAGGGTTTTCACATTCCGATTACCGCCGCGTTACGAGGAGGTAATGGGTTGAATCCAAAAAAACCACAAACATTATCCGATTCGATTTAGATTCATGCCGCCTCGTCCATGTCAAAGCTGCTTAAGGTAGAGGCGAACTGCATGCGGGGTAAAAGAAACATCCTAAACCGCTTCTTAAACGGATACCGCAGAAGCTTTCCATCCTCGATGGCCGGTGTTGAGCCACGAAAATTGTCCCCATCCCAAACCTCTCTCAGGCAACCCAAGTGTACGATCATAAATATTATGATCCGATTGAAATGTGTTTCGTTCGATAGATGCTAGGGTGGCTTGCACAGGAGAACAGGAGACGAAAAAAGCTAAAACTGCTGCAGAGGGAAAAGTTTTCCTTTTGCACTACAGCGGGGGGGAAAACCCCCACTGAAATCTTGCCTTGAGCCGCAATAAAACTGCTCTCTGCGAAAACATCTGTATCGGATGCCATTCATACACTCATACGGCCCCTCGCTGCTTCCGTGCCGGATGGGAAGGGGGAAAACTTTCGTGGAAAACCCCATGTGGCTGTGGATGGGTGTGTGCGAACAACACCAAGCAGAAGAAGAAGGAAAAAATCCTCATCCAATATCGACATATTATGGTAATCGTCTGAGATATCCTTTCCCTGCTGGCTCTATCGCTCTCCCTCTCTGTCTGTCCCCAGTGCCATCCCTCAGCACGGGCCGTATTTCACGTACTGCAGCAAAATCCGTTCATAACATCTACCACCGTTGATGCAGAAAACATTTTTCTTTTCCCACTCTGTCTGTGTGTGTATCTATGTTGGCTGGTGTGCAATATATCAGCTTCACAAAGCACTTCAACGTATGTATGTATGTGCCAGGCAAACAACCGCTTGCCTTATTTTAGTTCGCTGTTGCTCTCCGTTGTTTTCTGCCCAGCAAATTTAATATAGTGAAGTGAGCGGAATAAGCAAAAATCTGGCGCAAATGCCGGCGATCGCCGAAGCTTCAAAAATACATTGGATAAAAGTTGGAAAATATCAATTTTCTCGCTTCATTTTAGCGGAGCTTTTGTGCAGAGTGCACAGTGGCTGTGTTTTTTTTTTTCAAGGAGAAGACGCTCGGACGGTTGTTTGTTGCCTAATGTGAGTGCAACGCGCGGTATGTGTTTTAGCGATCGACCGTCGACGTTGAAGTTGAGATGTGGGGAGGAACTAACGGCAAAACTTTTCCTATAATCCTTATCGTGGCGTAATGAGGTTTTTTTTCTGTATGCCGCTAGTATGCTCCGGGCAGATCTGCGCAATCAACCGGTGATGGTTGAATGTATGCAATGAACTGCATGTGATGAGCTGTGTAGGGACTCATAATTATTATGGGAAGCAAAATATGACCTGTGACAAGAAAAAAGTTTAATAAAACTTTACTAAATTATTGAAAAATTTAAATATCCAGCATTACATACATTTAGGCGTAACACTTAAACCATAGAGCCCCATGTAGCACAATCAGTATATCAGCATTTGATCTCTTTTTTTCTAGAAAACCTGTTAAGCGGTTAATGTAACGGTTGTAGATACTTCGAACCTGTCCCGGAAGACATATTCCTTTCAACAATAAAATTAAAAACAAATTTCAATTTAATATTGAGCTAATAATCATTGGAGTAAAGACATTTCAAGACTAGTAAACTAGTAAAATTGAGCAACAATAAGCTTTGCACAATCAAATTCAAGTTGAGTATAAGAAACCAGCCAGTAATGGCAAGCCAGTTGAGGTTGTAAAGCTAAAGAAGGAAAAAAAAGTCCAGAGAAGCCCTCTTCCAGGGATGAGAAAAACTATATAACCTTATTAAATCAGTAATGTAGCGATAGCAACTTAAAATATGACCTTATTTCCAACAATTGCATACTTTTAGGCGTATACATTTTAATGTTTTATAAAACCTTTTGAACGAACGAACAAAATAAATTTTTCGCCAAACAAAGAACACTTTGCTTCATTTGTTTCCTCTAATTTAAAAGCCAAAACTGATCGCTTGACTTCGTATTTCACTTATCATAATTGATCAAAAAAATCGAGATAAAAATTAAAAGCTTTTCACGCGCTCACGCCAAACTGCTTGCTTCATTACGAACGTAATAAAGAAAATTTAAAAAGAAAAGTCCCTAACTTCTACAGTCAAAATGCCTGCCAGCAGCAGTTCCCAGCAGCCATTACACTGACGCCACTTTAAAGGGAAATCGATTCGGTACCCACAAAGAAACATGGTGTGCTTTCCTTTTTTCCGTTCTTTCTTGCCCGGCATCCATCCAAAAATTACCTTTCTCCAAAATCGTAATACGCACACGGTTTTGCTCTTCCGGTTCCACGTGGGGGAGGTTTTCTTTTTAGTTGTGCCTCCACCGACACGATCGCCATTTGCATAATGGCGACCTCTTACTGTTTGTGTGTGTGTGTGTGTGTGTGTGTGTGTGTGTGTGTGTGTGTGTGTGTGTGTGTGTGTGTGTGTGTGTGTGTGTGTGTGTGTGTGCGAGTGCTGGAAACGAGACGAGCACCACCAAACCATCGTGCTTTTACTTGAATTTCTTCAATTTGAAGTAAAGCACACACCAGGAAAAGGCACCGTTACCAAGAAAACACGTCAACGCAGCGAAAGAAAGCGTGGAAAAATTTTCCACCTTGGTTTGCTTTTTCATTCGCCAATTTTTTCTCTCTCTCTCTCCTCCATTTCCACTTAGTGATAAACACCATTCGTGCGATGTTTATCAAACGCACGGTTGTTCCCGGTGCTTTTGGCACTTGGAAAAGAGAAATGAAACCAAAATTTTCTTTACAAACATTTCACCACAAATCCCACCGGGACACACGGGACGGCGGGTGTATCGCAACAACTGACCATTACCGTTTGTGACAAAAGTCACACAGAAAAAAAAACTGGCAGGAGCTAACCCAAAATCAGGGTCTACCGGGAAGGCCAATAAGGACCGGGCGCGAAAGAAACACCGCCCAGTGGGGTGGAAAAATTTTGGTGCAAAGAATGGTCGGCAATTTTCTCCCCACTCATAATCGTAAACATTGAAACGCGCATTCAACTGTTAACGCGTACCGAAGGCTCCATCTCCATGGGGGAATGGGATAAAATTGGCAGGCCCATTATTGTGGCCCGGGAGTGTGCGAGGTGCGTGCCAGGGAAAGATGACCGTAAAATGGACGGTTCCTTCTTTCACAACAAAGCAACAGCGGACGATTGATGGTAACGATCGTGCGAAGGGACTCAAACGGTATGGATTTTCACTCGGGTGGGGTTTTCCAAGCATCCGCAAAGTGGGTGAGCATTTGTTTTAATCTGAAAACTTTTCCCCAAACTCATCCCCTACCACACACGGAAGCGCACAGCCGGAGGTGGAGAAAGGATCGATTTCGCTCGGTGATATAAATAAAAAGCGATCCATCACTCGGGGAGCGAGAAGTGGGGCGAGCCACACCTGAGCAGTGTGACACGCTGACAAACGTTCATAACTTCATTACGGTCGATGTTTGTTTTCATAAGCGAAGTTGTTAGGCTCGATGAAAGCCGCTTCATAGCATGGGCCGGAAGAACAAAAGCCGAGCCTCGGCAACCGTCGGAGAATCGATACGAGGACATTCAACAATTGGCAGTTTTTCCGATCGGCCAAACGGAACGAACGGGGGTTGATGTGCAAAACATTCTGGGAAATATGTATGTATATCCGAACCAGCCACACAAAAGGACACAAAACAGGACACGCAGAAAATCGTCCTGCAGAATCATTTTCGCGAGTTGCCTGATGTCCGCTGAGGGGTTTGCCGCCCTCTGCATGTTTGGGCGACACAAACAAACGACTGGAGCAGGCCCAAATCGTCACGTGAAACAGGTACTTCAACAAAAACCCGGTGAAGCAGCCAGCTCGGTAACGAACGGCCACCCTCGCTCATGACTGCGGGCCGGAGGTTTGAAAATGGATGGATTATATACCCAATATTATAGGCAGCGCAAATAGGCGCGCGCGTTCGGTAGTATATAATAATAATAATAACGATTGTGCCTAGAATCCGGATGCCTATCGGCGTGGGTAGAAGGACATACTTTTGCTGTTAGCTGCGGGCGAACCACCAGCGATGAGGAAATGACACAAACACTCGAACATGCTGCTGCAGGATGGCCGTAGGAAGCATACCGTACGTTCGATGGCACAACAGGAAGAAGAACAGAGCAAATGAATATCAACTGCCGAGTGTTAACGAACTCGGGTACGTTGACAGGGAAAGTTAAAACCTCCCGGTGGCAAACGGTGGGACGAGTTTTCCTCCCTGTGCTGGCTGCCGTACACTAACCCAAACACACATGGGCAGGCACGAACGATATTTTAAATTTAAAACACAACATTGCAGGGCATTAAAGACATAGCTTATGTTCCCTAATCCCGGTCACGGCATCACCAGGAAAAATATCAAATTGCTCTACGTTTAACTATTTGTAAAACTTAAAATACTTAAATTTGTAAACTGTAAAATAGGATCAGCCTAAATGATTATTTAAAATTGCTCCGAGAAATAATGAAACATTCCACTATAAAACTGACGTCACCATGATACAAGCGCGACATGTCTCTACCATTAAAGACAAGTGTGCACTAAATAATAGTAGAGCCTTCGCTCACGTTGTCCACCGAGCCAGATGCCCGAGCTCGTACAGGAGCTACCGCTTCCATTCGGATTGACCTGGAATCTCTCCATCTCCAGTTCACTATCGCAAAAAAAAGGCGACAATCCTTTTGAACCATACACCGAACGTCAAATAATCGAACCATTCCATGTGTGTGTGTGTTTGTGTGCATGAGCTGGCAGGCTAGTTTCGATCTCAATTTCCATATTTTCCAACGATTCTTAGTGCCTCATAAGCGTCCTACACGGAAGATTTTTTGCCACTGTCTCTCTCTCTCGGTACACGATGAAGGTGGAGCTTTGACCGACCGATCGTGATAAAAGTGGCATCAGTTTGCAACCGAACCCCTGACCAGACCGAGATACACCATATAGCCTCCAGGCTGGATACACCGAAAAAGGGCGGGAGGCGAACAGCAACGGCACAAAAAACTGCGAAAATTGGCCAACCGGTACACCACCACCACTTCGCAAGCGGGAACGCGAGCCGCAAGGATTTCTGTGTTTTTTTCGTTTGCAAACTGACACAAAAAACACAACAAAACAGTGCCAGTTGAAAGAGAAAAGGCTCGGCAAAACTGGCACCCTCCCCTTCATCACCGTACGTGTGGCAGGGTAACGGAAAACAACCATTTTCACTCGCCGACAACATCAGAAACGGCGTACACTTGGAGGACAGCGAGCGAGCGAGAGAGAGAGAGCGAGTGAAAAGGCCGGCGAGAATAATAGTTTGAAAATGGTAATGAATAATAACACTATCTGCATACGGTGAACGAGCCCTGACCATCCCCCTTGGTGTGTGTGTGTGTGTGTGTGTGTGTGGTGTGGTACCAGGCTCAGCACTGCCAGCAGGACAATGCCGGGTGTGTACGATGGTACAACAGCGAAGGACCATTCCCTGGATCCCATTCCCGGTAATGCTGCAGCAGCAGCAGCAGTAACGAAGTAACGTTTCAGTCGTGCTCCTGCAGACGGACGCAACCAAATCACGTATGCAACTCCAATAGCGTACCCCGTATCGAACCATTTTCTTGCGAGGATGCTCCGACGTTCGGGCAGACAAAAACATGGCAGCAAAAAGCTGCTTTTGTGTGGCCCTTTTTTTGGGGTAAATGAAAGCGGATTTCCATGCACAAATCAATGGTTGGAGAAGGCGTTTTTCATCGTGGTGATGTTCCACCTTGCTGGGTTCCGGGAAAGGCGTGATAATTGCAGTTTTAGAACTAATTGTTATGATGATGATAATGATGTTAATATTAAGCTAATAGAATTACCGAATCATTTGCTAAAATAGACAAATATTTAAAAAGAACATGTCTAAAAAACTCGATTTTAAACATGTATCGATTTTTGATGAGCTGATTGCATACCTTTAGGCGAATAAATGATAGAAAACAGCTCTTGGAACACATCATGCGATTGTGGCTTATCAAACTGGGTTACATCCCGTTTGTACAACCGACACAATCTTATAAAAAACCATTGCATACTTATAGGCGCTACTGCATCAACATATGCAGCAAAATGCTACCACTTTAAGGAATTCTTAAGAATCAGGCTATTCATTCCGCCAAGCATTGTCACAACATTGTCCCTATCTAGGCATTTCCAGCTTGTTCCGAACACCTTTTTTCTTGCACAGAAAAAATCGAAAAATCTAATTAACCTTAAGCAAGCAAACAATAAGCCGATACCAACACGCCACAATGACTCACCATATAGTCCAGTGGCTCAACAAGAAGTTCAGTGAGCTGGAAACATGATATGCTAATGAAAAACAAAACAAACACCGACACAACATTCACTCATGGTGAAGTACAACCAACCGACGCCGATGACTTTCATTACTTTGGACCTCAGCTTCAGCAAGGGAACCGAAAGTATCGAAAGGCTTGGTATAATTACTTGTCACTTCACGCGTGCCTGCCATTTTTTGTTGTTGCTCCGTTCCTCCAGATCCTGCGGGATATTAAGCTTTAAGCCAGGCTGGGCTGACCTGGCAAGACCAATGGGCAGGCATTACTTAATACCGTGTTTCCTGCCCAGTGAGCACTATTTGGAATAGAAATAATTCAATCTTCATCAATGTCGATTTGCTGGAAGCTGAAGTAGAGAGCCTCTGGTGGAACGATCGGAAAAACTTCTTCGCGCCATTTCTTTCGCCCGATCCGTTGCAAGAGTCCAGCGTCCAGGAAAACATCACCACTCTCGCCCAACCCAAACCCCACCGAGACCGATGTCAGCTTTTGATTGGGCCCAGAGCAAGCCCGGCGTGGTGTGCTAGTGTAGGGTAAATTGCACAGCCAAACTTCAGCGAAACTTCCCAATCGCCCGACCAGGAAGTTCAGCCTGTCGAACCCAGGGTTTATTGTTTTAGCTTGCTTTCCACTTAAACTTCCGCCAAAGCCAAACTTCTCCAGTGGTTTAGCACCTGGCCAGACACGGTACTTGTGTGAATCAAAGCGAAGATGAACTCGTTCATCGGAACATCGCACTCTCCGTGACTCGACCGGAGACGGCCCGTGTTCCAGCCGTCAGGCACACGCGGGACTGTGGGTTTTTTTTTTCGCTTGCTGGGGCAAAAGTTTCAACCTTCTCTACCCAATCCCGAGCCTGAGCTGCACAGTCTTCGACATGTCCGGGCGGGTTGAGATGCAAGAGGTGCCGTTTCTGAACAGTGCACTCACTGTTTATCTCCGACCCGGGGCTCCGGTGAGCATAGTCAAGCAAGCCGAACAACTAACCACCGGACTTCTAATGTTCGCACCCGGGTTTTAACTGCACAAACCGCCGGTCAACGACCAAATAGGTCTCGGCAGACCTGACCCGACCCGGTGCAATGGATTTACGAGCCGGTTCAGGTTCGGCCTGGAAGCGGGTTGCGGTCGGTCGGGGTGGTGGGGAGGGATGGGGGGGGCGCTCCGAGAGGTGTCTTTATTTATGCTGCCAACCGAACTATTGACGTATAAACAGATTTATGTAAAATCAGAAATAAATCTTGCCCACCAGCAAACGCCCTCAGTGGTATGCAATGCAGTGGGTTTACGGTACGTTGGGTGTACGGCCGGCTCGGTGGTAGAATCTTGCATTTGGCGATTTATTTACATACTCCACGTTGGAGGTGCACCACTTTAAGGGAGTTTACGGTTTGTGTCAATGGATTCTGGAACGGTAGAATTCCCTACGAGACGAAGACTTCCAGGACTGAGATGGAGACATAAGTTCTGTAAGTTGAGGATTTATTGAATGAAGTTTCATTTGAATGGAACCTTGTACAACTTTTTTAAGGGGAAGTATTTTAACATTATTATGTACAAAAAATGAGAACTCCAAATAAATAATAGTCTTTAAATAAACGATAAACATCCTGACTTTAGATTCACAGCTCGTGAAAGCAAAATAAATTCTGTAACCTCACCTACCACAGAATAGCCATATAAACTAAAACGGAATATTATTTTATGACCCCTTTTCCCTCAAACTAGCTCATCAGCACACCAATGGAAAACCAGCTGCTTTCCTACGCTGCGTGATGCATTACGGACGGGACGAAATTCCGGTTCAGGTTACCATTGCACTGAACCAACACACGATGGTTCAGGCGAGGACATTCGGGATAAAATTTTCTATCCGTGAATTTGCACACAAAATTTCAAATTTTATTAATATAAGTCTAGGAGTTATAATTTGTGTCTTATTCTAAAGAAAATCAAGCTTTTTTTGTTAAAAAAAAGATTTTCTGATCTGTTTTGATCCTCCCTGACAGGAGCTCAAATTCAGGATTTTTACAACAGTTTCATAAAGTCTATGAAAAACTCAAATATTTCAAAATAACCAAAATGAGGCGTTCGCTCTCTGACCTGTGCTAGACCACTGTGCAACAGGAGGTCTAAGTAAACATGTAGCCCACCAAACCTCAATACACCGTGTGCGGTCCTACCTCTATAAAGCGAGAGAGACAGAGAGTGAGAGAGATTGCAAGCAAACTTCCTAGAATGGATTGTGTACTTCCGGGTTCAAAGCAGCAGACATCGATCCACCACCACCACCGCCAGAGGTCACACAAACACACACCAGGACGGAAGTAACTCAGCGTCCGAGTTTATTGCTGTATTTACTCACTCGAGGACCTAGGAAGCCTCACGGTCACGCTCACCACCACCAGCGAACACACTCCTACACAAACAAACCAACAAGGGGGAGCACCCCATAAAAGATGCATTACTCAAATATGGTTCTCCAATGGGTCGTTTGCAGCACACACACACACACCACATGCTCGCTTTCCGGTGCCAGGATGCAACGGCCAACCAGCGACCGGAAACCGGAAAAGATTCCCAAAGGCTAATTCAATAATTGCTTCAATTGTTACTGCTAAATCCGGCAGCAAACAGATTCGTCGCCGTCGCCGTTTGTAAATGAACCGGGTGTGGAAAATCGCACCAAGTATAGTATACATTTAGGCGCAGGAGACCGCGCGCGCGCGCACACACGCTTAGGGTTAACCTTCGGATAAACGCAAAGACAGACGAGTAGCCCGGGGTGTCGCAGTTCGGGCATATATTCATGATGATCATAATTACACAATTTGTCATCATAATCACATGTCACCGGTGAGAGCGCGAAAGGGAAAGCCCGGCATATGACCGAGCTTCGTAACCATACACACACAGTGTCCCCAGACCCAGGGACAGGTCGGTCTGTTGCGAGCGCGCGTTGTAATCAGCGCCATTAATCTAGGCTAAAATATGACGCACCGTGCGGTGCTGCAACGGCGCTCACCAAATGGACAATGGGTGTTTTTCTCCGGTCACCGTCCCGTGGACGCCCTTTGGGACGGATTTTCCGATCCCTTTACTACCGCCGTGGCTGGGTGCGAGAATGGGTACGAGATTTGCATAAAACCCCTAACGAGTGTATGACTACTTTGTCTCTCTTTATACAGAAACACACACACACCGAAGAGGACACACCTAACACTCAACACGTCGTCGTCGTCCTCTAGCGAATCGAGCTAGTCCGAAATTTAAACAAAGATTCGTCAGCGCGGTCACACTTCCGGCGTTTGCCACGTGCGTGAATGAGTGTTAAAACGCCCTTGCTTTCTGCATTTGAAATTACCCTCTCAAAGGGGGACAAAAAACACACACAACCAGGGGGAGGGCTGGTTGGTCATCGGATAGCACACGATACAATGAAATTAATTTCCACTTCTTAGTCCACTTTACACCGCCGATAATTAGAAGATAGAGTTCTTTATTTACTCTTTTATGGTTCGTTTTTATAGCAAGCGAGCAAGCGAGAGAGAGAGAACGAGAGACCGAGTTTATCCTGTGCGCCCTGCCAATTCGACCATCATACAGTGCACCATGTGTGTTCTTTCGTAGTAAAAGCTTAATTGATGAAAATTGCATCGATCCAGGCGCAGTACAGATACGCCAACCTCCAAAGCGAGCCAGAGGTCACGGAATACTACTGACCAGAGCTTACCTTTTTCTCGCTCACCTGGCTCGTGTGTGTGTGTGTGTGTGTGTGTGTCCTTGACCACCATCAGCCAGCTCGCTTGAAATATACAACGATTGCAGAAGCGGCAACATTTGTTCCCATAATCCACTTAAAAGCTTTCAACCATTTGTCGCTTACCGATTGCTATTGCTGGCCCTTCCCCTGACAGCCCTTGGATAGCCTCCGTTCGGTGGTGAGGAAAATCTCGCTTTTTTATCCTCTCTCTCTCTCTCTCTCTTTCTCGTCCAGTTCTTCTATACAACAACATCGTCCACCCGCGATACGAAAGCAAAGTTTATCTTCACCGCATCGGCACGGGTGCTGGTGGGCGATGGGTGGTTGCGAACCGAAATGTTTATGGTGCCCCGGAAAAGCTGCTTTTCCCACGCCCAGCACGCAAAAGCAACAAAAAAAAAAAGAAGGAAAACCCAGCGCATCGAATATCATTCGGGCGGTTCGGGTGAGTTTTTCTTTTTATTCTGTGTGTGTGTGTGATAAAATCCATTTCAAACTTTAGTTACTGAGCAGTAGTAAGTCGGTCGGACAAAAACTGACCGATAAGCGAGCGCAAAAACGCTTGGTTCGCATTTAACCCATAAAATCACATCAAGCTTTTTTGTGTGTGTGTATGTGTGGAAATATTTGTCGACTGATGTAAAAGGTAAGTTGTATAAGGTTTCACATAAAAAACCCTGAAGCACTGCAAGCTGATTTATAAATAACCTTTAAATCTTTCAACTACTCTAAAAGTCCGGCTTGTAAGGGAGAAAGAGAGAGCGAGTTGATCGTTGGCTGCTTAATCCTTGAACGCTCTCTTTCAATAAGGCAAGTGCTTGCCAAACTACCGACGGATCGAATCGAAACATGAGCTGATTAGTCCCCGAGTTGGTTGGATGATAATGGCATAAAAAAGGGGAGAGGTCCTTAAAGTGGAAAGTTTATATTCCCGACCAACTTTTAATTGCCCACCGCCTGACCCCGGCAGCTATTATTGAAGCAAGAAAATTAGTCTGCTTAAAAAGCACTTACAAGGCGAGTACCTTGATTTGTTGTGAGTTTTTCTTCACAAAACTACCGTACTTACAGGGTTGAAGTTTTATTGGGAGCAAGAGCCTTGGATGCTTACCTGTGAAAGAAAAATAAAATCTTTATTAATGAACGTTGTCCAGCGGCTAGAATTTCTGTTGCCGTATAATAGGAGCGTAAGGAGCCACAGGACATAAAAATGTCTAAATAAACCTTTAGTTCGGTTTTTTTTAAGTTTTGCCGCAAAATACCATGCCGTGACCACAGCAACACGGATAATCGTGTATACAGCTGCACTCGGTTGCTTACGATGTGACCTTTCTTCGGTCACCTGGACATTATATTAGACGAACCCTACCTCCCGAGCTGTTGGGCGATTGGCGCCATCCGGGCGGCCGGTAGCCAACGGTTCAAACCACCACCGGGCATCCGGTATTATTGAGGTTAAATTTTTAATCACCTCCCTTCGCACCATGGATATCCTTTCCAGCGCTGGGTCCGTCCACCTGGCCGCGCCGGCAATCTGTTTTTAAACCGCATCGCAATTCGACCGGTGCACAACACACACACCTAGTCCATATGGGTGGTGCTGGTGGCTCCAAGAGGGCGGACAACGAAAAAATATAATCATGTAAAACATTTTTATCGATACCAGAAAACACGATCACACGTACACGTTTGCTGCAGGGTGTACAGGGAACACAGGCTTGTAGCTACACGCAAAAATAACGGCAGGAAAGGCGCCTGGACGCAGGTTTGGAGAGGAAAAAAACAAGAAAACCGTACTGGACTACCGGCGAAGTATCCGGGAAGTCCTGGTGGTGGTCGTGTTGTAGTTTAACCTGCAACCAAGAACCAGTGTTTTATGTGTCCACCTCCACCATCGTTTGGTGATGTGTAACCGTACCGTACCACAGCGTGTGTCCCAGGTACACTAACCAACCCTGGGAGGGGTGCCCTTATTGAGAGCCCCACACATCCACGCCAATGTGCTCGTTGCCTTCTCCGCTTTAATAACTGCCTTTTAAATACAGACCAGAGAGTTGGTGGTTTTATTACTCGAATACCACATTTCGGGTTGGTGTAGCTGTACGTGCCGCCGCGCACTGGATTATCGCACGTGAAAAGGACTCTTTGGAGAGTTCGTCGACAAAAAAAAAATTGGACGCACGTACACCACAGGCAGGCGGGAAACGCGATTCAACCACATGAAGCCGCATATATTCGGCCCTAATCTTTCCACCCGGGGTGTGATCTGGACGACGTGATTTCTCACCGGATGATGCCCGACCGCGTGCGCGTGTGTATGTTTTACGACCAGTCTATGACGTCGTCGCTCGGTTGTGGTCTAACCTCTCCCGGGTCCTGCCAAATTTTCCCCAGGCCCAGGGTGAAAATCTTGTGCTGCAGTTAATGAGTAGCAGCAATGAAGTGGTAAAAGCGACCGTCCAAACCAACCAGAAAACCCGGCTTTTTTAGGTCACGACTTACCCCTGTTTTTGACTTGACCCACGGTGTGTCACGGTGATTTATCCTACCGGAAGGGTTTCCGCTATCTAAGCGAGGTTTTCTAAACTTCTGTCACCTTTTTCGCCCGTCGTTCCGGTGCGTTAATGTTTCGCATCCCTTTTGTTATTTGTGCGTCAGTATGTGACCCCCCAAAAACCTGATGACATCGTCCAAATGAGGTTCCTTTCCCCGTGGGCAAGCGGGTGGGATCGATTGGAGAAGTTTAATTAACTGGATGCTAAATTGACAACGGTGGTCCTCTCGCTATCTTGCTCGCCTTTTTCACCGTGGTGCGCGTTGTGAACGAGCCGGATCGGGTTGGGTTTTTATTAGATTTCACACAACACACGCATTGGGACGGAATGGTGCTGTCTTGCAAACAACTCCAAGGCCAAAAAAAAATGGGCAATAGAAACATCCTTTAACACATACACACGCGTTCGGGTGGCAGTAAAACGGCCCGTAAAGAAAATGGAAAAGCGGGTTAATTGATTAAATTCTTCTACCCTGCTGTCTGCCGTTTGACGTGCACACCAGCAGGTCTAGTGATGGCTGGCTCAAGATATCGCTAGGACACGATCGTCGATTTATCGTCAGGGTCGAGAGGTTCAGCAGTAGGATGAACCTTTGATCGATTTACTAATCGTCACGGAAACGCATTTTGGCGCACCCAGCCGACTGATGTATCAGACGCTTCGGTTGGATCTAATCGATAAAGGAATAGTGGGATCAGGACTCTCTACAGGACCTTGACGACTACAATCGACCGAGATACGACTGCTAGCGAAGCGAAAATAGTTGAAGTCGTTCTACCGCAACGCATAATTTCTTCGGCCGTAATCTAGATGGATGAAGCACGGAATATATAGAACTCTACCGCAAACCGGCCACATCACATCATCAAGCATTCAGCAGCAGCAGTGCAGCCGTGGCATACTGATTATTCAATACACACGAAAAAGTGAGGAAAAGAAGATATAAAACACCTTCTGTCACTCTAATCCCTCTCCAAAGTCATCATTTTATCATCATGCTGTACGGGCGCGAGCCACCACACACTCCACACAGCCAGACGTGCCAAGTCGCGGTTTTGCATTGCTTGCAGGTTTTATCACATTCCGAGCGTCAGCAACACTCCCGGCATGCTCCCCTACGAACAAGACATGTGTGTAGAGATACGTATATCTGCCGGCTTGCAACACGCGAACGCGAGCAATAGACGAACGGCAAAAAAACCCCCGATGCTGCATTCCAAAAATGACTTCCCGTCCAGAAGCCACGGGTGGTGGTGTAAGGAGTGAGAGAAAATCATATTTCCATCTGTCACGAAGAAACACAGTCGTCGAGCACTGCTGGCTGGGAGAGGCCGGGGTTGCGAAAAATGCACAACAGCACACAGTCATGTCTGCTATTCAAACTGTTTCCCGGATTTTTTTGTGTCCCCACGGAGTTCTCCTAACCATGCACGTCAGCAGACTCCCCCAGCAAGAAACATATCCCACGCAAGGATGACTTCGAACAGTCAGTTTTAGTCGGTTTTATGAATAAAGTTGGGATTTGGTGGGTTTTTAGATATTCTTGTCACCTTCGTCCGTTCCGTTCTTGGTGAGGGTAGACAGGCAGGTGATTTCCGTGGTAAGAACCGAGCAGCTACGGCAGGAATCAAGGCGTACCTCATTTATCTTTACCGCAGTATGGCAAAGAAACGCCACAACAAATCTTCAACTATGGCCGCAGCTCGTGTAGCGTAACTTCCAGATGTGACCGAAAGTGTCAGGAAGTCAGCATTTCTCGGACACGTCCCACCGAGCAGCGCTACCGAAGAAATGGCGCAATATTGGTGCTTGCTTATTCGTGACATTTTTCCTTCCCAAAACTGAGCATAACGTGAGCCGCCGGTAACAATATGGCCACCGGCCCTAACCTGGAGGATATGTCCCAAGTACTTCCGGTGTGATGTCAAGCGCCGGTAAACACGGCCGCCGAAAGAAAAGGTGTGATGATTAATGGAAAGCGCGACAAACACGTGCGCTGCTGTGAAATGTCAAAATGTTGCAGACGGAATGGACCGTTCCCTGGGGGATGGTGGAAAACTTTGGACATTTTTTTTTTGGTTGTTCCTGTTGCCACGCAGCTGTCCACACAAGCTGACGTTCGTTCCGGTAGAGAATTTCCAGACTGCAGGTGACCGGTTGACAACTTTCGAACAAATTAAGCTCGTAACAGGTATATCTGTAAAGTGAGATTGATTTTTATTTTCTTCTGGGACTTTTGGGAAAAAAAACCTGAGTTCTTATGCTGACAAATGATTCCTAGACTGCAGCACATAAAATGCTCGTTATCTCCAGAAGAAAGCGGTGTACAGGGAGGGGGCAACTCCGGCGAATGCTCATCCGCTCGCAAAACCAATGTGGATGACGTTTAATTACTCACATTTAACGTATAATTATTCAAGTGTCAAAACACATCTCTCAGCCCTACTTTCTGGAATCCAGATGGCACCAAATCCCAACCTCGGCTTCCCCCGTTTGGCGAGCAAAATATGTCAAACCGAGCGGGAGCACATTTTAATCGAAATCTAATCAACCGTTACATGCCACCACCACGATCGGGACCGGGTACAAACATGCCATGCCGTAGGCCATTCGTTTTCGGTAGGTAATCGAGAAAATGGATGGTTCGGCCAACCGCAAGAAAATGTACCATCGCAACCGCACACAACCGGAATACGAATGCGTACCGCTCGTGGTACGGTTCACCAAAATTCCGACCGTACCGTCTAAGGTATCATCCCGGTCGGCAAAAAGAGGTGATTCGCCCAAAAGTACCTCAATGCGACACGTTCTGTCCATGCTTGACAGCGCAGATAGGCGCATTGAGTGTCCTAGTCACTTTTCTGGAGAGGCCTCCAGCAAATGCTAGGTCCCGTGTGTAGGTTACATGCAGCACAACCGGGTTGCAGCACGGTTGAAATGCGAATTATTAGGCAAAAGGTACGTACGTATGACAATAACGTAAATCGTGTCCAATGACTGATTCCGAAGACCTGGGTCCTCTGTCCCGAAAAACCTCAGGCGTTCACCGAGCAGGATTGGAATTTCAGTGTGTGACTTCCGCCAACACGCACTATACGACCGGTCATCGGGAACGACGGGCGGCCTCGTTCCCGGGAGGAATCACCATCGGCCACAAAGAATCAAGCGCCAAAAAACGGTATCGGGTGCCTCCGCAAAAGACGAGCGAACCACTCGAAGTCGGTCACAGTAGATGCTTTGTGTTTTTTTTTTTGTTGGGGTTTAGCCCAACAGGGGCGACTCGGTCGGGCACACCTATCGATGTACACAAATGATTTGACAGTTGGCGCAACCTGTACGTGCGTTCGTGGTACCGGTTCGCCTACTTCCGGGACCGAGAAATGCACTCGATACACACAAGTTGTCCGCCCGTCGAGCAGAAGGGGACGCTGTTCAACAACCGATCGATCGTTTCCTTCCTACACGAATCCACAGCCACGGTACCACGGTGGAGCGCAAAAGCCTCCACACTGATGATGATGATGAGTCAGGTTGATTTTCTGTCCCAGCACGGGACTGCCCGAAGAAGTTTTTCGGAAAGCTGGACGTTTATTGACCTCCAGCTACAATCGAGAAACGTTGCAAACCAACAGAACAGAACACAAAAACTTGCCACTGTTGCAATGTCCTTATACGTCAGAACTCTGGGGACAACGACCGACGAAAGCTTGAGCGCAGTCGGTGTGTGGGTAGCAGCCCCAATCCCAATCCCCAACGACGACCACACAACGCGGGGTGAAATGTGCCATCATGGATGGATGACGGGTTCTAGGTAAACAATTTCTTTCCCAGTTACCTTCAAACAATCAAACGCTTTGACACCTCCGCACAAATGTCCGGAAAGCGCTCTCCGCTCGGTGCTGTTTGCTTTGCGTGCCGAAAAATGCGAAAGAATTGATTACGGGCCCAGGGAAGGCTAGTGCTAGTTCCGGGTAGATGGTTTAGCATGGTAATTAAATAGTTTTCACAGTTCGCTTATCACCTAAGAAGATTGCGTTGTGCTAACAAAACGGCACACATTGTACTAACATGTGTCAACAGGAGGTAGACACTGTATGTGGAGATCTCACTCGGTGTGCTATAATACTAAGATCTCTCCTGATGTCAGTATCTACATCTGCTTATTATCTTTTTTAAGTGGAAGTTAAAATATTCTTTCTCTCCTTATATGGGATGTGGTTTTAGTGGCCATGATTGCAAAGCATGATAGACTGCTTAGAGCTTTAGAGTTCGAACCTAGTACGGTAAACCTGGGCTAGAAGCCAGAATAGACTTATCCAGACAGCATAAATTATTGTACAAGAACAATTCTCTGAGGCGCTCTGGGTGAGCTCTGAAGAAAATGCTTCTACAACACAATGTTTCAAAAAATCTCGTCTTCAATAAAAAATAGGTGCCATGAATGTCACGATGGAAAATGGAATTCTGATGGGTGAGAGCGAAAAATTGAATGTATGTATGTACCAGTCAACCCCTCAGTACAATAAACCACACCATCGTAAATCCCAATCGACATCAATTGAATTCCTTTAAATCCCATCCAGATATGAAACCTCAAATCGATGTACTTGCTCGCCAATGTTGCTCCGTTTTATCGCAGTTCGCCAACTTGCCGCTACCAGAAGCTGCGGAACCGCGCGCACTCTAAAACCTGGCAGAACGGAAGTAAACGAGCACAACTTTCGCAACACCCTCGCCCTCCCCCAAGAGAAATTGGATGAAGAAGCCCGACGCGTGTAGGAAATCAAACCTATGGCACAGCAAACAGCATCAATCTCGTACATATCGTATCGTAATAAAACCTCATAAAATTTATCCTCAAATCCACCAAACACCACCGTGTCTTGGTTGGTCTTGGGATATCTTTCGCCGCGCACAGTATCATGTCGCCAGTTTAAACGTCCCTACGCCGGGGACACACCACAATCAAACCCTCAACAAAAGCACAATATCTAGATATAGAAACCCGCGCGCTCTCTCTCTGTGTGACGAGCACGCCCGGAAATCGGGAGACAAATAAGTTTTCCTGCGAGACAAAACTTTATCACCTGTGAAAAGTTGACACAAAATAGCATTCATCATGCTGCGGTGCCGTTGGCCGCACAATTATATCGCGTTACGCTTTTGGGGAAAATTGCTTCCGAAAGCTGATCCTACACACGGGCGCCACGACGCAAAACGCCGAACCGTACGCCAAAGTTTAATGATTCATGACTGTGTGTCTTTTGAGTGGATCGGTCGGGGAGCGCGCGGAAGGAACGGTGGCAGGCTTCTCCCCATCCACTCCACATCCACTCATCGGCAAGGCAAGACAATTCGCCGTTGTAATTACTTTGGAAAATATTTGCCCCATCTTGGTGGTATTTCGATGAGGAATTCCATTGGCGCGTAAAGCGCGATGAGCAGTCAGCTGACAGCACCCCCCACACCATAGCGGCAGGTGGCAAATCGCTTTATTGAGTTAACCCGGCGGGTGTGAGGGAGGTTTATTGCCATTGTGCGAACTGCAACCCGATAGATCCGTAGCCCGGGAGCTCGATGACATTGAAATGGTGTGGTGGCAGTGGTGTTTGAGTGGAGTGAGCTGGAAGTGAAAAGTCATCGCTGCATCAAGTTCGGAAAAAGTTGGCATCTCTACAACCGCCAACCGGAGCATACTTGACATTCCATCGCCGATTGACGATGAATTAAATGGCGTCCCCCCCACCCCCCCCCCCCCAGCCCGGATCGCATAATAGGGTCACAGAACTTGAGATTTCACGCGGGAAAATGTTTGATTTATCGACCCGCTCTTCATGAAGACAAAGTCTTCAAGGCCGAGATTAACAAACAGTTATACCCGGGACACAGATAGCAGTGACAGGCGGAGGGGTCAAAGCTAGCACAAAAGGAGCAAAACGTTTCAGATAAAAAGTTTCCCATTCATTCAACTTTTCCCACCATTTGGGAAAAAAAGGAAACATGTTGCATAAGGGAGGAAATCAGGAGTGCTTTGGGAGACACGCGAATGTTTTTGCACCATCAACTAATAACGCACAGATAACGTGAGTCAAAGTATTCTCGTCTCTCGCCGCTCCACCATCATCATAACTTCCCGGCTTAATTTTCCGGCACTTTTTCCTGGTTCTTTCTTCGATTCGCTTTGTTATGCTTCCCACCTCTTAGCTAAGAGCAACCCGTAACGTCGATAGAACCCTAGCACTTGACATCTATCTCTTATCCTTAGTTGATTGCTTCGAACCAACATTATCCCCGCGAGTTCGCCGGGTTAAATTGTGTGTGTGTGTTTTCACTTCACTTTTGCCCACAGTGCTTCGCACACTCTGGAGGGTAATTGTAAAAAATGGGAAATTAAAATATGCTTACGTTTCATGCTTCGAAACCGACACCCCCTGACACGTAGCGGAACTGGTGCGGTGTGTCGTGAAACTTTGAATGTGGTGCACCGAGGCGGAAAATCAAGTAATTACTCTTCGAAAATCCCGGATGCACATTCCGTCATCGTCGCCGCTGCCACAGGACCGGAAGTGGCTGGGTGTGAGATGGTGTGGTTGTGCAGTATAAGCGGACTGGTGTTCCGGCCTTCCACAGACTCCACCACCAAGATGCGATAAGCGCGCTAGAACACCTTCACTAGGCTGGTTCTGGAAGCACTCAGCACAGAACCTGACCTCCCCAAAGGACACGTTAAAGTCGTCTCAGCTCTACAGTTATCGAAAGTGAGTTCTTTAAACTGCCCAAAAGACAACCTCATTCATTCGCTCTCGGGAGGAAACAAATAATCTTCCCCACGCCCTCTACGATCCCCGGTTGAGGTTGGTCTTCAAGATAGCTGTGGAAACGAACCTGAAGTGCACCAGCATTACCGGCTGTCATCCTCGGCAAGCTTGCCAACGTTTCCGTCTTCCCAGACCTTCCGTTTACACAAAGTCTTATGATGAACTTCAACCCAATCCTGGCCTGCGATGGCAGAAGAAGTTCACCGACAGGAAAGACATCGAGACAGATTTGCCCATTGTCGGGATGCTTCAGTTTCATGCTTACGGACGCTCTTTGAGACAATTTAAATTGTGCCCCAAACCAGGCCCGGCAAAAATTTCTTCCCCGAGTGGCATGGGACTGGATGGGTCGCTCGGACCCCCTTCGTTGCCCTATGTTACCGAACGGTGGAAGTGTCTTTTTGGGTTGTTAATTTTCCGTTAAAGCCCACCTTTTGTTCATCAAGCACTGGTCTGTTCTTCAACACTGCTACGGAGTATTCGGGAGACAAATTTAAAGCGAAAACTATCCACAACCGTTCGGAAAATCTTCACGGCCATTTTATAGTGTCCTTTCCCGAGCGGGGAAAACTGAGTAAGCGTGCATCTCCAAAATGGACCAAACAAACATGAGCTTGGGAGATGGGAAGAGAAAAAACAGGGTGTCGGAAACAAAAATTTGCCTTTTAACGAACGAACGGAATGGCGTTCCATGCTTGAGTTTTTCAGTGGGAAACGGAAGAAGCAAAAAAAGATCTCCCAAAGTCGATTGCATCCGATTTTTTCCATTTCAATCTATATTGAGCACGTCGGCAGTGGCCTTCCAATCAGTCCCGCCGAACCAATCGGACTAAATGGTCACAACTCCGAACGAAACGCTCTCGAAATGTGAGTATTGGATTAGAACGTCCGAAAAACGAACGAACTTCTTGCATCTTCTTCCAGGACACGTTCCGTGGCAGAGGCACACAAAAAACTCCCCCACCGGAACAAAATGAAACGAAAACTTTGCTTCAAAACTTAATTTGTCCACTGAGAGTGGAACCGGACCCTGATTCGGATCCACCACCATCCACTGCTACTACTGGAGGATACTGGAAAGACGATTCTAATCAATTGAAGTTGAAAGCTAGGGAGGCGGCATTCGAATGACACAACCAGAATCAAGAACACGATTGGGTTCCAATTGAATACGGTCTCTACTTCTTCGCCGTGCCCGAGCGCTTGCAAGCTGAGCGTGGATCATTCCAGTAAGAAACACAAAGGATTCTTTCCGACCGCGCCAGAAATGGACACGGTTTATACAGCATCCACTTTCCAATTCCGTTGACTTCGTTTTGCCAAGAAGCGGGCGGTGGTTCGGCAACAATTGTGATTCTATTCACTCGTACAGAAAGAAACGGAAGTGTAGCTGCCGGATTGCAAAACCCCCGACTCTCTCGCTCGCTCGCATCCAGCCACGGTGAGAACAAAACGCTTGTGAATAACGATGAACAACGCTAGGTTTTGAGGTTACAAAATGGGTGAATAAAGGGCGACAGTGCTCACATAACTGCTGGCCACCGATTGTATTACGATCTGTGTCTCTGGCATTCCATTCAAAGTGATTCTTACCGGTGGCTGCTCGGCTGCTCGGCTGCTTGTGTCGCCCCCAAAGCCGGGGGTTGGAAAAGCTGTGCATAATTAGTCACCTCACCAAGGCTCCCCCTTCAGGTGGGGACTTTTTTTTCACCCAACCCAACACAGTTCCGTTTCACTTTCATTCACATCACTGCCGCACGCAGGAACAGCCCCGAAAAGCTGCGAATGACATTTATAGAGCACAAGCAACACACAATGTGACAACGACTACCGCGAGCACAATGTGCCCGGTGCAAAATAGAATCACCATCAAAAACAATAGATGCTATCGAACGGACGGCCCAAAAATTTATGTATTTTGTGTGAACGTGTGTGTGTGTGTGGGTGCACGACTTTTGCTACTTTAAATCAAATGCATAAAATGAAAGCTAATTTATGTGTGCTGAGCTGCTCTGCAAATGAGGCACGTCCTCCACAACGCCGAGCCACCGGATGCTAGCCTAGAACACAGCACACCCCCCCGAGCACACTAAAACCATGGTCAAATTAAATAAAAGAGCTACCTGTATACACCCAGCTGGCTGATTTTTTTTTTTTGTTCCCTTGCCTTTGGGAGGTTGACATTGCCACAAGGAGACGAGATGCAAATGAAGTTGTTTTACGGCATAATTAAAGCGTCTGATTTTAACGCTTAATGTGGTGAGGTTATGTACGGTTTTTTTTGTTGGGAGTTTAGAATAAAATATTCTGAGTTCTAGAGAAATTACATATTACCCTCAAGGGAACGGTGAAAGTAAAACTGAAAGTGAAAACACAGTTTCACGCGACATTTTTGGCGTGTAGACAATGAACCGGATGTGAGAGTTACCTGTAACGAGATGAAAAATGAAAGGAATTGATTAGTGATGAGATTTAACGTGTTTTGCAATGTAAAATGAGTTGAAATGTAAAATAAACGAGAAGAAAGTTTATCATTTTTATTTTTGTGGAGTAAAAAATAAGGGCGCCTGAATGTATGCAATATGCTGTACAAATTGCTTCATTGTCTTAAAATTCTAAAGGCATATTTAAAAGAAGTGTTTTGATATGGTAAAAACACAAAATAATGAAGATTTATGTATTTTTATAAGCTGAAGAAGATTGACTCTGCTTGATTCTTCTGTTCAATTCTATTTTTTTAATTTTGTTTAGATGTATTGAAGATTGATTGACAGTTTGATGTATTTTTACGGTTCAACTCGGATGATTTATTTCTTTTATGTTTCTTTATGAACTTTATGAATAATTCTTGAGTCTTTAGAAATTTTTCTATGTTTTCCTTATATTCTGTTTTTGTTAGACATGTTAGAAAACCTTAGGCTTCAACATATTTTCTACAACATATTTGAACATCACTATTTAAAACATTTTCGGAAGATACAATATGTTTAGCCCCAAAATAAAGCAATTACTCTATGGAAGTCATGTCAATGAAATACGTTAAAGCGCTCAGTTAAACAATTTTCCTTACAACCACCGATCAACATGCTCACAGGAGTGAAGGCAGTATCCTACCCAAAAGAGCAAACCTTCCCGTTCAAAACGCCCACCTTTTTGCTGCAAATTGCAATTAAATCATACCGTACCGAAGCGCAGGATTTGGAAAATTAAACCAATCCATCCAACCTACTTGACCGAGAAATGAGTCGGTTCGCCTGTTCACCCTCCTCCCCCCCCCCCCCCCCCCCCCTTCCAGCTACTATTAAGGTATTTAAGTGCTTGAACAGATGCGAAACTTTATTTTCCCATCGGTTTCTGTTTTCTTTTTTTTTTCCCCGTTGTCTATCGGGACCAAATTTTCAGGGCATCAAAATACCGCCAAAGAAACCCGATTTTCATTCCCTTCGTTAACTGCATTTTCCTAGCGGCGAGTCATGGAGAAAAAACACACAGGAAAGCATGTGAAACATTTTTATTTTCGCTGTGCTATCATCCCAACCAGGCTTCCCTTCTCTCTCGCGCTCTCTATCTCTCTAATCCCATTACAAGTCATGCGAATCGGGTGAGTGTAGACACACGGCCATATAAAATAAAAGAAACATCAACGATGAACATCAGGAACAAAAAAAAATCTCCCCCCTTCGATGTTTTCCCATCACAAAGCCGCAACGTAACATTCCAATGTACACAGAAATAAAAATAGACACAAATACATAAACCTTTTGTCAGGCAGACTTCACCAAAAACAAAAAAAAATCATAAAAAACGATGTAAAATGTAGCACACACACACGCACCCACACTAGCCTCACGTTCCCAAATCTCTTTCCCACTTTTCCGGGGCAAAAAGGGCACAAACACACACACACATTCACCTTGCGGAAAATCCAATCCGACCCCGGAGGCCAGGTCCCATGGAAATTCGGTGCTTCCTTTTTGACCGTTCCCAGCAGCAGTGTGCTAAGTGTGTGCACTCTCGCATACAAAAATAAGCCATACAGAACGTACGCACTAGAGCGCACACACGTACACACACACATACAGAGAAGCATGCAAAGGATGGACCGAAAGCGTACGACTTTGAAAAGATCTCCCCAGCATGCAAAACCCAGCCAGGGCCAGGGAAGGATCCCAAAAACGTGTACAGTGTAACGGTCGGAATTATTGCCATTGAACCGCAACAAATGAGATTATGTTCAATTTAATTTGTTGTTTTAAATTTGCTCTCCTATTTTTGGTGGAGTGAGGGTGGGAGGGGGTGAGGGGGACTGAGTGAGCGGCGGAGCTAGCGGAAGGATGATGATTACATTAGAATTTTCCTCAGCCGGCTTCCACCACTCTCCTACTTTCCTTCCCTTATTGCATGCATTAGAGCACTGTATCCTGGTCACGGCACCAACAATACACCCGACTCTAGAACTGTGTACACAAGTTTTTTTTTGTTGAAGTAGGATTAAATTGTAAACCTATTATTTTGTTGAAAAGGTAGATAGGGCGACGAACTTTCACGAGAGACCTGGGAATGTGTAATCTTATTTCCCCCCCCCCCTCCGTTCTGGCTTATGAAGCTGGTGAGTTTAAACATGCGAGCCATTCTCGAATCGGTTTCAATTTTCAAACGCTTACAATCGCTTGCAAATCACACATGTCCAGGGTAGTGTTGGTGTGTCCTGTTTAAAATTACGATAACCTGATGCTACCCACCGGTCTGCTGTCCAGCAGAAGGGGATTTGATGCACACTCACACGCAAAACTTCAGTTCAATCGGAATAAACGTAATCCCGGTCGCGTAATATGTCCATTCCGGGGAGAGCCCTCAACAAACCAGTGTTTCAAACTCAATTTAACACCGAAAAAACACATTCTGCCCCTGGGATTTGTGGAAGGAGTTGGTTTGAACCAGCAAGGGCAGTTTTGATTTCCATCCATCCAAAGCATCCCCACACAGACCGAGCACCGGGAATGAATTCCTTTCGCATCGATGAAGCCAACGTTTTCCCATCATCGCTCCCGTGCCTAACCGACACACGGCGCTGACTTTTTTGCTTTAGGGGCCCTAGCCCATCCGCACAACTACAGTCCGGACAAAGTTGTTGCAACAGTTCGGCCCAAGCCCACTCGGTGTAATTCCTCGGATTTCATTAAAGGCTTTCCCCGTTGCATATCCTGGATCCGGATACCCCGACGCAGCAGCGTGTGTGACAGGTGAGCATTACGAATTCCTTCTGTCCCGGAAGTTGTGACCTGCGACATTCCACACCCGTCCGGGCTCCGGGGAAGGAGCGAACAGAGAAACCAACAAAAAAAAAAAACCTTGGAACTCTGGCCGCCGTGGCCTTCACAAAACCGGAGGGCGATGTCTGGCATTTGGGTCGAGATAGTGGTTAGACAAGTGAGTGTGTGTGTGTGTGTGTGTGGTTGTATCTCGACAGTTTCAGTTGAAACCACTCGAAAAAGGCAACATTTCCAACTGTTGGACCAGTTGGAGAGGAAACCAGCCACCATCGGCCCGATATGCTATTCGCGGGTAGGAAAAAGGTTTTGCTCTCCCTGGGCTTAAGTGTTCCCCCTGTCACGGCCAGCTCTAGGGTGGTTGGATGCGAGGGATGAAAGGATGAGTGGGATTGGCGCGTTTTGTATGAAACAGAGCACTTAATTAATTTGTCAGGGCTGATGGACGACGATGTGAGGTGAAGACTGTTAGGGCTTAACGGTTGCAATCGACAGACGGTACGACAGGGTGTAGGAAAAATTCATATTCCACACATCGGTCGAGGGCGAAAGACAGAGAGAGAGAGATAGATAGTTTGTGTACTCCACTCTATTCTGCTCACACAAGTTATGTCATCCCGTTTCCATCAAGGCGCAGGAAAAACAAGAAATTATAAACTAAGTGCAATTTAAATGCAAAAGCACATAACCTCAAGTGCCGGCCCGTCCTTGGCCGAAAGGGGAAAGGGGGATAACGATGATGCAAAACAGCTGCACTTCGACCCCTTCGAAACGAGGAGAAGGAAAAGCGAAGCGAAACAGCCCGGTTGCATCGCAAAAGAAAATATTTGATTAAAAATTATGCAAAACAGCACTGCACTGGCAGGCAGGCCTTCAAGCAGAAAGGCGCCAAGAAAAATGGGGAGCTCCAAGGAGTTTGTTTGCCCAGGAGGCGGCAGTGAGATAGGAATAATTCACAACACGAAACAATGACACCAATACTTTGGAAGGAGTGCAGTAGCATCATCATCATCATCATCATGAACATCAACTCACCGGAGGCATCGCTTACCCAGGCACAGCTCATCTTGCTGTGCAGGACACTAACTGTTTACCATCGTCTCCTGGAGCACTCTCGAAGCGATATTCCATGTTACGTTCCACAAACACACAACTGCGCAAATAGCAAACACGTGCACAGATACACAGAGCGAGGGACAAACCTTTTCACTATTACATCCTGTCCCATGTCCCATGTGAACAAAATGGAATGATGGGTAGGAAATGGGATTGAAAAATGATGCACTACATAAAACAAGCCCAAGACTAGAAGAGTATATGACGGTTTCGGACGGGCTACTGGCCGAGTGGGAAGGGGGGCTCACAGTCTTCTTCTTATAGAGCGTCGTATGCGGTCTGCGTTGTGACTCGCTTTCCCTTTCGCAAACCCTTCATCCTCCAACACTGTATTCCTGGTCACGGCACCAGCAAGTCAGAAGTGGATTACGAAACTGTGGCGATGTGGAGATGGTCCAGGTTTTTGGTCCTTCTGGAGGCCGAGTTCCGTGGGAGGGCGGGGGGGAATCGACTAGTTCAAGTACATAGTTTTGCTCTTTACTCAATGATTGAATTGGTTCGGTTTGTCCGGCACTCTCCATCAGTAAGGGTACAAACGGCCAGCAAAAAAAAGGCACAAACCCCCGCCGAAACAGAAACCACACCCATTTTGCCGTCGGTCCGTAACGAAAAAGGGATCCCCCGACTCGATAAAACAAGAGCCCGTAGAACGAACGTGATGGAATGAATACCCGGCCATCCCGACCTCCGGTGGAAGACAACCTGCCACCGTTCCACCTTACATAACCTCACGTATCGGTGCAAAAGTGCCAACATTTACGAACCGACTTAATTCACCAAAGGAGCGCTCAATCACTAGGACGAACCGAACGAACGAGTTGCGTACGGGCGGTGGTAAATGGTTAGTGATGTAACCCGGGCCACCCGTACAAAGCGTCCGATTCAATCGCTCCAATGGTGCTATTAAGATGCGTGCGTTAAGGATAACGAGCAAGAAAGCGAACCGGCGAATGCCCCAATGCACTTTGATAATGGGCACAAGATGGGGACCAAACTGTAAACTATTTACTTTGGAGGGTTTGTGATGCACCCGATAGTCGATTAATCGATTCGGAATGTTTATTTTGCGATTACTAAGCGATACGCACCTTCCGACGAGGTTCGAGTTAAAGTTTAGCAACCGCGCGCGCTTACTTCGCACGCAAACATTAAACAGGGGCTGGGCATTGAGGCGCAGAAAAACAAAACCTATCAGCAGCTCTAGCCACACCGACAACAAACTTCCACTCACCGATAGTTCCAGCCACAAATTGGAAACAAACAATCAGCTAAACAATCGCACAACTACTGATTATTAAGCATAATCGTAAGCTCATTTGCGTACCTCGTGCAACGCAACGGGGCGGGGGGGGGGGGTTTGTGCGCGTTTTGTTTGCTTTTTCGGTGGGGCGCACCAACGTGTCCTGTGCCAATAGCTTGCCAGGCCCGCATTTATACCTGCAGATCGAGCGCCTTGACGCACCTATACCGATGGCGATAACCGGCGCTGGAGCTTCATTACAATTTACACTGCGCGTCAAATACGCGATTCCTCACGCCCCTATTTATCACCTGCCAACCCCATCAAACCCCCGAGACCTAGACTTGCTAGTGTGTGTGTGTGCTCTAACGATGTAAACTCAACCACGTGTCCCAAGGATACACCGGTATAGACGTGTGTGTGCGCGCGCGCCCGTCATCACAAGCGATCCTAGCGCTGGGGCGCGCCGTGTCATCGTCACTGTTTGCTGAGTAAATTGTCCCCAACGCCCCTCAATACCTTCTTCCGGCCGAGCCCTGCGGCAGGAACTTTCGGAAATTAACTCCCCAAAACCCGTTCGACCCCAGTTGTTTGCTTAATTAATTAAACCGAATCGAACCTGCCGGCACAGGTCGGGTTCACCTTATTACCGTGAGCCTCAAAACCTTTGCCCGAGGACTGCCAACGCAACCCAGGTAAAAAAAGCGCCCACCCTCGGAGATGGGGGAGTATGATTTGCTTGCACGACCTAATTTCGGCGCGTCAAACACTGCGACACTGGGTATTGGGACAGGAGCAAGAGAAAAAAACAAGTCGCTGAAGCCTAGACAGCACGAAAGCAGCGCTTAATCAGCGCGCCTGATGACGAGCGACATTAAACTCCCACGCTGGGGATATAAAAAAGCTGGCCTGTTAGAAGAAGCTGTAGAGAATCGGGAGTAGCAATCCAATGCACGTAGTCTTGCTGTTGTGTGTGAAGCAGGTTATAACAAGGCAGGCCATGTGTCGACATGGTAATGATAATGAAATGTCGGTACACAGCACAAATCAGGAGGAGGATTGTGCAAAATTGACGACGCACTTTCGGGCAATGGAAGTTGGGAGATGTTCTAGCAGAGCACAAAGAACATGCCAGCTTGCACAACTTTCACGATCCAATCATTTACAATCCGAAGACAATTAGCGTGTGTACCACCCCACGTCCACGAGTTTTTGGAAAGCGTACTCTCCCGATACCGTTAACGAGATTCAAAGCAACGGCAGATCATCGATTAAAATGTTGCGCCTGTTTCAGTTAATTAGCGCAGGTAAGGGAGAAATTAATTGCTCATCGTCTCATCAGTGCTAAAGAGATTAAGGTGTAACGTGCGCTCTATTGCTGTCGCCCAGTGAGACGTCACCACCAGGCAAGCAGCAGCCGGCAGGATGAGCACACTGATCTGCCGGGATCGGGAAAAGTTCCTGCTGATACTGGGAACCAATTTATTATGTGTACTTTAGAGACGGAAATTCTCCAAGGCTTTTCATTCCTCTTCCTGTTCCTTTTTTTTTTTTATTCAGCTCACCTAAGCACCCTCTTTCGCCACTGCGAAATGATCCCGGGAAACATTTTTCTTCGCCCACTTCAAATACTAGTTCCCGAAGGCGAAAGAAAGGACCATTACCTAGAACTTCTTCGGCCAAAGGTGTGACGAAACGGGGCAAACTTTTAATTAAAAACTCTCACCTCTCGGCTGGGCTTGAAACGCTTGGAGCACGAGGAATGCTCTTCCTGGTCAAGGAGTTGCTTTCGAATGCTACGTTCGTGTTCTCAGCGACTGGCCACTAGAGAGCACTGGAACGACCAGGGACAGGGAGAGGCACACCACACTCCCGGGGAAGACTTTTCCACTTTCCCAATTGATTGTTCAATCGGGTCAATGGGAAACAATCCCGCCGGAGAGTTTCCCGAAATGCGAAACAATAAGAAATATTCTTTACCGCCATTTTCTTGTTGCGATTTTTTCCTTTTGCTGCTGCTGCGCTAACCATTGTACGTCCACTTCAACGGTTGAAAGTTCATCTTGGCGTTTCGCTGTTAGATGAAAACTTTCCCGTTCAAGGTACCGAAACTAGTTCCGGGTTCCTTCTCTTTTATGGCTATTTTCTCTTTTGTTGGAAAGCTCATTTGTGTCGGAGTGTGGTTGACCGCAGCCTGGGGCAAACTGGAGTGTCCAGGTTTTGCTTGCGAGCACAATTCAATCTGCGATGTCCGTTGTTTTATTCCCACTGCACTCATACTGAGGTAATTGTGGCCTGAATGTTAGGTCCTCCATTAGGAGGAGATCAGGTAATATCCATTAACCAGGATTGAGATATTCTGGAAGGTACGGTTCTATTGAAGACCAGTTTGTTAAATATACTAAGTTAAAATATCTATCCAAAATATCTTCAAGATATTTCCAAAAGAGCACGAAGAAACGCTACCACAGCACAAATCTGCACTCTCTAAACGAGTTCAAAAGAGAGCTCCTCCTCAAGGAAGCAGCACACCACAAATGGCTCCCTCTATCGATGAAAAATGACACTAAACGACGTGACGTATGTTTTTGATGTGCTGCCCGATAGTCGCCTGCCCTGATAGCCTTTTCCTCCGCATCACACGATGTCGTATGTTATCCTATGCGAAGAGCTCCGCTTATGCGAACATAAATTCAACCATAAAGGAATGCCCTACGGACAATGTCCAGCACTCCATTCTGCGCCACCCGTAACACATGTCTTTAGAAAGGGGTGGGGGGTTTTGGGTGAGAAGCGCGATCTTCAGTGCCAGATCCGATAACGATACCGACCAACAGCCGGTGGGAACTTCAGCAGTACCAGCGTACTTGCTGCATTCTGATTATCGACCAAACGAAGATGTACGAGTGGCGAGAGAGCATCCACGGGCGGTGGGGCGGTCCGCAAAAACAAATGCGCTATGCCTTGGCATGCCTTCTTCTCGGGATGCATGTCGAAAGATGGATTACGGCTGTCGAGATCAGACATTTGCATTCCTTTCCGTGCTTCGGAGCTCGGGGTCTTCTTTTTTCGCCTCCCCGCAGCACGCCCAACGCAGCTGTCCCAACGCTGAACCGGATGCCGGAAGTCGGAGTCGAATATGGTGCACTGATTTAAAACCCCGAAGAGCAAGAAATGTGGATGTGCCACCGTTATGCAGAGCGTTCGTTCGTCCCAAAAACCAACACCTAATCTATCGCTGGGAATGGCTATCGCCGCACCAGAATCAATACCGCTCTTGCTGTCGAACGAACGGTTCTGGTGCCTGGTGCTGGGCTGATGAAGTTTTGCCCTCGGTGCAGGAAGCGTGCAGTGCGTTAAAGGTGTCCGATGCAGAGGGTCGGCAGGGTTTGGAACACATTTCACACCTTCGTCTTACCAAGCGGGCTCTCCCCAACGGGAGGTTTGTTATGGAAGTTATGGATTTGGCAATTGTGAAACATGGCTAATCTGTTCAATCTGTTTTCTGTTCGGAAATTTATAGATTCGAGCAGGAAGATTAATTGATGAGGTGCTGTGGGAAAACTCCACACGTTTTTAAACACGCTTCCACGAGCCGAAGCTCAGCTGGACTATCGTTTCGGGGAACGAGGAATAATGTGTGCCTATCCCATCCGAAAGGTGTGCGTGTGTGTGTTGAGTGTGTTTGGATAGTTGAAGCCTTCGAAGCACCAGGAAAAACAGACACCTCGTACCGAAAGCGGGAGCCTCGGAAATACCTTTGAGAGAAGGAGCAGAGATCCGGGAACGAAGGGACGGTTAGATAAATTTCCTAAGATACATCCGAGCCTTCCTGGTATGCTGGTGACCAATCGGAGCGTGAAAGCAACCCCCAAAAACAGAGCACACAACCACATACCCACACCTAGACACACACGTGGATCTACATCCTTTCGACACCATCGCTTGAACGGAGAAAGACTTGATAAAACGAATGGCCCATCCAGCAATGCGCCTCAGTCTTCGGCAGTGTGTGTCCTCGGGGTCACATCCCGTACTTATCACGGGTTCAGTAGGGCGAGTGTGTTGATACTGACAGCAGATAAAGCGAAAGGGTCAACAACAATGAAAAGAAGCATCGGTTTTTTTATTATTCCGAAGCGAAAGAAAGGACTACCGGAAGTGCTGATGGCACTTTTATTTTTCCCGGCAGTGAAGAGATCTTCGTTTCAAACTCAATCTTGGTGAAACATTGTATTCCTCGAACCTTTGTATAAAATGGCGCCAAAATCGAGCACTAGTCATCAGGGTACAATGTTCTACCTGCTTGCTTGAGCACCATTAAATCGTCTATGCCCAAAACTTCTAACGCAATGCGTAGGCAGCTCATAATTGCAGTAAAAAATACTCTCAACTCCTTAAACAACACTCTGATCCACAATATCTTCCCAGCGAGACATGGTTGGGCGACTTTTTAGCACCTCCTAGAACGCTCAAGCTCCTACCCTCTCCAAAATTTAAACCAACATCAATAATATCCCACGAGTCACGAAAGCAACAAAAAAACCAAGATCCACTCCATCAAACGGATTTGCGTCTCATCTATTAAACAATAGTTCATTCAGATGGACGACCCGGCGTTCGAACACACCTACGCGCCGTCGCGTTTCGGTTAACGACTCTTCACGATATTAATCCCCAGTTGGAGTAGGGTAGTCTTGGGACTGTCACTACCCGTTTAAGTGTTTAATGGCGTCATTAATGGACATCCTCGAAAAAAATCACCGCCGCGTTCGCTAAGCAATCGGAATCATCCGCCGTCTTTTTTTTTTAAATCAGTGTGTGGCTGATGCTGTAAAAGCAAATTTATTCATCACGACCAAAGTCACAGCAGTGAGAGGCGTTGATGAGCCAACAAGAACACAGCCCAGACTTTGATGTCCACTCGAGGCGGGATGCAGATCGAACATCGACAGAGAGCGAGAGAGGGACAGATGCGCAGATGCCGGCATTGATCCAGATTCGGTCGAGCGATCACCGGCGATCTTCCGGCGACGTTTAATGGCGCACGCGTGCGTGGGAGACGGCCCGATCGGTCCCGCCGGTGACTAACCATCGGTCCAATAAATTAGCAGCTCACGGTCTCGGCACACACACACACACACACACAAAACCGCAATAATTGTGTACGGACAGGCGCGGTCGAGTGGAACCGCAGCGTTTTGCAAACATGACGCAATGAAGGAAGCCACAAGCGTCACGCTTAGTTGCGCCGCGCGTACGATCACGTGGAACTGTCATCAGAAAAGTTGCAAAACCATTGGGAAGAATTGAGTGAGAGCGAGTCGGCGAGAGGAGGGAAACCTCTAATCATTATGTTTACAAACTCACGAGACTGTAATCACATGCGTTGCTTTCGCGTTGCGTACCGTCTGCGCTTTGCTTAACGTACATTGCTAGACGCACAGAACTTCAAGTACCGGATGGGTGGCAGGAGAAAAAAAAGCAGCAGGAAACATGTTGAGTACAGCAATTAAACTTCCACCGAGCCGTTCCGAGCTGGAACTTCTTCGATGCTTGCCAATGCTCCCGATTAGGTCCCACGCCGATGATTAATGATGTTGTTATGTGTGATGTAATTATCAAACATAGTCCACACCCGGCACTCGTGTGGGGGGTGCCTGATGCCTTGGTGGAGGTGGTTAATGAACTTAGCACACCGTTTAAAGGGAGACCAATTAAATAAAGATTTGATAGACAGCTGGTTGTCGGTGGAGCTGCTGGCCATTATCATTCCCTCTCCTGGGTGGCTAAGGTCAAACAATTAAAAAACTATCATAAGCATGATTGAACAGCTTAATTAATTTTAATGATCCTTTTGCCACAGCCGTCAGGTGTTTGTGTGTTCATTGTTTATAGAGTCCCACTCTCGATGAAGCAATGGAATTTACAAGTTTACACCACCCAAAGACACGATGATGAGCACCGACCGATTGATGTCGTCAATTTTTAGACGCTCCAGGATAACGAATTTCTGGAACTATTCATCATTCCGCTGACAAGCGGCATACTCCATTGTTTCATCGCCATCCTCGAGGCAATAGAAGTCAGTCAGTAATTCAAAATCCCCCCCCCCCCCCCCCCCAAAAAAAAAAAACCACCACCGACCGACCAAGCGAGGAAAAATCACTTGAAACGGGAAGAACAATAGCGGCCACGACACGAGATGCCGGCTGTCACCATTCATCCCCCAGCTCTCAACTTTGATGGGAAATGAACGTCAAGAATCACGACGGACGACGACGACGATGATGATGATGATGGCGGTGTCACACATCGGGAGCCTCCCACATTCATCGCTTCATCCCGCAAGATTGATACAGTCAACGCTAAAAGTCCTTTTCGTCGCAAAAGCTCGGCAAGCGTATAATGAAATAGAGAACACGTTCATGCCAGCCCGGGGGGATCAACCAAGGCGAAGCCGATGCTTCTTGTGCCAGGGCTACAAAATGAAACTAATCAATTGACCATAACGGAACGAAAAATGGAACGGAATTGAAAGCAGCACCCCAATCCCCACAAAAAAGAAAGGGAAGAAAATCCTATATTTCATCTTTCCCGATGGAAGTTTTTCATTTCTTCCACCATTTGGGGCTGATGGTTGCGAAACACACTAACCGAAAAAATACAACCCCAAAAGACATGACGACAGTCTACATTCTGGCGCGCACATACATACCGATAGGAAATAGGAGCACAAGAAGAGCAAAAACACGAACCGAAACCAACACTCACCCATCGTTATAGCGGAACGGAAAGGATGCTTGGCTGACAGCTGCCAGAAGCTGGCCCTCGGCTTTGATGTGGTTGTGGCCCGATTCCCGAACCAACAACAATAGGAAGGACGTTTGGTGTCTGGTGGTCGTCACTGTTGCCCGCTGCCGCTCTCTTTCTCCCTATCCGTTGACTCGTTTTGTGTTTTGTGATGCATGAACCAAACACACACACACACACATCACTGCACTTTCGGTTGGTGAGGTTGTGCAGGAAAAGAGGCAGAAGCGCAAGTAGTCGGACAGAGATGCAGTGAGATGTAACAAATGTACATACACCAACGGGGAGGCCTGTTTGATGTGACTCCGGTTCGAATGGTTGGCAGAAGGATGTGTTGTTTTTTTTTGCTTTGCTGCATGTTGTTTTAAAGTGTTTCTAGATCGTTTGATCAGTGGTTTATAAACACCTTTAAAGAGGGTTGGCATCGGTACATTCTCAATCACTCGTCACGCCTGAAAGTATGCAATTTTAAAGGCCTTTTTTCTGTAATTAAAGGCATATTTCGTTGCTGGATTCCATATGTTGTTGTAAGTTTTTCATGATTAGAAATATTTTTACACAGGATCAGGAAGAATGCAATACATATTTTGAATTTTAATGTAGCGCCTGATTGTATGCAATTATTTTGAAAAATTGCGGTTTGAATTATGATCGAGTTTACAACCCTTTGTCGCTGATGTTTTGTAATGATTTTTTTACGCTTTGGTAAGTTTTTAAATTTGAGCGACCCTAACACATTCTAATTGTTTGATAAAAGACATATATTTTAATTAATCATCAAAAAAGGCCTTGTCGCATTACTGGCTGATTAGTTGATTGGCAATAAAATGACCATTTTTTAACTTTTTCTTCATCAATCGGCTAATAAATTTTCAACCGTAGTTTTTAAAGAAAAAAAAAGAATGTTAATTCGTGTCCCGTAACGCCTGTATGTATGCAATTGAAAGCAAGCAACTGATTGGTTAGCTCAGATTTCCATCAAAACCTCATCACAGTTTTATTCTGCAAGTTAAAATATAAAACATATTCTCTAACGCCTGAAAGTATGCAGTCTAATTCAAATAAATATCTCACAGTCTAATTCATTCTCTTTTTGGTCTAAATTTTTGATACACAAACAACCATCACTTGTACCGCACTTTAAGGTTTTGATGAATATAAAACTCGGCGCAATGCAAACTCCAGTGACCTTAAAGTTCACGGCGAAACCAGGTACTCCACAGCAAGACAGCGAATGTCCTGAAGGCATCTGTCGCTGTTAGTAACGTCCAAACGCGCAATTTTGATGTGCAAACTTTTCCTTATCCACAACGATCAAGCATTTTTTGTTGTTGCATTTACTGCTTCTGTGCCCCAAAACAACAAAACAGCGATAAAACAACCGACAAACTCGGGGAGATCTTGCGCCCGTCGCTAAAGTCGCTACAAATGTCATAATTCATAATGGCGCCAACTGTAAGCAGTACACGGTAGTAGTGACACACACACTCACACACACACCTGCCTTATTCCTGCCTACCGGAAGAAAAATGTCGGAGATGTTACTCTTACACACCTGTGGGCAAAGAGAGAAAAAAGAACGCAGGACGTTTCTCGGAAGTTCCCAGCACCGGTAGCAGCAGATGGAGCCGCCTGGTGGTTGTTTGATAAAACGCGTCGCCAAAAAAGTGACCTTCCTCCCTCACTCCGAGTATCGGTGTCTGGCGGGAGCCAAAGTTACCGTGACATCGTGTACCGGGCAAGTGTCAGCCGAACGAAAACTCATCCCGAGCCCATCGTCGGGCGAACTGTCCTTACGGAAGGGATGAAGGAAGCAAGCGACAAAAAAAAGAAGACAACAACGACAACACAACAACATCAACCCCGCGGGCGGCATGTTGATGCTTTGTACTGTTCCGCTATCTCGAGAGCCTCCTTGTTTTCGCCGGAACCTCCGCCTTCCCTCCTCCCCTCCTCTTCTCACTCCTTCCGATACGAATTCACGGTGGTCGTGTGGTCGGTTTCCTCCGTCCCTGCGCCCCGGGAAAACCGGAAGCGCATCCTGCCTTGCCACAGGACCTTCTCTAAAGAATGTCCTTTTGGAGCTATCAGTTCGCCTCCCGTGCTGTCGGCTGAAAGTGGAACCATTTCGCTATGCATCACACACACACACACTCGCACTGTGTCACCCCCTGTTTTCCCTTCCCTCGTCGCTCCATCAACCCGAAATCCGAAATCTACAATGAATAGAAGAGAATTTCCGGTTCCGGGCACACCAGCGAAAGAGAGATAAAGGTAATGCAACCCAAGCGCAAGGCAAATCTTCTGGCCGCTCTGTCGTGTGGGGTTTGTTTCGCATTCCGAGCGACAGATAGAATCGTACACAATCTCACCACACCGCCCTTTCCTCTTTCCTCCTCCTCCTCTTCACCCCTTTTGCTGGTACATGTACCACCATGTGGAAGCATGAGTGACATTATCCCGAAGGCCTTCTTGTCACTGCCTGCCTGCCTGCCTGCCTGCTTCCATAGGTTTTACCATAAGAGGGCTCTTCCGTTCGCCACTCGTTTGTCGCGTCAAAAGGGCGGAAAAATGTGAAAAAGCGTCGGTGGTTTATGTTTTCATAGCATGAGCACCTCACCCCACCATGGACCAACCACACACACACACGGTGCCGTGTCAAAATGGCATAAACGAAGTGCCAACCGGGACAAGGGTGTGCTTTTTGGGGTAGGGGATGGGGTGGCATAACAGGGAAGAAAAATGGTATTAAAACTCTTAACAGGTTTTCCCGGGTTTTCCTCCCTTTCTCGCTCGTACGCTTTTCTTTTTGCAATCTTTTCATTCACTGTGCACACGACCAGCACCTGACCTGACCCGGTGAGGTAAAGGAGTTCTGTTCGGCGGGTTTTTATTATCCGTGATTTTTACCTTAACCACTTCCCCCCCCCCCATCTCCTCCCCCCCCTTTTGCCAGGACACCAAAACTTCCCCACCAGCAGCGATTGGACCAGCGTTACCGCCACCAACAGCTCGGCTTGTTATTATTATTTATAACCTTAGGCCTTGCGTTGCTGGTTGAGGGCGATGAGACCATTACTGTTATGCTCACTCATTTATGTTGCTTCGAAGGGGGGAATGGTAAGGGAAAGGGTGCACAAGGGGAGTGCCGGGATTAAACGGAATGGTAAATGCCCAGGAGGACGAGTTGCCCGGTAGACGAGAACAAGGAAAAGCGCTTTCACCTTTCCTTGTGCTTTTGTGCGTTTGTGTGCAGAAAATCCCCCCGGGGGATAGGAAGGGGGTCGGTGAGGGATGGCAGGAGAATCAAAACCTTACCCACTTACCCACTCCCCCCCCCCCACCTCCTCTGTCACCCACAGGAAGCTGACAGGAAATTCTTGACGTTGTAATTGCGAAACAAAGCCTCGACAACGAATGCGAACTACATTGTGCTGAGGACGGTGTAAGTGTGTGTGTGTGTTTCGCACCGGATGAAGAGTGTTGGAAAATGGTTACTTTTCACACCCGGAAGTGACCGAGGTGCCACTCGCTTGAAACTGCTCGCCAGCCGCGTGTTAACCGGAGCGGAGGTTTCTTTTTAGCATTATCATCCCGGACTGAGTCCACCTGCCGGCAGCCTCTGTTGCCTGTAGGCTTGTTAGAAACGATGCTACATTTTAATGCTGTACTGGTTGGTGTTTGTGTGTGTGTGCGTGTGGGAGTATGACTTAATGCTATTGGTTGTAGGGTAATGAGAAGTGTTCGTCAAGTGCGGCCCTTCGATGAAGATGTTTCAATTGTGCGTTGTGCACCGTTAAGGAAGTGGTAAGAACAACAGTGGTTGTTGATAACGCGATGAGAAGGAGGTCAAAGTAAATGAGTACAGGAAGAGGAAACAAATAGGAAAATTAAAAAGAAAACGAAAATACTAACAGAAACACTTGAATGCAAAAGTATTAAACTAAAGAAATAAAAAATAAGAGGCGGAGAACCTAAAACAATAAGACAGATAAAGTAAGAAAACTACAAGAAAATAAAATAAAATATATAAATATAGAAATAAAAAAGGCATAAATAAGTAGAAACGAGTGAAATACTCAAATAAATACAATATTCCTTATAAAATAAAATCAACCAAATACAAGCGAAACGATAGGAGATCAAAGAAAGGTTCGACGAACAATGCCTCAATTATATAAGCCCTCGTCTAATGCTTACCCTTGTTAATATTTCAAAATCACAATCTTTGCCCATATTAATTGCACACCAATCAACCAATCAAAGTACGAAACGCTACCGGCATCATGCAACGACTCATACAACTCAACAAACTGCTTCACCAGCAACAACTCTCCAAATATCACAACCGTGCCAGAATCAAAAACAATGGATTACTCGCAACTCGGAAGTTCCAGGAATCGGTGCACCCCCCAAAATCCAACTCTCTGCAGCACCAAATCACTTATCAATTATGTGACCCGGGACAGACAGGAGCTGAGGGAGAAGAGAGCTGGATTAAAAATTTTGCACAACCACCAGAAATGGCATTTGCGTGTGACTGTAGTAAGAGTGTGCGATTCGGCAACCAACACACATGGCCACATGGGGGGGGGTTTCAACGTAACCGTAACCTCCTGCACTTGACTCCCGCTTGATTTTCCCGCTTTGTTGTCTCCCGGCACGCTCTTTTGTTTTTCCTCGATGCTTGTGACCCGGAAGCGGGCGCGTTTGATCCTTTAAAAAGTCCCCAAAACCTTACCCCGATGATCGATCGGGGGGGGGGGGGGGGGAAGAAACGGGTGGAGGAGAAGGATTGCTGAAAATATCGGCTCGTAACATAACGGGTGTATGGTCTTGGTAAGCGAACATGTTGTTCGCCCCACATCGAACGGTTCGATACAAAAACCCATCCTCGGCACACACACAGACATCACTGAGTAAAAGTGAGTGCAATCCTTTTTAATACACCGTGCCGCGTAAAAAGGGGAGTTAGGAGGATGAAGTGTTTGGGTGGGTGGATTTTTCGGTTTTAATTCCACTCACACACACACGCACGCACACTAACACGAAGCGTGTCATGCTTTTCGTCGAGCGTATCGGCGTGGAAAACATTGCCATCCATCGGATGCGTATGTTGAAATATTCACCCATCACACACACACAGTCATTTCTACGTTTCGAACATACCAATACCGGGCCCGTGTGGCGCGAATGTCCGGAAGTGGGACACCGACCGGAACCGAGCGTCACTAACGCCGCGCCACCACCATGAGTCTCCATTTTGTGCGACCGAAAAACCCGGCCGCAAACACACAGACACAAGGATACAAGTAAAAAGGCTTCGGAAGTGTCAGGGAAGGAGGTCATGACTGACAGGAGTTCTCGGGCCATTCTGCTACGCTCCGCCATCCCGACTCGAACCTCGTGCTCGTCAAAAAACGACTCCTAACATATGCCAGCACAGCACACACGCACACGCTGAGGCACGGCTCAAATTCAAATCGGAAGTCGTATCCATTTCCCATCGTGTGTTACCAGCCACGAATTTCTACGGAAGAACCGAGGTTATTGATTTTCTGGCCCAGCACTGTTTTAGACGCGTCCCCTCCCCTAGCACATTCGAAGTCGGTGGAAGTAGTCAGGCGGACCCCTGTGCGCGGTATCGATTGACAGAAGTGGGAAAGGAGCATGATTAAATTTATCCCAAAAACGGTTATTGAATTGAAGCCGATGCTTCCGGGATGGAACTCGCCATCCCGATGGTACTGCTGACCGATTTACTACCCCCTCTCTTCCCCCCAGCACTGACCTGCCCGTACCAGGGCCGGGATGGGATAGGAACGTGCAAACGTATCCTCCGCACCAGGTTAGCGGAAATGAATGTGAGAGACTACCAAATTCCAACACGGATGTGATGGGTTTCTGGTGCCTCGTTTTTTTTGCTGTTGGTTCCACTGCGATTACCAACTAGATTAGCTAGATTAGCTGTACGGATGCGCTGTACCACCAGCGTTTCGCGAACCTTCCTTTTCATGCTCATTTTACGCTCTAATTAACTCCAGGTTCCGTACCATTCCGAACATGATAAGGCTAAATGTTAGTCCAGGAGATGAGCCTGTTATTTTTTGTTCTTCGCCCAACATATCCGGAGTACAACTTTATTGACTAACCAACGACCGAATGGAGCGAGTCAATTAGTGGCACGGTGGTGTTCTGTTCAACTCGACACACTCGAAGATGATTCTTCTCGAGAGAGACAGAGAGAGAGCAAGCCCAAGTGAAAACATCAGTAATTATTTAATCAATTCGAAAACATGTGCCGAAACTATGTTCAACATTCCGGTAAGGCTCGATGTCACCGAGAAGTCTCCTCCTTAAAAGCCGTCCTCCCCAGAGTCATCGTGGTTAGGAGTAACTTTTTCTAGCCCCATTTTACGTATCGGATCCAGCATTCCCGTCCGCATTAAAGGAAAGCAGTAAGGGTACTTCATCCTCTGGGTTCTAATTTTGGAATTATTATAATGCAAAAACTTTTCCACCTCGATTTTACGGTAGCTACGGAATCCGGCGCCCGGCACGATACCTCCCATTATCTCGACATGAGGTCTGGACATGCCTTTTGGATGCCTTTTTCTGCAGGAGAATGCCCGCATAGAGGGGAAGAAAGGGGTTTTCTCTGGAGCAAGTTGCCGGATAGTTACTGTTTTCGGTGTAGAGCACCAAGTGAGACACATTTGGACATCATGAGGACTTCATCTTGGATGAGGTCCAAAAATATGTTCACATTTAGGGCTATTTGTTGGAGAGGGATTTGAGCGTGTGAGAACATATTTGAATGTCACAGGGCAGAGATCCCCAGAATTCTGGCCATGCCTATAAGGCTTTCATAAAAATGTTTTGGCATGTAGTCTATCTCGTAAAGGGATTCATCGGATTAGAAAGTACCTCAGAGTTCAAATCTAGAACCTACCTTAATACTGTCGTAGCACGCGGTCACGCGTCCGTTTTGTACTTCGACGTTTGCCGGCGGATGTGCAAACTTGCACTCGGTGTCCGGGCGGGAGCATTTGTTGCGCTGGTACTCCCGGCATACCTCCAGCTGCAGCCAGCGCGAATCCTTTCCGTTCAGTAGGTTGGTCATGTTTACCATAGCGGCCATAGCGTGTCGCTCAGGCAAATCGGAACACTAAACCGCACGGATGCACAACCAACAGCAAACCACTTCCCCGGAGGACGGTTTTGTCTGCGAGAGGACGCTGGATGCTGATCAAGCGGTGCGGTGGAACCAGAAGAGTGGGACCACAGTAGAAACCTCGTGCGGAGAGGGGGTAATACAATTTCCTATATATATCACAACGGCACTAATTCACACTCGACTCTCGTCTACGTCGTGACTATTGGCTGTGGTTGGGGAAGTAGGATTCCCTGTTCTATAGGATTTCGCTTACTTTGCACAATCGACACTTTTACACAGAACACACTCGAGACACTTCGGCTTCCAGGACTTGAACCTGCTTCACTTTCTTGAACGGACTGACTGACTGTATTGTACCACACAATCGCTGCTCGATGCCACTCACAAACTGCTGCTTCTGATGCTTCTTCAATTACATCCGCACACCCAAAAACGCAATGGCAAATCTTGCGCTTCGCAACAGAACACTAGACAACATCAAACACTGGGTTGGCTCACTCCCTTCTCACACACACACACACTGACGCACTGACGTGCCGATTGTTCCCACCCGTTTAGGCTGATCGACCACAGAAGGCTCACGCTCACAAGGAAGCTGACTAGAGGCGGCGGCTGCACGGGCGCATGTATGCGAAGCGTTAAAGCAAGAGGCGCTGCTGTGTGGATTGTTTCCAGGGAAAATTTCTTTTCGGGAGCTTTTCTTGGAGTCAGCGGCTTGGAGAGCTTTATCGGCAGGCTTTACGACACGAGCGCGCGGCACTAGGAGGACATCTAGCAGGTGAACAACAGTGAGTGCGTTACCGTGTTGCTTTTACTTATGGTGTGTGGATGAGTTGGACAAGAGAGAGAGACAGAGAGAGGGGGAGAGAGACAGTGTGTGTATGTGTTTTTGAGAGGTTGTGGATGTGTCTCTGGGTGTGTGTGGTTCTTTTCTTATAATTGTTGCGGGTAACGGAAATAATAGAGAAAGGACGATGAATGCGGAAAAGCGGCGCAACCTTGGAATTTCTGGCAAGCAGTTCTGGGCGAAGGGATGGGACGGCGATGCTCTTTCTCTAAATGCACACACACACGAAATGATCGGTACCGGCCTGGAAGAAGAAGAAGAGAAAGAAGATTCATTAGCAACTAGTCATAACAGCAATAGCAACAAAATGTACATCGAAAATGGCGTTCAAATCAAAGGATTCTCTCCGTAGAAACATCAACTCCTGTGGGACACACCCATGTTAAACCCCATAATTCCACAGATGTGCAATAAAATTATTTTACCACAACAGTTAACGACACGCGAGCCCTTACAATAGCGATGGCCAATAAAAAATAAAAGCCTCCAAAATATTGAATATTCGTAACGAACGTGCATCCAGCATAGCACGCGTAGCACCACACTCAGCTAGAACACTCCTGGTGTTCCTAAAAAATAATAAAGCGATTCAGGACCGCTTCACCAACGCTTCACCACCAGAGCACTCTGTGACAAGCCAGCAATCGTCGTAAATAATAAAAAGCGTCATTTAGCATGATCGTAAAATGCGTAACGCTTCCCATAGCCAGGGCAGGGGAGACATGAATATGAAATTATGTGTTCGCTACAGCATTACGCGCCGATGCTTCGGCGTATCGGCCTAAGCTCCGATCGTTTAGACCCGCGGGGTACGGTACGGCGCTGGCAGTAGGTTGATTTATATGTTTTTATTTGTCACTGTAATTTGTCTCTCCACACGGCCAACGGTTTAACGCTTCTGGAGCGTGAGTGTATGCGCCATGTGCGTAATGATTCGGATAATTTGAAGCGGTTTTTTTTTTTCAGTACCACTGGAGGCATCTCTCGTCTAATGGTGGAGATAGTCAGGACTCTTCAGGAGGCAGTGGGGTGTTTAAGCTGTTGGGTGAATTTAAATTTTTGGAGACAAAATTCTATATTTAGAAGCGTATCTTCCATATACAACCTTTAACACCTCCAGAATTCAGAAGAACTGGACAAGCAACACGTCTAACTACAAACTCTCTCTCTCTCTCTCTGTCGTGTCATTTTTCCAACTGTCACCAATAACATGTTTGAGTTGAAGTGGATTGAAATGGACACTAGCACTTCAACTGCAACATCCCGCACACGACATCCATCCGCTTCCACCACAAAAAGTCTAGATGCCATCATCCGGTCCGGTCCGATGACACGTCCGAGACATTAAATCCAAACCAAACGCTAGCCAAACGAGCAGAAAACTGCTGATTTAGTTGCTGCCAACGTTTGTTTAGTCCTCCCACAGTTGACCTCACTCGTGGGTTTTTTTTTTTAATTCTACTTCCGTTTTCACACTTTCTCTCAGCAACCGATTGGACAGCAACGGTGCCTGATGATGCTCAGGATGGGAGGAGAAAAAAAAGATGCAACACATGCTCGAGGATGCTAGTACCGTAGTCCGCCTCGGTATGCACCTCGACACAGTGTATGCACACACCGATCAATGTTTGTTTGATCGACGCTGGATGATGTTGGGAAGCACACAGTCCACAATGAATAAACTAAAAAACAACCCCATCGCTCTGGCTCTGGCCTTTCGCCGTCCGATCGGCGCATACCCGATCAACATGTGTGTTGTGCGGGCGAAAGAGAGTTGTATTTTTAATTAAGTTCAATTAAGAAAGTTCAGCTACGGAACTGCTTCGACACGACCGAAACCGAGCGCAACGTCCCGTGGACGTGCACTCTGTGTTCCAGTTTGGCGTGTTCTTTTTCGTGAGCCTTCGGATACGGACTGGCCGCAAGTTTGATGCGGCCGGGTTGCGGCCGGGTGTTTAGATTTGAGATGATCTTTATTTCTTTATTGCCAACACCACAGCCAAACCGGGAGGGGGGGAGGGCAATCGTGATTTAATTGGTTTCCACCGGGGGCGTTCAATTGTGTGTCTACGGCTTTTGATACAACTATACTTGAGGAGGGGACATGCTAGTTATTTTTTGTTAAATGTTTTAAAACGCTTTAATAAGTATTTGTTGATACACCAACTGGAAGAACACGTGATTTTCACAACTGCTTGATGCAATAAATAATCTCAGTGAAAGAACTTAAACCCGGTAACGCAACCGGATCTAGCAAACCATCAAGAATAAGCTACGATTAAGCTACTGCTCCAAAATGACCTCACCGGTTGTCCCAAAATGGCAATATACGGTGCTACCCCGTAACAATAATGACAGCTTCAACACACCCACTTCTGCTGCACCGTAAATCGCAAGCAGCCCGAACAGGAGAGGCCGTATAGTTGAGGAGATGTATAATTTGCGGACGAAATTACTCCATTGCACCATTGCCGATGAGGTTCCGCAACGATCCGCGAACCAGCAAGCTGATAGTGCTGACCTGCATTGCAAGGTCTGCATTAACTGTGGGCAGTGGAACGGTTAAAAGCTGCCCTCTCTGCTGGATCGATTAATAAGCTTTAAGGAGCGATCCCACTACATGATAAAATAAATCCCTTTGTTTATTGTACGGTTGGCAAAATTGCACATGGAAAAGATATAAAGTTCGGCAGTCGGCAAACATAACCGCCAAATAAACATAAAAATCGGTGCACACGCCCGGCTAAAGTAAACTGTTCCGCATATGCTGTGTGTCTGTGGATTAGATCATGCAAGATCGTTGCGTACTGTGTGTGTGTCTGTTGGTATGCTAGAACCTATATGTTTAAGCCTCCGGCTCGCTCTGCCCGGGTTGCGGGTGTAGTGCCGAATGTAGGTTATGTTTATTTATTCGATACACGCAATATCCCAGGAATTGGAACTTGAAACCGTCGACCACATGGCTGGATGTAGGATACTGCACGCAGTGCCATATGTTTTACTGATGAGACTATCATTTCTCTCTCGTTTTCTCTCCGAGTAGAAATATTTAAATAGCAAAAGAAGGTTATGTTATGTTTAAAAAATTACTTAAATTCATAAATATTCGCCGTGAGACTAAATACTATCTATAGACATCTCATCCACCCAATAAGAATTTGGAGACGGATTAGCCACTTCCTGGATGATAGCACTCTCACAAAACTCTCCAGTAATCCAGCTGACAAACAGACCAACAATCCGCCCCACGCCCTACAGACGCGTGTCCAATGCGAACCTCAAATATCCCAAGGTACCGGTCGCTGCCGAACCTCACACTTGTAGGCGCCCACACCAACGTGGGCAACGATTCTCGGCCGAAGCACACGACCGTATGCACGTAAATATTGTGTTAATAATTTGTAATTGAGTGACCATGAACCGGGCCCGGCTTCTTCGTCCACACACCGAGACACACGCACACGCTCCGCTGAAGAAGCGTTCTGTGTGCGTTCTGTTTGCTTTGCAGGCCTATGGCTCTAGCTGTTGGTAGTTGCTGATGATCGATCACCCCGCAAACCCACCGTGGTGGGGGTAAAAGCGAATAAAATGCAAATATTTACTTCATTCATAAACATTACATACGAACGTTGGTGCCACTGTGCTACCGGTACAATGTTGCGCTAACATTGGCTAGAAAAGGGCAGGAGCAAAAAGTTCTCACTCACCCGTTTCATAAAAACGTATGATTTAGTGACGACGGCTTTCGCTATTACTACTAACCCACTCGGACAGGACAGCTTCCATCAATTGCTTTGCTGGATGTTGGGCCGTGTGACTGATTCATCTTCAGATTGCTTCAAGAAGGAAAAAAATCCCCTTCAGAAACAGTTGCACAAGAAGGGAAAAAGCACCGATTGGACCGTTTGGAACGCTTGATAGGCGCTTCGAAGCCGTACCAAACGAACCGTGCCTAATGGATGCAGGGGTGTTTTTTGTTGTTGTTCGTACGATGCACGCGTGTACGCACAGACAGGCGCACGGGTGCATCATCATTAAAAGATGCACTCATTTTGCACTTCATTAAAGATTTTCACCCCAACGGTGGGAGGGTAGTGTGTCTACCATTGCAATTGAATTTGTGCGTTACGCCAAGTGTGCCAACTGCGCTACAAAGTGATTAGTATGTAGCGTGCATTGTTGTGTTTTTCGAGGAGGGTGTTTGTGTATGTGTGTGCCAGTTGTGTTGGTTCTATTTATCACCACGCGAAAAACAATATTTTCAAATGATAATTTTGACAGCCGGTGAGTGAGAGCTGGCCGCGCTGATCGGAAACCCGGCATGGGCGCAATAAATAAACCATTCGAGGCGAGCATATATTTGGTCATCCGTTGTTCGGTTTACTTTCAAATGTTTAAATAAAACATTTTTCATGTACTGTTTGTGAAAGCGTTTGCGATGAATATCTTTTGTTTTTGGTTTGCAATAACTTCATCAATTAATGCAACTGGTCAGTGAAAACGCGTTGCATGCAGAAGCGCCTAAAATTATGCAAAATATTGTGAAGCTCGCACTAAACGATACTCGTCATGTCCCACCAATTATTTAATTGTATATTTCATTTTTATTTCCAAGCGAAATTTTCATTTTTCTAGCTCATTTTACTAAAAATTTGTAATTAAATTAGACATCCAGTCGCCTTAAGTTAGGCAATATACTGAGACCTGAGTGTAGCTCACAGTTCATGATATAATATTGGTCCCACCGAGAGTATTTTATTTGGTCAGCTTTAAAAAAGACGAAGATGCTTAAGTACCTTGTAATAAATTGAAGCATAAACTAAAACAAAATCGGTTTTACTCCGTTTTCAGACACACTTAAACCTCCAATCCATAAATTGGAGGTACATACATAAACGGTCACGCCTTCATCCTTTCGTTCGAGGTGCACTTCCTTCAAAGCACCACAAAAAGGTCGCCAGTTCAAGGTTGTAGACCTCCTGAATGTGTGGTGCGTGGTACTCACTCATTTCAGTAGGTGGGATGTTACTAAAAGTGCTTTGGATTCGAGAGTAGCCTAGCAAAGCAACCACAAAACAACCACAAAAAACCGCTAATCCACCCACAACGTTAAATCGCACAAACAATCGACTACACACATGACCGAGACCTACCGCGACCGGTCCGTGGGACGCACGCTCTAGCGACATGTAAATATCGCTGACGCGTTCACGGTCATCGCACCAGAAATGGTAATTAATAGCAACGTAAAGCACCGCGCAGAAGAGTGACGTATCAAACAACCATCATCCCACAAATCAACATCGCTTCCAAGTGCTCTTCCTTTACGGGCCTTACCGGGTTCCGGGAGAGCAAAACAAAAAACAAAAAGGATGGCTTATTTTCCGACCAGAGGCTTGTACTAATGAACTGGAAAACTTCCTCGGAAAACTCGACGCCGGCAAGAGTGACACGGCAAGGACGGGTTCTGCCGGGGTGATATCTTTCTCTCTAACGTAACATCTTCTATCCAACCATAAATTGGGATCTATTCTTTTTGCCGGCGCAATCTCAATACCCTGCTCCGTTTTGCTATTCCGAGATGGAAACTTTACTAACCCGACCAACAAAAAAAAAAAACACGAACCCGAAGCTAAATACACCAAAGTTCCGGTGAAGAGTTTTTGTTCGGACCTTCCTAATCTTTTTTTGCCTTCCGCCCTGTGAGGATATTTTAGAAGAAAAGAAAAACCAAATCAACCATCAACCGTGGACACCCTTTTCCGGATGGGCGAAAGAACTACAGTCCAACTTTTCTTGCTATTGGAATGAATTCATCGCCCAGGAAAGGAACGTACTGGACAAAAAAAAAAACAAGAGCTAAGTCCAAAGACCCAGACGTGGAGGCCATCACTTCTTGTATCACCTCACGCTAGATGAGGCTTTATGTGGGCACTCCTTCTGCAGTTCCTCGTCTATTTTTTTTTTCTTTCGTGCTGTATCCTCTTCTGACTTCCACAGTGTGGCTTAATTCGAATACAAATCATTCACTTCCTTCGCTCGCGGCGCCCACAACCCGATTCCCATCCCGATTGCAACACATTCCACACTCTCCGCCGGGTGGAACGGAAAGAAAAAACTTTTCCGTGGGCACATTTCCGCAATCCCGACGCAGCTTGGCACGGTCCGAAATAAAAGACAATCCCAGGCTCTCACCCTCACCGGCGCTCCACTAGGACTCGTAGGTGGAGCGGTACAGCGAAGTGGTAAAGCGAATTCCTTCCTTATCATCTGCCCACCTTCACTTTGCTGAACGCTTCTCCAAACCTTGATTGCCACGTTCCGAAGTCGCTTGTATCTTGGAGATCCCAAAGTCTGGAAGAACAGAAAAACCCGAATCCCCGGGAGCCACTGACAGCTCACGAAACAGCTTTAACGCTGACTGCGGACTTTAACGTGCTTTTTTGCTTGCCTGTTGTCCCCTTTTCAATGAGAAACCCGGGTCCGGCACGGTTTGCTTGCGGAAGGTAAGAAACAGCGGGCGGGCAGGGCGTCACAAGTCGAATCACTTCCCGTTGGCTACCGCCAAAGAATGGCACTGACCAGGACGAACTCACGAAACCGAAAAAGAAGAAAGACACCCGAACTAGCACAAAGTATGGCAACATGTTGTCGGGCGCGTGGCGAACGAGCGTCTTAGAATCCTTTTCCACGAGTATCCTGCTGAGAAGTTTGTCCGTGTGAGCAAGCAACCCGAAAGAAACGGAGTAACAACCCCAAGCCAAAAAAAAGACACACCCGAAACAGATAAAATTTTGGAGATTGTAGAATTTTTATCGACCGATCTTAACCGGCCGCACGTTGCGCACGTTGCCAAATAACTGGGGGAGCAACAGCAGCAACAGCAGCAATAATTCAACGAAGAAGCGACCCAGGAAGATCGTCCCAACCACACACACACACACACGCCCGTTCCTTCCAGTTGGCCAACTTCGAATGCCTCCATTTTGGACGACATTTATAGTGATTTCTTGCCGGGATTTAGTTTTGCCCGTGCCCGAGCCACCGAGCTCCTGCAGATGTTGTAAAATGCTTGAGCACGAGAGCCTTCGCTAGCCAAAGCCTTGTGGCGGGAACTCCAAGAATTGTTTGACCATCGAGTGCAGCGCACTGCATACAGCCTCGAAAGATATTTTTCACCTGACCCTGCCCTATCCGACAAGGCAACAAAAGGTGCTCAGCAATCTCAGCAGTGGCTGCGAGGATTAAAGGTGCCGCAGGACCACTTGAAATCCCATGTCCATGTCCCGGTTCCATGGTGTAATCGGTTTTATGTGGACTTCCTTTCCTTCTTTTCCAACCAGTTTGGGTGCTCCGCAGTTCATTCGGCTGGAAATAATCGAATAGTTTTATTTGATCCTCTCTTCGCCCTCACCGTGTGTCGATGGGAGCACCACCACTGAGACAGTCTGTTGCATGTCTTGGTGGGACATTGGCAGGCGCGCATGCTATCCATGGCGAGGTTTGCTTTCCACTCCATTTAGTTTTATGTCCCAATATCGAATTTGTCATAGGAGCATTTAAAGTATCTTCCCATTTCTCGCCCCACCTCGTATGGCGAAAGATCCTCGTGTGATACAGTCTGCTCGTCCAGCAGCTTCAAAACCAACTTTTTGTTTGGACGGTTTCATGTTCTTGATAGTTGGTCAAGAAGGGTAGAGGTCGTCGAAATAAAAACAAAAAATCGTCCTAAACTTCTTGACCCTTTTGGTATCCAACAGCCAGCCAACAACGGGGGGGGGGAGGTTATCCCCCGAGGGAAGTCTTGCTGTACGCGCTTGCTTTATCCTGCCCATAATTCGCCGATCCTTTGTTTGTCAATCCATTAGAATCCGAATAGTGGTTAAGGAGGGGGTTAGGCATTCAAATTAGACTCTAGCTCATTCTCTGTATTTAAAGGCACTTTTCCACCTAATGTTCCTACCGAACGTTCAGTATTCGCTACCCAACAAAGAGAGGGTGACCTTCATATCCACAATTACTTTGTTCCAAATTCCCCGGAAAACCTTCCAGGAAGTCCTCGTTGAGTTTTTTTTTTTTGGTTGGGTGTGTGTCTTACAGTGAGGTTTTGTTTGTCTTGCGTATTGGCAATATCTCCCCCATGTGTACTCGCCACTCGCTCCCCACTCCATTCCGGTCTAATTCGGATTCACTCACACCTCTCTCTGCTATTGGTGCCCCTGGATGCCACCGCCATGCTGCTTGTTGATTTTTCTCTCGATCGATTTTTCCTACCTTTTTTCGTGCCGGGGTTGTTGTTTTTTTTTTCTTCACCTCACTTCAGCTCGCCCAAACTCGTCGCCATTGAGGCGCGTTAATTGGATTACTTGATTACACGCACTTTTCGGAGCGTCTTTTGTTTGTGTACGACGCATTCGCCCTCGCTGTCGGATCTGATTCCAAAATTCGAGTGGACGGTTTTTGTGTGTACGAGCCTTTTTCTTGGAATGGATTTCTCCACCGCTTTAATGAAACAAAACAAACAAAAAAAAAGGCTGGGCAAGTTGTCAGACCACCCGGCAGGGTCTCTGAATCGTGGTGACGCAGATCGTCCACGGGGACGACTACTACTAACTCCAGCTTCCTGCTGCTACAGTTAGATTATTCGTTTGCGATTTTAGTCCGCGGGAAGGAGCCGTTACATCTCAATGGGGAAGCTGTTCGTGATCGAGCCCCCCCGAATAACGATTCGCCATAAATATCGTAAAGCCTGATGGAAAAACAACTCCCCGTTGGAGGGAGGGCTCGCTGTTCTTGGGAACTACAGCAGCAAAAAGTGTAAACCACGCGGACTTTATCATCCACCACAGTAGAAACAGAGAGATAGAGAGAGAGAGAGAGAAAAAAGCAAACACAGCCGGCAAGGCTCACACGGTATGCGACGTTCTGTGCGATGATGATTGAATAATTCATTATTTTTTATGTGCAAACCTCATACACACCAATCCGGACACCGGAGTCACTGTGAGCCTTGTTTTTCGGGGTTCCCTCACGCTTCGGTGGCCAATCGCGGACGGAAGGAAGCCACCGAGCTCCAGACGGAAATTATTCCACTTTTCGCTTGAACGCCCGCACTCTCTCTCTCTCTCTCTTTCGCTCTCTCTCGTTCTCCCTTCACAGTGGCAAAGAAAACCCTCCGAAAGGAGCTAGCACAGCTCGATACGCCGGCACGGATGAACTGACTCTGTCCGGATTGACTTGACTGGCTTTTGACTCGGCTCACTGGCTGACGGATGAACTGCCGCCGCTAACAAGCAGGCACGTCTTGTGGCGAAAATGTGCCTTGTGCCATCCCAAACACAAGCTAAACAGGCACAAGTCGCAACACACAGCCCCCCACACGCACACTAATTAAAGCCGCACAAAATTAATGAAGGGTGGAAAATCCGGTTCTCGCTTTTTATCGGCCAAACTTTCCAACAGCTAGACATTCCCATCGGTTTGAAATGAGTTCCAATTTTCCTCACGATTGATCACGACGCTTGTGTTGCGTGAGTGTAGTGTGGCAGTGCAGTCAGCAGAAGAAGCGCTACCAAGTGACGCAACATTTGACGCAAGACCGCTACCAATCATTAGTCCACATCTTCAAGGTCTCCTCACTATCTGCTTTGGGGCGGCGGTGGTAGTGTGTGTTTTTCCCGCCAAGTGACGAGTGATTTCTACATTAATTTGCTACCCGATCATTTCTTCTACGCAACAAAGAAAATCGCCAATGGACGGCGAACTACGTCGATCTTAGTTTACAAAAGGGCCTCTGACAGGACTTTCTCGGCTCGGTGCGGCACTTTTGTAGATATCTGTCTCGCACAACTCTCGAGACGCTTTCCTTCAACTAGCAGCGAAAGCAATAACAGCACAACACAATGCATTATTTATTGACCTCCGCACGCGAACTAACCAATACCGCCAATTCCAGCTCGCCTACAATTGCCATTTCGCTTCGTTTATCGCCACGCCACGCCGGCAAGATCTGTTTTCTCTAGGAAAACCGAATCCTAAACGGACCTCCTTCTCCCCTAAACAACGTTGGAGCTCTGTTTTCTTTCTCGAATGCCTTTCCGTCATTCGAAATGAATGACCCAATTCCAGCGTTCCCTAGCGCAAGACACCTTCCCGCCGTACAAGCCACGGCCCCGGAAAAACTGTCAGAGTGTTCCGAACAACCCAAAAACTCGATTTCTTCTAGGGACGTTGTGTGTATCGCGCAATGAAAATGTTTCTGTTTTCGCCATTAATTTCGTTATCTAGCTCCAAATATCGAAACGTGACTGCATAAATTACCGTCGACTGTCTTCCACCGTTCCCCCTCTGTTTTTTTCTGGCCTGCGGTTTTCCGCTCCCCAACATGGAGGGAGGGATGGAAGGTTTCACCGTTGTAACGGCGAAAAACTTACCAACTAGTAGTAACGCCGCTTAGTGTTCTGCTGTGCAATAATGTGCAATGTTGGGTGTGCGATTTCAAACCCCAAAAAGCGAGAAGAAGCAGAAGCAGAAAAAACAAACCAGACCGTCAGGCATGAGCGAAGAAATACTGGCTTTCCTTTCTAGTTTACCCTCCCGTCCTGGCCAGCCAGCCAGCCAGCACGGCTTCGTGTCTTCGGTAGGCGAGAGACACCCCAATGTCAACTTCCCTGTGGCTTTTTCGGATCGATAGCGTTGGCGCGCCGTAATGGCGACAGCTGACAGCATGCACACCGACACAGCCACACATACTTTACACCACGTGCTGGGCACGACACGATACTCTACTGCGATGGCAATCTGCCATCGGATCGCTCGAATCTCCCCAATTTAGACCGAAGCCTCACAGACGCAAACGACGCAGCAACCAGGGCCAGGGTGGTGACTTGTGTGAGGTTAGAGGTGGCCTCCTCCCTACAACGAAATCGAATTCGGATGGATGTAATTTCTTCCCCGCCGTCATCAGAAACTCGGAGCATCAATTGCTCGTTGAGCTACAGCTGTGTAACAAGAGATGCCCATTACCGGGCTGGAGGTGCCCCTTTTGGAGTGTACGAGCCCCAATCTGGTTCGGGTTTGCTTTCACTTTTACGCCAATCTCGGTTGCCCCGTTTTTTTATTCACCCTCCCCCCATGGCCGTCTCTCACCTTGGCCAACGTGTGTCCAATGTTTGATTGCATGGCTTTGTTCTCGGGCAGCGAAAAGGTTACAATTGCTCCTCATCACCCATACAGGCGGAGTTGGATAACTCCCACAGAGTTAGAGGAACATAGGCGGTCATCATATGATCGTAAACAGCTGTTTTGCAGGGTAAGACCGTCGACCAAAAACACCCGGTACCCGGTATGGTTCCACCGTGTACTGTTAATTTCGCATTTTCCACAACTGCACCACTTCTGGTGAGCCGTAGCGATGTAGACTTAATTAAAATAATTGAAGATTTTTCTTACTTCGCTTTGGGAACCTCTTTGATGGTGTGTCTTTTCTTCTACGTCCCTCCAAATTCTTAACCAGAATTCCCAAGGACTAAGGCACAGAGCGCTGTAGGTGCAGAACAGTGAAAGTGAGCTCTGGTGCTGTCTGGTGGAAAACTCCACTACGTTCGAGGTACGCCACACGCCAGCAGAAATTATATGACGACAGGTGGCAGCTCCATGGCAGCGATACCCTCCTGCTTCCGAACGTGTACACAAGTGGGCGTAGATAATGACGCTTCCCGTGTGTGTTCCGTCGTTCCGACGACGACCATCGGGTAATGAATCGAGTAGGTAAAAATACACCCATAGTCACCGACCAACTCGGCTTTTAATAATCTGTTAAGCATTGTATGAAATATTACGGGCCGGGTTCATCAGAATCATCATAACGCACGGAAGAACCTCAGCAAGAGCGAGAAGGAATTGGTATTTATAGTACGCACACACACACACACAAACGCCCCGCACTAAACAACACCATGGAAAAGAGCAAATATTACGCACGATCAAAATTATGAGCGTTCAGGGTTTTTCGCCGTCCTCATTCCGTCCCTCCCATGCTCATCGGAAAATGTCAACCCCGAACGTGCCTAACCGGTGCCGTCATTTGGCTGCCGTGTCGTGTTTTCCACCGTTGAAGTGTGTGACATCTAGCGGACCTTAATACGGGTGGATACATTTTGTGCAAAATTCCAATGTCCTAGTGGTGCGCTTCTACTCTTGAGGTGGGGTTTCGCTCACCGGTGGATGCAAAATGGCTTATTAATGCTCCGAGCAAAGGAAGCTTGATGTGAAGGTGAGGTGTCTTTGAAAAAAAACGAAATCATGGTGCACATCACTTCGCGCTTCTACCGTGAGCCACCAGTTTGTACGATCTTTCAACGGCATTACTTTGAATCTTCGGCTAGACCGGACCCCGGTGGTTGAGGATCTAGATGAATGAAATTAATTAATCAACCACGGCCCGGTGCAAATCTTCCGCGGACATCCCACCTTCACCGGCCCAGCGCAGGAAAGTTTGCCGGCTGACGTCAATTCTGGATCATCACCAAGTCAAGGTTTCTCGCCGGCCGGTAAGAAATTGGAAGCACAAACCAACAACAGAAGGGAAAAAAACGCTAGATACACTCACAGCATCAGCTATCGCTTATTAATGAGACATCCATGTACGACAGGTCACTTTCGTGTCTCGACGTCCAACTAAACCATCCGCCCATCTTCAGCTCAGAGCTGCAGAGGGCGCACTCCTTCCGTACGATTCTCGCACACGCAGCCGACGACAGCTGGCACATTGATCATTATCATTTCAGCGAGTAGTGAGTGGTGGGCTCCCTGCTTCAGATTTTCACCACGAGGAGAAGCGAAGCCGGGCATCATCTCCAACACTGCACCTCACCAGCGTTTGCCGGCGAGAGTTGGCAAACGAAACGGAAATAATTTATTGCAAAGGCGTGTGAACTAGATTGCAATCGGACGCGAGCACGATAAATATAAACGGTGGTATACACTGTGGTACACCCAACTTCGGTGGATTGGGTCCGTATGTGCGCCCCCAACCATCCAAACTATCTCCTGAGCTCTGTAATGTAATGGATGGATAAAATTGAAAACACCGAACAACTTCCACACCAGTGTCAGCCGGGGCAGCGCTGTGTCCATTTCCTTTCCTATCTAAAACTCGGCAGTAACGGCGATCACCCCTTAGGGTGATCCCGCTGATCCGGATACGGCGAAAGAAAAGAATGTTTTCCGTGTGCGCTCAGCATCCACGCGCTCAATACGATCGATTCGCAGTTCATTTAATTTGAAATTACTTAATTCGACGATTTATGCGTTCTATCTCATGCCCGGTTGGACTACGTCTCGCCTGCCAGCGTGAGAGGACGGACACGGGCATCCTTTTTTTTTGTTGCGTTCTCTAGCTCAAGACACTCTACACCCCACACCAAACCGTCGGTCGGTCGATAAGAGGGAGATACAACATAAACCCACCCGCACCGTCGATGGCCACGGTGCACGGAAAAGAAGTTGTTGACGGTGTTGAAAGAAAGATGGAATTCAATTTTCCACCACCGGTTTCGGGTGCTTCGTGTCTCCTTTTTTTTCGCGGATTTTGGCCTTTAACAAGAAAAACGACCACTTGCGAATAACGAAGAAATGTTGCTGTTCAGTTTCGGGGTTTGCTGTTTTACCAGTTAGACGGAGTTTGTTTGTAGCCCAAAACTTTATTTTTACCACGTTAGAAGAGGAATTTGTTTTTCTTTTGGACGAATTTTTAGAGTTTTCTTTGGTTTGAAAAATTGCATCTCTATGTTTACTTTTTAGTGAGCAACTTTTACGAAGGTGTGAAATACTTCTATCGCAAAATTTGGATGATTTGGATGAATTTGGATGGTAAAGGATTGATCTTCATGTCATTAATAAGTATTTTTGCGATTCTAGACACCGAAGAGCAAGATTTGAGAAGACTTGACATTTGAGTAAGAATTGAATTTGTAAGGCAGTTTCACTTGATTTAAAGCTCTACAAAATGCCATGCTTTGACCATCTCGCTGACACACTAATATACTGAAAGGAGCCCTACAAATGTCCACACCGGGAAACTCTTTAGTATTATAGCTTTCTAGAATTTGCACAAGATGGCGCTACCAGTGGTTTTGCGATGTTGTGTGTAACCCATACATTTTCTATTTGAAGAAGAAAATATTTAATTAAATTTAAATTGTTTGGCTATGTGCAAAGGACGTCAACTGGCAAAGAAATATAAAATATTATATCTCAAGATCCTGATTTACATCCCTAATGAAGAATTCTTCAAACCATCCGTTTAATGTCAATGTTGTGCCTTGCACCCCAGCTAACCATACTCTTCCACTTTGTTCCACTTCTACCCTTAGCTTGTCACCTCTGCTATAACAAACCACATCTTCTTTACAATTTACTCAAAATGACTCCCGACTCTCTCGAAGCACGCGCAAAAAGATACAGCCTACCCATCTCACACCATTACGAAGAGATGAAAATGTAACGCAACATAAATCATTCTTCTGCAAGGGCAAAGAGGCAGAAAACGCGAGGCGAACAAGCAGGAAGAAAGAACTCAATAAAACACCAAATCACTGCCGCCTTTACACCAACGGCAGCGGGCCTCATCTGGCCGCATGCATCCACGGCCAGCGCACTATTACCCATCAATTATTCCATCTCATTGCGCGCACAAATAGGGATCATTAGGCGTGCTTCCACGGCATATTTAGCGGCACTGAATGGCTGCCTTCGTTCGTGGGTGCGCAATGATAAATCTATCACCGGTTGGTCCATAAAATTCCGATTGTCGAGGCCTCAAGATCTTTGTATTGTGTTGAGCCTTTCTTTTGTATTGGTTGTAAAACCCCGCTCAACTTTCGATTAACATTCCCCAATCACTCACCAAACAACTTCAAGGAAGTGGTGTTGCTAACGACACGCGCTGCCACAACCGTTGCATGGGGGCCCTTTATTTTCGATAATAGTGCGCAAAACTAACACACTGCTCCGTGTCTGCCCTGTATGTCCTCACCTACAAATAGAAGAAATATAAACACATTAGCATACATGCAATGAAAAAAAAAACCGCATTCAAACGGGTAACGGGCGATAATGTTTTTAGAACAACCCTTGGCACTAGGATTCACTGTTTGAGGGGGAACGGAAAGGAAGTGATTGGGTGAGAAGGTGAAGTGCATAAAGCTGAATGGCATACTGACGCAGTGGAACTCTAGACCAACCAACCAACCAACCAACCAACCGATCTAGTTAAATCGAGCACGCGAAAGCGTCGCAACACGCTCGCCCGAATCGGTTTTCGGTTTCTTCATCGACACGATGCTCCAATTTTCTGCATGCGCCCCCTAGCGGACAAATCGGCAAATCGTGTCAATAGTAATCGCATGCAGAAACACACACACACACAGACATAGATAGCGATCCGCATTAAAACCATCGCGAGTCGTGACGCTGGGTCTTAGAAAAGTGAAAGACTTTATAAAAGGGTAGACAAGCGTGTACATGGGCCACTCCTTAGAAGGCAATTGGTCAGAAGCTCGCGAAAGGGGTACGTTAGATTGCGGAACTGAACCGGTTTTCCCGGCCTGTGGGTCGCGTCGGAGTAAAAGCCTCCCCCATGCTTGAAACCGTTCGGCCCAGTAAAAGGTCATACAGTGCGGTGAAAGCCTCTCAGAGCTGTTACCTGTGTAGTAGTAGCAGCAGTCTGCACTACTTACTGCTAGGTAAAATATCCGATATCACATTACAAAAATCACTCAACAAAGTCCCGGGCGACTCAAAGGAACCGTTTAACGAGAGGAAGGTCATGATTTCGCTGCCCTTTTTACACGCTTGACCAAGCCCTCCAGTAGATGTGAGCTTATGTGTCGAGCGAGAAAAAAACGAAAACAAATCACTCAAGGTGTCTTTTTCTGCTCCTGAGGTGGCCACTTCGAAGAGGCAAAAACTAGTTTGGAAAACAATTCAAAGAAAAGCGAAGCTAACTCTTGGAGACAAGAATAAGCCCTCCGCCAGCGAAAGCGATCCTTATCAGGCTTTTCTCCAGCAAGAACAGTAGAGCTGGAAAGATCCGGAAAAAGTCCCCCACCCCCTCCCCGATTCCGACATATGGCGCTGGACGGCCATTTTTCTAACAGTTTCCGCCCTTGTTCGGGAACTTCCGTTTACAGAATCGTTTGCGTTAGCTGTTTTGTAAAAACTGGTGCGGAAAAAAAACAGTTGCAACGCTCCGACGTCTGATAAGCAGCTCGACAAAATCCGGCCCGGAAAATGTGGTGAGCATGTAGCGACACACACACACCAACCAACCAAAAACAACAACAACCCAACGCCGGCTGGCAAGATTTCGTATCCATTTGCAAGCTTAAATTGATTTATGCTGGGATTTAGTTTCATCGAAACAAATTGATAGCGAAACGGCTGCTTCGTTTCCGATCTTGCTCCAGTTTTTCTTGTTTTGTTTCGCCTCCGTTTTTTTTTGCTCACAATTCAACGTGAAAAGCATGACTATCCCACCCCCGGTCACCGAGCCACCGAGTGAAGGTTGAAAAATGAGAATACGAAACGGTGGAAAATACACCATCTCCATGGAGTCCTCGACCGTCGAGGGCGATGTGAGGCAAGAGTCCGTTGTCGGGAAGCCTGGCTAAGGCGAGCAGCACGTGAAAGATAAGTTTTTGACCAGCTTCTTCCCGCTGGCGAAGGGAGAGTCAGAGATGAGATGAGCGCGACAAAGGGAAGGCGAGAGAAGTGAAGCCGAAAAGCGATTCCAAAGCGCTTCATTTGCATGTTATTACTATTACTCTGGACGACCCATCAAGGAGAGTGAGGCAAAAAACGTCAGAGTCCACAGGCTTCTCCAGGGAACGAGGACCAGACCAGACCAGACGAGCGTACACACAGCCCCACGATGATGATGAGGTTGGTTTTTGTGATCACTTTCCATGCTCACAGACACACACACACACACACACCGAGCCAAACTGCAACTGCACCGTGCTCGGTTGCTTCCGGAAGATGCAAAAATCTCAGCTCCGGGTCACCGCCGGCGGGAAGCGGGCGTCGTTTGAAGGCGTGAAAATCGGTGCTGTAAAGCAAGACCACAAGAAACCGGGCCGTGGTGGAGCGCACTTCGGCGATGCTTTAAAGAAAATTGCATCCTTTAAGAAGCGTTTCCTTCCTTGTTCGGGCGGATGCACCGTAGAATAAATTAGCACACTCACCCCTACCTAACCCAACCGAATGCTGGTGGCAAAGGCAGGCTGCTTCGCAAGGAAAAACGAATTTAAAACGAAACACACTTAAGGTGTGCGTTGCGTTTGGTTCAACAATTTCATTAAAACCCCTTAAGCTAAGTTACTTTGTGGTGCAAATGTTTCTTCCCGGAGGTCCTCGAATGTCTGAAGATGTCTGATGCAGTTTTTACTGTTACAGGAGGGACAATCTTTTTCGGTAATGTTCTCACAGTTCACCAAAAACCTAACGCTTCCTAAATCCGTCCAGAACATCCTCTTGCCGTAATTAATAGGCTTCCCAAACTGTGACACCATGTTCGAGTACATCGCCTCCGCTAACACCAAAAGTCTAAAAGTCGAATAACAAAAAAACCATTTCGTAATGTTCCGTCCGCGGTCGAGAATGTTGGTCCGGGTGTGGGCGTGCGACCGACCGATCGCGTGCGTGTGTGTGTGTCTACATGTCCCAACGAAACCCCTCAAACGATGATGGATATCAACCATCGTGCACGACCGAAGTGTCTCCGTGAATCCCGCCACTGCCGATCGCCACATTTGCCCGCTTTCAAGTGGCATATCGCATGCAGCAGCGTACACACCACCGAGCCGTGTTTAAAATTAGACCTCCGCTTACTCATGCGGTCTCGGCGGATTATGGATTGCACAATATAGACACACACATACACGTACAACCCACACTACACGCGCTCGAACATAGAAAGGAAGATCCGAAAATGAGATCACATCCTTTCTCAACTCCCGAAAAGCGAACGCCAGCAGTCCAGCACGGAACACTGAAATGGTTTCGGACCCAAACCTGGACATCGGACCCCTCTTCTAGTGTTACCGATTACGGGGGTGCCTCATTCAACCGCAGTTTCCCAGGCAGTTCATTGACACGCGCAAGACAGAAAGACAAGCAACAAAAAAAAAAAAAACGATCATTAATTCCATACCCGCGAGGATTCTACCTTATCGGCCATCTTATTAACGCATACGCAAAGAAAGGTATGTCATGTTTTCGAGTCAGGCTACGAAATTTAACACCTCCTCCACACCGGTCCACACTCAATCCGGTTGTGGTGCCTCCCACACCGACCGCTCGGTTCCAAGAGGTCTTTGACCAGGGAATGTCCCGGCCCAAAACTCGGCTCGCTTCAAATGAGTTCATTGGCCCTGCTCGGGGAGCAGTTTGCAAGAAACTAGTCGATGTGACCCGAACGACCCAACCCAAGATCACCCCGCCGATTCTCGTGTACGCACCGCCAGTGTACGTGTGCGCATCGCGCTTTATTATCCAAATTCGCTCGTTCAATGTTGTGCAAACACTTGCCGGGAGCTTTGTTTGCATCCAGCGCCCAAAACTGGCGTCCCGCCGAAGTCCGCAGAAGGGAGTCATCTTTTCCGGTGGGCAAACATCGCGCCACGATTGACGCTGGCCAAACATCTTCTCATCACACGTTCAATTGGGGGACGGAGAGGGGGGGGGGTGTTCGCTGGAACGCGTCACACCGGGCAGAACCAGTGCCCTGCTGTTCGATTTAGAGCGATTCTAGGCACTGCAGGTTCGTGTGGTGCGGTCGGCTGTTGGATCCATTGGTCAATTACGCCTCAAATCGTCCCACGTGCCCACCGGAACGGGTGACAACCGGGCACTAGTTAATGTTTATGTTAATTTATCTGACCATCTGCGAGACCATGGTAAGGCGAACCGTTCGCCAACCACCGCATGTGGAGTGTGAGAGAGATCAATGATCTGACATTATCCACCGCGCCACGGGTAGGGCTTGGGTGAAACGCTAAGGTGGGAAGCGACCGCCGGAGGGCAAACTAATTTCGAAGGCAAAACGATTGCAGCCTAACCCAACCTGGGGTCGGCCAGCTTGTCGCTCAACACCTCACAAGCATCAGCGGTGAGCGCGGTGCATGAGATTGACAGTTTCGGTAGGGTTTCCTCATGTACTTCGCCTGTCTAGCCGATCGTGACTACTCGCGTCGGGTGGCGTTTCGACCTTTAACCAGCAAACCCTGCAATGGTAGAGCTCTGGGCCTTGCTCACGCTGCCAGAGAAAGTTGCCTCGCAAGCCCTTTCTAACCGATACTCCCTATCGCTGAGCAACTCCAACTTGCTCCAGTTAGCGCATGGGCGCAAAAATAGCTCTCGACGCGCAGCACGCTTCGTTCGTTCCGTGGCGCGACAGCTGCGATCATCAGCGTCTCGGGGCGTCCCTCGTTGCAGCATACGTACGCGAACAGCAAACACAGCACGAGAGAACAGTCCTCGGGGCGTATGCGCAATCCAAACGATGACGCAATGTGCTCAGAAGCTCCCTGCTCTCGCTTGCTTACCTTTTTTTTTTGTACGCTGTTCCAACGCCTGAACGTCATATACATTGCTGGCAGCAGAGAGCCGGTAAAAGTCATCTCAGTGTACCGGTGTACATTGGCACCTTATAAAGAGCACGGAGCAATGAATGGTGCAGAGGGCGGAGAAGGGATTAGACGACCACAAAACCATTTTCCCCGCTTAAGGCACATGGCTATAGATTACTGGACTCCAATGCTGGCACCGGCGTCAAGTTGCACAACGCATGGACACGCGGTCGCGATCGGTATGCAATTTTTATCCATAAAACTAAACTGGAGCTTAGTGTTGCTAAGCATACGCAGTAGATAAACAACATCGGGGGAGAGTTCCTTTTTTGGGGCGGTACCGTCGATAAGGGTCGATAAGGGATCCAAACAGAGTATGATAAGATAAGATATTAAACAGACCACTTTTACGTCGTTGCGTATCCACGTTTCCCTGTTTTTGCTCTTTCTTTACTCTAAAAACCTTCGGAATAAAAAACTTCAAGCTTCACAATGCTTTCAGCAAATTAATTTATAAACAGATCACATCTTAGGATCTATAAACTTAAATACGGCTTAATCTGGGCTTAATCTCAACCTGCTCCACGAAACGGCTTTTCCGATTCTTAATGCTGCCTGCAGAACTAGTCAAGAAACCATGTGTCACACGCAATACCGAGGGTGAGATCATGCGCAAACCAAGCCACAACACCATCTAGGGCAGCTTAGGGGAAACCCGACCAGTAAGAATTCAACAAACAAAGAAGCGTCAAATGGTTACTGCTTCGGCCCACACGGACCGACCCGCAGCAATCCGATGGGATTGCTCTTCCCAAATGTCATTTCTTGTCTTGTCCAGCTGATGATTCCCGTACGTAACAGCGCGTGGGCCATGCCCGGCCACCGTATTGTATCGAAGAAGTGTCCATTGAATTCAAATTTTAACTATTTTCCCCGGTTTCGTAATGCAGGGGGACCGATCACGGTCACCGATGACGATCGGACGCCATTAGCGTTTGTGGCAGGTTATGCTCGTAAATCTCACGACACTGCTGGCAGCCGTGTTTTTTGTTTTTGGACTGTGCGTGAGTGACCTTTGAAAGGTGCTCAGTACCCAGTGGTTGCTTCTTGATGAGCCTGAGCACCAAAAAAGGGCAATGGCGCCATTTCCAAATCGTGCAGTTTTTGCATGACAGTTTCACGTCTGGGATATTCGAAGAACTCTAGGTTTTTTTTTGAGAATGAGAATCAACGAAACTATTGGTGAATATTTTAAGACCCTCCAAAGACATATGCTAATAACGCAACAGTATACACAAACAACTGAAATTAATATCTTTCTCTCCACCTCAAACGCTCCGTAGCTCCGAAAAAGAACAGAACTTCTCTTTTATGTTCGCTAAAAACAAATAAAACACCAAACCCCGAGAAAAAGAAAACCGCGGTACGCAAAGTGTGCGACCGTCATTAGCAAATACTTTCCCACTGCGTACTAGCGTACTGGCGCAATTAAAAACGGCTGTTGGGTCTCGCGCGCGCTTCCGAACGGAGCATAATGACAAAAACATGCACGCACGCAGTGGGAATGCATGTTGTATATCTGTGTGTGTGTGTGTGTGCATGTGTGCCTATATTCAACTTGTTCGGCAGCGGGCACATCGTTTGTGGCATAAAATCCCATCGGCAAACAGTTGAGTTGTACAGCGGAGCATGATGATAGTGGCACGTTTCCTTGAGGGTGTACAGAGCTAGCCGCCGCTCTAGACGGAGTAAAGCGACACACCAGTAGCTCACGGGAATCATTAAAGAGGCACCCTGCCGAGGAGACACACCGATACATCCCACCAGCCAGCCAGCCAGCCAGCGTTGCGTATCTGATCCGAACCAGGCAAGCCCGGAAGCGAATCCGGGTATCAGTGTCGTGATGCATTTGTCACTAACGCAGGAACACACACACACACACAAGAGCACCGAGCACGATGCTAGATAAGGGTTTCGATATTGAAAAACGCTTTCCCGGGCCCGGACCAAAAACCCAACCCAATTCATTCCAGATCATCTCGGATATTGTCGGATTGTAGTCGGAGGACTATGGAGGGGGGGTGGGGGGGAGGGGTGGGAGAAAATCTTTTAAAGCGATACGGCCACAGTCAATTGAAAGTGCAATAACCAGTTTGCTGCCTAATATCAGATCCAATTTATATACAAACACCACCTTCACAGAAATGGGAATCGATAAACGTTGCTTATGTCTCCTTTGTGGAGCAAAAGTACAGAGCAGGAAGTAACTTTTACTATCGCTGCTTTGTTTACGGACTCACATGCAACTCGGCACGACAACTTTCCCAGCAATGCGGGGGGGGGGGCGCGTGTGCGAGTGTGTGCTAACTTGCTCCAACTACAGATCCGCCAGTACGTAGAAGGCTCCCGCCGACTCCAACCCGACAAAAGGCGCTGTCTAAACTCGTTTCGCAATCAATTAGGTCGACCATCAGGACGATAGTAGGGGAGCGTCGGTTCGGCTGAGATCGTTTGTCAGCATCGTTTTGCAGCACACCTTATTCCACACAGGGCGGGACCTATCGATACACCCGCCGGATGTGCCGGCGAAAATCTGCAAACATTGGACGCGTTCGGGTGTCCCCCCATCTGAATTTGGGGGGGGGGGGGGGGGGGCGGCTTGAGTACATGGTGAGATATAATGCCCGTAGGAATTTCTTCCCCACCGACAGATTCTATTCGGGGGAGAGTTGTGGTGGATACAAGATATCCGGGCCTCGGAAATCCCGGCTACATTCCGTTGCGAACCGCTCCAGCGTCCAGTAAAAGCGAAATTGATAATCCGACCACGATCCGGGGAAGCGATCCGGGGTCTCCGCCAACAAACAAACCAACTCACGTTGCTACAAAGTAACACGCTTCAAGATTTCCTAAATGTCAACCGATACAGCCGGCCACAGACCTCTGTAGGCGCTCGGTATCGATTAAACGACACTATCCGACCCCGGAGGTTTCCGGCTTGACTTAATGTCTGGCCGTGGGGTTCGGCATAACGTTCTCAAGTCATGCTTGGCGATGGTGAAATGAATGCAAGTTCTCAGTTGACAGCAGTCGGCAGCAACGCAACAACAACAACCAAAAAACCTCGACCGATACTTTGAAGACAAACTGGTCCAATGATTTCCCCCGAAGAAGGGTGGGGAGACTTCGGGTCGGTTGAGGCGAGCAGCGAAAGCGAACCTCATGTGGGCGTACGAACATGGCGCTACGATATCCGATTGCACACCACACGACGACGTAGACGACGCTGACGGTAGCCTGCCCCTCTGGCTGCGCCTTCTGCAGCTGACTGCAGTTCATTGCATTCACCTACATATAGCACGTAGTGAGAAAGGGTTGGGGGGGGTGGGGGGAAATCGCGATGTGAAGGCGAGGGGTCCCTCAATCACACCACAAAACCGGCTCCAGTTCTGAAACGTGTTCTGATTCTTGAACGTTCAGGGGTAGTTCACCCACGTGGTGGGTTTTCTCACAGTGAACGACTTGGTTTTTTTTTCTTACTCAGTGAGATCAACCATTCATTTTTGTTGCTCTCTTCTTCCTATGTCTCGCGCTCTCCAACCGTTGGAGACTGCTGGAGAGTTGCAAACAGCGGTTTTGTTTGCCCCCCTATCGTCGTACGATTCATTTGGAAACTTACTGCGGACACACGGCGTTACCTTGTCTGTGGGGCGAATGTCCAAAACGTGCATCCATCCACCATCGATCGTAATTGGAAACAATAGGAGCAAAGTGCAATTGTGCACCAACAGATTTCCATTTGCAAGAAGAGTAACTACAACAAAAAACCCGACCCAACTCCCTCGGTGCCAATCAAGCTATCTTTCAATCAAAAAGACCAATGAGTGCATCAACGAACGGTCGATTCGATCAACGGACGGGTCAGCACGGATCTGTGTCCCTGTCATCTGCAGAGCTGTCCGAGGCCTCTGCACACAGCACGGCCCCATTGCGAAGATAATAAAACCGGGTAAGCCAACAACCCACACACACACACACGCACACAATATCCTTCTTTTCCGTTTATACCCACCCGGGGTTGAGTGCTGCAGATGACTGGAATGGCTCTCAATATAAGTGCGAAAACAAAAGCGCTGGCTGATGCGAACGGAACAGTGTCTTCTTTCTGCATTCGCAAACTGCAGATGAGATGGTTTAAGGCAGCAAACAAAAAAAATGCCTGCCATTACAAGTACAGCACGCACCTAACTGACTCCTGTCTCCTGTAGCTGATGACTACAGTAACTAGTTCTTTTGTGTGCAACAGTGCACACACACACACACAAAAATAAAGGCTCGGATCTCGCTTTTGCTCGAAACCTTCTCGAGTATAAGACTCATCCACCCACCCAGCTCTGCCAATGTAAAGAATCGATCTTTACAATTCATTTCCTTCGCCCTAAAATCGGTGGACAAATGCTGTGGGCCTGTGCACATTCGAAGCGCCATGCGGAATGTCGTCGACGGACAATGGGACGCTTCGTCCTGGCCCGATTAGCTTCGCGCACGCTTCGCACAGCGAACGACACAAGAGGGGTTTCTGTCAACAAAGGATGATGTCGACGATTTTTGAAACACCATCTCGGTCTGCAAACGAGCAAACAGAACTGCGATCCCGTTTGCCCGAACCTCAACCACCCGCCGGAGAATCAGAAAGTCACGAACGGTTGTGGCCGCGGTTGAAGCTCGCCGAGAGTGAACATGAAACAGTAAGCTTACACGAGCGCGAACAATATGGAACAGAAATAATCACTACGGCAAACTCGGTGCGGGAGACTACTACTACTACTACCGTTACTACTCCTGACGGATGGAGTGCCTGCATGGCGCCGTGAAAGCCCGAGCAAAATGTCGATAGGGAATGGCGTATAATTGTTCTGACATTTTGCCCGCGAGAACGTTTCGCTCAGGTATCTCTCGACCGTGCCGCTCCGGGTTGCGTTGAGGTGGCGTGAATCTGCAAAACTGGGTTAAATCATACAAAACCCGTTCGCGTCAAAGGCGCCAACTTCAAAACCGACGGGAGTGAAGGAGCTTCCCAGATGTCACCAACCATAGCGCCCTCGACCGGTGGGCTACAGGGAGTAGCCTACTTGACTACTGTTAGATGCCCTCGGTTAGGAGAAAGTTTAACAAACGGACTAAGCGAACCGGTAGGTGGGCGGCAGCCAGCCCCAGTTCAGGTTACTTCGGGCGTCAGGGAGGCTTACGGCTGGAGTTATGATTCGTCATCGTACGGTTCGGGGTGAGAGTACAAATAGCTCGGGCGGCATTGTTAGCAGCAAAAGGGCTCGGGTTTTCCATTCGTCGTTGTTCGGCGCATTGTGCCGTGTCATCTGGCCCAAGCGAACGTGTGTCCCCACATTACAAGACATTCCCGTGAACGTGGCCGGGTACAAGGTACACAATAGTATGAGGTCCCCATTTCGAAGAATGTCGCTTTGTCGCAAATCATCGTCTAAGGTTCTTCCTGAGTCGATCTAGGTCAAAAAGTCCAGTCCGGCTCGTAATTGAGGGAGCATAAAAACAGCATAAATTTGATTTCTTAACGTCACTTCTTAATGCACCACGGCCCGCACCGGAGATAACTGTCAAAATCGGTGTAAATTATAAACAAGGAACCGATTCCCGTGACCATGCCCCAAACAAGGCTTCGACTTTAAAGGCAAGCATTTCGTGGTACTTTCGCACACCAAATATGGCGTCTCACTAGGGGGAAGGAAGGATATTGCAATGAATTCTCCCCGAATCCAGCCAACCACCGAAACGGTCCACCATCAATCGTGGGATCAGGAATTGGGCGCAAAACCCATTACAAGTTCTCGAAAGCGTTTCGCCGTGTCATAATTCTTTCTTTGCCAGAGTTTCCAACTCTCATTACCACAGTTTAAAGAATGCTAAAATCAGGCCCTCCTCTTCTCTCTCTCTCTCTCTCTCTCGCCACGGTCTCTCTTCCACTGTCACCGAGTCAGTTTAAACAACAACCGATTTGCATAGTATTCCATTAACCAGACGTCTGTGCGCTGACTGTGAGTGTTTATTCAGAGTCTCCACCACCATCGCCACCATGTGTCCCGCCCCGACTTATGCTAATGCTTCTTCGGCTTACCCCCGACTGCTTTTCGTCACCGCATTTAAAAACCTCTCTTCATTTCGTTTTGCTCGTTAAATGTAAGCAAACCATTCTAAAACAATCGCTAGCGCTAGAATGGGACCGTCCACAAATCGAATCGATCGCATTTGGCGAATTATTTGCCCTTACGAGCACGGTACGGGTGTTAGTCAACAACGGGCGAATCTAATAAACATGCGAAGTGAAACCGTGTACCCGGTCGGGATCGTGAAAGAGTGCTTAAAACACGTCATTTGTTTGATTTTCGTAGCGCACACTTCGCACACCCATCATCATCAAGGGATTTGCGCTACACCCCTTGGAACATTGGAGCGGGAAAATGTATATCCGTAGGGAAACGTCAAGAACACAGGTGAGACCGCGTGGGGGGCAATTTTTGCCGTGTGTAGGCTTGTGCGAAGGACTGGTCAGGCTAGAGCCGGTGGTTGGGTTCGACCCCTTCGTGCCACGGTTATCGGTTCAACACACCAACAGCTGAAGGTCCCAGTTGCGTGCCGAGTGCTGGGAGAGCAAAAAGCCGAACGAGTTTTTCAAGGTTTTCCCACTTTAATTGCTTTCACTTTAGCAAAAGAGAGAGAGAGAGAGACAGAGAGGGCACAGAGCTCACGCCCGTGGGCGACACAAATATGGAATATAAACATAACAACGCATCGGTTAAGGATGCAACCCACCAACAAGTCCTCAAGATGATCCACATGATGCAATGGGTCATCCGCAAAAAAGGGAACTACTTGCACAACAGCTTCATCCAGCAAAAGAAAAAACAGTAAACAAACAATCTCTTAATGCTAATCACCTACTCCGCCAAGAAGTGGAGATGATATTTACGTTAAGATCAAGAGATCCTCTCCACAGCTGGAGCCGTTCGTTAATCGCCACCTTGGGGTGCGATCGCCCATTAGGCGTCCAAAACTCCAACCAAAACTTCCCAAAAGCGCCACGCAATCACTTTCGCCCACGTGCCATCCCAACGCCATAATTGGAGTTGTGCTCCACTAACTTTGGGGGCCCCCACTCTCCACCCAAAAATTGAGACACGCAATGAAGCGAAGAAAATAGCTGCATCACGCTAGAAATCCCTCAATATCGATGAATGTGTGAGGCGCTTCGTTCACTCGCCCTAGAAGAAAAAAAAACTGGGCGTAGGATCTGGCTGCTCCACCTCTGGCGCAGTTATTTATGCTGCTGACTTCTAGCATTAATCATGCCGAAAATTGAACGCCAAACACCGGACAGCCGAAGGACGGAAGACGCCAGCCGCACAGACAGGTGTGCGTGGGACGTGCGGCCCGCTAATAGCACCAGCGATGATCAATGGATCGTTTCGAAACCGAACAGACAAGCGGTTAAGTCTCTTGGACGCCCTATTTCCTGCAGGTTTAAGCTAGGGTTCCCTTTTCCGGTAGGCGTTGGTACACTACTCCTACATTTATTTTTTGCTATATTGAAGGAGGTAAACAAAAACAAAGATCACCTTCGAAAGGTGGTAATTGATCGGAAGATCTTCCCGAGGCTTATGAGACCGGTGTGTGACATATAGCACACCTCAAGGAAACGGGTAAGTCACCCACCAGAGCCGTTCACAATCAACCCCCAGTTTGATTGTTACACTCGTTCAGACAATTATACACCGTCCTCTAATCAATCACCACGAAACAATGTGGCTGGCGGTGTCCCTTTTTTACTTCAACCTGCCAACCACGGCACCCATCGGCACAGAAAACCTTCGAAAGGGTGTCGGTACCCACCACCACCTTCGTCAGGTTGGTTAACGCAAACGCATTTAGCAACGAGACATAAATTAAAGCTAGCCAACCGGAACGGTACACAGGTTACCGAAGGGTTTTTCGTGTCGTTTCGTGTTGTTATCTTTCTTCCGCCAGCGCGCAGTGCAAACTTGAGGAAATTGTCACTCTCCCCAAGAAAATGCCACATGCAGCTCCGGGCAGTTGCTTACAGCGGTGAAGGTTATTCTGCTTACGATAGGATTCGCTCGATTGTCAATAAGCTTCACTAATAGCGTGTGTGTGCATATGCCGATGGGGAGAAAAGATTTTCCACCAAGCAAAGCGGACGGCCACAGAGAACTGACTAATCCAACTCGGACAAACTCATCGACCATCAGACACACAACGGATTTGAGTGTGTGTGTGTGCAATAATAAGCATTGTAAATGAATGGTAATTAAATTTGCATGAAAACATATTGAAAATATATGTTAATGTGTTTTGACGCGCGTAAAAGACCTTCAGAGCAGTGAAACAGCAGACTACTCGCCGGTTTTCCAAAAGCATCACCGGCCCAACTGTGCGCGGGCGGGAAAATTCGTTCGCTAAAAAAACACAAAAACACTACATCGTCAGTGCTGACAGACGAAAACAATGGATAAAAGCCACCCACCGCTTCTACCAACTCGTTTAGCCCTTTTTATCAAGGCAAGGAGGGGAAAAAGGCATTAAAAAGAGCATTCGGGGCATTCGGGTTTCGGGAAGTTCGTTGACAGAGCCCGGCGCCGCGCAATCGATTTTCCATCCATTGATTTTCCGTGGCTTGAAATCGTGCATAGTTAAAAAGTTTCACCTATAATTGATTCTTGAAATGTGACTTTTGCATAATGGGTTTAGTTGTTTTTAAAGAAATGGGACGGGTTTTCTCTAGCGCACCACGCAGCAGCACGTCGTCGTCGTCGTCGTCTGGGGGAGCTGGTTTGGAGATTTTGAAGCAGCTCAAAACGGATAAAATGCCCAATTTGCTGCTGAATGAGTATTGGAGTTGTTTAATGAAACACGAGAAAAGGGGTTTTGGTTATAATATAAAATTGGAAACTTCTCTCTCAGCACAGTTCTTTTTCTCCAACTGGAAAAGTTAGAATGAATGCCTCGTGGATTGTGGGTAATATTTGAGTTGCACCGATAGATAAAATACGCTCGAACAGAAGCAGCATGTACGGCGAGCGATACTTACTATAAAAACTCGGACAAAGTTAAGAATTGATCCCCATTCCTACCTGACAGCCGACGAAAGCTCTCTCACTAATGCTATCCAGTGTCTCCACTAATGCCCCGCTCAAACTCGACCGGCTTTTCTCTCATTGCTTCAGAAAGTCCCTTAAAATCGCTCATACTCTTCCACTTGTTTGACAAATCAAATTAAACCTTCACCTTTCCTACCAATTTGCTTGTAGGAAAAAATAAAACAAACATTTTACAAATCAAGGGACAATATACTATTACAAATAGCGACCCATACACAAACCAGCCGTGTGTAGAAAGAATCTAATTGCTTGTTCAAATTGCACCATTGATGGTATACTTCTCGTGCAAAACATTCCGGGCAACAACAAACTGAAAAAAAAAAACAGTTCGAAAGAAAGCCTTTACCGTAAAAAAAAAGTCAAAACTAAAACTAAATCAAAACCACCGCCCGGTCACATGCATGAAACTCGATTCGTGCAATTTGCACGTATGTGTGAGAGTGTACGTGTGTCAGTGTGAACGTAGCGTTTTTGGATAGCTGTGAAAGTGTGGTTGGAAAATCACACCCAAACCCCAAACGGCCACCGTACTGCCGCGGCCAACCAGTTCGGAAAGAGCTTGCCGGTGAAAACTGAACACTGAGCCCCGATGGAAAAGCAGAACGGGAAAGAAAGGAAAAATTTATATAAACCTACCCCAAAACAAATTCACTCTCGTTTCACACACACACAAACACACACACACGCAAACGCCCCATGTTGTGACATTGTGGTCACAACTTTTTGCCACTCTAGGCTACAGCGCACGGGTCGCATTCGACACCGGGTCAAACTTGCATCCATCAAACGGCTGCCGGCTGAAAGGCGAGGGGCGAGGGGGGAAGGGAAGCGCGGGAAGCGGGGGACGATTTTTCCGACACCCCGTTTTGACTTTCATTTTTCGACATCAGCAAACGACAAACAACAAACAAACTCCTGGTGGCTGAAGCAACGGTGGTGGTGTCCGGTTTTCGGGTGACGTCTGATGACGATGATGATGATCGTAAACTGATTCCGAGCCCGAGAGACGACAACGCTACATGCACCAGAAACAGCAGTAGCGATCTGTAATTCAAATTAGACTCCATGCAAAAGCGAGACTGTCGGAACAACACACTGCAGCGCACATACTTTCAAAACCCAACACACAAATACGACCAACCCGGGCGTTTCGGGGGGGTGCCAAGTGGCCAGAGGAGTTGGTGATGCTCTTTCAGAATAACATAAAAAACACCAATCCTCACCCAAAGTCCATCACAAAACGATGGGATGGAAGTGCAAAGATTACAATACGGTGCACTTATTTTGGGCCACCGGCCAACCGCCGTTGGGTCAGTTCCAAGCGCACGAAACCTGGTGAAGGCGAAAAGTGCCAAAATTTGCCCAAAAACTTGGTCACCGAACTTTGCACTGAATATGGAGCATCCTTTTTTTTCTGTTGTTGCCCGAAACGATTCCTTGGCGGAGAGGAATAGACAAACCCCGAACCAACTCCGGTCAAAGGGGGTTCGGGAAGCAATTTTACTTTTTAATTCTAGACCATCCCCTTGGTCCGAGCACCGAGAATATCTTTACATCCCCTACCAACGGTATAACTTGGCGTCCTTAATTTTGTAGCGAGTTGTCGGGGTTCAAAAGAAAAGAGAAGCAAAGCAAGAAAAACAAACGCATCCCGTATCCGGTGATGTGGTGATGTGGAAGCCTTACCGATATCCAGTGGCAAAACAAAAAAAAACAACAGAAGGCAAGATATCGATCCGAGCAGAAATTGAATTCTTCCCTTTTTTTTGGGACAAACGAACTTCATGATGACAGGAGACTCAGGTTTGGAAGTTTATATATGTAAGTAAAGCACAGCGCACGGGCAACAAGAACTACAAACTGCTGAATCAAGAAAATCGAGAACATTTGTACCCCTTTCCTCTGTAGCGGACAACTGGCAGCTCAAGACGGTGCCCTCCTCTCGCGCCCTGGAACTTCTCGGGAATGTTTCGGGGTGCACATTGAGAATCCGAAAAATGTCACGTAATTTATATTGTGTTTGTGTGTGAGCGCTAGCGCGGACGAGTACAATTTATCGCTTTCCCGGTTTTTGTTTTGCGAGCCATACAGTGGGCCGGGCCAAACCGGACCATGTGTGTGTGTGTATGCCCAACAGTAAAGATTGTTAACCTCCAGGCACGGAAGAGACGTCGTTGACGTAATAAATGTAGAAGGATCTCACTCACACCGCTAGTCTTTTTGGTACCCTCCCTTCGATTAATCGTCGCTAGATGGCGGCGACCCCTTCCAAAGGTAGAGCTGGGATCAAAATCCCTTCAAGAAAACGGGCCAATCGTCCCGTTTAAAGTTGAGAAGCACCTCAAGCGATGCAAGGGAAGGGTCCCTGATTCAACGCCGATCTAACAGGGCGTGTTCATTTGGGTGTTTGGGTGAGTTCAAGGACGTGCAACTACGTCGACGTACATCGGCAGCACTAAGAGGGCAAGCCCCCTCCCCCCCTAGGCTCATCTACATGTATGTATGTGCAATGTGCAAATGAACTATGTACGAGAAACAATAGATTTTGCATTCTGGCAAGAAAAAAAAAGGGAGGGAGCAAATGTACAATCCATACCCCTTGGGCTAGGAATCGTTGGCAACTGCTTCGAAACTCAAACAACCAACGCAGGAGTGCTGTAAGAACCCTTTTTTTCTGTCCTATTTTATAGAAACAATGCCTCCAGGGTACGATGTCGTAAAGTCCTTCCGGATATCATAAGCACCGCTCAGAGCTCACGTCAATCAAACGGCAGTAAAAACCAAACCCCGGAATGACGCACGCATGCAAGAAGAGAAGCTTATACTACTCGATTGAGGGAGTCAATTGTCCGGGTAACGACGCATTTTTAACACTTTAACAACGGTTGCTTAGATGCGGCGCGTGATAATGCAAATATTAAATCGAACAGGAGTGTGTTAAATTATTCAACTCTCTCTCGCGCTCTCTCTCTCTCTCTCTCTCTCTCTCTTGCTTCGTTTTCACGCACGCCTTTCACCGTTTAGAAAGATCACTTTAAAACTTCAGCAAAACCGCTGTCAAACCAACAGAGCAGCACTGCCGGACATATGGTGTACGGCGAACCACGCTTTAAATCCTTGATCCGCTTTTCTTCGAAGGATCCACGGTTCCACAATTTGCTGGTCACAGATGGTTTTTCACGTCCCTGCTCCTTTCGACACCAACTCTTCAGAACTCTGACCACCACAACACTGATCCCATCTCTTGGAACATATTTGGAGCACTCATGCGAACAAGATGCGACGGCTTGGAGGGGGGGGGTGATTTGAGGGGGAGGCAAAAATTTCATAAAACCCCTCCCAACCCATCACCATTCAGCCTAGCCAGTGGCTCGTGGTTCATTGAGCTTTACCTAGTGCAGTACATGCGCCAACCATCATCATCGCCGTCATCAGCTTCCCTCAGCTGGTTGGTGTTTGGACGGGTGCCTTGCCGAGACTTCGGCACTACAGTCTGGAGATATTGGAATAAATTTTGCACAAACATGCACTCGACGGTGCACTGCTGCTCGCCAGCAGTCTTCCAAACCGAAGCGAGGCGGAAAACCCGAAAGACAAACAATCCTCCGTAAAACCTACATCATATAGCGGAGCGGAGAGACCCACCCGGCAGAGGAGGGCAGAAGGATATTTTTCATTTTGTACAAAAAATTAAATTTCACCACCAATCTCTCCAACCAACCCCCGGGCTTGCGCAAGCCCCGGGTAACAACTGTTAGACAACATAAATGTATTCATAGCGAACCTTCCGCGCGTTCCGCTCCACGTGCTTCTTCCTTTCCGTGTGGTGCACTGTCAGGATTTGGGGTTTTCCGAGCTGGACAGACTCGAACCCCTGCTCAGACCATCACATGATGTGGGAAAGGATCAGCGGATCAGCCGCTTATTAGCCCTTTTCTTCTTCCTTTTTTTTTGTTTTGGTTTTCGTTGGCTGCCTACTACCCCCAGGAATGACAGCTACGATGATGTCGGCCACAGCTAAGCGCTCCGTCGGCAGCTAAAGATCCTTCCGACTTTGTGTCAAAAGTGGGCGAAATTCTCCCGAGTCAGCCCGTTTTTTGTTGCCGGCCACTGGAAGCCTATTCGACCACGACGAATAGCTCGAACAGCTGGGATCGTCCGTTTTGCTTCCGGTGGATGTGGATGCGAAATTCTGGGACATGGGATCCTTCCCTATCCAGGAAGGTGTCGAAGAGGAAGTAAGCGCCTCCTAAGGCCCTCCCAGCTATAGAATGCCGCCCTCTGGAGGCCGTCAAGAGACAGAGAGTTTTGAGAACTCCCGTTTCGAATTTGACTACCAACTTGTATTTGGCTGACTCGGGCTCGGGCAATGTTGCTCCCAGTGGATACGTTGCTGAGGCATCACAAACTCTTTGAATCTTGGACTTTGACTTTTATCCACCCGACCTGCATCCTGTCCAAATCCGCTTCCCTTTCGGTTGAGCAGCAAAAAAAAAAAGGAGGAAGACACAAGCCAACCCAGGATTTGATTATGCTGCTCTGCTGGCACGTTCTAATGCCCGGGCAAAAACCGTTCGGCTCATGTTCATATTTAAACCCGGAAAGTAGCCGTGCTCCTCTCGTCCACCAACTTCACAGAGGAGCACCAACCCGGGGCCTTTGAGGGCACGAGTGCTGTACATGCTGCTTTTTATATGTGATCACGAGTCACTCAACCTCCCCGAACACCAAAACGCCCAACTCCCAACAAGCGGTGGAGAGAAAGTGTTGAAGTTTAATTAGTGGTATAATGTTTTCATTAGGGATATAAAGTGACTATTTTTATGATGCCGAAAAACCTCGCCAGTACGGTACCGGCTTTTTCCTTTCCATCGAGAGCACATGTGCGGGGCGTGTGTGTGTGTATGTCATCATGCACCCTCGGAGGTTCATAAGCACAGCTGGGGGGTACGCTCGTTTGACCGTGACGGTACGCTCGGACAGGGCCGTCGCTAAATCGGTTTCGAAAATTTGTCGAGCAATATGGAGAGCAAAGTGCCACTATCCACTCTCTTCCATTTCCTTTCACCAGTACCTGGAGATGGAGTTTCGGGGATGCATTCCAGCTTGGTTTTTTGTTACTGTTATCGACAATTAGAAATCGCTTCACGTTATCGCATGTATAACTGCAATCGATTGAGTTTTTGAAAATTCGGTCCAAAAACATAATAGTAAGAAAAAGAGGACGTAGAAGGGGGGTTTATAAATTGAAAGTTGCTTGAAAGGTCTCCGATAGCGCGTAGAAAGGAAGATTGCATGTAATAAAAAGAAAATTCGATAAAAAATGAAAACTTTTTTAATATTGCTAATTGCTAAATAAAAAGATAAAATACAACAAAGGAACAAGAAAGAATTGATAATATTAAATATGAACAAAATGCAACAATGAAACATTTAAACGCACTAAATCTCTAATAAAAACAAAAACAATTGAAGAGATTATAATAAACAAATAAAACAAGATAAACATATCAGTTAACGCCAACAATTAACAGATGGGTTTATCTCTTTCACACGCACATTACTTCTACTCTCATGTACTTTTGAACGCTAATGACAGCTCTAGCATTTTTTTGAAATAATCTTCCGCACGTGGATCAACTATTGAAAACAATTAAATCGCGCACACACCATCTCAGGCAAACATACCTCAACGTGCACTTTTACCAACGATTAAAAGAGAACCACCAGCTAGCTACCAGATCGCGCGCCCCTCACTCGACTGTAATTGACTGTAATCAAATAATCATTAATTGTTAACCAATATACACCTCACCTGTTTAGAGCCATTAGCCGAAAATGAGGCACACCTTGTGAAGTTACAGCCGAGCGGCAAAACAGTTTTGAAAAACTAGCCGAAATTATGATCTTCCCCGCACACCCATAGCTAACTGGACTCATCCCCTTCGGCTTGCTCATAATTTCCCGCCCGATCGAGGCACTGGGATTGGATCATTATAATTAAACCCCTGGCTCACCTTTAAGGGGTGAGGCTCACTCGTGCCTTCACTCAAACATCGTGTTTCCTTTTTGCATCTTCAAGTGCTTATGAATAGCATAACGTAACTTATTGTACCGGCCACCCTCTAAACCATCTCGTCCCCGTGTATTTTTTTCTTCTACTTTTCCGTTTAGCAAGAAGCAAGAAAAACAGACGATTGAAATGTGCTGTTTTTCGCGGTCGAGTGGAATCGATTGAAAAATCGATTGGCGTGTGTGTGTGCACACATATCGATTACAACACACGTTGGTTCGTTTCTTTCGAACCTCGATATCGGCAACGCGAATGGTGTTTAGCTTTGCTTGTTTTAGCTAAACGTAACCAGCACCAATTACAACAAGCACATCTAATTAAGTAAGGCTCGTTTAGTTACAGGTTTTATAAAATTTCATTGCCGCTTTTTTTTACTTCTTCGCTCACTCTTTCGATCATTCAAACAAGTACAAAAGATGTGAAAAACCCCGTGAAAAATGTACTTGATAACGATCCGGGTATTTTCATCCATCTGTTTGGAATAAAAAGTAGTGGGCAAAGAGTATTATACCTTACAACGCTTCAAATCACCTTCCATTTCGCAATGAATGGAAATGCTGAATGTTGGGCCCGGAGCGGAAATTAACGGCCCAACACTGGAAGCTTTCCTCTTTAGAGTTGGAAGCATCACACGGTAAAAAAAACTGCGCCACTCACTTACACCAATTTTTGTGGATATGGAACCTTCACCATTAACATGGTGGTGGAACCTTTTATTGTTGTTTGGGGCAGCTGTTTTTTTCTCTTCTTTCGGGGAGCCATACAAAACTCTCACACACACAATCAAAAACAGCCCCATATTCAGTCGATTTGGGCGGTAATAATCGTCACCTGTGAAAAGTTCGCTCTTTTTCGGATCTCCTCTTCTTGCCGTGTTGTTTTCGCATTTGGTTTGGCTTCTGTTTGTTTGGTGTGTTGTTGTTTCCCAACCCACCACCCCGTCACAGATGACTCTCACTTTTAAGTTATTTTGCTCTGCTCTGCTCCGGTGGGGGAATGGCGCTAGCCCCGCCGTCCATCCAGGGTGGGAAATATTCTAGTCGACATAAATGAACTTTCCCTTTCGTACATCCACTTTGGGGAGGCTATTTTTCATTTGGGGTTTTTTTTTTTTTGTTGTTGTGTGGACTATATCTTGCTCTTTGTTGGAAGCCGGTTATTGTTCTCTTGTTCGTTTTTTTGTTGGAAGGTGTTGTGCTGCTGCTCTGAGTAAACGATCGTTTTTTTGTTGATCAGAATGTTCTCCTTTTTTGTAAGAAAGTTGAACCACAATTTTACGAAACTGTTAATTGGCGTATTACAATTTTGTCAGAGGGAAATATTGAAAGGAACAAGTAAATAACAGTGGCATGATACAATAATATGTAAGGAATACAAAACGAATAGGAACGGAATAAGACGAAACAAATGTATAAAATGTTATAAAATGTCAATTTTAAGGTTATTTTAACATCAAATAACACAGTTATTATAAATCACATTAGAGTTATATTAAATCACAGAGAGTATAAAAAGAATCGGAAAAAGATAAACAAAAAACTTTTCAAAATTATAAAAGTGGCCAAATAGAGTTAATCAGGAGCCGTTAAATTGTAATGAATTAACGAAAAAATAAAGGAAAATGTCAAAATAATTCTAAAGATCGCGGAAAGGACGAGAAAAGATGTAAAATGGATAAAGAACCATCGAACCATACAAACCAACGAAGAGAATAGCATATAAGTAATTGAAAAACATTTTAAGAACTCAGTAATTAACCGAAAAAATCACCGAGCGAGTTTAGAAAACAAAAGATAAATTTACCTTTAAATAGAAAAATAAAAAAATCCCCACCCGCTTACAATTGTCCAACATTTGCTCAAATATTAAACCGATAAATCTCAAATCGAATAAAACCTAGTGAAATATGGTTCTCCATTTGTAACAGTAATTATTGTTCTGCATTTCATAATACGTCACCTAGGAACACTCCTTTAAAATCTCATTTGAAGACTTAAAAGCAACACAAAATGTGTTCCTTTTGAAACGCTTAATTCCAAGGTCTAACAAATCGCACCCGAAACCGGTTCAAATACTTGCGCTCTCTTCAACATCCCGACAAACTCCCGCAACACAACACACTTAAAAACGAACCTCCAAATTACAAAAAAAAAAACAGACTCCCGCACAGTGAAGTGTTTCAGTGGAACAAACGGTACCCCGGCTGGTGCAGGAACCTGAAGCCCAAATGATCAGTCCAGCGGAATATTGTACGTTTTTCGCGAACTTGCAGCAATAAAAAAAAACACAACAACAGAAACCTCCTCCCAAACGCACAAGGTTAATCCAACCGTCAAACGACAACCGAACCGTGTACGGGTTGCCCTCCAAAGCGGGCCCCAAGAAATAGCATGACAAAGTGATTAACTGCTTCCCATAAAGGCTTTCGTTTCGTGCGGCAGCCTTCACCGGCAGGGTGATAAGCATCGGCAGGAAACTGAGCTCTGGCACTGCAACTGACCGTGCGTGTGTGGGAGGCGTAAAAGCCTTCGCAGCGGTTTAATTGACAATGCACCACCCTTTGACGAACGGGTGGTGCGAGCTGGGAAGACAATGGCGGCCCGTTTTCTCACCGGCCATTCTAATCCGCAAACAAAACAACCGACCAAAATTGTCAAAGTTCAATGTGTTTTTTCTGCCTTCAAGACGCATATACCGCACAAAAAACAGGACAACAGGTAAGTTGATGTTCTTTTATGCGTCACTAAGATTCCAGCAAAACAAACTCGGCTCGACCGTTCGACCCATTTTAAGTGACAAATAATCGTTCCAAAAGTTAAAGGTTGCATGTGTCTGTGCTGCAAAAAAAGCACTACTCACGACGAAGGTTTGAATGGTGTTTGGAAGCTTCTCTCTTTTTGCCGCGCCAACTCATCATAAAGCCCGTCGAATGGAAACGGTTGCAAAAAGTAAAACCCGAAATGAAACAATGAACACAGCTAAACCGTTCGAAACTTAATACCGAGCAGTTTTATGTTCATGTAACTGTGAGGCTGTTTTTGGTGAGGTGAGGGAGACCGGGCAACAACAACAAAAAAAAAAAAACACTCAACCGGCTTAAAGCGGGCCAACATGTACATCGTGACGACAAACACAACAAAACCTGATCAGCTACCCGTAAACCCATAGGAGAGTGAGAGAAAAAGAGTGAGCAAAATCTTGAAGGTGCAGTTTACGGCCAACCCTTAGCCGTATGTATCGGTGAGACGTCCCCCAGCAAAGCCCAAAGTCACCCGAATGAATAATAATGAACAAAATCATTGGTGGACGCCGAAAGAAACCATGCGCGAGATGTCCAACTGTCCAACTCGAAACAAGCTCCAAAGGGTGACTACTGAGTGGACTCAGAAACAGTGGTTGGCTGTGCGGGGGAGGGGGGATGACTTTTCTTTCCGTCCGCGAGCCTACACACCCGTCGCAACGGTACCCGTTTCAGCTGCGATAGGCCGGTGTAGGCCGAACCGCTCAATTTTGTGCTCCGATTATGGAGTGAAACTACCGCTTTTGGCGTGGAAAGTCACCTTTAAGCCACGTGGAGGAGAAAGGAGTTTCGGTTCGGTGATGGCGGCGGCTAAAGAGTGGGGTGCAGACGAGGTGGTACGGGAAGCAATTCAGGTAAGTAAACTGCACGCTAACTAGATAACCGGAAAGGAAATAAATCGACCAGCAGAAATGAACAGTTAGGAAGTACGGGCCCCAAACAGGGGAAAGAAAGGTTAACTTTTAATAATTGGTAGCATTTTTTCACTACAATTGATAAAAGATAAAATGAAAAAAAGAGAGAGAGAGTAAAATAAAACAAACTCAGAACACTAAAAATAGAAACAAAGAAAAACGAAAGAATCACAGGAGAAAGTGAAAGTAACAGCGAATAAAAAAGAAAGAAAGTAATAAAAGGAAGTAACAACCTTTAAAACAAGCAACAAAGAACTATGAATGATAAAAGAGAATAAAAACATAAATCGCGCAATCATTTTAACAGTTATCAATTTAATCCTCTTTCATTCATTATTGGACAGCAAATTATTGTTATAATTTGCTGATTTGATACAACACTATTTTTTAACACTTTTTGAACTTCACTTTTTTTGATTTTTTTTTTCTATTACTTTGCTTTATAATATTTTACTTTAATTTGCTTTTCCACTTATTGATTATTTTGTTTCTTTTTTTCTTCTTCCTTTCATTTACTTTGAGTTTTATGTTCCATATTTGTTTCTAATTTTCGTTATATTCTTGTGTTTAATTTTTCAAGCTCTTTTATGCAATTTTCTATACATTTATACATTTATATGTATGATTTAAAATTTACAAAATATGATAAAGCATTTACAAAATAAAATGTGTCCGTTGAACGCCTTTTAAGCAATTCTGTGATTTATACAACAAACAAAAACTAACATTTTAAACCTTTTTTAAGACAAAATAAAGTGAAACAAGCTTATCAACATAAAAAAAAAATACAAACTTAAATTGAGTGAAAGAAAAGAGCTCCCATAAGACTCAAAATGTCATTAATCCCATCAGACTCATAAACACGCATGAACGCATGAATCATAAGCCACACAGCGCATCGCTCCACATTCCAAAGGGCATTCTACCGGGGACAGAGCTGCTACAAAGATCACCACCACCCAAAAATCAACTCCAAAAGTTCACACTTCTAACACCGAATGCAGGCTCTGCATCTTGGTAAAACATTTATCCCAAATCTTCTTCTCCCTCTTACAATTCTCGATCAACCGAGCATGAAAACCATCAGGAAAATCATTCACCAGCTAGCTCATAATTGATTTTCCCTTTAGATCGTTGCTTCGCTCTCCCCCCCTCCCCTCACCCACAATCCCAAAAGCCCCGAATCCCGTACTCCCTTAAAATGTAAAGCGCACCACCATCTATTTCACCACGCGCCACGCGCGTAGGTGGATTGGCATTTTCGTACACGCGCGCTCCGACCATTTTCATCTTCCTTTTTGGAGGTTATATTAATTTAAAAATAAAAACACATCACCGACTAGACCGTGCCGCGGACCGCTAAAAATAGGGTGACTCTGCTCCAAAGCAACGCGCGAAAGGGAAGATCGTCTTTTGCTGCTGCTTCTTACTGAGAGACACGATCGCACCATACAGCGATGCAAGCAGTACAGTGAGCAGGAAGCAATGTTTATGAATGTGGAACATTTTTGCTTTGCCGTCGTGTGTCGGCACGCTGGTATGCGTAATGTGCTTGCAGCCGAGATTTTTGGCGCCTGCGCTCCCGAAGCCTCGGTCCAATATTCCGCCAAACCCCGGGGCTGCACGAATTGCTGGTCCCGCATCGTAAAACCCAAGACAGTTTTGTCGAAACATGCCGTAAAAGCAAAACGATATTCAGATACAGCAGTAGCAGCAGAAAAAAAAAGTACGTCGCTCGATGCAGAGCATGTGTATGCAACTCGTTTGAACCAAGCGCGAACACATGTTTGATTACGCAGCAACTTCCAACCACCAACCCCATCCATTTTATCACAACCCACAGACGGGGGGGGGTTATGATCAACTCAAACGGTTTGAAAAAGAAAACCGCAAACGTGTGTGTGTGTGTGTGTGTGTGTGGTTGAGTGAGAGTGTCTTTGCTTTTTTCTCATATTGTCCGATATAAAAGATTTGGCCGAGAGACAGGGACTGAGACCACTCAGCGCTGATGCTTTTGTTACTCAAAGACCAGAAGGAGGGTATCAAGGGGGTGAAAGAAGAAAGGGGAAGAAAAAGAAAACAAATATTAAACCACCACCCAAACCCCCCCCCCTCATCCCCCAGTCTGTGTATCACACCAACACTAGCAGCGTGAGCGCGCGCGCAAATAGGGGATGAATGCGTGCGCGTGCAACGCAGCTGTAAGTCTCTCACCCTTGGAGTAGAGCGCCTCTAGAAATTGCGAAGAATTCACTAAACAACACCCCCAAAAGGTGTGGAGGGTAGGCTGCCCTTAACAAATCCCCCCCGTTTTTCTAATACACCACACACGCACACACACACACGCAGATACATCGCACACGTGAGATACATCTTACCAACACAAACGCAAGCGAAAAGAAATGATTTATTTATCTTTCAGTGGGGATGTGGATGCGAAAACTCGATCATCTCTCGATCGTCTCGACTCTCTCGCTTCCACGCAGCTTGTAATGTCATCGGTGTACGTAGACAAAATGGTTTTAAAATTGCACTAAACTACCCTCAAAACGGTAGATTGCGATGCGGAATGCGTTTCAGCCGAACTAAGGTGGCGTAAATAATCCGAAAACCAACCCCATAAAATCGTGGCTAGGTGTGTGTGTGTGTGTGTGTGTGCGCGCGTTTCCTCGTTCCACACATTCGACAGCAGCCGGCGCGCATGTCTCGATAGTTTGAGGTTAATAGGGCCACAAAGGTAAACACACATGCGCAGAAACGCTCTGTCTGCATCCATCTGTCTGGTTTTCTTAGAACCACGACCGTCGTGCTCTCTGGTGGTGTGTGTGTGTTAGTGAAAGGGGTTAGATTTCGTGCTCGGTTTCTTCAAACCCTTTTTATTTTATTTTGGCAAATGCATTCTTCTCCACGCTTGCCAACCCCTCGAAACCCCACACCCCATTTCACTGCTCTCGTTCGTCGCGCAAAAGAGAGTGAGTTACTGCCAAGATGAAGCATCAGTGCGAATGAGAGAGAGAGAGAGAGAGAGAGAGAGAGAGAGAGAGAGGGTAAGCGATCACGGATCAAGATGGTGGTGGGATAGCCGGTTGCGCACAAACCGAGAAACACGCGCACGGACATTGGCACAAAACACAAATGGCGACTGAGACGATCGCATCCCAATCTCTGATGCAGAGACCAAATTTATGCTCCAAAAAGGTGAACGCCAGACGATGCTGACCAAAAACGGAACTAGTGTGACATTTTGAACTGGTTTTATTTATTTTGTATTTTTTGGAGCGGACCTAAATGAGATGCGAAGCAAGTTTGCACATTGCAACTCACTAGCGGAAGGTGAAACAACGATTAATGCAGACAAAACTGAAGGAAAGTCTCTAGCATGCCTCGTGTTTCGATCAAGCCACGCTACATAAACCACGAGCCAATGTGTTGGTGTGTGTGTGTTGGTGCCTTACTTGTGTAGGAGTGCGTGGTGACGAAAAGTGGTTTATTATGTGCATTTTTTACTCACGCCTCACTGCCCCAAATAAATATTGAGGAAAGGAAAACTTACAGCCCTCTCTCTTATTCCCACCCGGCCAGCCATCAAGACACCGAATATCACCACCACCACAAACACACGCAGCCCAACAAACGCAACGAAAGGGCGGCAAGACCGCGCGTAAAACCCTGTCGAGAGCTGCATATATACCGGTATTCCAGTCTCTTTCTGTTTCGCCCCGTTTCTCTTCAGACAAGAGCCGAAAAGATCGCCTGGCTTGGACACGGTGTTGTGGGATTACGACGCGACATCCCAAAAGCGATCTCTTCAAGCAACAGAGTGTGTCCCCCCGGGGGTTTGGTAGATCGTTTCCCGGTTTTCTTGCTGGTTGCACATACAGAAACTATTCTTTGACTAGTGGGTTTGCTGGGGAGGAAGAGTAATCGTATTGTGAATATGCCTCAAGAGAATGATAAGGCAAAAAAGAAGATAACAAATTTTGGGGCCACGAAGTTTATGTTGTCCAACGAGTAGAGCTTAATTTTATTTAAATTTAATTGAATTGTTAGCATCTACAGGTTTTTAATATCAAAGTAGAAATATTTTTTGTATATTTTACTCTAAACTATCATTTAAGACTGACGTGAAGAAAGGGTCCACATCTGCTTCTTTTTAAATACGCCCCCATACGATTTGAACATTCAAAGTTTTGGCTAACAACTCGAAAAGAGAGCTGCTAATCGAATCAAGGATCGTTCCCTGAGAGAGAGAGAGTGATTGAGTGAGTGAGAGCGCGCCACCGTTTACTTAGATTGTGCATTTACCGCTGGAGCTATTTAGGCTGTCTCTGCAACAGGGGCTTAAAACGCTTTAGATGCTACGGGATTGCATGGAACAATATGAATCTTGCCGTTAATTGAAGCAAAGTCTGTTAAGAATTGAGTAAGTTTAAGCATAGAGTAGTTAAAAAATCTATTATTCAAGAAGGCTCAATTGAATCAATAACTAGAAAACTAGTTTACTAGATCTAGACTACTAGATCTAGAGGTCCGACCACCCCAAATCGTGGTGAAGTACTGAAGAAATCATATTTAGACTCTTAGATGACGTATCCAAACAATAACAATTGCAAGCAAATAGTTGGATGACTCAAGTAACAATATAAACAAAATCCCAACCAACTCACACACGTGATGCAGTACATCCATCACTAAGAAACAAAACACAGCCCGCTGCTGATAAAATGCACTTTCTTATCAACGTTACCTCCCCCACTCGTCAGTGAGTTTGTGTGAAACCGGAAGCAGTCCAACACCAATACAACCAATACAAATCAGCACACTAACCACACACTCAAAAATGGCACCTTCGTTATCGAAAAGGCCTCTTGCCAAGTTGGGGTGTCAAAAAAAGCGTGTGAAGATAACATTTAATATTTTTGAGAGTCGATAATGTTCCGTTATCGATTACCCGAGTAATATTAAATTGAAGTAAAACAATATCGCCGTTAAAAGCGACGTGAAGATACGGCCGTTTTATACTTTCATTTTAATTGATTTACCAATTTTACAGGTGCCACTGCTGGGAGCATGACCTTGCAATGTTTGAGTCACTGCTAATCAACCCCGTCTTTCGAAGAGCTGCAGGAAAAAAACGATTCCACCGGCTTCGATTGGTTCGGTGTTTTATTTCACGGTTTTAAAAATGCATCCAAAAACTCTCACCTTCTTTCACCGTTTTGCTGTTTGTGCCGTTTGTTGCATCCCTCAACCAACAAAAAATGCAAAACCCCGGTTTTCCTTTTTCTCACCCCCAATATGATCACTGCAAAAGCCCCGGTGGTAACCGGTTCCCCGGTGTATGGGCAATTTAGCGAACGCAGCAAAATAAGAGCAATTTCTTAACCCCAAAAAACCACACGCACACAAACACAGGGAACGGTAAGATTGCATTCCGGTAGATCTTACCGGTGCGCAGAAAAGGGAACCGGGTTTCTGATGAAAACCGGTCTTTGCGTTTCATCGTCTTCAGCTCACCCGAAAAGTGGTTTCCTTCCAGCATTGCGTTTTGCGCGGGCTTTTCGATCCTGATTTAAGGTCTTCCTCTATGCCCGGTGACCCGCGTGCAGGACATAAGGGTGATCCGGGGGCTCCCAAAACCCGACAGGGAAACAGAGTGTATTCTTTGTCCATTTTTTTTTTTTTTGATTGCGGCCGTTCCTCGCACGTTACTTCACGTTCCCCGAAACTTTTGCGTCCCGTATGTTTTATGTTGCAAAAACATTTTGCTGCTTAATTTGGGGTTTCCTATTTTGCTGGTTTTGCTTCGTTTTTCTCTCTCTTTCGCAGTGTGCGTGTCTGTTTTTTGTGTGTGTGTCCTGAATGTGTTGCCGTCCATCGATTCCATCCAGCACCGACAAAACCGGCTGGACACAGCACAGCATCCTGCCCGGGCGAAATAAACACACAAACTATAGAGCCACAGCAGCGAATTTTCGTCCATTTCGCTTCCCTTTGCGATGGGATTGTCCGTTGTGTCCGTGACTTCATCTCGTGATCGTGTCGACCTCTGATCCTGTTTTTTCACCCCTTCGGTTCCTTTCCGTAGTTTGGACCTTCTTTTTTCGCTTTCAACAAAATCCTGGACCACGTCGCAGGCGCTGCCGTTGTTGGCGTCCCACGTCCAACTATCGAACCGAGAGACATCAACGACACAAACGACCAGGAAACACCAGACGGTGGGCATTTTACAAAAAAAAAAACGTAAACCAGACACCAAAACCGGTGCTCCAGAAGGGATACTCTGTCGCGCCACCCGACTTGAAACCCACACGGATCCGCCGCGCCGGGACTTGATTAATGGCCGGCCGGGAGAGAGATAGCGACGATGCCATCGCAATTTTCGCACAAATGAACGACTGCAAAATTAACCATACGAAAGGTTGCGTTTGGGGCGTTTTTTTGGGATGAACAGCTTTGTTTATCCTCTTTTTTTGCCCCTCAGGGAACTCAGGGATAATGATTATTTTTACCTTATATAGTAGCTGGGAGCAGCTTCATTTGCCTTACCCCCATTCGAACCGTACCGATTGTCGAACCGCGTGCATGAATCATAACGAGCGTGGGGACACACAGAGACATAAAATAAAACTATCCCGACCGACAGCTTTTTGGTCATTATTCATACGATTTCATAAGGATAACTTGTGGTGGCCCGTTATGTGCTCCCCTTTTCTATCTCCTTGTTTTTCAATTCCCCTGGAGGTAAAGTTCGCCGTTAAGTCAACGTTTATCCGTTGTTTTACATTTATCCGCCCGAACGGTGACAGATTTTCGTAGCTGAACTTTGGATTTGGACAGGAATCCGGATGGAAAGTGAAAGTCTAATTTCCCGAGCGATGATTTAGGGATTCTATCTGATGGAGGATTAAAATTGAGGAGCATAATGCCCATTAATATGTCCCTTTCACGACACACTCTAGCTGAGCAGCATTGAGATTCGCAAATAGACGAGAACAAAAGAAAAACTCTCGAAAAGTTCGCCCAAAAAATTCGGACATCGGAACAAAACAAAAGCTACCAAGCGCAGTCAATTAATGTCCACCCGGTAATGTGTGTCTCTCTCATTTGAACATGTTTGTCATCGTTCCCATCACATCAAGTAAAGTTTTCCCCATTCTAATGAAAATGAAATCAGAAAGCGGAACCATTGCCTCTCCGAAAAATCTATTCAACTTCTACCGACCCTTGCAGGTGGTATGTCCGAGAACGGCGACTTCCCATCTCGAAAAGACCGGCCACGGCAGGATGACCTTCAGATGGGTCACAGTGACACACGCGGTGTGTGTGTGTCTAAATTGTTGTGACAGATTGAGATGTAACTTTACTCCGGGAACGTCTCCGATGGTCGCTATCTTCTCCGTGGACCGTATGTCCAGAGATGAATAATCAAAGCTGACGTGCAGCTATTAGGTGGATTTCATAATGGCTATGAGAAGAGTATTTCTGCGATTTGAAATAAGCCCACAAGACGGCCCAATCCCTCCGGTCAATTAGTGTGATGGGTTTGCTTGCGGGGGCTAATAAAAGCCGGCAGAAAATCGAATGCCCCACGGTAGATGCTGCTCTGCCATCATCTGCCCGCGTCCTTTAGGTAGACGAGTTGACGATTGCTAAGGTGATAGGTAGCAGGCGTACCTGTTAATAGCTAAGGCAGAAATAAAAACACTCCGAGCGCTAAGCTCCGGAAGCACACCACCTCCGAGGTTTTTCTGCCCACATTCAGCACTAATCGCAAACTCGCACCGGTGACGTATAATGCCGGATGAACGGCGCGAAATTAGGTCACCCGTTTGGGAAATGATTAATCGTGAACCGATACACAGCTGCCGTTTGGTTTGGATGTTTGGATGTATTTTGCATCATTAGCTGTGTAAAGTCTGGCGGCCCCGGTCTAAAAATATTCCACCTCACTCACCCCCGTTTGGTGGTTTGTGATGGGGTTTTTGGATGGTTGGATTTACATTTCCCAATCCCGATCAGGTGTGATTAATTCTGATGGGCTGGAAAATTGAACACGACATGGTTGGGGTTTTTCTTTTCTTTTTTAAGGTTGAGATTTCGAAACGAAATAATTTACGATGCACACATGTCAGCGAGCGTCGATGTCTTGATCAATACTTTTGAAGGAGATGGGCCAAACAGGCCGAGCTTCCGATACATGACTTCCGGAAGCTTTGAATACAATGCGTCATTAGAAGATTTTAAATAGAATAAGGAGTTGGAAGCACCTGGGAGATATAATGACGTTACAGTGCCTAGGAAGTTATCCTCTTTAAATTAATATCATAATAATATTACCACTTGAGAGCTAAGACTTTGTTGACGTAACCAACTTGATTCCGAGGACTCTGTCAGCAGCAGCTAATAACGTCTTATAATAAGCAAATCTTGTATCCATGTCATACAGGAAGCTGCTTGTTAAAACTCAGGATCGAAGATGTACTGAGTTTCAATTGAAGATTTGCAGCTATTATGCATTTTACGAGCCGCTAATCTGACTTGCTATCCTTCAACCGAACCGTCAATATCGCTATAATGACACCAGCCAACCTATCTCGCAAAGAAGTTTTTAGTCGTCCATGAGGCCCATGGAAGCTAATTGCGAATCAAATGAGATGGAGTGAAGGTGTTATTAAAATTTAACTTTTAAAATAAGCTATTAAGACCTAAGATTATCTTACAGAAGATTAGACAATTGGAAGATCTCTATTAACTCATCTAACAAGGTGTGATCTTGATGCAGTAAGTAAGAAGCGCTATAAAGTCTTCGTTTTACAGTCAAACTAGTTACAATGCAACGCCAATTCGAAACAAGCTTCTCCAGCTCTTTCCCGGAATCGGTAAAACATCTAACACCATGGAATCACATCCCTCCAGGGCAAAACCGTGTCTCGACGGAGACCTCGTGCCTAAACAAATAGAAGTAAAAAAAAAAACAACAACCGCAGAATTGCATTCTGTGCCACGCCCGGCCGTCCACCAGTCCAATCTAACTCACGGGCTAACTTCGTCGGTGGTAATCGGAAACCGTGTTCCGTCCGCCGCTTTTTCGAGGGCGCACAGCGAACCAGTTCCTGCTTCGAGCATTCCATCATCTCCTACATCATAAAACAAACCCCATGGTTTTTACATGCACACACGCACTCACACACCCCAAGACAGAGGGAGAGAAATAAACAAAAGAATGAAAAGCACGCCGCTACATAACACAACTACCGTTCTTTGTGTGTGACCCATCGGTTTTCAGTTTCATTTCCTTCGCTGTTTTCTAGCTTGTGTCTCCACACACAAGCACCATCGCCTAGATCTCCTCCTCCCGCAAGCTACCAAGTCAGCAGCGATCACCAGCACCAGTATAAGACTGGGCCGCGGCCTATGGCACCAAAATGCGAACGCATCGTGTTTGATTTCCCTTTCGTTTCGTGGCCCACAACAACATCAACCACCGGGGTCTGTCGTTTTCGCTAAACCGGGCCTCTCCTTCCTTTACGTCGATTAAGCTGGAGCTGTGTGTGTGTGTGTGTGTGTGTGTTTTTTTCTTCGATTTTTGCTTCCGAGCACCGACTCCGATCTGGTTGTCTCGAGACGCTCGCCGCTGAGACAGAGCGTGCTGGGGATTAGAGAAAACCCCCAAGCAAGACGGGACAGACCGTTGCGCGAAGGTTGTTGGTGCGAGATACCGGCACCGTATAAAAGCGCGTAAATTCATCGCACCACACTAAACCATTCACAGCCAGCCGAGGGTGGCTCCATCACACCTTCACACGGGCAGTATCGAACAAGCGGCATCAACGTTATGTGGCGTGTAGACAGTAGTGCGCGACGTGCGAGTTTTGTTGGGTGGTCAAAAACATTTCCTTCACCTTGCAGGTGACTTCCCAAGTTCCCAGCTGACCAGATTGACGTGTACCGTGCCTGCACCGGAGTCGGCGACTAGAAGCCGTAGAAAAAAAAGTACACAAAAAACTTCACCACGAGGAAGACACACCAACACAACCCACAAAACACACGGCAAGTCAAACAAAACAGCCAACCAAGTAAATCAACCACCCGAAAGGGCCTGCCCAAGTCTCGGCCGGACTCGGCGCGTTGGAAGAGTAAACAGAGCCGTGTTTATCACACGGTGGTGTCACACAACTACACCGAAACACGCACTTAAGGGCCCCCGTTTTTGGGTCCGCTATCGTGGCGATGCATACAGAATAATGTGCCGTGGCTCGGCAGCGAACTCCCGTTCCCGTGCCGGTTTAATATGCCGGTGGGGTTGGGTTTTTGCTACGTTGTTTAAGGTCATTTGTAGTTCCACGGGGCATGGGGAATTTTATTTACGGAACCGTGAGGAGGTCAGATCATAAAGCAAGGCACGCAAGACACGCTCCAAATACTGGGCGCAACCTCAACACCATCCCCAACACTTGGACTCGTTGGATCTTCGATCGATCGATCCGAAACACACCGAGAGACAGCGAGATAAGTAAACAATCGACACTTCAGACTTGGGAGGTCTACCGCCGTCAGTACCGGTCACCATGGGCAACTCCCTGACCCGAACCTTTCCTAATTCCATCCAATAAAATTGCACATTTTCCTCCATTTCCTTTTCTTCCTTTTTTCCTCTACACTCTCACACCGAATGGAGGAACTGCGAAGGGGCACACGGCTTTTAATTAACCACTTACCTGGATCGATTTTTTCACGATTTCCTTTTGTTTTCACGCGGCTGATTTTTTCTCTTCTTCAACTGCTGCTTTCTTACACAAAAAAACGCACACGGGGACACTTTCGCACACAGCCACAGGCACACACACACACACGCGCGTACCTTTTTATTCTCGTGTGTATATTAAGGTTGGAACCGATTGGATTTCTTTTTTTCCGGCACACGAGAAATTTTTCCCGAATTTTTCCGCTTTTTGGTGGGTGAGCTGCACCGAACGCGTGTGGTGTTTTGCAAAACTGTTGTTGATTTTCGTTGTTTCGGTTTTTTTTGTTTTGTTTTATTCTTATGGCTTTTTCGGCTTCTCTCTTTTTTCCTGCTTTTCTTCTCTCTGTTGATGTTGTAATACACTCACAAAACGCTCTACTTCTCACTGTGCTTCGACGTTAATCGACCGATTGAATTTTCACACGATATTACAGCTCTGTTGATAAAGAAGGGAAACGGGGATCAGGAGATGCAATGCGGGAACAGGACAGCACAGTTTGATGAGGATAATTGTAGAACACGAGCGTCATATGCATCTTTGGTCATAAGAATTTATGACACAAAATCCAAGAAGAAATCACAACAATACAAGAGGAAATCCCAAAGATGGACAGTACGAAGCGACTCTTACGAGTTGCGAACTATTTTATTTTAAACTATTTTTTTAACTGTTATAGAACGCCAGTACAACTGCTAAGAAGTACCAATAAAGGACCCAAAAATTAAGAATTGTTCATATGAGTCATCTTAAACTAAAACGGTAGAGCATTTGAATATTCCAAAGTTCAAGATTTGTTAAAGCAATTCAAACTAATTGCTTGATGTATTCTATCAGCTACTAAAGAGGTGACAATTGTTCTCCATCACTGTCCAACAATTTCTAATGTTAACTGTTAAGGAAATTCAACTCCAAAAGATTCGTCCAACAGGAAAACCCAGCACGCGAGACAAATAACCGTGAAAGCGGCTATTTGACACATTGCATCAATTAATTCCCTGCACGACTAGGGCGTAAGGCGTACTATCCGGTCACCAATACAACATCCAATTGAAGTCATATTAGTGACAGGGCTCAGTCCCCAAAATTGTTTGGTCCCGTTGTAGACAAATCGTTGATAAACATTTTTGAGTTTTATCTTCAATATCTGAAGTTAAAGTCCACATGAAAATTTTCTCAATTCAACTCAGACACTCTAGAAGCACTATGGGGCATATCATCTTCCCGCAAGACTTTAGATTTAGAACTTTTGAAATTTCAGCTCCGAACAGAACGTTTTTGGCTCCAAGTTTGTTCCCCACATAGACACACACACACACACACGTCGTGTTTGATTATCTTCGTCACCCAGCCAGCCCTATCATTAGCCGAGCTTCAGAGCTGAAGGTTGTCAGTGGTTGGATCTTATCAGCCGCAGTACAAAAAAAAAAGCACCACACGAGGTGGCGGGGTGGGAATCAGGAGAACCCCTTAACAAGCGGTACCGGTGTGTTGTCGATGACTTATGAGAAAACGTAAACCAAGACACACGCACTGTGTCACTTTTAGCGGGCCCCGGGCAGTTGCTTTTTTCGCTATCTTCCACTGAACGCCACCGTACACGACGACGACTCTTTACACAACGGCGATACGACGGTCACGACGACCAATAATGTCTCGCAACATCACAGGCCCTCGTTGTCGTCCACACCGTTTTTACAGCTATGGTCTATTATCTTGGCTTAATGGTGGCGGGTGACTGTGCGTTCGGGTGTTTGTGCCTTACGCACACTGGGCCATTGAATTTTCACTTTTCTTCCGGTGTTCCCAAATTGAAAAAACTGGTGTTGGGACGTTGAGAATTTTCCGACACAAAAACACACGCACACACTTTTCATGCAGAAGATTTTCACTCCTACCATTCACTAGAACACACGCTTTTTCTTTGCTCCGGTGTCACAACGCGCCAAGTTCACATTCAGCATCACAAACATGCGGGCAAAATAGGGCCGAAAAACGCTCTTTCTTTCGGACAGATCGGGCTGAAGCAGCGGGCACGATTTCTATGTGCTCAGTATTGAAAACCGCAAGAAAAGCACACTCGAAGAGCCGCTCCAATTGCAGAGGTTTGAAGTTTGCACGCGGAAGATTGGTTATTTCGATTTACTGCCACTCTCTCTCACACTACTCAGCTTACATTAATAAGCAATAAGCGGCAAAAATTTCTGCGGGGATGCGAAACAGCGCGACCTTCCGTTAACGTTGTCGCTCGTAGAACTGAATGGAATGAATGTTTTCAACGCCCGACAGACCGCGGATACAGCCCGGTTTCGGTGGTGCGCAAAATGAACCCCTGTTCATGCCGATGAACGCACGGTTCGGATCAATAAAACTAACGCCGAACGCCGAATGCCGTACCCGAACCCCGGATCGGGGGTTGGACGGGTTTTTCAAGAGGTGCTTTTGGGAGGGCTGAAGGGAGGTGTGTGGTAGAAGGGGGTGACTTTTTACGCACCCGGTAAGGGTTGTGCGAGCGATAGAGAGAGAGCGCCACACGCAAACGTCTTTTCCCTGTTCGGGAATGGCGCGAACGTTTTTCCCCTCCAGTCACTCAAACACTCGCTCTCTCACAGGCAAGAAGCAACTCATTCTCATAATAAAAAATAAAACAAAAAATCTGTTTATTTCAAGCAGCGTTTGGAAAGAAATAATTTGATTTTATTTTAAAATAACCCACACGATTACCAAAATCGGGTAATTGAAAAGAAAAAAACTTGGAAAAATCGTAAGAAAATTCAACCTCAGCTATTCTTCCGAATGTATTCACCCTTCATTTTCCGGCATTTTCAATGGGCTCTCTCGGCTTGCTTGCCCACCTCACGAACTCATTTCTCTCGTGAGTGCCCGTAAAACTCTCCCCACCCTTAAGGAAACGCTGTACAATGAAACCACGTGCACGCAGCAGCAGCAGCAGCAGCACCAGCCGGAACAGCGGGTCTGGAAAAACCGTTTTCCGCGATTCGGCTCGTGCGACACGATTTCGGTACCGGGCGCTATCGGGTCGACCATCCGACGGGTTTTTCTGCCCGCTCGTCATCCTCGGCCGCAGGACTGTCGGTGGCGTCAGGTTTCTCTCAAGAGTTCGGCAACCGTCGGCGAAAATCACGCGATCCACGGAGAGGAAAAGACACTTTTTCCGCTGACTTCATTATCCTGCACCGTGGTCGTGGTGGAAAACTGGCGAGAGTTTGCGTTCGCTTTTGCCAGCCAGCGAGTTGAGGAAATTGTCGTTTTTCGCCCTGGAGCCCTCGAGAGATATCGTAACGAGGGAACAGAAAAAAAGGACACGACACGACGATTTGTACGACCTTTCCTTCCTCTTTTGTACTTCACTTATTTCAGTTTTTTTTTTCTTCTTTTCGTGCTACAAGATACAAGAACTAGTTTTAACTTTCTAACCGCTTCGAAAAGTAGACTTCCAAGTCCAAGTGCGAACTGATGAGTTTAATAAAAATGACAGCAGTCCTCAGCGGCTAGGCCGACTGCAAGATTCCTGTTCTTTTTTTTCGGTTCGATTTCCCAACCCCACAAAATCATGGTAATGTTGTACCCCCAGCTGTCTCAGGGCTGATAGTAATGAGCCACCTTTTTTCCCTTCCCTCTAAGCTGTTTCAATGGTGAGATAGAGGCAAAAAACACTTTTTTACTCCCCCTGTTCATCCTGTCAAGAAGCTAGTTCAATACTCTCAACATTGTGTGTCCAGGTTGTTTTTTTTTTTTTTTTGTTATTTGCTATTTGCATTCACCTTTTTCATCTTATCAAACGTGTAAAAACAAGTTCCCGCCGAGTGTTCACTCTATTTCGGGAGGGAAAATAGTTCAACCGGTCAGGTTAGTTCAGGAGTTCAGGGAGGTGAGGCTGAACCGGAACCGAACCATCGCAGCAGTCTGGGAAACGAGCGAATCTTGATGCGGCCTGGTGCAGCTGATGCTTCAAACAAATGCCAGTAACCGGAAGGTCAAACTTCGGAATGGCTTCGAATGAAGATCAAATCTCGTGATCGCTTGGAGTTGTGCTTTAAAATAGTAAACGAAGTTTAAACAATATTTCCAATACTTACTCAGGCGAAGGATTGTGGACTGCGTTACGGGTGAAATGGCTGAAAGAAACAAAATGAAACAAAAAATTATTAATTATTTGTTAAACAGGAAGTTATTGCTTACTCTTGTTAGAACATGGTCCCATCAAATCTTCAATTCTCTAATGAGAATATAGATATAAATTGCGAAAAAATAATCAAAAAATGTAATGCGTTAATATCGTTCGAATTGAATTTAAACAATAAATATCAATAACCAAACGTGCACAAAAATTAGCCAAAGCCTTTTTAAGTATGCCTTGTTGTTGGGGTTAACTAAGTAATAATCGGGTTTAACTACTTTACAAATGAAAAACAAGGGTAAAATAAGCAAATATGTAAATATAAAAATGCAAACCAAAAGAAAGTAATAGAAAAGTAATAAAAAATTTAACAAAATTGAAAGAAAAACAGCATTTTGAATATTATTTTTCACCTCAAAAAGACATTAAACGTTTAAATTTTTATTGACAAAAAACGTCGAAAAAGATGTAAAAAAAGTTTAGAAAAGAAAAGATAACTAAATGTTCTAGTATATAAAAGTATATAAAGTAAGAGATAAAGTAAAAGCAAAGAAAAGAGCAAATGAAAATGAAGATCGTATCAAGAGTAAAGGAAAAGCTTTATCCTTCCCGTAATACTGGAAATATTAGTAAATGAATAAATAAATAAATAAATAATTAAATAAATAAATAAAAACATACAAACATAAATAAATAAAGAAATAAGTAAATAAATAAATAAATAAATAAATAAGTAAATAAATAAATACAAAAATGAATAAATATATAAATAAATATTAAAAATAGTCTTGATTAAAAAATTTGTTAAATAGCAATAGCATGAATAAAAAAAGAGAAAAAAAATTGTCAAATAATTCTTGAGCCCATCCAAGAGTTAACCTTCTTCTCATAAACTTATTCGTACAAAATTGTTCAAAGCGCTTAACATATTGTAACGATGCGTCACCAACGCTCCAAACTAACGAACGAACGCGAACAATTATCATAACGAGTCGAGGTCGCACCATCCACAATCAACCATCGCTGGGCAATGCCATTGGAGCACCAACCAGAGAAAGCACCAGGCATTTGTCGTTTTGGCGGAAAATTTAGTTCCACGGCCACCCGGCTCAGGATAAATATTGCCCACCCACGCCATGGTGACCGGCTCCCAACCGAACCGACGCAACAATTAGCGCCGATTACGATCGGTCCAAACGCGGAATGATAATGCTGCGTAAGGATGATGGCTACGGGATGGAGGATCCCTTACCAGGACCCCGGACATTTACCCTGGTATCATCACCCAGCGGTCCTCTTTCTTCAGTCTCGCGTTGCGTTTGTCGCCGTATTTGACGCAATTTTCCACTTTATGGCATCAATTTCACGCCACCTGCCCGGGTGCAAAAAGCCACGGTATCCTTCCCATAAAGGAAGAAGAACTGAAGAAGGAGGAAGAGGACGAACAACACCCTTACCTTCGGTACGAAACGACGGACCCAGAAGCACTTCAACGACGCGTTGCCCACCTGCTCGGCGTTGCCAGCGCGCTGTTGTCCATTGTAATTTGCACCAACAATCTTGTCCTTGAGAAATGAAACGACATGTCCAAATCCTAGCTATAACTATTCTCGCGATGGAATTGGTCTTGGCCCAGTCTGGTTGGGTCTGGGAATGTGTGGCGGGGACCAAAAACTGCTAAGAAAATGCAAATCCCCTACGGTGTCTTACACCTCGACAACGGGACACCAACAAACCGAATAAAAATCTTCAGAACTGGCTGTGGGCCTCGGCAAAGGCTTCTCGATTTGCTTTCACTGTACAAGATTGTACGCTGTCGTAGTTCTCCATTATCGCTTAATTCTTTTATCAATTTTTTAATCCCGACCCGTAAACTTGCCGACAAATCCGGAATCTGCAATCTTTTTTTGTTTCCAAATTTCGTACCCAAAATATCTCAATGCTTAGCACAAGAGAGAAAATGAAGCAAAGCCCCAAGGAAAATTGTGTGTGTTGGTAATCAAAGATTCACATCATACCGCACAACAGAATCAAAGTATTCAAAGTCCCCATTTTTCCAGCTGACGGTACGCTACATACCATCAAATGGACAACAAAAAGAAAACCAAACGGCTATCGGGAGGGAAAATTTCCACCATGATACACATTTACCCCAACCCACCGGCCGACCATCATCATCTGTGTCCGTATCTTTATTTGGCACACCGTTATCATCTATTTTCATCTTTGTCGTCATGTTTATATTATCGATGTCAATTTGCAGGTACAGGCAAAAGGGGGAGCGAATAGGAAAATTGGACGGGAAAATACCGAAAGAAAGCGATGAAACGAACCTGGTTTTTATAGAAGAATAGGAAGGAAAGCATTACAAAACTATTCGAAAATGAAATTTAAAAAACATATTTTTAAATAAATTTGATACAAGATAAAAACAAAGCTAACACTACAATAGCAAACACAACATGAAGAACAGAATCAATTCAAGTCAAATCTTTCAACCCTAGCTGCTAAACGCATCCATTACCCTTCATGGTACAAAATCAGGATACAACCGAGCACTGCTGTTTAACGAACAACGCTCAACACATTCACCAACACACCCGAGCCGTGAGTACGTGAGAATTTTCCCAACTACGTCTCATATTCCATGTGAGAACAATTCTTCTCACTCGCTTCAGCTAACTCACAGTCACTCATCTCATCACTCACTTTCCAGTGAATGTGAGGACTTGCTTCGGCTAGTAACGTTTCTTCCTTCATCTCTTCGGCATTCGACGAGCAAAGGGAAAACGGAATAGTGGTTTTTCCTCGAACATCTTCGGGCCACACACATACACAAACAAATACAAACACCCGTTCCCCCCGGTTAAACGCTTCTTGTATGCGTGCGGAAGTATTTTGCTCCGTGTTCCCTCCTTCTCATTCTAGCGCTCTCTCTCTCTTTTCGTCTCTCCTCCGCCAAGAAGCGGAAAAAGGCATACTCCGGGCTTGGAAAAAGCGATTTTTCCATTGCAAACAGAATGTGGAAAAATTCGGCATCTTCTTCTGGGGTGCGTGAAAGGGGAAGGGTAGCTGAACGTGGAGAGGTGATGTAAAGGAATGAAGCGAAGACGATTCCTCTGCGTAATCATTACCGGTCGGTGTGTGTGTGTGTTTCCTTTTTCGTCGCCGACGTTCACTTGTTCACTTTGAGTCCCCGGAAAATTGGCACGAAAAAAGAAAACGAACGATGCCCCGTCTAGAGCGAAAGTCGATGTGGCGTGAGGTAGTGTGAGGGGTTTTTGCCCATTTTTCGGGACTTTCTTTTCCCGTTGCCGTGCGTACTACCCTCCCGTGACGTGTTCAATGACTTTTCCCAAGGAAATCGATGTCTCACTATTTATCGATATGTCTTCTGACAGAGGAGACAGAGGAGATCTGTATGTTTGCCGATGGGATGGATGATGGCATTCAAAGCGTTTAAGGTGAATGTTGTGAACCTGAGCAGAATATTGTGCACCGGTTGCATCTTTGACCGGACCGGACGGGTTTTGAGAGTCAATTCGTTTAAGAAAATTAAAATTTAAGAAAAAATTTATTGCAGTACGAAAATGGAAAAAAAATGTTACACTATAAACCTTTAAACTATAGAATAGTTAATAGAAGTCGAATAAATAAATTAATCATAAACTCAATGTTTTGGATAACAATCCAACTAATAAAATGAGAAAAATTAAAACAAAAACACACGTACAACAACAAAAATAATAACCAAACAGAGCGTAAAAAGTAAATACAAACTAGGTAACATAAAACATGTAGATCCAAAACAAACAAAAAATGAAAAGAAAAGTTTACAAATCCTTAAAAATAGTATTTAAATCGTGACGACAATGCTTGAAAACAACAAAACGTCAAAAAACAAAACAAACAAATGCTTGAAAACAACAAACATGAAATGATAATTTTTTTCAATAAGTGCAAAGAGAGCATATGAAAGAGAAAACAAAAAGGATACGAAGGACACAACTAGTCCAACACAAGTTGGAGACATAGTTCAAATATAATGTTACTCAAAAAAATTATATATTTTTAGAAATTTTGCGTCAAAACTCAAAAATTTGCATCCGAAGTTTTACTATAATTTAAGAAAATGGTAGAAATTTATTTACATTATTCTGGACCTGTAATTTTTAACGCGGTCCGGTGGGCGGTCAGTTGGCTGAGGCGACAGCACAGCCGGTCTTCACATGGCAGGACCGGGGTTTGAATCCCATCTAGCCTTCTTTGTTACGGGCAAAATCAAGTCACAGAAAGCCAGAAATGGCAGGCCGAAGCCTCACGAGGTTGTAGTGCCAAGGAATAATAAGAAGCTGTTTTTTACGATTTTTAAAGTATGATTTGCAAAAAAATTGATTTTTTGAAGTGGCTTTATAGGACTTGTTTATAGGAGTGGCAGCTTACAACCCAAGGATACTTTTTTTTATTCATGAGGAACGGCCTAACCGAATTGCTTTTCAAATTGTATTAATGTGCGTTAAAATATGAAAATAAAACCTTTTGCCTAACTTAATTTTCACCTTTGCAGCTCGGTAGTAGATATGACGCCGGTCTTCACATGGCAGGTCCGGGGTGGTTCAAATCCTATCTGGGCCGGTCCCCCATAATGAGGACTGACTATCCAACTATTCGCTATCAATAAATCTAGTAATCCAGGAATGGTAGGCATCACCTAAAGGATCGTTAGGCCAAGAAAGAAGAAGAGAACTTACAGCTTCCAAATTGTCTAGTTATTATCAAAAAACTAGTGGCCTTATTGTTCTGTTACGCACTGTGCAGCAATACGGCACTGTAACACTGAATAAAACTAAATGATGTAAAAATTTTAAATACTGTACAAAAAAAATAAATATTTATATGGGCAAAAATACGACACTATATCATTCACACAGCAGGACTGGGGTGCAAATCCCATCTAGAACGTTCTCCTGTAGGCAGTACAACAAAACTACCCGGTTGCTATGGATAAAATCAAGTCACAGAAAGCCAGTAATAGTAGGCTGAGACCTTTCGAGGTCGTAGTACCTAGGAAAAAGATAACGTTGTTAAATTAAATAAAGATTAAACTTGAAAATCAAGCAAGGCAGTCCATCAAATACAAAATATAAAACATAATTTCGTTGTAGTTTTATTGTACAATAATCACAAATTGTGATTTCCAAGAGAACTGTTAAAAATAACCCTAAAAAAATTAAAACAACTATGAACTTAGCTAAGAGTACGAACTTTATGAGGAAAACTAACCAACTAACTCGAGCAAGCATGATAACTACACGAAAAGGATCGAGGACAAACAATCGAACATATATCCTCACATCGAAAAAAAAATTAAAAAAAAAACACATAAAAAGACGTTAACATTATAGCATTGCTGCGGATAATGTCCCCCCAGAATGAGACATAAATATTCAACCGATAATTTCCCATTTCGAACCCGAAACCAATGCGCCGGCATTCGTGGCACACCATATGCGACCGACATCACACGAAAGGGAAAACAATAGACAACAACCGGCAGGGTTTCTTTCGTTCGTCCTGCGATACGTGCCTCAATTTTCCAACGCGAAAGCCACGAACCGGGCAGCAGTGGAAAACTTAAGCCTCCACCGCCATAATGTACTGGCGGTAGTGCACCGTTAAGCTCCTCATTTTCTCCTGTTAGCTCACTTAGTTCGAAAATGCGGTCGTTTGACGACGCTCGGAAGAAGAAGCCCGGAAAATAAGGGAAAAATGCACACCGTGAGACAGAATCGAAAACAAAACCAAAAAAAAACTACCTTTTGCCAAGACACAGGAAAACACATTATACCGAAAGACCCAAAGTGATGAGGTTGATGATTCGATTAATATTCCGATCGTGTATTATGACGTTCTTTTTTTGCAGGCTTTTTCCCCGGCCATTACTGTCTCACTTTATCAGATATCCCTCACTCACACTCTTCCAACGCCCGCCGAATGCGCATCTTTCCAAGGGCAACCGTTAAACTCGTCTTCTTGTCAATGCAGCATGTAGCAGTTTTCCTATGCTGTTTGTGTCCATCTGCCCGGCACTACTATCACTTACCAACGGAATGCCCGTTTTCGGGGCACGATTCGTACGCAAGCAAACCGTTTCCCTGGGTTACACACCACGCACAAAAAGAGGGGTTTAAAATGACAAATTGATTTAGTATAAATAATTTCAACCTCCGGCCTCGATTTTCCCCGCGGCTTGCGAATTCGAAGGTCGGAAAAAGGTGCCCTGTTGTGCATTAAAAAGCGTAGCGTCACGATTTCCATCCCAAACGTAAGACAATAGGGAGGCGGAGGGTGGCGGGGTTATTTTCCCGAGGATGGAAAACCCATCCCAAAATAAAACGGAAGGAGGTCTTTTCTTCGCTCGGTACGCGTCCAGACGATTTAGATGAAAGTGAAAATCCAATTGAACCCCTAAACTAGCCTCTTGCAGGTGTGAGGATCCAGAGCGTGCTGTGGTTTGGGACGGGAAAAACAACACACACACACACCCTTTCAATTTCCACCTGAAGAAAATCCGAAACGTCCGAGACTGGTGGGTGGTGGGTCGCATACTACCCCACATACCCAGTAAAAGGGTTACCGGTAGTAAAAATCTGTGGAAAATCCTCTATCTTTCCTTTCGGTGTCAAAAGGTGTACGACCTGTCTGCCAACCACCCCCAGCAGAATGGTCCTTTCCATCTCCTCCTCGTCCTCTCGACCGGTGACCCTAATTCGGGTCAGTAGAAGCGAGGAGGGTGTGTGAAGGTACAAATTATAGGATTAATTTCCGCACCTTCCGCATTTCTTAATATTGACAGTTTTATTGCCGGCACTGATTAATTTCATCCACTTTTTGGTCCCACGGGTCGGTGCGAAAGCTTGTTTCTTGTGAAATGGAACAAGAAGGGCGTCGAAGGCAGAGTAGCAGGGAAGGCAGTTGGGGACCCAGTTTAAAAGATGATTTTGTAGCCCGCAAGGATGAGGGAATGATTTAGGAAGGCGAATCAACACCACCAGTTCTAGAGGCATAAACTTTGCATTTCCGGGATTGGATCGGAAGGTATTTTTGGGGGTTAAATTTGAATGTTGACCTCACAACCTCATACTTCATGCAAAGGATTGGGAAAGGGTCCTTGAAGCGTTTCGAGGTTAATGGTTACTTAAGAATCTAGGAGGGGATATTGCACCAGCAAGTCTTAATTCTAGGGAAAAGTGCATACGGTTGTTTAATAATCTAAAAACAAATAATGACATTCAGAACACATTCACTTAGAATTGTCTCGGTTTTATTGTCTCGGAATTGTTGCGAGAGTAAGAATAAGTATACTAAACAAAAAAACTCGGCTGTTCTATCTTGGATAATAGTTTCAATCTTAAACTTTTCGACATAGCAATACAACCAGCAATTCTTCCTGTGAGGTATCGCACTGCCCCGCTCCAATCGCCTCCGACGTTGGCGATTCTAGCTCGATGGGTCATCGGAAGGGAGCGGGTACGTAGGTGCAGAGCCCGAGTCCGAGATCACACAGATCACCAGCAACGAAAGCAGCAAGAGCAGGTGGCCTCTTCGCTACCAGACTTCTTCCAGAGCGCCGAAAGCAGAATGGACGAGCTGCGGCGCCGTTCGATGTCATCTTACAAGGACGTTACCGTCATTTTCACTGTACAACTTCCGGAGGTAGTACCCAACAGAGTAACATCGTCCCCGTTAACGCCCGTTATAAGGACCCAGATCCCGTCCCCCACCACGCCTCGACAGCGATATGTGGGAGAGATGTGGGCTGCGCACATCGGGGGTTTTAATCGGTAAGAATCTGGCATGCGGTCTTCCCCCATCGGGAGAAGATTTCCCACCATGTAAAACAAAAAAAAGTAATTCTTTCTGTCATTGTGTGTTGAATTTCTGCAAAAGTAACTTTCGAAATATGCTTAAAATCGAAATAAACTTAAAGCCCACGGTTCGTCATCCGGGATAAGATTTTCACAAAATATTCTCCATTGTTTCGACTCTTCTTGTGATTCAGATCGTCAGATAGCAGATGTGTTTTGCTTCCTTGGAATGATCATTACTTAGCATTACAGCCTAAGTAGCGATATTCGAAGTTGAATAGCTCTTTAGAGTGGCTTATTCTATGTATTTCATAAATATTTGTGTCACGCTAATATCTGTGGCATATTGATATCGGTGATCCTCGGCTATATTGACAAAAATACACTGCATGTTCTCTTCAATCAGCAACCGTATTCTTCGTATTTGTATCTTTGATCGTATTTTGGGAAATATGTGTACCTTCTTCTTCTTCCTTGGCACTACAACCTCGGGAGGTCTTCTCGGTCTGCTATTTCTGTCTTTCTTTGACTGGACCGGACTGGTCTGTAGCTGGATAATCAATCCTGCGTACGAGAAGGCGCTTGGGATTGAATTTGATATCCGGTCCTGTCGTATAAAGACTGGCGGTGCCATCGCCTCCGTACCATCTCAAATTATAAGTAACAGTGTGAGTAAAATACGAGATTTTCGAGATGTTTCGCGGTTCATAGATCCTGACGTTGGTCTATATTGCAAGGCAAAGATGATTGAGTCACGTGTTCAAGTTGACAGACTCACACACACTCACGTGTTCAGGCAGACATATTTATGAAGGATGATCGATCATCCAAAACTAATTAGGTATTCACTCTTATGACAGTCAGAACTTACTGTGACCCTTACTGTGACGCTCTTCTACTCGTATGACTTCATAGCCTCTGTCAGGCTTGTCCTCATATGTTTACATATTCCTTGAACGTTTGACGAAAAAATTGATGTATTAAAGTTTCATTTAATTAAAGTAATTAATTTTTTTGGTCTTTTTCGGTAGTTAAACATAAATTATTGGTTAATTCTCTTAAACTAAATACTTCTTATAGTTATTGAGGACTCGTGCTGAAAAAAAAGACAATGTTCGACACATCGCAAAATTGGAGAATAAGCAGTCAAGTTAAGAGAAAACTATTCGCCCAACAGCTTAAGAGCCTCATTAAATATTTCCAATTACTGCTCGAGCTACAAAAGCATGTCCTCTAGCTCTTTATTAACCCAGTGACCTCATTCCGTGGTCAAGATGAAAATTAAACAAAGAAAATTAGCTTTCATTGGACCCATTACCGGTTTTGCTCGGTGGCAGATTTAAAGATTCACTGAATATGCTGGACTCCGAACACAAACGACAGCCGATCGTTTGGATAGCGACTCCACACACACACACACTAAGGGATACACAATCGACGACAAGCAGTGCGCTGCAAGTGACAGCAAGCTTTCCACGAACGGAATGCCATTTTCGCACAATTTGCTTGACTTTGCCCGTTCCGCGACTGGAAAATGGGAACCCGAACCCATCCTTAGCTTTTCATTTGACGGACAGGATGGTTTCCCTCAAGAATGTTCCGCATTGCCAGATTTTTTTTTTTGTCTTCTCTCTTACCCAACCGATCGCCTTTACTACTGTCCGCTTGGTATTACTCTTTTTTCCGCTTAACTCCTAAAGCCATTTTGAGTTTAGCTTCGGTTAAACTGCTCACACTCCGGTCGGTTCCATTTCGTGCTTGCCCACTTCTTCTTCCGCGAACATTGATAACAAGCATCTAAAGAAAAGTCAGATAAAAATCGATTACGAATAAGCTACCGAAGGCCGAATGCAGCTCAGTTAGCTCAAGGCCCTGCGGCTCACATTACTCTAGGTAAGGCACAAACCTAAATCGTAGAAGCAGCACACAGCAACAACAAAAAAAAAGGACGAACGAAGGCAAAACAAGTGAAAACGCTTCCGAAGCATACCATCAATGGGAAAACCCACCCTCCGGAAAAGGGTTTTGGGATGGGCGATAGCAAAAAACACAGAGCTGGCTTCAGGGGGTGGGCACCGATTCCTGGTGCGGGCGCGATGGAAATAAATAAATTGAAATCTATTATTTCTGTACTCAGCGAAAATCGTTTGCCTTTTACTGGCAACGATGGTACTTACTCCATTTATTTTACTCCCTTTTTTTCTACTTCCAGCGCACGGCGGGAAAAAAAGCTCCTGCCGAGAGAGCTAAGAGCTAAATCGACTCGATCGTACCGAACAAGACGTTAGCATCCTTTGGTGGGTGAAATGTTTTTTTTTATCCTCTTCTTCTCAGGATAAAGATAAAGAACAGCGGCCGACAGGGAAAGCTGAGGAAAGGGGCAGGCACATTCCCCCATTGCCAACACAGATTGACTGACGAACCATTGGTAGCATCACCGCCGCCAATCGGTCTTGATCTCTTTGCACAACTCTTTTTTTTCGTTTTTCGTTCGTTGTTGCTCCCGCGTGTCTTGCTTATCCCGATGGAATTCTTCCTGCCTAATAATGTGGTAGCGTCGGTGTTTTCCGGGTTCGTTCTACAGCCAGCGTTTGCCGGAAGCGTTTAATCGACCATAGCAGGGAGCGGAGGGACAAAAGGTGTCAAACAGCTTTAATGCAATCTGTTGCATGACAATTGCAATTAAAATTTTATCAAATTGATGTTTTTCGAGTTGTATGCAGACTTCATTTTATTTTTCAATATATGTGTATCTTCTTCAAACGTTTGAATATTTTTAGATGGCTGTTAATTTTACACATTGATTTTTTAACATTTTTTATGTCCTACTTCTTTGCGATCTGTTTAAATAAGCTGTGATGCGACAACGGCATCTGTCTTCATACGGCAGTACCAGGGTTTTAATCCCATCCAAACTGTTCCCCCCGTATTGAGGACTGACTATCCAATTACGTGGTATCATTAAGTCTAGTAAGCCAGAAATGGCTGGCATGACCCAAGAGGCTGTTTGGCCAAAAAAGAAGCAAAAAATTCGACATATATTGACATGTATTTTTGCATCTTCTTTTCATCTTTTTTACGATTTTTATAGTGTTTTAGGCAGCTGTTACACAACGCAAATTTATCTCTAATTTCTACACATTTTCTGTTTTCAAAGCGTACCATAAATGCTGTCCGAAAAAATGAAAGCACTCGTTACATGTTTTTTTTTTCTTCTGCTTTGTTAGTTTACAATCTCAACAGGTCTTACAGGGTTTCCATCCATAGGATGGAGTTGTTGAAACACTCAGGGATATTTTTCAAATATAAAGTGTAATATTGCCATCCTGTTAGGGAATTTTGCAATCAGTTATTGGAACCTTGCATTTAAATTTGAGGAGAGATTCGAAGAGCAGCCATATCTCTGTCGAGTTTTTGGTTGAACCCTTCTTTTTCTTCCCGGCACTACAACCTCGAGAGGTCGAGAGGACTTAATTTTACCCGTAGTAAAGAAGTCAGGAGGCCCTTTTGAACCCCGGTCCTGTACCGTGCGAAGACCGGCGCCGCTGTCGCCTCAGCCACTGGACCGCCCCTACTAAACTTGTTTAAGCCCTAATGAACTGTCATCGGCTTCTTTTAAATATTGTCCAAAGAGATGAAATTGTTTTAAAAGAAAAGCCAAACGAAACACAAGCATTAAAATAAGTTCCGTTGTAATTAATATGTTGGTGCCAGTAAAACAACACATAAAGCAAATTAAATTTATGAACCATCGCTCGCTGTATGCCTACTGTATGTTTTCTAAGGTCTGTTGTAATAGGTCTGTGGCAAAGGAACATTCAATGAAGGACATTCAAGTAAGCTCTAGCCATTAGATCAGGTGCATCTATCTCACCGACGAGGAGCTTAGACAGCAAAATGCATTGGGAATTATCATTATATAGATGATATGGATATTACATCCTTATCACTTATATAGAGCGAAACCCTGTAACATGAAAGGAAACGAACATTCCTTCACATCATAAAGCATCGGAACAAACGTTTAGAAACGGTTTGACACATTTGATAGCTAAAATTAAAATAAAATATAGACATCGTACAACGTCTGTCACATTTCGCAACACTCTTCTTATTATGCATTTTATCAGCTTAAACGCATAAATAGACACCTCCCTCCTAATATACACACAAATAATCTTATTCATTTTTTCAAAAAACATTTAACTTTTTTTTTCAACGGAAAACATCACCTTATCATTCCCTTGCACAAAAAACCGATCAAACCGAAACAAAAACCATACCCGAAACGAGAGGATAAAAATGTCACGGCAAAAACCTCCTCCCGTATGGCAACCTCATCCGTACTGGCTTGATTCTCAATTTGATTGCGATAATTTAAAATTGCAAAATAAATTTAATCCCATCGGAATACATTTATCGACGATGATTGGTTCGACCGCACACACACACACGCGTGGTCATTCCTGCAGCTCTTAACCCACAGCAATGTACGAACTGAATGCAAGATTTCATGGTGAGGTGAAGGCAAAAAAAAAAGAGCTCGTACCTGGTGAGGCCCTTGGGTTGGTTTATTTTCTGTCATTTCGAATCGATTGCGATCCGTGGAGTCAATTTGGAGTAAAAATTATCCTCTTTCCCCGTTTCAGTCTGTTGTGCTGGAAACGCCTTCACACGATGATCCGTTCACGTACGATCGTTTCTTCGCCCAGCTCTGACTCCCGGAGCGTATTTGGGGAATTAAATTCATTCCCTGTTAGAATGTTGCAACCCGTGCTGCTCCACTCCCCCAGTCCAGTTAATCCTCCCAATCGGAGACCCTTACCAACATAAATCCTTTTTAAAACGAATCCTTAAGAGACAGAAAAACAACCAGCATCCTTGTAGGTGAGTTCGTGCTGCTTCCATATACCAGAGCAGGATCGTGTTGAGGTCCAGGCGTTTCCCTAACGTTTCCTGAGCGTGATTTCAATTCCAGATGAATTCCCCACGCGGGATTCGTACGCCGTACGTAGTTCGATTCCGACTGCAGGTGTTAATTAAGAAGTGACGTTCCTATTTATCCTCCGCGTCACAGATCGGGGCGGCACTCGGTACGGCGACACCTTTTAGGTAATCACATCCCTCCCTCCCTCCGTGCATTCTGCCCTTACCGTTCGGGAGTCCTCTGTCGGAACCTTGTACGGGTGCCGCTGCTGGCAAAGCACGCTCACCATCGTTATCTGCCTTTCAATCATCCGGCCAAACACCTTCAAAATTTCGTGCCAAGCTGCCGTGGAACGTGCCCGCGAGAAACGATGGATTTATGCATGTTGCGATTTGCGATCTGCTGCTGCTGCTGCTGCTGCTATTTGCACAAAATCTATACCTCCCGCGAGACGGATCTCGCGATAAAGCTTGAGTTTAAATGGCGAAGGAAAGCCGGGGAAAAGTAAACACTATACAAGCTCGTGTGGCTCCTGTGTGGAAAATCGTGCCCGGTAAGTGCATAACTCAATCGCGTTCGATTCGGCCCTCTATCGAAACACGATAAGGTGAGCCAATCCATTTTCGTGCAAAGTTGTTTCTGTTATTTTGTGCTCTCTCTCTTTCTATTCCTTCTCACCTCACCTGATCGGAGGCTATTAACAAGCGTTGCTTTACGTTGATTGTTAGCGTGGATGGAGCCGAAGCGAAAAAAAAAACCCTCCACGGGAGCAAAACATCGCTTTGACACACATAATCTCCTGTTGACAGGGTTCGGATAAACATCGCAGACGGGTAACGTCTGACGGGGACCTACCAGTGTACTGTTTAGCATTTACAGCACAGCAGTCACTTTTATCTGACTATTTTCCGTCACCGATGGAAGAATTTGGCTGCATGTAAAGTGGCACTTATCGGTGTGATTGTAATGGTTTTAGCGGCTGGCAGTGTTTTGAGCATCAATTGTGTTTTTGGTGGAATCGACATGATCGTGTGGATGGACAAGATTTAATTTAACGTATCAAATGTAGCTGTTAAAATTTACAATTTAAATTATTCAGACAGGCAATGAAACAACTGCGAGCGGGAGAGCAATCAGTAGAACCAATGATGTTTGAGGTCATAGAGCATGCAATCCTTGAAGAATCGATGATCGAAGTTCTAGAAGGACTAAACAGATCTAACCATATTAACGACTTAAAACTGCTACAAATAATCCGATAAAAATGGTGATGACTGGATGAATCATAAGATCGCCTATACTAATCTAAAAAAAGGACAGTTTGCTATTATGAAGTCTTCTACAACATATCCTTCCCTTCTTTCTTGACCTAACGACTTCTTATCTGCCATAATGCCTGCCATTTCTGGCTTACTAGTCTTGTTGATACCACGTAGTTGGATAGTCCTCACTATGGGGGAACGTCCCAGATGAGAGTTGAGCTCCGCTCCTGCCGTGTGAAGGACGGTGCTGCTATCGCATCTACTCTACGGGCCACCCCTAAGTATCATATCAAGGTTCAAACATGAAAACCGATAACAATATGGAACTTGAGGTACGTACAAAGGTCGTGAAGCGCAGCAAGCTAATGCTACTCGAAAAGACCTTTCAAAACGGTCTGCCCAGAATATATATAAAGCTAGTACCCAAGCATTCCTCAGATACATGGACACTGTCACTGTCATAGCTGGCAAATTTCAAACAGCCGCACACGAAGCCTATATGATTGAGAGTATTATTGACATGTTGAGAAAAAAAAACTGAAGTAATCGTTACAATCATAAGCTCTATAGGGTAGAACTCAAAATTTTACAATCATATGCTCTACAAGCTTCTGGTAAGGAAGCAAGGTATAATCGAATCGAAATGGAGTGATGTCATTGATCTTCATCAGAAAGATTTGTTCTCTGCCTTCCATTTCTGGCTTTCTGTGACTTAATTTTACCCTTAGTAATGTGAAGACCGGCACCTTTATCGCTTCGGCCATTTCTACTTAAAAAGACCTCATTTCTCCTTTAAAACCCGCTCTTGTTTCGACTCTTAAAGCGTCGAATCGAAACTCGGCAAGGGAAGTCCGTGCTGGGGGAAAAACACAGACAGCAGATGCCTTCGAGGCTTGCATCGAAGGTTTTGCCTTTTAAAGTCTGGAATAATGATAAAAAATGACGAGACTATAAAGATTGATTACAAGACAAAGCTTTAATGAGACAGCATTAAACTGCTTACACGAGAAGAAATCTGATAAGATAGCGTTCATACATATTTTAAAAATAATTTTATACCTCGAACTTATTTTGAACATTAAACTCGACAGCAAACCCTTAAATTAAACAAACATGTTTGCTATTCGAGTGCAGTTCAATTTGTAACTGTCATCTGCCGAGTGTTTTCATTTCCCGAATCGAACGCGATTAAGGGAGCAAATCGCTGCAGTAGCCCAAAAAGTCAGCCCTTTCTATCCCTTGCAACAAAGAAAGAGAGACACACTGCTGGCTACGCAGTTCACCAGCTTCCGAAAGCTGCTACCCCCCAACAGCCAGCCAGAAGTCACACAAGCCAATCGTTGCACCGTTGCCAAACGGCTAAATAGCGGATTGTAGCATCTTCACCGCCTCACCGGAAGCGACGAGTAATTTGATTTCGGCACCGAAGAACACGTCCACGCACAAGGCCAACACGCCACCAACTGTGTTGCCCAGTTATTGCGCCACGCAACGGAAAACCGACCCGGACGATAAATCGCACGTCAAACGCAAATCGTCATCTCGCGCGTCCAGTAGGCGCGCGGTGCGTGTGTTTGCTTTTGCCATTCACGTACAAACCAGACCTGATCCGTCACATCCAGTGTCACACGCGTGCTCCACACATGTCCCAAGCCGGATGACCCGGTGCAACGAGGTGAATTGAGTTATCACACACAACTTCAATGTCCACCGGTTTTTGGCTCCGGTCCAAGTAGGTTCCTTCCCAACAAAATGCCCCTGTTGCCATGATGAAGACAGGTTTTGTGAGTTGCGCCAGTCGATGTAAAGATGTCTACGGTAGCGACTGCAACCGGCCAACCACACTCCCCATCATCATTATGCATCCGGTTGCGTCGCCACGAGCGCGCGCTCGCTCGCTCAAATCGATCAGCCTCCCAAGCAACCGAATCATCTATGCGTCTCGCTGTTTTTCTTCCATTTCTTCCTATCGCAACATTTCTCACTGCGACACATATCACGGCAATTGCACCACACCGAATGCCGATTATGCACCATTGCATCCGTGGCGTGTGGTGTGGACCGCCCCTCACTCTCTATCGCTCGCTTGAATTTGATTACATGATATCGATCACTGATTTACGGCTTGTACGGCTACTACTGGCCATTCGCCGTGTAACTAGCCCCGGTGGTTTGTGCATCGAACAACGGCCTATTTGCACTTCCTCACAGTATGTTAAATTGAACGCCGCTTTGCCAAGGGTTCCATTGCGATGCCGATCGGAAGAGTGAAAGTGTGACTGGAATTAATCTCGGCGGATGAGCGTGGAGAGGGCAGCATAGGGATTGTTGGTCTTACGAAAGGCGTCTTTTAATTGGAGTGGCTGCATGCGTTACATTGCAATGAGTAATGCTATGCAACAACGGATTTGAGCGCTCGATTTTGTCTGCTGGATGGAGTAGCCTAATTTAATGTTCGATGTAGCTATTCTTGAGGAAACTATTGTAGGAGACACGAAGTCATCGAACCAATTCGGAGTTTATACAAAAAAAATCGTATCTGATGTCAGTTTTAGAAGCTCCATTCACATCAAATTATTATGCGATTAATCGCTTCGAAACAACTTTATGAAAGTTACCAAGAAATGAGTAAAAAGCATTAAAATATTTTCAACTCAAGGGTTGTTTCAGTGATAAGCATTTCTACGGTAGTTGTCTGAGCAACTTCCTCAAACAACGGAGAGACTATAACTTTGGTTGAAAGACTAAGGTCTTTCTTGTCCATACACAGCCCTTAACAATACCTCTTCATATGAACACAAGTGGTTTGAATATACAATATCAGTTGCATTGATTTTTAACTCTTGAGGACTTAACCTTGAGGAACCAGATGTTGCATGATTTCCATATAGCTAATCTACCAGCTAAAAACACGCTTTGAGCATATTTGTTATGGCACTTTTCAGACTATTCTTCGCAAAGTCTCTTCTATATTCGACGTAGTGATGAGAGCACTGACTATCCAACTACGTCGTACCAATAAGGCTTCTCTTCTTCTTACGTTGCTCTAAAACCTCCAAAAGTCATGGACCTGCCATTTCTAGCTGTCCAGAACTTGATTTTTCCCCTAACTGGAGTTCTGCGTCTGGGAGGCGACTCCGTTCCTGGCATGTGAAGACCAGCGCTGCCTTGCCTCGGCCACAGGACTAACCCACCAATTTATACTTGTAAGCCTTCGAATGGATGACATGACCTAGCAGGTCGTAAAGTCAAACAGAAAAGCAAGAAGGATATTCTGCACACATTCTAGAATTACTTTCGGGATAAAGAGAATCAATACATAATTCGAAACTACTGCAAAACTTTTACAAAAGAATAACGCCCTCTTCTGGGTTTATAATTTATGGGAGCCAGAAGAGACATCTCTTCAAACCACTATCGGAAGCCATTCAGACACCTCGCAGACTTGACAAGATTTACAAGATGTGTGTAGGATGTTTTGATACCCCGGCACTCATGCTCAAGTCTCTACATTGATGACTTGAAAAAAATGTGCACTGACCTTCACACTCTAGTTTTAGTTCGTTGATCTGCGTGCACCAGAGTCAGTGCCAGCCCTGCGCGACATTGGACCTACATCCGGACCACGCACGCTATTCGCATCCAGAAACAAACTCGTTTTGCAGAATTCAATAACCCCACCAACAAAAAAAAACACACTTTCACACACCTAACCCAACCTGCTCCAAGCTCCGAGTTCCCCCAAAAGAACTGCATCTGCACCAGCCATCAGGGTCCGGAGGCAGACACTAACGTAGGCGTACTAATTGAAACGAGATGACATAGGTCCCGGACATGTAAAGCTCTCTCTCTCTCTCTCTCTCTCTCTCGCTCCGGTCCACTGGTAGGAAAGACACACTCGAACGCCACACCGAACCGCGTCCGGAAAATGTGACAGAAGTTCGATTTCAACACTCAATCCTGGAGCCTGGATTTAACGTGGAGTTTTTTCCTCACGATGCATTTTCATCGGTTTCCTCTCACCGCTCACCACTAATACTCGTCACCCGAATCTTCTCTCCGACGACCCCAATCATCATCATGATCCGGATCTGCAGAAGATAATCGGTAAGCTGCTCAATGTGAAATTATTATCCATTTATCTTCATTTGACGAGTCAACATTTCATTTCAATCCGACAAAGCTTCCATGCTCCCGAAAGCCCCCCGCATTCGTCCTACATCCCACCACTGCTCAGCTCACCTTTCGACATGTCCAAACCGTAGATGATGATGATGATGATAATACCGCACACACTCCCGCTCTCGGCATGGCACACCCCTTCCATGCCGGTTCCATCGGCAAAGTCTCCGAGTTTCGACGGTGAGTTGGAAAATTGTCGATTCAATTTGATGGTGTTTTAACGGGAAAATGCACTCTACGATTTGGCTATTTCGGAAGGGATGAGAGCCATGCTGGTGGGAGGAGAGAAAAGAAAACAAACCTTTTTTGCCTTCCCCCCCACACTACAGATCGCAATGAATAGTGATAGTGCACATTGCAAAGAATGAGTTCGAGTTGGGTTGGCTCCACGTCTTTTTTTTTTGGTCTTCCATCCTGACCTCGTACAACTACGTCACTTTAACTGCGCCCTCCAATGTGACACATTTCTCTATCCGACCATCGCTTATGTCAGTTTTTTTTTGTCTCTCTCTCTCTCTCTCTCTCCATATCAAACAACAGATGGAAAGCGATGCGAAAGTCAGCTTGCGATCTGATCTACTTCATGTTTATGCATGCAAAACGGAAGTCTAAAAACTGGCAAGAGCAAATTGCAGTGCATGAGTTGCAGTTGCAGATGGGCGTGTGATCATTATAAAACGAGGAAATTAAAACTTTTCATTATTTTATGTTCAGGCACAGTTGTACAAACGGTCGATGTGTGTCAAGTTTTAATTGCTACATGAGTGATATAAATTTAGCTACACTGAATGCTTTCGCTAGGATTGTTTTACTTGCATTGTCGATTTCGTCACTCAAATTGCATACTTTTAGGCGCTAAATTTCATTTTTAACGTTTATACGTATCTTTCGAATGATTTCCCTTCAAAAGATCCAAAAAACAAACAAACAATTAAAATCAGCATGATAACTATCACCAAAATTGTTCTATTCAACCAAACCCAAACCAAGAGAGACTTGCGATAAGAAAATTAGCATTTCCTTGTAGTGCAAGCTTAATTTATCGTTCATTTTCACCCCTCAGGAGATAACATCAAGCACACGCACACACACAATCGCACACATAAAGATGGAATGCGTCCGGTACAAGATGGCCGGTCAATTAAGCCGAAACCGATTGGCAAACCCCAACCGGGAGTTGATTAATCGAAAGTCGGTTATTGATGAAATCTAGTCACGTCTCCGGGTCTCCACTAACAAGGCACGAAGAATGTTGCCAAACCTACCGGAAGTCAGCATCTCAATTCGCTCGTTCCTCTTTTTCTCTTCCGTTTTCCGCGTCCCATGCCGTCCTCCATCCGTGCCGGCATGTTTTGTTTTTGATCAACCAAATGGCGTGAGGGCAAAGTTTCCCTCCTTGGCGCACGTCAGCAAGCAGCAGCAGCAGACTGTCTCATTAAGTTGGTGGAGAGTTTGAGTGAATTAGAAGATGTTGCTAGGTGGCCAACAACAACAACAAAAACAACAACAAAAAACCCACCGACACACCGAACTCATCTAATCCTTAATAAATGCTCACGCACCAGTCTACAAAGTCAGTGGCAGACGCGACCGAAGTTTACCGAGCTGGTAAATAAAAGCCAAATAAACAACCCAGCCGCCAAGCCGATCCAACACATCTTGACCTTACTTTAAGCGGGCCAATGACAGCCAGGAAACAAAAGACTTCAAAAATACGGCCAGGAAAAGATCAAGAATTCAGCTCTTCAACTCTATCCCTTTCGTAAAACCTCCCAAAATTGACAGTTTGACGACCAGCCGGCACAGACCGGAACTCGCTGGTCGTGCTGCAGCATGCTGCAAGTTCGTGCAACTCACACACCAGCGGACACTGAGCGGTATCCGATGATACTACCGCTCTTAGTATTCATAAAGCATGTTGCATACGGCCCACCATGGTGGGTTTGGGAGGGTGGAACTTGGGCGTAAAATTTTGTGTGGTTAGATATGGCACGGTTTTCATCTTCGTTGATTTATATTTCCTCATAATCATCGTCACTCGAGGTTTCAGGACTCGGAAGCGGCTCGCATCCTTTCCGCAACTCCGACGCGATGCGTCAGCAAAAAGACGTTCGAAGCGATCCATCCCCGTGAGTCAACCGTTTGCCTGAGTTGCATACCGAACGAGACCGGACCGGAGTGTGCTCTTAAGAACGCCGGCTGGAACGTGTTGCCTTGAATGATGCATTTCGACGAATGTTTCAACAAGCTCGTTTGCCAGCGCCAGCGTGCGCGTGTCGGAGTGTTTCGGGCCGGTCCAGACATTCCTTCTGCTCTAAACCACGGCTACGAAGAGAATAAATTGGAATTAGAGCCGGAGAATGTGTCTGCGTTCGGCGAGAGGGGTGCAAAAGGTTCATCATTTCGCTTTGTTCGACACTGGCGACTGCGAAACCTTAGGTGGATGTGACTTCGGACCGACGCGCCGAGGCGCTGATACCGCCGTCTTGAAAGTAGCATTAGCTCACCGGTGCCTCTCACGTGGATCCCGCCGTCCAGTATTCCTGGTGTGGGGGTGATGCCGGCGATGGTTTCTCCTCTTGCCGGTAGGAATCGGTTTCATAAAATTTCATAATTGGAAAACATGACCGAAATGTGGAATGAATTGGCACTGGCTGGCTGGCGTGGCAACATCCCTAGGTACCGCTCACATAAGCACCACCTCAGGACCACCTCCGCACGGATGTTTAGAAGGAGAAAAGGATTCTATGAGTTTTTCTTTCCATTCCATTCCGCGAGCGACACTGTGTTTGGATCGCACTTGTTCGAGCTTGCACTGCTTGATAATGATTAAATCAAAACTAACGATTTATAGTCTGGTTTGTGTGGGCAATGAGACGTCCTCTCTAAATGATGTCTTGAGGCTGCAGTGAGGAATGTGCAATGAGCAACGACCTCTTGAGGTTGAGCTTTATCAGACTTTTACTTTCAAAGCGCAATTAATTTACAATAAATTATATCCTCTTTAAATTTTTCCAAATTTTGTCATACAGATTGCATACTTTTAGGCGAAGTTGTCGGTTGTCGATTACATATCAATAACTTGCGATCTATGAGTTGGATTTTCCATCAGCTTTTTGTCATTTTTTATCTCGAATACTGCTAGCTCTCGCTACTTTAGTTGAACGGGCATTCCAATTTTTATATCAACCAATCAAAAAAATAGTCTTATCGAAAAAATTCATACAATTCAGCGGAAAAATTTAAAAATTAGTTTGCAATGTTCTTTGATGTCATTCATTTAAAATAATTTATTGATTGAAGTTTGTGTAATGAATTATATATGTTATAAGTTTGGTATTTAATATTTGTCTTAAGTTTGTTCAGTTAACAGCTATTGTTTTAATTTTATTTTTAGAGTAACTGCTCAATTAAAGTTCAAATACGTGGCAAGTATCAGTTTAAGCATTTTGATTATGACCCACGTTGTGATATAAAGCGCCGTAAGCTATGCAATCTTCATGACAAAAGCTTTTAAATTAATTTATTTTCTTCATAACTATACCATTTTTGAAGAATAAATAATTATTTATTTGTAGCTTATGCTAGAAAAGTGCAAAGAACTAAGCGCGATACAAACTGAACCGAACAAAGGTATCCGAACGCCTCCAGTACATCCCATTTAGCCACTGATGGTAGTTATGATACATTCCCGCAGCAACGTACAAACAAGGTTAATTACACTTGATCCTGGGTACGCTTCCGAGACCAAAAATGAAATCAACCACCACGGGTGGGAAATAAAAATGGCCCCACTATTGCTTTAATTCCATTAATGCCAGGGATGGGGCACAACTTAAAAGGATGGCGAGCCCCAAATATAAAAACCTTTAACCTACCGTCCCAAAACAGTGCGCTCACTGATGGATTGGGCTAGAGTAAACTGGACCCTTACCGGCCATCCCTGAATGTGGGTTTGCCGCTCGTCCAGATTTTAGCGAGAGGCGTTTGTAAGCGGTAAGACACAAGTGGCTGGCACGATCAGAGAGCGGGAAGTACGGGAAACGATGGAGAATCCTTCCTTTCTAAGAATATTCGTTTCCCTTTTCCCACCCCTCACCCCCGAGAGTGCCGGATAAGTTCCTTAAGTTCTAAGACACGAAAGCCCCACGTAGCAGACGACCATGGTGGAACCATTTAGGTGATCTTGTGGTACTGACTGCAATATGTTGCCTAACGGCGGGATGCGCATCCTTCCATCCCAAGGCTACAGAGGGACGCATCTCCCTGCTTAACGGCCACATTTGGCCTTCCGACCCTACCCTACACCCCTCACCACCACCCCCCCCCCCCTCCATCTCAGGGGAGCAAAGGTTAAAGATTCGTGGGCTCATCTCCCCGCCGCGGACCCACCCAATAACAAATATATTTTTCCCTTGAAATTTCAAGCCTCACCAGTGTTGTACTGCTGCTGCCGATGTTCCTAACCTTTTTGGCAACTACGCGCGATTAAGGCACCGAGATCTGGAGGATCGGAAAATTCTACCAGCCGCACCAAAAGGGCCAACAAAACGAAACGGAACCAATTCAAAGGCTTTCCGCCCTCCGAGGCCCAGCCGTCGCTTTCTCGTCGTGCACCTTCGGAACTGTTTCTCCAGCGAAAAGTGTACGTTGCCGCAAAAGGGGGGAAACCGTTGTTGGAGTTGGGGCAAACGAAATAAAATAAAATAAGAAAAATCAAGTACTGCAGGGAGGCCGTTGGTCGGAGGCAGGAAAGCACTCGAGGAATAATAATAAAAAAGCACTCACAAGAAGGCAAACCGAATCTCTCGAAACTATCCAACGCCAGCCGAAAAATGGATAAAGTGAAGCCAAACGCTGGCTCGTGCCGTCCGTCGTACCGGTTCCTCACCAACCACCAAAAAGAGCCAGCAAAAGGCCAAAGGAACCAGCAGTAAGAAATTGTAATATCACTTCATGTACAATTCATTGGATTCTTCATTCCATTTCGGTAAAGCTGGTGAACTGGTAAAGGATGGAAGCGGAAGCCGCTCTCTAGACGTTCCTCGAACGGCCTGCGAACTACATGTGTCTCTATGCTCGTCCACCGCGTCGTGTGCGCTCGAATGTCTTGTTTCTTTTCTTATTTAGACAACTCTTTTGCATGTTTCACGAGCGAGCTTTTGCGATTTCGATCGGAAGTCTCCGCAAGAAAAAAAAGTCAAACAACAACCGGAAAAGATCTTCTACTCTGTGATGTTAGCCACCATCGCCTACCTTCCGCCCCGTTTAAACCTTCCCTGCTTTAAAAGCCTCATTTTCTGTTCCTCGCAAAATACAAAGCTCTAAGGCAGAAAGGACGCGAGAGCTTTCGAGATGATTTCTTTCCGGGTTGCGAGAGGTAGAAGCGCATGAAAAGCAGCGGGATGAGTTTTCTCAATCATCCGTACCACCAGTTATCAGGGTGGTGTGTATGTGTGTGTGTGTGTGTGATGTGTTTGGAGAAGAGCCACAGTAACCAGGAGGTTAACCGTGCCGCGGAGGATGAGGACCTCCGGCAAAAAAAAACCCTGGAGCCGGAGAATCCAAGGGGTTTTCGATATCTGACTTAGATATGCAGATGAATCCATGGGGGAGTTGTATTTTCTTTCATCCACCTCTCCCCACATTACACCTACACCTCGAAGTCCTCGCTGTGTACGTTCCTTCTGCACGTGGTACCAGGTCCTGCGAGCTTACCCGCTTCATTCACATATAGTTTACAGGGTTACCACTCCACCGGGCACCATTGGTGGGTGAGGCGGGGGCACACAAGCAGTATTTATGTTATTTGTTTCGGTTTGCATTTTCTAAACCATTGTTTAACCCCATTCGGGCTGGATCGGAACAACAATGCATGTATGTTGCCGCCGTTGTAGTGGCGTGGGGCATCAAACCACCAGCGGAGCAATAAACAATAAAAAGTAGCACAACCGGCGGAGAATGAACAAGCGGACGGTGTCATAGGAAAGGCTAAACAAAACCAGCAAGTATCTCAGCCCACACCCCGCAAAAGAGGTAACATTAAAGTCACAGAAACCGTGGTGGATGGTAAAGGATGTCCCATCCACAGCGGGCAAGCCTTCGGACGCTTTATCTCTAGCAAGAAATCACTCCAAAACAACGCGAAAAACGATCTCATCCGAGGTTCTATCACAAAAAGGGGGGGGGGGGGGGGGGGGGGCGCACGTAAGACGCTTTCCACACGGTGTGGCCCACCGATTGGGGTTGGATTCTTTTGTTTCTAGCAATCACCATCCCCACCCGACCAAGAGTGGCCATTGCTTTAGGGTTGCTTTCTTTACCGCCGAAAGTACATTGCCTTATGGTGCCGGCCTTGCAGCAGGATCACTCGTCCGGATCCCCACAATTTCTCTCTTTCTCTCTCTCTCTCTCTCTCTCTAGTGGTTATCTACGATGACATTCGCCGAATGCTGCACCGTTATTGGTGAACTGCTGGGATTAAGCAGAACCGAAAGCAGAATCGAAGCATTTTAATATTGCACGAACCGGATGCAAGAATTCAAGTTGCCTGCCAGTAGTAGTTTGGCACGTTATTGCGACAGGGCGATCCTGATGTCTTTTACCCAGCCCAAACTCAGGAAGCTAACCAGCAGCGGTCAATGTCACTGAGCAATTTCTTCGGAAGATAAAGGTGAATGCAGTGCGCACACATGGAACGTTGTAACATGCTTGTCCGAATCGTTTCATGCAGTGGATTGCAGTGTTCGACAACTGTACTGATAGTTAATGGCTGCTTTTTTTCAAGTTCAACGGTGCTAAAGTCCATCAAGAAGACATTAAAAGCAGTCAAACACTTTTTACTTTTTTTATTCATACAGAAAATGGTTATCAATAAAATCTGCTCAAAAATAAACATTTTAACGCCTAAATGTATGCAATAAAAGATAAAAATGATCTTTTCGTTCAATTTTGAAACAACGAAAGGAAGTTGACGTTTGTAAACCAAAATGATCCGAGAAAGGAAAATTATTTCAACAAGAAAGGCACTAAAAAGTGATCATCTGAAACAGTTTTGATAAAGTCTAGATAATCATTTGCATTATTACCATTTTCCTTTGGACTGAAACAAAGATTAAAAAACCGACCTAGCTATAACCAGTACAACACTACAATAGCCTCAAACCATTTAAACACGGCCCGACTCCACCAACGCCTCTCTGACCCCAAAAACTCGCAGACCCCGGACGTCTTTGTGCCATTTTTCTCTCCCCCCACCACCCCCAGCTACAACGTCAAAATCGATCAAACAGTGTAAGAATTATTACACGGCTAGCATGTCACACGCGGCCAATAGGAAACATTGGCCGCCCGTGCAAAGTTTGTTTACATGGGCTGTAAACCTTCTGTTTTTTTTTTGCTTGCTTCTGTTTTTCTTCAGGCACACACACACAATATCACAAGACACTGCTGTTTGAGGATTTATTGGTGAAATAAAGCAAGGCTCAAAGCCTGAAACAAATAAAATGAGACGAAAACCTTGGCGCAAAAATAAACCAACCTTTGCATTCGAGCTGCGCGATTACTTGCATACCTTTCGGGGGGCAGGTTATTGTTGGGTTCAGTTTATTCCTTCATCTCTCGATCTAATGCGTAATCAAGAAAAGTTTCCTAATTTTCTACCATTATCCTATCAACACATTAACTGGTGCACTGATATTTGTACTGGCTGGACTGTGTAAGGAAAAACCGAAACTGCTCGAACCACATAAGACCCTCTCTTACTCTTCTTGAACCACTATACGGGACCGGTGCGAAAAAAAAAGACTTCGCTTGCGTGGATGGGTAAACACACCATCCCGGACCATCGCAAGTAATGCATGAAACCCGAAACCCTTGCCAACGTTTAGAAACATTACACCACTGCCCGGGCACTTATCCTGCATTTATTCATTTTCGGGACGTACACACACGTGCCCGGTGCGAGACGGAATCCTTTTTAGCGCTCCGGTTGCTCTACAGCGAGGTAAAGGTAAACGGTACGTAATTGACTTCGTTTTGTGGCTTTTTTTTTGCTCGTTTGCTTTTGCTGTCCTCTACCGGTGCGAGAAAAGCGAGGGAAAGCGACCGCATAAATTACTCACCTCGCTGGTGCACCCCGCTACCCAGCAAAACCAGGACAACCCTGATAAGAGATGCCGGGGGGAGGACAAACGAAACGGATACGAAGCTGACCAATCTTCGCATCTTCAAACACACTTTCATCTTCGAGTGATGGGTTTTCGAGTCGTGCAGTGCAGCAAACACTATGTTGCTCCCCCCCTTTTGCTTTTGGCACTAAACCGAAAGCTGTAGTGTCTTCGGAACGCGTTTCGAATTTCGGTGGCACGTCACCATTCACTCCACATTCGGATGGTTGTGTGTGGCTTTTCTTCCCCAAGTAAACTCCGGCCTGTGATGGACAACTAATTAAGCGCACCGGGTCCAGTCTAGATCGACGGAAGCTGCTTCGGAGCGCATTAATGAGATTAAGTTAATCCCGAGCCGAGGGAGGGGGCCGTGGTTCTGGGCGCGTGGTGGTGAGTGAAGCTGCAACAAATAGTTGCACCCACCAACTTCACGATAGACTCATTCAGGCGAGAAATTGTTGTAGGGGTTCAACTTTGCCGGTATGCTGGTACAAATATTGCAAAAAGAAAGGCATCGTTCAGTGAAGGTGAGTGAAGCAAGAATGGGCATTCGAGCTCAAATTTTCTCACTAATTGATGAGCGGTAGAGAGGTTGGGGTGAAGGAATGTTAAATTATTTACTGTATTGAGGGTAGTGAATGGTTGAGGGCATTCTAAGGCTATAAGCGGTGCATTTTTAACAATATTTTTACTATATAGCAATATTTTCATGTTTAATTTGAAAGGTATCAGCTTTTCTAGCAGCTGGTAGATTATTAGATCCAAATTCCAAATGAAAAAGCAATATTAAAACAAAAACTAAATTTGGTGTCAAAAGTTTGCATACTTTCAGGCGCATCGTCACCAAAATCAAATGTTTAAGCCAAAACACTATAGAGAATGCATTATTTAACCAGGTAAACAGAATTTTTGAATTAAAAAGGTTATTTCCCATTTGTTTATAACAGTCATTACCATACTCGAGTTCTGTAAGATACATTAATGAAAGAAAACATCGCCCTCAAACATCAAACAATTCTCCCAACTCTGTTTTATTATTCTAGACTTACATATAATTCAGTTATTTAACTGTATAAAAATTAAAAACTTCTTTAAAACAGTGTTTGGAAGGTGCTGTACCAAGGATTTTCTACGATTGAATGCAATGTGTAGCCAAAATAGTTGCTCTTTCCAAGGTTGTTAAGCTTATCCTATTATACAGTTGCTAAAATTAGACAATAATTCCGCTTTTAATCGCATTGGTGCTTAGTTTTTTGAAAATGGAAAGTCAGTTTGAAAGTATTGTTAGAGGAAACATGTGTAGTGTGATATAGATATAAAATCGAGCTGCAGTGCTATAATTGCATAAACTTAGGCGCTAGCTGATTCTACAGTTTAGGTATTTTTCCTTCTAATTTTTCTATTCTCTATTTAGTTTTTTATAACTTATTTAATGCCACCCACAGCACAAGAAAAGCTTTTAACTCCTTTTTTTGCTAAAACAACAGCACAACTAATATTCACCACCCTTCCAGACGATCTCTAGAGCACAAGCCCTCCTCCCCAATCTCAATGCAACGCACCTAGAAAGAGTTTCCACCAACTGGGGACGCATTTGTTTGGCTACAAAAATTAACCATAAAGCGAACAAAAATATAACCACCGCAAAAGTGATTTAAAAAACATTCTTTACGTTCATGAAACAGACCAACGAATAGGGGGGGGGGGGGGGGGAAACCGCCTCCAAGATGGACACACCAACAGACTGTCCCGTAGAGTCCCGGAAGATATTTACCTTGTGCAAATGCTAATGCTTGCAGCAACACTGCACACTTTTGTCCCATTTTTATCCGGCTCGTGCCCACCCTAGAGGGGAAGGGTTGTTAACGTTCACCGAGGAAAAATGCAAAACTAAGGGTTGCTAACTTGCGCCGTAGCGGAATATCCTTACCATCCAAGGCGTCGTCAGTTTCTTTCACAGGTGAAGTCCCGACCGTAATGTTGCTGTTGAGTTGTGTGTGTGTGTGTTTTTTTTTAATGTTTCACTCTTTCAACCATTCCAAGTCCTATTCTGTTTAGCTTCAATTATACAGTAATCTGCCTTTTAAATTGCCCCATCAGGGGTTAGGCCGCAAGTGCCCCGGCCGCGGCATGTAAATGGGATGGGTGTCCGATTAACACATTTAATTTGCCATGGTAGAGCACCTGCGTGTGCCGGATTCCTAAATCGGTCCTTTCGAGCCGCTTATAGTTTTTTTTTCCCCTCTAGCGTCCCGTTAATAGAACTGCAATAAGAAGCTGTTTGCTTTTTTCCTTACCCCTTTCAAGTTAAAGAATTAGGGAGAATTGTATTTATCAGGGAAAACAAGTCTTGGGAGACTTTTAAAAAACGGTTCTAGGGTGACAGCCGAAGACACGGAGAAAAAAATCCTCACCGTCACATTTAAAACTCGTTTGACTGGGTGCGGATTCCTTCCCAGACTCCCTCCCTATCCTGATATCTTGCGAGCAGCTGACCAGCATATCCTTTTAAGCGCAAAACCAAGCTTAGAAGATGAATTTTAAATTGTGAGATTCAAAGCCGATCTCGGAAGCTGATTTTCCTGTTTTATCACACAGAAAGGATGCTGTTGATTCAACCTTCAGAAGGTAGTTTGAAGAATTCGAGTGCAGCATCATCCCGTGGGAAAAATGTTTCTCCAAACAAGCTCGTTCTATTGCTGACCATCTTCAGCATGACGCTCTGTCTGTCAGGACAGAAAAAAATGGAGACACATCCTAACGATATCCTCCAATACAGGAGGTTAATTTTAATTTATTCTCCTTTAAACTCGTACCCAGAAAAACAAGGTTCAGCAGCAGCAAAAGGAGACATTAGAGACGTCTGGGTACAAAGAAGGTGCAACTCTGTGTTCGACAACTAGACGACCCCAAACGTACTACACCCGACCACGTGTGGTTGTATCACACATGCATGCGTCACACTACTGTTATCCTTTATTCTAACTCACCCATAAAGGACTATAAAATCACGCCAGCGATATCACAGAGAGAGAGGGACAGACCGAGAGAAAGAGCAAGCGATTTTCTCCGTAAACACACCGAAACAACGCACGCTGCTGACAGCTGATGCCAACGGTAGTTGATTTTCCAATATGTACATTTGCATATAATTTGTATTTTTGCATTCCACGAGCGCCATTTCCCGAGCGAAACCGGGAAGTGTATCGTCCTGACCCATGTGCCGATGCCCTTACTGCTTTTCCTCCTTTGCCTGCCTAGCGTTCGCAAAGGACACAGTTTTTGATCGAGTTAAACCTTGTTTCATCGAAATCAACTCCCTACACGGGAGTTTTTTTTTTGCTTTGTTCTTCCTCCCTCTGGTACACCCCTCTACACTTCCTACACAACCGGCCCGGTACCATGAATTTGTGCACACATATTGTGTCTCGCAAGGGTTCAGGATACGCGAGGTTGATATGACTGCATTAATTTTATATTCACTCGGGCAACAACACCAACCAACACCGGGCTTGACGTTCTGGGCAAAGCCAACGGTGCCACCCGGTTATTCTTTTCTCCGGACCTGAGCTCCCTTCCACTCCATCTTCCCAGCTCTTCTTCCCTAGCTGGGCTGTGTCTTAGGTTCACACAAAAAGGGGTTAAATTCACCTGCACCAGACCCGCTGCGTCTTAGCTCACGGCCACCCTATGCCACTCTAAATGCGCGGATTTGCAAATGTGTCCTCCCGCAGCATAAACGACACCTTTCCGTTTCCTGTTTATGCGCGCCCGAACGGTGGTTTCGGGTGCTCGCTAAATTTCTCGACTCAATACGACCGCAACGAGCACGGGTTTTTCTGCGGTAGTTGAAGGTGATTTGGAATTTTCTAAAAATATCCAATAACACCCCGGTGTGCCATCGGTACGGAGTTTTCGTGTTCGGCGGAAGTTGATTTCTGTGCTAACCATTTCGCGCCAATGTTCCTTTGCTTCGTTAGCTTTCCTTATTCATAAGTAACATGATGTCGGGTGACTAGAAGCTGCGCACTGAACATTGCAACATTGTGTAGAGTTCCTAAAAGAAACATAGATTTTAAATTGTAACAGAATGTTTATAAAATTTGAAACACCGAGCAGAATAAAGTTACTAGAAATGATTCTTAACCTAAAAAGCCAAAATGCCACGCAGTCTCACCATCATTACCCAAAGAAGAAAAAAAAAACACATAACTGTGACAGCGGATGCAACAAATGGGAAATGGTTCCCCAATAAGTGGGCCCTACATGGGCAGTGAAATGAGAAAATCATTCGATCGACTTTTGATGACACCTTATCACCCCGAAGGCTCATTTACTACACCACGTCTTGTTTGTTTCACTCGAATGTAAAATTGCTTTGAGTCAGGTGTTACAATTTTAAAAGGAAATATAATCCAAAGTCACGTTTGTACAGGTGTGGTTGCAATTTAAAATAAATACAGATCGGTTTGAGCATTAAGTTTCTTTTCAACAAGGTTATAAATGCTACGATTTATAGCAATTTTTCGTTTTTAGTTTATAATAACACACACCTTCTTTCCAATTTGATTTGGCTTAAATAATTTTTATTATTTTATTTTTCTTGTCGTGTCTTAACTCTGACGTTATTTTGCAATTAAATTGCAATAAATAACCATTTTAAACATGAGGCTTAATGATAGATCATGAACTAAACATAATTTATAAATTCAAATACCCTTAACAAAACGCCTAAAAGCATTCTATTTGTTTAAAAATATTACTCGACAAAGGCGATCGCCGTGAATCTCATTAAACTCCTATCAAAATCATAAAACAAAAGTAAATGATAATGTTAAGAGAGGCCTTTTCATTGTTCTTTAGATTAAGCAACTATTCGATTAAACTGACGATAGCCTTAGGTTCATTTTAAACCACACCGCCTAAAGGCATGCAATGTAATTGAGTTAATCACCAACGTTTCCGTTGGACTATCGCGGTCCTTTTAGAGACGTATAATAACAAGCACTGGAAGAGAAGCGAGGTTCCACAAATATTTGCATACATTCAGGCGCCTGGAAGATTTTTTTTCTGTAATTAATTCTTAAGAAGTTTTTGGAAGTTTGGCTCCTTTACTTTTAGTAAAGTACTTCAAAGTAAGTGAGGGAACCACTAATATAGGTCCTTTTAAAGACGTATCGAGTCCAGATATAGAAGAAAAGAGAGACTATACAAAACATTTGCATATATTAAGGCGCCTTAGAGAATATCGGTTGTCTTTTTAAATACTTGTTAAGAAATGTTTCGTAGTTTTGCATAGTCGCATGGCATTTTGTGTTGTTCGCAACAATATAAGCATATCATATTGAACTAAACACAAAAATGCTGAAATAACATTAAAAAATAAAGCCAATATGTACCTGGAAAATAATAAACTCATACAATCTGCTACACTATACAAACACGTATCATTGGCGCAATCGAAATCAAAATGCCGGATAAAATCAACAGATTCATCACTTCGACATGCCACTTCAAGCCCCGGGCAAGCCAACACGCAAGGACATCAGTGTATAACTTCCCTATAGGAAAATATTAAGATATTGACAACATCACGATACTCGGCCCATATACATCCTTTATTCCCTCGATCACGTGAATCGGCCTACTTACCCACGTCTTCTTCATTCTTCTTTTATACTGGTTGCGGTTGCTGACATTTTCCTGCAGTGGTACGTGGCCCATTTCCCTCAGCAAAAAAAACACACACACAGCAATCCCCAGATTCGAGAGTTACTCGAATCATTATCAACGGGGCACGTACGATTGACGTTGTTTTCAATTCGTCGCCATTCGCGGCACAGCAAGCGGGCAGCAGTATCGGCTGGTTTCTTGTTCTATCATTCGATAATGTTTTATTTTTTCAGCTCCACTTCCAAGGGTTCTACTGTGAGTTTTTCGCTCGGTGTGTTCGTCACTGTGATGCAGGCAAATTTGTTTAAGCATTTATTTTATTTCCATTCTGGCCGTTGTTAATGCTTCGAGAACAACGATTCCCGTCGTCATGCAGAGACGAGAAGTTTTTCGCTTCTTTTTGCTTCTGCTGTGCTTTAGTTAGGCAAGAAACTGCTCTTTTTTTCTTTTACTTAAAAAAAAAGACACAAACGCCACAAATCCTTGTTCGGAAATGCTGAAAACACAAGCAACAAACCAAAGAACATGGCGCACGAAAAAAGTACATCCGAACACCCGAAAAGACCTACTTAAAAAATGCCTCCACAGAAGCGTACGTGCCGGCCCGCGGTCTTGTGAACGGCTGCTAGCTAGATTGCACTTTTCCCCTGTTTGGAAAAGAAGCGTTTCCTACACGTCCGTCGAGCGTTGGCCAGGCGCCAGCGGAAAACCCATTCGAAGGCGCATCCTCTTGCGCAGTGTGTCTGTTGATCGTCGACTTCATATTGCCGAGGCATGCCGATTTTGCTGCCGCTGTTCTGTGCTGCGGTAACTTCCTAAGGAAAACGGGGGAAACCCCCCCCCCCCTCCTAGGAACCGTCTTTCCACCGTCCAACCTTCGCTCCGGGTGGCAACGAGGTCAAAGAATCTACACCAAACTTTTTTTTCCCCCCAAAGCAACACACGACTACCGGTGTGTGTGTGTGTGTAGGCCCAAACGGCAAGTTGCGCTGGAAAGAACGAATAAGAACGGCACAAGTTCACCTCCAAAACGGCGAACACGAATCGTTAATGGTATTGAACCACGACCAAAAACCACTAACCCAGATTATGAATGCTTATGAGCACTTGTGAGTGTTCTTGCAGCTTTCGGTGAAATACAACAGCACAGAAAAAAAGATGCTCCTTTATCGCGACGGTGCGCACCACCGAAAGGTCACCTTCCAACCAAACCTACCTTGCCGGGATAATAGTTGTGTTCTGCACGGGCGGAAAACACAGCCCGAGAAGCACGGCAAGACAACAACAAAAAAAGGCAGGCATCATTATGTGACAAGAAAACACGGACACGGATAGGCATGATACTTGCGATTCAAAATTAAACGACTACCAACCCCCCATCATATTGCCGGTGGCTTTACCATGGGGAGGATGTATCTTGTAATGTTTTCCACCCCACAACCGATCGCCTGGTTGCCATGTAATCGAAAAGTTTGGTCGCTTTTAACGGCGACATTAAACCCGGAAGCGGCACGGTGACGCTGGAAGGATAATAAAAAAGTATATGGGATGCTTCGAACGGCATGCCAATATTGTACCAGGGTCATGCTGTGGGGATGAGGGCTCAGGGGGTTTCGGGTTTTTAAACTGTTCAATAGATATGACGGGTATCTGTAGTAATAATGAAGTACATAGTGCTTGATGTTCTTCCTTCAACACTTGGTGAACGTCACAGGAGAGAAGGAAAGAAAACTATTATACAAGTGCATCACAATGTTAACTGAGTTTCATAAATAGGCTTTAAATGGGTTTTAGAGGACTCCCACAACTAAGAGATAAGAAAATCTTCTTCTTCAACCTTCAACCTTCGAAAGATCTCGGTCTGCCTGGGATGGGATTTGAGCCCTGGTCTTGCCGTGTGAAGATCAGCTGCTTTGTCGTCTCGACCACCAGTCCGCCTCAAGCAAATCACCTCGCATAAATAAGAGATAATAAGAGAGTGCGTAACACATTTTCATGAAAATGGAAAGTATAACATACACAAAATGCATAAAAATTAATACAAATTGCAAACAGTGTGCTAAAAGCAGCAGAACATAACAAAATCAATCCAAAACAACAAGTTTTTCAACTCAACAAACAGGAGCATCAACCATTGAGGAATATCAATCGTAACGACAAAACATGAAACACAATACTGATAAAGACAAACAGTAAAATTGACCTAAATCAAAATTTATTCTGAAACTTATTTATAAATAGTTTATAAAATAGTAACTTAAAATAAGACCAAAGCCAATAAAAAAGTGCGATGAAATAAAACAGATGAAGAACAAAGGTTACAAAAAAACCTGTTAAAAGTTCCACGCATTTATAGAACCAATAAGAAAATTTCAAATAAAAGCAAAACTTATCTAAAAAGCTTGTTTAAGCAGTCTTCAAATTGATAAAGAACCTAAAATAACAGAATAATTATGAAAACAATGTTAATTAAAAAACGAGTAAGAAAACTGAGTCAGAAACTGAAAAAAATAACGAAACAAGCAGAGAGGAGTAAACTAAAATAAAAAACAAATAAAAATAAAGAAACAATAACGACTCAGGAAAAAATAAAAAAATAACAGCGTAAGACAACAAAACAATGACATACTTCCTAAAAAATTCAAAAAAACCAACAAGGAATACTTAAAAAAGTTCATTAAAATTTACAAAAAAAAAAATATTTTTTAATCGGAACAGTTTGGAAAACAAATATTAAACTAAAAAACTAAATAACGTTCCTAGAGTTACTGTTTGCTTGGAATTGCTAAGCACCTCGCCTAAGATATCTCCTTTTTCTTGGTATGCATTTCCCGTTAATTTAACTATTGTAAAAATATAAATTTACAGAGTATTTCCATCGCTAATGTGAAAGCATCGATTCCTTTTGTAAACTCTTTACATGAAATGATGAACAAAGCTAGATGACGTTGGAACGGCTTCAGATGACCGGGAAATCGATAAACTTACATTTTGAAGTTACCAGATGATATTGTGATTGTTGCAAATGATACTATACACAGCCTGTTAGCACTTGGGTAAGTGCGTAATCTACAATTATAAACGCAGGTTTTGCATTATTTTTTATAACTTTCTTTTAAACTAGTTTGAAAAAATTGCCTCGAAATTAATTAAAATCGTATAGACATCGACATCTGTTTTATCTAAAATCCTGTATGAGCATTTTCATCATAGCTCGATTTGTTGAGTATAACCAGTGAAATGATAAATCTCAAACAGTTTTAAAATCAATAGAACAGTAAAAGAATCATTGCTTAAACAAACATTTGACATTTCTTTGCTTGCCAGAAATGAAGCGATATTTTATTTTAAGCTCAGCCAACTCATGCACGAACTCGGCCGCTTACATGGGCTACATTGAGCAAACGAGTAAACCGTAATACACTCCACATAAAAATGTCACCAAAGTCAACGTGACGAACGTGTTGCAATGTGGCCGAAAAAAAGGCACCCACCAACGCGACTCGATGGTACAGTTTGTCCTCACACTCCGCACCATTAATGCTCAAAACAATGCTCGAAAATGGAAGGCAGGACGAGGAGGACGTGCAACCTAACCAAACTACGGTCCATTATCTAATGCTCACGTGACAAACGGCAATAAGCGACTGCGCTGCCGTATACGTCGTCGTCCACGAATCGCCGTCCGGAATATATGCAGAGTATCTGTGCTTGTGTTCGTCCTTTTTTGTGCTCCCCTTTTCAGGTTCGTATCAAGATAGATCAGGCGACCCATTAGGACGCTGGACTGGAAACACAAGCCGCGAGTGACACACAGGGGTGCAGAGATACCGGAAATTCACCGTGTCTTCCATCGATTCCCTCGGCTGTTTGTGGGCCTGCCCGTCCAAACAACGGGCCAAACCTTCGCCATTCGGTTTTATGTACGCAGGCAAATCGTAAAAAGCTAAAACTCAACGCCAAAACATAAAAGTTGTTGTCCTACCGACTTAGCGACGCGAGGACTTCGTGCAGGGCACCGTAGCTGTAGGTGGCTGCAAAACATGAGTGTTTGAGTAATAATGAAGAGCGGAAGAAAAAAAAACTAACAGCAACAAACAAACATGTCAACTGGCTGGCTGATCGACTGAAACCGACTGCCGAAAACCTGAAACGAAAACCTCATTTAGGTTAAAAAATGACAACACAGCCGTTCCGTTGTGGGACGGAATCAGGGGCGGAGGACCACTCAAGCACGAACATATCAAACTATCGTTTGGCTTTGAAGTTTGTGCTATCGTTGGCGAATAGTAAACAAATTAAAAGCGATTGCACAAAATTGCTAACGAAGATTACAATAATTAAAATCATGATAAGAATTTGTGTTCTTGGTTGTAAAACATAAATGAAGATAAGAAGCAGTTTAATGGTCTTATTTTTCTTTTGTGCTACAAAATATGATTTGATAGTTTATAATGTTTTTGTTTGTTTGTTCATCTTTTTCTTACGTTAATCAGATCTTCATATCAATTAAAATCATATTTTATTACTTTATTTTGATTATCTTAAATAATTGTTTTGTGTTTAAATCGTAAAATAAAATATTTTCAAACTTCCAGGCTATGCAAAAATTATTAACAACAATTAAAAATTATATATTATACTTCTTCTTCTTCTTCCATGGCGTGTGAAGGCCGGCAATGTTATCGCTTCGGCCACCGGACCGCCCAGGTTAGTATTTATTATACCAAAGCCTTTTAAATAAAATCCGTTTTATGGTATCTTTTTTAGAGCAATCAGTAGATATAAATTGTCAAATCGTAAATTTTATATTAATTTCTCTAAAGAATCTGCTTACTTACTAAGAACTCAAATGGCAGGCCGGAACCTTACGAGCTTGTAGCGCCAAGGAAGAAGAAGATAATTAAATAGGCACTCATTTAACTGCTGTTCTTGAGAAAGGTATTTTTCACTTGATATTACCATTTTAAAAGTTTTAATTATTTATAAAAAACCGACTTTTTCCCTTGTCAGTTGTATTATAACAGCATTATCAATTTGTAATTTGAAATTGACAAAAAAATTGTCACCCATTTGTCAAAAGCGATGTCTTGCCCGGGATAAGGCTAAATATCAGGGAGGAAATGCCTTGGTAATTTCTTTGTAATTTTTTTGTTTTTGTCATTTGTATTTCGTCAGCACATGCGGTACTGATAATACGGCTTCAAGCCGTCATAATTAATAAATAAATAAAATAAATAAATAAATAAAAGCGATATCTTTTTAAACTGCATCTATCTTTTCCATGAAATACACTGTTTTTCTCTTCTTCTAATAATTCCTGTTTACTTCTTTAAAAACATGTTAACCCCTTTTTTTATTCATGAGGGATGTTTACAATTTAGAAAGCTAGCTATTCAACATTATGACGTATTTTTGGTGGAATTGCTTTAGCTTTGCGAAGAATAAAATATAATTCTTCCTGTTTGCGCCCGAAAGTAGGCAATCAGTGGAACAATAATTAGGATTAGGAATTAGATCGAGTACAGAACTAGACTAATGAAACATAATCAGTCTGAACTAACACTCGTGAAATAAGGATAGCAGTGAAATGGTTCAAAGAAAAATATTATTGTAAGTCATCGATCGATTTAAGCTTGTTCTAAATGACTCAAATCAAAGCTTTTAATCATAAGGAAATGCCTACCAAGATTTTCTACATTTAAGAGTATGCAAAAGCAATTCCAAACTGTCAAGCTATTAAGAAAAATAACTGTCGCAAAATAGAAAACAATACAGCCGAAGATACATCATTGACGTGCAATAAATCAACGGCAAAGGAAAAAGAAACATATCTTTCCACGGCAAGAAACATGATCACTGGGCCAGCCACTAGCTCGCACCCACCAACACGGTGACACACTTCTCGGCCACAAAACGCGGCCAGCGCAATAAAACTCGAACCAAAAACAACAGCAAAACAAAAATCGCAACCAGAAAGGAAGCCAATAAATTATGAATCCTAATCCAATAGACCGCGCGCACCACGTTCTCCGGCCCGGCCCGGGAGTAATAAGTTCGATGAAAGTGAGCCTGCCTGCCTGCCAGACGGCGCACCAGGCCCCGTAAGTCAATATCCCTCTAGCAACCGTATCCTGCGTCCTCTCAATACGTCGGTAGAAAGCTAGAAGAAAGGAAATCTTTTGAGAAGCGAGCGAAAGCAACAACAAAAAATGATACACTCAAAAAGGACATAATTTCCTAAGGCTGCGCCACGCTTTGCTTGTATTATTTTCATTCTCCCGCCTTCGTGCTCCTTCTTCATTCGTTACTCCGCCCCAGACTTTGTCCAACCTTTTGATGCGTTCTGCGTCGGTGAAAATCGTCAACATCCTGCCGCCGGTCGCGGGTATCGATTTGTGGTATTTATGTAAATCGTGGCAAAACATTTTGATAGCATCACCAAATCGAATCAAGCCTGATGGCTACCCCACGAATCTGGCTGGAGTTGGTGTTGTCCGGGCAATGATTCTCGGAATCACTTGGCGCTTCTAGAACCTGCACTAGGGCGATACCTTACCCGTGTATCGTAAGCATATTCGCAGAAATGCTCGAAACTTGAGACGCTTGTTCTTGCTGCAACTTCCAGCAGAATCCGACACACACACGCACACACCAACAAACCTGCGTACAAGAATGTCCAGAAGTCTTTGCCCTTGGCGGGACAGAAATGTGATACACAACAAGCGTCTCTCCAACCAACACTCCGGTGGTGGACTCACACACGCAGCGAACGATAATATATTCCCGAGCTTAATTTTAAGCATCTCCGGGATCTTCCGGAGGTCATTTTGCATCGGTCACCATTTAAATGGTGGCACACGAAACAAAGCGTAATCTAATCATGTGGCTTAGCAACATAAGCTTCATCACGGGCTTTGACCACGACGCCCACTCTCTCCAAATGTCCCAACCCTTTCGTACCCGGGGGCCTGGTTAATTGATAGGCATTTCTAATTTCCTTCACCAGTGCTACATGTTCCGGGGTTTGTGCGGATCTGCAGCGATAGAACCTGGGCTGGAAATCCATCAAACCATTGTGTCATGTTTTCTCCCTGCACGGTCCCGATGCACTCCCTGCCTCGGCTTGGAGTGGCAAACCACCGGATTCCCAACCACCACAACGGATTCCGAGATCCGTGTCTGGAAATCCCACTGACGGCTGACAATTCATCAGGTTGCTTCACGGCTTGCTGTCAAATCGTCCGTCTAGTCGTCCGCTGCACCGTGCCGTTATTGACCCGGGTGACTGGAAATAGATACTCCACGTCCACGTGAAGCTCCTACCACGCCACCGTCAACACCATCATTGGTTTGATGCACAAAACTGCAATATTATTGCATCCAGGGAGCCCCACCATCGGATTACAAATTTTCACTAGCTTTTCGTTCTATTTTTCATTTCCCGCCATAGTTATGTTTCCTAGCTACACTCAACGCTGTATGCATTACAATCCATCGGCTGGTTCGCTGATGTCGAACGACAAGCGCAGGAAATTTCACCGGAGGTCAAGCTTAAATTGGGGAAATCAAAACGACGAACGACGGTTTGTTTGGTTTTGCGTTCCCGCTTCCCGGTAGGTAATATAATATTGTGCCACCACACACACACACACACACATACACAACCACACTCTTTCTAGCTTTTCGCGGATATCGTAATTCGCGCCATCATTAGCTGCACTTGACATGGTTTTGATGATTCACTGGTTTTGCGAGTTCGGGGAAAACTGACAAACATTAAACCAAACGGTGGCGTACGTACGGCGACCACCGCCGTACGGTCGCAGGTTAATTGACAGCGTAATTATTGATTGCATAATTTCAGGCGCCAGTTTTTTTTTTGCCCTCTCTCTCTCTGTGCCTGCTACACACAAGCGGTTCAGTTTAAAATTCAGAAACTCGGTACAGCGGTACCGAGCTGTGGTTTCCATTCAATAAACCAACAGCTCATTCCCTACCTCACCAGTAGGGATATACCAGAAGAAACAAAAGCGAAATGAAAAAAAAACACCCGCCCGCCCGCGCGGACAATTGGATCATTACAAATTTCCAGCAAAAAGGGTTATTTTTTCTTCGGTGGCAGCTCTTTTTTCGCTTTAAAACTCCGCTCACCTTTCCCCGTTCCTCCGTCGTTTGTTATTATGTCGAATTCAATCAATCAAGCGCTCAGGGGTGATTGAGGCGACACAGTGACTGTACCCAAACCGTAGGGAGCTTTCCCGGGTGAAAAGATGGAGAGGGAAGGAGGGAGGGGGGATACTCGGTAAAAAGGGTTGATATTTACTTTAAAATTACACTTAATCACTTTCTCGGAAATAATAACAGAAAGCCCGAAACGGGACGGGGTTTGTTTCGCCAGAAAGTTTGCTAAGCAGTTGATATGTGTGCGGCCGAGGATTTTCTTTTAAACACAGTTTCGTTATTTTGGCTATTAATTTAACATTTGTTTCTTAGTATACAAACTATGTTTGAAAATTTTCGCTAGAATTTGCTTTAATAAGACTTTTTGATAGGGTTTCGCACAATATTGCGATCAAAAGCTACGAAAAGGACATTTGCAGTCATCAGATTGCATACATTTAGGCGTAGTTCATAAATGTTGAAGAATTTACTGTTTCTTTCATTTTAAACTAATAAACAACAGTGTCAAACTAATCTTACAATGAAATTTAGTATTTCAAAATGCTTCGAAACGCTACAAAGCAACAATGAGTAACGATCTTATTGCCACATGACATTCTCACCCTCTGCAGTGAAGTCTTGCCTTCCTTCGGTTGTTTTTCATCACCGTTGGCTAATGTTTTAACCAACAAAACTGCATCCTTTTTGTGTTGCTTTTGCAAGCGAATAAATTATGGGTGATATGGGGATTTTTTTTCCTCTCTTGGCCAGCCCTTCAACGTATGCATTATGATAAAAAGCACATAATTTAAACCAAACCAGACCTAACTAGATTAATATCACCTCGGGTCCTGCCTGCTCGCTCCCCCCGGCCGGTGTTGTACTGCACCAAATGTCACACAAACCACCCCTTCCTTGTGTGTTTGTGTGCCACTAACCCGCACGACCGTCTCACCTCCCCCCTGCTCGATTCAGGTGGCTCATTTCCGGTGTTCCGTTCAGCGACGCTCACACCTTCACACACCGCCCAAGGAACGCACCCGAAAGCCGTCCTGGCTCCTGGTGTGCCTGGTGAAAACCCTCTCATTTCGTTAATGCACTTGCGATCGTATCTTACCCAGTGCAACCGTACGGCAGCGAGCGGAGGCCACCCGAACTGCAGATCCGCTGCAGTTTCGACCTGCTAACGTTCGCGTTTCCGACTTCCGGCACAAATGCATTGCCCGGGCGGCCGATGTAATCAGCGTCCTAGCAGAAGCGGTGCATTGCGTCTTAATGCACTAACAAGGGGAGGGAGCGCGTGGAACACGGTAAGATGGGTCGTCGTCGTCCTCCACACACCATCCTAAAGAAACCATATGGCACGATGAATCGTTCCTGAAAACAGGGGGGGTCTTTCATACATCGCTAACAAACAAAAACATGGGCATTGGGAAAAAAATTTGCATGCACATAAAATTACACCGAATGCAGCGCCGCGTCGACATGACTCGAAAGTGTACACGAGTTTCGATTTGTTCGTGGAAAAATACACTTACGAACGTAACCCCTAGGCCGACCGGTCACCCCTGTCACTACCTGTTCGTGGCCTGTATAGGCGCTGTGTAATAAGGCTATTATTTAGGGTTAATTATGTTATAATTGCAATCGAATGTTGCCAATTTTGAGCGGTAATTATTGAGGCCGCAGCCGCGTGTCGGCGGCGTGAGTTGACAACACAACCGCTCCAAACGGTCACCTGCATCACCACTTTTATTAAAACTAATTTTCCCACCGTGTTCGCCATCCTTTCCGTTTGCACCTAGAACAGTGCACCCGCAGTGACATTTTATTAGGCTATTCAGCAGATTGGCTGCGCCCGTATGGGAGAAGTGCTGCTCGATGAATGCAGCCTAAAGAACACTAATTGGGATTTGCTGCTACACTTCACTTCCTGGCGGGTAGGTTTACATTCAGGTAGCGAGTGTGTGTGTGTGTGTGGGTCCTTGTGTAAGGATTATATTGTATCTATAATACTCGAAAACGGGATGACCTTTTTAAAAGCCATTCTAAACAAACGCGCACTAAAACTATGATTGGACATTGTGTACGGAATTACAGCCCAATAAGCGTCCTGCTACATTACAAGGGCTTTCGAAACCATTTCGACCAGGGAACAATATTTGGCAAGAGATAATAAATGTTTGATCGATTGCATTTATTATGACCCTATGACTGATTTTGTACACCAATCTGCTAAATATATGTCTATTAATAGTGCCTGCAATTGATATCAGATGTAAGTCTGTCAGAGAATATTGATACGCCCTATAGTATGCAATTTTTTCTTTAATATTTAAATATGTTTAGTATTTATACATGCAAATATTCTAAAAATAAAATCGTTCCTCTCAATGACACAGGATGTCAAAAAGGGCCTCTGTAATTGAGGGAAGCAGGTTCAGTTGATTAGAAGGCAGGTAAAGTAAGTGAGGTTTTTTTTTTTTTTTTTTTTTTTTTTTTTTATTCATGAAGAACGGCCTGGCCGTATTGCTAAGTAAGTGAGGTTATAAGTAAAGAAATTTTAGACGATCAACCAGGATTGAAACGTCTAAAAGAATATTGGTAGGGCCAATTTATTCTTATTCATTGCTTTCTCTAGCTGAACAAGACAAAAAATACTACTTCTGCTAATAAAGACTCTGGTTAGGCATGAGTTGAAACGCACGATCATTTAATCATGGCGAATGATCATTCACAGCAAACTTCCACCAACTGAGTGCAGATGCAATTTCTACTACGCATGTCATATTGCTACTGAAGACTTTGAATAAAGTGAGTTCTCAATCAACCTGTAAACTTCATCCATTTCTACGAACATTATTGACCATAAAACAGCAGATCGAGCGGTCCGGTGGCCGAGGCGATAACAGCGCCGGTCTTCACACGGCGCCGGGGCCGACCGGGGTTCAAATCCCATCCTGACCGCCTCCCCGTACGCAGGGCTGACTACTTTGCTCCGGGTAAAATTAAGTCACAGAAAGCCAGAAATGGCAGGCCAAGCTCTCTCGAGGTTGTATAGTGCCAACGAAGAAGAAGAAGAAGAAGAAGAAGAATAAGAAGACAGCAGATGTCGACTACCTCTAATGGATCCCAGATGCTGATGGAGACCAAGCAGTAACTCGATGTTAGTTGCCATAACGGCAACGGTCTTCATACATCAGAACGGGTCGAAGAAGGTTGCAGAAGCTTATTTCATTGCAGACTATTACCAATATACAATAACTGAGATATTGCACGAGGATGGACGAGATCTCAAGGACAAATGTCAGAGGAAGAAATTATGGTCCATGGAAGATTTGTGAAACGTTAACCATCCTCACGATAGTGCAACAAAACTAGGTTAAGCTCTCTTATGAAGATACCTGATCTTGATTGATATCCGATCTTAGTATCTCGTAGTATATTTGAGAAATATAACTCTGAGAAGGAGCGGCCCGGTGGTGGAGGCGACAGCGGCACCGGTCTTCATCTGGCAGGACCGGGGTTCAAATCCCATCCGGAACGTTTCCCCGCTTTAAGTCTAGAAAGCCAGAAATGGCAGGCGACGACTTAAGAGGTCCTTAGTCCAAGGAAGAAGAAGAAGAACTCTCAAGATATTGAGAGTGCTACGCTTCCATAAAAGATCATAATTCTCTTTACATACTTAAGATGATTCCCAATAATACAATGCAAATGTATGATATTTCTGACTGCAAAGCAACCTTCACAACTACAGACTAAGGGTTTTCAATCGCTCGAACGATTCGATCGGTTACATCGATTGATGCCAACTGACACAACATTGGAAAATTATGGTTAAGTCTTACCCACCCCTATTATAAAAGTAACATAACCACACTTACCTGTTTCACTGCTTTCCTGCTATTTCAGCGCTCCACAGGAATCTCCAGTGTCGCATTAATTACATCCAGCTAGCTGTACGATGAGGCGCGAATGGACAGTTTTCCCGCGAAAAGCTACTACCCCACTGCACACACACAAATACACATACGCCAAACAGGCTAATAATAGACACACGACGAACGTTTTAATTGGGCACGATTTTCTCTTCAGCCTATTTTCCCGTGTAGGAGCTTTCCTTCGATGTGTTCAAAATTTCGGACAATATTTTCCAAAATGAAAAGTGTGAAATTTCGCACTCTTTGTTTACTCACTACCACTTCTTTTCCTCCGCTTGGACGGCTTTTCTTTCTACGAAGTGAAATGTTTTCCTCCTCGTAATTCGTGCCCTTCGTCGCGTTTCCTCCCGTTGGACAAGCTGTTTATGAGTTTCCACGACGTTTCTATCGTAAACACACGGACATTACACGGGCCCCCACAAGGCTTTGTTGGTAGTGGTGGGCTTTCACGTCTCTAGGCAGCACCAGATGATTCGTCCAGCGAGGGAAAATGCCAATGGAAAGTGTACAGCACGCTTTGGCTGGGTGTAGTGGTGCTGAGCAGTGAGAGTGGTTTTCCCACACACGAGGTGCGTACGAGGGATGCTAGTACACTGGCACACCAACACTAGTAAAGTAGACGTATGGTTTACTAACACCACCGTACGGCTGACAGCGAGCGCATGGTTCCGGAATCACACACTGTTTTCCTTGTCATGGATGGCTTGGTGAGCAGCTTGGTTCGACCCCAGTTCTCACCCACGGAACCGTTGCCCGCCGTGTGGTGAAGACTTTCACCGTCTTTCACGGCGTGTTTGTGTGGACGCGGTTGTGCGCCTTGTATCTTGCGTGCGAAGGTTTCGCCTTCAAACACGTTCACCGCAAACGACGGTAGTACGGTCGCCAGGAAGAGGACAACACACGGGGAACACAAACAAACACACGAAACACAGATCCCCCTCCCTGGGACAGCAGGCAGGCGCACACGACACGTGAGCAACGACACGCACGACCTTTCTCCCTATGACACAAGGGCTTTTACACCGCTTTTCACTGGCACCGTCACCGACCGACCGAAAAATCACTGTACGGAACCGCACGGAATTTGGAGCAGCAGCCACTTTTACGGGTTTTTCACGGTCCGGCCAGCGTCAGCGGACACCTTGCGCGTGCGGTTGGCGGTTGGGAAGGTAGGGTGGACGCGGGCAAACGCAAAACACAAGAACACTGAAAGCGGAGAGCACAACTAACAGCAGGCAAACAGTAGCACGAGCAGAGCGAAAAGGTACCGCCGACGGTGTCAAACCGAGGAACTGTCAAAACGCTGGTCCGGAGTGTGCGTGTGTGGGTGAGTGAGTGAGCACAGCTGGGTCGGTGTGCGTGAGTGCCCACACCGGGAACACGCACAGCACGCTGGCGGTTGTTCCGGTGTGTGTACTTTTGTTCAACAAAGGAAATCCTTGATTCCGGGAAAATAGTGTGAAGTCGAGACACCGGCGCTTAGCGAAGACACGCACCAGCGTCCTGTTGGTGTCCAGGATAACGCTGAGAGAGCTGTTTCACTTTACTCGGTTAATATTGAAATTGGGATTTTTTGGCGTTATAACTAGCTACTCAACATATTCGTTGCACTATAGTTTCTTCAATTTATTTAATAATGAAAGGAAAGTACAAGCAGCGTCATTCAAAAACGATGACGTCACCAGTTGAGTGATTCAAGAGCACTGACTTCATCGGATGATTTACTCTTAAAGTTCCGCGGATTTATAGCTCCTCTTCCCAATCAAATATCATCAATTTTTAGGTTCTGAGAAATTTAAAATTCCTGTTGGTATAAATTCTACAGGAAAAACTGCTTTCTTTACCCAATATTAGGTTGAATAAAGTGGAAATAAATGTGCCCTTTCTATTGCGCATGTCCGAAACGCGTGAAGCATTGGAAGTGTTGAGTTCGGATGGCAATAGCGGAACATATCTTAATGCTGGACAAACATAGGGAGTATGGATATTGCTCCCAGAAGAATCCCCTGAACAATGTTTTACAGTGTACATCAATGACGTCACTTGTACTAATAAAATAAAACAGGAGATAGGAGCATCCTGTTCTAAATACTGTTGCTCACGTGGTGTACAACCAATGTTCCTTCGTGAAACTAAACAGAATTTGAAGCCAAAAAAATATCCTGAATTTCAATTTTAATCATTAGGAACTGAAAGTTTGCAGACGAAACCCTAATGTACTCATAAACCATTAAACCAGTCGTCTGGTCGATTTTAGTACAAATTCTTCAGATAAATTCTACGAAAATAAGATTTTAGAAATCTGTTCATGGTGATACATGTTTAGCTCCTTTTTAGCTAAAACAAAGCATCAGAAGGACTTCCTAATACTCACCGCACCCAGCAAACCATCTGTCTGGAAGGAGCATCCCCAGTCCGAGGAAAATGAACCCAAAGTGAACACGGTTCGCATACGGGTGGACATAAAATAAAATCCAACTAGCGCAATCACATTGACCATAAACCGGAGCAGTTCGGGTTATGTTTATTTCCCTTTCGGTTCGGTAAAGGAAATGGCGAACTCAATTCGACAACTGGAGGTAGTAGAAGACCTCACTCTACCGATTCGCCGCCAGACCATCGGACCCATTTCTATGGTAATTTGATGGTGTGGAGTTTGAGACACTAGCGCGAAAAAACTCCTTCGTAACACCACTTTCACTTCTAGTGAAGGAAGAATTTTTTAAGCACTAGCTGAATGACCGACGGAAGAGATCTTCGATATTGTGCGTGCGTCATTGGCGGACACGGAGCGAACGATCCGATGCCGGGTGCGTTTGAACCTTCGAACAACGGCCAGGTTATCCCTAACGTTCGAACCGGTACGTGCCGAAAGTGTCCACCGAGCGGATTGAGGCCGGTACAACCGGTACTTCATTTTACGCTTTTCCTGCTCAAGTGTGTTTGTTTACTCATCAAGCAGCTTCGGCTTTCGCATAAGGTTCTGTCACTAAACGGAGCACGGTCCACTAGACTAGACGTGTCTGGCGCTCGGGTTTCTTCCAATGCTAGTTTTAGTGCCAAATTTCGTTTTTCCAGCACAACCGAAGAAGAAGATCTTCCTGTTTTACGATCTTGTTCGGGGCAAGACACGAATGCCCCCGGAAGAACCCGCAAACTCTCTGGCTCGTTGGAGACCATTCTGCCACAACCAGACGTACGCCTACACCGGAGAGTGGATGTCCTCCAAGCAAGAACTCGGCACCATGGGAAGTCATTTTTGTGCCATTCTACGACCGTGATGGTGGGCCACAACTACAAGGCATTCTATTGGATTCTTGATTTGGCCCTTGACTTCCATCGTCCCAAGCTTCGTTCGCTCAAGAACAAATGCGAAGCCCTCGCACATGTTGTTGGTGAGGCCTTTTTTTATTGTTTCACCTCCAACCCCAGCAACGCGTTCTCCACCGTTCTATTTATTCGGTTTTATTTTCTCAAACATAAATTTTTCATCAGCTTGTGCAAACACACACTCACTGGCAGCAGGGCTTCAGTGTAGCGTCCCCTTCCTGCATGTGATTCCAGCGCTGCTCGTGTGCAACAACTTCCCGAAAACTCCTCCAAATCCCTGCCGGGCCCAGCATTAGTACTAAACCTGCAAACCCTCCACGATACCTTCCCATCACCAGGGCAAACAACCGGGGCCAGTTGCCGTTTAGTTCTTTCCCAGTCCACCCATGCCCAGAGAGTACACCACAAGCACCGGGGTTGGTTTTCAGATGAGTGCAGTGACAAGTATTTTTTCGTGTTTCTTCTTTCAACAGCCGGCTCGCGCCCACTCATCCCCGCACAAAAACCAGCAAAACAGGGACATAATTGAGCGTTGCGGGAAAACAACAAGGGGGAAAATGCACGTACACACACATCACGGAGGAAGCGGAAAAAAGGACAACGGTGCGTGAGATGATGAAAGTGATGGAAGAAGCGGTGTACGGACGGTGTGGAAAGGATCCTGATTATCTCATTTGCCCTTACAGTGATGCCTTTCTGCTCGGTCTCAGGGCCGGGTATCGGTAACGTATGCTGTGGCTTGTACGTAGACGCTACACTCGTTTAGGGAGCGTTGGTGGTGATGGGGTTTCCCTGCTTTTTCTTTTTGGCTCTCTTCACTATATTCTCACACCCTCACGGACGAGTGGGTTTTGAGTGCGCGAGAAAGATTGAGATGCATTCAGGTACAACAATTGAAAGGTTAAGTACTACACAAGGTGAGATTTTATCCGTGAGGTTGATATTTGGCGTGAGGATATGAGCAGTACATCGGGCACAAATTGCATAAGGGTTTTGATTAAAAAAATGGGAAAGTGTTTATTTTCCGATGGAAACCAAGAAAAGTTTTACCGTAATTATTAAATCTTCTCAGGAAGAGCTCTAGACAATGGAGCGACCATCTCAATTTAATTTATTTGCTTTATCTCTCGACAAGCTTAGTTAGTTTTCGCAGACCGATCGCAAACTTTAGCTTAAAGTAATTTTAGTGACCAACACTAGAACTCGGAAAGGACCTATTACCGTCATTTGCTGAAAAATCCATAAGGAACCTTGAAAATGTCGTCAAAATTCATTCATCATTTAGATATTTAAACATCCATTAATTTTAATCATATGTTCGTTAAAGACCTAAAGTGTTTCTTACTATCCTTCCTCACTCCTATTTTTAATTCTCCGAAGCACACAAAGCAGTGGCAGATCAAACTCTTTGATTCTTAAGCCGATGAAAGGTGGAGGTCTCTAACGAGTCGAATCTGCTGTCTGGGCCAGGGTAAGCGGCGGAGTTGAAAAAAAATTCTATCTTGCACGTAGAAACCGTATGAAAGGGAGCCAAAGACGTTTAATAAAACGATTTAAAAATATATTCTCGTTAATCAATGTTATTATAGGTACGGTGGTGGCCGAGGCGACAGCGGCGCCGGTTTTCACACGGCAGGACGTTACTTTGCTACGGGTAAATTCAAGTTACAAAAAGCCAGAAATGGCAGGCTGAGACATCTCAAAATTCTAGTGTCAAAGAAAAATAAGTGGTATAGATTAGTGATTGCATGGATGAATTTGGATGGACATGGATGAATTATGCATGAGTCAATTGTTAGAAAATTGTCAAAATAAGCGTTAGATTTCAATTTTATTTTCAAACTTTGGGTTTTATATTTTTTACAACTTGCTAGGATACAAATTTTAGCTATCTTTCCTAGACCTTCTTTTATCTTAAAAAGAGCTGTTTATATAGTTTTATTAAGGACGGTACGAATACTCTAATGCAGTTCGATTCCCTCGGGCGGTCGGGTGGCAAGTGGAAGAAGAAGATACCTATGTCGAAATGTGAACGGGGACCCCAGCAAGATGTCTTAACCTACGGGTTCTATCACATGGTTCTACCCATAGCTACTCATACAAAGCAGATTTAAATTGACTTATTCGAGAGTATTTGTTTTAAAATTCCAAGTGAAACAAAAATTGAAGATCGCTGGTTTTGTATTTTAAAATAGAGATAATTTACCTCTGCGTCACTCTATGATTTATTGATAAGAAAGATTTGGGAGAGCCATCATTACACCTTATAAAGTTAAAATAATGAATTGGATTGGACTTTGCGCGTCAGGAAATGCAGGCTCAGCACTTTGTAGGTTGTAGAGCCAAATGAAAAGAATAAGTAAACGACTTCAAAGAAGATTTTAACAATCAAGGCAATACTTCAAAATAATAGCGAACTCCTCCCTCAGACTAAGGAGCATAAGGTAGAGTGTTCGATAGCCGAGGAACTACTGAGCCGGTCTTCACACGACAGAACTGGGGATTAAATCCGATCGCGACCACCTCCTCGTACCCAGCACTAACTATTTATCTAACTCAAGTAACAGAAAGCTGGAAATAGCAAGCCAAGATCTCTCGAGGTTGTAGAGCCTCGTAAAAAGAGTAGCAGTGCTTGGTGTTTCTGTAATGCCATATCTATTCAATCAAACATCAGATTTCATCTAAGATTCTAAGTAACCTCTCTGAATTAAGTCCAAGTTTTTAATACTGATTTAATATAAAGATTGATTCTAAAAATGTTCGCTGACCTTAAAAATTATTATCAACTTTACACCTTACGACGAAATATTTTTACTATGCAGCTTCTCCCGCAAATAAGTGGAATAACCCCAAAAATTGCCTATTTCAAGAATCCTAATTATGAAGATGTTCCTTTCATTCTCCAGCCAGAATGACAGCGAAAATAATAAAACACAATAAATTTCGCTATTCATAGGACGAAAAATATCACAACGACCCGCCACTTTCCACCGACAATGACAGGCACAAAAATACGCACGCCGCTTCCTGTTCCGTAAGTTCCGATAAGTTAATTAATTCCTCGCGCCTGCCGGCAAATCAACATCTCAATGTGCACGCAAAAAGACCGAAACTGTCCAACCAACCTGTCACCCGATTTAACAACGCACCACTCGCTGGTCACCTGGGAAGAATAATTATTTGCAACACACACTGGCACCAGCGAACACGAACTCCGAACGGATTTTGTCTTAACTTTTAATTACAAAACTTTACGCCACCTCTTCCTGCCGTACTGCAGGGAGTTTAATAAGCACGGTACGGTAAGGAAAATCAGGTGGGAAAAGCTGCTTTTACGTATGCAGCCACCGTTCGCCGATGTCATGGGAATTTTGCGTAACCGGTGATGACATTTCCCTTTATTCAGTGAGTGGCCAAAGTGTCCAGCAGAAGAGGCGAGTTACATTCGTGGTAAGATTGGGTAGGCTTTACCAAGAATCAGACATGATTTGGATAGGATTTCCACTAAATGTTACATCTTCCAGCTAACGAAGAGTAATGTTTTGTTCGCGTTTTGGGAAAGGATACTTGGTCTAACCCTCCAAATCTCTCCTAATCATCTCAAATCATGCCCCCTACCCATGGCCCGTCCCACCAAATCACCGATACGGCGTAACGGTCCGGTACCATTTAAATCCATGTTTGCTTTTTGCTAATGTTATGATAAACTGCAAAATGATCCGCCTTTTTGTTGGCCGGCCACAAAGCCACGCGTAACTTGCTCCGGAAACACGATTAATCTTTATTTTTTCCCATTGAGCCTCCAAAACGTACCATTCCTGTGCTGCTGCTAGTGCTGCTGCTGCCCGGCTGACAAATTGGATGTCTACGGAATTGAAAATCATTTAAAATGAAACCAACCCTCTAACCGAGGCGCGTCTTCTTTTCACGCACAAGAAAAAACTCCCACAAAAAAAGGCCCATCCCGTCTAGGAAGCGAGGAAAGGGAGAAGGAAAACGCACGATCTTGCTTCATATTTTATTCATGGCGTGCAAGTGGTAAAAATTCGGTACTTTTTTCATATTACTTGCCGGATGCTTTTTGACTGCCCTCTTTCACTGCCACCCGCGGTACAAGGCCTGACGTCTTCTGTGGGATGTAAACCAAATTACGTTTAGTCCGTTTTTCTTCAGTAAAAAAAAAATGCATCCGTTGCGTTGCGCGTTACTGGAGGAGAATGGGCGAGCCCTGCCCGTGTGCGGTGACAACAGAACTGGTAATGCTCAATTTGCATTTCGTTACAGGATAATCTTTCGCACACACACACACATCATTTTGCCAAATTTTGACCTAAAAGGATCGAATAAATTCATAGACCGTACCGTATGTTAGCCATTGCGGGCATAATGTGACATTAATAACAATTCTGTTGCGGGCTGATGAGCTTTGGTGTAACGGATGTTTTTATCGGATCGAATCGAGGTAGCTGCATAATGTTACAGTTTTGGGGTGTTATATCGAAAACTCATTAGCAGTGTTCATAAAAGGCCAGCTTTTTTGCCAGCTATATGGAGTTAAAAGATACCTTATTAAGAGAGTTAGATAGTTTTTTTTTTATCGTTCTAATTGGAAGTTCATTTTTAGTTCCATTTCTCTATTTTTGTGCAGATAAATTTGTACTTATTATTAGTATAGCTTAGTATCCAAATTAAGCTATAAAACCTTTGAAGCTCATAGCCAGAGCTGGGCATTACAGAAAATGGACTGAAGTCCTCGGATCCTTTGTTTTATGATTCTTCGATCAATGCCAGTCAATCGAGCAGATATCCAAAAGAGGGTTTACACTTCTGCTTTAATGATTTAGGAAAGCTTCTGTCCTGCAACCAATTTCAGTTGATAATTTTAACCCATAGTCTTGACAAAGCGATCGCAATCTTCTTCTGAAATACATTACTATTACAGGGACGAATGGCATATATTCTATTTATCTAAATCAGAAAAGAGAAACAAACGCCAACCTGTATGCAATACAATCTATAAGTCGCCTGTATTTATACAATTCGCAAACTGTCATTAACCTGATGGTTCTGAAAACTCTTCACAGTATAAGTTGATAGTCATAATTAAATATAAAAACCGGGAATAGCTAATGATACCGTGAAACAATAGGGCCATTTTATAGCAATAAACCTTTGCAGGCTAAACATATTGATAAAAATTGTCTAATAAAATTATATAATAATAAAGACATATCAATTATCAATTAAAATTAATTTCAAGAGCTAAGAGTGTTCTTTCTTTACTTTAAGTTAACTTGATCATCATACAGAGTTCGGTTGCGTTGTTGCGAAAGAGTGTCGAAAAATCGATAGTGAGAAGGGTGGATCACATGGCCACGTAGCCACTCATCGGGGTCGCGTTGCTTATGTCGCTAGACAGACTGATCGTTCAAAACGTATCGATGTTCCTACGGTTAGTTAACTCACATTTTCTGTTTTCTTCGTCAAAATTGTGGTAGGCACCCACACTTTATTCTCAAGAACGTAGTCACCAAACTATAGTCAGTTCAGTACGTAGTCATTGCAGACGTAGTAAACATAACAAAGTCTTTAAAATTTATTGCGCAGACCATCAACATAGAAAGCTGATACTTTGGGTAATTTGAAAATTATTGCTCTCCTTAGGACACAGAAAACTCATTTCATATAATTTATGTCTAGTGTCCAACATTTTCGACTAAAAAATGCAAAGAATTTTTAAATTAGGCAGAGACATGGTGAATAAATCCGTACAACTCCGATTTTTAAACTTGCTTATTCGAACAAAGATTCAGGGCTTGCAATAAATAAATGAATCTGCAGCAGAACACATCTATATTTCAGTTGTCACCTCTAAAACTATTCCACACGACCTGACCGAAGTTCAAATCCCATCTTGACCGTTCCCCTGTACTGTTATCCAACTACGTTGTATCTTTAAGTCTACTTACTTACTTACCAGGCGCTACACCCGTTTTGCGGTCTTGGCCTGCTGCAACAACCCTCGATACCGCTCACGGTTTAGCGCCGTCGTCTGCCAATCCATTATCCTGGCCGTTCTGACGGACGCATCATGACCATCATTCTCCATCTCAATTTGGGCCTACCACGACTCCTCTGTCCGTGTGAACGGCCTAAAAGCACTTTACGGACTGTGTCGTCCAGTGTCATTCTTATGACGTGCCCAGCCCACAAGAGCCTGGCGAGTCTAATACGCTACACCACGGTGAGATCATCGTACAGCTCGTAGAGTTCGTTGTTGTAGCGGCTCCTCGATTGTCCTTCCACACATACGGGGCCAAAAATCCTTCTGAGCATCTTCCTCTCGAACGCGGCTAGGAGGATTTCGTCACTTTTGGACACATGTTCTGTACAGTCCAAGCTTCGTCCGTCGCGACAGATATTTATAGGGGAGAAGTTTCCTCAGGCTGTATGAGTATGACCGGTTGGCAGCCAGCACCCTTGCGCGTAACGCAACATCAGTATTGTTGTCGGTGCTGACTTTTGACCCTATATAGGTGAAGTTTTGGACGACTTCGAAAGTTACCTATCTGTACATCACTCCAGCGTAAATCAGTGTTTGTTAGCAGGGCCGCTGGTAATGCCACCATCATATTGCTTTTCGTTTCGTTGATCTCGAAACCGAGGATTCCTTCGGAAAGGATGCTGCTACATAGGAGAGCCTCAAACCAATGATGTCTATGTCATCAGCGTATTCCAGGATCTGGATTGACTTATAGAAGATGGTCCCCAAAGTTTCCACCTCCGAGTCACGGATGGCTCTCTAAGTCTAGTAAGCCAAAAATGACAGGCATGACCTAAGAGGTCGTTAGCCCAAGAGGAGAGAGCGAGAGAGAGACAGAGAGATAGTTGATGTCGAAAACCTTCTTAAAAGCCTCTTTTCCTACTTCAATTGTCCATTCAGTAATGGGAGGTTTCTCATAGACATTTTAAACAACAGATTAGATACTATTAGATCGATCGTTGATTAAGGATGGTTAAAATTTAGAGTGTTTCATTTCTATCCTTTTTTTAAGTGAACCATTGAAATGAGAAATTAGTAAATTAATTAAAACATTTTTTAATAATTAATAACAAACTTTATTATAAAAGACTGGAGCAGCATACGAAGCAGCAATCAATTTAAACCCTCCATCATCACAGACGCGTAAAAAGAAGCACCACATTTTAAAAATACACCTGCTAATGATAGGTGAAATGTCCACCGGCAGCGTTTCGGCTGCCGTGATTCGGCTCGTTCGCCACCATAAATCAAAACCCATTTCTCCGGCACATTAGCAGTGTTGGAATGTTGCCTAGCACTTTGAAGACGGCGATCGAAGCATCGAAGGAAGAGGAATGTTTTTGGTAAATATTTTCCCACCGCTGTTCGTTCGCTCGTTCACAGATCCGGCTCATAAATAATCCTTCTTTTTTTGCTGTGCGTTAGAACAGAGGCGAGCAGATTATTTCCGCCCATATTGCGTACGAGAACAGGTGTGCACTAGCCAAAGAAACAAACAAAAAAGCCCCTCGTTATTTCATAATCTCACAGTAAAAACGCACCCCGAGAAAAACACCGAGCTCAAAGTTGTAACGATTTCGAGAGGAAAAGGGTTTCCGCACACAACCTGATGATTTAATTTAACGCTTCCGACGCTTGCCGTCGTGGTCCTAGTGATTACACGGGTAAACGTTTTGTCATAACGTTCACAATTTTATCTCACTGTTTTCGGTGACCTTTTCCCGCTTAGTTGCGTTTGCGTTCGGCGCTTAAATTATACTTCTGCAGTTTTCATAAATCATTGCCACCATACGCTACGCCAGAATCGCCGCTCTGTTCAAAGCTTTACCCCGGCTGGCTTGTAGTAAAAAAACGTGAAAGCGATTTTTGAACCATTTTAAGACAGTGCCGGAACTTGGCGGGATGCGAAAGAAAAATTAGCTTACCGAGAGACACTCGCAACAGGGTCCCATAAATTCGACGACGTTAGGACGGTCGGGTCTGCGGACATATCGCTAATCGAATGACTTCAAGGGTGGTACAGAAAGGGATGGAGCAGCGAGGCGAGAAGGTAAACGTTTTTTTGGCACAGAACTCCAACTCTGGTAAGGAATTTATTTAAGATTTTCTTGCCAGCCAAGACTAATGATCGTTCCGTTTCTCATTATTCGTTCACCAGCGTTCCGCTCTTAACCTGGATCAATAAATCCTAACTAATTTGCTTCTTCTTAAAACCCCGCTTTTTCTACGCTTCTTTTTCCACCAGGATGCACTTTGACTTTCGTTGTAGAAGCATTTGTCAGCAGCCCGCTTAAAGAAAGCCACTCGAGTGTCCCATATACAAAGAGCAAAACTGAGAAAAATCTTTCCAATCTCCCATCAATAAACCATACCGACGATGCAAAACCGTTGGTGGTGATGGTTCGAGGTTTAATTTTTTTTTCTTCATTTTCACTAGTGCATACTTGTGAGAACAACTGGACTTCTAATGCAGCGCAAGAAAGAGGGAAAAAAAACGGAAGTCACTCGAAAAAGCACCGCAGGGCCTTTGTCGTAAATGAACCACTTTGTAGCCTCTGCTTTCGCATGGATGTTTGGCCCGGTGCCAGATTTGCTGCCGAACCGTTTGCTTAACTAGCCAGAAACGACGAGCCGTACGAACCGAGTCCGAGGGATGTATGGAAGCTAGCAGACCTAAGGGCATGCTGATCGTTTGATTTCATTTCTGGCACTACCCATTCCAACTGCCCAAACTTATTGGAGGACTTCCCGAACGAGCGAAAATGGTTTAAAAAAATTCCACCCGTAGCCGATGGCACACAACTGATGGCAACAGTCCGAGGAACAGTGCAGCAGTTCACACACCGCTTGTTTAATTGTTTTGTCGAAAGCACTCACGGGAATTGGATGGGATGGCCAGGTGGTGATTATTTTCCAATGACCCACCCAGAACAGTCTGCTCCAGAGTGGATGCAGCAAACGGGCGTGCTTTTGTAACTTGTGGACACTTTCTTTGGGGATGCTCGCTGAGTGGGACAACCGGAAGAGAAACACGAAAAAAAAAATTCATGATGAATAATTCAGCAGAGAATTGTTCTTAATGATGTGTTAATGTTAACAGGCTGTTCGTTTGCAAAATGCTGCACGAAGAACTCGCATTCATTCTAAATTGTTCTCAAATGGTATAACAGAGTTTGAGGTTATATCCTACCTACCCTGAGGATGTGTTGGACAACTGGAAGGCCACTCACACAAGAGCAACATTCGCACGTACCACCTTGAAACGGTCCCTGATTTATGTGCCCAGTTATGATTGATTGGATTTTTATTTCCATCCCCGGACCCTTTATTTGCTTGCGACAGGTTTTTGGAGGTTGTCGCACTGCAGACCTTTTGCTTTCGGAGGGGGGGGGGGGGGGGGGTTATATTTCCCTGCCTAAGCCGTACACCGTCAGCATCAATCGTAATCGTTCTCACCAACATCATCATCATCATCATCGTCGTCGTCGTCAGACTGATCCTTAAGGGATTGCTCCTACTGCACACTCATACACGAGCTCAGTAAATGGACACAAACATCACACAACGACACCATGGCTGCAAATAGAAGGGCAAAACGGGAAAATATCATTTGTATTGCTGCAACTTCACCAGTAGCGTCTGCTGCACCTTGACCGTACTGAATAACTTAAGAAAACTTCATCTTCTTTTTATCAATTTTTAGAAGGGCATGTGTTGTTGCTACTTAGAAACCATACCACACAAGAGCTTTGATTTGAAATAAAACACATACATCATAACGGTGGACGTAAATGATATCGTCTCCGGATCTCATCGTCCATATGAACCTCCCCAACTAAAGCCCAACCGTCATGAAATAACTTCCAAATCGTGTCCAGGCGCAAAACCAATATCATTATCCCTGACAGACCGACCGCCACAATAATCTGAAGGACCGACCTCCAAATCTGAAGAAAAAAAAAAACATTGGAAGAAAATTGGGACGGTCACCAGAGAGTTTACCATCGCCATCATCAGCATCATCGCCATCTCTTTCGGACTGAGTGCAGCACCGAACTGGGAGCATCATAAACGTGTACATGCACATCACTTCGGCTCTGATTTATTATGCAGCCGATATATTCCATCTGGTCTGCACGGTTCGGGAAGCAACCCTCTCTCTAGGGAGAGAGGATTTCATTTTTTTCTAGGAACTTAGTACACCCTGTACTGTTTTCTAACCTACAAACGGATTAGTAGGAGTAGTACCGCACATAAAGCATAAGCTTCTTTTGGGGGAACCGAAAATGTCGCCACAAACAAACCATTCGCATTGCTTTGATCAGGATTGTTTTGGGTTTATTGAAGGATCATAGCGTCGAATAAAAACCGAACACTAAGTGGTCTAACACTCATGGGAAATAATCAAAACTATATCGTATTTTTACACATTTTGTCCTTTAATGCAAATTCCTCTTTTTGAGCGATCGCTTCGTCTTGAGAGGTACCGGGAGTATTCGAACGGCGTGATATAAGACTATATTTTATAATCTGGAACTGGAAGTGAAATCGCTCTTATTAAACTGAAGCTAACTATGCTACTTCAAACAGTGTTGAAGATGTTAGCCAAGACACCCACCTCAGTCTCAGTTACCAAGAACCCGTTCATCCGTGCTATAATCAATTAGTAACCCGGATAAAGCAATGTGTTGATGGCATTGATGTCAACCAAAGTAATTTAAAATATTTTCTTCTATCTCTTCCATCTTCTATTGCTCTCAATTTTAATAAGAGACATGGGATGTCCGAACTGAGATGAAGCACCCGTTGCGTCCACCAGAAGGCCAGAAGGGATATTGGACTGTGAGGCAACGGTGGTAGACCGTGAGCGGTATCGAGGACTTGTGTGGCAGGCTAAGACCTCGAAGGGACAGATCGCATAAGAAGGTAAGTTAGTAAGTAAGTAAGTAAGTAAGTAAGAAAGTAAGTAAGTAAGTAAGTAAGTAAGTAATTTAAATCATTGTTTTCTAAAATGCACGATATAGCAATACGGCCAGGCCGTTCTTTATGAATAAAAAAAAAAAAAAAATGCACGATATAAAAGGTTCTTTCTAATAAAATAAAACATAATTATGTTACTTACAAAGAAATACTTCAGAGAAGATATACCACCAGCTGCGCTCATTTTGAGACCTTCCCTCTATTGCAACGCCATAAACCTACTTTGTAGCTCATTCGTTATATTTGCCTTTCTAGTACTACTACCCATTAATTCCAAATCGCAATGTACGTAATAAAAGAAATCCCGCAGCTACTGTACGCACGACACACACTGTACATCACCAAAGCCAACCGCATTAGGCTGGGCTACATTAACCAACAAATCATCAAGCATCATCTACCTAATAGATCGCTAAAATCAAATAGCTGCAGTACATAAATTTACCACCAGCCGTCAGAAGGCCCGCTCGCTTCGGGTTTCAGTTTATATCTCCACCAAAACACTGCAAAGACACGCACGGAATATACAAACGGGGCCCCGGGTCATCCAAAATACGACACATACGCGCAAATTGTGACACTAAATGGATTGTTTATGGTCCTAACGTGATTAGCGTGAAACTACACCTTTTCTCACAGGCAAAAAAAACCCCGAGTCCGATCCATTACCGATGGTTGTAATGGGCAACCCGGGAAGCGCTGCAGCGCTTGTTTGATGGACCGGTCCACAGTAAGATGAACATCCTAGCTTGTCCTTTTTTTTATTGCAAACCGATCTTAATCCAGTGTTGCTGGAAGCTGGTCGTAAAACGGACGCCACTTCTTTACCATCGGTGTGTCCTCGGGAGCGTTGATGATACGTTTCCATCGTGGCCGACGTCCCAGTGGACGTCAGGAGTTATGACCTCTACCTAATCCATTCCTGAGGCACCTGGGCAGGATTTGTCGGGGGAGGTCCATATTACTGCACCGGAAGTACGTGTTCGTATCCTGGTGGGAGCATTCCCTTTTTTGATGCAGTTGTATTTTGTTCCTTTTTAATAACTTAACCTATATGAACAAGTTCCACCAACCAGCATCCATGTGTATCCAGGGTTCGAGACATCTTATCCCACCCAATAAAACCTTAAGCAGTCTAGGTACTGCGGCATGTACAAACGGCTCTCCAATCCGACACCGGCAGCTCCAGAAAAACTGCATGCAACGAGTGTCGTAAAACGTGCCAACAACTCAACCTGCATCACAGGATTACCTTTCCATGCTTATTATATTGCTTTGGCCAGGGGGTATTCGCCATCATAAAAATGGCCACCAGTAAGGTGAATGCATAAAAGTGGCTGGACAAAATTACACACGTTTCGGGATTATTTCTGCCTGCCGCTGCTGGCTGGTCTAAAAATGGTGTCTAAACACGTAAAACATAAGTAACGAGTGATTTACTCGACCCCATCTTTCACCGGGACCTGCTCAGGTTCTGGACATCATTGGACATCATTTGGAAGGAAGTTACTGTGTGTTTTCTTTTTTCTTCTTCTTCGGGGAAAAGGGGAAATTCTCCACACCAGCTTCACCACCAGGTTTATGACAGACGGGACGGGCTCTGATGGAAAATTGTGCAAAAGCGTACAAATCGAATGCCGGTGGGCCAAATAAAGAAAAAAAAAACCGAGCAACGAACGCGACTCTATAAAGCCACCGCGTCTCGTCCCGGTCGGTATTAAAGGCGGAAAGTAATTTATGAAGGGGCAATAAAAACTTACAAAAATCATAACATCACATCCAGCATCTTCGCTGTTGAAAGAGGGACGAAAAAGGGGCACGACAACACGGGAAAATTCCATCCAAAACCATCCAATATCGGAAGTGTCGTAGAAGTCGCATAATGGACAAGGAACATGTTACCCGAAGATCATTCGCTTTTCCCGTGCCCAATCCCTACGGCCGGTCGGATAAAGTTAACGAGGGGCGTAAGATTTAACCCGCAAGGAGAGAAAGAGAGATGGGAAAAAGGAGAAAACCCGCTCCTACATATGTTGCGGAAAATGATGGAATTAGTGGCAGCAATTGAGACATCGGCAAACGTGCAAAGGTAGTAAAATGACACGCAACACGACACGGAGAAAAACGCAACGCAAGTGAGAAAATGCTACCCACAGCACTATAACGCATGATTTTCCCGCACACACACACACGCACACACGAGGGGTGTACTCAGCAATCGAATCGAGCATTCCGGGTGTAGGGGCGTACCAGGCTGGACGACACCCTCGACCACACCGTAGAACGACGGGAGCATATTGGGAGAAAGTGCTCGAACAGTGAAAGGCAATAAATTCAAATCCATGAATTAAAAATTCAATAAAAACCAATGTGAACACACACACAAATACGACCCCCCCCGGAGTGTGACCGGTTTTGCGGTTAAGGGTTACGATCGGGAAACACGTGTTTCTCTCGTCGATGCCGGGTATGGTTCTATCACCTATATACGCCTTTTTCTTCGGTCTACCAGAAATACACGGAAGGGAAATGGTGGAAAGTGATTGAATATGTATAAGAAAGCTGATCGAATTTCTGGCAAGCGATGCTATTTTAGTTTTTGCTTTCCCTTTTTCTTTGTGCTTCATTTTGTTACTTGATTTGCGAATGCTGCAGAGCACGTGGCACATGAGTGGTGTAGGATTACGCAATAAAGACATCAAGATGTTACAAGGGGTTGGGCCGGCTTCGAATTGGGTCTTATTCGTTCTTATCCTATCATTTGTTGCTTTATTTGTGTGCGACTGTCCAATTGTGGTGCGCTTCAGCTTGTGGAGTTCCAGTTGAACTAAATTTCGGTTAGGCTCGGCTGCACAGCGACCTGGAATGAAGTTTCCTAAAAATAGATCAAACAGTAAATCGCGTTAATTCAAATTCAAACAAAAAGAGCGGAAAAAACATTAAAATAGATCAGATCAAAATCACTTCCTTAAGGATAATATTTCATCTGATTTCATCCAAGCGAATAAAAATCCTCAAACTTCCTACCTACCAAGAATCTCTAACAATACAATTGCAAGGCTTAAGAAAAAAACTTTGAATCTTCTTGTAGATAATGATGATCATGGCCAGAAGCATAAAAAATAAATCTTTTGTAAATTTCCAAATAAACACATCATCAAAATATATATTTAGAAAGACCTCGTTCAAGCAGAACAGCGTTGAAATGGACCCCACTCTGTCATTCCATTTCAGCTCAAGAGCCTAGCACCATGGTATGAGGAGAGATAACCGAGACAAACACTCAAAAAACATCTACGACAAAGGAGGTCCCAACGATAATAGTTGCTGACTTAGATCACACTACCCAGGCTGTGTTACGAGAGTGGATCTTCCTCACAACTGCTCATAGACAGTCAGCAATGTTCTAATGTAACTCGATCACATACTTCGACTGAACAGCAAATGCCAGTTTCTACCCTACGGAAGTGGTCTGTACTCGACAACGTCATAGGATGCCTACGTTCAACCTCGATCATACATGAAGCATCAGCACTCTTGACTCAGTGGAAATGAAATAATATAAGAGTCGATAAGAATCTGATCTCCCCAGATCCACCCCACGGAAGTTGACATCATTCTACAACCATTCGCCGGAAGTCAGTCTATCCGCCACAGCCCCTTTTGTTGAAGCAACTCATCATACAAATTATACTAACTATGCTGAATGACTGCTGATGTGGCGCTTTTTTAAAACTACATTGTAATAGAAAGATTACCGAGATTTGAGAATCCAACCACGTTGACTGCCTGGTAGCAGAGGCATCGTAAGCAATAGAACAATTGAAAACACCTCCTTTGTCGATACGTTTGAAGTCATTCATGACTTAAACCTTTAAGAATATCGGGGATATGTGTAATAGATACCTATCTCAGGTTCAGATCATCTCCATTAACCGTAGTATTACTTTCCAGATGAACGTTTAGCATCGATACTGCCGGATTTATCTAATATCTAAAGAATAGATGTCTCTTCTCACAAGAAAGAATCTGGTACGACACACAACCATTGTCATCTGAATCATCGAATTCAAGTATCATGCGGTCTGCAATTATGAAAGTCCCACACCCATGAAATCAAAATAATACTATCATGCGAAATGAATACTCACCAGACTTGCATGCGATAGCCCATACATCCGGGGCTACAACATCCGTAATGACGATCCGACAAAACAGATCAAACACAATTTCCCCCCGAAGCATGAAGAAATAATTTAAAAATAAAAGCCTTCGATATACGAAACATTAATTATTGTTCATAACAACTTACAGAAAAATTAATATTATTTAGATGAACATTGCAAAAAAAAAACCGCCACACGATCTATGTAAAGTAGCCCAAGTTAGTCTTCTTCTTCGCTTGCACTTCAATGATCGCCTCCATAAAGTCTTCGTGCGCCACCTCAAACGCCGACCGGTGCAGCGCAATCATGCCCGCCTCCACGCAAACCGCCTTACACTGTGCCCCGTTGAAATCGTCCGTCGAACGGGCCAGCTCTTCAAAGTTCACATCCGGACTAACGTTCATCCGGCGCGAGTGGATCTGCATGATACGCGCCCGTGCTTCATCGTTCGGGTGCGGGAACTCAATCTTCCGGTCCAGCCGTCCGGAACGCAGCAAGGCCGGATCGAGTATGTCCACCCGGTTAGTCGCTCCGATTACCTTGATGTCATCCGACGGCCCAAATCCGTCCATCTGATTCAGCAGCTCGAGCATTGTCCGCTGTACCTCCCGATCGCCGGCCTTGGTTGAGTCGAACCGTTTCGTACCGATCGCATCCAGCTCGTCGATAAAGATGATGGTCGGCGCCTTTTCCTTCGCCACGGCAAACGCATCCCGTACCAGCTTGGCCCCATCACCGATGAACATCTGCACCAGCTGGGGACCGGCCAGCTTGATAAAGGTCGCTTTGGTTTGTGCGGCACAGGCACGGGCTAGCAGCGTTTTACCCGTGCCTGGTGGTCCGTACATCAGCACACCCTTCGGCGGGCGGATACCCAAACGTTCGAATTTGTCCTTGTGTGTCAGGGGCAGCACGATCGCTTCGATCAGCTCCTTGATCTGATTGTCCAGCCCACCGATGTCGGTGTACTGCTCCGTTGGCCGGTCGGTCACCTGCATTGCCTGCACACGTGGATCACGCTCCTTCGGCAGCAGTTCCATAATCAAGTACGTATCCCGGTTCACACCGACCATATCTCCCGGTTGCAGCTTTTCCACATCAACGATTCCAACCAGGGGCAAGAAGCAGGTCTGCCGTGAGGTTGTCTTAATCACCACACTCTTGCACTTGGTCTGCGAATCCCGCAGCACCATCCCGTCCACATGGTCCGACTCGTCCGCCAGCGGATCCATATCCAGCACCTCCTGCACGGTCGCCACCAGGTAGGGTGGCTTACGGTGGCGTGCGATGAATTTGGCACTTTTTTCATTCGCTTCCTTCAATTTTGCTATACGACTTTCTTTGCTGCCGATTTCCTCCTTCATTGTACGTATCTCGTATTCAAGGCGCACGATTTCAGATTTCAGGTCCTCCACGGACAGGGAATCAACGAATGTAATATACTCAGGAATACCAACAAAAGGCTTCACATACTCCATTGTGGGAAGATTTCTGGCACTTTCTTGTAATATGTAACGGAATGTAAGTTGGGCGACTCCACTGAACTAATTCGCACACGCGATAAACAAGAATGAACTGGCACAAAATTTGAATGCTGCGGAATGACAGATGAAAGCGAAGGCAAACAATTTTTTGACAGCTCTGTAAACAAGGTAATTTTTTGAATGTTTATGTGGGAAATTTCTGGATAATTGAGGGTTTTTCGGGAATGATTAATAAAAAGCTCACTTCATGAATATATCATAATGAAACTCACATATGAAAATTAATACGCGCGCTTTTGAACACGTTTCTACCCAGTTAACATTTCAATCATCTAGTATAAACAAAAAACTGTTTGAAAATATCGTTAACACGTGTGTTGGGAAAGGAAAAATGCAATACTATTCCATTTTTTGTTCTTTTCCCTTTGCTGATAGCTCAATACTCAGCAATTTCGTTATTTTATTAAAAAAAAAAAACAATTTATTAAACGATGTTTATTCTGTAATGGAGCCTCTGTTTATTCTGTAAGTCAACAAATATTCCCACTTTCTCATTTGATTTTTAAAACAGAAATTTTAATATGTCTGTACTGTGAGCTTTCAATTCGCACAATCATGATGCAATTTAAATCGTTTTACTTTTTTTTTAATTCTCTTCAGAAACTGGCAATCACCATGAAAAAAAAAACATTAAACTGCAGTAGCAATTTACAACTTTTCAAAATTGTCACCACCGGAGCGGACGGAAACAGATCGACCGGTGCAATGGATCCGAGTAAATGGATTAATAAATACCAAAAGCTGTGGAAAAACTTTTCTTCGACCTGCACACTTCAGACGGGTAAAAACTCATCAAACACAGGAAGGGCTACTGGACTGGTGGCGTCCAGTACCTCAACCTCAAACTTGATCTGCAAAACATACATACCACGCCAGCAACTACGAATCGACCGAAAACCTGCAATCGAATTTTTCTTTCCAATTTTCACTTCCTTCACGAGCAGCGACTACTACACACCGGAGCCGACACACAAAAACAAAGGCGCAAAACGGGATGAAAACAGGATGCGTCAGCATGCGAACGGTTCGTGGGTTGGCGTGTTCGAAAGATTCGCCAATAACACTTATCATCGATCATTCTAATCACGTCCCACAATAACGTCAGCGGCGCGTAGTTCGAACGAGTTTGCAACAGTAGTTTTTCATTTCCACCGTCGCTTGTGCAGCTCCGGGTTTGGGGTTTGGGGTGAAGAAAAACGAAAACTTTCATCTGCGAAATTAAATGGGAAACTTCCGTACTGCTGCTGCTACTGCATTGCCGAAAGGAACGCTCGGTGTCTTCTATGACGGGTGAGTTCTTTCCAATACTTATTTTTCTCGCTCTCTCTCTCTCTCTCTCTCTCTCTCTCTCTCTCTCTTTCTCTATCGCTGAGTTGCTTTCCTCCAGCTGACTCATATCGTTTACGTCACGGTTCGATGCATTCCGGACATTCCAGGCGCAAGCAGCAGGCCAGTTTCCTTCCTTCGATAGTGCTAAAATACTGTTCTTACTGTCGTCATGCCGGAAAATATTCACCGAATGGGGAAAGTTTTCCTTCCTTGCCATGTTCGGTAGGGTGGGAAAATTTGTCCATACATCCCTCCATCCCGATACGCTGAACGGTTCGCGGAAAATTGCCGCCAAACTCATCGACTCTCGGAAGCTAATGGGTCGCCACCCCGGGCTGACCCTAGCCCAATTTTCCTGCAAGTGGAAAGGGCTAGAAGGACAAATTTTGCCGAATGTTTGCTACCACCGTCCAGCGGGCAGAAATGGAAGGAAAAACGAGCATAATTAAGACGACTTTATGATAATTAAATTTGTTATTGATAAAGTTTTGCCTTAACCGTCCCTGTATGTTGCCCTGTGCTGTGGTACACATATCGTTGTCGTCGTCTGTTACTGTGGCACTACTGTCCGGGGTGTATTAGATTGGTGAAAGTGATGTGTGCTAAAATAAACAGCCTCGCTGCTAAGTATGTCCACGTGCGGGCAGTGAGGGGAAGGCTGGACGAATTAGCTGTAATTGCTGTGGCAAATATTCATGAAGGCTAATAGAGGATAAATCGCCTGAATGCTGGAGGGTAAGATGTTGTGTTTCTGTTAGACCATAGACCTATGTAAATGTAATGACATTGTGAGGGGATTTCGATATTTTTATTGGTAAATTGTGTGGCTTATGAAAAGCTTTGAATACCTTCAAAGAGTAATTTTAAAGCACTATAATTAAAAGCAGTTGGAAGAACCTGTTGAAAAGGCTCATTAAATCAAAGAGCCTAAATGTATGCAATTACATGTTTGAATGGTTTTGTAGACGTTTTCCGGCAGGTGTACGGGCTAGAACAACATGGTCAGAATGGATATCTTTAAAATTACAAATGGTAGATCAAAACAATGATTTTTGTTAAAAGTTTAGCTTGCATGAAAGACTTTATAAAAATAAATTGTCTAATAATTGCATTACAGATAACTACAAAAACATTATTTACAAAATTTGTTTCTTAATTTTAGATCCAATGTGAACATAGCAAAAATTAGATCTACCATGGACTTGTATATTTATCATCTAAATTATAAAAGATACTCTTAGTGAATTTTTGCTAAAAAAATATATTGGCAACAAATGAGTCATATTAGGTTTTCCAAAAGAAAAAAATCTCTTCAATCTATTTATCTTCCAGCGCTATCTCATGTTACAACATGCAGAGCCCTAAGCCTATTCATTAAACTAGAATTATTTATTAGCGAAATATTTTTTTGAGAAACCAATAATGTCTAACAGGCATTTGATTCTCGTTATTGTTTAGCTTACTGTAATCCGCCAAGGAAACATCAGCACAAAAAGACTAATCTATGGGATTTTAGTTGGGGCGACGATTTGACGTCTAACATACCAGAATGTCGTTGAGAAACAATTCAGGAATATATATATCCAACTCCAACTGTGACTTCTACCCATACTTTTCTCTTTTTGGGTTACTACTCTGACTCCAATGTGCAAGATTCGGAGTGATAAAGCCACCTGGACCTCAAAGTTTTCATGTAAATACCCCAATTGTATCAACTTCGTTATTCTGCCTAAAAGCTTGATACACGAGCACATCTTTTCAAGCACAATTTCTTGCGCTGCAGCCAAGTGAATTTTAATTCAGAATGTTTGCTTTACATAACAAATATAAAGGATGATAACTTGAATTAATTCGTTATCCAGAGTCGCAATGCATACGTGTGAGTCGGAGAAAGCAATATTTCGCAGTTTAAATAATTATAGCGTTTTAATAACGCTTTATAAAACTATTTTTGTAGGTAACATTAAATATTTTTAGTTAATTTTTCAAAATAGGTAAAACAATATAAAAAAACATAAATATTATAAAAATTAGTGAAATCAACGTCCTTGGCATTGGTAGAACATGTTATTGCATGCATTTAGGCGCTTGTAAATTCAAATTTGTCTTTTTTGTTCTAGAAGAATGGCCTGGCCGTATTGTAAACGAGACATTTTCATGGTATCACAATTTCTTAGATTGTGATTCCCCCTCCCCAGCATCCTCCCCCCCCCCCCCCCTTGACTCTGCTCCTCATCTGATAATTCTTCTTCGTTTGTGACATATGGCCCTGCTATTCGTTGCTACACTAAACTAGCTGCCAATAGTTCACCACAATAAATTAAACTTTCCAATCGCTAATGGTAGCAGCATGTGTGTCCGTCAGTCTTCTGTTGTCTTCCCAGTGATGGTTAGCGCTCTAGTCTGCGATGGAACAATGCTACCCCACTGATGATACATCCCATTCCCTGTTCCAGTTCCTGCTTCATCCAAAACAAAGCAAAGAAACTTCAACCATTACGGAACTGGCATGGGGGTCGGTCGGGCTGGGAACCCTTGGCCACACAGGGTTCCGTTTCGCGATGCGTTACTATTTGTCCCGGATTGTTTCATCGTCCCGCTGCTGTCCGTCTTCTCCACAAGACACACAAAATGTCACCAACCTCTTCGATACAGGAAGTACGCCGGAAAGGAGACGAGATTTCCACACCCACCCCGGAAAACGGACATCATCAGCCTTTTGCAACCGTTGTCCTCCGTCTGGATGGATTTTTGCCATCGTCTCTCCCACCACATCCCAAAACAGTCTCGTGTCATTATTTCAACGGATGGTCGTCGACATATTATTTTTTTTTTTGCTGTGCTGTGTGGCTGCTCCCTAAGGGCACCATGGGTTTGGTGGGAATGGAAATAAAAAAGAAAAGCGCACAGGAATGGTGTGACAGTCAAACGCAATTTTCCTTTCCTCGAGGTCGAGAAATCGAAACCATTTCCGGGGGGCGATTTTCTTTCGATTACTTTTGTGGATTTCTCCGCATGATCCGCCTTGCAAACCGATCCTAGACAACATGACATCTCTCACCCAGCAATCGGCAGTAAGCCGGGGAAGGATCTCACCGCTAGCGCGATTCTCTCGCTGCACTCACGTAGGGGAAATGTTGGCAAAGCAAGTCGCGAACGCTCACTGAAACCAGCAACTTGCCGCTGGCGCCAGACGGACGCGTCTAGTCGGAACGGTCGACCCGGTGGCGCCGCAAAATCCGGAACCCGGTTTCGTCCCGCGAGCTCCGAAACGCGCCTCCTTGCGCAACATGGACCGTGTTTGGGGTGGCCCCAAGAAAGAAGGGGTTTTTCCACCGTCACCACCACTACCCTACCCTGTTGATTAACATGTGCGAATTGGAGCCCGTTGCGATGAGATTTCCACTTACACAGACGTTGTAATAGACCCGGCCCGATTGGGTTTCAACATTGTTTGCATGCTCGTTTTGGCGCCCGCTTCGTTAGACGGGCAAGCGAAACTGTAACGTCCTTGTTTGGGAGCATGCTAAGGGGTTGTTATATTTTCTTGTAGCATTTTTAGGCAATTTTTAGTGCGTACTGGAAGGATACCAATAACCGGTCGTTGTGTTCGTTTTTCGTTTTGTGCAGTGCGTATCTTCTATACGCATTATACGCGACATTAAATTAGGTGAAGGAAATAGTTGTGTTGCTGTTATTTTGTAAGATTAATTACTAAATGCTGGTTTAGTAGCTAAGATACATTTATGATATCTTATTTAAGATGCATTCTCACCACCAGCTTCTCAATAACGAATCAATCATAAACAATTGAAAGGTTCGACCATAATTTCATATTTTACGTGCTTGAGAAAATTGAGACTTGGTTGGATGGATTTTTATATTTTTAAAATTCTTAATAGAAGAAATCTCAATTTATCAATTTCATCTCCACCTCATTACTTATGACCTTCAAACTTGAGTCAATAGATATGAAAGAATTCTAAATTTGATAATGATCCTTTTATTCAGAAGTTAATAACATTTTTTAAAGGATGAAATGAATTGGTTTCTCTGAAATAAAATGAAACAAAATATTTTGGCAACATTTATATAAAAATAAAGTATACATAGTATATGTACTATGAGCTAGGACACTAAAAACTAAAAAATACCTAAATCAACGCATTCGAATCATCTCCATCAACAGATGATTGATGAAACTTTGGCACACACCCAATAGTACATCCTTTTTTATTATTATTTTTTTTTAGCATTCGCAGACAGCATAGAGCCCTTCACTAGCTAATAAACCCCTCTTTCTCTACTTTGATCACGCTCTTGCTCTTAATCCCTCCTGCTTGCGACATCTCGGTTTTGGCTGTGCGTTCCACTGTCTTGAATCTGTCGCATGAGCTTGAAACTTTGGCTCCCGCGGCACCATAAATCTTGCCCCGAAACGGCCAACGCATCTTTCGTCGTTGTGCAAAGAATCCTTTCCTTCGATTTTCTCTTACCGAAAACTCAAACGGGACAATGTGGGGTAGTTTTTTTGTTTGCTTTGCTTTGAGGTCATACGGTGAGGAAAGTTTTTGAAAGCGAAATTATCATTTCAATTGATTATGGGTAATGCAAAAGGAAAGAGTTTGTGTTGAAAGATTTCGCCATCAGCTTCCAGGGGGTAAAAGATACGCTAACGAATTACTTGCTTCTTGGACGAATCTACTTTTACAGACGATCCGTTCGTTCGATTACAGGGAGGAGAAAAATATGATTCAAAAGGATAAGCTAGCACCAACAAGTTATCCAACACGCTTCGGAAACATTGTAGCACAAGCATACCCGATCAGCTGTTATCCCTTCCAGTCGCAAGTCACCTTCAAGTGGTTCAAGGATGCACGACTGGCGAAGTTATGATTTGTTTTCCTATCGTTCGCACAAGAAATTCGGTTCTCATTGCAGGATTGGCTAAATCAGAACCGAGCGCAACTGTATAAATACATTTTTCATTGCACATTGTGCTGCAACAATTTTGTTTTCCCCTGGCTTCTTCCACCTCCAGCACTAACAATTAACAAGCAAGTTTCGTTTGAACATTTTTCACTAATGTATGGAACGGTAGCGAGTTTCGAGTTGGGCCATAATAATTGTGCCGCACAGCAAACTCTACCTAAATTGGCGCCTATTCCGGCTGCAATCAACTGTAGCACGAGCAAGAAAAAGCGGGGGAAACCACCCTCCCGATTGGATGGACACGTGTTTTTAGCGAAAAGGAGCATGGGGTGAGAATATCTGCATTGCATGCACCTAATTGTAGACCAAGCCCCGGATTTTTTTTAATAACAGTTATTGGATGACATTGGTTTTGTATCGAGCGGCGTAATGAGTGTTTGAAGCGCAAGCGAGGTTTTTTTTGTGCTTGTTTCAGAAGTGAATTGGAGAATGATTCATGCAGCACATGATGAATGCACCATGTACGATTATACTTACAGAACTACAGGAAGACCTTCTTTGGTAGGAAAATAGGCAAAATTAATTTGCATATCTTAACAGCTATAAAATAAATATTTTCCAACTACTAAATAATACGATCAGGCAGTTTTTATCGTATAACAATTTCTCTTATCATTAAAATATTAAAGTGTTGGAATATTCATATCAGTTAATTCCTAAGTTTATATTTTTAGTTTACAAAAATCACTTAATTTAGTGTCCTTCTACTCCTTCTTCTACTAGAATTTTTATAAAAATTGCAATTACTCGCATTTGTAGTTTTTTGAACTGTCATTGCTTTCAACTAAACGGATCAGAGGAGCCAAAACGACTAAGGCTTTCTTCCACGTCAAGTAACCGGAAAGGTTAAGATTAATCCTCGACAGCAGCGCCGGCGAGTCAGTCCAGCTCCAGTTGCGCAAGTTCCAAACGCGCTAGGGAATGTGCCGTTGTGGGCCACCACACCCCACTGATCCGTATTCAACAGTAGAACGTACCAAAGAGCATTAGAGCATCTTGGCTGGGATCAGGTCATCAGGATGGGATCAGGCTGGGTTAACGGTGTACTGGTAGAGAAGCGGATTGCGTTTTCTATAAAACGTTGCGACGGTGCACTTGTCGGTACGAAGCTGTAATCAATGCATCCTTCCATAGTAAATCAAATTGATACCCAGAGCAAGATCTCAGAGTGAGGTATTCTCAGACCTCCCATTTCTGGCTTTCTGTGACTTAGTTTTACCCGAAGCAAAGTAGTCAGCCCTACGAACAGTACAGGAATACGGTCTGGATGGGATTTGAACACCGATTTTGCTGTGTGAAGACCGACACCGCTCTTGCCTCGGCCACCGGACTAACATGAGAGTGTAGTCAGTAACAAACAATTAGCTTTCCGAACAGTGTTGTAAGTGCTGGGATCATTATCTAAAGTAAGTATGAAAGAGAGATCCCTCGGCCGGAAGGCTATTCATTTACTCTATCCTATACTGTACCAGATAGTATCCGCAATTTCTTGACTCTATCGAAGCTCCTTCTGACGAGTTTCATGTCTCTGAGATGCTTCTGGGAGAAACCGAGTTAGGCAAATTCAACTTTAACAAACCTGGAGAATATGGTGATCTTGAGAATTTAGTGAAAGTATGGACAACCCATTACTGTAGATCCATATCTTAACAACAGTAGAGAGCAGTTGTGTTAAGTCTTTGAGAATACACTACTTTCTTGACGCTTAAACTCGACAAGCATAAGCATTTGTAGACTTTCATTCTGGTACTCCTCCCTTTTCTGAGAGTGGACATGTGTGGAGGGATCTACTACTTCTTGGTGATAATATCAATAGGCATCCCTGAGACAAGGTGAAGTTATTGTCCGGGTGCAGCATTCCTCTCATTAGCTCTGGATAGAAACAGAATTTCAAATACCACGTCGAATTGCCAATCGGCCAAGAATTGACATTAAAATCAACAGAACAACACCATTTTAAGACAGAACATCACCATTTTTTGTCAGTCTCAATCCTGATAATGTATCTAAATTATCCAGAAGGAGTAATTGTATACTTTTGAGTGTCTTGAATGACTGTTGATAAGTTGCAAGACAACATTACCGGTCTTCCGAAGAGCATAATTTAATTTTAATACTCTATCCCAACATGTTGTTAAATTGCTCACAAAATGACCATTGCAGATTAACAACAAATGCAACAATATAGCACACCGTCCATAAAGAAAACAATAAAGCCACAATATGCACAAAATAATTCCACTAATCCCCATGATAATTTGCAACCCTCGTGAGCGGATCTCGTCCGAAAGTGATTACTTGTACCAATTTGTAACGCCCGTACCACTAACACTTACATTAGGTGTGAAGCCTTTATTTTCATCCGCTCCGCAGAACCTGCATAAAGAAGCCCATTCAACTGTTCCGTTCGAGCCGAGCGGCAAAATTACACCGATGAAAAGAAGAGGCCCGCGCATAAATAAATTATTGCATCTCATAAAGTGCATCGTTTCCTTCGGGCGGGGTTTTTATCCCTTCGCTTAAGGTATTCCTGTAACGTTCGCCCGGCTTCACTGAGATGAGACTCTGTGACGAACAAAAAAAAACACACCCGGAGACGTGAAAAATTTATGCTCATCTTGGTACACATGCAAGCGTCACATCCTTACCGTCAATTTTCGCGGAAGACACATGCATATACGTCGGTTTCGGCCAAGACTTCAAGCGAGCGTATGCGGGGGATCATCATCCGCAACCGCGCACCGGCGAAGCTGTGAAGACGACGACAACGATATGTGTCTGGGGCGTCCGTTGGAAATCGTCATAAAAATGGAACACTGTAACCGGAACCGTGCAGGTTGCTGTACGAGTCTCCAAGGAAATGTGTCCACGGTTCATCGTTAGCGCCACGGCAAATAAAAGTCACCGCAACTCCTGCCACCTCCGACCGATCCGAGATCTTCTCATAACAAATTGAGATGAAATGTTTGTGAACCCTCTCGGCAAATCCTGCTGATCCTTAGCCAGTGGCACCTTCCTGTCTGCTAGATGGCTAGAAGTCCAACGCTTGAAGGTTAGTCCACCGGTCATGGTTTAAAGTCCACCCGGTAGCCCGGTCTTACACCGTGAAGGTTAATTCGGCACAGCTATTCCGTTGTACTCCCTTTCTGCATAGTTACTGTTTTATTTAGGGACGTCTTCCGGATTGGTTGGGAAGAACCATCAAGGTTTTTTTTTCCCCGCGTTGAACAACTCAACTCGAACCTCCTTTTCCAAACACCAATTTTCCAGTTCACCATTCGCTAAATATTTAATTATTTCCCGATTCCGTAGGTAAACTCCCGGTAAACCAGGAATATCTTAATTTGGTTGCTTCGAACACATTGGGAACTTGTACGGACCTGGTAAATGGTTCACCGTGGTTGTTGCATTGTATTTTTCATGGGCAAAGTCTTCCCGCAAGACGCAAACCCTCGACCACAAGCATCGGTAGAGTTGCGGTCGAACGATAGAAAACCCCAACTCAGGGAACGTGGATAGCTCGCAAGATGTCTTGAGGATCGAACATAAAGTCTTGACCAACAACACACTCGTACCGTACTGGACTTAAAAGAAGGATAAAAAAACCCACCCCATACAACCCAGGACATGTTTTATATTTCTCTCACACAACGAGCTGCTCCATCAAAGATGAGCCGGGGATCATCCAGTATAAGGATACCATCCTCGGGAGAAAGGGGGAAAAAAGGATTCCTCCATGGTACTTCGGTACCGGTAGAAAGGGGCGAAACTGAAATTTGCCACACATAAAACATATTTAATGGAAGTTTAACTGGATTGTAAAATTATATTAAATTGTGTTTTATTTCCTTCCTTTTTCCTCACCAGCATTCTTTCCCTCTCTCTCCTTCCTTGCTTCCCTTGGAGGGAAGAAGCTCCCGAAGGAGTTTGACTTTTGCACGGTGCACCGCATGTCATCTGGGAGCTCCTCGAATGTCGATTTCTGGTTCACAGCATCCTTTCCGTTGCTGTAGTGTGAACGAATGTGGAAATGGGTGCTTCTCTTCTACCAACAACCTTCTAGCACGAATATGAAGAAGAACCAATTTTCACCCCCTCGTACTCAGTTTTCTTGGGTAGGACAGGACACACGGATGTCCAGCGAACTTTTCCACAGCTACTTTTTTTTTAAGGATGGGAGCTAGATCGTGGCGTAGCGTAGCAAATGGTGCTCTTCGGTACATCCCGTCGTATCTATGGATTTATGTTGAGGGATATAAACATAAACTAGCAAAAATTTATGGCCTTGGCTCAGCGCCTTCACCTAAACTAGCCACAGCTCCCAAGACGGCAGCGGCCAGTCCCGGGGTGTGTATGTGTGTGTGTGTGTTTTCGAAATTATCTACTTCCGGATGATGGTCTCTCCGATCCGGGGATGTTCACGGGAATCATTCCTCAAAACAGTCCCACCCCACCTCCAGTATCAGTCCGGTTGCCCAGTTGCGATCGGAACGTGTCGTTTAGGAAACGAGCGCCAACCAACTCTATCTCGGTCCACTTGAAGCGGGACAGTGGCGTGACTGCAATTGGTCACATTTTTATCTCACCGTTCTGATCCGTTGCACCTCATTTATGTATTTGCAGGCTCCGTGCATGTACGGCACGGAATCGTTGCTATGCATGAGAGTGCATGAAAATTGCAGAAGCCATTTTATGAAGAGAAAGAGAGAGAGAGAGAGGATCGTTTATTCCGCCGCGTTCGCCACCGGGTTCTGGTGCTACGATATCTGCAGCGGATTATGCTTATTTTACGTGGTGCAGTTTGGGGGAGGTTTGTTGTCTGTTGCGATACATAAAGAATGTGGTTGCTTAGAAACTTGTGAAATATAGTTCTTGCGAAGGAAAGTATAGAATTAATGGAGATAGGGTTTAAGCATGAATTTGTCATCATTTTATATGAGCTACAAATGGTAATACGATAAAGGTTTTCTATGACACTTAACACAAATTTATACAAAAGTTTGTAAATAAACAAAGTGAAAAGAAAGGCAAATGGAATTATTACTAAAAACTGTTAAAGTATCATGCACAATAATAGTAACTTACAAGTTTATAAAAATATCTCAATGACGTAGTTCAATTATGAAATCGTTTTCATGTATCAAGGATTGAAAATTCAAACTTCTTCTTCTTCCTTGGCACAACAACATCGGGAGGACTCGGCATTCCAAAATGTGACTTTCTGTGACCTGATTTTACCCGTAGTAAAGTAGTCAGCCCTGCGTATGGGGAGGCGGTCGGGATGGGATTGAACCCCGGTCCTGCCGCGTGAAGACTGGCGCCGCTGTTGCCTCGGCCATCGGACCGCCCCAAAACTTCTTGCTTAGTAAATCAGTACTAGACGAGAGTTCTAAACTCACATGCCTATTTACGTACTTAACTGAAGCTACAACCGCTTCACGATCTATCGCCTTCGTCTGCCAATCGATTATCCCGGACGTTTTGGTAGACACTTGAACACCATCAATCCAAGTCAATTTTGGTCTACTACGCCTCCTTTGCCTATGTGGATGGGCTAAAAGGACTTAAAGAACTGGGTCGTCCGGTGCCATTCTCATGACATGACCAGCCTACTGGAGCCTGGCGATTCTAATTCTCACCAGCAACATTACACTAAATTAGTTTCATTTAATGTTATTAGTTATGATGAATTGTTCTTTAATCAATTCAATGTAAAACAATATTTTTTCCTTTCAATCAATTTGACTAAATACTCATTCTTTCCCAGATTGCCTACTTTCAGGCGGTTTTATCGCTTACAGGTCCACCAATCGTTCAGCGCTTAAAGAAAAACCGTATGCACCATTATTTCTTTGGATGAGTAAACAATTCGTCAACATTATATTTTTTTCATAAAATATTGTCTAATAGTGCGGTTGGAACATTCTGTGTATCAATTTTCTTATCATACATTTTTTCTTTGCCCTCAACTCTGGATTCTATTCAGGTCTTCAGGACTTCCCATAATACTGGCTTGCTTTACTTATTTATTTAAAAATCTAACTAACTAACTAACTTATTTAACTATCAGAGAGGATTCCGAAACGGAAAACCAACCGCTGCCCAGATCTTCACGATGCGGCAAATCTTGGAGAAGAGGGCGGAGCAGCAGCTCCACTCCTGCCATCTCTTCATTGAATTTAAAGCCACATTTGACAGCATAGCCAGGGTAAAACTGTACGACGCAATGAGCTTTTTTGGAATCCCGGGCAAGCTAACAATGGTAATGGCCAACATCACATGCCAGGTGAAGGTGGATGGAAAACTCTAAGGGCCCTTTGCTACCACCAAGGACCTGCGCCAGGGAGATGGGCTTGCCTGTCTCCGTTTTCAACCTAGCACTAGAGAGAGCCATCCTTGACTCGGAGGTGGAAATTTTGGGGGCCATCTACTATAAATTAATCCAGATCCTGGAATACGCTGATGACATAGACATCATTGGTTTGAGGCTCTCCTATGTAGGAGCATTCTTACCAAAGGATCAAGCGTGCGGCACAGAACCTCGGGATCGGGCAATAAAAAATCCCACCTCCTTAGCATTTGTATTCGTTCGAAATAGTCCTCCAAATTATCCACATTGTAAATTCAACTCTTAACCTCCCCGTTCTTTAAACACTTCACACGAAAACTTTGACGAAGCTTATCAACTTCTAAGCGCTCGCTTGCTCGCTCTCCCTTTCTAAACCCGTTCTTAATTGCCAAACTTTCCATTTTCATATATTTTTGAGCAAATTTATCCCTCCAAGAAACTAATTATCAAACAGCCAAAGCACAGCAGGAACCCTGCAGGAAATCATAAAACAGTGTCACCTGCATACCGACTCCCGAGTAGCATTGGCACGTGGAGAAGGAACAGGCGACCGTATCGATTAAACTGCATTAAACTGCAGTGTGAAAGTTCTTCAATAAATTGTCAAACTAGCTGATTGCCGGCGCACAGTACACGGGGGCGTACTGTAGGAACGAAATGACCGAGTGATGATGGTCAACGCCAGTCGGTCGGTCGTTCGGCCTGGCTTCGTCGTGCTGCAGAACTGTGAGCACCGTGTTTCAGCTCTCGCGTGCTTTTCCTCCAAAAAAGGAGCTTCGTTTCGGAAGGCATGCCCCGGTACGCCCCGGGCGCGTACACTTCAATAAAACCACTTAATTTATTCTAAGCACATTTACAGCAAAAGTCTGTTCCCGGTGCCTTTTTCTGCAGCGCGCGTGTGAGTCCGTCCGTTGGTTGTATTTGCATGCAGCGCACACCGACCAACTCGGCTCGTTGGCTCAAAGTTGGCATTTTTCTTACGTCCTCGTCCGTTCCTTCTCTTCAGGCCTCCCCCAGACGACGACGGGGAGACAAAAAAACATCATTAAGTCGTGTCTTGGAAGGAACGGAACAAGCAGTTCCGCAGGTCTCGACCTAAGGACTTCGGACCCGGACATGTATGTGCATACATATGTGAAGGCCGTGGGAGGAGGAGTGAGTGGAAGCATACCTGAGGAAGGGGGTTGTGCGGAGGGACAAATAAGACCGACACGCTTCTTGAAGGACATGCGACATAAATATGTCGTCCACCTTAGCCAGAGGTTTTTACCTCTTCTCGGTAGCAGTTGGAAAGTTCATCTGCATTCTGCCTTTCTTGGACGAGAGTGGGGGGAGGAAAATTTGTGTCTCCTGGAAGGTGGTTTCATCCCGCGGGAGTGTTTTCCACCGTGTGTGCAGCTGGTGGAATGCTGACGCAAAGGGGTAACGATGCGGAGTCCTTCAAAGCGACAGCTTTTGGTGCAATGGGTACGTGAACGATATGGGGACGAGCGATCGCAGCACAGTGGGATGAGGGGTGGAAAAAAATATTTACGTGATGTGTTTCAATGTTTTAACTGTATTATTAAAATTAAATAAACCAAAAATTATTGTACACTATCAGTTCAAGATTTGCTATGCTCATTGCATACTTTTGGGGCGAAAATGTCAACGAATCTTTGACATACGCTTGAAACAAGGCAATCGAACGACAATTTATTGAATTTATGGAATTGTTTCAGTTCTAAAACTTTTTTTAAATATACTTAGTAGATGTAGTAAATGTGGTCAAAGCGGCCCAGTGGTAGATGCGACAGCCGAACCGGTCTTCACACGGCAGGACCGTGGTTCAAATCCCATCCATACCGCCTCCCCGTACACCGGGCCAACTTTACCTTACTACAGCAATTATTACTTACTATCCTATAGATTACTATTGCAATTGTTTGTCAATAAAGTTAAGGTCACAAGAGGCTACTTGGAATTATCAGCTATCAAACACTATCAAACATAAAAAACTTTATTGTTTTACTGCCTTATCGTACCTGAGAAACATCTTCATAAATATATTTTTCCATGTTGTATATTTCAATGAATGAATTATTCATTCCACATTCCTCTAGTTATCCAATTTTATAATATTTATTTGACGCTTTCTTCTCTATAAAACTACTTTTTTAACTCCTGATTTTTTTGAATGTCAAATACTCTTTATGCAGGGCTATTTGGTGGCTGAAGCAATAGTGGCGCTGGCCTTCACTTGGCAAAAGCCGACATCTAATCACCCATGAAGACTGCCTCTCCTTCAGCAGGGCTGACTATCCACCAGGTTAAATCAAGTCATTAAAAACCAGATATGGCTGACCAGGACCTTTCGAGTTTGAAGAGCAAAAGAAGAAGAAGAAGAGGTAGCTTTTGTATGCTTTTCTTCATGTTTTACCAACGAAACAACAATCAACGACAATTGTGCAGATGCAATTTAATTCATCGTTCAAGATAGTTTATTATTTATATTCCTTCAAAATATGGTTTTAAAAAGTTATTAATTTATTCCACACATTGTTGCAATGGTTAACCGAGCATGCCCGGGATATGGCAAATAACTAGGAGAAAATGCTTAGTTAATTTTGTTTAATTGTTTTTTGTTCTCATGTCCACCGGTTACACCACCGTGAAACCATCAAAACGGTCCACCGAAAACAGTCCGCCAAAAAGGTAAGCTCTCACCAAGGTCCCAGCTGTGCAGACCATTCTTCCACCCAGTTATGGTCGCTAGTTTATGTCCGGCGGTGGATCGTACGGTTCCCTCACACCAGGAACCGTAACTTCCGGACAGCTCCCCCCCTCCCCCTTTCCTAGAACTTAAGTTCCCTCCCACATACGCAACCGGCAGCGGGTCGCAATATTTGTCTGCAAACACCCCTGTCGAATGGAATGTCGCCGGTAGTAGTGGAGGCCTTTAAAACGACACACGTAAATCCTGCTACTTCGGTCGTCGGTCGTGAAACCTTCACGTCCCGGGCCGAGAAGATCTGCAAAAAAAAAGAAACTCGGCAAGGAGACGAAAACAGACCATTCAAAAGGATCCATTCCAGCTTTGGTGACTGTTTTGGTGCTTCATAAGGCTGGAAGTTATTTCTGTGCACAGGGGCACACCGGTGACTTAGCTGCGAAACGTAAAAACCACACAGTCTTCAACCCTTCTTTTAAGAATCGGCCGGTATTCAGAAGTATTTGGCCGATTCGGTTTTTTTCTTGTTTATGTGTTGGTGGTCGCTCCTTTCTCCGAAGAACTTCCAGCTCCGACCGGCGCTAAGCAGGGGACGAATTTATTTCTCCTCACTCTTTACATTCGGAATTCCTGTGTCCATTATTATTATTTTTTTTTCTTCAGTTTTATTCAGCTTGTCGGCACTGTAAAACACACTCCCGTTTTCCCGTGGAAACCCGCACGTGGCTGTGGTGGTTCTGCTCGGTTGCACATTTAACCCTACCGGACCGGGTACTATTCGCTGTTAAGCAAAACGAGAAAAGGGAAAATTAAAAAAGAAAACAAACTCCAAAGTGCCCAAACACACATCACTCCACCCTCAACTAGGGACAGTTCGCGACATTACCCTTCCGGGTTTTGCGCCAGCAGGGGTTTTTCCTTGAACCAGTAGCCACTTTGCTTGCCTCAACTGGCAATATTATTTATGGGTTTTTTTTTCTTTCTTCGGGCAGCATTTCGCTTTCCTTTCGCCTGGCGGAAGCGAAGAATTTGCATACCAAAGCAAACTGCACTACGTGGGCATCCCGTTGTCTCTCTCTCTCTCTCTCTCTCTCTTCGCAAATGTTTTGGCTTATTAATTCAAACATATCACTTTTTTTCCTGCTGACGATTGCAAGGTTTTAGTTTTGCTCCTTTTTTTTTTGTTTAAATCCCCCCCTTTTCGAAACGATCTACTGTTTGTCATCGTTTTCTTTTCCATTTTTTTGTCTACTAATTGAGTAGGGCCAACACTCTGGGGTGGGGAGTTATGCCATTGCGTAAGCGTTTCAAGTGAGAAGACGCCGTGGAAAATGTGAAATATAGCATGTCTGTCTACCGTTGAAAGATGGTTTGTTTTATTGGTTTCCCCACGTTTCGGGTGGTAATTATTTCTTACGATTTCTAAACACGTTTTACGTTTTGCGAAGGTACTTAAGGAAATGCGAAATGGAGAAAAGGTTATCTGTTTTCGAAGGGTAGTTTGTGTTTGGGCGTTAATGCATTTCAGATCAGCGTCAATTATGAGTGGGTGGTTTTGTTTTTTTTTTGTGCAAATGGATAGCATATTAATAATTTACCTGGAAATGAATTGATTCGGCGAATTGTATTTTGAAACGAAAGGTCCCGATTGTGAAATCAATTAATAATTGCTAGGAGCGTCCCTTTTGAAGATTATTTCATTCGAAGAATTCAAATTCATGAGTGCGGAGCTCTCCTTAAAAAGAACGCTAAGGACACTGGTCCTTTACAAACAACCAAAAAGAGCATCAAATCGTATCCTAAAGCTTAAGTGGTAAACCCACTTCACTCATGCATTTTGTCTTGTGAAAAGCATACTTTACAGCGATTTATACTAATTTATTTTTTCGTTATCCTTTCGTTCAGTCTAACGTGTGTACGGCATTAAAACTGTTTTTACTGCATGTTTTATTCGACTGACGTAATTCTGCCTTGTGCCTTGTCGTAATTCTTAAAATTAAGTTAAAATTAAAATTAATTTCACAGTTATTCCGTATTATCCAAATTCATAGTCCTATTGGTAACGAGACTGTCGTGAGTAGACATTATATCCCGTCAGTTCGTAGAGTTTCTGTTGCTCTTCCATGCGTTACGAGAGCCATTGTTGAATTTTGGTCGCGCACATTTGTGGGACTTTTAATTAAATCTCATTCCTTTGCTTATTGATTCAAAGGGTAATCGTTCGTGTGTTGTTCAATGGCAGATGTTGTAACTGTTTTAAAAACTCTCTAAATATTACTGCATACTATTGCATAACATAGTATTTCGATTCGAAGTTTACTCTAGTTGATACTACTTGATTAAGGGATAAGACCAACAGCTATTGGAGAAGCCAGATGGTAGATGCCATAGCGGTTCCGATCTTCTCACGACAGGGGTTTAGATCTTGTCTGAGCCGTTCACCCCATATTGTGGACTTGGCTATTCTATTATGCGGTATCAACAAATCTAGCAAGTCAGAAAAGGCAGACATGACCTTAGAGGTCATTAGGCCAAGAAAGAAGATCTTAAGTCAAGTAAACCACTAGCTACCTCTTGCTGGTGATTACATTGTACATTAATCTATGTCCAGTCTAGAATCTTAAAGCTCAGTTTAGAGCATCAAGCAGCTAGCAATTTGTTGGAATAGCGCTTTTTTTTCCTTTCTAGACGTCCAGATAGCTAGAATAATTCAGGATTATAAAATTCACTATTCCGATCTACTGTAAATAGCTTAGATTGGCAGCTGCATTAAAATTGTAATAAATACGACTGCGGAATACTTTTTTCGAAACGATTAGCCATTTTATTGCGTTCGTTTATGTTAAAAAGTTATTAATATAATAAAATTAGTTCCATTGGTACAAAATAAACAAGTCAAATATAGTTTGAACCTCAAGCAACTCATAGTGAAGAATGATTCCTCACTTGCAATAAAGCTGGTTAAAGCATCTGTTGTGGGGGTGGTCCGGTGGCCGAGGCGACAGCGGCGCCGGTCTTCACACGTCAGGGCCGGGGTTCAAATCCCATCCATACCGCCTCCCCGTACGAAAGGCTGACTACTTTTCTACGGGTAAAAAAAAAGTAACAGAAAGCCAGAAATGGCAGGCCGAGACCTCTCGAGGTTGTAGTGCCACAGAAGACGAAGAAAGCATCTCGCAATTCGTCTGTACACTGTACTTCGAAAATAAGGTGTTAAGCATCGATGATGAGGTGTTCTTATATCTTACACGTGTATTTGGAAATGTAGTAAGGAACAGTAAACAGTAGACGTTGTTTTTTTTAGCCTTTTTCTAATTTTTAATTGGCGTGAGCTTTTAATAAGTTTTCTTAACTTCAGTCACTCAAATGGACAGTTCTGTCAATACATGCTGGTTCTAGGCTATGAAATAGCTAACATATAATTTTATATTCAATCGAAACAATCTGGCCGTTTAACTTTAAATGATTGTTTCAGCAAGAGAGCTCGTAACTTTCCTTGTGATTATTATACCTGATCAGCATTAAAATTGCTATTAAATTACCGCTGTCTGCTGTCATATTCAATAATAAGTAAATAAATAAATAAAATCTCCAAATTTTCAATTTACCTAAAGTTGTGCCTCCAAACATATATTGAATATTATATGAAATACATCATTCAATTTAATGTAACAAGTATAAAAGTAAACCTTGGAAGTGAATACTACATCAAACAATTATTGCTCTTGCATATCTTAATCCCAACAGCAGCATCCTGCTACTTCAATAAAGAATCCTCTTTGGTTAGCAATTGAGCAAAAGGTCTACCAGTTCCCGCCTGTGCCATATTAATAAAAAGTTTTCCCTTCCCCCCCCCCCCCCCCCCAAAATAGCCTGTAAACCAATTTTCTTCCCAAAAGAAGCTGGCAAAAAGCAGTTTTATTCTCGAAAGTTTTGAAAAGTGCAAATTGCTACACCACTCCACCACCGGCACTTTTTGCCGATCGGATCAGACGCTGGCCGTTTTTTATTTCAATTGAGTGTCAATTTGCTAAACTTTTTTCACACCGAAACCGATACGCATCTCTCTCACTTTTTTGTTTTTGTTTCAGCCAGTGTCTCACACAATGAGGACATTGGATGTTACGCTGTTACTACACACTCATGATTCAATTTTACGCATCCATTTCCTTCCGCGGCCGGAAATGTGGGCTGCAAATTTGTCATCTTAAAAGGATCTGCCTGTTGGAGCGGCAGCTTTAGGTTAGGTAACGGTTTCCTACCAGCGGACGGGAATGGTCCGGGAGGTTCAAAAACGTTTTTACCAACAAAACCGAGACCGGTAACGCGTTTTGCGAAAATCCACTTACGAGCAAAAACCAAATTGCATAACACAATTTGCAGAAACACACGCACACACCGATCTTACTGAGGGAATGCTGCTAAAGTGCCACCGGAATTACGGAATGAGTTGGAAGGCTCATCCATTTCCACACTCGTTACGTTTTTAGAGTGTTGAGTGAGATTTGTGTGTTCCATATAAAAATCCATATGAAATGCATCAGGTTAGAAAAATGCTTCCTAGCTCTCGCCCTTCGCCTTTTTTCAGTGTGACTGTAGCTGTAAAAAAACTGAGGAAAAACACATGAAAAACAAATTATCAAACAAAATCCCGGCGAGCATTTGGAACGTATTTCAACCGCGTTTCACGTAAGATAAAAGCTTTCCACGTTTTTCCTGCAATCGACGGCAAAACTTTACAGCCCCAGCTAAATGGGACGAGGGCCGGGATTGCTTAATGGAATCTGTGCGAAACCGCCCGCATTCACCCCTCGCATTGTGCACGTGTGTTTGTGCAAGTGCAAGTGATGGAAACTCGGGGTCGCTCTACAAAGCGAGTGGAAGAAAAAAAGGTATATCTAAAAACATTCAATATGGGTTATCATCCTGCATCCGAGAGCTGGCTGGTAAATGTAAATCCACTTACACACACAGACGGAACGGGTGGTACGTGCCATTTGGATGGTGGTGAAGATTTCTTCTCCCAGCACTACATTGGCTAAGAAAATGGAAGACGAGGACAATTTTACAGACCATGGGGACGTTTGGTTCCTTGGCCGGCTAATAACAGGACGCGGGTTGATTTGTTTGTCCAAGATTCTTGTAACGATCAGCTTCTGGGGGAGAGATTTATTTCCACCGTCACCGAAGCAGTTTGTCACCTTTCGATAGGTCAGTCTGTGAGTAGCCGGATCGTTTTTGTTTGGACAGGAGCGTACGGCTTACAAGATGCAGTAGGGTGGGCAGCAGTAGCAAGGAAAATCTTAAATTATCTTAATCAATAAGGATTACGAGATGTGTGTGCTCTTATTGATTAACACAGCCAGTATAGATGAAGGAAAGGATCGATACGAGGATAACTTAGGTTAAATTACTTATTAAGTTGCTAAAAGGGATTTGATTGCAGGAATCACATGATGGCCGTGGAAAGCTTGTTATATGAATTGCATACATATAGGCGCATTGCTTATAACTCATGCATTTCAGGTGCTCTTTCATTTTCGCAAATGTGTTCAAGTCGACTATCGATGCTTACTATTCCCCAGTCTCAAAACAGTCTCCTTCATTTTTAATGGTATAATTACATATAATTATCGATTTATTAAACAAGTAAAGAGACTTGTCAATTAATTTGCATACATTTAGGAGTATAATTTACGAAAATCCTTTTAACGTAAACTTTATTTGCTCTTAGTGCGGCATATTCTAGAAGAAACAATAAATGAACTGGTTAATGATTCTAACTATTGTCTCATAGTTTATCTCCAAGAACTGGAGCGCTTCTATCATCAGTAGAAAAACTACATACAATCCTTACTTAGACATACCGACTTACTCTAGGCATACCTTGTAAAATCTGGACGAGGCTCAAGGGCTTCTTAAGCAAATTGTGAATGTAAGATAAGCTACTTGCTTTGAAGAACACCCAGGAAAAAGACAGATTTAGAACCAAAATTATTCAGAACACTCAATTGGGGTTCTTCAGCTATTCTCTAACACACTGCGTGATGAACTTTAACGTTTCTGCTACTTGTGAAGTAGAAATTCCCATGAGAGTGTTGTCTTCCATATCCGTAATTTTGACGAGAATTTTGTCGACGAGGATTATGCTGCCACAGCAATCTGAAGATTTATGGCAGTTCCTATCAAATAATAAAAAAATCAAAAGATTCTAAATTGAGGAACTGTGTCTTACTAGTTTTAGCATTGGAATGGCTTTTCATAGATAATATTATGTTGGCCTTATAATATTTCTTTTCTCTAATAATTATTTTTTTTTCCATACAACACTCAAGATTATCAACAATAAGTTAATGGTATTGATTTTAACTGTAACTTGTTAGCCTCTAGAGTCAGTAGACAACTGTATAAGTCTTCACTAGAGAACTAGAAGCAACTAGAAGCAATATGGTCAAGCGTTCCCTAACAAATATAAAACTAGGGTTTAAGCTTGCCATTTAAGATCTGGACCAGGTGGGAATCAATAGGCTTAAGGGCCCCATCAGGAAACGATATATATAATATATAAGCTTTGAGCATATTCATTAAGAATACATGCTTAAATTCTGGATAACTTAAAAAGAGCCTGCCTTGCTCAACTCGACGCAATTTTTCGGGATCGGGTATAGCTATTCCCAATCTTAGGTAAAAGACTCGAGAAGGCCCCCCCCCCCTGACAAAATTTGTTAGGCGCTGTAGGATTTACGCCAAAAGGTATGCAATCCGCAGTACACGTTGAGAGAGCTTCACAGTGAGCTTTCAGTGTGCTTTCAGTGTGGTCAAAATTGGTTGAAGAAAGTCGAATAAAATATTGTTATTATTTGATTAAAATCCCCTCTCCGCTAACCCTACCATTCATTTTGGGTTACAGGAGCTTTGTAATAGTTTTCAGTCGCACTAGGGGTGAATAATCGGGCCTAAAACATGCACGGCGTTCTCGGACGGTAACGGAACAGTAATTCGATTAATACTTGTTACCTTGCATTGATATTCAGCAAAGGAGGAAACATAAGAATATCATAATCTCAAACCACTTGTTAAAATGTATTGTATCAAGTTCTACTCGCTGTCTATTAACAGTATTAAGGAACAATGCACAATGTTTACATCAAATGGGTTTTGACCATACAGAAATTCCACTGTACAACAAAAATGACAGGCCACAGTGCTGCACACAAAAGATTCTAAGGGGGGCCTTCTCGAGTCTTTTACCCAATCTTAATGTAGTGATGAATTCTAATACTTCTGTTGCTGATGTACAAATTCCCATAAAAGTGTTCTCATCCAAATCCCTAACTTTGTTGCTATTTTTATGTAGGTTAATAAATTATGCTGCCTTTAAAATTTTATGATTTTTAAGCCGTTCCTGTCAAATAATAAAAAAAATCTTAAAATTCGAATTTTGGGAACTGTGTCTTGGTTGATTTAATAACATGACAATTACTTTTGTAAAAATATTTTACTCTACCATTATCAACAAAAGAAACAATGCTATTGTCACTTTACACCATTATCTGGGTGTGAAAATATAGTTAACTTGCTCTATTTTTCAGGCAGAGTCCTTTTCATCAGAAATAAAAAATTTGCCTGAATTTATTTGATTTGCCTGAACTAATAATTTTGAACTTAGTCCTCAGAAAGTACACAATTTATTTAAGTTTATAGCACTTGTAGATAGAATAATCGATGGGATGCTATTAACCTATCATACGGTCTTCAGTGCAGTATTCACGATGAGTCATGTAATAGAAATTGCATATTTTCAGGCGCATCAAACAAGCTGTGAAGTAGAGTAGGCAGTGCTTTAACGTTTAAGTTCGAGATTTTTCTCCTTACTGCCCTCCTTAATGTACACGATCTCACTAGAATGGTATGCTATTTCAGCTCTCTAAAGAACAGCTTCGCACAAAAAAAAAACTTCAAGAATCATCACCAGTTACCAGCAACACCAGCACCGTACAAAACCTGGTGCCGTTAATCCGTTAGGGACATAAGGTCCAAACGAGAAATGATTACCAAACCTGGCTCCGGGATGGCTCCACTGGGAGGCTCCCCCTTGTACACCCATCCTCTTCCCATCCTCAACAGACGCGTCCCAGCGTCATCGCCGTCGTCGGTGAAACTCATCCCTCATACACGAGCACAGCTAAAATGCGCAAACTACCGCTTGACATGCACCTGCTAACTGCAGTGTTTACCGTGTGGCGCCAGACTCCCGCGAAAGGAAATGCGGACACAACATGAGTTCCGTTTCTTGAAGCGTGTGGTTCTTTCAGGTTGTTTTTCCTTCTTCACCGAACCGTCCACCGTTTGATTGTCCGTTGCTCGGTACACGGTGGCGTGTACGGCTGATGGCGCCCGACCCGACTTCCGGACTTCCAGCAAAACTGCAGCCGACTAATTTGACCGACGTATCCACCGGCTACGTGCCTTCGATAATTGCCTCCGGGACGATGCACAGCAACTCCCCGAAACCAAACATTTCAATTTGTGGTTATGATGGAAAGCAGAAGAGGGGGGGGGGGGGGGGGTGATAGGTCATAAGGTGTGGGAACAAAAAAAATTGGACCCGATTCACCATTCGCCCGCCGGAGATACCACCGGAACTTGTGGCGCTTTCTTGGCGATGTTGGGTGCATTTTTGGAGCTTGGGGAATCGGATTGGGGGAAAATTAGTTTCGAAAATTGAAAATAATCGTAAGCATAAAAATTGTTCACCGTCTGCTGGCTGGAATGGCCGTGGAATATCCGGAGTAGCATTAGTAGTACAATGACTCGTAAAAAGATCGCAACAATAGCCCACCAAGAATGTGCGCCAAAATGGCAACAAAATACTTCTTTGTGCTGGGTAGAGAAGCGAGTGCTAAAGTTTGCCAAACTGATGCCTTCGCTGGTTTGTGGATTGATGTGCGAAAAATTATGTCCTCCTCTTGAAGTCACCCTCCCACGACACACCAGCGCTCTTGTCTTGCCCCAACGTCGCAAAAGCGTGGATTTATGGCATCTTAAAGCTTTACACGGCTCAAGTTTTGTGCTTTTTTGTGTTTGGTTTATGGGACCGGCAACATATCCTTTCCGTGCAGTGTCCACTTTTCTGCGTCGTCGGAGACACCGCGAACGTTACACGACACAATGAGTGCCCGATGTCTGGATTATGGGTAAATGACAGTAAAAATGTATCCATCCGTGTCCTCCCGTTTTTCTGCGGTGAGTGGAATGAGCGTGGGACGGAAGTAAAGGAAAGATAAGGTTATGACTCATGTGTCCAGAACCTCCATCTCCTCCCCCCCCCCCCCCCCCTTGCACCCTCCAATCCATCCACAAATGCACATCCGGAAGGAAAATTATACGATTCTTTTCCGTACCTTGGAATAACCCACGCATCAGCACTCCACGCGTTCTTCCGCGTGGTGACAGTTTTGCATCTATTTTATTCGCTCTCTCTCTCTCTCTCTCTCTCTCTAGCATTAAAACGTAACGCATTCCCACCGTAGCTTATTTTCATTAGTATAAAGTTATTGAGCAAAAATTACGCCCCTTACGGGCTGGTACAGGCAGATGGCATACCATCGACGGTCATAAACGGAGCAGCCGCCGCTTAAAATGTTTTTCTGTACCGTAAAGATGGATAACGATCACAACTCGTTTGGATGAGCCGTGTTTTCCTTCATCCATCGCTGCAGTCTACTTTACGATCGTAATCTTTAACCATTGCAATGAATTAGTGTGTGTGCCCTGGCAGGTTTGGGGGAAGGACCATTTTGCAATCAAGTTTAAGAGTTTTCGGGGTTTTTGGGATATGTAAAGCGTGGTGGGCACTGGTGCAAAATGTATCTCTTTTTTATTTTGGATATACAAATTCGCAATACTTTCTTAAGTTCTTTCCTCTTTACAAGGTAGCTTAAAACCGCCTATTACTGTTTGATGATCTCTAATTTTGGAATAAAGTACGTCACACATTCAGACTACAAAACAATATTTATGTAAAGGCTATGTGTTGGTTTTGGGGTTCACCTTCAAGCGCCTGCAAGTATGCTATTGGAATGGTTTAATTTCATTATAATCCTACAAATCAAACAAAGCCTCTAGTTAAACAACTTATTAGATTATTCTATTTAAAGACAATACAGATATCAAATGAAGTGATTGCATAGTTAAAGGCTTACTACTTACTTACTTATCAGGTGCTACAACCGCTTTGCGGTCTTGTCCTGCTGCATCAATCCTAGATGCAGTTCTCGGTTTAGCGCCGTCGTCTGCCAATCCGTTATCTCGGCCGTTCTGGCGGAAGCATCAACGCCATCACTCCATCTAAATTTGGGCCTATCACGCCTCCTCTGTCCGTGTGGACAGCCTAAAAGGACTTTACGGGTTGGGTTGTCCGGTGTCATTCTCATGACGTGACCAACCCACCGGATCATGGGAAATCTAATTGACTGCACGATGGTGGATGGGGGTCCTCCATTGTCCTTCCACACATACGGGGCTGATCCTTTAAATCCTTCTGAGCATCTTCCTCTCGAACGCGGCTCAGAGGGCTTCGTCAGTTTTGGACAGAGTCCATGTGTCAGAGTCGTATGTGAGTACTGGGACTATAAATGTTCTGTACAGTCCCAGCTTCGTCCGTCGCGACAGGCATTTAGAGTGAAGAAGTTTCCTCAGGCTGTATGAGTATGACCGGTTGGCAGTCAGCACCCGTAAGCGTAACTCAACATCAATGATGTTGTCGGTGCTGACTTTTGACCCCAGATAGGTGAAGTTTTGGACGACTTCGAAGATGCAGTCACTTATCTGTACCACACTCCTGCGTAAATCAGTGTTTGTTAGCATGGCCGCTGGTAGTGCCACCATCATTTCGGGTTTCGCCTCGTTAATTTCTATCTTGAGGTTCTGTGCCGCATGCTCGATCCTTTGATAAGTTTCTGCCACATAGGGCATAGGAGAGCCTCAAACCAATGATGTCTATGTCATCAGCGTATGCCAGGATCTGGATTGACTTATAGAAGATGGTCCCCGAAGTTTCCACCTCCGAGTCGTGGATGGCTCTCTCTAACGCCAGATTGAAAAGGAGACAGGTAAGCCCAGCTCCCTTGCGCGGGTCCTTGGTGGTAGCAAAGGGTCCTGAGAGTTTTTCATCCACCTGCAGCTGGCATGTAATGTTGGTCATTGTCATTCGTACAAGCCTGGTAAACTTGCCCGGGATTCCAAAAGAGCTCATTGCGTCTTACAGTTTTAAAATCAATAAAGAGATGGTAGGAGTGGAGGTGCTGCTCCGCCATCTTCTCCAAGATTTGCCGCATCGTGTTACAGGCTTAACCTACCCTAAAAATACTCGTCATCTTTTGCTGCAATTCTCGCAATGCTTATAAAATTATGTTCATCTCTTTTGTTTCGTGCAGAATAAAATTTTTAAATGTTTAACAATAATCTATACGCCTGATAGTATGCAATTTTATGTTTTCTACCTCCTGAAATTGGTTTTAGTTGATCTTTATATTCACATCCAGCAGGAAAATCAAAGAGAAAAACAGCAATGAATACAACGCATGGGTAAAATTCAATTCATATAATCAACCCAAAAACTGCTCATTTTATGTCCAATTTTATTGAAAAAATATAAAAAATGTTGCGAAATTTTCTATGCTCAAACATTTGCTTTTAACAGCCCATGTTCAGGCTGAATGCAGATATAAATGTCTTTTCGCAATCTATGACGAAATGTGGAATTAATATCTTAGTTTCATGTGATAGGCCAGTTTTAAGCTCGATTTGCTTTACAAATAGCATACCTTCATCAGGATGGCTCCGCTAAGTATGCAGTCCACGCAACGAGCTTGCCTTCCAATAGCTTTGTTTACAGCTAATTTGTCAGCTTGGACGAGGCAATAAGAAAGGATTACCGATTTCGCCCCAATCATAGTAAGAAAGTCGCCTCAAACCCCTTCCCAAATCAGATGCTAAGCAATGCCATACTCACCCGCATTAATCATATCATTTCACCACAGACACACGCACCACAAGCAAACTCGAGCGCGTATTACAACGCACCTCAAACACGCACCTGCCCGGGCTTCATCAATAAACGCCTATTAGCACGCACACAGCCATCAGCTTAACAAATCGAACGGACGCACCAATTCGATTCCGCCGGCAGTGCAGTGCGTGGCGGTGATTAATTACACAAATTACGCACAAACAAGGATATCGAGTGGTGCTGGCGATGTGCCTTCGGGATGAATGTTGCTGAATCACATAATTCTCCTAACAAATGACCGGTCATCAACGGTGTAGAGCTGACTTTTCAAACCGAACCGAAGCGTTGCGCTTGCTGTGCTGCGTACTGCCTACCTTCCTGGTGTGGCTGGAATCACGCCACCCCCTTAGAAGACCATGTGTGTCATAATTCTAGACACAGACTCAGTAGGTTCAGAGCTCGGTGCCCTCTGCGGTGGAAACAGCCGGTTGCCCCAGAACTGCCCAAGCCACATCTGCGAAAGGTCGTCCTCCTTTAAGTAAATATCAATCATTAACTTCTTCCTGTGTCCCCGGGTTGGCGAGACGTCAGCAGTGTGCGAAGGAAGGAAGGCAGGGCAGGGAAAGTCTTGTCCTCGGACTAATTGTCCCGGCCTCCTGATGTCTTGCTTCGTTGATAAATCCAATTATTTATAGTCTCATTTATTGCTGCATTGGCTTTTGGCTGCTGGCCTGCCGGCTCTGCGTGGCAAACGTGACGCATCTCAGCTCATTTTGCACTTACCCGGTGTTGTCTAGTGGTCCAGTGGTCCGGCATGATGACTTTGGCCCATCGCCAACGAATCATGAGGTTTGACTTTCGTTTCGGCAGAAGATGACCCGAGCTGATTAGAGCGCAGCGACCGGGCGACGAACGAGGTGGAAAAGTTAGTCCAAGCAAACTTCTCAACACACACACACACACTGGGCGTAAGACGCACGTGAAGCCGATTCGCATACGATACAGATGTAGCAAAACGCATAAATCAAACTATAGATACTCGTACTCGCACACGCATACAAACGGCACTCTTCTTCCGGACAAACGATTAAGATGTTGTTCCGATGATTAAGACTTGGTTCAGAGTTTGCCTTGAATCCGGAACCGGGATACCGGTATCATCTGCCAGCTAGCCTTTCATCCGTGCCCAGCTTTCGTGCTGCTGAATCAGGCAACACGTGACGCACGGGCTACTTGAAGAAGGCGTAATTTAATAAGTTTTGCGTAATTTATTTTATTCTCACAATCGGCCTAACAGAGGCATGTGTTTTGATCAAGCGCCATTTTTTTCTTCTTTTTTTGTTTCGGATTTTGCTTCCCAACAGCTTGATTGCGTATAGTCCTGTAACGGGCCTGTCACGTCGCAGTTTCACGCACGCTGTGCTGTTGGTGTACCGGCGTCTGATTCGTTAAGTAAAAGCTGATGAAACTTTTTCTTCTGTTTGTTTATTAATTTTTGGGGAGATTTCTTTCGGGAGGTATGTCTGGGAAGTATCCAAGTGATGCTTATCGAAGAGTGTTTGAGGTAGGATTTGGAACAATAAAAAATGCCAAGGTACAATACATAAGGTTACTTCATAATAATTGGCGAAATTTAAAGTAGACGTCTAAATGTCTTATGGTATGCATCTTGTTTTCGTCCAAATTTTATTTTTCATTTGAACATTATCTCTGGAAGCTATTGCATTTTTCTTTATTTTGTTTTCTTTCATACAAACTGTTTTACTTTTTGTTACTTTTTTGTTGTTCAATCTCTTAAATAATTATAATTAGTTATTTTTCCATTTTTCTTTGGTCATAGCTTTAGGTCCATATTGTGGAACATATGAACCACTGAAGAGAAAGTTTCTTGCTGATGGAGGATACTAGCAAGCCCTTTGTGGAACTTTCCAATCGTATAAAGGACTACAACATTATAGCAACTTTTCAAACAGCTGTTTATTGGGGAAGTAGCGATTAAGTTAAGCGTTCCGAATGATTTTCACACTGCTACCATTTGAACATGATTGATGCGGAGCGATACTTATAAAATGAAAAAAGGTTTAAATGTAATAAAACGATTCAATAACATTTTTCGATTAGACAGTTATGCTGAATGTACCAAACACTCGACACAAAATCCACTGCTAATTGGAAAGTTCGATCCACTATGGGCATTCAATATTACTCTCTCTCTCTCTCTCTCTCTCTCTCTCTCTCTCTCTCTCCCTCTCTCTTTCTTCTTGGCCTACCTTTTTTTTCGTATATTTATAGAGGCTTTGGGTCTTTGAGATTTCATTCGCCTCTAAATTCTTGGCCTAACGTCCTCTTAAAGGTCATGCCTGCCATTTCATGCTTTCTGTGACTTGTTTTTGCTCGTAGCAAAATAGTCGCAGCCCTGCGTACGGGGAGGCGGTCTGGATGGGATTTGAACCCCAGTCCTGCCGTATGAAGACCGGCGCCGTTATCGCCTCGGCCACCAGACAACCCCGTTAATAATTGGCAGTACAAACTTGAAAGGTGTCGGCCGGCCATTTCTGGCTTCCTGTGTTCCTTGTCTTTACTGGTACCTGGATTGTTGATCCTGCGTACAGGGAGAGGAGTCTGGATGAGAATTATTGTTCTAAAACGCTCGTTTGTTGGAGGGAAAGAACTTTTTTATAAAAATTATTAATTTGTTATGAATTTCGGTAATATAAATATTTAACTCATATGCATTTCATGAAATTAAATAGCTAATTTCCTATTTATTTTTTTATTCAGGATCGATGTCAAAAAGGGTTACTGCATTGACAGTTTATTTAATAAATATCTTATAGGTTGATTGAGCTTTTATTATGGGGAGTTTGTTGTAAATAAGCTCTTAAATATATAATTAGCCTTGAAATGACGCATACATTTTATAATTTTATATTCAACTATTTTTCCGAAATTTAAGAAGTGTTGAAATTACTTTATATTAAAAAAATTTAAAAAAAAACCGCTACGGTTTGAAAACAAATACTCCAAGTCAAGAAGTACGGTTTTGTCTAGCGAATAGAAAACATTTAGGAGCATTGGATTGGGTTGGATTGGAAGCTACGAAAATCAGCTATTTTTAAACTGTTTTGATCAATTAAAACCCTAAAAAATCTATTTAAATTCGAACAATCAGTGTAGCACACACCTTAAACCATCTTCAACCCCGAATGCTATCATTCGTGCAGCAAAATCACGAGCACACCCGTTGAAAGCTCACGTTCGCACATACCTCTCGCACTACCGGACGACGCTGGTTTCGCCACTGCACGCTCGAAATGAAAACTAATTTGAAAATTATTATCCCGGAAAAGAAGTAATTTTCGCTCCATTTTCGGATGCTACAGACGACCGGCTACGTATCAAGCGGGGTACTAAGCATTGCAAGTGCTGGCAGAGGCAGGGCTCCATTTTATGTTTTCCCCCATTCTAACGTTGAGGTACGTTTGCTTGGAAGATTGTTCCGACCATTCCGAAAACAGAGAAAAGCGACCAATGAATCCTTACATCGTCCTAACTTTGTGTGTGTGTGTGTGTTTTGCGAAGGGAAAAAGTGAAAACGTGCGAGAAATAATCAAAATGCGGCATGCATTTTTAATCATTCTACCGGGTCCGCCAGTGTCTGGCGCTGACCGCCTTTTCCATTGTTCTCCGTGCAGTTGGTTGGTTGCAAGTTTCATCCGGACGAATTCGGAATTTCCCCGTGGTCGGTCAGATCGGTGAAGGATGAGCAAGAACGCATCGGGCGCACAAGACAATGGTGTGCACTGTAGTACAGCTACTAACTACGGTACAACTCTTCTTGGGCGAGCGCCGTAATCTCTTGCCATGGCCGTGGGCTAATTACAGCGCTGGTACGGTGGGATAATTTGATTACTCTTGCCAGCGCCACCGGAAACATCCGCCCGGAGTCACTGTAAGATCGAAACTAATTTATCGGAAATTAGTTGTACGTACCGGTGTTACTTGCACCCGACCCAATTTCAATCTGCAGCGAGCTTGCAGCAGTACCAGTGACGCCATCGACGGTCATTTCTTCAGGCTTTCTGATTTGGGGTTTGCTCGTGCAAATACAGATCGAACCGTTTAGCCGGAACGCTGCCCCTGGTAGTAATTTCCGCAAATCATGTTACACTTCCTGGTTTGGGTTTGGTAAACAGGTTAGCAGTGGTAGCAGTAGTTGTCGGGCTCTATTCATTACCGTATTTAACTAACGAGCGGTCTGCAGTTGGAGTTGCGCTGACGTAGAAACGCATTCGATTCGACATACGTTGCATACTTTCAGGCTTAATGCGAGAATGGGAAAGGCTTAAAACTTTTGTTGAGGAATATATAAAATAAATAAGACGCTCAAATAACATAAATGCCACATCGGATAAGAAAGTTAAAAATGTGTCGTACTTCAAGCGCCGGAATGTATGCAATAGCTTTAATAAAAATGTTATGAAGGCTGTTTCACACAAACAAGCATGCAGATTCATCACTTTTCAGCTAGACAATTATTTGAATGATGATCTTTGAACTAAAAAAAAAAATCCATAGTGCCAGGCTCATTGTGAGACATGCTGATTTGAGGATTTGATATCGTGAGAATTCATGTGAAAGAAAAGTGTTTCTCATTACGCGAGTATCATTGCAATTGCACCTGTTTTTTTGTTTTGTTTTAAAATAAAATAGAAAATAAAATAACAAAAATTTACGTACATTCACATTTAAACACTTTTTGTGGTGTTGAACAATATTAAATGAATATGACATTTTATTGAGATATTTGTGACTCAACTGTTTCTTAGTTAGTTAAATGCTTCTACTTATTAAAACATTTCATATGTTGAATTCGATAGCAGAGGTGACAGCGGTGCCGACCTTCACTCGGCAGGACCGTGGTTTAAATTCCATCCAAACCTCCTCCCGCCGTAGCAGGACTGTGACTATCCAGCTAAAATCGGGTAAAATCATATAAATTCAGCTATGGCTGGCCTGCAACTTCCGAGATTGTAGCATCAAAAAGAGATTGTAGTGAGAAAAAAGAAGAGTTTTGTAGGGGATTTGCTTATCCTGCTTCGGTACAAAAACTTAAAATATCCCCCACATCACTAAACATTAAACGTTGAACTGTAATTGCATACATTCAGGCGCCTGAAACCTCAAAAAAAGGGAAATGGAAATGTGGTCACGGTAATTTCTGTCCCTTTACATAGTTTATTTACTGAAAAAGCTTTGATTACACTCAATTCAACTTGTTTTTTTTTCTTATGTTATTTCAATCTGATCAATTTATGCCAACCTTCTTCTTTAGAAGACTTGTTCAAATTGCTGTCAAAAAAACTGGAAATATTTAAGATTTAACATTTAAGTAAGGGCTTTATGACTAATGGTCGTTCTTCTGATTAAGTAAGTAAAATTTCTTAACATTTGAAATAAATTATTATTCTTTACTGCTAAAATCGTTTATCCTAGCATAACACCAATTTCCGTCAAAAAAAAGTAGTATATGTACCGAAAACATTTTGCAAATGAGTTAAAAACAAACCGTAAAAAACAGTGAATAGTAAAATATCAATTTGCTCACTATTGTTAAGTAAACGATCACTCATAACTGATCGTCTGATCACACACATTTTCACACACGATCATTCGACACGCTAATTACACACTCATGATTACGCTTCATGTACCATACTACCAACAAAAAACTGTCCGCAAACCAGCCGCCATTCCGTGATAAATAATTTCCACCGATCCATGCTACCGATAGACCCTTTAACCGGCATCGGAATCACCAAATAACCATTGGAACGATCGCGTTCACGCTTCCCGTCCATAAAGCAAACCACGGGTACATAATGCACGCATACGGTGCGTGTTAGCCACGACTCCTTTTTTCCCACTTTTCCATTGCATAAAAAGGCGCGTAAACTGCCGCCATCACGGAATGGTAAGTGAGTTGAGGGAGCGTAACAAAAAAAAAAATAGCCCCCATAAACGTGACACATAAAACCGCTCACGCGGAAATTGGAGAAAAGCTTCCAAAGTCCGTCAGCCAGCCAACGCTGGGAAATAAATAGTGCGACCGCGCCAACCTCCAACACTCAGATTCACCTGACGATTCCGGAGTACATGTGGCGTGCGCTGGGGTGAGTACAATTATGCGTACGTGCGTGGTTTTATGCTTTATGTATTTGCTTTCTATACAGCGGAAAACGGCAAATGTAATAAAGTTTTCCATCCATTCTCACGGAAAATGGAGCCTTTTATAAAGGGGTGCGTCACTGTTAGTGAAGTCAGCTAGCTTGGAGCATTTTTATTTACATCCTTATGTTGGTCCGGCACACCGAAAAAGAGAAGGAAAACTGAATGCTCCCGTGTTTTCTCGCTGTAGATAATGGAAGCAAGACACACGACAACCTGCTGCATGCTGCAAGGGTCACAAAACGATCGTAAAAAAGCGCGGCTAACCGTACATAAAGGAAACACACCGGAGAGCATAAAACATTCGACCAGGCGAATGGATTTGCTCCGGACAGATCCTGTAGCAGCATAAAAGTGAGATCACCTTCGAAAGAGAGCATGGCAGCAGGCTGAGAAAAATGCCAGCATTCCAAGGAAAACCCATCGCATCAAGAGAAAACCAAACAGAGAGAGAGAGACCTCGCGTGAACTTATGTTGCGCTTTTTCGGGTGAGCAGAAAAGTATGCCATGCTTTTTCGTTACATAAACCATTTTTCGGAAGGGATATATGGAAGAAGGCTCCAACTGTACATAAAAACCTGGCCCCGGCTCAGGTTCGCCGCCTACTTTTCGCACAACCTATTGCTAGCCCGCTTTGACACACTAGCCGTGCGTCTCTTTCGCACCTGTGTGCGTCGTCGTATTTTATTCATTTTTCTACCACTTGTGGGGGATAAATTATTTTACCTATCCGCTAGATTTTATTTCGGGGAAAATTCATCTTGGAAAAACGGATGCACAAAAAACGGGCTCTCTCTCGTGTCTGAGAGCAAGCAGCGAGACGGTTGGAAAAGGCGTTTCCTTTAATTGTTACATAGGTGAATCACTGATAACACGCGGTTGGTCTGTGTTGGCTTTTCTATATTTTTTTCTTCTCTCTCCTGACATCCCGGCGTCGAACTGTCTAGATGGTGTGGTTGTGAGTTATGGTGGGAAAAAAACCCTCGATCCCATCGAAGCCAACCGACTGTTGCGCGTTTCACCTTCGCTTGACATTTTCAAACGAAAGTGAAGAATTGATGGCAACGCCCTACTTTGGACTTCATGCTTTTTTTTTTTGTCTTATCACCCGATGGGGGGAGAAGGAAAATCTCTCACCCTCAATCGGTCATTGATCAGCCAATTGGAGGTTGATGCTGCAGGTTTGCCGCGGGTGGCTTATCTCGTGCGAGGATTAGGAAGTTTGCTATTAAGGACGTGCTTGGAAACTTGGAATTTACTTTCCAAGTAAGCGAATTTAGAGTTTTGCTTTTTAAAGTTTACTGAAGCGTACCAATTTTCACTTTCGCTTTTGAGATCTACTGGAAAGGTTTACGTTTATATTCATTCGTTCATGTTGTATTCGTTGGGTTTTTATAATTTGTGGGTTCAGTTTTAATTATTTTAAAGCTTGACTACGTTTTGTATGAGTTTACTATTTAATTTATACATTTTTAAACATGGTAATATATGTTAACTCATGTTCAGCTAAAGCGGACCAGTTTCCATGGACTAGCACAAGGGTCCTGCTTGAGCCCCCTGTTATACAACTTTTATGTTAGCGAAATAGATTCTTGTCTAGCTCCGAACTGCAGCATTAGACAATTGGCTGACGACGGCGTCATATCTTTTGCAAGCAGGGACGCCGCCGAAATACAACTGGCTTTACAAACCACTTTGGACAACCTTGCCGAGTGGTCTGAAAACCTTGGTATCAAGTTCTCTGCAAAGAAAACTGAGATGGTAGTCTTTTCTCCCTTCAGCGACACGACAAAAAACAGGGAGAAAAGACTATTTGACCCGAAAATTGATGTCTTTTTGTACGGTGAAAAGATATCAACTACCGACAATTTTCGATACCTTGGTGTTTGGTTCAACTCAAGACTAAACTGGAGTACACACATCACCCATCTGGTGCAAAAATGCAGTAAAAGAATCAACTTTCTAAGGACAGTCACAGGATTCTAGTGGGGCGCACATCCATCAGACGTCCTACGACTGTATAAGACAACGGTACTATCCGTGTTGGAATATGGAAGCATATGCTTCCATTGGGCATCCAACACGCATATCCTCAAATTAGAGAGGCTACAGTATCGTTGTCTTAGACTCGCACTAGGGAGCATGAAATCCACACATAACATGTCCCTAGAAGTGATGACCGGAGTGATGCCGCTAAAACTTCGTTTTGAAATGCTGTCGCTTCGCCTTCTAGTCCGTTCTTCAGTATCAAATCCCTTGATCGAAGAAAATTTTAAAGCGCTTCTAGAGACAGGTTCTAAGAGCAAGATCTTGAAAATCTGCGAAGATTTTGTTGCCCTACAAGTGCATCCTAGCGCTCCACAGGCATTAAACCGTGCTGCCCTTACTGAGACCTACAGTTCCCTTTTAACAACAGATTCCTCGTTGCACGAGGAAATTAAGACCATACCGAATGATCTTCGCCCGATGGTAGTTCCGGGCATTTTCAGGGATAAGTATGGTCATTTAGACCAAAGAAGCCAGTATTATACTGATGGATCATCCTCTAAGGAAGGCACCGGCTTCGGCGTTTTTAGTGAGTCCGCCGAAGCATTTTTCAAATTGCGGCAGCCGTGTAGTGTCTACACCGCAGAACTAGCCGCAATCTTGTACGCACTATTGATTATAGCAGCGAGACCTTCGGATCAGTACTTCATCTTTACAGATAGCCTTAGCGCTATCGAAGCACTACGATCCCCGAAGGCTGTTAAGAGTCAGGATTTCCTGGTCATTAAAATCATAGAATTGCTTGGCTCCATGTTCGACAAGGCGTTCAGGATTTCGCTAATTTGGGTACCTTCTCATTGTGGAATTCCCGGCAACGAGAAGGCAGACTCACTGGCCAAAACAGGCGTCCAACAAGGCGCATTTTACGACCGTCCGATCTCGGCCCGAGAGTTTCTTCGCCTACCACAGCAACTTTTCCTGTCTCGCTGGCAGAGCATGTGGGAGGCGGATGATCTCGGGCGATTCCTTTTCTCGATCTCTCCGCAAGTGTCCCTGCGGCCTTGGTTCGGTGGGCTCTCTGTTGACCGGGCATTCATACGCATGATGTCTCGACTTATGTCGAATCATTTCGCGTTGAATGCTCATCTTCAGCGTATAACTCTGGCTCAGACGAAGGTGTGTGGCTGCGGTGACGGATTTCACGATGTGGATCACCTTCTGTGGTCCTGCGTGGAGTTTGAAACTGCAAGACCCTCCTTGTTAAGCGCAGTCGAGAGCATCGGCAGACGACCGGGTATAGAAATAAGAGAAGTGTTGGAGACTGGGGACCTCGCCTACATGAGGCTCATCTACCGATTCGCCAGAGACAACGGTCTCATCCTTTGATTCCGCATCCCTATTATCCTTCCAATCCACATCCGCCACTCCTTTTGTTATATGTTGTGTTGTCTTTGTGGTAAATGTTTTATGTTGTGCAATGTGTGATCCGTTGACGGAGCAATTGCATTCGAGGGCAATTTTCTTACTGCCGTAAAAGGAGGCAGGCTTGTGTGTTTTTTTTTTGTCTGTAGTAGTGCGCTCCAAGTCAGTCCAGCTTTGGAACAGCGGGGTCGCCTGGGTTGGCGTTGGGCTCGGGAGTGGTCGGCGGGTACAGCCTCGTAAACAGTGGAGTCACTCCAGCTGTTGCGAGATGGAATCCGCCGATCTTTTTTGAGTTCGATGTTGACTTGGTTGATCACGGGCTGTGTCATTGCTGGGCTGCTTGGAGAACATTGCACGCAGAAAAATTCATGTTTGTACTGTGCAAATAACTGTGCTTGTTTGTTTCAGTCCAGACCCATAATAGACAACCGGACCAAACCAACCCCCTTCGAAGCCATAGCCACAGCAATAGAATCTACAACACACACACACACGCACAAACAATAGAAATGGACAACAACCACTCATCTTCACTACACAACCGAGCATGCCCGGGATATGGCAAATGACTAGGAGGAAATGCCTAGTCAATTTTCTTTCATTGTTTGTTTTCGTGAATTTAATTCACAATCACCACACGCGGTGGTGACAATACGGCAGCAGTCCGTAATAATAAATAAATAAATAAATAAAATAAATAATATATGTTAACTCTTTGATTACACATTCTATCATATTTAGCTCACGCCGGACTGTTTCTAACACTTAATAAAAATTGCAATGCTGTGTAAATTGCATGCTTCCAGGCGTTGAAAGCCTCTAAATCTGAAGCATGAAATTTAAATAAATCACTGTTCTTTCATACTTCTTATTGTTTTCTTTGATTTGCTTGATTTTATCTCTTTCTTGTTCATCTTCTTTACATATGGTTGCTATTTTCTCATTTTTTTAAATGTTCTGGAAATATGTCTGAACATTTCTATACTACCTCGGTTTTTTCTCAAATTATACGATGGTTTTTTCAAATTTATTAGACACTTTTTTATTCATAAAGAACGGCCAGACCGTATTGCTTAAAACTAAATTACAAAAATTAATACAATTCACGACGGTTTGGAGACATTTCCTTCTCCAAACCGTGAAAGGGCACCTTATCCCGGGTGAGCTCGATCGAATATTCGACACTTTTTGACAATAGTTTTTTGGAAAACATTTCATTCATAAATTTTTTTAATGCATCCCATAAAAAAATGTGCTGATTATTATTAACGTAACAAAAATTATAGCAAACGGACTGAAAATAAATATTGTTTTCAACGCCTGAAAGTATGCAATTTTGTTTTATTTATTCGTATTGCTACTTTCCTGCGTTAAACAGTTTATAAGAGAATAAAGTAGCAAGCCATTATAAACATTTATAGTAAAATAATGTTTTTTAACCTTATTAATACAAAACAAAACGACAAACATAATAAATTTGCTAGCAGTTTTCGACTGATTTAGGAGAATCATAAAATGTGGGGTATATTGTTGATCCAATCTATAAGTTTCACAACAGGCGAAATAACGACTTCACACTTTTGTTGTTAAATTTCTTATAACGCAGCAAGTGGGTATATAAGTCTTTGTCCTTACACAGAGATAAAAAGGGACTAAAATTGAATTGAAGCTGCCATACCATTAAGGCTACATTTCTTCTTCTTCTTTAATCTGGAGAGGTCTCGGTCTACCAAATTCTAGCTTTCTATGTCTTGATTGTACCCTTAGCAAAGTAGTCAGAGCGTACAGGGAGGCGGTCTGGACGAGATCTGAGCCCCGGTCCTGACGTCTTCAGACCGGCGCCGTTATCAAACGAATGTCTAATATTTCTTTTTCATTCATTTTCCTTTCAAGGATTTAAAAGAATGATAACTGGAAAGCAATCATCAGATCAAGTTAAAAGACAAGACTTATCTATCCAACTGGTAAATTCAAAAAAATTCCTTACAATCTTATTGACTCTTCTTTGAACTTTACTTTTAAAAAAACCATCCAACGCGTCAAATCACCATTTAGAGGAATAAATGCCTCGGGCTAGTCACATCCCGCTTTCCATTTCGCACGCCCACAATCATCAACATTCATCACACCGAACCATGCATTACCTCGACAAAGGTAGAAGCAACAACAACGACTAAAAAACACACACACACCCCAAAATAGTTAAATTACCCATCAATTTTGCTTTGCGGTACGGTGACAATTGATGCAATGATGTGCTCTGCTCTGTTCGGTTTTCCATAGAAATGAACCATTCCATTAGCAGCTGTAATGCGTTTTCTGTCCATGTCTGTTTTTTCGATTTTCGACTACGGATCGGTACAAAGCTGGCCTTAGCTCCAGAGGCCTTTAGCCGCGGTGAAGGCGAAAATTTGTCTTCACGTGTCAAAATATTCACTTAACGATGTTATTCACCAAATTGACAAACGACGTCACACGTCGGGGTGCCAATTTCAACCGAGCACGTACCCGAGAACGTTGCGTGCGTTTTGAGCTGCGTTTTTTTCTCCCTTTTTCTTTCCACCGCGAATTGACTCCCTTTTTTCTCTTTTGCTCGTGGAAGATTTTCTCATTGTGTGTGCCTTCGCCTTCGCAGTGTTTACTACACATTGACTTATTGCATTATGGCACGCATTACGTTCGTACGCATACGTGTTCTTGGCGGCGTGCAGCGCAGAAATCCAATTCACATGTATTTTTCCCCACCTCCTTCGGTCGACAGCACGACTGCCAGATGAGACTCCGGATGGTTGGGAACAACAGGGGCCAAAATGGGGCCTTAGAAGTATTCTGGCTGGCTGGCTGGCTGGCTGGTCGGCCGGTTGTCGGAAAGGCGCTCAACAATAATGTTGTACATGAGCCCATGTGAGCGCACGTAGGGGATGGGAAGAATTTCATCCAAATTCTGCCAAATATGCCATGTCATTGTCGGTTCGCACAAACGTAAAGACATCGTTTTGCTAGCTTCGAAAAATGGCTTTGAGGAGGAGTAAATTCAATTGAGTGGAAAAAAAGCCCGCACGCCCTTGTTTTTTTCTTCTGCTCCCGAACTGCCAACTGGTGCAATTGGAAGCACCGGTCATGGTAATAAGCCGGTTTCATGGTAGCAAGTTCATTCACTCGACATCCTTGGCGATGGTTTCCCATCAGAATAGAAATCGGGCATGGAAATGGTTTCTTTACAAACGTGCAAATTGTGCTTGAAAGGGTGAATTGCTGGAAGGTCTTACGGTTTAAGGATGGAGATCTTTCGAAGTCATTTGAGACGAAACTTATAACTTTTGTGAAACTTATTTGTAAATTAAGTCGGTCTACTGGTGCCAGTTAAAACCTGATCGAATAAGGATGTTTGCATGAAATAATTCCTAGAGTCTAATCCTTTAAAACCAGCATAATATTCCAAAAGCTCTAGATCAAAACTCCTAGACATTGATTGCTTCGTGGCAAGAAGCTACGATCCAGATTGGTTCCAGATTAGACTATAAACTTGTTTATAGATAGCCGTCTTGTAGCAGCGAAGAACAAGTTGATAGTAAATACAAAAAGATATCAGACTTCACTCCTCAAAAGTCTTCAAACCCAAATTTGGCAATTAGCGGCGATCGAGAAGATCAGTATGCTGCATGAGATATAGCTGTACAATTGTATCCAGTATGATGAATGTTGGTAGATTAAAAGCCAGATAATCCCTTAAAAAGACATGGGGATATGCCTAAACATAAGGCCATGAGGATACCAAAAAATCTTCTACTTAACGTGATCAGTTTGATAATAATATTTTATCAGAACTGTATCAGAAATGTATAGAGTTGAACATACGTATCAACCGCTGCCGAGAAATCCGCTGCGTCAATTTATCGACTAAATGAATCTGACACTAGACACGTTTCTCAGGAGCATTAGCTTTATTTTGCAACTTTTCGATCTTTAGAAGCTTCACTTAAAAGTTCTTTAACAGAACCAGTCGCAAACTCAATTTCTGGAGAAACACTGTACAATTCTTGGAGCCCGGTAAAGATAAGGTGTTGAGGCACAGTAAGCTCACATGTTAGATGCAGTTATACAGCTGGAGAGTCGACCAGTATAATCGGATTAAGATCAACAATACTTGTTCAGGAACTAGTACGCAGGGGTGATGTACAGATAGGTGACCGCATCTTCGAAGTCGTCCAAAACTTCACCTATCTGGGGTCAAAAGTCTGCACCGACAACAACATTGATGTTGAGTGATGCGTAAGGGTGCTGGCTGCCAACCGGTCATACTACAGCCTGAGGAAACTTCTCCACTCTAAATACCTGTCGCGACGGACGAAGCTGGGACTGTACAGAACATTTATAGTCCCAGTACTCACATACGCCTCTGAGACATGGACTCTGTCCAAAACTGACGAAGCCCTCTTAGCCGCGTTCGAGAGGAAGATGCTCATAAGGAATTTTTGCCCCGTGTGTGTGGAAGGATGAATGGAGCAGCTACAATGACGAGCTGATACAGTGAATTAGATTTGTCAGGCTCCGGTGTGCTGGTCACGTCATGAGAATGACACAGGAGGACCCAGCCCGTAAAGTCCTTTTCGGCCGTCCACACAGACACAGGAAGCGTGGTAGGCCCGAACTGGTATGCGTCCGCCAAATCGGCTGGGATAATCCATTGACGGACGGTGGCTTTGCTCCGTGAGCGGTATCGAGGATTGATGGAGCAGGCCAATACCGCAAATAAATGTCCAGGAAAACAAACGTAAGAAAAGTACTTAACTTTCTAGAGTTTTTCTGCTTTATTCTGGAGTGACATTCGCCGACAGTACAGTATGTTGATTACTTGAGATACTTCCAAGGATTTCTAGGTACCTCGTTCAGAACAGAATTATCTCTTGGCTGGAATAAACACTCTGGCTGGCATTGTTTTCAAGCATTTCCTTTATTATTTTGATATCAATTCTTTGATCTACCTTTCTAAAGTGTAAACCACGGGTATCAGGTTCTTTCGGAATGCCCACTCCTATACATATTCTTGACATGTTTTTTGAAGAAATCCATAGCAGTAATTTAGAATGTATTTCATCAGAAGTCTCGTGGATGAAATTTGGAAATGTGAAATGTTGAAATATTTTGCATTTATGAATGAGTTAGTACAATTGTTAATAATTAACTAATACGCTGGAATCTCAATCTCATTGCCACCGTTACCAATGAGCAACCCAATTTTCTGCGCTCTTCATCCACAGTCGCTCAACCCCGTACAAACAAACCACCATCGAAATTATTTATAGTAATTGAATCCCAAAATTGTAACCATTCCCCGTAAACCGGTATAGTTCTGACCCAAACACACGAGCACACCAATTTATTGCTGCATTTGGGATCGCTTACTTTACATGATGTCACCGAACGGGTCCCAATGCATACCGCTAATTGCTTTCCGTAGTTGCATTCGCATAATTTGAAAAACCTCCCTCCTGTGTGCCAGGAAAGTCAGAGCCAAGCAGCAACGACAAAAAAAGAGCATTTCTCCCGAAAGAACGCATTTTCCTGCTGACGCGGTACGTGTGCAGCGCTCTAATTGAATCGTACCGAGCCGCCAACGAGACTGGTCAGCCGGACGCCAGAGCTTAACCTGGCAGGAACGTACTTTAGATATGGCCTATCCTTTTTTTTGCTGCCCTGTACAATGAACCCCTTACCGAATGACAAAGCACCGTTTTGTGGTCTGCTGTGGGAAATGCCTGCTTTGATCGAAGAAAAAAGCAACATAAAGAGAGCAAAAACGTGTCCAGGGTCCACTTTTGTGCTTTATAGCTGCAGGACTAAAAGGATTTTTTGTTCCGTACTTAATCGGAAAAAAAGAAGACAAAAACAAACGAGACACAAAAACTGTATGCTAAAAATTGATATCAAAAATCCAAATGTCTGCCCCCGGCGCCATACGAAGCCACGAAGCGTACACCTTTTAATTTGCCTAATACCTGGGCAATTAGGTAAATTACCGCTTCGCGGCAGACGTACGTTTTTGCGCGTGCTTTTTGGGGGTACAAAAGGGGAAAGGGCAAGTGTGAATAAAACATTATTTATGACCGTCGCGATCGCGACCAGCGAGTCCGAATGGCGATGACTTTTACAAAACACCAGGCGCCTCCATTCCCAACCGAGATGGATGGACCCCCCAGAATGAAATACTAATAGGCGGAGGGTGGGTGAACTAATAATTTTTGGCTGCATGGAATCACACTTAAAACAGCATTTTGTTTATTATCTGATTTAGACATTAGCTTTGGTTTGGAATTGAGGTCTGTAAGCCTTTTTTTTCTTCTTTGCTTTTCCCGGTGGACTGTCCTTTTGGAAGTTTTTTTTTTCCTGCTCCTTCTCACTCTCTCGAGAGGATTGAGTTCCAAGACGTGTCAAGTGACCAATATAGAAGAATAATCAAACTTCCACTATTCCACTTCCCAAGCCACTGTTTACTTCCATCGGGGAAATCGATCCCGACATCTCGTCTATGGCAGTGTCCGAGGTGGCGACAGTGATAAGTGATTTGTTGATAAGGGAAATCATACAATCTTGCAAGTAGAGATAGCGACGTCTCATCCAACATGCTGGACCGTTGACCGGCAACAGGCTGGGTGGCCAACCACTAGTGGCAAAAGCTATATCGGTTTTGAGGGTTTTCCCAACTCTCGAAGGTTATTTGCACTGCTATCGAAGGATGACCGATGATTATTCCCACTGGTAGGGTGTTTCTTACACCATGGGAAATTAGTTTTCTCGCTCGACCGAGGGCAGCTTTATTGAGTTATTAAAGAAGTGTTTCCTGGTATTATTAAAAATAAGAACCTCGCACCACCTTTCTTAACACGTCATTTACGATATGAACCGATATGCTGTTCAACAATGCAACCCTCCTGGCTTCCAATAAGAATGGAAAAATACTGACGAGTCACCATCTATTCACTCGACACAAATGCATGCAAAGGCTCGGAAGTGCACTTAGCAAACATCGTCACCACCCAACACAACAAACTCACGCAACGAGGAAGAAAATTCTCCAGAATCCTTCCAGCAGCATCATCATCATCATCTCCGGTCGTGAAAAGACGGAGCGGAGATTCTTCGAATGGCGAAGGCGAAGTATTTTACACATCAACAGATATTGTAATAAATATGGTAATTATTATCTCGGGATGGAAGCATGGAAACCTTCCCCGGTTGGCCCCCATTCCGATGTGGTTTTGGGGTCATGCTATAACGTTGTCTTCATATGCCGAGCGGAGCAGTGAATGAATTAAATCCAACTGAGACACAGCCATTGACAAACCCATCCGGCCCGAACCGGATCCCGGGGTGGGTTGATGATCTTTAGAAATTCCTACGACGTTTTGTCCTCTCGTGGCGGAGATACTCTTGCTCTGGTGGAGTGAGGGAATAGGTACGGAAAGATTCATAGCACGCGGGCATATGCCACGGGAAGGCTCGTGTGACAAAAATACCTAAGGGAAATTAAAAGTGTGATAGAATGCTTTTCTTTTGATAAATGCAAATACACAGGCAGGGAAAGACGTACAGAAAGAGCACTCGCCAGAATGATTGGTGATTCTATGGTGGCGATTGGTCGGGAAGCAACAGGAGGCCTATTTTTAAGATTCTGTTTTGGTATTTGATAACATGATTGGTGATGTAATGAGATGGTAATGAGGTTTATTCGGGAAGCTTTTGCGAAAGTTTTAATTCCGATTGATATCTTGGAGACTTCTCGTAGGTACTAATGCTGATCAGGCTGAGGATAATATTAAATGAGACATTACTGATTCGGAAGGAAATTTATCAGGCTGTAGATAAGTTAAGTGAACTGTTCGATAATTGTTCTGTCCTGGGCTGAATCCTGATATTATTATGATAAGATTTATAAGACTATTACAAAATCCAAATTATCCAAATCTTTATAGAAAAATATTTGAGAAATCGAGAAGAAACCTTGAAAGAACCTTAACATCAGAAGACCCTGAAAGTTCTTATGAATGAAGCCACCTATACGGATCAACTCTTATTATCTTCTTAGAAGTCAGAAATAATGCCAACACTTTGTATTCTAGCGCATATCTCTATTAACTAGATTCTTAAAAAAATATTTACTTATAATTGTGATCATAATAATTTAAACTAACATTAACAATACACAAAACCTTTAGGGTTAATGAACCTTCACTTGAAGGATACATAAATACTGTCATCGTTATCTAGCAGTTGCCTCTATCCGTAAACCAGCAGCGCATGTAACGGTGGGCAAAGTAGGTGGTCGCCTAGGGGGTCCCGAAAAATTGGTGATCGTCCGATAAGCCACGGGGCCCGTATCGAGACACGCCTTTGAAGCAACTATTTCCTCTCCTCATACCTCTTAGGGCTCCCCAGAGCCTAGATCCACCACTGCAGTAACCGGGATTCCTCAGCTGTACAGCTTGACGTTCTAGGAACTTCATCATCTTCAAAATTCATGTATAATTTCAACTGACTGGAACTGGCTGGATACAGAAAGTTGTATGAGTACACACATTTATTTGCATAGATTAAGGCGATAAGTGATAGTTGTGGTGATGACAGATATTCCAATTCAATATTATGGTTTTATTTGCTCATAAATTCGCTTGATAATGAAAAACTGCTCATTCAAGTGTAGCACAAAAGACGGCTTGTATACCATAATCGTTTCAAGAAGATCAGCTGTATTTAGTTTGCCGTTTTAGGGAAGATTGTGTGCTTGCGTCAAGGCTTGAGAAGATGATTTGATAACCATTTTAGATTCAACTTAAACTAAGAGAATTCATTTATCAATTAGACTACTATAGTCCATTTCTAAAGTGGCAGGAGTAGCAGGACACTTAAGAAACACTAATTGGTCGCTAATTATCTCCTGTTATCTTTTTTATTATTTTTTTACACAGGCTTTGAGTCTCTTAGACCACAATCGCCCCTAAACCAATTGATATTGATTTTAACATCTGTTTCAAGTTTTTTTTTCTATCTTTATGGGCATACTAATATATCTTTTATTTTATAATTGCAGAGCCTCGAAATGTTTAAGCTCGATTTCATCCGTAGCTGGCCAGTCAGCTATGAGTATGCAAAAACGACCCTAAAAGTATGCAATTGCTATAAGGCACCCAAAAAGTGTTGATAAGGACAGGCTTAGCTTTTAGAATTTATTGCTTTACATATAGCTTGCAAACAGTGAAGAAACTCTCACTCTCTTCTATCACACTAAACAACGTCCTACCAAAGGAATAGTATTTTCATTACGCTTATCCGATCGAATTTGGCGAATAAACATCCTACTGTCCGAGCGTTCCATCCTCTCGGTCTTATTATGTACCAGAAATATTTCATTCTTATTCGACAATCATCACATAAATAATGATAAATTCATATAAAATAATGTCGTACTCACGGTGGCAAAACACACGAGCATGAGACAATCGATTTGTTGCAAACGTCCTCACAGATTTATTGAACATAGTAGGCGTTATCTCTATGATTTGATCGTCTGAACCATTCGATTCGATTTGTCGTACCGTGAATTATAATGGTGTCTGTAATGCAAAATAAGATGAAATAAGAGGCAATATGTAAGAAGAAGATACTCCAATAAACACACACAAAAAAACAGTTCAAAATCCATCTGCTTTCGTCCAGTTTACTTTACGAAACCTTCCTTCTCTAGCTCTTAATTCGATTTCCATAGAGTGCTGGAAGTAAATAATGCATTCCACCGTCCATTGCCAATCCTGCTTTCTCTGCGGGTGGTGTTTTCTTCCTACTTATTTTCCCCTTTTTTCCCCAGTTTCCACTTCCGTTCTGTTTTCGACAACTATCATAATAATCAACACCATCATTTACATTCGCTTTTCTTCAACTCCCCAAACCCCCCCAAACCAAACAGCAAGAAAACAATACATCGCTCACTTGACAGCCCATCCGAATCTTGTTGTCCCCAAAACTGGATGACGAAGTGGTTTTTGCGACGGTTTCTTAGCGAGTAAGTCATTGTCAGTTATTGCCCTTTTTTCGTGGACAAAATATTCCACCCTTTGTCGGTGGATGTGTTTGTGCGAGTGTTTTGCTTACTACTACTACGACACCCCTTTCACTGTCGCCACCCCCCCCCCCCAACCCCCCTCTGGAAGTGTTGTTGAGGAAAGTGTCCGTTCCATCCACGAGCCAGAGGAGACAGAGTCGAGACAATGAGCCAGATGATTGGTTGCCATCCGTGAAGGAATCTCGCCCCCTTTTCGCCGGGCGGAAAACTCTTAAGTCAATTAAATTTGCTCACCCTCGCACCCGGGTTTTACTGTTCCCATTCGCCTTCCATAAACTACAATTTGATGGAACGTTTAAGTGAATTCAATAAAAAAAGGAAAATCAACCCCTTTTTCCCCAGGCTTCTCCATTACACACAGAAGAAAGAACACGGAAGAATTGGAGTGGATTGCCTTTTCATTGGATTGAGCACAAATGAGCTGTAATTTTTCGCGTTTTATTGTGCTTTGTTTTCGATTGAATCAAATTAGGTGCGATGTTAGATTAGTCATAGTAAAACGGGACGGACTGGTGTTTGGTAATAACCGAACAAATTAATTAATTCTTTGATTGGGACAATCAAGCTGAGCAAAGCTACTGTGAACAAGGAAAATGTATTTATGGTTTAGGAAAATGAGTAAATTTCGTGTTAGTTGTTTGCTTAAAGGCCGTATTGTTTTAAAAAAAGGATTAAATAACGAATACAATTCACGGTGGTTTGGAGACATTTCCTTCTGCAAGCCGTGAAAGGACACCTTATCCCGGGTGAGCTCGGCTACCATTTTTTGTTTTAATGTTACAGTTTCAATTGTTGTACATTGTCATTCGTTCGACTTTTTTCTTGGGTTTGATTTTGTTTTGCTTAGTTGAGCTACTTTTCATTCTGTGAATTAGTTTTTCTTGTTTGTATTTTATTTATGTTTCTTTTCATTGAATTTGTATGTATTGGTTTCATGTCGTAAAAAAACTTTTATAAATTTTCTATTTATTTTACATCTACTTCGGTCTGGTTTCTGTTTTCTACACTTATTTTCTTTAGCTAAAAGCTTTTTCTTATAACGTTATTGGTTTTATGTATATGTTTAAGGCTATTTTCATATCATATTAAGCTTTTTTCTTTAAAAATGCGACTTAATTATTGTCTATACGCTTTGCGGCCTTCTTCTTCTTTCTTGGCCTAACGACCTCTTAGGTCATGTCTCCCATTTCTGGCTTACTAGACTTAATGATACCGCATAGTTGGATAGTCAGTCCTCACTATGGAGAAACGGCCCAGATGAGACTTGAACCCCGGTCCGGCCGTGTGAAGACCGGCACCGCTGTCGCATCTGCCACCGCGCCGCTTAGCCCGGTCAGACTGCCCTTATTTTCACTTTCTATTTTTACAGATTATTAACTTTTCATTTCTTTCATGTGTTTTTAGGTCACTTGTTTTTCTTATTTGTCATATTGGAAGCGTTTACTTCAATTTTATTTATCATACTATTTGTGTCCTTTATTTTGAATTTATTTAAAAATGTCTATGTTTTTTCAAACTTCAAAAATATTTTTAGCCGCGCTTAATTGCTTACTCTTTTTATTTTAATGTTGCAAAAAACAATGTTTGTCTTTTTTTATTAATTTTAAGGTTTGACTGTTACTAAAGCAAAAGCCTCGTAATAATAAAATGAAAAGTCAGCAATCGTAAAATCGTAAAAGCAAGTTACAAATTTAACACTTCAACTTATCGTTAAAATCCCCGCCTTCAATGGCCACCAAAAGAGGCGCAGATGATTCGAATCTATCAAAAACAGATGCACGAAATACCTAAAAATGTGAAACACCATTTCCTTTCTCCTCTTAGACCCGAGCGGCCGCCGGACAAGGATTGATAATTGGGAAAAGTTTTGTGTTAAAAACTGTCAAAACAGTACTATCGTAAAATTTTATGTTCAGTTGCGTGCGGCGTGCTCACCAAATTTTGCTATGGGGGTTTAAGATTGGGGGTCAAACGGTTGGGTATTTGTACTACGTTTAAAATCACCACCACCGTTGACAGCTTGTCCAATTGTGGTTCATCGAATCGGGCCACGGAAAGATGGCATTTCAAACGCATCTGCAGCTAATGAGCACGTCAGTAGCATTGATAAGACGATTGCCCATCCATCCCCCGCACACAAAATCGTTACAGGAAATGTCACACGACAAAAAAGTTTGACTAACCTTTAATAAGAACTGGGTTTCGTTTCATCGGTTAACTCACCCATTCTTGGTTCTTCTAGCCTCCCTTCTCCTTCATTGTCTAATTAACCAATTAAACCTCCGATAGCGCTGCACGCTGCTAATCCTGTGCGCTGGCCGCCAATCGGTGTAACCGTTACCATTTTCATGGGCGCTTAATTCCAGCAGCCCCGGGAGCCAGTAAGTGTTGAAAGTTTCCTATTTATTGGGGACGTCAAACGCAACAAAAAAACCACCCGAAAAAGCGGAAAAGGAAAAGCGGGAAATCTCATCGTAAAACTTTCTCTCTCCGATATTAATTCGGGAGGAAATTGCCTCCGACTGACATCGGAATCCCGGGTTGGGGCGAGAAAAGAAAGGTTCGTTACAGAGGTGGAAAACTGTGACAAAAATGTACAACAAGTAGCAGCCAACCAAACCCAAAAACCATTTGACGACATCCGTTCGTCATTTATCGAGCCGGCACACGCTCGATCTCTGGACCACCCTTGCGAAACGATTCGACGCGCCAGTGCGCCTTCCGCTTCCGACTGCAAATGAAGATGAGTTGGCAATGTAATAACGTTTCCAGCTTCCACAGGCGACCTTTTGTGTTGTCCGTTGACTCTTATTAAGTTTGTCACGTTTACCTTTTTGATTATGCGACCGGTTCGCATCGATGTCCGGGCTGTAAGAACGCAGACACGACGTTCCCCCGTTATTTCTAGCCGCGGCTTTTGGCCTTTTATCCAACAGATTGTTTTGATTGAACATGAAATGGATATTGATTATACGGTGATTACCGCGTACAGCGAGCTTACCTTGGTGCAAGATTTTCCGCATCACTTTTCACCGATTTTTTCTTCCCTTTCTTTTCCCATCCCGAAAACGGGGGGGGGGGGGGATTATGGAAATGGGCTGTTCGGGACTGTTGTTGTTTTTTAACCATCCCTTGCCGTCATTCAAATTCATTAATTTTCCATCTTCATCGCACAAACACACACACACGGTCGTGATGTGATGCGCTTCTACGTACGACGACTAAATATGCCACAAGGACTCGCGACTACAAAAAAAGGGAGACAAATTATCAAATTAAAATCAACTGTCAACAGAATTAGGGAAGTCTTTGTCAGTCAGTGTGAAGACACGATACGGGTACGGTGCAGAGAGTAAAGAAACCGGAACACTATGTAAGCAAATTTGCACTTGTTTTGAATTCATAACGTTGTCCTGTTGTGGTTTTTTCCGTTTGTTTTGTAATCATAGCAAGTAGCAATACATCCGGTTGTTTCAACTTCATGGGCGAATCTAATATACATATTTTTTACAGATTGCAAGCAATAGAAATATGGGTTAGAATGGAAAATCATAAAGATAATATTAAACAGGATTAAAAACCAAATAAAATAACACTTGCATCACTGACAAAAAAATCTTTAAATTGAATGATAAAAAGGAAAATTCAAAAGAAAAATAAAATTAAATAAAAAGAACATCAACAAAAAAGCATGAAGTATTAACAATATAAGTAAATAAAAAATCGAACAAAATGAACGAAAATACAAGATCAAACTAAGTAAAATAAATTAAAAAATACAACAAAATATAATAGAATAAGACGTAAAACATACTAAGAGAAAGCTAGGAATTAATATGAGAAAAAAGAAAAGAAAAAACAGAAACGAATACATGAATACAAAAAAAACTATAAAGCTCAGCAATACATGGTTTTTCAGTTGATAAGGCAATAGCATCCATTTTTATGGCAGGCTCCTTCGATGAAATGGCAAACAAAGCTAGTTGATATGGAAACGGCTTCGTATGACAGGAAAATCAAAGACCTTTTATTGTGACGTCCTCGCATGATATTCTCATAGTAGCCATTGACAGTGTACACGTCCTTTTAGCGCTCGAGTAAGTGCGTGGAATATCAAAGGTTACTATGACAATATCAACTGAGGACATCACAATTTAACGGTATTTGATTCCCCTATCACCTGAAGCCGTTTCCGTATCAGCTAGCTTTGTTTGCCATTTCATCTAAGGAGCCTGCCATAAAAATGGGTGCTATTGCCTTATCAACTCAAAAACCCTGTAAAATTATAATAATAAAAGCATAAACAAAATATGTTTCAACACAAAAACAAACAAAGATTTGTTTGGAAAAAGGAACAATTAAAACTTGATATGAGTGTAAAACAAAGGAAAGAAGTATATATTATTGAGATAACAGAAAGTAGAAAGAAAAGGAAATAATTCAAATGAATATCTAAAAACTGATACATTCAGAAGGAAAATAGTTCCAACAAATATGAGTGAGAAATAAATATTCACTGTTTAAAAATAATGCTATAAGTGAAATAAATAGAACTCAAGCTATCCTGGACAAGTTATTAACTAATGAATCTAAAACGAACAGAGCAAAAGACAAGTGTACAAATGAATAAATAAAAATGTACAAAATAAACTAAAAACAAAAAACAAAAATGCTAAACAAATATCACATTAAACGAAATCAAAATTAATGTATTAATTATTAATGTATTTATGTATTAATTAGAACAAAAATTAGAACAATAATAGCAATACATATAAGATAAATAGCTGCTTGACAGACAATTTTTGTTCAACTATTTAAGCTCAATTTTAAGAATAAATAAAGAAACGATACTCTCCACTAAATTATACACTTTAAAGCAAAGTTGTGCAAGTGTCCTGGTTATCACTCAGTTAGCCTCCCATTGTCTCGCACATTAAACTAGAGCATTGTAAGCAGAACCGCATAACGAATTTCTTACACGGCCTAGCAGTTCACCACAAGGAACACAACGGTTCGCGGAATGGGAAATTTAATTTTCATACTGTGATTTTTCCATTTGCATTTGTATGAGCAAACGAAGAAGCTGACACCGGGCAAAAACATCAACTCCATATCACCAGCCCCAACCAGTCGACCGTTCGCCACCAAACAAGACGGAATGCTCGTTAGACAAGAAAGCCGAACGGTGGCTAAAACATCGAAATTCGCGCCACCAATGGCCATCTATCGTTCCGTCCATTTCCTTTCCGTTTTTTTTTTTGCTGTTTTGGTTCGCTTTTTTTGCGTACACCACACGGTAACAAGTTGATTGTAGTATGTAGTCACCAATTCCAAATGCGGACCCAGTTTTGTTTTTTCACCTAACGCCGAATAGTGACAGGAAAAAACCGAAGCGACTGAGAGGTGGTAGCCGGCTGAAGTAAAAACGAAAACAAAAAATGTTATCCACCGAAAGTAAAGTGGAATTTCCTTAATACATGTGAACACACAAATAGCACTGTTGTTTCGTTTCACTTTTCACTAACGCTAACATAATTTTGCTGGTTGAATATTAATTCTATTAGGTTTGTGTGTTGCTTTTTTTTGCTAGTTGTTTCCTTTTCATCCCAGCTAAACCGGATGGGCCGGAACGGAATTTTTCGGGTCGTAATTTTCCGATTGTGTAGTTTGTTTTGCTGTGCCGAAATGAGTGCCAAATGCTGGAATTGAATTTTTTACCCTGGTCACGGCACCGAAAGACATGTTCCCCGGTGTAATAAAACTAATTGAGGCAGAGGCGGAGAATTCAATCGCCATTTTGTATACCAGAGCTGATGCTGATTCGAATAAAATCTGCTCACAGCTGGCAGGTACTTATGTCTCGTACGCATCAATTTCCTCTCAAACTATACGCTTAATTACACTTAATATTCGGCCCATGTGTGATGCGCTTAAGGCTCTGTATCTAATGAATTTTCAAATCTCGGCTCACCCACCCAACTGGTCACTGGGCATCCTTCACCCCTAAGCCCCTTACTCTCAACACTGTCGGCATATAAAACAATTCACTTCACATATCCCTTCGCTCTACACTCATTATCGGCCCATTTGTTGGATTCAGTTCGCATAAACTTCCTAACTTTCCTAACTTCTAAAATACACACTCACACACACACACACACACTTACCGGCTTCCTCTTGCGGGTCCCCGTCCTAGATGCTTTTAATCATCCGGCACACGTACACGTCAACTAACCCTTTCCGGGCTGGACTGTGTCCGAAAATGAGACACACACGCATGTGACCGGAATCGATAAGTGTCTTTTGTGTGTCTGACGGACACCTTTACGCTATACGCTATCAAACAAGGTTATATCTCATTAGAGATATCTAATCCACAACTAGTAGCACAGTCAGGGGCACCGGCTCGCATCCTGCTAGTGAAGCAGGATTCTTCGGTGTTTACTTTCCAAAAACGGATAACATAACCTCACACTTAACCCCTTTTTTGGGGTTTGAGTGTCTCGCCTGGAAGTTTGCCACGCCGGCAGAAACTTTCCTCCCTGCAGTGATCCTTCAAAGAAAACCCTATCTACCGGGAAGTGTCCTAATCCTTTTAATGAATAATTAAGTGAGAATTTGTTCCCGCCAACCCGGCCATGCCAGTGTGAAGAAGAAAATTAGTTTGTGGAAAAGATTTATTCGGCTTTAATAGCATCTTAATGGGGTGGGTTTTTCTTATGCCTTTCTTCGCCACAGGCGTGATTGTTCTACGAAGCACGGCCGCTCGGAACGAGTGAGCTTCTGAAGGGGTTTAAGAATGGTATTAGATACGAATGAGATGAGTCAGTGTGCTCCTCGAAATAAACGCAATAGTACGCATGCATTGGAGCTAATTGTGTTGCTATGATTATGCCAGAATTTACTTATCTCGCCCCAAGAGTGGACAAGGCATCGCAAAGAAAACCAGTGTGGTGTGTGGTTATTCCCCGTGATACAGCTTATCTGGCTGTACGATCCTATTTGCGTTCCAAATTAATAGTACACAAAGCAGCTACACACACACACATACAGACAGGCACACACATACAGACAGATTAAATTAACAGCAAAAAAGCTAAGCCTGTGTACAAACATTTTTATCTCAATTCAAACTTGAACTTGGAATACAAATTTGAAGTGATTTGTTGTGGCGCCATCTATTGAGCAGTAGCTGAAGCGGCGACCTTTTTCCACTAGCTCACTACCAAAGGGCGATGAGAAGCTGCCTTATTATTCCCGTCTCTTATCATACAACAATGAGTATGACGGAGCAATTAGGTCTAGTTAACACCCCTACTACCTTCTTATAAGACCTATCGCGAACACAGGAAACAATTGAAATTAGCTGCCTTCCCATGTCCCACGAACAGTTGCAGTAGTTATTACTCACGGCTTACAACCACGCATTACAGCAATGAGTCGCTGGTTGTGTTGTGCATTCATGCTGCAATTCGCTACCCCTCGCAATTTTTAAAACACCCCCAACACCCATAACGCTATCAAAGTATTGTGGAGAATTTTTTGTTCAAAGTGGTACCATCTTATCAAGCAGCAGCTACGACACTACGATAAAATAAGATATCAGCGAATACGTTACTGTAGGCGTCCACACATGAGGAAAACAGGCAGAGTAGTTCAGAGTACTGTTGCCTCTTCTCGCCACCAAGGATCTTGATGCCAGAGTTGGTAAATGATAACAATTTCGAGGCCCGGCAACAATTTGGCCACCGCTATCGCTCTAGGTGGATCGTATCGCAAAACCTACACGCACCTTTACATACCCGTCAGCGGCAAGCGCCAACTCAGATATCGTTTTACCGTGAGTGTGAGAAGACGGGCTACTGTACGGGCGGACATCTCCGCCCCAAGTTCGTTCGGCGTAGTTGTTGTGTGCCTTGTAACGGGGGAGGGGGGTTACAAAGTGACACGGGACGTCAGAACCAAACATGAGTGCACGGTACAGCACAATTAGCGGGTTGCTAGGATTCGTCGAACACAGTGGCAACAGCGCAGCATCCCAGATGGATATCGAGATTCTGCCGGAACCGTCCCCACCTGTGAGAACAACACGCAAAAGAGGTCAATGTCGAGTGGTGCAGATTTTTGCTCACCTTTTGCGAACTTCGATAACATTACGCCTTAACGTTTTTTTTCCTCTATCTCCTCCACAGATAGCCTTCGGAAGATCAGTGTACGCCATCTGGTGAGTAAAATAGAAACCCGTGCAGCGGAAACGTTGGAGCGCAATTTCGGTGGTCGATTTTCTGGACGGCTCCGGAAGGAGAAGCGTCTTGCGGATGAATCTGGTGCTGCTGGTAGTGCGTCTACTTCGGCCGAAGCTCCCACCACTTCGACGGCACGCTCCTGGTACATGGTGCACCTATCGCCGGATAAACGATCCAACCTAACGTCCAACGGTACGGCTTCTGCCGTCTCGCTTAGCTCCAGTGTGGCTACGGACGAGGATGACCACAACGAGCACGTTGGAGGCGGCGGCGACGACATCCAGCAGGGCGTTATCGGGCGCGATAAGATAAGCGCAGATAGTGGCGACTTTAGCCAACGGTAAGGGAACTGTTTATTATGGTGCACATGCCGGGGACGTCCGTGGGTACTACGCGGGAACAGGTACAGATACAGCTGAACTACATTTAAGCGTCGATTGGTTGGCAAACTTCAACCAATTCGGTTTGCAACAGCCGAACTCCGTACTATAACTTCCCTGCCAGCTGATTAGGTTCGATGAGCGGTAGTTCTGGACTAGAAAACGTTGTTTTATTATTACTTAATCAGGCGTTGATAGTGAAATAGTGGAATACCTGTGGCCGTGAATGTCGCGAAGGTCTCGGACCGGTTTAATGAACTCGTGGAATGTCCCACGGGATACAGAGGTGTTTTTGGTGCGGTACAAAATGGGTCCCGATCGTTGTGAGCTGTAAGTGATATTAATTAAGAACATTGGTGATAGTCTTGAGACATGGTGAAGATACTACGTGAAGATCTATTAGCAATAACTTGCCCAAGAACCTTAAAGTTACCGGTCAAAAGTAACTTGCCATCTCGCAAGTAAATGGCAATTAGTGAACTCTGCTATTCTCACAAGAACGAGCAAGGGACAAAGTACGCGTCACATCCTAAATGACTCTTGAAATACGCCAAACAATCCATTTCGTGTGCGTCACAGGCATAAGTCACTGACGGAACCGCTGAGCCACGGCAAAAAAAGGTGTGTTCGCGCCTGTTCCAAAATAAAGCAATCACTCAAACGCTCCAACTCCGGAAGTTTACATGAGCTGGACAAACGCGCAGGACGCCCCTCTATGAGCCAGCCCAGGAACCACCTGCCAGCTACTGAAATTGATCGAGTACGATCGAGAACACAGAAGCAAAAAAGCTAACACGCGTGCCTCCATTTTTAGACCCAATGTCTAGTTCCGGCAGCATTGGGTGTCGCATTGATTTGAGGGTTGCTTATCGTGGAAGAGGAATGCGCCAATCGGGGATTACACAAGCAGCAACAAAACAAAGCGAAATACACCGACGACACGTAGATCCTAAGTGTGTGCTCTTCGATTGCAGATTGCCGAGCGGGGAGATAGCGAACGGGAACGAGCGTAGCATGAAAACTGCACCGGGCACGCCTACCATCGATCGGGAAGATTCTGGCCGGTGGAGCATCTGTTCGTAAGTGGTGACAACGGTGAAATGTCTTGCTGTCCATAGACTAAACCTGTTCTCCAAATTCTAGTGACTTTGAAAAAGATTCTCTACCGGACGTGGAGAACGTGTGCGACACGTGGAACGAGTTCATCTACCTGCGGCTCTCCGAAGAAAATGTCAAACATCTAAACTCTTACAGTCCGTAAGTTCTGAGACACTTTTCTTCTGTCATTGTTTACGTTTAAAGCAAGATATTAATGAAGTCTCGACGAATTCTCCTATTTCAGTGATTTCGAAACAACACCATTCGACGAGTTCTACCAACCAGCCGAAGCGTCGAACACCATCATCTCACTACGCTTCACACCTACCGACCTGCATCGGATACTTCACGGTTACGATTTGACAAACGTGAGCGAAGACGAAGATGATGTCCAGTCCCATTCCTCCCGCACATCGTACGATTCCGACGGCGTGTTTGAGGATGCTCGCATACAAGCGTTTACCGAACCACGCACCACCCCGTCCGAGGATTCACTCGACGAGGGCGTCGTGTTCCGAGACAGCCCACTGGAATCACCGGAACCGCATCTTCACCCAAGTGATATTGACATGTAACGTATTGCTCAACTCACACGTTTCCACGCGTTCGTGTGGCAGCACTATCAGCAAAAAACCCCAACAGCACCGTTATCACGCTCGATAAACGTATTGATTTCGCTTTCGAATTGCAGCAAAATCTCGTTCCTCATCGAAGAGCTGCTCGACACGGAGCGGAACTATATCAACACGCTCGAGAAAGGTATCGCCACCTACATCGACGGTGTGTTTAACGACCGAACGCCACCGGAGCTGAGCGGGAAGAAGTATCACCTGTTCGGGAACCTGCAGTACATCTACCGCTTCCACCGGAACATCTTCCTGCCGAAGCTGCTGACGGCGGGCAACGATGTGGAGCACATTGCCGACGCGTTCGTACACTTTCTCGACAACGAAAGCTTCTACGGGTACATCCTGTACTCGATGTATCACCCGAAGTCGCAGCGGCTGTGCGAGCAGCATATCGAGTTTTTCCGCGCGCATCAGCAGCTGCACGGCGATAAGCTGGGCGTGAAGAGTTTGATACTGCAGCCGATACAGCGGCTGCCCCGGTATCAGCTGCTGCTGACCAGCCTGTTCAAGCAGCTGGTCAAGAAGCCGGGCGCAATCAGTCGGAACACCCAGCTGCACAAGGTTTGCGTGGCGGAGAAACGGCTCCAGACGCTGATAGGGATCATGAACGAGTCGGTCACGATCAACGATATACTGCAGTGCGAAATGGTGAGACATTGAGGTGCTACCGAGGAGCAGTTAATAAGGCTTGCTTGAATTACAGGCAGAAGACGACGAGGTGGAGCTGGGTTTCGGTGTTCCCAAGCCGGCCATTGTGCTTAAGAATCAGAACCACGACAATCAAGTGCTGTTCCTGTATCCTAAGGACAACGAGCATGTTGATCGCAATAAGCCCGTAAGTTTCTGAATCTCACACATGCATACCGTGGATCGTTTCGCCTCATGTGTTCCCGTTCTTCTCTTCCAGATCAACATTCTTCACCAGGGCAAGTTCCGCAGTGCGTTCCCCGTGTTCATTCACGATCTGCGACTCAAGCGACAGTACCAGGGCCGCCTGTTCGTCTTCGAGCGTTGCGTGATCTATGCCGAGCAGCTCGAACTTAAGTCACTCATGTACCGGGGCCACTACACCCATCAGGAGATCGAGTTTGACTTTGCCAATCGACAGATCTTGAAGCTTTCTTCCCGTCGCCACGAGCGGCTCGACATTGAGGTGAAGATTAACATACAGAACCCGGGCAAAACGCACCTCCCGGACATAATGATGGCCATCAAAACGATCATCGATCGACGGGATCAGCGGGAGAGCTTCGCGATCGATTGTGGCAGCGAGACGTTGGCGGCAGTGCGGGACACATTTTCCTGTCGAAATTCTAGCTTCCGTAGCAGCATCTCCAGCACGGCCAGCGATTCCAGCTTCTTCAGTGTGTTCAGTGGTCCGGCGAATGGTGGAATTCCTGAGGAGGATGAAGCCGGTGCCGCCCAGCGCACCGGAAGCGTCCTGTCCGAGTGTGGTTCGATCGAAACGATGCTTCACTTTCAGCAAAACTTTGAGCGTGCGCTGGACGAGTGTACGAATCTGTACATCCGCACACTGCCCGAGGATGTTGCTGGCCAGCTGGAGGAGATGGTGGAGATACTGGACGAGATGCTGTCGATGCAGCGTGCCATCAATCAGCGGCTGTTTGAGCAGGAGTACGAACGGCTCAGCTGTGACAGTGATCTGCAGTACTTTTGCAGTGTGTTTCAGGACTGCTTACGGCGCGGTGAGTTCGATGTGTTTCTCCGGTACGTGGAGCACACGAAGACGGTCGAATCGATGCTGATGAGTTTCGAGCAGTACCACTCCAACAGTCAGTCGAAGCCGGGTACAGCTGGCTCGGGGACGTCCCTTACGATCGATGCCTTTCTCTACCTGCCAATCAAGTACATCAACCGGTGCCATCAGTTTCTGAGCGTTATCTGGAACCAGCAAGAGGAGGACCGGACAGATCATTCCGGGGTTAAGCACGCTGAGCTGCGGTATGTGCATGAGCAGATGGCGCTTATTCAGCGTCGGGTGAACGAGAACTATCAAATACGGCAGCTGATAATGGACGTGCAGTTTCTCAACGAGATCGGGCTGGTTAAACACTCCGAGATCGTAAAGCTGGAAGGATCGTACGCACTGTTTCGCTTACTGCTCACGAAAACTGGACTCTTGTGCATGAAGATCAACGCTGAACAGGTAAGCGAGGAGCAGGTTAGCGAAGGAGTGGAACAAAACAATTCTTAAGCATTCTATTCTGACCGCTTCCACAGCATAAGGTCGAAACGTACAGCAGTGTCACGTTCTACTGTCCCTACACGAAACTGTCGGCCCGGACGAGCAAGCGCACCGGCACCGTCTGGTACGTCTATCTGGACAATCGGAAAACGACGCTCATCTTTCCGTCGCGCAACCTGCGCTACCTCACGGTCGAACAGTACAACACGCTGTCGGCACAGATGAAGCAGAAGGAGCGCGAGAAACGAAGATCATTTTTCTACGTTACCTGAGCAGGACGCCGTGAGGGTCCAGTTGCTGCAGGACCCGCGACACACGGGACCCGTGATACTAGAGTGTGCGAGTGGACGGCAAACGCCGCATGGTGATGTAACCGATAGTCAGCAATAAATTATTCCTTCCGACTAAATTCGCGGGGATTCCAAGGTTTGCCCACAACGGCGGTGTTGGGGTGAAGGGGACGGGGAGGGGAAGGGCACCGTTTCAGGAATGTTATACCCGTATCGCCTGCAAACCTGCTGATATCACACAATTGTTTCGAAAAGTATTAAGGTCGCGCTGAATCATCCGTATCGATACGGTACGGTACCACCAGGTCGGTCAGCACTGCCAAACTGGCGTTATCTATCGGCGTGATAACGCGACGTGTTTGGTGGAGGAAAAGCAGCCCACCACCTGCCACGATCTGGGAAAGCAATCAGTTTTTACACGCACACACAAACACATGGAAAGAGCATGCAATGTTGATCGCGTTGTTTAGCACACAGACGCATATGTTGCTGGTTGTGTATGGCGAATGAAAGAGTTGGGAAAACTCGACCAAAGCGGAACCACGACATCAAGTGGTAATGTGTCGGTCAAGGGTACATGAAGTTGGGAAGAAGTTGATCGAAATGGATATGCGAGTGTGTTATCATTGCGTGGAGTAACGTATGTCCCGAGCCGTGAGCTGTAACGATATGTTCGATACTAACTATGCATTGGCTATTTTAAATTTGTAGATTATTTTTTTCAAATTTATTTAATTTTACGTAAAATAAGAGAATATTTTAAATATTCAAAAATAATATGAATTTCAATAATATATTTTTTTATAAGCAATTTCATCATCCCGCAGTCCAAAAGTAATCAATTTTTGATTTATAAACACATCATTTTTGATGTTCAATTTTATAGAAGTGTTGGTGCCACCATAATAATGAGTGTAAGGGTCGTGCATAAAAAGGTTCGTGGTTGGCCATTTTATTTATCAAATGCTACAACTACGCCCAGTCAGCTACGGCATTGAGGCAAACAATATTTAGATTATGCTTTCGCTATCGGAATCTGCTTGTTCTTGTAATGAAACAAATAGATTATGATGGGCAAAACTTGTTCCTTGTTTTTACAATATGATTTATATACAATCCAATAGTTCGTTAATTGGCTTGCATAAAATAAAATTCGGTGAGTAAGAAGTAGAAAGAATCTTGAGTAGTACAACACTTCTTCGTTTACGAAACCCATTGATAGCTGTATTGATATTGCACGATAATTCTAATTCTTCAAATAAGGGAAATAAAATGAAAGAAACTTCCTATTAATAGTATAACCGACTCTTGGAAGTCTAATAAGAATTCAAAACGCTTTGATAATTCTAATAAATGTGAAATGACCGTTGCTTAAGCATATCCCAGCAATAAGGCATGGCATTTTTTGTTGTTAAAAAATTCAACTAGATCATATTTTTGGAACATTCATCAAAATTATACTTTCACTCAATAGAAAATATATCCCGTTAGTTACAATGATTTAAAAAACATATTACATGGCAGTCTAGTGCTAGAGGCGACAACGGCGCCGTTCTTCATACGGCAGGACCGGGGTTCAAATTCCATCCGTATCGTTCCCCCATAGTGAGGACTGACTATCCAACTACGTGGTATCAATAAGAGTAGTAAGCCTGAAATGGCAGGCTTAACCTAAGAGGTCATTAGGCCAAAGAAGAAGAAGAAGATTTAATGGCTTTCGAGTATAAAACTCACTCACATCAGCACACACTAGCAGCAAGAGCTTGATCGCTGTTTCTCCCTCAAGTTTACTCTGTGATAACAATAGTACGGCAATCACAAAAGAGGCGCCTCCATCCCAAATAGCCGTGAGTCATGAGATCTAAGAATAAAGCCTCTTCCTACTATAATCTCAGTGTCATCAAATTCCACTTCCCACAGACGCATTTCACCGATCGCATCGATCACCTATTTGATTGTGAGTTGGTAACATCAACATCACCCGCATCGTGTTATCTTCCAGCACTCGGGACAATAATACCGTGGCTCCACACAGAGACAACTACGCACACACAGCGCCTCTGATAACGATCGACTTAACTTCCACACACCTGTTCGACCGTCGCGGACTGCGTGTACAAATCAATGTGGGGGGAGAATCGACAGAAAGAAAAACTGTCTCGCTGTCCCAACAAAAACCCACAACACTCAACCCCCTTATCGGTACCAACACACCGTTAGGTACGGGTGTGGAAGCACGAACACACCGCGGCCATTCAACTGAGTCACGGAATTCCGCACCGTGTCCAGTGTGTCGCGCTACCGCTGAGTGCAGTATCTGTTCACTGATTACGAGTGGCGGTCCAGTTTTTCGTGGCCTGGGCAAACACGTGTCGTGAGGGGAGGGAAATTCTGAAGGAAAACCGGCATCTCTTTGCACGGGGAGAAGCAGACCAGGGAGTGTTGATCCGAACCGAGCCGATAGTTTGTTTGGTGTGTTGTGGGCTTCAGGCTGGAAGTGTTCGCTCCCACCAATCACTGCACCCATTATCGAGCTTCTTGCTGTGCTGTGAAGTTTAAATTTCCGCGTACGGCAAAGAGCAGGGGGAGAGAAAACAGTCATCATCATCTTTTTCACTCGGGCAGCAACTTGGTGTTGGCGTTCGTGCGAGACAGTTGTGTTGGTGGCGGGGTTACGCGCTCGCCAGTGTAAGTGGATGCGCGAAAACACGACGATAACTGTGATAGATAGCGCAAATAAAGAGGAAAAACATACTGCCTCTGTGTGTGTGTGTGTGTGTGTGTACGCGCCCCGGGCCCGATAAAAACTCCTCGACCCATAGTCTCAGTAGAAACGGAGCTCGCCTGCCCAACGCATCTGCCCATCCATCGTTTCCATTCAGCACTCGATCATCTTCGCGCGATCGTGAGCAGTGAGTTGGCAAACGGCCGAGCCAACCGTACTTCGCTCACACACGACTCCGTTTGCGCAAGATATCAAGCCCGCCAGTGGGTGGGTGGGAAAACAACAGCATGTACGGCCATGGTAATGGTGGTGGTGGCATCACGAACCTCAACGACGACGACGTTGAGGAGGCGATCCATCAGTCATTCGCCCGGCCGAAGAGGCAGACGCACTTGAAACCTGCTGCCGATCGCATTTCGTGTGACAGCGGTATCTCGCTGGAGGACCCTGCGCTGATCACCCCCGTCAACCCCGCCAATCCACCCGCCCCGGTCCGTCGTCCGAAGGGTGGTAATGGTGCGACGTCGCACGTCCGACGGCTAACGCAACTGTTCGAGAACCTGTCGCACGACGAACTGCGCCACGAACAGGAACGTCAGGAGCAGTGCACAATGTCCACGGGCGCGGTAGGATCGTCACGGGCGCACTGGGACCTGCAGCAGGTAACCGAGGAACCAACCACACCGGAAGTGACCGAAGCAGGGGGTAACGCTGCGCCCCCCACACCTCCAGCAGTAGTGCTACCGAGCGTGGAAAGTGTTGAAGTTGTGCGCGGCACGGTGGAAAGTGAAAATTGCCCCGCGAGTGACGTTTCGAACGATGCGGAAATTGCACAAGACGCATTAGCTCCGCTGCCAGTGATGGCGCGCTCGCGGATGCCCAATTTGGAGGCCAGTGCGGAAGATCGTGTTATGGCGCGGAGCGTGCGGATGAGTGGTGGCGCGCGTGCGGTCAGTGGGGTGGGCAAGAAAAGGCTTAGTCGACGTCGGCGAACGACGCAACCGATGGGGGAGGAAAGTGGTGGTGGTGTTGTTGGTGGACCCCGAGTGCTCAGCTACACCAGCGAGCAGGGTGATAAGCTGGATAGTGGTGGTGGTGGTGGTGAACAGCAGTACTACGACTACATCGACGATGACGATGAGTTCGATACCAGCGACGAGGAGGAGGACGAGGAGACGGAGAGCGGAAAACCCGAGCGGAAGGGAAGGTATGTTCACTTTCACCCACCCTCCCATTCATCCACCCCCTGTCGGAGGGGTTAAGGGTGATAAACCACACAAACACAACTACACCATACATCATAATGAGACCGAAAAAAATACGCTCAAAAATCTGATAACACGCTTATCTTACGCCCGGTTCTAACGATCATCGCCTCGTATCGGGGTCGCAGATCTACAAAGTAATCAGCGACACATGAGGTCTGGGTTTTTCTTGGTTTAGGTATAGCAAGGGCGTTCGATTTGGTTCGAAGCGTTCCAAGGTACAGACCCTTCCGTGGACGTTAGTTTTTAGCCTTCGAGAGTCGGTTTTCGTGTTCGCCGAAGAAGGCTCCGCACTGTGAAGGAGGATAAAATAAATATTAGACTTGTAGCTTCTTCGATAAGCAGTACTTGACAGGGAGCGATGCCGACTGTAGCGTGCTGCTGAACGAACAGCTGTATCCAACTGTGATCATTTCGGTGGCCTTCTGGTTGATGAGGTTAAAATGACAATTGTGACTCATAGTCGTGTTTCTGAACGTATCGTTAACACAGGTGTGTGTTTTGTACCCATTACTCCACTACACACTTTAGTATTAGTAAAGAATCTTCGCATGTGCTTTGAATGATACTTCAATATGTTTGTTGAAACCGCTAGTTAACATTTGGGAAGATCACCTCCGATCGTTGAAGGCTCTACTTCTCACTATTTTCCTTTACAACCTTTAACTATTTTATAGAATAACTTAGACCTCAGAGGCCTCTCTTTAAGATCTTCCACAAGTCCGGATATAGTTGATGGGTTCTAACTGGTTTCAAATATAAATTGCATACTTATAGGCGCATAGGACAAAAACTGGTTTATAACTGAAACTAGAAAGTTGAGAGACTTAGAAGGGTTTAACCTATTTGGGCTCCACAGCCTACTTAGATCAACCCTACTAGACCAGTTAGGGTCAAGCCGCACTAATTATAGTTGGCATTACACAGGACCGTAAAATCACAAGTCTTGAACATAGCACACAGGGCGGTCCGGTGGCCCAGGCGATAACGGCGCTGGTCTTCACACGGCAGGACCGGTGTTCAATTCCCATCCAGATCGCCTCCCCGTACGTAGGGCTGTGACTACTTTGCTACGGGTAAAACTCAGTCACAGAAAGCAAGAAATGGCAGGCCGAGACCTCTCGAGGTTGTAGTGCCAAGAAAGAAAAAGAAGGACATAGCAGACAAGGTCCATTAGACATTTGATATCTGATCTAGCAAATTATAGTATAGTTCTTCTTAGCAGACAGCTAAAAGTCAACTTAGTAAACAGATAAAACAAATAGATTTGTCACGCAAACCTCATTTTTAACGAATTTTCTTGCCGTTGTCAGATAGCTTTTAGTCACAAATTGATTTAATTGTTGCTTTTCCTGTGTTTGCTAGTGGTAAAATTGCAGCCTACCGATACAATGTCTATACAAGTGTGATTGATACAGTTCCAAGAACTAGGCAATTTATATAAGAAAAAAGTTTCACTTATAAGCATGGTAGAGGCAACAATGGCGCCGGTCTTCATCCCCTGTAGTGAGGACGGACTATCCAACTACGTAGTATCATGTAATCTAGTAGGCCAGAATTGGTAAGCATGACCTACTAAGAGGTCGTTTGGCCAAAGAAGAAACCTGAAAATGTGTAGTGGATACTCCAATTGGCAGAAGCTACTGTTAACAATGTGTCAGTAAAATAATATTTCTCCTAACTTGCCTTACTAATATAACTCCATCCTTCAAAGCCATAAGCATTCTAAGCGACATGGCATTGGGTAGAACGTTTTCTGAACAATTCATTTGCCATATTGCTACTGCCACAAACCAGCTTCAGCTGTGAAAGGCATTAAAAATTGTAACATCCATCAAAACATACTGCTGCCGGTCGGCGGAAGTATACAGCCATGGACGATCGTACACCTCCCACTACTCTTTAAGTGTACTCCCGGTCTCGACACAAGGCAAGAAAGAGGAAGAGAGAGACGGAGTGGCAAAACTGGAGAACAGTCCCCGAACAGACTTGCAGCAGTTATGCAATTGTCGTAATACGTTCTATCAGCGCCAGCAGCAGCAGCATGAATAATGCATGCTCGGTAGTGCCCGTTTCTCGGAAATTTAACTCTCACTGACTCGATTGGCCCGATGGGGCAAGGCACCACAAAGAAATCACATTTGATGTGCGCGAGACACCGGGCTCACGAGGTCAAACGATCAAAGTGGAATCAAATGGGTTTGCGCATCGCGATTCCGGCGCGAAAGCACGCACCTCCGCCACTTCGCGGACAGTGCGGAAGAACTTGAACCCATGCGAACTGACTGAGTCATCGAATCGTGTACGCGAGTAGTGCTTACGCCGCCTTTTTTTTTTTTCATTGCCGATGTCCGACACAGCAAAAATAGAACCACTCCTCAGGGAGCAGTTGAGGCAGGCTCGAATAGAATGGAAATTGAAATAAAATTAGCCATAAAAAAATTACGCTCTGGCCCTTTCCCCTTATCATGCTCGCATAATTGGTAGTGCTGTCCCATCGCGTACCTTAAATCCGGCGCTCAAGCACTCACAACAAATTCAACTACTCGCTGCTTTTGTCCACCGATAACGGACCGATTGTACAGAGGAGAGGAAACAAAAACTATCACAACGTGTTTTATTTTCGGAATTGAGCTCATGTTTACCAGCCGCGTTAACAGTGCGCGGGGAAAATCCCCTTTCAATCCCTTATCGACTCGCGTGTCATCGACTAAACTGCCAAACGAACTGGAAACGAAACAAAACGGCACGGACCTAAATGTGCTTTACCGCTTTGCAGTGAGGGCGAATTTGGCGAAGGAGCAGCGCCAGAGATTTCCGAAGCGCTCAACATGCACGTACCGGTGATCGATCGCGGTACGCCACACTACGAAGAGCACGACGAGTTTAGCAGCAGCTCGTTCGACAGTGACTCGGAAGATGGGGAACCGTTTGCGGTGCGACCCGACTCGAACAGTTCCCTCAAGACGGCGTAAGTATCGGGTGCCCTTGGTACTTGCGAGTGTAAGCTACTGACCATATCATTCCCCACCAAACAGTCGCGTAACAAGCATTCTACAGGAGCTGTTAGCTAACGAGGCAAACTACGTACAAACCCTTGCGCGCGGTATCGAGAACTACGTCAGCATTATGACCGGGAAGGATATGCCACCGGCGCTCCGTGGGCAAAAGTATCACATCTTCGGCAACATCGAGAAGATCCACAACCTGCACCAGAACCAGTTCCTGCCGATGCTGGAGAGCAATCGGGCGAGCATTGCCGGAATAGCGGAAACGTTCATCTGGTTCCTGGAGAATGACAAGTTCTACTGCTACATCATGTTCGCGCTCAATCGTCCAAAGTCGGAGCGGATATGCAACCGGAACTTGGACTACTTCCAGGTACGTACATCACTTACCCCACCCCCTTTAAAATACGAAATCTTAAACGTGATTCTTCTGATCGTTCCGCAGCGCCGTCAGCAGGAAGTGGACGATAAGCTCGGCCTGAACAGCTTCCTGCTGCAGCCGATCCAACGACTGCCCCGCTACAAACTGCTGCTGGCCGAGATTAACAAGGAGATCCTGAAGCAGATGGAGGACACGCTACTCGATTCGGTCAAGGACGAGATCGGCATCCTCTGCAAGGCGGAAAAGCGTCTCGAACGCTTCATCGACATCGTAAACGAGGCGATGAGCATCAACGACATCCAAGAGTGCTACGAGGTGCGTATGACACGTGCGACGGTGCTCTACACACAGAATGCCAGTCCAACCTGTTTCCAGCGTTTCTTTGCGTGTGAAGACTAGTGTGTCAACCTTTATCTTTTATCTGCAAAAAAATCATCACCCAAACCAAATTACTGTGTGAGCGTGGTTGCGTGTGTGTGTGTGAAATTGGCACGAATTTACCTCGATTGTATACAACTCAGGGTCCCAACAGTGTGCGGCAGGAGCTCATGAACCAATGTCTTGCGATATCCGATCTCTTCAGCAGTCCGCTACATGCACCGATGGTGTTGATACTACGCCCCGAACAGGATCACAATCCGGCCAAACGAGAACCCGTGAGTGAGGAACAGGAGCAAACATTTGGGTGCACTAGTGTCTACTGAATAAGGGGCATCTTCCCTAGACGCTTTACCCTCGAATACACTTTAAGATTCACAAAACTAACACTCAGCATGCAAGATCAGAGGGAAGAAGGTTTTTTCTTCGTGGTGGCGGACGGTGTTGGACACTAACCATAGTTAAACTCTTGACAGGGGTTACAGGTTTTTGGTTTTTTTCCAGAGGACACAGACTCACACACACACTAACCAGGTGTACAGAATTCCAACACATATTTGGGGCGAAAGACTCATCCGCCATGTCTTACTACCCGGCTAATGTCTTATACCGGGCTTACCTTTGCTCCTTCCAGATTAACCTGTTCAGCCAGGGCAAGTTCCGGAAGATGTTCGAGGTGGACGTTTACGACTGGGATCACCGAAGGCGCTACCCGGCGAAGCTGTTCCTGTTCGAGCGAAGCGCCATCTACACGGAAAAGGTAAAAACCCACCTCGAGTACCGGGGCCGGTACGATGAGTCGGAAATCGGTATCCACAACGAAAACCGCAACAAGGTGTACCTTTACGCGAGGAAGCGCGGCATCCAGGAGATTGAGGTGACCTGCGGTGACATGAACGAGGCGCAGCGTTTGTCCACGCACGTGGAGAAGATGATGCGCGAGTTTGCGGTGAACGAGCGCGATCGGATCAATACGCTGGTGCGGCCCCGGATACCGAGCGTGATGACGATTAACCGGCGCAGCGTCGCTAGCATGATGTCCAACAACAGTGCTGCCAGTAGTATGCGTAAGTGTAAAGTCCCGATGAGTTCCTGCAAGGGAAAACAGGGAGGACGTGAGGATTAATTATTCTTTTTGTGTGTTTCTTGTTTTTTTTTTTTTCAGGAGAAAGTTACGAATCCACCTCACAGACCACCTGGTACGTTAGCTTGTAGAGGTGGTATCTATGTGGCTTCGGCATTATCGGGAGACCGCTGTACTGTATGTGCTCGTCCTAAGTGTCCTTCCCTCCCATACCTACCACCCATCTCTGTACATATGTATCTCCGACCGACTTGTTAGCTGGTAAGCGACGCCCGACTCATTTCCAGCCAAGGTGTGCCCCTGTGTGTGGTCTGATAATAAAATTAGTGTGCTATCAATTGGAAAACGGGGACGATTGTGTGTAATTGGGACGTACAGTTCACCGTTCGCTATGTTTGTTTCGTCCGTTGCGTGTCCCTTTTTTCTTCCCCATTTGTTTACGCATCTCGCGCTTGCGCATCTGGTGATGAGTTCCGTTCCCTGGAGGAGTGGTAAACTTATTGGTGCTTCAAGGTACAATCTTCGTTTTGGTGCTGGTCAGGCATATTCGACGGAAGGGAACCATCTCCTAACACAGCCTAAGCATCTTCCCCTACAGGAGCACCGATAAACCGTGCGCACAGTTTGCTACCATGCAGAAGAACTTTTGCAGAATACTGGCCGCCAACCGGCGGTACTACTTCAACGAGCTGCCGGACGAGCTGGCATCACGGTTAGCTGACTTTATGCGCGTCTATGATCGGATCCTGCATTTCCATGCCAAACGGTTGTACGAGGACCTGTCGCGGCCGGATACGGGTATCGACGAGGTGTGTGAGATGTTCATCGGGTACTTGAAGGTGAGCGACAGCTAGTGGTGGGAGAAATCAAAGCGAACAACCAGAATAAATATTTACACATGCTTTTTCAGGATGGAGCGCTCGATGTACACCATGAGTACATTCGTCTGTTCAAACCGGCGGCGGAAATTCTTAAAAATGTCCACAAAGCAGCGGTAAGTAAACTGTTTGGACAATTTTGTTTTTTTTTTTTTTTTTAAATGTGCTTAAAATCATGAATTTAAGTTCAAAATAACCGTTTCCGTTCGAAATTCCATATCAAAAACAATGTGTGAAATATTTCATGAAACGTTTCATGCATTCAAATGAAATGTTTCGCGCCATGAAAATAATTCAAATTTGTATAACAGAGCGCATGGGTGGATATAACAGTTCAAAGGGATTGTTCACCATGGGTCGTTAACCTTCCTAATTACGGTAAAATACAATAGGTCGAATTATTTGTCCTTCAAATTGATTAATTTTGTTCAAAATAGGTCATTTTCTTATATAAAAAATTTATTGTAAATGATGTTTTCATAAAAGACTATTTCCAAGCATTGGAACGATTTGATCTTCCAATTTTTTAGGCAAAACAAGTATTTTTTCAAGCATTTTAAGGATTTCTGATATCCTTGAATTATTTTACCCTGAACTGGTCGGACAGTTCTTCTTGCGGGGAAAAAACAGTCCTTACTAGATTTAATCCTGGTCCCAATCTCAGAGCAATGTAATCACTGGGTTAACACATCTCGTAACTGCCTCCTATATATCTTCCTCTTTCGCAATAAAAGCTCTAAAGGTCTCGAGATGCCATTATTGGCTTTCAGAGTCTTTATATTATCCGTAGCTGAATAGTAAGTCCTGCATCTGGTATATGTTCCTCCAAATATGTCCCTCCTAATAATTGAGTTTATTGAGCATGTATTTTGAGAAGCTCGCTATCGGGTACCTATGCCGAGACGTGTGATCAATCTCCCAACAGATATGGTAATCACTCGTAGCTGCACCACAAGTCTACTTCTCATGTGCCCCATTCCACAATTCCTAATCAATTGCCCTTGCCTCAATTCTTGACAATCTCGAGCAACAACAAAAAAAAGAGCTTCCTATTTACTGCTGAGCTGGTACTTCTTCTACTTAAGTGGGCCGTTTTTGTTTGATTAGAATCGAAATCGGTAAACAATCGGAACTTATTCTACGATTTGTTAGAATAAACAGGTAATCCGGAAGCAAATTTGATTCCACTTAACCCACTACCGTGCACCGATAAGCAACCCTTAATCGATCAAGCAATATCTCATCTATCAAAAATTAAGCAACCGGTAGACTGGATTGGTCTACTGTCGCTTTCAATCATTGCAATTAAAAGCCACCGGACACTTTAATTACAGCGGTCCAGTATCACCGACAGCATGGTCGCACCGACGATGGATGAGTTTACCTTTCTGTGCGTACAGCACTGGAACAAGCTCGAACACTTCTTCCAGGCGCTGGTCGTCCAGATCTCCGAGCAGATGAACTCGGGCTGCATGGAACATCAGGATCTGTTCCGTAAGCTGGCCTACGTCGAGGTACAGGTGGCCAGCTTTCGTAAGCTGCTGTTCCAAAACTATCGACTGTTTAACATGGACGAGAAGATATCGCCCGGCAAGCTGGGTTTGGTGCTGTACTCGGATCGCGTGCGGTACGATAACGAAACGATCAGCTCCCATCGGGTACTGCTCTGTGAGCGAGCGGTCGTGTGCGTTAAATTCCATTTCGTGCGGGTAAGTGTAGCTTGAGTAAGTGAGGGAACCTAATCTCACTGGATGCTTTAATGTGCTTCATCCCGCTTTTGATAGGAATTTGGACGCCAAACGGAAAAGTATACCGGATTCGCGTTTATCGATCGGTTTGGACGCGACGGGAAGATGCCGAACGTACGCGTCAGCAAGAAGTCCGAGGTACGGCTGAACGTGATGCAGAACGAGGCGAAACATCCGATCGACTTCGGCAACGCGGCCAACCGGGACAAGTTCTACGGGCAGTACTGTGCGGTACACGCTAAACACTCGTAGAATAGTCGAACACGAATAGCCACGCGAATAGTCTTTTAGTCGATAACCTCTCTGCTTTTTTAAAAAGCGTAATAAATGCAACGTTTCACGCAACAACAACAAAATCCCCGTGATCTCTCTCAACGGTCACAACACAGCACAGATTCTCCGAAAGTGTCACTTTCTCCACAGAGGGTGACCGTCGTGGCAGCACCCGATACTAACAATTAGCCGCAAAACAGTTCTGTCAACATCACACCGCCACGCAACGCTAATAAATAAGCGCCCACCAGCGCACTCCACAGTTCGCCCCTCGCTGTGATAGCAAGCGTAGACATTCCTCCGTGGGGTGAGAGATAAGCAACTTCCCCCGTTCCACGCGATGGATGGACGCCGTCCGTTGATGTGATCGATAATGGGCAGTTTGCGCTGTACCTTCCGACTGAACGGATGGCGTTTCGTGTAGAAGATATTCGCGAGTTCGCTGCCGGTACGCTACCGTTGTTCCCTCGGACCTGAAACAGTGTGGTAGGCGGTGGCTTGAATCAGTGCGTTATCTAATCAATCGGCTGGACACTTCTTCCCGGTGTGCTTTCATCGTCAAACCAAACGTACCTCTACCATATGAAGTGTCTGTCCACTAGCTCGTGCCTTGTTGTTTAACAAAAGTGTCGGTGATCATCATCATCATCACACACGCATACGACCGCGGCGAAGATGCATCCGCTTCGTCCACCGGTTCCTCCCAAGCCGAGGCTCGCAGGTTTGGGTCAGAGCCGTGATTTGCGTGACAGTGGTATTTCCGTTTCGGACGACACGTCCGCATCGATGGATTCGCTCAAGCGGGCGGACACAGTCTCCACGCCGGGCACACCGAGTGCCGTGCGTCAATTAGCGAGCCGGTTCGAAACGATCGCACTGCGTCAGAGCAGCCCCAATCTGCAGCGAACCGGCGGCGATGGGACGGACACGCCGTCAGCAACTCGTAAACACGTAACCACCAAACCGATGATACAGAAGCTGCAGACGAAGGTGGAAAGCACGCTGCTCGTAGGCCCAAAGCCTCAGCTATACCCGATCCTGGCTACTGCGCACGATCGTACCAAGCTATCGCAGCGAGCGAGCGCCATCGCCGAAAGGATATACGATACCGTGTACGAAAGGTAAGCTTTTCCAGAACCAGAAGCAGGCGTGAGTCACCGGACTCTATATAAACATTCGGCGCGATACGACCTTCTGCTGGCTGATAAGCTGATGGTTTCGCACTGATAACGGTACGGCGGTGGCGCGCGCACACACACACACCAACAAACGGGGAGGAAATTTACAATCGATGGATTTATTTTCCCTTCGTAAAAGACCCCATTTTTTCCATCGGAACCTTAACTCCCGGTGAATCATTTTGTAATCCAAATGTAGTAGGTTATGTGTGCGGGATCTCGTCTTTTTTTTTCTGGCCCCTTAATTTGTTTGAACTTCACAAATTGTAGACGGTGTGTCGGGGTTTTTTTCTCTGGTACGAGAGACAGATTGAAATAGCTGCACCATACGCAACATTGACGCGCTGCCAGACACAGCTGTTGGTAGGGAATAGATTTTAAGGCGGATTATGGGAGCATGACTCATCGTCAGCATGCAGGAGATCATAGTTTTGTGGAAGATGACGTCCAAGTGTGTCTCCCAAACAGTGCTGTTTGCAGGGTGGAAGCGATCACACCAACGAAGTCTAAGTCTAATGAGCTGTGCACACGCTGTAGACCAAATGTGCCTTTCTTTATCTTTTGCCAGAATAATTGAACTTTGATTTGGACAAAGTTCATTTTTTTCAATCATGACTTCCTCTTCTACAGGAATTCACTCTATCTTTGTTCTAAGATATCTATCTTTGTTTTGCTAGAAAACAGCTCCAACTAGGTTGAGTTTTACTCTACTCGCTCTAACTGCCCTGATAATGAGACTTCATCTAGGAGCGCGTCTATTGGAAGTATATCCCTTTTTTTACCCTTGGTGGAATCCTTTCATGGCGACCCAGTATTACGTTGAGAACATCGGGATCACCCCCTGGGTAATGCCAGATTTTTACCGGCAAAAACCACCTGCGCCCTTCACCATTACTTTATAATTACCAACTAGGGTATTGCATTTAGAATGACGGCATAGACGTATCTGTCCATAAGACACGTCTCGTAGGCGCCGTGGAAGTATATCCTTAAGGTACTGTACGCTCGATAGGTTCAAATTCTAAGCGTAGTGTGGCATGAAGATGGAGCAGAATACGTAAATACGTATTCTATTGTACCGCTAACTCTCTCTAATCTAGACTCTAATCTAACAATATTCATTGTGCTAGGAACTCTAGGGACTCAAGTGACCCCAACATGGCCTCCACCTCGAACACGGATGAAAGTGCTATAGAGGTTTTCCGGGTTAATAGAAAGCGAATTTATGGGTATCCTCTGCAGTAAAATCCGAGCCTCGTACATGGGTGCGTTTAAAGAAAAATCAGTTCGCAGAGTCCTAAAGTCTCTATATGTTATCGAGACAAAAGTTTTTGGACGGGTATTGAATGAATGATTTCCAGAACCACACTTCTTTGCAATCGTCATCATCGACCAATACTCAGCTTCCCATCAAGGCAGCTAGTAATGCAACTTTCTACTTCGTAAGTAGACGAATATGATGCAGTAGAAGCTCATACAGGCCCAAGTGAAGCCATAGTTGAATTAATATACAATTTATCCCATCAAAGTCTCAAATTTTCTTCGCTTTTAATCGATATCGTACGTTGTCGATGCGTTTGAAATGTAGATAAAACAGTTTATCTGCCTGCCCTGCTCGCAACAAGCTTCCGGCACAGCCGCCAGTATCAGTAGCTAAGGGCACTGGCACCAATCAGCACTTGAGAATTATGTTGCACAGACCAGGAAGTGAACGCATTACAGTACAAGCAGTGTATAATGGTTGAGACACTCGTTTGATTATCTTTATCGTGCTCGTATCCTCACACAGAACCCATACGAAGCATCCCAATCACGAGCCTGTCGAGACGGTCTACGAAGAGTTAGATGATCCCAGCTTAACCGATGGCTATTCCTCGTTTGAGTCATCGTGAGTAGCCGTTTGTGTAGTCGTACTGTAGCCCGCTTTGTGTCCCCAGTTTTTGCTATCCATTGTTTTACCCCAGCTTTTCTGTCCATTTGGTAGCGATCCGGATGTCGGTTTTGCTTCTTGTACTCCCTCTGTGAACCTCTTACCTTGGCCACTGCCTCTTATAGAGTAAATCTTTTCCACTTCATGTAGCAGCGATGATGAACATGAAGCACTGTCCGTGCAAAACAGCTACTACACGATCGCACCGGATCTGGAGGAACCATCCGTGTATGATACCATCACCCCCGAGGACCACATCCTCAAAGTGATCACCGAGCTGATCGAGAAGGAACAGAAGTACATCGAAACGCTTGATCAGGGCATCCGCAACTATGTGCCCGCCATGTACTCACAAACACTTCCAACCGCATTGCGCGGTCTGCGAAACATTCTCTTCATAAATCTGGAAGAAATCCTTCGCACACACCGGGACCATCTGCTGCCCGATCTGGAGCGTGCGGCCAATCTGTCATCCACGTCCTCGACCGACAGCGGCCGAAAGGCGGAAAAGATTGCGGAAGTGTTTCTCAGCTACATCGAGAACGAACGGTTCTACTGCTACGTACAGTTTGCGATGCATCAAGCTAACTCGGAAGCGGTCCGTTTGCGGTACAACGATTACTTCCTGAAGATTCAACACGATCTGGGCGATATGCTAGGTTTGAACAGTTTACTGCTGCATCCGATTCAGCGGTTGCCACGGTACAAGCTGCTGCTGAACGAGATGGTAAAGGACCTGCTGAAGGATGGCGATGGAAAGCGTACGATGAGCCGCCGGACGGCGTTACTGTGCAAGGTGGACAAGCGGCTCAGCATACTGATCGATCGCGTTAATCAGGCGATCAATGTGCACGACATTCGCCAGTGTAGCGGAGGTCAGATGACAACACACTCCAGCTTGAAGCACGGTTCGGACATACCGCTCACACTCATCCTTCAGCCGGAAGGCAATCGGAATCCTGCCCGAGACACACCTGTAAGGGAAAACGTCTCCAACAGCGCTCTCCCGTTTACTCAAACCATTACCTATCCTGTCTTGCAGATAAATCTCCTCTACCAGGGCAAGTTTCAGCGCCTGTTCGTTGTCGACATCTACGACACAAACGTGCGCCGGAAGTACAGCGGAAAGGTGTTTGCGTTCGAAAAGTTGCTCCTGTACGTGGAGGTGTACCGCGAACGGCTGGAGTACCGAGGGCACTTTGCTGACAGTGAGGTGTGCTACCTGGAGGAAGGTAAAAACCGGCTCATCCTATACGCCGGCGCTCGCGGTACGCATGAAATCACCGTACAGTCGGACACAGTCACGGAGCTTCAACCGCTGGTAGCGATAGTGCAGGCGATGACAAAGGCTGTGATATACGACACGGTGGAGATGGATGAGCGTACCACCTCACATAGCTTGGAGGACGCGGAAGAAGATGATGAGCAGGATCTGCCGACGGTCAACGAGGCGGATGATACTTGGTAAGGAGTGTACGTCTGAAGAGCTCTCGTTCGGTTGTGCTCATCTTAGAATGATAACATTTTGCAGGGATGAGCAAAAACTCACAGCGTCCCTGATTGAGGCGCAACAGCAGTTCATCGAGGTGCTGATAGCAAACCGACAGTTCTATCTGGACACGCTCAGCGCGGAGGTAAAGTCAAAGTTGACATCGTTCATTAGTGCTTTCGAAGCCATTTTGGAACTCCATCAAAGGATACGGCAGGATCTTGCCCAACCGCTTATGGATCCGAATAAAATATGTGGCTGCTTCGATCGCTACTTAAAGGTTGGTTCAAGAAGAACGCTACCGTTACCATACAAGTCTCACTCACCTGATATCGTGCTTTGCAGACTGACATGTTCGATCCGTACTTTGATTATCTGCGCGAGTTTCGGAAGGCTACCAAATGGATACAGCACTGCCAGACACCTTCGGTAAGTATCTTAATGGCTGCACAGTACCACCACGAATCGTTTTCTCATCGGAACGGAACGTTTGCACCTTCACAGAACTTTAACAATCGTGTCGCCTCCACTGTGAAGCAGTTCACGTTCCTTTGCATCGAACATCTGCAGGAGTATAGCCGCTTCTTTAACGTACTCATCGTCAAATACTCGGAGAACAGTTCACTCAACATCCCTATCGATAAGGAGCTATTCCAGCGGCTAGCGTACGTGTTGGTACATCTGAACGCGTACCGAAATAACCTGGCAGTGAACTACGAACTGTTCCTGATCGATGAACACGCGTCGGCGTGCGGAATGGTGTACCACAATGAGCGTGTCACGATCAGCAATCCACCACACGCGGCCGATGCCGGACCGTGCCGGCTGTTTGTGTGTGAAAGGGCCGCCATCTGTGTGAAGGTGCAGGACGTCACGGAGCGCGATCAGCCGGTCGAACGGTTCGTGCGGGTACTGTTCACAGACCGCTTTCAGGGTCGTGGCGTTCCGATGCGTATGCGCAAAAGCAAACGGCAACTGCAGCGGCTAAACTTTGTGATCGATGGCTTTAAGTTTCGGATCGATTTCGACAGCGCCCGCGCTCAGAGCACGTTCTACAATAGCTACGTAAACCGGTACATCATGATATGATATTTTTGCTTAACCATGTTTTAAAGCTGTGAAAAAACGTTTGAAAAACGCCGTCTACCAAATATAAATACTAGCGATCTCACAACACAAACGTTTAAATCTCGACAGCTCCTTTCGCTGGTGCTATAGCTCGATGACACAGGGGACATGTCTTGCGCGTGCTGATCTCAAGCGGGCTCGCTAGGTGATAGCACCCGGTACACTGCCAGGCTCCGGTTGGGTTCGTCAGTGGCTGTCCCGATGCGACGCACGGTGGAAATCGACTTCCACAGCTCGGACACAGTGTACTACAGTCCGCGACCGGTGTCTCACAGGTAAAGCAACTGATGTGCTTCACCTTTCCGTCGTGCGGCTCATAGCGGGAGAAGATCTCGATCGCCAACTCCTCGTATTGCTGCCGCCGTGCTTCCGAGATCGTCTCGATCGATTCCAGCTTGATGAACGCCTTCGAGCACGTACCGAACGATCGATCGGCACAGCTAGCCAGTGCGAGCAGTGCGTACAGTGACTCCACCTCCAGCACATCCTCGTAATCGCGTAGCCGAAGGCCGGTTACAACGGCACTGTGCAGCAAGCCTGTTCTCAGCTGACGCTGGGCCAACAGCATGTAGTGATACGCCTCCGCGTGATGCCATATTTGTTCGATCAGTACCGCATCTTCGGGGCTTAGCTGGGACAGCACAACGGCTCTACTGCCAGCCGCCTGGACGGTCAGCTGCTTCTCGACGTGCTCTTCGGCCAGCAAGCCAGAAAGCACGTACAGCTGCTTTATCCTCACGTAATCCGAACGCTTCTCTGCTTCCGCTTCGGCCATCTTGACGAGCAGACGGGCCGCGTCCAGATACCGTCCCGCTTTGCGCTGCAATTCGATCGCTTCCGGCAGTTTGCCCTCTTGGAGCAGTTGTGCCGCATGCTTGCTGAGCAGGGTGTTAATCTGCGGCATACGGTACTTTTGGGCCAGCTCCACCGCAAGACCCCACTGCCGGAGACTGATGCACGTCGAGACAGCGGATTTGACATCGCCCAGCTTCAGGTAGGCAGCAACCGACTGCTCACACATCCCAACCGTAGCTAGCTGCTGGCCAAGCTTCGCCAGCTGTGGGCTCTTCTCCGGCAGCCGATGCATGCACCCGACCAGCTCATCGTACTGCTCCAACGCGTACAGCGCATCCATCAGCCCTTCCGTGTGGTGCGCCTTTTCGTAGTACTCCTTGGCGCTGTCCCACGCCCGCATGCTCATGTAGTGGTGTCCGATCTCACGCCACGCGTTCTCCATCTGCTGGTCCGAGATGCCCGGCCCGAGCCGGTACAGCTGCACCGTGCGAAACCAATCGCACAGCGTCTGTCGCAGGCGGATCGCACAGTCCCTCCGGTCCACGTCCATGTACAGCTTTTCCGCTTCATCAAACTCCCCGAAAAAGGCACAAATCTCCGCCCGTTGAAGCGCCTCCAGCTGAATCGTTTTCAGGCGCTTTATGAGCTGAATGCCGGGATAGTTGCTGCACCGGACGAATGCCGCTTCGGCTGTTTCGAGATCAAGCTTCTTGAGCGATGCTTCCGCCAGCAGACGCCACAGGCGGGGATGTGCATTATCCTCGATGAACTGTTTCGCTTCCGCAATGCCAACATGCGCCAGGAGATCTTCCGTGTCTCGAAGCGACTTCACCCGTAGCTGCAGCAGATGCTCCTTCACGTTAGGCGTTGCACCACCCTTCACAATGTCATCCAGCAAAACGCCGGTAATTTCCAGCTCCTCAAAGTTACAGATGTACCCGGAGCAGGTGATCGGTTCTTCCGGATCGGCACCGCGCAGTATGTACATGCGCGTCTTCTCCATTATCGCCAGCAGCTGCGGGTTGTCCCGGGCCCAACAAATTGCCCACACGTCCTTCCGCTCGATGTGAGGTGTGGACGCACCAGCCGGTTCCGATTCGCTCGTATCGTCACGAAGCGTTAACGTCGTCAGCACACCGTTACAGTCGATCATGGCGGCACGGGTTGAGTTGCAGTTGATGGCGAGCTTGTAGCTGCGTGCCTGCAGATAGTGTCGATTGCGCAGCACCAGGTGGGGCAGTGTGTACTCATGGATGAGCCCACTTTCACGACCGATTAGGAGCAGGTTCTCGGACGAGGCTACACAGCAGATTGGGTCCTGACTTGGGTCCACCTTGGGTGGGATTTCGTTGGCCGTCTTTGAGTCGAGATCGTTCAGCACCTCGAGGGCCGGTGTGTCGTCAATGTGGTATTTGCGATCGCGCTTGATCTTCAGGTTGGCGTGTAGCGTTGAAGCTCCCTTTAAAAAAAACGATGAGAATGAGAAAAGTGCATTAATAATATAAAATATAACCAGCTACGAGAATCGAGTCAAATTCTCAGTGCTTGTAGTGCCAAAGAAGCAATGATTACCTTCGGTGTATGATAATGCCAGAGTAAAAAGTGATCCTTCGAGGCTACGATCACATGCGAAGAGTTCATCGTAATGAACTCTGGCCGTATGTCGATGTATTTCGCTGAAACATAATAAAAAAGTTTACTCCTTCGTTCTAAAACATGCTGCCCCTCGCCATACTCACAGTCAACCGTCGTGCTGATTGAATTACAAACCAGCAGCTGATACATCAGATCCTTTCCCTTGCCCTCGCTCACAATACTAAACTCCTTCCCGGTCATGCGCGTTTCAACGGCCAGCACACAATGATCGACCGACGCTGCCATCGACATCAGTGCGTCAATCTGCTTAGCATAGCACTGGTTCGAGCTAGTGTCCCAGAAGGTAACCGTATCAGTCTCATCTCCGGCACCATTGGCTACCGCTTCCTGGTAGCAAACGGTCCGGTTAAAGTAGCACCAATTATAATCCGGTCGGATGTTGGCAAAGTAAATGAACGAATCCACGGACAGCGCTATTCGTAGCGACTTGCCTTCCCACGAGAGGGAAGTGATTTCTTTTCCCGGGATTTTCAGCGTCCGGATGTGCTGTGAAGGAGAAAATTTGTTAATTATTTTAGGGACAGGACATAAAGTTTCGTTTTCGATGGCTTACCACACCGTACGGAGTGTAGAACAGCACCTGGCTGCTATCCTTATCACTGCTCAGGTTAGTCTTCATGCCACACAGCGCCAGTATCGTACCGTCGTGGTTCCACATGCACGAAATAGCTTGCAGGCCCGTGTCCACCACCACCGGTGCATCGTCGTTCTCGTTGCGCATCAGCTGCATGCGCCCATTCTCGTAGCAGATCGCCAGCACGGGCCGGCTCGGTGAGGTCCCCTTGTGGAACCAACACAATCCCACCACCGTAACGCTCTTGGCCGGCGTCAGATACACACACTGGATGTTTAGCTTCATCACGAAGATGCCCTGATTATCGTACAGATGTACCTCGCCGTTCTTAATGCTGAACAGTAGCAACCTTCCGTCCGGACTCCACTGTACGCCGGTGGGGGACACATTTTTCAACTCCTTTCCCCAGATCCGATTGCCATCCACCGAACCAACGATCACCGTACCATCCTCGTACACGATACAAATTTTCTGCCCATCGCTCGTCCATGCCATACCCTTGACGGTGGACTTTTTACGATCGTTTGTCATCTCCTCGTACCAGGAGCCCTAAAACCGGGAAGAAGAGAATGTTAATAGCCATCCCTTTGGAGAAGAAAGAAATCGTCGCGGCCCAACCTTGTAAAGCATCCACACCATAATGACGCCATCCTTGTCGGAGGACGTTAGCTTCTGCTGGGACTCGTTCCACGTAACCACCTGGATGGCGGACTTGTGGCCCTCGAGCGTTTGGTTCATGGAAAGGTTGCTTGCCTGCAGCGCTTTGCCCGGCTGGGCCGACACCGCCGTACTGCTGGCCTGCTCCAGCTTCAGCACCTTCAACAGTCCATCCTCACCGCCGACTGCCACGTACCCCTGGTCCTTATTCCATGCGATGCAGTTCAGCCGAGTGTTGTTCGGGATGGCAATCTACGGATGAAAGCAATCCAATATGGCGTCTGTGGGAAATGTGGGGAAAATTGTCGGCAAACAAACCCACCCACCCGGAAGCGCATACCTTTTTACTCAGGTAAATAAACATTCTGCACTGTGCTGTGTTTCGTTTCCGGTAACATTCAATCGGCACAGAAACGTTTGAGAACCGAGGTAAACACTTGCTTTCACTGGTTTTCCACCTTTTTCACGCACAATAACGGTATGGAAAATGCACCTGCTTCCGGACTGCCGTACGGTATGAAGAGAAAAGCACCGTTGTTTGTGACCTGTTTTGTGGTGGTAGCGCAGGTTGCCTAGCGACCAAACTGACAGTTCGATCGACGCGCTCGCATTGCACGCACACATCGATACGCGTGTACGGCGTACGCAACACGGTGTTGTTTGTAAACAAACACCTGTAGCACGGGAGCGCGTTGTTTTTCAACTGAAAAAAGGGAGAATCGATTCGCTCTCGCCTCTCGTATCGATACAGGGTTTACCGAGTTGCTTTGCAATGCAAATGGCATTATTCGTTGGTTTTTACATGTATTTCCATTTTGATCGAGTATTTCCATTCCATCCGGATGTAGTTCGATGGCTTTTGCGAATGCGACAAAATAAAGTAAAACTAAAATGAATGGGCATGTAAGAATTAATGCACAATCTAAAATCATTAAAATATCTTTCTCGTTTTGGATAAATTCTTACTAACCAATATTATCTTTGCAAAAAGTCTAAGCCATTTTAAACAGAGTTAGGTAAGAAAATTTGCATTCATCATGCTAGTAAGGCAGACGGCGAAAATATGTCATAAGCAAATCAGTAGCAATCAGGATCAGGAAGATCGATGTAGGCGCTATCTCACTATCCGTAGTGCTTATAAAGGAAGGACCACTCACGAATAGGGTAAATGACGCACAGGCAAAAGATTGGAAAATAATCATGATGATGATGCGCGATCAAGTTACGCCCGACACTGTAGGTGTATGTTCTTTTCCTTTTTGGTTCTTTGTCTTTAGTATATAAGACAGGATTTTTGTTGATAAACTCACTTGCATTTTAAACCTTGATCATACGAGTGTCGAGCCGCAGGAGTTTTCCTTCTTAGGTTTCTTCTTCTTCTTTATAGGCGCTTCAACCTCAAGAGGTCTCGGCCTGCTATTTTTGGCTTTCTGTGAATTGAACTAGCGAGGTAGTCAGCCCTGCGCACAGGGAGACGGCTTTGGTGGGATTTGAATCCCGGTCCTGCCGAGTGAAGGCCGGCGCCGTTATCACCTCAACCAGAGTTCATCTTAGGGGTATCCTTCTTAGGTTTTGCCCAACAAATTCGTAACGAGTTCACCGTGGAACACTCGGATGGACGCTCAAGAAAAAAAGCCTTCAGTCCATCTCGTGCGACAAAGGTCCACCGTTAGTAACTGGTCCTGCTTAATCCAGGAAGATGTCTAACGTTTGATTCGAGAAGGGGATGTAACGTTATAACCGGCGCAAAGATTTAGGGTTGACCAATCTTCACGTGGTCAATCCGTTGGCGGGATCAACTTCGTTAACCCGTAACTTTACAAAGGCTGCCATATGATTTTCGAAACAAATGTCCCACCGCATCCACATGAAATGCAAGCATAATTTTACTTACTATCATTTATATATTTTAAATAAGTTAAAGGCAGGAAAATAGCTATCCAAAATTTAAAAATAAACATTCATTACACGTACATACGTAAAAGAAAAAAGTTCTATTAGATTCTACGCGATTGCAGTATTGTCAATTGAAGCAAATCATATCTGTCGAAATAGATTTGAATGGAATAAAAATAATCAAACGAAATAACAATACGTAAAGACAAACCAAAAAGGCCTTCAAATCGCAAAGTGACTAGGTAAACCCTGTAAAATCGTATACTAACAAGCCCGTTGGACGAGTGTTGTCTCTTTTCTTGGTAGATCAGGATGCTACCTGCTCGCTGGATGCTCTCCTGTTACCCAATGTTCCCAATCAAACCAGTTTAGGAGGATTTCTTGCTAGCCGGCGGCATCCAATCCAGCGAGAGAGGGAAGGAGAATCGATTCTATCTCGCTTTTTCATTCGATCGCTTTCCCCTCTTCGATAAGAACGCATACTAATAAGCCCGTGGGACGAGTGTTGCTTATTCGCTTGGGAGATCGGGACGCTACCTGCTCGTTGGATGCTCTCCTGTTACTCAAACTCCCCAAGCGGACCAGTTTAGGAGGATTTCTCGCTAGCCGGCGGCATCCAATCCAGCGAGTGAAGGAAGGAGAATCGATTCTGTCTCGCTTCTTCATGCGATCCCTTTCCCCTCTTCGATAAGAACGCATACTAACAAGCCCGTCGGACGAGCGTCCCGATCTTCGCTTGGTAGATCGGGATGCTACCTGCTCGCTGGATGCTCTCCTGTTACCCAAGCTTCCCAAGCGGACCAGTTTAGGAGGATTTCTCGCTAGCCGGCGGCATCCAATCCAGCGAGTGAGGGAAGGAGAATGGATTCTGTCTCGCTTCTTCATGCGATCCCTTTCCCCTCTTCGATAAGAACGCATACTAACAAGCCCGTCGGACGAGCGTCCCGATCTTCGCTTGGTAGATCAGGAAGCTACCTGCTCGCTGGATGCTCTCCTGTTACCCAAGCTTCCCAAGCGGACCAGTTTAGGAGGATTTCTCGCTAGCCGGCGGCATCCAATCCGGCGAGTGAGGGAAGGAGAATCGATTCTGTCTCGCTTCTTCATGCGATCCCTTTCCCCTCTTCGATAAGAACGCATACTAACAAGTTCGTTGGACGAGTGTTGCTTATTCGCTTAGGAGATCGGGATGCTGCCTGCTCGTTGGATGCTCTCCTGTTACTCAAACTCCCCAAGCGGACCAATTTAGGAGGATTTCTCGCTAGCCGGCGGCATCCAATCCAGCGAGTGAAGGAAGAAGGAAAATCGATTCTGTCTCGCTTTAATGCGATCGCTTTCCCCTCTTCGATAAGAACGCATACTAACAAGCCCGTTGGACGAGTGTTGCTTATTCGCTTGGTAGATCGGGATGCTACCTGCTCGCTGGATGCTCTCCTGTTACCCAAACTCCCTAATCGGACCAGTTTAGGAGGATTTCTCGCTAGCCGGCGGCATCCAATCCAGCGAGTGAGGGAAGGAGAATGGATTCTGTCTCGCTTCTTCATGCGATCCCTTTCCCCTCTTCGATAAGAACGCATACTAACAAGCCCGTCGGACGAGCGTCCCGATCTTCGCTTGGTAGATCGGGATGCTACCTGCTCGCTGGATGCTCTCCTGTTACCCAAGCTTCCCAAGCGGACCAGTTTAGGAGGATTTCTCGCTAGCCACCGCCATCCAATCCAGCGAGTGAGGGAAGGAGAATCGATTCTGTCTCGCTTCTTCATGCGATCCCTTTCCCCTCTTCGATAAGAACGCATACTAACAAACCCGTTGGACGAGTGTTGCTTATTCGCTTGGTAGATCGGGTCACTACCTGTTCGCTGGATGCTCTCCTGTTACCCAAACTCCCTGATCGGACCAGTTTAGGAGGATTTCTCGCTAGCCGGCGGCATCCAATCCGGCGAGTGAGGGAAGGAGAATCGATTCTGTCTCGCTTCTTCATGCGATCCCTTTCCCCTCTTCGATAAGAACGCATACTAACAAGCCCGTCGGACGAGCGTCCCGATCTTCGCTTGGTAGATCAGGAAGCTACCTGCTCGCTGGATGCTCTCCTGTTACCCAAACTCCCTGATCGGACCAGTTTAGGAGGATTTCTCGCTAGCCGGCGGCATCCAATCCAGCGAGTGAGGGAAGGAGAATGGATTCTGTCTCGCTTCTTCATGCGATCCCTTTCCCCTCTTCGATAAGAACGCATACTAACAAGCCCGTCGGACGAGCGTCCCGATCTTCGCTTGGTAGATCAGGAAGCTACCTGCTCGCTGGATGCTCTCCTGTTACCCAAACTCCCTAATCGGACCAGTTTAGGAGGATTTCTCGCTAGCCGGCGGCATCCAATCCGGCGAGTGAGGGAAGGAGAATCGATTCTGTCTCGCTTCTTCATGCGATCCCTTTCCCCTCTTCGATAAGAACGCATACTAACAAGCCCGTCGGACGAGCGTCCCGATCTTCGCTTGGTAGATCGGGATGCTACCTGCTCGCTGGATGCTCTCCTGTTACCCAAGCTTCCCAAGCGGACCAGTTTAGGAGGATTTCTCGCTAGCCGGCGGCATCCAATCCAGCGAGTGAGGGAAGGAGAATGGATTCTGTCTCGCTTCTTCATGCGATCCCTTTCCCCTCTTCGATAAGAACGCATACTAACAAGCCCGTCGGACGAGCGTCCCGATCTTCGCTTGGTAGATCAGGAAGCTACCTGCTCGCTGGATGCTCTCCTGTTACTCAAACTCCTCAAGTGGACCAGTTTAGGAGGAATTCTTGCTAGCCGGCGGCATCCAATCCAGCGAGTGAGGGAAGGAGAATCGATTCTGTCTCGCTTCTTCATGCGATCCCTTTCCCCTCTTCGATAAGAACGCATACTAACAAGCCCGTCGGACGAGCGTCCCGATCTTCGCTTGGTAGATCGGGATGCTACCTGCTCGCTGGATGCTCTCCTGTTACCCAAACTCCCCAAGCGGACCAGTTTAGGAGGAATTCTCGCTAGCCACCGCCATCCAATCCAGCGAGTGAGGGAAGGAGAATGGATTCTGTCTCGCTTTTTCATGCGATCGCTTTCCCCTCTTCGATAAGAACGCATACTAACAAGCCCGTCGGACGAGTGTTGCCTCTTCGCTTGGTAGATCGGGTCACTACCTGTTCGCTGGATGCTCTCCTGTTACCCAAACTCCCTAATCGGACCAGTTTAGGAGGATTTCTCGCTAGCCGGCGGCATCCAATCCGGCGAGTGAGGGAAGGAGAATGGATTCTGTCTCGCTTTTTCATGCGATCGCTTTCCCCTCTTCGATAAGAACGCATACTAACAAGCCCGTCGGACGAGTGTTGCCTCTTCGCTTGGTAGATCGGGTCACTACCTGTTCGCTGGATGCTCTCCTGTTACCCAAACTCCCTAATCGGACCAGTTTAGGAGGATTTCTCGCTAGCCGGCGGCATCCAATCCAGCGAGAGAGGGAAGGAGAATCGATTCTGTCTCGCTTCTTCATGCGATCCCTTTCCCCTCTTCGATAAGAACGCATACTAACAAGCCCGTCGGACGAGCGTCCCGATCTTCGCTTGGTAGATCGGGATGCTACCTGCTCGCTGGATGCTCTCCTGTTACCCAAGCTTCCCAAGCGGACCAGTTTAGGAGGATTTCTCGCTAGCCGGCGGCATCCAATCCGGCGAGTGAGGGAAGGAGAATGGATTCTGTCTCGCTTTTTCATGCGATCGCTTTCCCCTCTTCGACAAGAACGCATACTAACAAGCTCGTTGCACGAGTGTTGCCTCTTCGTTTGGTAGATCGGGACGCTACCTGCTCGTTGGATGCTTTCCTGTTACCCAAACTCCCCAAGCGGACCAGTTTAGGAGGATTTCTCGCTAGCCGGCGGCATCCAATCCAGCGAGTGAAGGAAGGAGAATCGATTCTGTCTCGCTTCTTCATGCGATCGCTTTCCCCTCTCCGATAAGAACGCATACTAACAAGCCCGTCGGACGAGTGATGTCTCTTTTCTTGGTAGATCTGGATGCTGCCTCCTCGCTGTATGCTCTCCTGTTACCCAAGCTCCCCAAGCGGACAAAGCCAGAAGGAATTCTCGCTAGCCGGCGGCATCCAATCCAGCGAGAGAGGGAAGGAGAATGGATTCTGTCTCGCTTCTTCATGCGATCCCTTTCCCCTCTTCGATAAGAACGCATACTAACAAGCCCGTCGGACGAGCGTCCCGATCTTCGCTTGGTAGATCAGGAAGCTACCTGCTCGCTGGATGCTCTCCTGTTACTCAAACTCCTCAAGTGGACCAGTTTAGGAGGAATTCTTGCTAGCCGGCGGCATCCAATCCAGCGAGTGAGGGAAGGAGAATCGATTCTGTCTCGCTTCTTCATGCGATCCCTTTCCCCTCTTCGATAAGAACGCATACTAACAAGCCCGTCGGACGAGCGTCCCGATCTTCGCTTGGTAGATCAGGATGCTACCTGCTCGCTGGATGCTCTCCTGTTACTCAAACTCCTCAAGTGGACCAGTTTAGGAGGAATTCTTGCTAGCCGGCGGCATCCAATCCAGCGAGTGAAGGAAGGAGAATCGATTCTGTCTCGCTTCTTCATGCGATCGCTTTCCCCTCTCCGATAAGAACGCATACTAACAAGCCCGTCGGACGAGTGATGTCTCTTTTCTTGGTAGATCTGGATGCTGCCTCCTCGCTGTATGCTCTCCTGTTACCCAAGCTCCCCAAGCGGACAAAGCCAGAAGGAATTCTCGCTAGCCGGCGGCATCCAATCCAGCGAGAGAGGGAAGGAGAATGGATTCTGTCTCGCTTCTTCATGCGATCCCTTTCCCCTCTTCGATAAGAACGCATACTAACAAGCCCGTCGGACGAGCGTCCCGATCTTCGCTTGGTAGATCAGGAAGCTACCTGCTCGCTGGATGCTCTCCTGTTACTCAAACTCCTCAAGTGGACCAGTTTAGGAGGAATTCTTGCTAGCCGGCGGCATCCAATCCAGCGAGTGAGGGAAGGAGAATCGATTCTGTCTCGCTTCTTCATGCGATCCCTTTCCCCTCTTCGATAAGAACGCATACTAACAAGCCCGTCGGACGAGCGTCCCGATCTTCGCTTGGTAGATCGGGATGCTACCTGCTCGCTGGATGCTCTCCTGTTACCCAAACTCCCCAAGCGGACCAGTTTAGGAGGAATTCTCGCTAGCCACCGCCATCCAATCCAGCGAGAGAGGGAAGGAGAATGGATTCTGTCTCGCTTCTTCATGCGATCCCTTTCCCCTCTTCGATAAGAACGCATACTAACAAGCCCGTCGGACGAGCGTCCCGATCTTCGCTTGGTAGATCGGGATGCTACCTGCTCGCTGGATGCTCTCCTGTTACCCAAACTCCCCAAGCGGACCAGTTTAGGAGGAATTCTCGCTAGCCACCGCCATCCAATCCAGCGAGTGAGGGAAGGAGAATGGATTCTGTCTCGCTTTTTCATGCGATCGCTTTCCCCTCTTCGATAAGAACGCATACTAACAAGCCCGTCGGACGAGTGTTGCCTCTTCGTTTGGTAGATCGGGACGCTACCTGCTCGTTGGATGCTTTCCTGTTACCCAAACTCCCCAAGCGGACCAGTTTAGGAGGATTTCTCGCTAGCCGGCGGCATCCAATCCAGCGAGTGAAGGAAGGAGAATCGATTCTGTCTCGCTTCTTCATGCGATCGCTTTCCCCTCTCCGATAAGAACGCATACTAACAAGCCCGTCGGACGAGTGATGTCTCTTTTCTTGGTAGATCTGGATGCTGCCTCCTCGCTGTATGCTCTCCTGTTACCCAAGCTCCCCAAGCGGACAAAGCCAGAAGGAATTCTCGCTAGCCGGCGGCATCCAATCCAGCGAGAGAGGGAAGGAGAATCGATTCTGTCTCGCTTCTTCATGCGATCACTTTCCCCTCTTCGATAAGAACGCATACTAACAAGCCCGTCGGACGAGTGTTGCCTCTTCGCTTGGTAGATCGGGACGCTACCTGCTCGTTGGATGCTCTCCTGTTACCCAGGCTCCCCAAGCGGACAAAGCCAGAAGGATTTCTCGCTAGCCGGCGGCATCCAATCCAGCGAGTGAGGGAAGGAGAATCGATTCTGTCTCGCTTTTTCATTCGATCGCTTTCCCCTCGATGATAACAACGCATACTAACAAGCTCGTTGGACGAGTGTTGCTTATTCGCTTGGTAGATTCGGACGCTACATGCTCGCTGGATGCTCTCCTGTTACCCAAACTCCCTAATCGGACCAATTTAGGAGGATTTCTCGCTAGCCGGCATTCAGCGAGTGGAGGTGGAACATTTCTTTCTCACCTACAAAAAAGCACACACACACACACCCATACAAACAAGTTATTTTGTAAATTAAGTGTTTTTCTTGTCCATTACGGGGTTTTTCTTTATTTTTCACCTTATGTTATTATCATGTTTGCATTTAAATTGATTAGGTTTTTTTTTCAAATGTAAGTAAACGTTGTTGCATTATGTTGTCTCATTAAAGTCTGGGTCTCCCCCGCTCTCTTCCTTTCGCCTCTTCACAATTCATCATCATTCTGGCATTCGGTGGCTAAAATTGTCTCCCGTTTTACTAAAACGGCTGCTTTTCATGTGAGTTGGTTGGTTGGTTGGTTGATTGGTTTTTCATCTTCATGTTTTCTGTGCTTCTTTATGTTTTGCGTTTCGTTTTCGTTTACGTCTGACTTTTTACTTGTTTCTTTCATTTTGATCGCATTTGTTCGTTCTTCTAGCTATTTTTACACACAAATTTTCTATTGTTTCGTGAGTGTGTTTTTTTCTTACTTTTTCGTACTACTTTCGTTTCGTACTACCCTTTGTCAAAGCTTGATTTACTAATTTTAGGACGAGTTTCAAACGATTTGTTTCTTCTTATTTCTTTCCCCAAGTGAGTGGGAAACACAATTTCAAGGTGGATCTTGATCGACACCTGTGCCAAAAAACCCGTGAAGCAAATCGGCTAATGCAATTTAATTCTCGTAATACTTTCAAGTGACTGCAACATTGTTTGAGGTGCCTCCCCTTTTTCCGGTTTTTTTTAAATTCTGGTCCTTTTCGCTCTATCTGCTCACTTCACCACAGACGTGATTTGTCTCGCATTCAAAAATTCCAACGATTCCAGCAGTCAGCCTGTTACTTTACAAACTTTTCCGCCAACTTTTCCAACTGTTCGTTTCCCAGATTCGCCCCTTGTTCCTTATACAACTTTGAGTATAATTTTTTATTAGCGCCAATTTTCAGGCTTCCCGTATCACTCTCTCTCTCTATTACCGTTCTATTTTGTGTGATTTGAAAATAGAAATTATTTGTAGAAAAATAGAATGTTTAAAAAAATCCCTTCACAAGTTTTTCACACCATTCCTTCGCCATTCGCCATTCAAACTGCTCACTCTTTTCTGTTTGTTTCTATTATGTTTTACTATCGTAATCACCTTTTTGTTTGCTTCCTCCTTTTTCTGTTTCGGTTGATGATTCATGTAAATATGTTTCTTCTTCTGTTTTTTTTTTGCTACTGTCTCGACCTTTTCTCCATTTTCTATTGCAAGTTTAGCCAAATGAGATGTGCCTTCTTTATTAAACGTTTCTTTTTCATCACTGTTTTGTTTCTGTTTTTGTTTTTTTCTTCTTCCTATGTCCTTGATTTGCTACTTTTTTGGTCGGTTTTGCTTAACTTGTAATGGTTTGTGTAGGAAATAAGGGTTTTTTCCTGTTCACTTCATTGTTCACCTTTGTATCACTTGCTTCTTTTCCTTTTCCTTCTCTTTTTCTCTCTCTTTTTGTTTCTTTTTTTTAAGGTTGAGTTTTATGTTTTGTTACTAATTTTCAAACACAAATGTAACTTCCAACTATTTTTTCCTTATTTTCTCTGCTATTTCCATTTAATCACAATTGACACGTCCAGAATAATTGTGTGTGATAAACCAACTAACGTAACAAAAAAAAATCACTCACACTCAAACACCCACTCCAGGCACCAGCTGTCAGCATCTGATTCCACTCTCAAATCACTTATCAACAACACACAGGAACGAACAACCTTCTCATCGTCCGGGGAAAATCTAATCCACGCGCGCTGGCTGCTGGAATATCGATCGATCGTGTGTTCCACTCGTTTTGCATCCCGGAAAAAAACAAATAAGACCACCGGAACCTCCCGACACACATAAACACACATACACGCACACGCACAATCATGACGCATTAAATCACTACAGGCTACATCGGTAGTGGTAGTAATATTATTATCCTCGTACTCCAAACAGAAGGCCCGAATAAGATTTGCCCCGTAATAGTAACGATCCCTTGTTTTTTTTCCGTTCTCACCTTGATAATCTCGTGTTTGCGTATCAGTATCAGCACCAACTATTGATTCGTTTTGCATGTCTCGTTTCTGGTTAAATTAATCAAAATGTTTTAATCTGGTTCGTCCGTTTTTTTTTGTTCTACCCTTTTACTTATCTTTCTTCTATCTTGGTTTTGAAATATCACAATTTTTTTTAGCTGACTTTTCCACCTTTTACCTTCTGCTAATAATACTTTTATAACTTTTGTTTCAAAACGTTTAAATTATTAAATTAAATTAGTATCCATTTTTTTGTTCCTTTTTTGCAAATAAATCAGTGAGAGCAATCAGTCAAGTGGAGGTGATGATTGTGGTGAAGCCTGTATGCGGAAGAGATACTTAACAAAAGAATTGAAGATGTATAAATTATTATCACTTTCCTTTGTGTGCAATGCCTTGTCTCACACGGCGACTATTCCGATCACGTTAAATTTATCGCTAGCCTATCTCGTTTGCGAAAGCTATACCGTGTTAGGGGGTTTATTTGGTTCGCTAATTCGATCGTGTATTAGCAAAAGTAACAGAAGCGATCACCTTCCACAAAAGGACGATCGTACGTTTTTTTCGCCTCTCGTTATGACACTGTTAGAGGGCACGTTTCCCAAATAATATAACAAGTGTCTCCATGTTTAAAAAAAAAACTTCGATTGCTGTTTTAAACATGTGTACACTCGGTATATGACATGGCCGACACTCCGTAACGTTGCCTGACTTGGTTCTACTTGTTTCGACTTTATGCTATCGATCTACCCCGATCTCACTACTCAATTCGATTAATCTACCATACACTATGCGACATCAATACGATTCGCTGGTTCGCTGCGGCTACAATCAAGCACAACACTACACGACGACGACGGTGATGATGAGAATGATTATGATAAACATGGCAACGACGACGACGACGATAACGACGTGTAACAGTGAGAGCTATATGCACGTGTAATGGACGAGTAGAGCCGTGACTGCGCTTAAAACTATTTCGCACCGTGTATGTGTTTAATGAGGCGATAAGTATTTGGCTTCTAAATGCAAACGGTTTGCCGATTTTCTACTGCACGATATGAAATATGGATTTTATAAATGTGTGTTTTAAGTGAGGTTCGAGTATATTAAAAAAGGAAAATGAATAAATAAAGGTAAGAGTAATAGAAAACAAAAAAGGAGTATGTTAAAGATGAGAAAATGACACAACAAAGGTGACCAGATGATGAATATAATATAAAAACAGAAAAATATTTTAAACGAAAAAAAAGCATCACGAGATAAAACCAACTGCCAACAATCAAGCAAGAATAAAGAATAAAGTATAGAAAACTAAAACAACAATTTACTGAAACAGTTAAGTGTTTTATTTAATAGTTTTTTTAAGACTTTTTTTGCTTGTTTTTTTTTTCTTTGCATTTTTCGTGCTTCCTACCGTGCTTCTTACCGCACTCACACAATTTTATCTCTTTCATCCTCACGTTATCCATCGATCTGTTCGGGGCTTTTTGCTTCCCTCTCTTCCTCTTTTTCGCGCGCATATCGCAGTATTCAACGTATTATCTAGTAATTTTACCTCGTTTGTATATATCTCTTACAGCCTACAAAGTGTATAAAGTAATTATTCTGTAGTTGTTTTTTTTTCTATCTCTCCCCTTCTCCATTTCGTCTATTTCCTTTTTCATTTTCTTTCTTCGCTCCTTCCTTGTATGTGTGTGTGTATTTGTGTTGTGTTAATTTTTTGTTTAGATTTTTTGTGTTTTTTTTAATCTTTTTTCCTTCGCTTAATCTGCTTCCCACTTTCATGTTTTCTGTTCCAATTTTTCTTTAGCGTATAGTTTCGATCACTTTTGCATTGTTTGTTTTGTTTTTTTTTTGGGTTTTATCTTTTTTTCTTACGACAGTTAAACATAATATTTCACTGTTCTAGCTTTCGGCGATATTAGAACAAATTTGCGAAACCGATGCAATTTAAAATTATTATCCAACCGAGGCTTATTGTTGGGTCGCTCGCCTATCCTTCTCTCGTTGTCCCGCTCGCTCGCTCTCTCTCTCTCTCTCTCTCTGCTTCTATATCATCCCACCAAACGGCAGCGATGAGAAAAATCTAATAAGAATCTTCCATTGCACAACAGAACGAAAGGGGGAAAAAATCGAGGAAACCCACACCGACTCATAATGGGTGCAATCGTTATTAAGTGCTGAAATAAATCACTTCCTTTTTGTTTGCTTTAAACTATATAATAATCCGTTTTCTTGTAGCTGTGGCTTCACAAAAATAATGCTCGATTTGAGCCTTTAGGGGTTTTTTTTCCACCGATAAAGTACTTGCATGTAACGCATCGTTTTAACACAGTACATGGTATTTCATATAAAATCTGCTTCTAATACAAAAAAACGTAGGAATTGCATTGAGTTTGCTGCTCGTTTTCTATCTCTCTCTCTCTCTCTCTTTCTCTCTCTCCCTCTCTTCCCCTTTATCCTGCTCCACACCGTCATGTTTTCACTCGCATACAGCCACCATTCAGCATCACATACACCGATTCACGCTTATCGCACACATCACATTAGTCAAATCACTTATCAAAAAAAAAAAGGATAGAAAAAAATTCACTGCACATTTGAAAGATGCCACTAGGAAAAAAGTTAGTTTAGAAAAAAAAATACAAAAATAACATATAAAACTTTTCATAAGCATTGTGTTGCGAAGAAACAACACAAAACAATAGAAGAAAAAACATGAAAATAAAGTAAAATAAAACGATAAAGAATATAAGAAAACAGAAAACATAAGGGAGATCATTTTGGAGTTTAAAACGAAGCAGTGAAACAAGACAAGTTCACATTTTCGTTACAAGAAGTTCACCGAGTACCTTAGGCGCTAGGCACACAAGATGCACAAAAACACCGACAAAGCTACATCCGTCATCGTATCGCACATCCAATGCGTCCGAGGGTTCGATCATTTCGATTGATCAACCCCCGATACACGCAAGGAAAGGCGCAAACACGATGTGTCTTATTGTTTATAGGCGGTTTTATGTGTTCGTTTATGCTTTGTGTCCTGTTGCTTTTTTACATGTCCGGCTAGCAAGTGTTTTTGTCACACACACACACATACATAACATCGTTCCATATTTTGAATTGGTTCTATTGGCAGTAGTTGTTGTTTTGTTTGTTTCTTCTGCTTCACTTTCTTCTCTCGCAGCCACGCCATATTGTGTTGTTTTGCGTAGATTAGATAGTTCAGTTTAAACTACTGTTTAGCGTTATGGTATCGTTAGAACCTAATGCTGTGACCGAACTCCTCGATGGGCAGTATCACTTCACTTCCAACAACTTGTAACAGCTGCACTCCTGTGGACAGATTCTGTAGCTTTTGTTTTGCTATCGTTTTGTTTCGTACGGTGCAGTTTTGCATTTTCTACCGCTTTTCCGCACTCGGTTGATGCACTTTCATGTTTGTTTTGTTTTCTATCAGCAATCGTTACGATGGTTCCATGTTCGGGTTCAAATTTTCTGATCTGCGTTTCAACACACATACGAAGGAAACGAAGGGTGGTAGCCTAATAACTAGTAGTTAGATCACATACACAGTTTTAAAAAGGATGTTTAGAAGGGGGGGGGGGGCGAGGGGGACGCTTTGGGACCAGCGTCCGAATCGAAATTCAGCGCCGAAGAGGGGTGGTTAGTTAGATCGCACTTATCACACGCGCACGCACAAGCTCACTTATCCGGTTGTTTTGCACATCCTTCTTACATCACACGCATCACATTTCACACCCTTTCTCGCTCTCACATTCTGTTAATTGATTTACGATTTTTCAACTTTTCGATTCCTGTTTGGGTTTTCAGTGTTCACCATTTTGTTTAGCAACTGTTTTATAATGTTTGGGTGAAAAAAGGGAAATAAATGTATTGTTTTGCAGTTTTACTTCTTTTCTCTTCTCCTGTTTTGATGTTTTTTTGATTATTCTCATCTCGCTTCTGTTCGTGTACCTTTTTTCTTCTCCAAAAACCAAGTGTCACAGTGTTTGAGTCCTTATACAGCTATCACGATCATTCCACACCACTCTTGCATTCCTATCGCACTTATTGCACGCACGCACATTCACGCACACACACACACACACACACACACACAGCTTAATCCGGTTACCGGTGTTGTTGTGTTGCATAAAGGAGAAGTCTGTCTTTACAAAAAAATATAAAACTAAAGCCTTAACCTTAAAATCGCGTGTTGATTAGATTTTTGTTTGTTTCCTGTTGTTTTGTATATTTCGACTAAAATACGAATGATGCTTTCATCCCAAATCCCCTCACCACACGTGCAAGTGTGAGTGTGAATCAGTTTCATCAGCACGAGCTCAGTGGGTTTGTCCTATTGATTTTAAGGATCATGTAGCATATTTTATGAGTTTTTTCTGTTTTTTTGTTCATTGTTTAAATGTTAAATGATTTCCTTATTTTTCTCTTATTCATCTCCTCTTCTCTTCGTCGCATCTCGCTCTCTCTCTCTCTATCGTGTTAGCTAAATCTAATATCACTCTCGCTTCCGTACGCTTGCTTCACAAATCTCAGACATACCATGCAGTCGCACATTTCGTAAACGATTTTGCTCTTCCGAAAGCTCATGCACGCTTCTCGGTGTAGTTTTGTTCAGCTGTTAATCGTGTGTGTTTTCCAATCTTACGCTACTAGTAAAAAAAGGAAATCCGCCATCCCTCTTAACGGGGAGCTCTAATCATTCATCTGAATACGATCCGGGCGCACGCACATGCACGCAAACGAGGATCAACCCCCCCGCTTTCAAATGTCCCTTCCGTAAGACAAAACGAAACGAAAAAACAAGGGCAGGAGTTGTATTGGTTATCACGACGCTGGCGGTAGGGGGTAGCTAGTTATTTTCCGACCTTCCAAAAAACGCAAGGGCAGTATTGATAGAAATTCGCTGGAAACCCTCTCTTTTTTAACATCCTAACGAGCTTTTTTTTTTTTTAAATTCTTTCCCCAGCCAGGCCCATTCATGGGACGGGGATTGAATGAACCAACAAGAACAAAAAAAACCAGTCGATGGGATAAAAAGGAAATGATGTTCTAGTGTGATAAAACTAGCTTAATAAGACTGTTTTGAAGGAAATTAAACTAAACGCTATCATACGCTAGGGAACCATCCAAACGTACGCAGACCGAGACCAACCGTGTTCCCGAGCGGTGCCTCGTGCCCGTCACTATCCTCTCTGAGCAATCGAATCACGTAGCCAGCTGTGTGAAATTCGTGAATCAAAAAGCCATCGGTACAGCACGAAAGTACCCAGGAACATTGGCATGAGCTGCGGACTGCGTGTGGAGTTGGTTGGACTGTTCGGGTTAGTTTATCGCCGATGAGCTGCCACCACTGCTGCTGCTGTTGCTGCTGGTTCGGGTGCGCCGCACCGGCGACGCAAATCAATCCCAACCATTCTCCTTGATCATGTGCGCCAGTTCGATGATATACTTGCCCTCCTTATACTTCTGGCTCGATTCGAACGCATGCTCCTAAAGGCGCAGAACATGGGATGTGATTAGATGTTGTGATGCATTGGGGGCTTGTCCCACCACACTTACATATTTCCATCCGAGCGGTGTTCGGCAGCATTCACAGTATATGTCGGCCACGGCATGTAGGCCTGTCAGTAGGACGCGTTCCTCGGCTTGCCCACACGCTACGTTAACCCTGCAAAGGAGGCGAAGATATGTTAGGGACATCGAATCGCGTCGGGAACCAGGCTCCAAATAGTACATACACCGAGTTGAACAGATACGCCCGTCCCTGGCTGCCCTGGAACGATTTCGATATAAGCTCATCGTGACTAGCTAGGTGTGCCCGGCAGTGGACACAGGAGTACGTTCGATTCGTCGGCGGCAGGTAGGCTTGGAACGTTTTCACCATTGTGCCACTTCCGGACGACGAAGAGGACGCCGATGATGATTGCCCGTTCGCGTGCCCTCCGTTGGCCGCCTCCTGCAAAGAAGCGCAACAATGGACGCAGGAATGTGAGGTTAGTTTTCTAGAATACCTCCCATCCAAATGAAACAACTACAAAGGGAGAAAGAACATGCGACGTACAACTGCTACTATTCATGCTACACCTAAAAAGCTACCGGGCAATGGTACTAAGATATCGGTAATGAACTGCCTGTACCTGGGTAGGACCGTTTTCTTGATTGGATTCCAGGCCGGCAACGGTAGGGTACACCGGTACGGACGCAAAACTGGGATCGACAATCGCAAAACGGGGAGGACAACGCTTGTCGCGCACCCGATGTCAATCTTCGGTTTTCGGTAGTAGCTTGATGATTTGCTAGTGTTCCACCACCACCACCACCACCTCAACAATAACCACCAACTTCCCCGATGATCCTCCTTGAGAAGGTCCGATGGAGTTGTGCGTTGAAGTTTAGAAACACCGCATGAATGGAAAATGGTTAGTGATGAAGCAGTCTCTCCATATTAGCTAGATGAGGAGTTATGCATGGTGTTAGGAATGGTCACACGTTTCAGGGCTTTTAATGAAGTTCTGAGGGGCTAGACAAAACAGCATCACTACCTGAAATAGTAGATCGAACAGGAACGTTATTCGCATTCGTCTCCTGCCGTGAGAAGCTGCTGGCAGGATAGAACCGGGATGGATGAAGGTTTGTCGGCACCAACCAAGGATTCGACCAGGAGATCTTCGCCCGTGTCTTTAGGAACGGTAAATGTTTGCTTGAGCGTTGCTAGAGTTTTCGCCTTAAAATTATACACCACTCCTCCGTCGAACAACTACCGGTCACTGTGCTAGCTGATGCACGCTGAGGTTACGAATCCTTCCCTAGGCAACACAATGCACACTACGATCAACAGACAGATCATACAGACATTGGTAGTAGTAGCGTTGCGGTACACTCGCTCCAATGTCACCCTTCTGCGATAGTATTTAGGCTCCTCCGGCTTTTCCGAGTTTGTTGGTTTGGTTTTACTTGTTCCTTCTTCTAGCCCCAAAAACACACAGACGACACCTGGGGTTGACGGTAGTAGTTGGATTGAGCGCAAATGTAAAATATTTTCCTCCTCTGTCGCTTAGTCCACTTCAATCGACGACTGTTGTATGGCTGCTGTTACTGTGCTGTGCTGGCTCTCTGCTTGTAGTACGCGGAAAAACGTACGCTCTAGCCTGTCTTTTCTCTGCCTGTCTCTGTCCGTACTATTGTACCATTTGGAAATCTGTAAGTGAAAGGAGAGAGCAGAAACATATTTTAGAAGTGAGTTTGTGTTGGCAGTAAGGATTACTATTGACGCACTCGGAAGGCGCTATTACATCACATTTCGAAAACCGTACAATGTTATTGTAACGCCAACAACAAACACTGGCCTAGCTAGTGGACATCGATTGCCTCGACCATTCGGTAAACAATGTCTGTCCGGTTTTTGCCTGTGTCCATCGTACGGCAATTCAAAGCAATCAATTCCAAACATCACCATCAACACTCAATGATAAGGCATAAATCGCGTTCGCATCATTATGGGCATGGTTCTCTTCATTAAGCTTCAATTACTACAACGAACACACAAATGGCACATTCATTGACTGTCACACTACAGCGTTCAATGCTCGTCAAGGACACGGTAGACCTTTAATCCTTTTTTTTTTCTTTTACTTAGCCTTCTCCCGTGCTGCGGCTGCTATATTTCATCTCCCTTTCAACCCGCTAAAGGACACAGGCAAAAACGGAACTCCCGGGAATTCCTTCCCCGCAGTCAGGTGAAAGTGGTGGGAAAGTTTTTCATCCCGCACATTCGCACTCGGACGACAGGGATTTATGTAGGACAGACCGATCGCCGCCGCCGTCGTGTGCTGAATTCGGTGTACGGCTGTATGTCAAGGTTTTATTTACTTGCAGACACTTTCGTACGCTTAAATCACGTTACATAATCATGGGATGAGTGTGGTAACTTCGGCCGAGTGAATGTCATGGAGATGGAGGAGAGTGGTGAAAGAATTTGCTGGAAGCGACTTATCATACGAATCGAAAGGGCGAGAAGAGCGCTCTTTGGAGTGGAATTAATGAAAGTGATTCTCTTGCGATTGAGTGTGGATTTTAAATGCATAAAGCTCCAACTAAATATTATTAACAGCTTAGTAACTCTCGAGTGTATAGAACTATACAAATAAAGGGTAATAGCTTCCTGGAACAGGTGCCAACAAGCTGGACATCTTATCTTGTATTGTTGGAACTACAGGAATTGCCCATCAATTTGTCTATTTGTTAGCTCAAGTATCAGGTTTCCCCGAATACCCAAGCTTCGGGGTATACAGATAGACATCGTTATCGTTCTACCCGGATTGGATGGGTTGAGACAAACGCGTACCTCAGATAGCTCTTAGAATTAAAAGCTAATGAACCTAGACAATCCTGGGTGGCCTAGACGATTGCGGCGCCAATTTTCACACGACAGGACTGGTGTTCAAATCCCATCTGGGCTATTCCACCATTGTGAGGACTGCTTATCCAACATTGCGGTATCAATAAGTCTAGAAATCAGAAATGGCAGGCATGAGCTATGAGATCGTTAGACCATGGAACACAATTCTAGAACTGCAATAACACAAGCAGTTTTACTGATTCTACTGATCTACTGAATTCTACTGATGAATTGTGGGATAATGATGATCACTGTCAGTTTCTATTGAAGATCTAGTACATAATATTCGTAACATATAATAGTTTATTGCAATCTATGACTCCCAACTCAGAAGAGTAACATTATACGATATTCTGCTTTTATGATGCAGACTCATCAATCGCAGAAAAAAAGCAACAACTCAACCATATCCAGACTTCTCGCCACTTGCTTCACCGTCCAGAGACGAACTGCACGGGCAAAAGAAGAATGAATTTCTAATTCTTCCCACATCCATTGCTTCGAAGCAGGAACCGTGGTACTCCACGGGGTTCATCAAACTTGCCACCATGACGTAGTAATCGTGCTGATACATAACTGTTCTGCCAGAGCTGACTGTCGTCCATTTGTGGCTCCTACTGTGGGAAGCTTTAGCCGTAGCCTCTCTGGACCACGATCGCACAAATTGCTACGCAATAAATCTGTAACATTGTAGCTGCAAGTGTACTTGACTGCACCAAAAAACAACAACAGCCCAATAAAAATATACGTCATTGACATGAGCACAGAAAGCGAACATAAACATGGATCAGTTCTTAATCTACGCACGAGGTAACGAGGAAACGGTTGAAGCCGACCGGAAGCGATATCCCATCCCTTGTGCGAAAATGGGGTTATTTAAGTCGTCGCCGGCAGTGCGACGCAACATTGACGCAGCACAACAAGCTAGAAGGGTTATCCTCGGGGCGCATCGAGCGATCTACTTCGCCGATCTTCCCCCGTCTACGACACAATATCAAACGGCGATAATCAGCAACAACACACTGCCCACCCTTCCTTACAGTGTGTTACTTTCACCGCATCACAACAAAACAACAACAAAACCCACAACGACAACGGCGACGCAAACGGGGAACACCACCACCATCATCATCAACATCAGCTGCGCCATCGTGTTCGCATGGCAGCTGCTGCCTTTCGCGAACTCTCACACACGGCCTGCGCTGCGGTCGGTGGTCCCACACGCCACAGCCAACGCTACTCAACCCCTCCCCGCCCGATTTATCTTACTACGAGCCCGCGAAGCACTCAAGCTAACCCGCTACGAAATTACGTATTAAGCTCAAAAGTCGAGCCTCGCGCAGAAGGCCTGACACAATTTTCCTATACCCACCGGACGACCTACCTCGGTACGAGACCCACACTACACTCGCACACACCCTCTCTCTTTCTCTCTCTAAGCTGTCGGATGCAAGAAGCTAGAAAAGCAGAAAGACACCAACAGCAACAAAAAAAAAAACTTGCCCCTCAAACGTGAGCGCTTCAAGATCCGTTTGGAGTCTGCGGCGCGGCGACTGGTTTACCTCCGATCGCTGATTCGGAGCACAACAAAAAAAAAAACCTCGCCAGTCGCTTTGTACGGCAACACACACCGAAAACATAGTTGGACACCTCTTCACCAGCAGCAAGACACCGTTCTCTTTCTCGGCAAGTCTAATGCCCAGCCAAAGGGGGCTGATGTGTGTAGATCGCCACCAACCAACAAACGTGCTCAAGATCACCAGTTTTGCTCAACGCACAAACCACCCAGCCAGGTGAAGAGACTTCTTCCCAAGCATGGTAGGACCTAAAACGCTGCCCACTGGCCCCAGCTAAACCCTCCACCACCCAGAGTAGCCCCGAACCGAACGGAAACCTCTTGTTCGCAAAATGGGAGATCATCCCCACCGGTGAGCTGGTGGTGCTTTTCCTGGAGCACGATCGGGGCGCGATCTTGGGAAACGGGGGGTGGGTGGGTTGCTGTGGCGAAACTACCTCAGCTTAGGAAGGCACAAAAGAACTTACTCTGCACAGTTTCTCTCCAACTTTTCGCTTCGTATCGCACGGCGGCTCTCGCTCTGTTTTTCCCGTTTCGACGAGAATTTTGCCACAGTCCAAGAAATGTCTGCTGGAGGCTTGCTTGCTTGGGGCAAACTGTACACTACACACCACCACTGTGCGGCGCGCGATCTTCACCGAACTCTGAGCCGGAGGAGTACCGGGCACCGGATATTGACCCCGAAAAAGAGTAATAAGGGCACTCAACTTCCCGCACACCCGCGAGGTTCTGGGCTAACTTTGCGCACCGAAACGCACCCACTATCGGGAATGGCTGCAAGTAGAACACTGTGGCGGCGAAACTGGACGTCGCTAGGTAACGCTGAACACCATCGACAATGCACACAACTTCGGTGGATTCACGCTTTTGGCAACACTTTAAGACCATCGTCCACCGTTCAGGGGCGTGGGGGGTTCTAGAACGCGTGGAAGACTTTCCAGGTTATTAACACCCTGGTTCAGCTGCAACACCTTTCCAGAGCACGGCAGTGAGCGATCTTTCGCAAAGCACACTTCACCAAACTTTCGGCAGCATTCAAAAACACACGCGGTTCACACGTACTCCATATCCGTACCTCTGCTTGCCTGGCAGCGGAAGTTCAGCCGACCGCAACGCAATAAAAGACGCGAAACAGCTGTCTCGCGGATAGAAGACACGGACGCACTCACACACACACAGGCACTCGAGGTTAAAGAAAAGCTCCAGCAAGAAATGCAAAACAAGACGTCGAGAACTAGCCGCGAAACTCAAAACGGAAATGGAGGTTCTTCTCTAACTCTTGCTATTGCTCCTTGCACGTAGAAGGTTTTTGGTTCAGTTCTAGTTCTTGTCCGAGGGCCACGCAATAAGGGAACGCTTTCCGTACGGTGTTGCGTACTACTTCATACGGCAACGGTTGTAACTGATATGGTAGCAGAACGGTACGCTTCAACCATCGGAACCACCATACACGTTCGTTCGCTCGACGGCGTTTCTGTGTTTGCGTCCGTCCGTTCGTTGTCTCCCGGGGCCCTGCTGAACGCTGCCTTCTCTTACTGCTGCTGGTGCTGCTGCAAACAAAAACATCACCAATACACAGCACCAACGGTGGCCGACCACGACCACGATCAACAATGAACGGCACCCCCCCCCCCCCCAACATAGGGGGGTTTGTAAGTGTGGAGGAACTTACAGCGCAGCATCAAGCTGAGTTTGTTGGGGAGCCAACACAAACTGCTCGCCACACTGTAAATGACCGCAACCGGTAAGGGTGTGTATGTGTGTGTGTGTGCGCGTCCGTCGGTGCATTCACACAACAACGCAACGCAACACCATCCTGCGAGTGCGAGTCGCGGTTTTGTTTGTATATTCCGCGATGTCCGCGGCGCTTGAATCGAACAGTCGCACAGTGGGCGTAACGGGAAAAATGGGGAAGAAATTTCAACATGATCTGAGAGTTTTTTGGGTAAAGATAGGACGTAGAAATATTTCTATTGTTCAAATAATTTGGGCAAAATGTACTTTACATTATCTATCCTAACTAGTACAAAGTGTGTAAGCCTCCATTCAAGCGCAAACCAGTTGTGAATTATCCTAAGAGTTCTGATGTAGTACCAAATATGATAATCTTATTCATACCACATAGCCCAATAGGGCTTTGGAAGAATAGTGGAATATCAGTCCTGTTGAATGAAAAATAGACTCTTTTCTTTTTTAATCAGAGGATCTACAACATCAAGAGGTCCTAGCCTGCCAATTCCATTGACTTCATTTTACCAGTCACAGGATAGTCACTGACGCTACCGACTGTAAGCACGGGACTGGGACTGCCCACGAAAAACCGACTCTGCCGACTATAGAACTTATCCACTTTGCTTATAGTGCTTAATTAATTAATCTTACCATTCAGCCTTCAGTCACCTAGACAATGCTTTAGTAGACCTGATATCCATCATCAATTTTAATAATTCAGCTACGAGTATAATGAGGTCAAGGAAGCCAAAAAAGGCAAGACAAGACCTCTTAGCTAAAAAAAGCTTCGTGCTAAAAAAAGGAAGAGATCTTTCTCATATGACCATCATAACAAGTCGTGGAAGCACCAAATCAAACAGATGATCATCATCCAAAATTTTCTCAAATAAGTTTTCCCCATCAAACATCCCATAGTGCAGAGTAGACCGCTCGTTCTGCCACCTTTTATCCAACACAGCTACACACCATACCACCCAACAGCATGTGGGGCTAATGTTGGTGTAGGAGACACAGAGCGCGAACAGCGAGACAAGATTGGTTGTTTGGGTTCGACCACTTACCCGTCCCTTGCCGCAAATGCTCCTGAAGGGTGGCCCTCCCCCAACCAACCCCCCTCCACCCACATGCTCTACATGCAAAAAGCCACACAAAGAGAGATACACACCACCGCCAGGAGAGATCGTTCTACCCCGTTCGGTACCACCACACATCACTGGCGCCGTCTTACGTCCCGTGTCTGGCTTGGTCTGTTAGTTGCTGCTCCCCTTTACTTTTCAACAAAGCTTCTCCCGCATGGGAAGCGTTCTGCGCCAAACTCGCGAGTAGAAGCCCGAGCAATGTACAGGCGGTGTATGAAATAAACACTGTAAAGGGCATAGATCCCGGCGGTTGGTTGGTAAGGCTTAAGCCAGTGTACTTAAGGGTAGTTAAACAAGGATTGCTTGGAAGATGTTTACCTACGAAGCGGTAAGATCATCTACCTCCACAGGGGTGATCCTGTGATCCAGTGTGATCGTACTTGAAGGAAGGTCTTTCTCCTCACAGAACCACGGTTTGTCTGAGCAAGGACAGGTGTCTCGATTAATGAACTACACCGGAAAGCGAAATGGGACAGCCCGGTGCATCACGCTACCCCACTTAGTGCGAGCAGCACAGTATCAACAAAGCGGACATCCCCCACCAATCTGGCAGACATGGTCCGACATTGGTTTGACGTTTCGCCGACCTGCCCTTGTTATCATCTGGGCTGAGTGCACAGAGTCCCGCTGGGAAAGATTATTTACGCTTCCCTGCTGCCGCCACTGCTGTTTGCCATTTTACGTCGTAAAAACACAGCATTTTGGAGCAAACAGGAAGAAGTCCTCCCCATACCGCTCTTTGTAGTATCCTTATCGCCCTACCTTAAGCCGATTACGAGTAACAGTCGACTAAGCCTATCGCGTAACTTGGGACCTAAGCAATTGCTTTGTTTGTCTTTCTACATTTCACCACCTCCAGCTGCATCCACCTCCGACACCAGCCTTCCAGGAAAGGCGTCCGCTTATTTGGGGTCATCTCTCATCGAACGCAACCGTTTTGTTTACATCCGACGAACAGTGGAAAGACGCGGCCCACGCGTAATGTCGCGCACATGCAGCTGATAACGGGGGGATGAAGATCGGGTGGAATACCCAACGCAACATCGCGTGTACACACGCGCCTGTTTGACCAACATCACACCAACAGCACCAACACCAACATCATTACCCACGGGTCGGGTCAATGACGATTGCGTTCGGCCTCCCTTGATGAGTTGTTGCCCTTCTTTTGGTGCCCTCCCCCGGAGTCGCGGGTCGAACAACCAGCTGCGTGTGTCGCCGTCGCGATCTGCCGGGTCCGTATGGCCCTGTTCCGCAACATATGTTTGGCGCGTTGTCTTGTTATGGTTTGTGTTTTCTTTTTTTTTTCACTTGCCGCTCTTTCTGTCTCTCTGCCTTCCTCCACTAGAGTCTGCGGTCTGCGGCAGATGGGGATGATTGAAGACGCGTTGGCCTTGACTTGATAGCGCGAATGAACACACGCGAAGGAGGCTGCACCATGTTCGTTCGTACCGGTGATCTTGTACTGAATGCCTACAGATCGAGCCCACCAGCGTAGACAGACCACCTTTAAAGGAGGATGATCGTAGTTGGATTTTTTTTTTTTGTACAGAATAATCTTTTCTACGTATTAAAGTAGTTTTGTGTACTAACATTATTAATCGTTTCAACGCAAAACATACGACGTACGCTTTTCGGTACGGCACACTCATTTGCATTACAAAACAAATTAACCTTGGGTTGTTTTTTGTCCTTCAGCAGTCATGCGCTTCGGTGTTTTGTTACAAATTTGCGTTTTCTATTAATTCGTTGTGTTTGTTTGTTTTAAAAATTAGCGCAATTTCCATTTTTCAATGCGTGCAATCGCAAAATGGCGCATCGAAACACAAACAAACGCACAATCGCATTAATTAAAGAGGGGCTCGACCAATCGAACTAACTAGACGCTGAATTTTACTCGATTTACCCGACACACTAACCTTAAAACTAAAGCCGGAACACACATTCGCACAGTTGCCAGATAAGTAGGACAACAGGTGGGCAATAAAACAATAATGCAAGGATCATTAAGGCGCGTTTGAATGATGAATGGATTTTTTAGTATCGCTGAGATATTTCTTTGTTTTCACGATAACAAACCGTAGAAGCTTTCTTGTCGAAAAAAAAATGCAAAATTTAATGAGAACATCGATTGAAGTAATGAAAAAAGTATAATCAGAACGCGTTTCAAAGAAAAAGAAAATGGTACAAACTAATGTGAAAACTGGTAAAAATTGGAAAATAAGACAAACATGAAAAGACTTAGGAAAAGAAAAGAAATAGAAAAGAAGGACAAGAAAAGAAAAGAATAGAAATAAGGAAAAGATCAAAAACAAGTGAGAGAAAATAGTAGGAGAAGAAATAGTTGAATACTATTAATAAAAAAATAGAAGGAAAAGGAAAAAGAAAAGGAAAAGAAAAAGGAACAGGAAAAGGAAAAGGAAAAGGAAAAGGAAAAGGAAAAGGAAAAGGAAAAGGAAAAGGAAAAGGAAAAGGAAAAGGAAAAGGGAAAGGAAAAGGAAAAGGAAAAGGAAAAGGAAAAGGAAAAGGAAAAGGAAAAGGACAAGGAAAAGGAAAAGGAAAAGGAAAAGGAAAAGGAAAAGGAAAAAGGAAAAGGAAAAGGAAAAGGAAAAGGAAAAGGAAAAGGAAAAGGAAAAGGAAAAGGAAAAGGAAAAGCAAAAGGAAAAGGAAAAGGAAAAGGAAAAGGAAAAAGGAAAAGGAAAAGGAAAAGGAAAAGGAAAAGGAAAAGGAAAAGGAAAAGGAAAAGGAAAAGGAAAAGGAAAAGGAAAAGGAAAAGGAAAAGGAAAAGGAAAAGGAAAAGGAAAAGGAAAAGGAAAAGGAAAAAGGAAAAAAACAACTAAAACAGTAAAATAACAAACAAACAAAACATTATTAAAGAGAAATATTTGTCTCCGTTAGCTTCTCTGTTTCACTTCTTACATTTGAATTTGTTAGGATTCAATATTTGTTAAAAACTGTTTACAAGATTAATATTTTTTTACCATATCGCGTTCCCAATAAATTTACAACAACCTGCGATAACATAATCCCATTGATAACGGCCATACAATCGCTTCTGACGCGTCACCCAGTCTCCCTTGGTAGCTTGACAGGGCAAATTTTCACACTTCCTCAAGGTGAGAACGAAACAGCAGCAGCAAAAAAAAAGATTAAACAAAACAAATTGCGCCATCCCCCACGAACCATGTCGCATCGGTGTTATGGGATTTACTCCAACATTGGCGGGGTAAAAAAGCGGAAAAAGAAACAACCCCTTACAACAACACGAGTGTGTGTATTTTCGTACCGTTTTGTTTACCAAACAAAACGCTTGTACGGTTTCGCGATTTGTGTGTTATTTTGGTACATACGGTGCCAATATGGGTTGAGCGGTTGAGCTTGGCCCTCTATGTGTGTGTGAGTGTATGCATGTGTGGCTGGCAGGCCCTGCGCTGTTTGTACTGCCTTGCCTGTACGCATTTTCGCCTGTTTGTTTGCCATTGTTTTGGTTTACATTTTCCGCTTAATTCGCTTATGTGCGTTTACATTGCGATGATCCACTTTAGAAGAAGTCAATTGCCAACCATGTCTTTTACTTTGCTCCATTTCTATTCCAGTTATGCCACCGACCGTTGAAAGGTTTCAACCCACCCCCTCCACAGATCGATTGTCGCGTTCATAAACCTAATCCAATCGCCCAGTTCGAAACAACGCATCGGACAGCTGTTAGGGAACATCCCTTTTTTTTCAACAGCACTACCCCGAATCGCTAGTGTTCATTACTTGCCTGCACGTTTTGATGACGTCCGTCGAGAAAGTGAACCGGTTGGCAGATTTCGAGTCTATTTCTGGTCACATTAGGACATCGTGCATCCCAGACACGAGTTAGGCGATTGAACTGAACCGCAAACGCCACGATCACCCGAAAACGGAACAACCGCAACGGTGGCATGATCTTGGCAGCGAAAAATTATAAATACCTATGTATGGGCACGCGGTGCATCAAGGAAGGGATTCGGACTCAGAATGTAAATGCTTACGTAAGGAATTGTAATTTCTTCCCCCCCTTTTTTGCGAACATGACAGCTGTTGTTAGCCGGGGGACCTTTTGTATTTTGTGACAAAAAATAGAATCGCAATTAAAAAGTAAACAAAAACGTGATAAATCCATCTGAATAGAAAAAAAAACGCCTAAAGTTATGCAATCTGTCAACTACATGCAGCCTAAAGGGGTTTTGCTATATTTTTTGGTGGATTTTTGTCTTCTGGGGGGATGAAGGGTTGTGACAAACAATAAACTAAAGTAATCAATTTTTTTAAGTCTGAAAGGGAGATTATAGTGCCGATAGTCAACGAATCATGTCATCTGCTAAAACTAACGCCTAAAGATATGCAATCCGCATGACAAATATAGCTTTTAGGACATATTTGAAATTTTGTTTAATGTCAATTTACAAATACTTAGATTATGTATTTTTGTTCATTGCATTAAATTACTGATCCCATACAACTACGGCAATGTTACAACATCTTCAGGCAACCACCACGAGAAACACTTACCACCTTTCGAAAAGGAAGAAATTAAACCACACTTCATCGGTCTCGATATAAAACCGATCAGTATTTGTCCTACATTTTACAACGTTTTCACACACACCTACACCCTACTTCACTACCACACCAGTACAAGTCAATAATTAGATCCACCCTTGCTTGGTGTTCGAATTTCCATACCCGAACCCAACCCCCACATTCAGTCGGCACTAAGCGCAGTAATTAAACCCATCACTTCGCGGGTACTCCCACGGGTTGTCGGTTGAGATTCACACGAAAACACAAAATCAACACTTACACATCCTATCTTACACCCTGGCACGGAGGGAAGGAGGGGTGCTGGGGATGCAGATGGAAGCGAGCGAAGGAAGCGGGAATTTGGTTTAGAAATGTTGTGTTCCATGTCAAGGTTTGGTTCGGGTATGCTGTACGTTCGGTTTGGTGAAACATTTTCCACGCACACGACCGAAAACGACCTCAATTCCAGGGAGATGGTAAATTTGTAGACAAATTTCAGCATTTAGTGACATGCTGAATGTCAATCATTCGCCCACAATTAGAGGTTCGTGGAGTGGACGAGCAGCAAACCGCGTTTTACGAAATGGGTTCGGCCAATCGATTGGCCTTCGAAGAAGACACGTGTAGAATTATGTCAAGGGCATGGTTTCTTCCATTATGCATTTAATTTTTCTCTTAATAGAAGTGGTCCGTAAGATCTTGTTAAATATTTGGTAAAATGTATTTATATGGAACATTTATAATTCTGATCGACGTCTTATTATGAATGTTTCGTGAAACAATTAAAATAAACCATGAAGGAATTAAATTTATGTAATTAAGCACATCAATTACAAATAAATGAAACAAGCAAAGCAACAAGCACAATGTAGAAATCACAAAGTAAAGCAAAAGGAATCAAAACTAATAAAGAAAAATATTAATATATCATGTGAACACGAAAAAAAATACATAAAAGTAAAATACAAAATTGAACCAATGAAAAAATATGACACAAAAATATGATAAAGTAACATTTTTTAAACATAAATTAGCCGTCATGCTAAAACGATCAGGAAGCTTAAGTAAAGCATACAATAAACTTAATTGTAAAACTCTCAAATTAACATATAAATAAATTAAAAAAGTTTGATGACCGTACAAGACAAACTAACTAATCCCTTAACTTATATTCTATACTCTCGAATAAAATAAAAAAATATTGTCACACGCACACTCACTACACGCTCGATAGAATGTGTGTTATTCCCGAACTTTCTTACGCTCTTGCCGATCGTCCGAGTTTGTAGTTTTATCCATCGGCAAGCGGTTCTAGTATTTCGAGCAAGGAACGTGCAAAGCGCAACGTTACAAAATGCCACATAAATGCCACAACTGCACTTTGCCACACTGCGGCTGCCCTTCGATCGGTTCAGCAAACACGAATGTGTGCGTGCGCGTGTGTGTGTGTGTGTGTGTGTGTGTTATTGCATTAAGCTGGCCACTAGTCAGTGTTGTAAACTAATAAAAACCACCCAAACCACACAGTCCTTTCTCGGTGGCGCAGTTTACAACTGGAGCACGCTGGAGCAGGGAAAACCATTCTGACATTTAACGGGCACCCAGAGCAGTGGGTGATAATTGGCGCTGAGGGACCATTGTCCAGCCCTTTTCACAATTTTCTGATGTACAATGTTGTAATAAAAAGTAAAAAACACTCGTGTAATAAATTAAATTTAATTAAGAACATTTACTGTGATGTTTTTCTTCCTTAAGAATATTCTTACGAAGAAGAATCTTACGAGACTCGTAAAAAATAGTTTCCTTCCCGTTCAACTTGTGATGATTAAATTCCATTTATTCCGGGACATTTTCACAGACACACACACACACAAACAGGCGAACCGAAACATCGAAAATTAAAACTCGATGGCCGATGAAACAAGAAACGAACACCATTTCTTCCTAAGCTCACCAATGACCGTCCGCGTACGGTCCGGTAAATTGGGCAACATAAACGCTCGTAAATGAGCTAATTTTAGAGGAAAAAAATAACACCCAACGTTTATGCTACCACCATGCAACATATCCCAACCACGGAAACACACCTTAGGAAAGGTTCTGGCTTTGGCCGATCCCTCACAAAACCGGGAATGGGACGGTTTTGCGCAACTGTCGACCAAACAAGCGTGGTAAGGGCGCTTCGTGGTCCGGGTTGTGTTCATCGCCACCACCACCACCACCACCACGCTCGCTGCTAACCGGGAGTATGTTTATTTTATGATGCAACAGCCCTCGAAACGGGCGCTCCGTTCCGTTACCACATCTAGACCATGGGGCGGATGTGACGCGGTACGTTGAGGTTGAGGCACACGAGAAGGGCACACGCACGCACACACGGTTCTGACACCGTTCTGGTTTGTTTTTGAAGGGCCATGGGGCCGATGGAGCTATTGCTTGGATCTAAACAAGTAGGTTAAGTTGCATGTTCTGTTGCAGACATGTTGACGATCTTATACACGATGTAGGAGCGATGTTTTCAGGTTTAAAAATGATATAAACGAATAATTTCAAATTAAATCTGAGTGAAAACTAACCGTGAAAAGCTTTCACACAACAAAAATCGAAAACTATATATGAAAAACAGCTATGAATGCAAAACAAATCGAAAAAGTAGGTATATAAATTCAAAGCATATGTAAATAAATATAAGTGAAACATTGCCCAGATTAATACAGTGTGAGCAAACGAAAAGCATTAAAGAATTGTAAAGAAATATATCAATATAAAAACATTCCAGGAAATCGAAAGAAAGGAAAAGCTAATAAAAATATATAAAAAGTAAAAGTAAATCATACGTAAGACCTAAAAATAAATTGTATAAATAAAAAAATAGAAAAATATTGAGTAAGAATAAATTAAAAATTGTGAAAAACTTAATTACCGACAATTTATTTTGAAAGTACCTGTATTTCGAAAAGTAAGTGCAAATAAGAGAAAAAGAAGCACACGGAACAGACAAAATGAATAATTATAGATGTCTAGAGCAAACCGATGAAGTAAAACAGTTGATATAAAAATAAAACCTGAATTAAACTGCAAGCAATGCTACAAACCTATTTCTAACATTTAGTTTTCAATCAGCTGAAACAAGTGACAGAAATATGGACACATTTTATATAAAACAATACAAAAAGATAATATAAGAGTTCCAGAACATAAAATCTAACATAAATAATTGAAAATCAAAACAAAGAGAGTAAAATAAAAGAAAATAAAATAAAAGAGAAAAAAATAGATTCAAACCAATGAAAAAATTAAAAATTTAATTGAAAAAGATGAAAACTGGATATCAAAAGGAAGAACTATTGAAAAAAAAATATCATCAATAAAATATTTAATGGACTGCAAATAAAAATAAAACCAAATCCATTTGACTGGCTAACATTATTTAAGAAACTGGAAACCATTCTCCAACTTTCAGTTTTGGCTTGCGGTTGCTCTTGCTGACAACAATTTCGACACATTTTATGCAAATTCGTAAGCTCCCTCCCAACACGAGACGTTCACTAATCCGATCTACTCAACGCATATCTCGCTGCTCGGACGTTTCTACGCTGCTGCTACTAAGGCGTCCACCAAAAGCCAAAACCAACCGACCAACTCACCACACGGTTAGGTCAAAGAAATGCAAATGCATTTTTCTATCTGAGGTACGATAGATCGGTCACATAAAACCCAATCGCCCACCTACTACTACTGCGGGCTAGTAAAAGCTTCTCGCAGAAACACGTTTCCAGCAACCAGCCTGTGAACGCAGATCCGATTTGGGAATTATATACGGGTGAGGGTGACGGCTTGTTGTGGACTTGCCCTTTCGTTTGCTTTAATGGCTAGACGGCCCTAGGACAGCCGGCACCAGCTTGATCGATCGCACGAAAGGCTTATAGGAGGTTTTTGGGAAACCGGTCTTGGGAAGGCGCGTTTTGCAATAATGCCTCAGTTCACTCCACGTAGGTGTGGACTTGTGAAGCGGGCGTTGATTAGAGTATAATAAATACATAAAAAAGCTTCTGTTGATCTGCCACGGTAATAAGAGAAAAGCGCGCAACAGCCTCTTTCGACGCTCGATTGAATTACTAACAAGCCATTACGCCGAATGTAAGGCCGCACAAATCACCCTCACAGTAGTTCACCACACCATCATTATCGTTTTGCTTTTGCTACGCAAATCACCAAATTCCCCTAAATCCACGTGCCAGCCGTCGGCCGACCACTTTTCAACCATTCAATTTGCGACGACGCCACGGCAGCACGTTCTCCAGTACACACTCACGCACCTAGGAATGGTTTAACAAACAGAGAACGGGGAAGCAAAAAAAAGGTTGGTAGGAAAAAGGTTTCGCTTAAAGCACTCCAACACCGAGAAGAGTTATAAAATTAATGTTCCGAGAAGCAGGACGTGCGCATAATTGCGCCTCGTTTGCTGCCGGGTGGTGACCGACGCCACCGCGTACGCAGAAGTGTGCGATTACTTCGATTACTAACCCACTCGAGGTGTGTACTAAAGCCGTTGAAGTTGTTCTATATGAGGTGAAAGTGAAGTAGACTCAGGGTAGAAAAAACAGACACATACACATACGCACACATACAGGCACAAGGGCCCAACGCTAACTTCCTACAGTAATCGTTTTGATTGATGGTGTTCTAGGGTGTGATGCTTTTCTCGCATTTTGAATTTACAGTGTATGTCGCAATAGTGGCGAATCGATTATTTGTATGCATCTTTAATTCAAATAATATGACATGGCGCCATGTTAACAATTATTTATGATAATAAAACCATCTAATATTGATGAAATTGTTACCGCATAGTTGAATAGTCAGTACTCTCTAGGGGGGAATGATACGGATGGGATTAGAACCCCAGTCCTGCCGGGTGCAGACCGGCGCCGCTGTCTCATCTACCACCCTTTTTTACACTATTTAACTAATACTTATGGCAAATTAATGCCAGCCAAAGTAATTAAATTAAATTATTAAACGAAAAAATAAAGTTTTTTTCCCACCGTAGAGCTATTTTAAAATGGTTTAGGCAAAAATTTCTGTTACATTTGAAGGGGAAGCAATCGATGCATTCCAGGTAGTGCTTGCGTGAATTACGAGAATTGGAATTTTATATTATATTTTAGGAATTGGTTTTTTACTAACTCTCCGTTAGCTCAATTTAGAATCATACAAGTTCCAAATTGAATTACCCTTCTTTTGACGTTCTGACTCATAAAGCACGGAAGATTATACTATAAAAAACTTTGCTTACACGATCAAGGCTGTACATTTGGGGAACATTTTTTTATCGTTTATTCATAGAGGCTTTGAGTCCTTGGGACCTTATTCGCCTCTTCCATACATTTGAGGAGAGATCCAGTCAAGGAGCAGAGAATACTACATGAAACACTTAAATTTTTAAAGTTGTATTTTCATAACTTCAAATTATCTCTATTGATTTGCGTATACCAGCGGTTTTCTTGGCAATAACTGTACAAAACTCCACGCCTTCAGACGAAGCACCCCTTTGCAAATCTTATCTCTGCAATGTTCATTAACTCCTTCCGATGGCTGATGATGAGTATGATTAATGAATGTTGCGCGAATGTATGCAATACTTTCACTAACCGGTGTAGTTGAATAATTGTTATTAGACTTTAACTCGAGTACGTTATATATTGGTTTTCGTTAAGAAAAACACGAATGTCCCAATAATGTACCGAAATGAAACGAGTTCCGATGGTCAGTAAGCTAGTCACAGTAAGTGCCACACCACACTAATTGGACCACAACGACAGCGGCGCAATCCTCAAAGCGCCCCCGGGGGAGACATTTCTCCTCGAGGTGTTGTGAGCACCCCTTTTACAACACCCCACACCGGGTGTCATTCAACCGGCGCCACTTTCGGGTTTAACGATAGACAACGGAACCCACAACCATGCCGCCAGGTACTTGTGGCGCTCCAAAAATAAACCATTACTTCCGCGGTGAAGATGATGGACACACAGTGACACAAGGCTGACACCACACCGGCGGTGACAGGGCCCGCGTGTCAGCCGTTGCAGCAACCGTGACAGGGAAACTCAACAAATCTTGCTGGAGAAAGACTTCCCTCCTTTGGGGGGGGGGGGGGGGGGTGAGAGTACAGGGAGGGGGTGGTGTGATTTTTGCACGACCTAGCCAACCCCCCCCCCCCCCACCCCCCTTTACGCCTTTGCTGCTCCACTGTCGGTGTTGCTAATCTGCTTTCCGCATGGAATGAGATCAACGAACCGACCGAGGGAACCTTCGCTCATTAACGGAATACAACTTCCCAGAGGCTCGCCCTGCATTCCGCCAAAACGGAAAGCGAACCACCACAGGCGAAAAAAAAAGGATTGTAATGCACGTCTATCTTCGTGTGCCTGTGTGCTGTGCATTGTGTTTATTGTTCGGAAATTGATTGGAATTTTTAATTTTCATTCTGCTTTTACAGAATTCGGCTTAAAAGGCAGGAAGATAGCAAGAAACCGGTGCGCATCAAAAAACGAAGTGAGGTTTTGCTCTTCCAAATTCTTCATGCTACATCGACAATGACTTGAGAGGATGTGGCTGGGAGGTAAATGGGGAAGGGTTTCCCAATTCCAAGTGCGGATATATTTCGGACCAGCCCGTTAGACCCGTTATGAGCTAGGGTAGTGAGAGAGAGAGAGGAATAAGTCCCGATGCCTAGAATGCTATCCATGCTATTGATACTTTAGTCTATGCTATCGAAGTCTTCAAAATTCAACATATTGGTAGAACTTCACACGATACCTCTCATCAATGTTATGGTGATCGAATGAATATTGGATACTGTTCGTTAACTACTTCCGACACTACACATTAATTAGAATAATAAATCAATTCAGCGTAGAAGCTTCCCTACCACAAACCGGCTATTAATAGTATGACGCTCCACGTTTGTTGGGCACGTAAAAATAGGACAGCCCCTAAATGCTATAATATTCAGTTACCGCACCGTCGGACCATTTATAGTGCCCGCGTCGCAATAGAAGAAGCCAACAGACTCGTCTAATTTTATCAACCTCATCGGGGCAGCGGCAGCGGGTAGTTAGTAGTGACCGTAGCCGTTGCGAAAAGCGTAACCTACGCTTCTAGTGCTGCCTCCGACAGACAGCCGGTCCTCTAGCAGGTCCTCCATTGGAGACTCCCCAAAAGTGCATCACGTAATCCAATTAACGTGATCGACCAGCTCAACCCAGAATGGTGCCGGCGCTAAGTTTCATTTTCATTTGCTACCACCAGAACCTCACCGCAATGGAGGGAGAGCTTTTTCTAGGACCTTCCAGGCTATGCCTGAGGACCGCCGGTAATGCAATACACTGACATTGATTGACACGGCCCACTTGGGCCCCCTTTGAATTGAAATCGAAACCCGAACGAGCGTCAGGTCAGGGACAACAAAATAAGCAATAATTTCGGTAAAAAAGAAGAACAAATTAAACGCAAGGTTTCGTGATTTAGAGTTCACACCGGACTCAGGAGCTGGCGGTGTTGCGCTCATTGTAATTAAGCACACATTTTCATGGTTCGCTGGCACCGTTGATCGATATCTGTGTTGCTCTTTCTCGACAAAGTATTCACGCGATTGTTTGAATAATTGCCGCTACACCTATCCTGTTGCGTTGGAGAGCCCACGAATCAGAAGTTTGATTTACTGTGGCGCCTAAATGTAGGCAAAAAGCTGCATACATCACCCCTATTAAAGCGTGCCGAAACTGTGCTGCGAAACAGTGCGGTGAGCATCACGTACATTGTAGCTTGTAAGGCTAGACGAGACACTGTGAAGGATGAACATTTAATAAATGTATTTTATCCTGGCCGTGTGCGGTGGTGACTGGTCTGTGAAGCGTTAGCATACTTGCGGGCTGGCGCTGTAACATTGTGCTGCAGGAACGCTCCGATAGAGTAAAGAACGGAAAGATGAAAATCCCAAATCTGTTAAGCATGAAAACTTCACCCAATGTCGGCAAGCGGCGGCTGATGCTGCATACGACGTGGTGCACGGTTTTAGCATACTCCTTTCGGTACAGCACAGCACCAAGTAGGAAAGTGAAATCGATACTGCATGATGGTTGGAACTGGTGCTATTTATGCAGCAAATAATACGCCCCCCCGTACATGCTTCTTGTCTTTCATGCTGATGGATCGATGACTAGAGCGGAATCTTTCCGTCGGCGACAGGATGGCGCGATGCATACACCAGTCCCTGCTACACTTCTTGGACGCACACAGGTAGGGTTAAGGATGTGAGGATGAAAATTTGACACCACACACCAGCATCGTCGTTGCGGTACGAAACGATGGCACGGTACCGCATGACAAAGGAATAGCATTACTTCCATGCACATGTAAAGCAGGTCCTTGAATATTGAAGCGCCACGTTCTCACCAACTGCAAATTTGCAAGATTTGTGAGGTAACTTTTCATTCAGCTGCTCTCCCACGATCAGGCTGGGAGCAATCTCACAACGCTTAAGGTGCCGATAACATTGAGCGTCACAAAATCTGGTTCAATTGCAACCGTCTTTTACAAGAAATTTATAAGTGTAGGTTGTAGAGTTTTAAATAGTATTTGTGTAACCAATGTAGGTGCGTCAGTAGTAATGATTTTATGTGCATGTATTATCAATAAATATTATATGTATTATCATCACTTCATAGTCGTCTCTTGGCAGTGCCTACTCAAGCAATAGCAAGTGAAGCTGTAACGAATTGAATAACTTACGATTACAATATACTACACCCTAAGTAATAGTAAAGTGCAGATCCGGCATATCGAGATGTTGCTTGTCGTTCTCCGTTCTGTAGTATAAAGTATACCAATCACACATCTAGACCGGTTAGTTTCGTTTGTACTGCTCGTCTGGGGAGAAGTGTGTCGTTCTAAGCAAGATGGTGATAAGAGAATTGGTAGTGACGCTAGTGACCTTATGCTTTCTTGTAATTCCACCTGCACACCAAGCATCGGCGTATAGAATTTTGGGTATCAACACTAGCCCTAGCCGATCGAATGTGATCGTACAGGATGCACTGATGAAGGAATTGGCACGCCGCGGCCATCACGTTACAATGGTGAGCCCTTACCAAGAACCAGAGCAGGTGCCAAACTATCGCAAGATTACGATTCCTTTCGATCCTTGGGTGTTAGGTAAGGTAGCCGCTCCCAAAGCGCTCGTTAAGCTACAGCTCACGAATCCTCTTGTCTACATAGATTTCACCAAAACCATCTTCAAAAACGCCAACTCCGGTTGGGCGATGATACAGCTTTTGCCGAAGCTGCTACAACAGAATACCGTTCCGATTTATAAAACGCTTCGATCACAAGAAGTCCAGAGTATTATCGAAGAACCAGAGGGTTATGATCTACTAATAACCGGCATTATGAATGATGCAGTGTTCGGTATAAGTCACATACTAAAGTGTCCTGTGATAATCGTTTGCTCTAACGCACCGATGGTGGTTGTAAATTCAATGGTCGGAAATCCTACGCCGATCTCCACCATCCCGAACATGATGCTGGGTCTAACGAACCCAATGTCATTCGGACAAAGGGTAGTGAATTTAGTTGGATTTTTTTTTGAAGAAGCTTTTATTATCATGTGGAAGTACTATCAGCGTAAAGCTTACGAGTGAGTGATAATTATGATGCTGTAGCAAGTAGCAAAAGATCTAAAAACTCTTAACATTTTTTTTTAAGAGAGCTTTTCCCACCAGATCAGTTCCCTGCGTACGATGAGCTCCGGAGCAATGTTTCGCTCGTGTTTGTGAATCACCATTTTACGAAAGGATCACCCCGACCGTATGTGCCAACGATGGTGGAGGTGGGTGGCTTACAGATAAAGGACAAGCCATCGCCACTACCCGGAGACATCCGCCAGTGGATTGATGGAGCAGAGGAAGGTGTCATCCTGTTTAGTCTCGGAACCAATCTACTGAGCTCCTCAATACCGCCGGAATTTGTGAGTGCCATTCTGGAAACGTTCCGCAATATCAAACAGCGCGTTATCTGGAAGTGGGACACGCAAGATATGCCCAACAAGCCGGCTAACGTGATGCTGGTAGACTGGCTGCCACAGGACGATATTCTTGCGCACCCGAATGTGCGACTGTTCATCATGCACGGTGGGCTGGGCGGTATCGCTGAGGCGTTGTTCCACGGTGTACCGATAGTTGGTATTCCGATGTTTGGAGATCAACCCGTGAACCTAGCGCAAGTGGAGAAAGAAGGCTGGGCCTATGTGCTGCAGTATACCGAGCTCACTGTGGAGACGTTCTCAAAAGCGATCAACGAAGTACTGCACGATCCTCGCTATCGGGAGAATGTGAAAAGACTGTCACAGTTGTTCCGAGACCGACCAGAAAGTGCCATGGATACTGCCATCTACTGGACGGAGTACGTCATACGCCATAAGGGAGCACGCCATTTGAGGTATCCTGGTGCGGATATGAGCTTCATGCAACGCCACTCGTTAGATGTGATGGGTTTCGTAGCTTTTATGACGTTTGTTATCTTCAAGGCAATATCTCTCAGCTGTAGATGGTGTTGTAGAAGAAGTGTGGCCAAGTTAAAAACGCAGTAGTCTGCTCTTGCTTATGATCTTGATCCAAGCTGTCCAAAAAAGTAGTTTGCCCTAAACGATGCCATTAGAGCCATTATGAACTTCTTCAAAATTATTTAGACAGAATTTGAGAGACAATACTGTTCCACTCATAAAGAAAAGGCTCTTCTTTCACGTCTCATTTTTTATTTGAACTATATTGAACCCAATATTTGACCTTCACATCTTCACATACTAGTATGAACGGATTGTATTTTTTTTCAAGTATTTATGAGTTTGCATAAATGTTTCTTCCACGCGCAAAAAAAAAATCCCCCTTCTCTCATCTGCTCTCCCACGATCAGCTGTTCTGACTGAGAGCAATCAGTTAACCTCCGAGACATTGCGATTAGATAGCACGCACACAACGCTCAAGCTACCGATAACATTAATCGACACAGTTTCTTGTTGTATTACAATCGCCTAGACAGAAAATGACGTGCAAGTCATCACTCCACACACAGTCAGCGCTTGGCAGTGCTTAGTGTAGCCGTAGCAAGTTCAGCTGTAGCGAATTGAATAAATTACGCTTACATAAAATACACTTCACCGTGAGTAGTAATCAAGTGCAGTTTCACATCCATCGCAATCAGTATACTACCTGTTAAAGCATATCGAGCAATTGCCTGTTGTGCTCCGCACTATAAAGTGTGGCACAAACGTACATCTAGACCGGTTAGTTTCGTTTGTACTGCTCGTCTGAGGAGAAGCGTGTCGTTCTAAGCAAGATGGTGATAAGAGAGTGGGTAGTGACGATAGTGACCTTGACTTTGTTCGGGACTCTGTACCCACATGGAGCTTCGGCGTATAGAATTTTGGGTTTCAACACTAGCCCAAGCCGATCGCACGTGATCGTACAGGATGCACTGATGAAGGAATTGGCACGCCGCGGTCATCACGTTACAATGGTGAGCCCCTATAAGGAGCCAGAACAGATGCCAAACTATCGCAAGATTACGGTTCCTTTGGATCCTTGGGCTTCAGGTAAGGTAGCCGCTCACCAAGTGCTGGTCAAGTGTTGTGAATTAATACTAAACATCCTTCCGCAATCTCAGATTTCACCAAAACCATCTTTGAAAACACAAACTCCCGCTTGGCAATGCTACAGCTAATGCCGGAGATGTTGCGACTCAGTACCGTCCCGGTTAATAAAACGCTCCGGTCACAAGAATTCCAAAACCTTATAAAAGAACCGGAAGGCTATGATCTACTAATAACCGGCATCATGAATGACGCTGTGTTTGGTGTAAGTCACATACTAAAGTGTCCTGTGATAATCGTTTGCCCTAACGCACCGATGGCGGTTGTAAATTCAATGGTCGGAAATCCTACGCCGATCTCCACCATCCCGAACATGATGCTGGGGCTAACGAACCCAATGTCATTCAGGCAGAGGGTGGCCAATTTTGCTGGACTGCTGTTTGAAGAAGTTTTTGCTGGCGTGTGGAAGTACTATCAGCGTAAAACTTACGAGTGAGTAGCAATTGCGAAGCGGCGGACAGTATCAAGACGTCTGATAAGAGTCTAATGGTAACGTTTCTTTCAGAGAGCTATTCCCACCGGGTCAGTACCCTGCGTACGATGAGCTCCGGAGCAATGTTTCGCTCGTGTTTGTGAATCACCATTTTACGAAAGGATCACCCCGACCGTATGTGCCAACGATGGTGGAGGTGGGTGGCTTACAGATAAAGGACAAGCCATCGCCACTACCCGAAGACATCCGCCAGTGGATTGATGGAGCAGAGGAAGGAGTCATCCTGTTTAGTCTTGGAACCAACCTACTGAGCTCCTCAATACCGCCGGAACTGTTGAGTGCCATTCTGGAAACGTTCCGCAATATCAAGCAACGAGTTATCTGGAAGTGGGACACGCATGATATGCCCAACAAGCCGGCTAATGTGATGCTGGTGGACTGGCTGCCACAGGACGATATTCTTGCGCACCCAAACGTTCGACTGTTCATCATGCATGGTGGGCTGGGCGGTATCGCTGAGGCGTTGTTCCATGGTGTACCGATAGTCGGTATTCCGATGTTTGGAGATCAACCCGTGAACCTTGCGCAGGTGGAGAAAGAAGGCTGGGCCTATGTGCTGCAGTATACCGAGCTCACTGTGGAGACGTTCTCAAAAGCGATCAACGAAGTACTGCACGATCCGCGCTATCGGGAGAATGTGAAAAGACTGTCACAGTTGTTCCGAGATCGTCCACAAAGTGCCATGGACACTGCCATCTACTGGACGGAGTACGTCATTCGCCATAAGGGAGCATCCCATTTGAGGTATCCTGGTGCGGATATGAACTTCATACAGCGTCACTCGTTAGATGTGATGGGTTTCGTAGCTTTCATGACGTTTGTTATCTTCAAGGCAATATCTCTCAGCTGTAGTTGGTGTTGTAGAAGAAGTGTGGCCAAGTTAAAAAAGCAATAGTCAGCTCTTGGCGGTATTTTTAATTCAATTAGTAGTCTCAAAAAGTATTTTACCATAAAACGAATGCCAAGAATAGCAATAGAGGCATGATTCTAAAAGGATAACCATCTGCCTGCTAAACACTCAAAATGTCTTAAAATATGCAGCAAACGGACAGGACGTAGCGCAGCTTAGATTTGTTAGCACATGCGCACGGTGCACCGTTCAATCGTGAAATGAAAACATAATTTGATCGTTTTGACAAACGGAACCGTACGCAATCTTATTTCTTATAACTCAATTAAGTATTCACTGCCAGTCGAATGCAGCAAGCGTGCTCTTCCCGCAACCATGCTAATCCGATGTTCAAACCAAAACGGCTGGAAACGTGCGTTTCGTATTTCAATTGGCACCGGAGTGCTCGGTGAAGTGGATGAAAAATAGGTCCAACTGGCCGGCAAACCGGTTTGCAAAGTGGCACTTAGTAGAACTGCGTCTCGCGGAACTGCGGAACAGCACGGGTGAAGTGGGATCTACGAATTCTTCAGGCGGAATTATTCTTACCCCGTGGACATTGTGGTAGAGATGTCAAACTCTTGAAAGTTTAGCACTTTTTTATAGAGAAACACAAATATAATAAAAATACTGTTTAGCTTATTGGTGGTATTTCACCCAGTTCTAATACAGACCTTTGTAATCTCAAAGCATCGTGATATCACCATAGCTGTAAGCTGTTGATACATCCAGGTCCGCCAGAATCTAAATATTCCATTATACTGTAGAACACAGTTGTCCTGGAACGTCTCTACTCTAATCAGACACTCGCTCTTCTTGGAGTTGGACATCTCTGAAAAAGAACCTGCTGAACCTCACCCGAAAAGACCTTAAAAGAATAATACATAACGATCGCTAGACTTTGTCAGATTCTGAAGGAAGAAATCAACGAAGAAGTCCTCACCACAACCCCCTACCCTTCCACGCATTCGGTCCCACCGAACTATTCATTTGTCATGTCTCGTCGCGATTGTTCAATTCAGAAGAGTTATTAATCGCCACAGCGTCACCAATTTAACAGTGCGATTGAACGTGGGTTTCACGTTAGCACACCGAATCCGAGGGTTGTCAACCGATATCAGCTGGTGACATTTGAAAACGGTTTTTGCTCGGCGAGGGTGCCCCTTGATTTGCAGTTGACGTGACACATGCAAGCTTAATCCGGTTTGTGGTGTGTTGTTTCTTGGGTTAGAAAAAAAAAAACAACATCTCAAACTGAACGACCATGTCTGGTGTGTGGACACCCCCTGCTGGAAGCCGCTGGACGCTAGAACAAACGCGACGCAAATCGATTGACACATATTGGGTGAATGGCCTTTATGTGCCGGTGCCGTAAAGAAACTAGCCCGGTACACAGTGGCGAGCTTCGGAACGCACTCTGCATCAACACACGCGGTGGAGTGATAAATAAACAATGTCAACGACCGGCTAATGTCAAACGACGGGCATTATTGAACTTTCTTTCCAGTTACTGACCAACCAACAAAGTGAGGCATCCAGACTTAGCATATCGCGCGCTCCTGAGGCAAAGACGATTATCGCTTCCAAGCTGCTGTCACTCTGTCCGTGTACTGATCGATTTAAGTGCATAATTTATGACGTGGTAAAATTATTTTCGCTAGCTTCACCGTCGAGAAAGCGCAATTTTTGTAATGCAAGTCACTCACACGTCACTAACGGGCTCAGAAGTGATACTTTACTTCCCATGTAAACTGCACCGCAAGACTCGAAGTGGAGAGTTGAAGCTTGGATAAGAAAAAAAAACCCGACCCGAATAATAAATGTCAAATTTGTATTCCACGTATAGTCATTATACAGATCCAATTCTAGAGATCTCCCTTTCTGGAGTAATTAGACACCAACGCGCTGGGCTAAGGTTATCGAAAGTTGGTGAGCGGTTTTAGATAATGCTGATCTGAAACATGGTGCTAATTAAACAGTTGACGAGCTAAACGGTAAAACTTAACTGTCAATGGAGGACGGACACGACAACACTCCAGGGCGTTACCACTTACCACTCAGGCCCATCAGGTTTAATTATTCCAGCGGTCTGACCGACCTCCAAGCCACAGTTAAAGTTTTCTAACGACCCACCAAACGTACCTGTGAATTGAAGAGAAGAGAAAGTAGATCTTACTTTACAAGACAATCAGGTGAAAGCAATATATTTGATTGATCTTTAGGCGTTCTAGCAGGCTGTGATTTTGGACCGACCAGCAACAGTTAGTTGCATTCTCTTCATGAGGCAGTTCTGAGATTCTCTTCCCTTTCTCGTTTCCACATAAACCGAAAACGAATCTCCCTTCAATAAAACAATGAATTCTTAATGTCTTTCTGCGCCACCTTTCTCCCAGTGTCTTGCTCAGACAAATAAACGCCCTCCAATAAAAAACAGTTAACCAATCAAACCAATCTCGAGAGTGCCATTAAACACCACCACAGTTCAGATTCAACAGAACTAATCCAAAGAAAGGCATGTAGTGCAGCAACTCATTTAACGACATTTGCTTCCATTTCGTTCTACGAACGAAGTTACGCTGAAGCTTCATAATATCTTCTTTCGCCCAACAGTGCTCGATCGTTAACTTTGCGTCCGAAAACGGAACTTTGGAACGAGCGAAAGACAGCTTGATAAAGAAAAGTGATCGTTCAGCTGGTAGTGCGTGATACCAACTCCGTTTAGAATGGCTTAAGAGGGAAAGCTTCACTTCCAGAATAAAAGCCTTCGCTCAACTCTTCTCGGACGCGAATGATCTCGCCCAGAGTTTACGGCTTTAGGTGAGGTTTTTTGTTCAGTGGAGCGGAAAACGTAGCTAAACTACCGCCTCCAAAAAGAACACGCTTTTAAAGCTACCACCTACACGGCTTCCACCTATAAGGGGAAGGCGGGGCGTTCCATTTCCCCGAGATCTTTCAGCGTTTTTCGCCCAGTACGATCGGGGCGTCGTACTGCTGTGTTAATGGGCGGTCTGTGTGATGAGTTCTTTATGCGCCTTCTGACCGCGAATTTAAACTCAACCGGCAGTGAGTGAACGGGATTTGTTTTATTATTCTTTTCCTCACCGTAACGCTGACGAACTTAACCGTCCGAAGAAGAAGGTGAGTTTCTGAACTGAATTTCAAAAATCCACTCCAGGTGATGGGTTTTAAGATAATTTTATTCACCTGGCAGCTTTTTTTTTTTGATACGAACCAAGAGAATTCCTTTATTATTGTGCAATTTTTGAAGCATTATGGCGCCGATGCACCTTTGCAACAGGTTTGACGAGTAGGCCGAGTCATCAAAAGCAGCGGGAAATCGCACCCTTTTAACGCCCGACCGTTCCCAACCGCAGTGAAGTGACTGGAGAGCGCATTAATTTCCTGCATCCAGATCAGCGTTTCGTGGTGTATAATCTGGTTCTGTAGATGCGTGAAGGAACACGATCGTAACCTCACATTATACGGCTACGGGCGCATGGTTGTACGGGCTTTCTTCGTACTCCGTCGGAAAACGTGTCCAAGCGAAACGATTTGTAAACAGCGCGGTCAGGGAAGAATGCCGAAACCCTAACTAACCCAACACGTTCGCGTGAAGGTCGTCGGCATCGGAAGAACGCGACCGTTGAAGAGTAAACTCAAGCTGAGTGTTGGGCAGTGATCGTCATCTTGAGGATGGCAAGAAAAATAGGCCGCTTTAAGCACAACATTAATGACCATGAATGTTGCATTTCATCGATCGGAAAAGCATATCGCTAAGTGGATTATAGAGTACAATACTCTTGCCTGGCTTGCAGATCTAGGCATTAACGTGCGGAATTAATCCCTGGCCCATTCTTAAGTGCTTAAGTGAAATCATTATCGATCGACCTGTCCAGTGGAGCTATTTATTCCTCAATCAGCATAACTGCTCGTTGAAAAGATCGCCGATCAATAATCCTTAACGCTTTACCGTTTGTGTATGCAATCAGCAATATGCGGTAATGCATGTGGTGCAGACGTAAATTAAATAGCAAAATAAACAGTTGCTCTCTGAGTGGTTTGATGCTCTGAGTGGTTGATACTCTGGGTGGGTGAGAAATTATTTATGTTAAAAACAAATGCTTGCTCGATTTAAGTAGGAGCACAGTTCTAAATGCTTCTTGATCAATTTAATTCGTTAGTTCGTGAATTGATCATTTGCTACATCTGTTTCCAATATCGCTTGCATGTTGAGCTTCTGTGGTACTGCTTTTAATGAGCTGTTCTATTGGAACTTGCTGCAATTTGTGCCTTGAAGGATTCCAATATGAGTCACTGTCACAATACAGTAAAGCAATGGCGAAGATGATTTTTAGATTATTTCTCTTGTCAATCAATTAAAAAATTAATAAATAGAAAGAAGATTGCATAGCATCAAGGGTTTTATAAAGCTTATCATGTTCATTCGCCTGCAAGTATGCAATGCTTAACACAAATCAGTCTCGAATCAAGTTGTTTGTGGATAGTTCCGGGGGGCAATGTGTAGATGTTTTCACAATGAATGATAGCTTTAGTTACACGTCGAGTCATTCTGTTGCCCAGAAGATTGTCCATCAATTGTGTTTGATTATTAACAATATTCTTAATGTAGACTAAATAGACTACTGAGAAGAAAGCTTTTTCTTCCTCGGCACTACAACCTCGAGAGGTCTCGGCCTGTCATTTCTGGCTTTTTGTGACTTAATTTTACCCGTAGTAAAGTAGTCAGCCTTTACGTACGTACGGGGAGGCGGTCTGGATGGGATTAAAACTCCGGTCCAGTCGTGTGAAGACCGCCGCCGCTGTCGCCTCGGCCACCGGATCGCCCAAGAAAAAAAAACAAGACAAGAAAACTTGCCTGCCTCGAATAGTATTAAGGCATTACATGTAGAAATTTATGAAATCTTTCTAATACAAACTGAACTATTTTGACAGACAGTGCGTGTTGAGTAAACCAAACTTTGTTTGCGGATACAAACGCCTTAAAGTATGCAATACATATTAAAAAGCTAATAAAATTAGGAAGATTTACGAGACTTTAAAGTACCTTCATGTAGCTATTCTATGCAAAAAGCTGTCTAAATTATTCAAGCATAGATTGAGCTGATTGCATACTTTCAGGCGTTTATCACTTAGGGCAAATATTGCAAGGGAAACCAACGGTAGGATCATCAAGATACACTTACTTACGCTCAATCCCGCTTAATAAATGCAGATAATTTTATTTCCTTACCTAAAAATCCATATTTCAACGCATGTCTTATATTTCTTTCCTATTATTACACTCTAAATTGAGCCTTATTGCCATTCAATGGTCCAGCCGTTATTTTATTAAAGCAAACTGCTTACCGTCATTTTCGTTACCTTCATTACAAGAGCATTACAGCGGCATAGGGGCATGATTCAATTTACCCCAAAAACCAATTGCCTATTAAATAAAATATGAAACTTTTTTTGGGAGATTTTTGTTTTTTGTTCTCAACGTTCGCAACGAAACAACAAACCAAATCGAAGGGCAATTGAACTTTTTGGGTTCCTTTTTTTCTTCTTGAATTTTCTTGCTCCACACGCAAAGGTAGTGGATGATTACACACAAGCACACTCACACACACATTCGTTTACTCCTAAATGACCCAACATGGGTTGCGTGTGCCCGACGGTGGTGAGAAAAACATTACCACCAAAACCTTCCCAATGCCCCCCCCCCCCCCCCCCCCCCCCGCTATACCAACGAAAACACACGGCCCAAACATGCCCAACTGGCTACGATAAAATGAAATTTTCAGACCAATTTAAACGAGAACCTTCTTCTGCATGCACACGTTTGCGTCGGAGGCGAAGGTCACCTCGTGCAGGGTGAGTACATGCAGCGTAGGCTGTAGCCTCCTCCTTCTTCAAAGCTGTTGGTGGGTTCTTTCAGGTTGGGCTCTTGTGGTGTTATTCATATGCAAAAGAAATGGTTTGCTACCTTCACAAGCAGTTCTTTTCAAACGCACATGTGGGGTGCAATTTTTCTTTTTTTTTTTGTACCACTATTTACAGAACCGATCAGCTCCTTACCAAGCTCCTTCCAACACTTTCCGGTACTTGGGACCGAAACTTTAATGACAAACATTCCCAAAAACCGGTTCAAAGTGGGTAAAAATTTGAGCTTGTTATTGTACCATACCATTTGCTACGCTCCGAACATATGTTTTGTTTTTTTTTTTATTAGGTAAGGTTCCCCTGACAAGAACGTGGAACGGCAGCATATTGGAGGCAAATTATAAACACACTCCACTGCATGCACAAACGTTTCCCATCGAATAATGATAGGGATTATGATAATTACCGGTGAATAGGAAGAGAGAAACCATATGGTAAAACGTCATTTTTGTCAAATTTTTGATCAAACCCAGTCTCCATGGTAAAGAAAATTCGCTAAACTTTGCTAAATGTAAGCAAATTTTTATTTGGCTTACAAAAATTAGCTCGAATAATTATTTCTTGATTCTCAGCCACAACGATAAAGCCATTTAAAAAATGTTATTTAAAAGAGAAAAGAAGAATCAACTCTTCCTACCTAAAGCTGTGTGCCACAAAGAAAACTTCGAAACGGACAATTTGATTCCATTATGCGCTCGTAATCAATGAAAAATGCTAGCACACTGAAGCACACACACACACACACACACACCAATTGCTCGTTTGTTGGATGATTATGTTGCATGCATCATTACCGATGATCGAAGAGAAGAATTTGCACCAAGAGCACAAACTTGCTGTATAAGCAGTTGGCATTGAATGCGTTTATGCGTCGGGGATGATCAGTGAAAAATGGCAACGAAAATGAAACCAGGGAAAGCAATATCGTTTTCAAATCGTTTTCGAAACGAGCACTGTGGGGGAGAGGGTGGGATGTTAATAGGATCGTGGGTCGTTGTTCTTCTCGGCAGCGTGGTATAAAGAGTGAAGATGAAATTAAATCGCCGCACCGTACGCACGCATTGTGCTTTTCGTTGGGTGCTTCAAAAAGTTCAACTTGTTTTTTTTTTCTCCAATCATTAATTTTTGTTATGAGCTCGTTTCACAGCCAAAACTCAGCAATAGCATTTTGAAACACATATTATGACAAAATCACATCAAACTAAGTAAGTAAGTTTTACTATTGCTGGTGTGTAAATAAAATAAAAATTAAATAAAAAATGAAGCTTAAAGGGAATAAAAATGGCAAACACAACCAGTGTTGCTATCAGCATTAAATAAACCGAAACACAGTGCAAAATATATTTAACTGGGAATTTCATTACAGAGTTTTGGGCGGTCACGGCGCCAGTCTTGTTCTATAGTCTTCTATAGTTTAACAAATTAAATTATCAAACATAGGCAGGTATATTAAACTTTATATTTTTATACTTTTGATAGTTGGATTACGTTTGGAAATTTATATTTTTATCACTTTGTATCGCTAGTTTAATTATACATTTTAGATAGTTTAGATCGTTGCTCAGATATGGAGTAACTCTGTGGCGTTGAAGTAGATGCTAAGGAGACAAGGTTGCCATCATATCTCATTTCCTCTAAAAATGACAGCATCAGCCGTGGTGTAATTGTAGACCCTTTATCAGTATTAAAACAAATTCTCCAAAAAACACCATACACGAATGCGTTAATTCGAAGGCAAAAAAAAACAGCTGTAACAATTTAAATCATTTTCTTCTCAAATTATTCATTAAGCGTTATTCCCACTTTAGGATCTGAAGCTATCTGAAAGCTTTTGATAGCCATAAATTGTCCTAAAATGCATTATTCAACAATTCTTTTAATTATAACATTCTTTATTTTGCAAGTCTTCTGGTGTCATTCTAAAACAAAACCAGTTCAGTTATAAAAAAAAAGGAAAGTGTCTTTAGGTGTGTATTAAAATTGTTCAAAGTATGGCAATTTAGAAGGCTAATAAACGATATTGAGAACAGTAACAATCTATTTTCCGAGAGCAATAATTATGTATTTTTTTCATGAAAACACGAATTGGATTAGGTTTTCAACTTTGACTGAGCATTGTATTTTAAAATAAAATACCCAAACATAAGCTCGGAATAAGTATCACAACTTTCGTAGCAACCCCACCATATCGAACACATATCATACGCCTCGCGCTGAAAGCTTCCACAAGTGAAAACATACACACCCGGACAGAAAGCGTCACACAATCCATCTTTCACCGTTCCATGCTTCTGGGAGCATGCCACAAATCGTACATTCAAAGCTGATGTCTCACAAATCACATCGAAACTTCAAACCCAGACAGCGCAGAAAAGCCCACCACCAGCCCACCCAGCCCATGCCATTCCATTTCGCCATAAAACATGGTTATGATTGACGTCCGCAGCCGTGTGTGTATGTGTGTGTCTGAGTGCTATTAGTGGGATGGGAAACGGAACGACAGTGCGGGATCGAAAAACAACAACAAATTTTATCCCCACCCAACACACACACACGGCCTCACCACAGATCCAGCATTCAATCAGTGGAAAATCGAACCCAATTCGCAGCACACTCTGGGGTGGCCTTCGCAAGAAACTCCGTGGCGTGACGTCTCCCCAAAAAACCCATCCCTGGCCACCTCAGGGGGTGTTCCCAATGGGGGGAAACATTCAGACAATGGTGCAAGATTGAATCTTCATCACCACCACCACCACCACCTTCATACCGACCTGTGCTTGATTGGTTCTGGTGGCAGTGAAATGAATGGAACGAGAGGAAAAATCGAAAGCACACAGAAAAAAAAAATCCGGCACACAGTGTGGGAAGCAAGAAAGAATCCATTTTCACCTGCCAATGCTTTTGCCACCCAGAGGGTACGCGTCGAAGGACAGGTATTTCCGTTCCGCTGTTTTGGGGATGATGAGCTGATCCGATTCCACCCCGTATTACCGTGTATCCCTTTCTTCATGGCAAGTAATCAGCACCTCGACAACCCCTATCCATCGTTTGTTGTATCGCTGGACGGTGCGAAAAGCCTGTTGGCAATATTCAGTTTTCTTACTTTCAGCTTCCCACCGAGGTGAATTGTTTTTGATTTCCCCGTTTTCAACACCTGCGATCCCGGAGACGTTTGCGAAACTATTAAAGCATACGGCGAAAAGCGAAACAAATCGTGCGAATTCCCAAACCACACACATACACACACACACTTTATCGATAGTTTTCCTCGCTTACAGCGGTCCCACCACCCATGGAGCGCTGCCTGCCTGGGAACGGAGATGCTGAGAGAGAAAGAGATGAAAAGCTCCCTAAGCTCCCTTTTGGGAAATGAATTTGCCTATCAATTGGATGAGGTGTTTTAGGAACAAAACAAAAAGGAAAGCATAAAAAACGATGCTCTCCGCCGTCACAATTCCCTGTTTTTGTTTTCAAGCCATAAAGTTGGAATTTGGCTGATCGCTTTTCCAATCATGCGGTGGCGAGTGGTGCGGTGCCTGCAAATTGGGCAAAGAAAATGCTTTCGATCCGATGCCGTGCCACAGACAGCTCGCAAAAACACGGGGCGTGGACATGGAGAAAGTGTTAAGGCTTTGCATTACATGATCGAGTTTTCATGTCAGTGACGATCAGAGGGAAAAACCGCCGGTCGAAAGAAAAAGTGAAGGGTGCGATGCACCACCACACGTGTGAGAAAATGACTGATGTTGATGGCAAGGTGTAAATCTTTCTCACACCCTTTGTGGCACACAATCTTGTGTGGTGATTTTGTTATAGATGCTTCAAATGATTAGTGAGGAAAACGGGTGAAATTTCGACTGCATAGGCAATGAAAGTGAAATTTAAAAAAAGGCTCAAAAATCTGCCCAGAGATGTTAAAGTGAACGTAAAAGACAGATAAAGCAAACTGAAAACAACATGTAACAGGCGCATTTAAAGGGAAGAAAACATTATCAAGTAGTAAAAACAGAACAAAAAGTAGTGAAAACAAAGAAAAACAAAACGAAAGCGTTAAAAGCAAAGAAAAAAACAATTGAAAATAGAAATCAATGAAAAACATTAAAATAATAAACAAAACAAAAATATTAAAAACATCTAAACATAAAAGTGGAAAAAAGGGAAAAATCAATAGTTTTATAGAAATTAACGAAATACGAAATATGTTGTAATAAACGGAAAATACACACAAGAGAACCCGATTGAGGGAAAAAAAGTGAACTAAAGTATTCAACAAGATGAAAAGAAAGCAAATGAAACAAGAAACGATCCCCGTAAGCGGAAGAAAATAATTCCAATAACGAGATCACAATTTAAAACCTTGACTCGTTTTGTTTTCTTCTCTTTTTTGTATGCCTTTCCGGGAATAAATTGGTGCTCTTTCATGCGAAGATATAATTTCGTTTCCTTTTATCTTTCATTTTACGTCTCAATAAGTGAGTTTTTGTTTTGTTTCTAATTTTTCTTTCGATTTTTTAAATTTAATATTTTCTTAAGCAAAAGTTTGAATAATAGAGTTGACTTCCTGTTTTTGTTTCTTTTTTCCACAGCTTTAGTACTTTACTGAGCCTGTTTCCTCCTGTAAATTTTTGCTGCAATCATTATCTAATACTTTTCTTTTCTTTCAGTCATCTTAAGCATTCGCATCACGTCCCAAAAGACCCCTTCAAAAGAGTTCTGGAAAACCTTAGGGCAATAAACGTACAGTACTCAACGCATAGGAAACGTGGCATTTTAGATACTTCTTTTTGCTGTGTTCATTATTATTCGGCATCCTCTTCATTCGTTCACTACAATCGTTACAATAATAATTCCCTAGCTATTGGTTACTTCACTATTACTGTTGCTGCCGCTGCTGCTGCTCGTTACCATCTCGTTTAACTAAGCTGTAACGTACCGTTTGAGCATGATTGACTTCGTCTCACTGTGCGCTTCCTTCCTTCGCTTGTTCGATCGAACAATTAATGGATTTTGTTTCACCCACCCTTTTTGCATGATTTTGCAGACTCCCGAGAGAAAGAGAGAAACTGCCGCCTCCTATACAAAAGCGACACTAATTATGAGTATTGTTTTACCAGTCGAATTTTGGAGCCTTTAATTAACATCGCCGCGTGTCTGCGATCTCTGATTTCGCTTTGTTTCCTGTGTGGGAAATTTTGCACTGCCAGGCACGGATTCCCTCTATTTCTAGTCCGACTAAATTTGTCACCGTGGCTGGGAGGAGGGCCGCAGCTTTCCTTCCCTATCTCCCGAGTTTTTTGTGTGTGCAATTCCCTAGCTGGCTTGGCCACCTACCACCTACCTACGGCATGCTGTTTAGCTAATCGGGATCATCGCGAAAGTGGTATGTAATGATGACCGTTATCCACGAGACCGCTAATTTTGGAAGATTATCTACGACCCGCTTTCGACTTCATGGGTTAGTTCTCTCGGAGGAGCCGCCCACGGGGATTGCCGCATGGGAATGGCTTCTAGAGATAATTATACATTCGAGCTGTAGAGATAAAGCAGAGCTGGAGTTTTTTTAGAATCAAGATTAGTTAATTAAAATTGTCTTTGAGTGGTGAATGGGAACCGCTGGAAGAGGACTCCCTTGGGACATTCGTCCAATTTTTCCTTCTCTTTGGGAATGATGAAAAACCTACGAAGCTCTGGGGCTATTGGGACTCCTACACTAGCTACACAAAAAAAAATCATCTTGAGGCACTTGTTGGTATAGTCTTCCAGTACTGAGTATTCTTAGGCTACTCTGCATCTGCAGGCACGACATCTTGAGGTACACTGATCTACGCTCTCTATATCTGCACAGTCAACAATACACGCCCCCTACCACAGCACCTCTAACCTCCTCTACATCCTAAAAACGAAAAACAACGTAACGATACACTAATTCTACAGTATCCCGGAGCTAGAATATCCCGCACCGCTTCTGGAGCGGTTTGCGCTTCACCAATGGCCTCGTCAGGGTGATCGTGTTGCTGGCAGCTTTCGACTGAAACGTCGGACTAAAGGCACTGATCGTCGGCTGGCTGATCGGGGCCGACTGGCTGTACTGTTGCTTCATCATCTGGTGGCACTTGGTCGCCAGGTACCGGAACACGGCCGCCACATTCACGTCCTCCTTCACGGACGTCCGGATCAACCGGCAGCCGAGCGCGTGCGCAAGCGCTTCCGCCTCCTCGAACGACACCACGGCCTGATCCATCAGGTCTATCTTGTTCTGGACTAGCACGGTCGGTATTTCGCTACACTCGTTCTCCACCTTGCGCTTCCACTCGCGGATCGCCTCGAACGAGGCACGGTCCGTGGTGCTGAAGGTGAGGACGCACGCCTGTGCCCCCCGGTAGTACGCCTTCGTGATGGCATCGAACTCTTCCTGACCGGCCGTGTCCCACAGCATGATCCGTATGTCCTCCCCATCGATTTCGATCTGGCGCTCCAGGAAGTCCACCCCGATCGTTTTCTTGTAGTCTTTCGTGTAGATACCCTTGCAGTATCGCTGCACCATGGAGGTTTTGCCGACGCCACCGTTCCCGACTACGATCACCTTCAGCGCTATCTCCAGCTCCTCCTCTAACATTGTGAGGCTGTGTGCTATGTGCTTTGAACTGAAAACGAGCTATAATCGTGTGCACTCAAGAACAAACCGGATCTTGTACACTATCTCCAATGTTCGGAGATGTTCGAAGCTCTCACGGAATTACCTCCTTACACGGGCATCGATTTCTCGTCCAACATTTTCTGTACACGCATGAAGGATTAGTTACAACACACATAACGACACAAGGCCTACAGGGAGTACATGGAACAGGACAACTCCCGTGAAGAGGACCGCGAAGAGAATTGTTGCGTTGTCTAGACTAAGACTGCGTGTCAACGGTCAGCAAGGTCTAGTAGTGTCAGTCCCTGCCCGATAGTCGTCGGTGGTACACATCATGGGAGTTCTAGGGAAGGGAACACGAACACACAGTTTTCATAGTACGTCAACCTGCAAATTTGTAAACACACGAGAAAAAAGTTGTTTTTTTAAACGCGATGTAGTTTGCCAATTCTATACAACTAGTCCATACAGCCAAATAGATACAGAGTTGTTTAATGGTGCCACCCAACGTAGTCCAAGTCCAGCTTAAAGTACAATTTTTCTACATAGAGTTTGTGTCAGTATTCGTTAGTGCTAGAGCTATGACCACAATAACTACAACTATTTTCCAACAGTCCAGTGTCAGTACCGAGCGAGGTGCAGAAAGGTTAATCGAAGAATCAGTCAAAGCTATCGGGAAACGCTGTACAAGATTGAATCAATATTTAACATACACCGTAGAAAGGAACCTTGGCTTCCAGCCACATTTAGCATGCATCTCATCAATTCCTAGCCCACCCCGTGAAATTGAAATTTGATCAATCGTACCCGGCAACATAAATAACAAATAAGTTTCTTGCGTGATTGCTGTTCGTTATAACGAACCTGCCGTACTCCATCAGCTCTTTGCCAGTTGCAGTTCCATTTCCACAGGCAAAAGTACATCCTTGCAAGGGGGTTAGCCTACTCAATCGTAGCTCTGCAAAAGTTCCACAGATTCCGATGGATATCAGTTACGATTTTAGCTAGCACAAAAACTCATCTCGGTCGATACAAGAAGCAAACCGTCAATCACAGCGTTCTGCGTGAGGAATCGGAAATTTGCATAGCAGCAAATCTTCGAACAACGAACGAGTTGTTAAGAGGAACACTCTCTACACACACTGCCACATAAGATGCAAAACGGGGCGGCAATAACGATGAGCGAAGAAAATGGCAAAGGATTAACATAAATAAATACAAACAAACTAATCCAGAACGGTCCGGGACGGTGTTTGTTTTTCCTTCGCAAAACCGTTGACAGCTCGGTGTGCCGGGGCAGCGTTTTACTATCGCCACGCCAAATGGAAACACTGCCCGGTTTTAGTTGCTAGCCTCTTTTGCTCACTAGCGAGCGGCGATAGTTTTTGCCCGTGCAGAAATCTTCACCAGACGACGGCCCTCCAGCGACTCGAGCGACTAGAATTATAATGAGCGTGTCACTTCTTCGCACCCGCGACAACCCTGCTACAGTTGAACCGGGGTGAGATCACACATATTATTCCTCCTAGATCCTCACACCACAACGATCCTCCACTTATCGAGTGCACTTCATCCTCCCGCTGGTGAGGTTTTTAGCCGTCTTCAAAGCGAACTCAGCAGACAGGAAAATTGATTGAAAGAATCGATTTGGCGGAATGCATAAACCATAAGCATTAAGACAGTCAACCACACCGGGGGAACTCTGCGTGCTGCCTACCCCCAACAAACAGGAAAAATCCCCCCCCATCCTAGGTGCAGTGTACAGAAAAATGGTATTATAATCAATGACCCGAAGCTGTACGATTGACTTTTGAATAATTTCTCGCCTGCGGTAAGGGGTTCTCTATGTGGCCTGCCTGTGTGTGTGTGTTGCCGTTTTGCTGTCGTAAATTTGATTTGCTAATGCTAGATACGATTGGTGATGAAGACTTGCGGACAGGAATGGCCCATGGACCACAATTAACCTTGCGGGTAATGGGATGCAAAACAACAGCGATAAAGGAGCCATTAGTTATTTTTGAACTAGGGTTTAATTGCATTCTTGAAGGAAGGAGGCAGAGTTCTTGCTATCTAGAAACTTCCCCTTTATGAGTCAGTTTTGATAAGCAGATACGCTGTTTTTGAGTGTGGTGTCCAATACATAGATCATTTCTTCGCCGTATGTTTTGATCACATAAAATGATGTCCATGCCAACGTAGAAGCAGCTCAGAACTAGTCGAGAAAGCTGTCTAAACTCATAAGAAACATTCCAAAGTCTTTACCATCGACACGATGAACTTACGTTCATGACTTGATATACTAACTTAGTTGCTATTGTCTGGATGATGTTGACAAATCTTTCACCTCGAAAACCACAAAAAAGACATTCCTGACATCATCAAACTCACCGCCCATTTCTTCACCAACTTTCCCCCAATGGAGAAAACATACACCATCCTCACTCCCCTTAGTTGTCCCGCACTCCGCAAAAGTAGGTAACTAACAAGTTCCCATAATATTCCACAGTCCGCCCCTTTCAATCGCAGGAGTTCTTTGTGTCGTGCAGCAGCCCGCCTTACGCTAAAATCAACTTGCCTAAATGAAGCCAAAGACGGCGCAAACTTGACATTGCACGTTGCCGCCCATCATCACGTTGCCGCCCGGTGGTGCTCTACAATTACCATTACAGCTTGCCGAGGGAGCGAGCAACACAGCCTGCATCCGTCCAACCCATGAGACACTGAGCAGTTTGCAGTTCTCACCAGCCTGTGGGGGCCGCCACCTCTAAGACACCAGACACCAACGTCAATCTCGACAGCGTCTTCTCGGCCGCGTCAAATTAAAACGAGCAAAATGTATCCTCACTCACGCTCGAGTCGCGAGCCGAAGATGACAAGCGCCCGACAGTACCGGCCTCCCAACCAACAAGCAGACACTATTGAGCGATTTTGTTTGCAGCATGGTAGACATGGTTCGACCTCCAGCACCCGCCCGGCTGCTCGTTACTTCCCATCCCCAAATTAACAGTGCATCCGTAGCGAAAACTTTCATCCAATTTGCGTGTCCCATATGTCTTACCCCATGGGAGCGTAAATCGTTGGTTTTTCGTCACCAAAAACAAAATATAAAATGGACGGGAGTGTATTATTTTTTCTTACTTATCGTTTACTCTACTGGAGAAATTTTGCATCGGAAATGTGTTTGAGTCACGACAGCAAGTGCCCGACAGGCAACCTTTTTGCTTCGGTTTGCGTGTCGCTGATGTGTTACAATTAAATTTCTCCGCGAAGGTGAGGTTTTTATTTGGAGCAGGAATATGGGCGACATATCTTCACTGGTGAGATGGCTCATTATTCCTGTTATGGCGCGAATGGTGTATTTGTGTGTTTTGGTAGTAGGAAATTTACATGATCTCGATCATATGAAGCAAACAACGTAGTTTACGGTACAAAAAGGTAAGTTTATATAAATTCTACAGAAATTTGAGCTGCGATATGTTTATGGCAACAGATTGTAGACTAAGATATTTTGAAGCTTAGTAGTAAATAATACAGCGCCATCTTGCGGAAATAAGTGATAACAGCCAAATCTGACAGCATCAAGACAGAGGTAATCATTTATCAGTAAAAAATTGCGATATAATTCCAAGAATTTTAACTGTAAAATTTCTTCAGATAAACTACATAAGCAATAGATGTTCTTCAATCTCTATAAAAACCCTAAAGCTACATCATTAGCTACAACACATCGCAAACTTCTCACACTGCATTGCCAGAGATCGCTCGTGGCTGATTCATCGATCGACAGTTGCCCTAGGCATCTCAGCTGCTTTCTAAACTCTTCACCACCATTTCACTGCCTCCAACGATTGTCTCACCTCTGCCAACACCCGAAGTACAAATGTGTCATCGTACCACATCATTCGGGCGGTCGCGACAAACATGTCGCCGCCGCCGCCGCCGCCTGTCTCAAGTTCAATGGCACGCTTCAAGGAAACCGCAGCATGACGCGCCAAAAAGAAACCAAAAAAAAAACAAAGCGAATCTAAGATCATTCAACTAATATGTACGTTCTGTTTGGTCTCCGATCGCTCCCGGCAGTGAGCATTTGGTAGGAAGGTATTATTATTACTTTCATTGTGGCACTTTTTCCACGGTGAAGTGAAGATTTCCTTCTTTATTGCACTATGTCACATTCTCGCCTCTTTGTGTGGTTTCTTTTGGGAAGGATACAAATTTTTCACCATCACTCGGATCTCCCTCGGGTCTAACCGGGTCCGAAACGGATGATGATGATAATGACGATCGTTCGCTCCAGTACGCCTGGACGCCACATATTAAGATACTGCTCGGATGCTGTTTGCACGCCGAGCAGAAACATATAATAATGAGCTCCGAAGCTACGGAGAACTATTACCCCGGGCGACATTAGAACGAGCGGCGAGTCCACAAGTGTGTCGTCCCTCGAGGGCAGAACACAGAGCGACACTAGTCGGATAAGAGAATGAGGTTTTGTACCGATGGAAAAAAAGCTGCCCAGTTCAAACCGATGACATAAAGCGTCTTCTGGTGGTTGAAAATTCCAAGAAATCTTCATGGAAGACATGTTCTAGATGTGGTTACAGATATCACACAAAAAAAGATACGAGCAGTGGTTTCTCCCAAGGCTTGATAGTCCCAGATAGCTTCAAGGAAACTTCAATCCGTTACTAAAATGTAAAGAGAGGAGGGGATAAAAACACCCAACCATCCAACTTTTCTTTACTTCATATTCCTGTGGAGCCTTCTTGAAGATGGGCAACCCTTTCAAACGAAGCATAAACAAGCTTAGATAAGAATTGACGGAGCTGAAGACGGTGATAGCAATAAATGAATTCTCTAGTCCCTGCAGCCATCCTATACTACCATTGTCGTACAGACGGTGCTGACGGTGTGCAGTTTTCCTTCGAGATTGTAGATGAGTCCATAAAAAGGGAGAAGCGAATCAGATGCAATCATTAGGAGATTATCATGAGATATTTGTTAAATTCATTGAGCTTTTTTTCTCGGCGCTCAATTTACTTCTTCTCTTTGTTTAATCCTTCATTACGATAAAAAATGATTATCATTAATTACATTTTGTACTCGGGTTTTCTTTTTGATTCTTCTTCAATCTCAATTGACTGTTTTTAACCTTAATATTTCATCTGAAAAATAAAGTAAACATGAAGTACACATTTCTTTTCATCAAAGGTTTCTCGTCAAACTATTTTCTCAAAAGTAAATATTTGCAATGGATTCCCGTATTTCTTTTTCTTCTAAGTCTTCCCATCGTCCCAGTCAAAACACACGATTCCATCACAGAGCGAAAGAACCGCAAGCATTATCAAGAGCAAACAATAAACCCCGAAAAAGAAGCATCCCAAAACCATGCTAAACTTGTTCGCGTTTAACTACTGCTCCAGCTCAAACGGTCGAGAACGCACCACTCGCTAATTATCTTTCATTTGCAATGTCCATTCGCCCGCGAAAAAGGCGCTGAGCAAAGGTTCACACCGCAGACAACAAGCTGCAGCAGCCATCAAGTTTGATGCTGTGTGCTGCTCCTTCTCGGCGTCGTCTACAGCAGAAGCACCTTTGCGATGAATAAAACCACCCTTCACCATGCTTTTTTGGTGCAAAAGTTTAATGCTTCGCGCGCGTCGGATGGCGGCTCAATTTCTGCATCGGATTGCGCGTTTTTGATAGAGCGCCTCCAGATGACTGATTCTGTCTGCTTGCTGTTCGCAGCAGGGTGGTGTACGTCGGTCTGCTAGATCGTCAAGCTCGCCGTCGTGTAATTCGATTGTAAAGTGTAATCCAACTCTCTCGCTGGGTAACGATATAACAGAAGAACCCGGCTCTACCATAGATGTTGCTCGGGAAAATTTGTGACTACTTTTGTCTTTTATCGACATCGAGTGTCTGCAGTGAAACTTTTCCAACCCACGTCCAGCAACACGGCGAGAAAGCGTTATCGTCCGGCAGCTTAGTATTCAAATCAGGTGAAAGAGTTTGCCACTCGTTAAGTGATTCCGGGCACAAACTACTGTTAGAACAGTACGATAAACAGAAAAACGGGACGGTACCTTTTACCAAAGATCCGCAGCTCAGTCCAGCAGCCGTGGAGTGAAAGCATCTCTTGCCACGCTTCCAACATTGGAGAGAGAGAAAAAGCAGAAACAGTTCTTCAGCCGCAGTTTGATAACTTTAACTTTAATTGGTCAGCCACAGTGTGCGGCGCTAGTTATTAGCGACGAAGCATTACATTCAATACGCCGGCCGGTAATGGGCGAAACCGTGCGATGATAATGCTGCGAGCCACTTTTCTTGGCGTGACGGAACGAAGCAAAGTTGTGGAGTGAGTTGCGTTGGGTGGTTGCGATCGATCCGTTACACAAATTGATACAATGATGTGGAGTGATTGTATCGTGCCCGTGCATTGAGCAGTGATTGTGCACTGATTTCGCAAATTAATCCCTTTACAGTGTGCAAAAGAAGGGCGAGAGAAGAAACAACAATCAGTTGATGAAAAGCTATATCCACAGCGGTAGAATTATTTCAAGTCTTGGTGAAGACGTGAGGGTCTCCAACTTACGAGCGAAGAAACTAAACACGGGAAAAGCGGGCTGCTACCATTAATCATTTGCCAGAAGTTCGAGGCTCAATGTTGAGGTAAATAGAAAAAAAAAGCCTCCAAAGGAGAACACATTCAACAGACAAATCTCGCTGACTGACCGTATCCAGTCATCCATCTTGGTGAAGTTATGACGCAGAGTCATGGAGCCTTTAGAAAATCGCCACCAGCACAAACGCTAGCGCGCTCGTCCCACGTAAATTAAGTCTTGCGGCACTTGAGAGGAGACATGTGATTCCCGTCCCGCCTGGCCGTAATCTGGGAGCTCATTAACCTATGTATGTGTGTGGGGTTTCTTTTTGTTCTCTCTGTTTTCTTAAGCGATTGACGATAAATTCTTGAATTTTTTTAAGCTTCCAAACTACTTCAAAGCGCCTGTTGAACCTTTACGGGGAGGTCTATTATGAAGATATTCATTTGAGATATGCGGACATTCTGGGTGTAACGAAAAGTTTGTAGCTGTCAGATTCAGATACTGGTTTTTGCTGGCTTTGAAGTTCTTTTTTATCTGGGTCAATCTGAAGAATCGTAGAAAAACGTCCTGTAAAACGCACACTAGCAGTCAATTATTTACGCTAGACTTCGCTGGACGGTAGAAGTGCGATCGCCATCAATCAATTATGTATTTTTACTACTGTGCATCAATATTCATACGTATTGACATCATTCTTGGCGGCCCGATGGCAGATACGACAACGGCGCCAGTCTTCACACGACAGAACTGGGGTTCAAATCCCATATGAACCGTTCGCCCACAGTGAGGACTTGATTATCCAACTACATGGTATCATGGAGTCTAGTAAACCAGAAGTGACGGGCATGGTACAATACTTCGTTAGGCCAAGAAGTGTTGTCACCTTCAACCTAATGTCATTCTCGACAAGCGACGTCATACTCACCTGAGGCAAAGTGAGTTAACTTTGCAGTAAATATATAAGTAAATTCATTGAAATGCTATTAGAACTCAATTGGACTCCTTACAGTACCTACACCGAGGAGTAACTGTACACATAAGAACCTCAAATTCTGAAAATGTTCTATAGTCATTGTCGCAAATATGTTTGTGAACAAACAACTTCAGCTTGACTGAATCTTTCCCTTGATACAACAGACTTAATATTATGATATGAACCGGTAGAGACGGGGGTTAAAATCACATCCGGACCGTTTCCCCAAGTCAAGTGACGACTTGACTATCCAACTTCGTGGTATCATTAAGTCTCGTAAGCCAGAAGTGGCAGGTATGAGCTAAGAGATCTTTAGACCAAGAAGTGAGAGAATATTCTGATATTAGTGTAGCCATAGATAGCCAGGTATTAAGCACAACAGCACTGGCAGAAATTGTGGAGTTATAGTGGATAAGGAATATGATAGAATTTCTTCAGTACTATTACCAATACCAATTTTTTTCCTATTCAAGTCACTGAACCGATAATGGGTCCATAATAAATTTAATATGCATCTTGATCGATCGAAGATCATCTCGTGATAATCGGAATGAGGAATAAGTCACTGATGCTCCCCTCCAGTTCCAGGTTTTTGATGGAATATTTCTGCGACATTTCCTCAGTAAACACCTAAATGTGATATCCACAACTTTAAAGCAAAGGAGATTCTTCAAAGATTCTTCATAATGAGCACTTGTTAACGAAAATCGAAAAACTTACCGGTACATCTAATGATTATTCCTTCTCCTATGCATAGAGACTGAAACTTTCCCAATTGCCCAATATTGCGTAAATGTTTGTCTAGTCTTCTTCAGATATCGCTCCAAAACAATAGAAAAAGCCATAAACAAGAGCAAAGTAATCTGAAAACAAGGAACTTCTTATCGAACATCTAAAAAATGTATAACTTCTATTACTTGGAACGAAGCAACTAGATAGAGTCAATGAGGTTGATAACACGATGCGTTTCATAACGATGTTAATGATGCACGTCTCTCATTAGGAAGCTGTCCAGATTTCTCACCGATAAAAGCGCATACTAGCACTTTGCAAAATACCTTTGCAGAAAATAAATATTCATCGAAATTAACCAGCTCAAGAGATAGAGTGGTGAACCTGGGTGTGAACCTGGCCCAACTAGAAAGCCCAATTAATTGGATCATTTGAATGTTTCCTTTCTATTTCGCTATCAAATTTACAGACTCCGTTCGAGCAAAATGATTGCAGCAAAATTGTAAGCATTATAAGTGAACCTACACAAATTGCATCCACATGCGCATGACGTTCCAATTATCCCAATGCTGCTCACCACTGCCGCTGTCAATTGCATACGCAAAAGATGTATCTGCTTCAAACCGTTATTACCGTCGGTTCTCCGCTTTCCAGGGTGCATTTTTCACAACCTAATAAGGAACCAGCGCTAGCTAAGGTATACATCTTCCTCTGAACGTCCCTATAAAATATTGGGAACACCACGTGCAGCAAATTACCGCCATTCTATACCGTGCTGATGATCATGATGATGCTGCTGACATAAAATCATGGACACATAAGGCAAGGGAAAAACATGTGTCCATGTTGAGATGGCTGGCCCTTTCCAGTAGAACGTGTTTTTTGTTAACAGAATTGGAAAGATCCCTCCTCTCGCACCGACATTTAATGTCTATATAAGGTGATACAAGATGTTGATGCGATCGTGAAGAATTTTCGAGGAGAACGACTAAGACGATCGATTGTATCTGAGAGGGATCTCCTCATATTACATCGATTAGATCATTGTCGCTTATGTCTATCGATTTCAAACGACTTTTAGATTGAATCGGTTGCGCAACATGTCATTAGCAGTTAAGTGAACCGTTAAAAATGACAAAAGGGACAATCTAATTTTACCCCCCTTCGAGCCTTATCATTCCAAACCGTCCCGAATCGAATGGAAAAATGAGGAGTGTGACCTTATCGTCTAAAATTTCCAGTCCATCGATACGTGTTTACCATTTCCGGTATAAAGAGTGGCATGATAGGGGGGAGAAAGCGAAAACTTTTCCTCCCACTAGCAACCGGCTGGCTTTTACGCACACCACACGATCCCCATTCAACCTTTGCCCTTTTCAAGACGCGCGTTTGAAGCAAAAACATCAAACCTCGTGTACGTCACACGCAGTGACACAACCGTCTTTAAACACACCGTTTACAATTACACCGAAACGTACTTCCAGACACAGACCGGGAGGAAACAAATGGATGAAATTCCACTAATCCTCCCGCACCTTCTACCTTATTATGGAAGACAGCAGCTTCAGCTTTGAATTTCCGTCAAACTCCGTGCCGTGACGTTTTGTCATTTCATAATGCTCCGGGGCGTACGACGGTAAATTATTCAGCTACAGCCGGCTGTTCCACATGCACACACACGTCGGGCTATCATGTTGGATCGTTAAAATCGACTTAATTCGTTGACTGATACGGTATGAAACCGGGAAAGATGATTTGTAAGCATATTGTCGTGCACGATTAAATTTTGTTTTTTCTATTTTTTTACATCTGTTGTTGGATATTGTTTTCTATGAGACTAAGCTAAAATATTAAAAAAAAAACACGTAACACACACAAACAACCAAATTTCAAAGCGAAAAAGCGCGCCAAAATAAAGCCATAACCTTGCGCGCGTTTTGAATCGATCAAACAAGAGCGGAGCGGAGTTTTGTTTTCTTTTTCACCACGAAAGGAATGCGACATTGGCAGTTTTTCCTGGCGACAACGTTCCGCAACGCACAAAAAAAAACGAGTCCAAAATAAACAACATACACTCAGAGAGAGAGAGAGAGAGAGAGAGAGAGCACACGAACTCATCTGAATTCTTTCTCCAGCAACATTCGACGGTATTTGGACATCGGAATATGTCGCCGTGGTTGCCAAAAATATACACTTGACCTTCTTTTGGTGTGGTTGGGATGTCATCCTTTTTTTTTTGCGCCTTCTCTCTCTCTAGAGGTCACATCAGAATTACCCAATTTCTAATGGTGTTTGATTTCCGATCGATAGGGTGGTATAATTTTCCCCACGCACACAATCACCCCCTTCTTCGTGGCGATAATCATATCTATCTGGCGATTTAAATTTCAGTCCAAAATTTAACGAGGATAGTGTCAAAAAACGGAAGACAGAAAGGATTGTAAGCCAACTAGTGATCCAACCCGAAAGAAGGTTGCCCTTTAATCCTCGAAAAGGGTACGGACACAAGATTGAGAAGGATTACTGCTAGCGCTGGAGCTAGAGCAGAAGAGCGTCTTTAAAGATTAGGTCGCATCATATCGTACGACCCAATCACAGACCCAGGTCAGTGTCCAGAACGTTCTTTGGAAAAGTGGCATCCAAAAGAGAAGATGATACGTAAAGAAAATGATTCCCAAATCCGTGGAAGGAATGGACAAAACGATACGATAAGCCTTTAGCAATAGGATGGAATGCGAGAGCTATTGGTTGTTAAAAATTGCTATCATTACAGATATAAGAGAGGAATTTGTGAACTTGGCAGAGTACATTTAAAACGATTTAAAAGGAAAATCGAAAATCATATTTGAAACGCTAAAATCACAAAATTTGTTTATAAGAGTTTGAAAATAACAAAAAATTAGCATAATTGTAGTAATCAGTATTGTAAAGGTGTTTAAAAACGAAGTAAAATAAAAAAAATATTTTAGATCGAGGAGAAAGTTATAATTGAAGAACATATAAAAGTGTCAAAACAAGACAAAAATTACATGGCATAATAGACATAAATAATAAATATTTAAGAGCAATTTTGAAAATCGATTGATAAGCAACTAAATAATAATTTTCAAAATTAATAAAAAAAGAAATAGGATATAAACTAGCAAAATCAAAACAAAAGTCAATAAAAAAAGAGCAAACAATTTAAAAAACATCAAAGTGAAAAAAATATCGTAAAAGAACAGAAATAGAAATTAAACAAAAATAAATGAAAAGTTTGTAATAAGAAATAAAGCACTTAACAATATGTAAATAAAAAATGATAAAAAAATTATTAAAAACATAAGAAAAATAAAAAAACATCACATAATTTTAAAGCATTCAATCGAATTCGTAAATGAAATATCAGACAAAATTATTCCAGGAACGATGAATAAATTTTAGGAGAAATAGATCCAGGCCGTCTCTTACAAATAAAAAATAAAAAATAAAAAACAAATGAAATTTAAGGCTTCATATTGATTGAAAAGAATTCATAACAGAAAATAACGTCAGTTCTGCAAAAATCGTTCATGAAATGTTTTAGTACTCGGAACCCCGAGCAAGGGATTTTCCGATGAAATCAGAATCGCACAAACGTAGCATGGAAAAATTTAATTACTACGCTCCACCTGATACTCCACCTGAGTGAGGCACCATGGGAAAACCCGCTACAGTTGTGTGTGTGTTTGTGTGTCATACGAAATTCGACTCTTTCATAAACAATTTCTTTTTTTATAAATTGAAATAACATAATCCCAACACTTTTTTCAAGAAACATCCGCGTGCGATAGGATGGTATGAAACGAATGAAATTGCAAACATCACGCAAACCCAATCCATCCCCCGATGATATTAGAGCCGATCAGGCGAACAACAATCAAAATGCAAACCAATATTCTTGCCCGCTTTTTTTGGTGTGTTCTATTTCCTCATTTTCCTATCAAAATATTTTCATCCTTCTGCTTCAAGCTGGAACGCCGGTGCGGAACGGAATCATATCGTATATTCTTTTTTCCCCCTTCGTAATCGTTATCGTCGCTCTCACACAGCAGAAAAAAAATCGATACCGATGAGTATTGGATTAAATTTTTATAATATCGTCAATCGATATCGCCACTGCTCTATGGCGAACGTTTTCCAACCGGAAGGTGGTCGGAAACCGGGTAAAAATAAAATCGATCCAGCTCGATCCGCAAAACTTCCTTCTTAAATTTCCCCGGACCAAAGGTTCTTGGCTGCACGGACCTCGATTTTTGATTTTCAGTTCAATTTTTCACGGTCATCGCTAGATAATAAAGCGAAAAGGCACACCGACACTCCGACATCGCAGAAAAAAACCCACAGCTGATGTACCGGAAACAGAACGGAAAACGAAACGCACACAAAAGCGCAACAGCCTGACCGCGCAATAAATAGCGTCTCGAGAGGAGACCACCGGGTACATGGGATGGGAATTTTCTTTTCACGGTCAACGGTGGGGGGAGGTGGCGTTGGAAAAACGGCCTTTCCAACCAACCGGATTCGATACATACAACCCGGTTTTTGCTCTCCCATTTGGAAAAAAGAAAAACCCCCCAACACAATTTTCTCACCCAAGCTCTCAATCTTGCGGGGCACACAACCAAACCGACACACCGGCACTCGTAGTTGTTGGGGTGTCCCGAAACAAACAAAAAAACGATCCGGACGTGCAGTGTTTTCCCTTCGCGGCAGAAACGAAGAGTGGCAAACGAAATGAACGACAGGAGGAAACAGTCAGCTGTTTCACATTCGCCAGCGCGTTCGTTGATGGTTTTGATTTTTTGGCACTCGGAACCCACCACAGCGCGCAAAACAGCACGTGACTACCGCTTTATTGGCAGCCGGTCGGATTGGCTTGGGTTGCGGTGAGCGCAATGGTAAACACGGCCTGGTTTATGTAATCGAAAACAAGGTCCGATTCGCACGATCGAAATGAACAGATTTTAAAAATGTACTAAAAACATGTCCTCTAACAAATTGCATACATTTAGGCGTTACAACTCTTTATCTTCTAAGGGGTGGATGGATTTTTTACGGTTTTTTAAGGCACACTTTTCATCATGTTTTCCCCCAAGCAAACTATGTTGCTGCATTGCCACCTCGCAATGATAAAGTGCCTAATTAATGTTTGATCGAAAAATGCTGTCAAAAACTAAAAAAAAACCAAGAACGAAACCGCCGTCGACCTATCTGTCTATAGGAAAGCAAACCGCCGCCTGGTAGTAGTAGTAGTGATAGAGAAAAAAACCCGGTTAAGGATAAAGTTAGTATCTACGATGAAAACTCGGTCAACCAAATTTCCCTTCCCGACCTTCAAAATTATAACTAAGCTAAAGAGAATGACAGAGAGTGAGATTGCGAGAGCGAGAGCGAGAGAGCGCAAAACGGACGAAGCAAAAAGGGACTCGTTTCGTGAGGAAAAATTCCATTTTGTACGCGAATAGTGGAAAAAGGTGAAAAGCACCACCCTCCACCTAAGGGGGGTCATTGGTGGGAAAACTCTTCCCCCCCGCCCGCTCCACCGAAGCAAAATGCATCCCGGAGTATTTTCCCTCGTCCCTTCCCTTTTCCCTCTTGCACTCACCAACTACTACCACCACCGCCTTTAGACTGGGAAAAGTGTAAGCGAAAATGCCTTTAACCTAAGAAGTCGACAGAAGCGTTACCTTGTTCGGTTGAGTTTCCACAGCTTTTTAGTAGCACATCCGCATGGACGCCTTTTCCATTTCGGAGGGGACGACGAAACCGGAACAGCCAGAATATTCGCGCTCACGGAAGGATTATTGAAGAGATTTTGCTGTCCGCAGCCGACTTTCTGTTTCCCTGGGGTTTTCTGATACTGGCAGTGTTGGGTTGGGTGATGATGAAATGGATCTTTTTTTGCCACGGGTTTTTCCGGGTTTCACTAGATTTTTTTCCTTTGATTTTGCTTAATTTTCGCCGGTCACTATTTGCTCCTTTCCGGTGTAAGGATGAAACTGTTGCTTCTAGAGCGGTATGAGTGCTTGCAACACCTGTTTCGTAGAAAAGTCCTGCATCGAACACTGTTCAATCACTATCACTGAGCTTTAAAAATGAAAAGGAAATCACAACACACATTAAAATTCGAGATTCGAACTCGAGCTTTTGAAAAGAAGAAATTCTTTTGAGATATTCAAAAATACACAAACACTTTTACTGAACACCATTCCACTATCTTAACTTCTCTCAGCGCCCACTTTTAAGCATTCAATCGAGCGTTGTAAACATTTTTTTTCTCCTCTCCTATTTTGTAATTCATTCACCCACTCACACTTTTTTTTCTCATGCTGTTTGTTTAACTTTTTCACTTGTTTTCTTTAATGCTGTGCGGCTAGTAGTGTGTGTTGAAACTAAAAATTCGTACCCTAACCGTGAATTCGATTTACTGTTTTCTTCCTCTTTACCATCTTTTATTTATTTCCTCCATTTTTATTCGCGTTTTCTTTTATGCCGTACAGCCTTCGCGAAGCACACACACGCGCGCACGGCTCAACACTTTCTCACACCTGCCGCAGCGATGCGTGTGCTTCTTCTTTTATGCTTTTTTCCCATCTCAACAGGCACAAGAAGATGAAAACGTACCAGCGAAAGAAGCGAAAAAAAATAATTGAAGAAAAACGTGCAAGCGCGAAAGAAGAAGGAAGCAGAAGCAAAACACAACAGCTTAAGCATTGAAAAAACAAACTCGCGACGCCGTGGTCGCGCGCGCTCGCACACACCACACACGCAAACGCAAACCACTTTTTATGCTTTCTATTTCACCGCGTTCGTTCGTTCGGTCTCTCTCTCTCTCTCTCTCTCTCTCTCTGTTTCTCGATTTATGCCGCGCGGTTCTTCACCTGAGTCAACAATTTTTGGAGCTTATTTTTTGATAGTTTTCGTTTTTCTTCCACTTTTTTGGGGAGCGTTGCTTGGTTTGGTTCTTCAGTTTCTTTACCGCGTGGCCATCACATCATCACCCGGAGGCACAACGCCCCAATGATGGTATGATTGTCCATCGGTGTGTGTGCGTGTGTCCGCTAGATGCTTTTAAAGCAATTCTTCATGTGCTTCATGCAATAAAACGGAAAGAAGGGAGAGAGAGAGAGAAAAAACTTTCAAGTTTATTCATCCCTAAAGAAAAGGAAATAAAACTACCTCGTGGCGTTGGAAAACGTCAAATGGACGGCCATGAAAAACGGAAATATTTTAAAATTCTTTTGCCTTAGTTAAGTTATTACTGCAATAAAAGCGCTTTCAGCACACGCGACACAAAATGTGGAAAAGAAATATGTAAATGTGATTCAAATTTAAAGAAAACCCATCTGTCGGGCGAAAGAAATTGTTATGAATATTTTATTGCTCTCATAATGCGAGCGGTTGAACAATTGGTATTTTGAAAAAATAGCCAGCATAAAAATGGGTTTAATTGCTCATTTTATTAGTTAGAGAATTTTACGCCCGCAAAGAAACGCTTCGCCCGTGGTGTTAATGCTTATATTAAAAGCTTTTCTTCACACGCAAGAAAGACGGTTAAATCTATCGACCGAAAGGAACGATGGCCACACAGCACTCAGTATGATAAAATCCTTCAAAAAGCACACAAATCACATTTTCCGCTTAATAAAAATAAATCATTAAAGTCCCAAAACAACTTGTAAATGATGAATCTAATTGGAAAGAAGCTTCGCATAGTTTAGGGAAACAAACGCACACAAGAAACAAACACAAATTCCTCACAAACTGCACGAGAAACGCTTGTTTTTGCCACATTTAAGCAAGCAAACAACAGTACACAAAAACACCATCTCAAAGGGTTTTCATTCACGAACACTTTTTCGAACCTCTGGGCTCGAAAACACCCGCAAGCACACCTGACGATTGGCCAGCCAGGCCACCTTCTTTCATCTTTCCCAATTTACACACACACACACACAACCCCTTCAACAGTGTACACGCACCAACAAAAGCACGACGCGGTCCAGCACACTCCACGATACTGACGACGGTGACGACGAGCGAGCGAGCCGTGTTGTTCGAGGGCCGATTTTCGAATGCATTTTCCAGCCCGATCGACGGTACGTTCGACGCCACGGTTTTGCGTTGCATACCGAAGAGAACCAATCCCCCGTCCCAGTTGGTTGATGCGTTTCCACGGATAATCGGGAGCATGGGGCAAGCTGTCTCGCTCTGTCGTACCGTTTGGCGCCGTATGCTCCGCGCTAGTCACGCCAGCGAATTCCGCGTGCGTTGCTAGTGAGAGAGAGAGACTTTTCTTGTACACACACACAAACACAATCGCTCTCTCGCTCTCCTGCACCAAGCAAAAGCACCTGTACAACATTGCGTCAGCCGTAGCATAGTCGCGCAACACCGACGCAACATAACAGAATTCGTGCACGGACGGCACGCGTGGAAAGCAAGCATCTCCCAGCATCGACAGCTGATTTTGCGAGAGCAGAAACATAACACAATTCGCTGCTGTAAATAACGGATGATGCGAATGGGGGAAGCGAAATCTTCAACAAATGAAGGCTCTCTCTCGCTCGCCCGCTGCGTTGCGGTCTCTATCAAGCAAAAGCTGTTATCAACATGCTCGCACAAAATGATGATTACAGGTGTGTGCTGATGAAGCATATAAGTCGAACGACGGAGTCGAGGTGCACTTCGGATGCACCTTTCTCCAGCTTGCAATCAAGGTGGGTACGTGACGATGTGTGTGTGTGTGCGTGTATGTTTGCTGGGAAATGCAAGAATGCATGCTTCTCGGGCACATGCAATGTGCAACCGGAGCGATGATAATAGTTGATGTATTGCAGTGTGTTTTAAATATTAATTTTTTGTTGCTTTATCTCATGTGAACTGTAGCGAGCGAAGTCTTTTTGGGGAAATTTCTTTGGTATTTAATTAAAATAGATTTAATTGTTTTTTTTTTCTCTTGGTAGTGGTTTAATATATGTGCTATTTAAGTTAAGTTTGCATAATTTTTAATACATACATTTTCATTTCTCATGTTATTAGCAATTTATACGTTTGTTGCTTATTGCTTAATGAACTGTTTATAAAAATTTGATTATTGTTTTATTACAGTGTTGGACATATAATAAGATAATAAGATAACATAATAAGACCGCCAATTAAAATCTGGGATAAACCCATCACAAATATTTAAGTGTTCAATCGCAATTTTCAGTTCGTTCAGAGATTACTAAAAGATTCAAATAAAAAAAATCGTAAGAATTTAATGTCTGGACAAAGCAATAAAATATTTAGCCATAAACAGGCAATTTTTATTAAAATCAGTTAAAATTAAGATTTAAAACTATAAAAATGCAGATAATTTAAAAAAAAATTATCACGTCTGACGTATTTTAGCAAGTTTTCCATCAAAATTGCACCAAAAAATCAGGGTCCATTTTCTGGTTGATAAATTATACAATCTTTTACCTTCGATGTTCAATTTATTTTTATTCTAACTGAAAAGCCGGGCCGTATTGCTAAAAGATGTTCAACTCAATTTCACATGATAAGCCACCAAGTTTATTCCAATCTGCAAAATAACCTAATTTAATAATTCTTGCAAAATTTAGTGGTTTTACTATATTGTCCCGCACTGTAAACTAATTAATAACGTTTATCAAAGTAAATTAAATAATGAATATTAAAATAAATAAATTTGAATTTTTACATACTTGAATAAAACAAAAAGATAATAAAATCAGTTATATTAAGAGATTTATATTAATAATATGAAATTGCCTAGTAAACCAACTGATTCACTGGATTTAATAAAAATGCACCAAATATCCTAAAATTGTACAAGCTAACAGCTTGTACCGTCAGAATCGATTTGACTTTAATTTTTGCAATTCCGAACATCGCCATATGCTCATTATCACACCGTACGGACGACAAACAAACCCTCGCACACACCACACACCATCCTCCCTCCCTTGCACCTTCCTTCCATCGATGGGCGACCTCTATTTATGGACATTCCACCACGACCACGACTCCACAGCTCCTCCACGGCTTACTTAATCTTCCGGGGTGAGTCTTAGCCCGGGCGACTGGAAAAGAAAGTCAAGTGCATGGCCGACGCCACCGAACGACGCAACGATGCCGTAACAGTGTGTAAATGCCACACAGACACATACCCAACGCATCGTAATATGCGCCGCGGACAAAGAATGCATTCGCAGCAACAAAAAAAAAAGCCCCAAGATGCAATCGGGTGCGCCAACGCATCGAACGTCTTTCTTGAGCTTTTTTCTTTTAAATCATAGAATTTATTCTCCTTCGCCTTCGCCTTTATCGCTTCCTTTTGCGCTATCGTTCGTCTATATCCACGATTTTCTTTATTATTTATTGCCCGTAACTGCTCATTATCGGTGAGCAATGAGGAGCGATCGATTGAGGTCAGCGTGTAGGTTGCAAGGCGTATGGATCTAGAGTGACATTCCCCCAGCGGTCCTCGGTATCTCTTATCCGGGATACTTTTGTTGATCGTGTCGTTCGATAGTAATAACAGAGAGAGAGCACAGTGGAACAGCAAAGGCATGAAAGAATCATAAAACGGAGGCTTAGGCGCCAGAAAGGAGGCCACCAGACTTAAACCAGAGCAATGTGTTAAGTGAACGCGGTGTCCTCTAAGGACACGTGTTGCGTAGTCGGCGTAACGGTAACTTACTACCGTTGAGTGAAGCACAAACGGGGACAGTTACGGAGCTTAATCAGATATTCATTACTGGGCTTCATTGTAAGAACTTATCAAGATGGTGTGATGTCATTATTATGTCTAGAGAGATTTGATCCTGATCAGCTGTGTATTTGACAGCTGTCAAATTGTGTGCTAAAATTGTATTTTAGTACAAAGCAGACTCCTAAAGAGTTTCTTGTTCTCGCTTGTTCTTTAAAGTGTTCAACTTGTTCTTCATTTTACATAAAAAACGTTGGTATAATCAGCTTTAATGTTCTCAAAAATTGTCCTCAATATCGACATATCTAAGATATTGTCGAAGACATACAGAGTTTCTAGATTTCTTAATGCATCAAAGCTATAATTTATCCCATTTCTTCGCAGCCTAACCACCCAACCACCCTACGATTACTCCAAGCCAATAAACTTGTTCTTTAATCCCACTCGCCAGCCATCCAGAAAAGCTAGTTTTATATCTTTACTACAGACATCCCTGCTTGCCAATAATGACATTTCGCTTGGACACGCCCTTTTCCTGTCTTTTGCCCCACATGTGAATATTTTCTCGATATTTTATTGAACCTATAAGCCAACCAGCGATACATCACAACTAATACTCCGGCCTTTGCCGGCGGGTCCAAGAAGTCACATTAAACGCTAATAGATGATAGTATCCTTCGATATACCGTGCCTCAACCGTGATCAATTTTACGACCCTTACAGACTCACCCACAGTATCAATCGATGGAGAAGATGATTCCTTGCCTGCCAAGACGTGTAGGAGCTAGGCACTGGTGGGTTTGAAAGGATAAGATAGGTTTCCACCCCCAAACAAAAAAAATTGGGGGGCCAGTACAACCTGCCACAACATAAAACTCGCTCACCTGTAACGAAAGTCAATAAAAGTGTGAACCGTTTTAATGCGCCGTTATAAATAGGCCTCCCACTCCAGCCGTACCACCCGTTCGCTCCACTAACGAGTGAACCGAGGGCGTACAAATTTGTGCCACGTTTCGCTATCCTTCTGCTTCGTCGGTGCACTCAACCAACGTTTCGGTATCCAGCTCGTGGCATGCATTTATTGCCCTCTTGCAAGGTTTTGGAGGTACTGTAAGATGTACTAAAAAAATGTCCAAACATATAGCTCTTACAGCTACAAACTAGCCCAGGCATCCAACAACAAACGATGAAGATAGTTGATGTACCTTGGACCAAAAAAAGGTTAAAAACTTTAAAAGTTTTCCGTGAGGTAACTGGTGTACCGTCATCGCAAACCGTTGGTCATTAAGAAAATGAATCGCAGTTAGTTTACCGAGACAACAGCTACAACCAACCCACAAAAAAAAACCCGCAACAAGCACTATCAGAGTCTTGGGCGTCTCGGTATCTCGAGTGAAACGACGGTCGTTCCGGAAAGAACCAACAGAAAAGTATCACAACATGATAAGAGAGCGTTGTCCAGTAGCCACAGCAACAGCAGCGCCGAACAAAAGTCTTCCACTTGCATTCTCACAGTTCCCCCCCCCGAACGAATAGGACAGAGAAATGGCGATATTTTTTTTGTTTTGGTTTGGTTTTGGAAACACTCTACAACCCGAACGGGGGAACGATTTTCGCGAGAAAAGTCACGACGAACAAACGGTTACTCTGGCTGGACACGGGATAGTCTCTGGCCCGGTTAATTTAATGTGGTACCACGCCACCGACACTATCCCAACAACGTCGTCCACCCATGTTATCCGTGGGGTTCGGTGGCATTGTAAGGGGAACCATTTTGTGACAGCAATGAACTTTCTTGGCTAGCGTTTCGTAGCAGGCAGGTTCACTTACTGTCATTGTGTGTCTATCTTTTTGCCCTGTCAGCTTATAAATATTCCATTTGCAAAAAAAAGCTTAACAGGGCTTTGATTTATTATATTGTGTGCAATTTGTTAATTGCCTCAAAGAAATCAGATTGCTTTAAGTATATTCAATTGTATTGTTTTGGAGTTAGTATATTTAAGATGAGGGCGGTCCGAGACCTTTCAAGATTGTATCGCCATGGAAAAAAATATATTTAAGATGGCGGAAAAGATAAACCAAACTTATTGGATTTCATTTTTGAAACAGTCATCACAATTTTAAAATGTAATAACGTTTTGTCGTAAAAGAAGTACCTTAATTCTTGATCTCTACAATTCTGAAGCAAATACGTCCGATACATGATGACTAGACTACATCAACAAACACTCTATGAAGACATTCTGGAGACCTCACAAGCACAAAAAAATACACCAACCAGAAGATAAATATAGGACTCAACGGCTACATCTGTCATTCAGGAACTCTGTAATATCGTACACCGCTTTGTCATTTCCTTATCAGTACCCAGTATGGCCTACGAAATCCCACCGACATACTCTCATAGGCGTAAACAATTGCACAATCAAATGTAACCTTTACGTTTCCGAGAGCAAATCGAAGATAATGCCAAAACCAAACCAAACACCACCTGGCGGACTTTCTATCGCAAAGCTTAGATCAAACACTTCTTATCGGAGCAATATTTGTTGAGGCAGTCCGCTATCGTAGTAGTTCAGGCAAGTGTTTAGGTTTACGAGGACGATCCAGGTGGAACTCTCCAGCATGGTTCAACTGATTCCATTTGACAGTTCAACCAGCTGTATCGATCGATGCCCGATTAGATATGGTTCGCAGAGTACGCACCAAGCACCAAGGGGGTGCCGCGTGTTCGTGCACCCGATATCGTCTTATCTTTCGCCGAGACAACACCCTCTAAAACCCCAAACACCACAGCCACAGACAGTGTGGCGTGACCTACTTGTGTCCGGGAAGGTGCTCAAAAACTGTCAATCCACTGTCTACTTACTGTGAGGGGATCACCATCAGTGGTAGACGAGATGGAGCGATTGCACCAACAGCTTTAGCATCCCACCAAGATATCAGGATCCAAGAGGAGAGTCATACGCCATCTCTTTACATGAGCTCATCATGCGAATTGTTTGACAACAACAAGATAGAGCTTCCTTATCATTCGCCCGCCATTAGCTGCTTAGCATTGCTGTTCAAATATTACCTGCTCTGGTTGAAACCTTTAAAAAAAACCAGCTCCACACAATTGCGTCGCCGCCCGCAGTGGCAGACTTTGTTTCCGTTTGCGTTGAAGTGAGTGAATCATGTGTAGAATTAACGCGTCCCAGAGGTTACAATCCGGAAAACCAAGCCAAACATTAGAATTTATGGCGATGGACCGACCCGAGAGCTGCTCACAGCTCGTAAATAAACGTACCAGTAAGCACGGGGTGGTCACATTCGCTGGGCAGACAGACGGTGCTGCGGTCCAATGGGGCACGAAACCGGGCATACGAAAGGGGGATCTCGTATTGCTTTGTTTGTGCAGCACACTTCCTAGTGTGGCCTAGTGTCGTCTAATAGCGCAGCAAGATTGCAAGATTGAACTCGTTTAATAACCGGCCCGTCGTTGTTTGTGCACACACCACCTTACGTAATGTCAGAAGGGGAAAAGGGTACCAAGGGTTCTGTCGTCTGACACAAACACACTAGACGATGTGAGATATGGGCGGTGGCGGCGGTGTACTTACTCGAATTACTGCAATTTCTCTTTCCCTTACCGATGGGGACACAACACTGCTTCACTGTAGGAAGTAATTGACAAGTGACTTCCATTGTGCTCGACTGCCGGAACTCGAATTCGGATCGAATTTAGGTTAATTACTATTGTTCCTGAAAGAGTGTGCCGGACAAGGAAAATCCGATTGTGAAGGCAATATCCCCCGATCAAATAGGATTAAACAGGACAGGATGGCGGGATATCCCTGACCCGCACCCTCAGGTGGTCGATGAGATAGGTTGATGAGATATTGGAAATTAAACCCATGGGTCAACCAACCGGCACAACCTTAACCCCTGCGTGAAAGGCCACAAGGTGGTGGCGAGAAATTGGAGATACTGACAGGAATGTCAGAACCGGTAATTGTGGACCACAAGATATTTTCAATCATGAACCGCACCTCTCACCAACAGCCAATATCTTCCAGATATTATTGCTCTGGACTGTAGTGGAGTTCCAACATCCATTTCTTCTCCAAGGTTCCCAACATCATGATGTCAGACGTCATGAGCGCGCGCGCGCGCACACATACACGCCATCAAGGCCTTAATACGGAAAGCAGTACGTGCCCCCGAACGCAGTCACGCAATAAAACCTCAGCCAACCTCTCGCTAACCTCACCCGAACACTCAAGGCAGTGCATTGATTTTACAGAAATTTATTCCCAAACACCTCCGGCCACCGTTCGCCCACGTGTCATCGACATCTTCGATGCACTTTTCACCACCTTTTTCTTCCGCACCGCATATAAATCGCGAATTGAAACAGCCCACACACACACACACCCATCCGCGAGTTGCATCTTTGTATTGCTTGCATTTATTTGCTGCACTTCAGGCACATCGGCTGTGCACAGCTTATCGTTGATACGATTACGGCGCACATTAAATCCCACACAACCATTCGACAGGGGGGGGGGGGGGGAAACAAGCACAATGGGCGAGCGGATGTTTTCCCCTTTTTGTTCCCCTTTTCTCGCTGTTAAGATGCCAACCAGAAACAAGGAAGTTCATGGGCGAACGTGGCATGCACTTCCACAGTATGTCGACAAATTTTCACTTTTCTTCACCAGCGTTCCACGCGGAACCGGGCTGGGCACAACAACATCCCCAAGAAACGTGTGCTGAAATGGATGTATCCAATGGTAATGGATGATACTTCCCCGGTTTCTTTCCGGGATTCATCAGCCTAATGTGTTTGATTCACTTTCGACCGTAATGAAGGGGTTTTTGTGTTGTTGTCAGAAAGGGTACTTTCGTCGGGTTGCAACGTGTGGCGGCAGTGGTCTTCAATATGGGTTCACTGAGATAAATATGAGTGGTATAGGACAGTTGGACACAGCATTATAAAATAAAAAAGAAAGAAAATATTAAATCAAAATCTAATAACATTTTAAGTAATTGAAAAAGTTACAACATTAAAATCGGAAAGCGACTTTGATAAATTAAGACAAAAAAATAGGTAACTCACAAGCAAACAATAGAAAGTAAATAAAAAAAACCCAACGTAAAAATAAAATTTAATATGAAAAAGATATAAAATTTAAACAAAAGCTATGGAAAAGAAACATACGCTTACGTAATAGCCTTATAAGACACACAAGAAGACAAGAGAATAAAATAAAGGAGAAGAAATATTAAACACAAAAAGAATAAAATATAATACAAAAACTCTATTTTGTAGTAAAAATTGGATTTATTTATTTACATTTCTAGATAAAAAATACAACACACACTATAAAAAATGCTGATTGCTCACAAGCTGAATCATTGTTTGACTTTCCGGATTACTCACCACTGCCTTAAATGATCCAACAGACCTATCCAATTACTTCAGCTCTAAGCCAACTCTCGTACGACAAGCGTTTTGTACTATCCAACCTCCGCGTTTTGTACCGTCCATCACCCACCACCACCACCACCACCGATCATCAATCCCGCAGAGAGTTGGGTTTCTGTTTGCCACCCTTGCCTCCAGAAGGAAGAAAAAAGTCTCATCATCAACAGCATCAATGGTGTACCGTTGTTTAATTAATTGAGGAAGCAAACTCTCGTACCACTCTGCTGCTGCTGCGCCTGTAGGTGCGTTTTGTGGAATTTCCGTACCAGCTGCTGCTGCTGCTGCTGCTGCTGCTGCTGCTGCTGCTGCACCAGAACGGAACAGAATTCCACACGTGTAGCGGGTGTGTGCCCTTCGGACAATGTGTGCAGAGAAAGTAGACAGACCCGCCGCACACATACACTTGCGCGCGAAATGCACATTTCTAGAACAATCAGTGTAAACATCGTGAACTCCCGCGAGAAGAGTCGCGGTTAGTTCGCGATTGGTGCCAACGCGGTGGGCGGATGATTGAGATTTGAATTTAACGTGCGCACGAATGCACACGCTAATGCAGTTTTGTGGGGGGAAGGCGTGGATACGCAGCTCGGTCTGCCGGAGTGCTTGCGGAATGCGCGATCTTTCGGGTATGTAAGATGGGTGGTGAAAGCTAGGTCCGGTTGACTGTTTTTTGGATTTGGAGACTGTTTTGATGCGGGCTTCTCGGGGTTATGATGAGGGGTTTGATACTATGATTTCTCGTGAAGAAATTTTTTTTTTTTAAATCTAAAGAGCTAATATTTTTATAAAAAAAAAGATAATATTTAGTACGAGAACCGTTAAACCGTTTATTCAGCTTAAGAGGAAAATTGAAAATAGGAAGAAACAAACTTAAGAAACAAGACAACAGAAAATCGAGAAAATCAAAAGTGCCAACCAAACATACAAAAAAATTAGGAACATGAAAAGTAAAGATATGAAAAATATTTAAACTTAAAATAAAATATATGACAAAATAAAAGTTGTCAACAAAAAATTTTAATTAAAACTAACGAAAAAAACAAGATCGATATAGCAAGACGTAATACACAAAAGAAACTTAAATCGAGAATGAAATAAAAAACAACCTGCAAAATGTTTTGGGTAAATTAAATTGGTAAAATTAATGAAAGTAAAAGAAATATAAGAAAATAAATGCAAAAAATCACAAACACTCACAATAATATGAAAAAGAGCGTATATAATGTATATGAGCTGAAATACTAAAAATAAAAAAAAATTAAATAAAAATTAATAATGTACTGAACGATTAGAAAAGACTTAATTATGATATTAGTTAATGTTGGATCTTCTTCTTTTTCTTTGGCCTAACAACAACCTCTTGAGTCTTGTCTGTCATTTCTAGCTTACTAGGCTTATTGATATCGTAAAGTTAGATAGACAGTCCTCACATTGGGGGAAAGGCCCAGATAGGATTTGAACCCCGGTCCTGCCGTATGAAAACCGGCGCCATTGTCGTCTATATCAACAGGTAGTCCAAGTTGTTGGACGTCTGTTGATCAACTGTTCGTTTTTTCGCGATTTGGGAGTCACAAAATTTTCAAACTTTTTTATGTTCAATGAAAATTTTCTAAGTATTTAAAAATAAATTATTATTATTATTATTATTATAAACCTACCCAACATGATTTTGAAAAATCGGCGCTTGTCGTTATAATTAAAATATAAATAAATACTAAACTTGGACAATACGGCGTCAAGCCGTCATACTGAAATTATAAATAAATAAATACTGATACTTGAAATCCTTGATTTATTTTAAGTTAGTTTATAGTATCAAAAATGATTGCACTGTTTACATAAATCACAATTCACTTTTAAACGTTGTCTTACAATACGTACACCTGATATGAAAATCTCAACCATTTTCAATTTACCTTCATCACCACCAAAAGCATTTGTGTCGATTTACTTCCTTCAGTTTATCACGACCGGCAACCACAACCAAAGCCGCAAAAGGATTATCCCACACCCGGGAAGAAGGAATCTTCGCTGGTTCTAGCTCAACAGCCCTCAACAGCCATCATCAGCCCCGGATACCATGGTAATAATAATTTCGCCAAATCGTTACCGCGACCTGTTGAAGAACCTGACACACGATTATCGTCATCGTCATTCTGCCAGCCAAAGCTCGGTTTCATTGCTCTCTTTTTCTTCTTTACTTTCGCCATTACCTTCACATGTTGAGCTGTCTTCTGGAAGACCCAAAAAAACACCCCCAGAAAACAAGCAACACACACCTCAAGCGCTTATTTAAGCGGCATCACATATGGATGTGGATCTAACTGTCCCACCACACCGGTTGCCGTTAAGCTGTTCGCTTTTCCGGCAAACGCAACGGATTTCGTGACCCACCTACGAACGGTTCTGGTCCGGTCGGTCCACCTCTAACTGGAGGAGGGCGCGCCCGACCGTTGCTTGTTTTTGGAGCGTTGGTAATTAAATCGATTATTTATTTTATTACTCATGTGGGTATTGCTGGGCGAAGCTCTTTTGTCGGTGTCGGTGACCTGAGGAATGCTGAACCGGAACCGCCTTTAAAGTTACGCTGCTAAAGTTTTTGTTTTTGTGAATTCGCCCATTTTTGTGCCATTTTTCCTGTTTTGTTTTAGCTGTTGGTTTGCTCAGCGTTTCGCATCTTCATATGGTAGAATGCCGAAGAGACAGAGCGTATCATCATAATCCATAAAAAAGCTTATCAAATGAGGCTACCTTTCTTTATAATTTATAATTGTTTTGCTTTGTTTTGTGCTAAATTGAAATCATATAAAGATGATTCTGATAAGAAAACGCTCTACGTAATATGAGAGTATCCTGGTCACGGCACCAACAACCGAAAATCGTATTTTGAACATCAAAGTACTTTATTTGTATCCATAAAGGTGTTTTATTCACCCTAAAATACGTGTATCATGGAAACAGGTTCATCGGAAACGCTCAAAAGAGGCATTCGGTAGATCGCTTTCAACAAGCAGTCTTGGCAACGTCTTTCCACCCAATTCAACATCCAACCAATTCCCGGCAGCTAGATATTATCTGCTCACATACACCATCTCCCATGGTTCCAATTTAGTAATGTGAGAAATTCAATTTTGTAATCTCGTGGGTAATTTCTTAACTTCAACTGCACGAAACACATAACCCCGGGTCGCCTCGCCTCGCCGCATCCTTTCGGTCGTGCTCGTTTGTGCACGTACGCAGCAGGACACATGGCAGCATGACGCACAATCATGGCCGAGATGGGACAAATTATATTCTCCACAATCGCACACCGTCCAAGGACATCACGCAATCGAATAATCGCATCTGCCTCGCACAAGCAGCTGCCAAGGGGATAACAAAGTTGCATAATGTTAAAATATACAAACATACACTACCTCCCAGCGTGCACGCAATCAACGGGGAGTTGCCAAGGCGAGTTGTACGGCAAGGCGGAAGGAGGAGGGTGAGCTTAAATGATATCATTACTTCTTGTGTTCATGGGCAACAAAGAGACAATTAGTATGACGTCCTTAGGAAAGGTTTATTTTTTTAAAGTATTTAAGACGGAACAATGTTGTTAAATACAGTTTTAATGGATATACTTAATAATTTTAGAGTAAATTGAAGAGAAAATGAGAGAGAAAAGAGATGGAATAGTCGGATACTGCTCAATAGAAAAAGTTTTTTTTCCTAGGCTTTTCGTGACGTTCGCCAGAGGGTGCTGTTTTAATTTAAGTAAGCCATAAGCCACTTAGTAAGTAAGCAGTCCCGCTTAGAGATTTAGGTCTTGGTTAAGTAGATTTAGATTTAGCACTTAGAATAAACCGCTAGACATCACATTGTCCTTTATATATAAATTTTTTAAGACTGCATCCAACCATGTACTAAAAACAAACCTTTGACTTATTTTGCATAACGACCTGTTACGTCATACCAATTTGGACTAGATTTAGTAAAACGTAGGACTGACTATCGTGCTGCGGGTAAAAGTATGTCACAGAAAGTCAGAAATGGCAGGCCGAGATGTTTCGAGGTTGTAGTGCCACAGAATAATCTCCCAACTAAACATGACATAGCCCTTATTCTGGACATGGTAGAATCTATTTGAGATCTCTTTAGAGAATATCTTTAAAAACACTGCATCAAGGCTTGCTCCAACACGAAGTCCTATGCTTATTTCACATAATGAGCTACTGATTCATTATACTACTTAATGACTTACTAAGCTTATACCTTCCATATTCCAGGAAATTCTGGACACAGGGAGATGTCATTTAATTTAGTGGAGATTTATTCGAGCACATTGCATTAAGGCTTGTGCTTGATCTTCAAGGTCGTCCCTGACTTATGTTTACTTTATGGGACAATATTCTGTACGTAGGAAAAATTTCATTAAACCTAATAGATTTTCTTCAATAACTCTAATTGAAATCATGTACTAAAAATGAAACCAATGTCACATTTAAAAAAAAAGTACCAAATGGAAGACAATCCTCTGCGCTCTCTAAGTGCATACCATCCTCAAGCACTACACGCCAAGGAAAGGATTCAAAATAATTGCTGAAACAGCAAAACGTAAGGGCGCGCACTACTGTCATCGCAAAACCTAAGCTGCATGCAGCATCCCGCGCGCCAGGGTGCGATTGTTTTCCAGATACAATATCGCTGAAGTAACTGCAAGCGTCCAAAACGTTTCGCAAAGGGAACAGAAACACACTTCAGCACTCGCTTTGCTGCAGGCCAGAACAACTACCAACAGATGAAGGCAAACAGACTTTAAACGCAACACCGAACCGAAAATCTAGGTCACCGTACTCCGGGGGTTCTTTACCGGGGGGGTTGCAATTTAGTTTCCGAACCCAATCCGAGCTCCATTTTCTCGGGACTGTCACAAATGGGGAAGAATTTTTTTTTTTAATGCAAAAGAGTAAAGTAAAGAAAGAGTTGCCAACGACCAACCGACGTGCATCATAGATATGGGTAAAATATTCGTGCAGCCAGCATCCGAAAACGATAGTGCCGTTGGCCACCCGGAGCAGCAGCAGCTACATCAGCTGTTAGGGAATGCATTTGCATATGCCACTTTGGCAGCAGAAGATACGGCCAGTTCGTGACAGCGTGTCGTGTAAGGATTTTTTGGTTTTGCCGTTGTAAAATACTTTGTTTCATCGAATGTATTGAGGCTGCCATTACCGTTTTTCTCCCAATTTGAGAGCATAGGATTTGAGAGCATAGTATGCTTCGTGTCTCAGAACCGATGAGTATAACAGTTTTAGTACTCGGAATTTTATGAACAATAATCACAAAACTGACCCTTCCCGCGCTGTTTGTGCACTCAATAAATCTAAATCTACCGCTTAAAGTTGGCAATATAAAGCACACTTTTAACGACGTGTCGCACATGTCTGGTGAATTTTTCATGAACATAACAGCCCCATGACCATGGTGGTGGTTTCGACCACCAAGGAGAAATTGCACTCATATGCACATCTCCCGGCTGGCGGGCTGGCTGGCTGGTCGGTGTTGGGTAAACAAACCAGCGAAGCGACACATTCCGCGTGGTACAACGAGGACCAACAAAAAAAAGGCGTGAAAAGCGTCCTGCTAACATGTTACAGCTTCTATCGAATGCAAGTCATGGCTCGTATATCGTCCCACACCGGGAACCAACGCTTTTCCGGGCAACGTTTTAAAGGAGGTCCCGCTTGGCACAAACACACAACAGCACAGCAAACAAGAGCACCAACCCAAAGGCCTTGGGATTTTCCAGTGGCGAGCGGCGCAATTAGAAAACGATCGCCCTTTGGCCAGTTGGCGAACGTGGCATCGTCGTCGCGCCCGGTTGTGCCGTTTTTTCCCCATAGCCAACCAGCAGCGGCTTGTTTAGAGATAGAATTTATGGTGTGTGCGATATGGAACGTTTTACATATTCATTGGTCGCAATCAGCAAAAGCGGTTGGCGCTGGAAAACACACACACAAGCGGCAGCGAAAGAATAACGGTGGCTAATGAAGCCTCTAATAAAATCATTGGCTCGATTTCTAGTGACGTGCACGAGCAATGGGAGTTGTGTGATGCGAGCAAAAAACGCTGGGAAAGTCCTATTTTAAAGGGAAATTTTTATTTGAGCGCGTTTAGTGGTGCCGATGGGCAAAATGAGATAAAGGTCCAGGGAATAGTAAATAAGAAGTGAAATTTGCATTTCCATTACGTTCTACCGGACTATCTAGAAATGCAAAGCATCAGGAGACTAGCGTGTCTAGGTACTTTAGTGTTTTTAGTACAGGTTTTAGTACAACAAGATTTTTTCTCAAGTAATGGACATATATATATTGTATTTTATTTTTTTCTGATGTTGTGTTAAAATATTGCAACAATCAACTGGCTGACAGCTATCTAATCTGTTTTTAGTACTGACCTATTAGAGCTGTCAATAAGACCAACGAAATAGTAAGGTAAGTAATCTACACATAGTTAGAACTACCACGTAAGCTAGCAAACAACCTTCAGTTCTCTTCGTTCAGTTCAGTTCAGCTCAGTTCAGTTCGTGCCGTAGTTTAAATTAGATCAAATTCAACTCAAGGGATGACACTTGCAGTTACACCCATGGAAGTCCACCGAACCGTCTTCTATCGTGCAGCAAAAGACGCGCCCAGGTCTCGCTCACATTAACTTATTTCATTTATCAATTATGCAACATCAATTTTTCATACGCCACGACAGGCGGGCGGTGCATAATTTCAGATCATTTGTTTTCATCAGCCCACACATGTGCTGTCGCGCGTGCTGCTAGGGAAACTAGTGCAGATCCGTCAATCTTTCACCGTTCATCGCCACAGACACACGGCCCACAAGGGGAAGAAAAGTGCCTGTTGCGAGTATGACGAAGCATAATATAAGTATGAATGATACGTGTGTTGGTGCATTGTTTTGTAAAATGTATGCAACAGCACGACCACCGACAGCCGGATATTGCACGCACGCAGGTGATCTGAAGCTCAAGCTGTCCAAAAAGAGGCAGGATCTGCATGGTGGTATCATGGTAAACACGGAACACAACATTGCAAGACCTGTGAAATTGGATAAACTTTTCAAAATTCAATTTAAACTGAATCCTTTGCTATGAGGGAACATCCTCACAGCAAGCAAGTCAACATGCTACTCAGGAAACTTTAAACAACCTGTCATCTTGGTGGTCGTGTGTGCTACTTCAACGTCACACGATCCATCCGCCATTCTAGGCGCACACGCATATCTAGCACATCGGACAAAAGCGACAATAAATTACAGGAAGACTAGCTCGTTGGCGTTAGCGGGATGTTCCCTACTGACACAGTTAGCGAGGCAACTGCGCTAACCATTTCTCTCTCGTTCGCTAACTTCGCCGGCCAAGCAATTACCGAGGACCCCCAGCAATAGACATATCTACGCTCCCTACTTCTGGCGAGGGGAACTGGTTTGCTCCATTGTCACGCAACTCTAGAGTGTAACAGCATGGGCTCCAGGCGCTTCCTGACCGCTCGCATTGACCCACAATAGCAGGGAGTGTGTTGTAGATAGCGAAGTATCAAGGAGACCAGCTCACCATCTCCAGTGTGTGCGTGTGTGTGTGTCCGGTGTCTACCAGAGCGACAAGCTACAACGCCTCACTGTCCACTTTCTCCCGCAGGACGCACAACAAAAGCTACCAACCTTCTGCCGGTCGGCCCAGTGTCAAGATCAAGGATTTGCTCGATAAAATGAAATTATGATTCATTATGCAAATATGTTTATCGACCGTACCACACGCCATACACTGTTCCACTCTCGGTACGGAGATGCCTCCGCAGGCGGGGCTTTAAAACATGCTACAAAGTCTTCTGCTCTACCGGTTGACCGTCGTCGACGGGTGACTAATCGGTAGCCGAGCTTTATGTGACACAGATTTGCCGACACACCCAGGCTGGAACCGCCTGCTAACGGTTCGTCCCATCCTCGGCAAAATGATTAATCGTTCATCGACAAAGTGACACCGATGATCAAACCGATTGACAGCTGATTAGCATAGATAGGGGTGTGCAGCATCATCAGCATCCATATCGTCGTCAGCAACATTATTATATCACATAGCCGGGGCGGTTTGTTGCTAAAAACGTTGCTCCAAACGAGTTTCATTAACGATCGGACGAGAAAATGAAGACATTGGCAATAAATTCTGATGTGCTCTACTTAAATACTTAATTATTAGAGCAACAGTTTATATTGAAGTTAATAGAGGTAACGTTTGAATGATATATTCTTTTTTAGATTTTTGCTGCCGGGCAATGTATGCAATTGGAGCAATATGGCGAGACCTTTCCTATAGAATTTTAATAAAAATATATGCAATTGAGTTTTATAAAACATCTGTGGCAAGTCCTAACGACCTTAAGACAATCTGATCTGATCTGACCTGATATGATAAAATTCTATTACAATATCATAATACTTCCATAAAGCATTCCCTCACATGATCACTTCGCCTGCAAGTATGCAATTATTCCTTTATACTAATGTTTTGAATACTTCGAAGCGATTTGTTTACTCAATGAATAAGCAAAATTATAATTTTTTTTAAACATATGCCAATTGACTCGTGAAGTATAATGAACTTACTTAAAATTCCTCAACCAAGTTAGGTAAAAAAATGAATTGAATACAGATAAACAATCTAAGTGATCTTTTGTATGTTTCTACCAAACGTCACATGACTACTTGACAATTACATTTCATTAGTACAGGGTAAACGAAATCCCACACACTTCTTCCCTAGCACTACAACCTTGAAAGGTCTCGGCCTGTTATTTCTATCTGTCTGTGACTTGCTTTTACCCGTAGTAGTAAAGTAGTCAACCCTGCGTACGAGGAGACAGGCGGTCTGGATGGGATTTGAACTCCGATCCTGCCGTGTGTAGGCCGTTATTGCTTAGACCACCAGGTACCGCCCCAGGCACTACACTGCCTAAAAACTGTTAGTATTAATGTACAATAAATAGACAGTCGCAATGTCCAATTCCAAATTAAGATTAATGAATTGCATCATTTTAAAGACAAACGCACATAGTAACGATCAATAAAAAAATAAGTTATGTTAAGTTAAATACTAGAACGACAAAGCCACTCTACCACAGTAAATGTTTTTCAACTTTTTTGCTTCCTCACAAAATATAATTACACTTTCCAGTGCAAAAAAGTTTGCTAAGTTACTTTAAGTAAAAAAAAATTCAAAGCGAATGAAACTATCAATAAAACTCAAGTAAAGAACACCTACGGAAAGGCGTAGTACAGGACTACCATTCAATCTTCGATCAAACGACGTGGATAAGAAATTCCCCCGATGAAAAGTTACATTAAAAGTTTTACACTATTTCCATCGTTTTTCCACCCCTACTGCCGACCGAAGAGTGCGATTTGAATTACGATTCCAAGTGGGACACACAAACTAAGCTTGAAAAAAATAACGAGAAGAATAAAGTTAACCGAGGGCCGATCGTTACATTCGTTCCACCACTACTATCTGCTGATAGTGGTATACGGTAGAATGTAGCACACTCCTGCTGTGACAACTGCGACGAATGTTCGGCGAATGAAACGGAAAGGATTAAAGGACAAAAAAAAAGAAAGTACAAACTGGTTAAAACACATGGTGGCACATGGTGTAAAATGAGTACTAGAAAAGAAGGAAAGCTATTCCCTGTTGGTTGGTATAGGAGAATCCTGGCACTAGAATGCCATTCCTTTTAACGTTTCGATTTTGGCCCGTACCAGCCACCGGATGGCTCTCTAGTCAGCCAGAACGAACACTAGGGACGCTTTTGTTTACTGACGCTTTTCAAGGACTTTTCCGTGCGTATATAAGAGAGCTCGGTGAAACACTCCTCCAACGTCCCACAGCTTCCTGCGCATTGATCATCCACCAAAAAGGGTTGACCTCTTTTCGGAACAGTGCCAGTGCCTGACCCAGTTCGCTTACAGGAAGTCGAGTTTCGATTTGCAACCCTGCAAGCAGCTATCTATCATACAACTCGCTTCTCAGATCCTTCCGCTAATGGCACTATGGTGTTTGTGTGTGTGTGTGTTTGGGTTGATGCCTCTAGCTGTAGTAGTACCATTACCCACTGTACATAGTCGGTACATAGGGCATGGGTTTTGGTACAGTTAAATAGGACAACCTAGCAGCAGCACCACCAGCAGCAGCAGACAGAAGTGCATCGTTAGTGGAGCGGACATTGAGCTTCGCTGTATGAAGGTGCAAGGATGAATCCGTGGCTCCGGATTCATGGGAGCGAGCGAGACAAACCGAGCTTAAAAGTGAACCGGAATGAAGTTCTTTGTTCCCATTTCCCATCGGGTTCACATCGGGCATGGGAAGTAAAATCACACCAACACAAACACACGGAAAACCGTGCCAAAGCCAATCCGCTCTCTCTCTCGCTATCAGGACGAGCTCCATTGCGATGTTGCAACTGCAACGATGCAACAAACAGCAGCTCAATCGGAGGGGGGGGGGGGAGTCAGGACTCACCATTCTGCAACAACTTGTTCGAGTAGTTCCCGAGTAGCCCATACAGTACATTTCAAGGAAGCAAGCTTAAGGATTCTTACATCAAATAAAATGCTTTGTTAGACAGTACGCAACCATAGAAAGAACAGGGTACCTGGAATACCTGCCATTTTGTAAGACCTTATATAGAGTAAAACGAACAAAATCTACAATCATCAAACAAATGAAGCACAGTTACGAAAGGATCGCATTTCGTAGAATCCATTTGCTTTGCTATACATATCACCAAACGTAACAATAGCACTGTAAAACATGCTTCAGGGGTGAGCTGGGCCCCGTAGCTGTTCACATTTTATATGGCGCTCCGTGTCTTTACGTTCCAGGAACCTGCATTACTCTACATTTGTTTCTCTCGGAAATAATCAAAGCCATTACGACTCGCGACATGATTTACCTGTCAGCATTAACTGCGTCGCTACTCTTGGTGCAGGTCTTGGTTCTTTTTTCTTCGCTATAAATCTGTAAAGGTACAATGGAAAATTGAAAAGCATCATTAGAAGGGTCTGTAAAATTGGTAGTAAAATGAGCTACTACCTAAGAGCCTGAGGAATGAGGACTAAGCTACGCCTGAAAGTATGCAAAAATGAGTTTTATATCAATTTTCATGATCTTGAAAGCACTGATGAGACAGCATTGAATTGTTTACGGTCCTCACACTAAAAAATCTAAAAACCTTATAAAAACACTTGTAATTTACTGCTTTGGGGCGGTCTGGTGGCCGAGGCGAGAGCGGCGTCAGTCGTCACACGGCAGGACTGGGGTTCAAATCTCATAAAGCCCGCCTCCCTGTACACAGGGCGAACTACCTTGCTAGTTCAAGTCACATAAAGGCAGAAATGGCAGGCCGAGAGTCCTCTCGAGGTTGTAGTGCCAATGAAGAATGTTTTCGTCATCATTGGAGCTCAACACAGCTCCACTGCTAAAATTCTACGCTTTTCATGTTGACCTGCTTTACTCTGTCGTTTGAGTAATACGCTTGATTGCCTAAAATAAATAAATGATCTACCAATGCAACCAAGAGCAAAAAAAAATCTAGCGATCTCTCTACTTCCTGCCACTTTAAAGTACACATTACACATGCACCACAACACCGTGTGTCCAAACGACGCTCTGATGCCGTCCGGCGTGTGTAAATGCGTTTCCCATTAGACAGGAATCTCAAGTGTAAATATGTATCTTGCTCCGTTGCCAATGTTTACGACGGTGGGTTCTTAAGCTAGAAAGACACCTTACCCGGTCGGTCGGTCGGTCGGCGGTTTACCCACACCGAGAGTCATCTTCGAGCGGGAAGCTGCGGGAAAGGTAGGTGTCTTCCGGATGGATGATGAGATGCTCATCTCTTGGTGAGGGATAGTTGGGTTCTATTTATACAAACACATGGACCAACTGTGTCACGCGGTGAGCAGCATTTCAAATTCCTTTTATTAGTAGTAAGTGGTTGAAAAATATTTTTATTTGCGGCTCTAGAACATATCGTTAAAACACCTAAATAAACTGGGAAGGTTTATGCGAGGTTATTGAATTCTTTGTTTGTTTACTGCTCTCAACGCCCTACATTAGCTTCCCCATCAAACCTATTGCCATCTTCCTACGATTAGATCTCGAGTGCGGATTGAGTTCGTTCTCAAATGCGCATAAAATTGAATGGAGATCCGTGTCTGCTTGATTCAAACCAACCGGGGTCAGTGACCAGTTGTAATTTGGTGTAACCGGGAAAGCGGGAAATACTGAAGGACACAAGGCGACACAAAGTGAACGATTCATCAGAGAGATCGCGCTGTTGATATGGGTTTCAACCGTAAAAAAAAACACTGGAAACCATCCATGACCGGGACTTACACCGGACATTGACTCTCGTAAAACGCGTCACACCCAACTCCTTCACACTAGTTCTTCGGACATTTGAGACAGTGCAACCCGGGGGGGAGTTGATGAAATTGTGTTGCTAATGGTGACAATGAAACGCTTCCATTCCAGAGCCGGTAGAATCCTTGTCACTCAAACCCTTCGGGCGGATAGGAACCACACCTTGGAGCTTCTAGGGTATGGAGCACCATGACAACAACCCTAGTCCCAAGTCTAGTACACACACCTCCATCGGCCCAGAACCTATTCCCTTCGGGTAAGGTAGAAGAAACAAAGAACCACCACACTGTCCGATATCGATCGAAAAGAAGCCCCAAACGGACCGGACCTACCTTATCCAACTGTTCTGTTGGGATAGGTCGTGGCACAAAGCATCACCGAGCCAACTCTCAGTGCGCGGTGGTTCACCTCGTAGCCAATAATGCAGCGCCCCAACTCGATTGCACAGTTGGAAATTGCCAGACGGCAATAAATATCCGCCCCGGAAGCATGGCAAGGCTTAAACACCCACTGACCCAGCATTCCGTGTGGAGGACGTGAAAAATCTACTACAACAAGGCGACGCAGTCCCCCCCCACCTTGAGCCGTCGGAAGGAAGTGTCAAAACGATAAAAAGAAGCGTTGTTGCTAAAATCAACCCAGGCCAGACTGCTGCTCACCACACACAGCCCGAGTTCCTCTGGTTCCCCAAATTAACTACTCACATCTTGCGTTGCATGAATTTCTGCAGAATCGGGATTTTTTGTGCCTCTCCCCCCCAGAATCAGTCCCGAGCCAACGTAAAGGGTTTTCCTGCAATTTTCCATTAGGTTTCCACCTCGATTCCGAGACCGAACCTCAATGCATCCCACACCCACCGGCAGCAGTGCAAGTGGTGAGAAAATTTCTTTGTCTGATAGCAGGTGGATGAAGCAAACGACGACCAGGATGAATGTCTGGTTGCCAACACTGTGTGCCTTCAGGATTCTGCGACTAGTACCGAACATCGCCACCCGTGGCCGTCTGGCTCGTTGTCGCTTAACCTTAACCTCTTCACCGACAGCCCTACTGGGCAGGTCGTTAGCTCCGGTACCTAGTTTTGCAGCACGCTCGGGACATCCGGTACGCTCGGGACACCAGCAACCCGTAGCTCATTTTCCGTCCAAACCGACTTCGCGAAGTTTGTGCAGACGGAAGAGTTTTCCTTCCTTCGGTTTTTATGGTCATCCCTTTTTCTTCTGTTCGCGGAAACACAGGTTCATCGTCATCTCGTGCGCCATGTGCGCACTCGACTGGCGCTATTTCCGCTTCCCCCCCCCCCCAAATGGCATAAATTTTGTTCACTTCTTTCCATTTTTTTTTTTCGGTTACGGTACGAGATGGATTTTCCACCAGAGACGAATCGAATGCATCTGGCGGTACAGTTTGTTGATTGTGGGAGCGGGAGAAAACGTGGGAGTGTTCGGATGATGTATTCTGGAAGAGCAAGGAAAACTTATCTCTTGCAGCAAGTCTGCGGAACCGTACGGATCATGCAAGGCACAAGTCCTGCCAGACAGACGGGAATGGCATGCACAGACTTCAATTATTCAACTACATGTTGTCAGGTGTGTGGATGAGCGTAATTTAATTTAAAGAATTTGTAAGCATTCTTCGACAGCGTCGTGAAGCGTGACGATTAATGTTCAATAGATTACTTGCACCGGGCGGTTTGAACATCATTCGCATACAGTAATAAGATTTTTAGAATCAGTTTATGGCAATTCAAGACTTGAAGTGAATTATTTAACTAGTAATCGTGCGCGAAGGAAGGATTTAGATTCGTGAGAAATTACATACTTTTGGCGTCACAAGTCTTTCGTGATGGATGGAAACGCCTAAGAGGTATGCAATGGACGTTTTAATAGCTAGAATTACAATGAAAACTACTACATACCGGAGTCCTCGTATTTCGTAAATATTCGGGGGAAATAGTGTCGATAAATTTCTCATTGCAGCCCACCGTCAGATAAAACAAGTGCTATTGCATACTTTCCGGCGCTTATAGCACCAGATACAACAGAACAGAACTATACCCTAGCCAGCAGTCCATTTACGTTGAAATACTTGAATAAACACAGAAAGTGTTTCCCTCCCTATTTCCTCAACAGTATAATCTCCCAATCCATTCCACCAAACTTTGTTAAGTCTTTAACACAAACCAATTAAACTACTTTCATAAATCTGCATTTTTTTTCCCATCCGAATCACAACAGTGTTGCCGATAGTCAATTTGCCTTTATTCCTACTCCATCCACAATCGAACGCTCTATTTGGAGTAGGACCGCCAGCTTCGCTTCTCCTATCCCTCCTTTCCCTCTATCCAAACTATCTGCAATTCCGCAAAGTCAAACAGTGTAGAAGAAGGTATGCAATTCCGCAGCAAAAGCAAGGAAGCGAAATTCATTGCACTTACCCAAGCTAAAAGAAGCAAATCGCTACAAAAGCACAACATTCGGCCAAAATGGATCGGTCTGGCAAGTTGGCGTTGGATATGGGTTCGGGTAAAAGTTTTGCTTCATTTTACCCGTTTCTTATCACTCGCTCGCCTCTCCTACGGCTCAATCTATTTGAAAAATAACGGTTTGGTTTATGTATTTTTTTTTGTCTGCATCGACAAAACTTTCAACGAGACAGTGTCATGGGAGCAGAATTTAAAGCAGCACTCGCTGCTTTCCCATTGCTTTGGGTGAACTTTTTGCGTGTGTTTTTCCGTACCGTCTTGCCGATGGCTTACTGGTACCCCTCTTCTTAGCAACATTCATTTCGACTAAAGTTCACAAATCGGGTTCTCCTTTTGGCTCCACTCGGTGTGTCCAGCATCAACACTGAGACGTTGAGGGCGATGATGGCATTAGAACGGCAAACACAAGGCGACGTCTACTGCATCGTAGACGGTGGTGGTGGTGTATTCATTCCGCACAATTTCCTCCCGACAATGGTACGCGCGCGAAAGCATTGCGCAGGCAGGATTTAAGAAATTCTAAGAAACCAGGTCTCGCACAACACACATCCATCATGTCAACTTCTACATTGGGGTAGGTTATATAGCGATACAAGGGAACAGATTCAACCCTCCTCGCCCTCGACGGAAATGGTTCAAAACGTCTCCATTTCATACGTCTACCACCTTGTTGTGCTGTTGATTGGAAACAGTTTTCGTAAGCTGCGTCTCGGCGGATCTTTTTTCACAGGCAAATGGTCTGTGTCTTGTGAAAGGACGCTTTCACAAAGCACTCCACAACACAGCGCTCTTTTCGTCTAATGTTTCTATTTTCTCGTCCTTCGAAAACCATTGCACTTTATTAAAGTCCGTGTCACCCAATCAGAAAATTTAATAAAAAAGAATGCTGGCCCTTGATGCTGTTGTGTAGGGGTGAGCAACCTGCAGCAGAAGAAGGAATCGATTTTTTTGTTTGTATATAAAATTTCACTGATAACCATTAATGTTACTAGTTCAATAAACGGCACAGTATTTTTTACATTATTAATTATTTCGGGTTGTAGCTCGATACTCGCAAAGTTACTCCAGATCTAAGTTTACTGATGACTTGTGCTAACTGAACAATAATAGAAAATTAGTATAATGAAAACTACCGCAAATGGTTCAGAATTTAAAATTAGTATGTTTTTTTTTCGATGGCCGAGACGATTACGGCACCGGTCTTCTGACCGGGGTTCTAATTCCATCCAGACCGCCTCCCCGTATGCAGAGCTGACTGCTTTGCTACGAGAAAATTCAAGTCACCCAAGGCCATAAATGACAAGCCGCGAAACCTTTAGAGGTTGCAGTATACAGGTATACGCCTAAATGTATGCAATCCGCAGTACTCGTTGCGAAAGCTTCACAGTGTGTTTTCAAAGTGGTCAAAGATGGTCGAATAAAATCGAATGAAATATTGCTTATTATTCGATTAGAACCCACTCTTGACCACCTATCCTGACCATTCATTTTGGCTTACAGGAGCTACATATTAATTTTTGGTTGCGCTAGGGGTGGCCAATCAGACTTATAACATACACGGCGTTCCCGGACGGTAACGAAACATTGATTCGATGCATACTTGTTACCTGGCATAGATATTCGGATAAGGAGGAAAAATAAGAATATCAGCATTTCAAATCACTTGTTACAATCTACATTATCATGCTCTACACGCTGTCTAGTAACAGTATTAACGAACAATGCACAATGTTTACATTAAAAAATTTTTTACCACATGGAAATCACACTGTACTGCTACAAAAATGATAGGTCACAGTGCTGCACACAAATGATTCTAGGGGGGGCCTTCTCGAGTCTTTTACCCATAATCCTTTTATCAGGTTTCAACAGGCTGAGCACCCCTGCCTAAGTCCCTTTAAGAGGAAAAGACGGATACTTGCCCTGCTATTGTACACAAGCTCTTCTCTTCTGGATGACGTTGAAATGCATTTGATTGCCCATTACCCTTCGTCTTTTTTTATTCTATTAACAAAGAAATACTGGACCCGTGACGTACCAGAGAGTAAGACATATTTAAAAACATAAAAAGGAAAAATAAATATGATATATGTCATATATTTGTATTTTGTACCTTGAATAAAATTACTGATTATTAAAATGTTTTAATGAAAATCATCCATTTCTCTCGTCTTTAGTACACCTTAAACATCCTAATCCTTCAACCTACACACAATGTTTATCTTAATCCCTGCGCCATGACACAGCACATGGTACATCCTTCAAAGACCTAAACAACCGACCAATCACTGGATCCATGACCTAGCGTCTGCACTTCTCGTAGCTAGCTAGAACACGGGCACACAAATTGGATTAATGCAGCACGTGTCACGTTCCGTATTGGCTTTGTCGCATCTTCCGGCAAAAGGCAAAGATGATACCTTTAACCCGGGCTGGGATCGAAACCAATCGAAGAATAATACACCGCTGTGCAATTGGTCGCCATACATTCCCACACTCCCGTACGTACGATTCGTAAGACGCGCAACCAAATCAAATGATGGCACCGAAGAAGTTCGAAGCACTTTTACACCAAAAAGCTCAGCTGCACCGAAGTGTGAAGATGCATGGCATTAGACCAATCGTGCCAGTGTGCCGGGAAAAGAAAATAAAAAGCCATCGAATAGGATGTTGGCAATAAAAAGGTGATATTGCATTACCATTGCCTTACATTTGCCGGATGTCGGATATGTGCCGATGCAACTGTGGCTCGTGGATGAAGTTTTACAAAAAAGTTTGCTATCTGGCATGGATAGAAACGGTCCTTAGATTAAAGCTTTCAAAATACGTACAGTTAAATCCTGTACACTCCTAGTTGAATATTAAATTGAGCATATACGTTTGAGCTTGGTTTGAGCAATGGTTTAATGCTACCCCAGCATGCACAGAAACGGAATATCGTGAGAATGTCGCCTACGATTGGAACTCTTTCCCGTGCACCGCTAAACCAAAGGAAGGACCCGATTAGAGTGTGCATGGAAATTCAGAAAACTTACTCCATTCGAGTTTTCCTGTGGCGAAAAGGCGAACGCCTGGCTAGACGCCTCCTTGGAGAGAAGTAATAAACATAATTTAAATTAGTTTAGTTATAATTTTATGACACGTACGTGTGCGACCTGCGGTGATGTGCGAGGCTGTGATTTGGAATCGGGGTGCGCCTGGGGGTGGCCATGAATTTTCACCACGAGCTGTTTCGTGGTTTGTGTGGTTAGCAACTTCGATTTTTATTGGTGCTCAGGGATAAGTGAAATGTAGGTCCCCCGGACGTAATCGGATCAGCCTGTTTTACCGAACTAAAACTATGCAAATCAAAACAAAGGGCTTTATCAAGTTAGAGTGTTCGATGATAAGGCGTAGGGTTCTTTATTAAAATTATAACAGTTTAATTAAATCGTGATTCTAGACTCTTTCAGACATTATTATTCTATTGCATAAAATGGAGCAGCTCATCAATCTATACGAAATAGAAAATAATTATCAAGATTATAGAAAACAATAAATAAGGCCATAGAAGAATAAAGAATATAAAATATAAAGATAGAAATACAAATACAAAATACAAATGTTAAATAGAAAGAGAGCAGAAATAGAAAATAAAATCAAGGTAGATTAAGGAATAAAATCAATTAAGTAAGAAAATAAAAAAATAAGTAAAAATAATTTACAAATACTCAGGAAACGAACAAAAAAAATAACATAAAAAACACCACAAACAAAACAATTAAATGAAAAAAAAGTCAAATAATTTGTACATAGACGATTAGAATAAATTAATTTAAATTAATGATTATATAGATTGAAATAACTACAAATAACTTAAGATAAAAAAATAATGCAAAAAGGAACATAGACAACAAAAAGAAAACTAAAAGCGATTCGATCGAGAAATTAAGAAAGAAAAAAAAATACAACATTTACGGAATTTTTTTACAATTCGCATCAAACTATATTCGGAAATTTGGAAAAAGTAAAACGAACTGAAATAATTAACGTAAATAATAACAATTGAATTTAAAAATTGGAGAAAATAAAATTAAAAATATACTTAAGAAACCGTAAAAATTGCTACATTATTCACAAAAAACTGCTTTTCATTTAAAACAATATACATCCACCCACAAAAAGGATAAAAAAGATTTGAAGATAATCCACCACAAAAAAGATAAATTAAAACAATAAAACAAAACACCGCTCGACCAATTATCGCTTGGCAAATGGTTCAAAACCCTGCAAAAACCTCGTAAAGCACCGACCGAGACCCGGGCGGCAATCAATCCGGTAATTAACTCGGGACCCCATAAAGAACATTAGTCGGTCCCATCAACAGCAACGCCACTTGACGGCAAGGACACGAACCGGCTGCGGGTTCACGTGCGTCCGCGCATCGCTGGCGTCCGATGACACACAGAACGGCTGCAGGTCGCTCAGTTGCTCTGTTTTATTTGCACCAGCCGCCCGACACACCATTGTTAATTGGTAACACCCAGCGAATGTCTGTGTGTGTGTGTGCGTTCGCTTTGCCAACAGACCAGACCAGGATGCATCATTCGGCATGCTTCCCCAAAGGATGCTCACACGAGGTCATGACCTGCAACACACTATTCTCGCCCTCCCAAGGGAAAAAGTGCAATGGGCCGATTGAAATGTTTCAATGATAAACGTCTTTGTCCAGCGTTGGGACGTCCGGGATCCTAACGTTTCGTGGATAGAATAAACAGTAAACCTGATGGAAAAGCGAATGGGTGTGAGACAACCAGAACGGACCGGAAAGCGGGCACCATTAAACATCGGGCAAAGTCGAGCCACTCGGTGGTAAAAACGATGCACTTCCGGTATTGTGCAGGGCAAAAACTCGACGGGGAGAAATGACGTCTGACTTTGTTTATTTGTTACGCGCGGCTTTCAAGTGCGAACGCTGTGTTTGGTGGTTGGGATTTGAGGAAGAGAGTCAGAGCGAGAGAGAGATCCATCTTTCACCGCCCGGAACGGTTGGTGGGAGCAATAATGCTGTGACCATTAATCATACTTTTCATTCAATTTCGTTCGGTGTGCGCATGAGAAAATCACCATTCGGGCGAAGGACAACACCACGGCATCGGGCATCGGGACTGGAATGGACACAGTTTCCGTGGCTGATGGAGTGCAATGCACTGTCTGGAGCAGTAACGATATGGTGGTTTTATTCGTTTTAAGTTGTTTTAATGTATCATCAACGGAGCACATGCTACACGGAGCGTACCGATAACTGGTGGGAGAGTTTTCTGGATGGTAGAAATATGGCTTTATGCGGAAGCCGTTTAAAGTTAATCCATGCAATGTAATCCGTATTTGGTTTAACAAAAGCAAAGAACTGCTCTTTTGGGTGCCTGCGCCTGAAAGTATGCAAATATTTTTTTTAATCATTAGTTTCATATGGATCTGTTTAGGACTAATCGAACCGTTATTGGAAAAATGGAAAAAAATTGTCAAACCACCTAATATTGTCATGAGTGACTAGGATAACTAATCTTACAATTTGTGATTGCATACTTTAAGGCGTTACAGTATGAAAGGCTCAAAAAATTGAGCAGTAAGCACGGTGTAAAATTGAATGAATTGTTAATGATATTATAATCTTATACATATAAATTTCTTTTATTCTCTGCTATCAATTTTATTGCAAGGATTATTCAAAATTAGCTCTATAGAAATTGCCTCAGAAGAACAAGAAATTTATATTAAATAAGCTACCTCTTTGAAGAGATCAATTTATTCGAAGAAAATAAATATTTGATTAACTTAAACATAAATTAATGTATTTAACTAGTTTTAGAGAGTTATTATTAGCAAATTAAAAATAATATAATAATATAACGACAACTACTACGGCTACCGAGTCAGGCCGTTCTTTAAGAATGAAAAGAATAATACTTATGTCTCCATTCTTCCAAAAATCTTTATCAATATGCCATGAAAATGACAAACTGAAACCATTTTGCATGTAGTTATAGTATGCTGTAACTACAGTAAATGATAGATTTTTGTAACACATTTTTAAACACTTTTTCCATACATTTAGTCGTAAAAAAGGCGAATTTTATGAATTTCCACAGAATTTTAACTATGTTTATAAAATTAAACTTTTTTCCCCTAATTTCTAAAACAAAATCTTTTGGACACCTCTGCTCTCATCCTCTCCTCAAGCCTAACTGAAACAAGCAACAATAATTAATTGCTTTTGTTGGCAGAAAAGCTGCAACAGCTTAAATCCGAAAGTGAACCATTTTTGACCCCTACACTGAGCACCTTTTCACTCAATTATTTAACCTTTTCTTTCTCAACTGCCCCAAAGCTAATTGGCGACAACAATCTTAAAATTGAAACCAATAAAGTAAAGCTGCTGCTACCCAACAATAGGAAGAAGAGTCGAAAACATAAATGAAACAATGAATATCACACACACACCGTCGTTCTTGGACGCCGCAGTAACAAACCGAAAATAAATCACCATCATTTACTGCGAAAAACAAAATCCGCGAAAAGGCTAACCGAAGCTAATTTTTTTATACCCCGAAAAAAAAACCCTTTCTATCCTTATTGTTCAAGTGGGGAAGACATTTTCTCTGTGCCAAGAGTTTCTTACGGAGCAGTAAGCAATCTATTCATCCCTGTCGCATGGGGTAGAGTGTTACCGACCCTGTTGGCAAAATTAATCTCAGACCCAATTAAATGAGCGGGATCATTTGTGCGACCTCCACAGCCTTTTTTTTTTGTTGTTTTTGCTTCACTCCACACGATACAGTGCGAATAGGTGGTGAAACGGGCATTTGAAACGCGTTTCTATCGTGAAAGGTTTATAAGGAGGTAGTCCAGAGCTGGAAGGTCGATGTAGTCCATTATGCATATTTTTTGATGAATTTAATTGCCATACTGTTTCAACTGCTTTCGCTTTTCATTCCACATCGTAACAATATTTTACCTTGATGACAGTTTTTTTTTTATTGGGGGGGAACGATTCCGTTATGGTTGCTTTCCAGAAATAATCGGGATCACTTACATCGGAACTATTTTATTGCTACTATGGTGGTTGGAATAACATTTCACACTTCAAGAAAAAGTATGTTGGATCATTCTATTATTCTTATGGAAAAATCTTTCTTACCGAAACAAAAACACCGAGCATCGTAAGTATGCTGGACTGAAATCACCATCATTAATCTTGTACCACCTTCATCATCCTTACTGGGGATGACCTGGTTGTGTTTTTGGGGAGGATTTTTTTTTTGAGCATGTTTTCAGCGCAGTTTTGTTTTTCAGTTACACCCCCCGAAGGAAAAGCCCCATAAACCTTACGTTAGCTTAGGAATGGCTTCCCAAGTGAGTAACGTTATAGTTTCCTTGGCACAACAAGACGCCCAGACGACGGCGCTTTTCGATGCAACGAGTAAACAAGCTAATAACAAAGCCTTCAAAAGGGTTATTTGCAACAACAAAAATGCGTCTTTAAAGAAGTTTTCTCATTCGGAATACATAATTTTAGGAAAACTTATCTAGAGCATCGAAAACGCCTAAATATATGTAATATGTTTGAAAATTACTCTCAAAAGTTCCTTACTTGCCTCTCGTTATAAGGGCCTTCGCCTAAAAGTATGCAAAGTAAAGGGTAACCTTTCCGATTCCACAACCATGTTGAAATGCTTAATGTTCCTCCGAAAGCAAGTGTATACTGTAAATAGTTTTATTTACATTAACCGCCCCTAAAGGCGTTCCCTTAGTCATACTTTCACCGTAGAGCGCACTCCTGCGTGACCAGTATGCATTAGCGAGACGTTGTTCCAAATTGTTCTTATTTAATTTGCTTTTCAAACGAACAGCGATAGGAAACAGAGCCACCAACAAGCAAGGGCAAACCTGATCGCTATAAATTAGTATAGCCGACACTCTCGATGGTGTTAAATGTAAGGCAACATTTTGAATGATATTCTACCTTATTGTAGTTGGAAGGAATGAAAATTTCAAAGTAAAACAGGTCCCCTTGACTGCATTTTTAATAATAACAAATATTAAAGGAAAAGGCTTTGTAATGCGAATTGCATACATTAAGGATGACAAAATTTACATTGAAGCTGTGCAAAGAGCTCTATTTCATTTCGTTTAGTTGATTTCCTGCGTAAAATAAAACAAAGAAAAAAGGCAAATGCATTCATGAAAGGCCATAAATATGCATTATTTATTCCATCCCATCATGCCGAACGTTGAGAGGATGGCTGTGATCGTTTTATTGCATTCGCTTTATTCGATACGAAGATGGATGATGGTAATCCAGTTACATGTAACGATGTTAGTTATTGCACACGGCATGCAAGCAACTACGGTGAACTTGAACGGGTTCGGTAAAATCACTTTAATCTTTAATCACTTTATTACTTAGTCTACCATTGAATAACATACCAAGTAAGCGTTAAACTGTAGAAGCTTTTTTCAGCCTCTTATTCGATAGGAAGGAAGCAGATAAAAATCAAAACCTTCAATTTCGTTCAATACCTTTTAACCTTGCTTTTCACGCATGTTATAATCATCCAAACAATGAGTTAAACGAAGGTTAAATAAATTAAGAAACTTTTGATTGTAAGCACCGTATGGCTTAAAAGCTTTTCTTGTTCACCTTCATCGCACTCATCGAAGCGTGTACACACAACAATGCACTGGTAAGCATAAATCAAAATCGGGTCATAAAAATGCAAACACCATTCCCATTTTTGCATTCCCTCCTCCACAACAGAGGCACAACAATCAACATCACATCCAACGGTTGAAACTATCGATTAAATCATCGATTAAATTCCAACCACACCGTACCCATTATTCATTCTCACGACACATTCGCACGTAATAAATGCGCCCACGGTAGGTAAAGGCGCGTGCAGTTCCGAGCGAGATTGAGATTTGCGCGTTTCGTTTGATTTCGATTTGCTTCTAGCGCGCGCAGACACACACACACACACAACAGACCCTCTCGCTGATCACTGTCGATCTCAGCTGACTATGGCTGTGCCTGACACAAACGGTGCATCTTGAATGCATAATGCCAGCCTACCTTCGGCACCCTTCCTTCCCATCGTCATCGGCTAATCGGCAACCACCCGCTTCCAAACGACTAATCGATGCATTTCCGTGTCATTGGCAGCATCCCGAACCGTTCCCGCGCGGGAGATGCTCCAGGGATGCAGCAGCAGCCACCACAGTAGGTGGTTGTAATAAAAGCACTAACAATACTGCGGGCTCCAATTGCACCTCAGTAACACTGCAACCGAATAGCAGCAGCAGCAGCAGTAACAACGGCGACAAGCGCTGCATTACAATCGACTGGACGATGGAATGGAACGGAAGGAAGCGAGAGAGCAAGAGGAAAAGATCCGAGGCATTGCGTAATGTAACTGCGGCAGAATGCATCTACGTTGTTTTGCTGCTACGCTTTTTGCTCGTCTTCTCAGATAGCGCAGTAACAGACGGTACCTTTTTCTGAGGGCGATGCGAAAAGTGCATGACCAAGTCTGTATAATTAAATATCGATATTTTATACTCTTGCTGAAGTACAGCATGGAATTATGTCTAAGCTCGGATTTAAAAGCTTTTTTAATTTATTTTACGATAAAAATAAATTAGCTGATATCTTAAGTGGTTTTTCATAATGTTTAAATGTGAATACAATTTTTTTTTAATTTTTAAATTGAGCCACTGTTTAAGGGGTTTTGGCTATTGATTATTATTATGTTTTATGTATGTCATTTATTGTTCGCCTTAAAAACTTATCAAAAACTCCCTTACAATCTAAATACCCTAATCTAACCTAGTATCTTAGCCTAATCCTAATTAACCTAATCTAACCTAGTAAGCCAGGTGAAGTGGGGAATGTGTTAGAGCCCGAGGAAAACATAGGGACGTACATTATGAGCGTTACTTAAACCTTAACGGGTCTCATACAAGGCCATCTTTATAAATGGCCTAACCTGGAGAGAATAGTAAAATCTTACGACATTGAGGGCCCAAAACTGGCAAGGAATTATCTCCCTGAATGTATGCAAAACCAAACTTGAATTTTCTGTTACTTTGTTACAAACTGTACAATAGACGGACATGGGTAGCAAACATGGAAAAACATTAAGGATAAAAAATATAGACATACTATCTACTACTACACGTACATAACCAGTTTTCATATTGAGGGCACTAATTATCAGAATAGCACAGACAGCATGCTTGCTGCACTATTGAGAGACTTAAAGGTATTACAGTTTTCAACCATATAATGGAACTTTTCAGTCGTTCAGGGGAATGTTTCAAATACACAATAGCTAAGTGCAATCTCGTTGTGAAACTTTTGCAAACATATAATGGAATCTTACATACAGTGAGGTCAATTTTTACAAGGCAACTATGGATGAAAGAAAATGAAAGTTTTATAAGAGAATTAAAGCAAAATTTCCAACCAATGTAATGTAAGCAAACGATTCAATGTCTTTATACAAATTTACAGTTTAATAGGATTGGACAAAACATTCGGTAGAAAAAAATCCACAGCTGATTGAAAAGTTCCATAGCCGCGTTGCAAATCTCTCTTCAGTGTATGCAAGATTCCACTATATGATTGCAAAGTTCCAACTAAACAGAGCCGTGCAATAAGGAGTTGTAGGAAATTTTATATATATTTTAGGCAACAAATAGGGATCAAAGCTGATAAAACAACATTGACCATTAACAGTATGGTCCTAAACGTTGCGCCATCTGTTGCAAATCAATCGAATAAACTGCACCTTCAAGTAGAAGAAAACATGATAAATTAGGTATAAAATTAAACAGCCTCACGTTTGGGAGGCATACTGTGTATAGTAGCATAATTTGCAAAAGCTAATAAGTATCCTTGGTAGCTCTACGAATATTTAATTGGTTGATAATTTATTAACTAATATCATATCAACTCCTTAGTTTCAGGAACGGTTTCATCACAATTTTTTTTAAATAAATAACCTCTACAGTGTTGACTCATATTTTAATTGTTTTGAATGATTTGAACAATGAAAATGTACAACATTACCACCCCGACAGCTCGTTTTCCTTTACACAATGTGACGACAGCTCCACAAACTCGATGGGAAATCCATTTTCTCGACGCAATTGCGCGCGCGTTTGATGAAAATTGTTGCGAGAGAGAGAGAGAGCGAGAGCGAGGTGAACCATCGCGAGCAAAATACAACCCCTCGACGAACCAGCCACCCCCCGAGGATGGGGAGAGCGTTCAAAGTTTGACAACACAAAACAGCTGGCAGCAGCAACCTGCCAACGATCCATTCAGAAAAACCACCCTCTACACAAACACCACTACACTGCAGCCCTTCTTACAACACCACTACCATTCGCTTCCGTAGCTTCGCGTACCGGCCACCAGAGGGCGTACTATTCTCTTCCTCGCACACACTCACACACGTTCTGTACCATTTTCCAACACGATCAAAGGGAAAAATCGATTGAAACGAGACGGCAACAATAATAATAACAAACGTACTGCGCAGCTTCGATAGTTTCCAGCGCTCTCTCTCTCTCTCGCGCTCGCTCCCGATTTTGATGGGCGGGAGGGGGGGGAGAGGAGAAGTCCTAAATTTCCACACATCAAACTACCACCGAAATCAGGTCCGGTCAATGTATGGCGTTGACATTCACACAGTTTTTCCTCCTCTCCCAGCTCTGGCACGAACCCACTCTAGTGTCCTCTGTGTGTGTGTGTGTGTTTTGATTTTTTTGAGGCCACCAGGAACAGAAGGGCACGAGACTCGCGCTGTGATTTGGGGTCGTTTTCCTTCTTTTTTTCCCTTTCCCTTTTCGCTTTTCGGCTTCATTTATATTTGTGCACGAGTGTGGGTAAGCATGGAAAATTGGCACACACCGACAGTACGGATGCTCTCAGTCGTCAGGGAGTGCATCCAGAAAAATGAGAACAAGGACTTTGGGTGACGACACTCTGCTGCTGCTGTTATCGTTTCTTTAATGTTTTTTTTTTTTTTTTTGAAATTATGCCATTTATGAGATTAAAATGCATAATTATTTTAAAAGCAGATTTTTTTATATCGAACCCCAAGAATCTATGGAGAACTCTAAGCTCAAACTCCATCGGTATTTCTGGAGAGTCAAGGCAAATGCCTTAAAATATTTTTTTTACCCAACCTTCTTCAAAAATTCATAACAACGCAGTTGCTAACCCTCTCGCAGGAGAGCTGCATATTAAATAGGTTCTCAGTTGACAAACATACGTCACTGTTACAGGCCTTTTACACGTCCCCTTTTTGTCATCAGGAAAAGCGAACACCATGTGGCTCGAAGGAGCCCACCACTTGCCAATTGAAAATCGCAACATAAACATTAGTGAATTGGTACGGCGCCCATGAACAAAAATATTTGCATAACGTGCCCACCAATATGAAAGACCATCGGGGTTTGCTTTTCCTTACGCTTCCTGCCCTTGGGAAGAGCGAAGAGAGATTTTCCTGGAATTGAAACCGAAACTTCAAACGTATTTCCACCTTTGTTCTGGAGAGCGATGGCGAGAGAGAGAGAGAGCTAACGGGGAGTGTTTTTCCGAAGAAAAGGTGGAAAATGTTTACAAACAAAAACATTTACAGCGTACGGGCGTACGAAAATTACGATTCGCTATGGCAATCATCCGATTCACGGGTTTTACGGCTTGTTAATGACAATGCGTACGTATGATTGCGAGAGATCCGGGAATTAATAGGCTGTATGAAAAGGTTGGGGAGAAAATGGAATTCGTAATGACAAGAAAAAGGAAACATAATTTTCCACGAAATGGTGTAACGATATCATTTACGATGCTTGCGCCTAAAAGTATGCAATTTATATCTTAAAGTCATACGCCGAGCTTAAAAAGGTAGTAAAACAAGCTCTTTAAACTAGGATTGCATACATTCAGGCGTTACTAACCAAAAACAACCAAACTTCATCGCAGTGTGCGTATGTCTGCAACACCTATGCCATCATTCTGCCACAAAAAGAAACCCCTTTGCGTTTCGGGAACAATCCGCTGTGATTAAATCTTTCCCCTAGCAGACATTTCATAAACGTCACTGTCCACCTTATCAGCAAACAGCAATCAAAACCAGCAAGCCACACATTTTGTCATTTATAATTCAACATCACCCATTACTTGCGAGTTTTCCACGGGCATGAAGCTTCATGGTGCTGAACTTGAGAACGCGTTCGAGGCTATCAGCGCCTGACACGTAGCAGCCTGGAGCACACGCCTGGTCGACCGACACGAGATTGACGATTAAACGTGACCCAACAAACAGTCCGTTGTAGGGTGGACAGAATAAGGCAGAGCGAAAGGAAGCATTAACCCGGGAACGAGCTATCCAGGAAATCGATCTGGCACACCAGAGGCACACCTCCTCCCCGGGGATGGATATTGATTTTTCCATCAGCATTTGTTGTGTTTGCCGGTGGTTTCCGCTCGAGCTCGATTGTGATTTCGAGCCCATGTTCATCACACAGCTGTGCTTGTGCACTTTCAGTGAATAGATGTTGCATGCATCTACTGTTTAACAGTATGATTCCTGGTGTACTTTGTACCAATCGACGGGACGCCATACATTGACTGCAGCCAGTGTCAATTTCCTTGATTTATGACGTACCAGCTGTCAGTTTACGAAGGATGGAGGCAGCTATCATTTCAATTATCAACATAACTAAATGACGAGTTGCTAATAATAAAATGCGAAAGTGATGCGCACTGGTGGTGTCGCGCTCAGTTCTATCGACACGTTCAAAGTAATAGGAGTGCCTAATACAAAGGACCAAATTTAAGCCCCACGCACAATCCAAACAGTAAACTACATAGTAGAAAATCCTGCTCACATTTGAATTTCACCGCAGAGAATTAAACTCAAATATTGAATATACTGACATCGACGTTGCGTTTTACAATTGCATAAATTTAGGCGTGTTACTTTGCTCGCTTGGATTCCTTCGGGACATATTTATAGCTTTTCTTCCATATTGAAAAACATTAAACTGATTTTAATTACTAGTGATACAGAAGAAGGAAGGGGCGGCCCCGTGGTAAATGCGACAACGGCGACGTTCTTCATACGGTTGGACCGGAGTTCAAATCCCATTTGGGTCGTTCTCCCATAGTGAGGACTGCCTACCCAACTATGCGGTATCAACAAGTCTAGTAAGCCAGACAGGCTTCCCTAATGACGGGCATGACCTAAGAGAGTGTTAAGCCAAGAAAGAAGATAGAAGGAGGAAAAGAGCGCCTAAAGGTATGCAATTCGAATAACAAAATCTCTATTTTTCACGATTTCATCTTGATTTGCGATGAAGATGATTCAACTACTGACACTATTTGTTCTGCGTCGTCTCCTTCAAACGATCGACTTTTTCTTGATTTCACATCTCATATTAACTTCCTGGATGCTTTTCGCTTCTCCAATAACACCTAAGTATCCTTAAACTTGTTCCAAAATCTAGCTATAGCACCAATTCCATCAAACAAACCGCCCCCTATAAATACATAATAATCTTGCACGTCTAGTACGCCTCTTCAGAAGGCTCAAAGCCGCTCGCCATGCTTAAATTATTACACTTCTCGGAGCATTTCAGCGTACATTTTTCAACGTGAAATGCACGCGCTGTATGGTACCGGCGTCGTAAAGCATCGGCAGAACCGACGCCGAAAACTTAAACTCACAGCTGGCCGTATTTCTTTGTTTCAACAAACGAGCATAATTTCGCAAACACCACACCGGCGCTACCGAAAGCCGCTACCGAGCTTTGTGTCTGTGCTTGCCTGTTGTGTGCCAATGTTGGTTCTACGGAGAAGTACCGCACCGAACGACCCTGCTTAAGAAACCGTTGCGCTTCCAGGAATGCTTCACAGCATAAATATTCATTTGATTACATCGGGCCGAAAGCTGAACGTTGTTTTTCCACGCCGTCAAAACCGGGTCCAACCAGGGGTTTTCTTCTTCTGGCTGCCATTCTAACATTGCCATTTCGCGATTATCTTTGCGATTGATGGCCGGCAATAGCTGAAGCACGTGGATGAAAATTGTTTCAATTATGTAATGAGAGTGCCGTGGCAGATGGTATGTCTCGTTAAAGCGGGGATATACTGGCATAAGTGTATTACTCAGGCCACCGTCCCTTCCTTCTTTTTGAAGATGAATAGCTTGAGACCGCAACGCCTGAAAGTATGCAATCATTATTTAACGATCATGTTTGATGGTATAACAACCAATATCTAGTGGTAGAAGGAGTCAATTTTCATAGTTCTATCCACCCAAGAGATTATTTCATCCTTATCCGTCTCGTTGTATACATTCAGGCGTGTGAGCTCTAATGAATATAGGATTAATGCCACTATCCCAATTTTAATATGAAATCTGTATCTGTACGTAATTCAAACTCACCGAAAATCTTGATGTTCTTGAAGAATCCACCACAACTGCATTTGATTGATGATTGGATGAAAAATTAACCAGCCCACGCACCGGCGCACTTTAATTCACCCACTAGCCTTCCTCTATCAAACTTGCAGCCTCTTCCGAATGAAGATTACACTACCCTTTATCTTTCCACTTGCGCCCTTGAACCACTCAACCGTAACGTAATCGAATCAACACACATCGATAAACGATCGTTATTTTTTTCCACCGGCTCCGGCTACTATTGCATACCACCCGCCTCCCACACTCATACGCACAAACACATGCTCCCACATGAAAACCCTACGGAAAGAAAAAAGCTCATGATACTCGTAGAATAGTGTGGAAATTCCGTGGAATACGATCTGCTGCTAGCGATCTGTTGTTGCTGGTACGGTAGGAATGTGGCGGGGCAAGCTGGTTAAACGTAAACAACGCGATTCTATTTGCGAACTGCAAGCCACCCACACCAATATTATGTAACGCGTAACACAGCACAGTGCACGCCACGATTGCTCGGTTACCTAAAGGAAGAGAGAGAGAGGGAAAAACCGAGATCATTATTGAAGTAAGTAAATTATTAAGTCGTCTGATGAGCTGTAAGGTAGAGTTGATCAAATGGAAAAACTCACAGACTTTGGACACTATTTGGTCCAATACTGATATGTTCAAGGCAAAGATTAATAATATAAGTTTAAATTTCTCAGTCATGATCTATAAGAGAAATGCCCATGAAAAGTTTGTCCAGGCCATTAAGTTTAAAAAAGGAAAGAATAGGTTTAAAAAAACTTAGTTCGATTAAGGTCTAAGACTAGGAATGTTAACCAAAAGTCAAAGCGCCTAAAAGGCTGCAATTGGGTGTTTTAGCACGGTCGTCAGAGGACTAAATTCTCCCGCTAAGGAACCCCTCAGATTTTAAAGTGAGCTTATACGTATTTGACTGTTTTTGAAGTCTTTGTGTTGTGCAGATTGCATACTTTTTGGCAAAATCAAATGTAGAAAGACTTCTGTCTCAATATTTACTCTAACAATGTTTGAAGTATCTGCAAGCCTGATAGTATGCAATGCAATTTCCAATCTTAAAAATCAATAACTCAAAGAGAAAAAATAAAGCCGTGATATGGTTCCAAAAATGCGACGAACGTGATTCCTACCAGCTTACAGATCTTGAACTCAAAATGATACTCCAAATATGAATTGCATACGAACAGGCGCTGACAACGAAGATAGCAATTATAGAAGTTAATAGAGTACATTTTATTTTACAACTTCGAAGGGTCTTGGCCTGCCACTTTCTTATGAACGGGGAGACAGTTCAGCCATTGAGGACCTTGGCCATAGGAGCGCCAATTATAGGATATTTCAGATTAACATTTTACAGCTGATTAACACATTGACCATGTTATTTAACAAAACAAAATTGTGCCAAAAAAAGCCAAGACATTCAAACAGGACATGGTGATTTTAAGAGTCTACTAATACTAATTCTATACTAATATATACTATACTATAATATATACTAATCTGCTACTAGCCGTATGCTGGTCCGAAACTGCTTGATGGATTCGATCCACATTAGTTGTACAATAATGGTTTGATCTTCTCATGATCTTTTAAGACTTTTCATGGACATCCTGGATTTCTCTTAAACTTAAAAAGCATTTGAGCTTCAATGCCAATATTTGACCGTCCCTTCTGGGGAATAATGCAAAGATTCCTGTTGGGATATGGTTCAAAGTACTTTAAATTACTTGCTAACTAAGTTCCCCGAGTACTCTAATCATGTTCTTATTGGATGGAAACTCCACTATCCTTGCTTCCTGGAGCATACACGTCCCAGTTTTCTAGAATATCTTCCATTCGGTTATGTACGGCAACCGTGTCCCCCGAATTTCCATGCAAATACACTTACCTTTCCTTGCTAGAACATTTTCCAACTCTTCAAACACATCGAAGTAATCGTGATAATCGTAGCAGGCCTATACCACCACAGCAACCAGAACATTCTCTACCATCGTCAACATCAGCACCAGCACCAGTTTGAACTTGGTTGGATTTTCCGACGACGATTCCAGATTCCCCAACCGGGTGAGGAAGAAGGGTTTTCCTTGCCAACACACACACATACACGCACGCACACGGTACCACTAAAACACCACTTGTCACAACAACAACACGGGTGTCACGGCTGGAAAATTGCACTTTCTGCTGGTTCACTTTCGCTTCACGATTGCTCCATAAACCTTGCCCCGGAATCAGCGGAGACTCAGTCCTCCCCCCCTCTGGCTTCCCTTTTCCGCACACAAACCACCACCACCCTTTCGCAAACCCACAAACCTGCTTCTTTTCAGCTGGCGACCGACTGTCTGTCTCTCGGCTGTGCTTGGTGAGCCTCAATTACGATTCTTTTTTTTTCCAACTACCATCGATTCACACACGCACGCACGCACACACACACTGCACGACGTGAGTGCAGGCCCTACTTTGATTTGTGCGATTTTGCTTGATTGTTCACTTCACTTTTCAACGCACCCAACAACAACTTGTACCAGCAGCCACGATGTTTAGCTTTCCGTGTGTCCTTTGCGATTAAACGCTACATAATCTTGCAGCACGAGCCGCAGAAACGCACAATTTAGGCACCCGTTCGTTGTATCCCGCCCGAGAAAGGATTTTTTTGCGGACAAAACACAAATTGCGTGTTTGGTTTTCGGTGTCCCAGCGAGAAACTATCGCCACTGTTTTGGAACCGCGCCGTTCTCTGCTCTCTGGCCTGGGGGCTGTGTGTACGTGTGCGTGCTTGTTTCTCCCATCAAAGCAGCATGCGTACGAGCGAGCGAGCGAGCGAGCGAGATGCAAACGAGTATGAAACTCGCACGCACACAATCAGGTGCGCGTGTTTGTTCTTCCCGTTCGCACACATCCTTCGCTCCCGGTACACATTTTTTCCCGATGCCTGCTGTGGTGTGAAAGCAAAATACACTGCAAACAGGTAAGTGGGTAATGGTGTGCGTGACACATCCGATACAACCAACGTTTCGAACGTTTCGTAAAGATGTAAACAAATGGATAATTCGCGCGGATGGGTTAACAGTTTGATACAATAACGGGGTAGTATTGGAAACAAAAGAACAAAGTAGATTGTGTTTGTGATAAGAATAAGAATCTCTTTATAGTACAGCAAACGATAAGATTATGCTGCACTCTGGCATCTCCGTGCGCTGTGAGGTAATTATAAACGCACTCTACTGATATGATCAGTGCGAGAGTGGGAACGAGAACACATGAGGCTTGTTATTGTTGCTGTCTCACTTGGACGTATCGTGTTTTTTCTGCTTAGAAGCATTTGTTGCTGGTGTGGTGGTAGTACAATGTTAGTACACTGTGTACCACAGTGTTATTCGTACGTTTTGATTTTTTTATTTTGAATTATTAAAAAAATAATAATATTTCTAAAGTTTTATTAAATAACAGCTTAATTAATTTGAGATGATGAATTATTTGAATTTCACAAACAAATAATAACGGATTTAACATTATTGATCAGATCTTCTCCGCACTGGCCACTTCTACAGAGGATGCCAACTCTGTAAATTTAAGTGTACAAAGTCAGTTGCAAGCCGCCACTAAAATCAGCTGTCTGTGACTAGCAGTTGAGTTCATGTCTAGTCTGTCCCAGGAAATGATGACTATGTCTAAATCTATCCAGAACGCTGAAACAAGGAGCTTCGGAAGTCGTCTCTTTCAAATTATTTAAGGTCTTATTTACACAAATGACAATTATTTGCATTTTTGCTATGGAGCGGAGGCTTTTAAAAAGCAGCCAGAAGAAAACCATGAACTGTATTCACTTACTTGAACCAAACTGATAGCTGCAACTTACTGTACCGTTACATAGGCAACAGATTCAGGTATACATAGGATACTCGAGCTCCTTCAGACCTTCAGAATTAATTTCTGATTAATCATTTGCCCTACAAATTTTTGTGATCTTGATCCTCGAAATGGCCTGCCTTGAATTGACTTGATCAATTATTGAAAGGTGCTGGGTACAGGAGAAAATCCAGATTTAATTCGATGTAAAGTCCTGTCCATTCAGACTGCTGAGGTTTATGTCCTAATGATGTTAAAACTAGCTTGAAGTCTTTGATGTGTATGTAGGTCTCGTTATGATGAGGGCATCGGGGAACACTAAAGGTAGAGCAAAGTAAGGCTCTTGAGGTGTTCCACCGATATTGGGCAGCCAGACGTATCTTTGCAAGTCAGACTCTTCTGATCTTAGACATTCTGACTACACCAACTGTTAGGATTCTTGTGCCAAACAGTACAGGATTAAACGATACAGGTGGGAATAAAGTCCGTTTGAAAGAAGTTAGTTCATAGCACTAAACGGTAAATTATAGTTAAAATATTTCATTTATTTATCCACCATCAATTATTTCATTTATACCAATTACTTAACACATCTCTAATCCGAATAGTTTTATGGTGTTTTTTTTCTTTAAATAAGTGCTGCTCATTTGCTTTCTTGTAGATTTTTTTTTTTCGGCAAAACGTAACTCCGGAGACACCTAAAAATTAAAAAATAAAAACTCCAACCGATTATTCATTTACCGTGCCTTTATTGTGTAATTTACGTGTTTGTGTGTGCCTATTACTCTTCACTCCTCCAAAAATTACATTACACGCGCTACCTTACCCTGTCTGTGCTTGCCAGAGGCGGGGACACACAGCCCACATCCTTCGATCTAATGCTTATATCAACATTAATGTATTTTGCACTCATTTTTTTTTTGTTGACCGCTTACATTTGACCAGTTATGTTATTGTTGTTTTTTGCTGTTTTGTGTTGTTTGTTTGTCTCTCCTGTATTCTTAAACACGCGACGCCCGTTCCCTCTTAAAGTGCTATTATATATGGGTGTGTGTGTGTTTGTTTGGGTGTGTGTATGCATAATGCTAATGCGGACTTTAGAAGCCCTTCGATTTTTACAGTTTTTTACCGCAGTTTTTTTAGTACACACTGTGTCGTCTCCCGTCCCGTTCCCACTATCGCTTTCATCACTTACAAGTATAACACACACACTCCACTCTCTCTCTCTCTTGAAGCTGTTACTTCTTTACGTTATGTTCACTATTTATACAACTGCCAACATTACTACTCGTCGTTCTGTGTTACTGTTTGTGCTCCTGCCTCCTGCCTAAAAGCGTGCGCGAAATCTTAGTTCCTAACGGCTAGGGGAGAGATGTTTTCTGATTCTTCTTGTTAAATGATGTTGCAACAGCCCACTCAAAACTAGTAAACGAACCGGAAAAGTACGGCTTAAAATGATGGTTTCTTCACTCTTTCTTGTTTTTTTGGACTAATGTCTGAAACCGAGTTGATACTAAGCAGACTAAAGAACGGAACTTAATACCCTAAAATAATTAAAACTAATGAAACAACATGTTACACTTGATCTAGATTTGAATCTATGTTTGTTTGTTTTTTTTCTTGCGGTTCCTCAACTCAAATGCTTTGAAAAGAAAGGTACGTATGGCTCACACGTTAAGTTGTGCATCAATCTACACGGTTCGACGACATCGGTTTCATCACCCCCCCCCCCCCCACAAACCAGATGGACAGTAGAATAGTTACTACGCACCTTCCAATAATTAAAAATGAAAATAGAAAGTTAGGATTCCACATTTGCCTCACTATCCCTATAATGGTTCACCTTTCTTTTTAATATTAAAAAAATATGTATATATTCTTCTAACGGGAAAATGGGAACCGTCAACCGAAATCAAAGCTACTTTACTTAACTAATAAACTTTTTCTCTTTGTTACATATACGTGTACTCTTCCATGCTATGGCCACAAACTAATACAAGATACGGAGGGGAGGGTGAGAATCCCTCCGGAGAAGGTGTTATCGTGTGTGTGTGTTTTTCTTTTGGGTAATTCGGCATTACAGGGGTTTGTTTTTGTGTTGATAATGTAAAGATAAATAAAACTACATGACATTGGGGAAGAGCTTCAGATCACTGGGGAATCAATAACCTTTTATTGTGAAGCAACCAGTTGATATCGTAATTGAAGCCGATGATATTGTACAAAGCCTAGAAGCTCGCGCTTATACCTGTAGGTCACGCACTTTACCGAGCGCTGACAGGCCGTGTACAATATCATCTGCTACAATTACAATATCATCTGGTAGCTTCACAATGAAAGGTCCTTGATTCGCCTACCAGCTGAAGTCTCCTTCCCCATGCCAACTAGCTTTCTTTACCATTTAGCTTACAAACAGCATCGATGCTTTTACATTATCAACTGAAACCCCCCCCCCGCTGTAATTAAGTTGTTGTACGTCAATTTGCCCTATGTACAAGCTCCTAATTGCATTTAAAAAGCTATGGCATGCTTTAGAAAATGTTAAAACGCACACACACACACGCGTACAATGCTTTACTAAATTATCCTTTTCCGTTGCTCATAGACATCAACTTCCGCGTGCACGTGGCTTTATTCTACCGAGCACGTTTTAAAAATATGTATCCACTGTACATACACGCGCGGCGGGCGTGCTTTCCTGTCGTACGTTTGCTGTCATCCTCCTTTCATCCTTTCACTATATTACAAGCCCTAACTTTTATCTGATCTACCGACCCAAAAAAAAACAGTAATTTTCTCTGTTTCTTAAAGGACACCAAAAACTTCTTCACTGTACATACATACATGGGTCAAAACGGCCCATACTACGACTACTACTACTACTATATGGCGGCGCACAGCAGCAATACCATTAGCAACAACCCTGCATTACAGGAGGACAACCCTGGCCGCCCCTGTTTGTACAGAGATTAGTGTAATAAAAACTCTAAACATTACATTTTACCTCGTTTTGCTCGTTATACATTGTAGTACATAGGATTGCGATGACGCACTGTGTGTGAGTGTGTGTTTATGTATGTGGATTATTTAACATATACATATATATATATATACCATGTACACAGTTCTATTTTTACAACTTTTCGTTAGTTCGGTGCCTGTTTGTTTTTTTGTCCTTTGACCTTTCGGAAGAAAAAAAACTTTTTTTTGCGTTTCTTTATCTTAAACACCCGGTGGGAAAAGCACAATGTTAGGTGTAACAGTTAAAGGAGTAAAAAAAAAAGAATGAAAAGAAAATGGAAAAGAAAAATAGAATAATTTGGGTTTTTGAAAGAAAAACCAGGCTAAAAGAGTGGGAGAAAGATTGTATCCTAGTTTTCTTTTGCTACACCTGTTCGTTTGTATGTGTTGTGGCCGTTTCGCTCCGCTAAGCACTGGATGTTAAAGTTACAAACCTATATATTGAAAGTGTTTTTTTTTCTTCTTTTTGTTTGTTTGTGTTTGCTACGAATAAAAGCTCAAATGATAATAATAGTAGAATAAAAGTAGAATATAAATTCGACGTCCAGCAACAACACGACGCAGCGCATCGTGAATCTATTATACACGCATATGCAAACACACTGCATACCGAACTTTACCGCTTAGAATTTTTCGTGCTTTACAATGCCAGCCGTCGAAGCAGCAGCGTCCTGCAGATGATGCTGCTCCTGTCCGCCGGCCTGGCCACCATCACTACCGCCACCACCCTCCGCAGTCTGCACTCCACCGGACTGAAGCGTTACGACGGAGGTGTGATGATGGTGGTGCTGCTGCTGGTGATGGTGTTGATGCTGCTGGTGATGGTAGGTATGGTAGGTCGCGCTGGTGCTAGTCGACACGAGCCGCGTATCGGTGACGGTTGCAGCATAGTTATGATGATCGCTCGGTGAAATCAGGCTTGCCGCGGCCTGGCCCACCGATACCACCACCTCCTGCTGCTGGCGCGGATGATGGTGTTGCGATTGGTAGTGGTGATGGTGTTGATGCTGCTGCTGCTGCTGCTGCTGATGATGATTAATGATGATGGTACTCTTATCGTCCTCGCTTGGTTCCTCAATGACGCCCGGTACTACCACCGCTGCTGCTGGGTGATGATGTTGCTGTTGCTGCTGCTGCTGTTGCTGCGCCACCATATTATAGTGATTCCCATCCCTTCCCCTTCCACCTCCAACACCTTCCACCGTACCACCACCCTCCACCAACGCATGGTGATGGTGGTGGTGGTGGTGGTTGGGAGCCGGTGCTCCTTTCCCCAACTCGCTCGTGGCACTCGCGGACGCACCAATGGTGGAAGAGGAGGAATGATGGGGCGTGACGACCACGCCGGCATTGGTGGTGGTGGTGGTCGCGGCGGCGACAGCAGCGGCACTAGTAGCAGGGCCACCACTGTGAAGCAAATTTCATCCCATCTCGTTCTTCAGTATGAATACCTTCTTCATTTCCTCCGTACCGTCCGGTTTGGTTATACGGAGCATCGCCTCTTCTCACTCAACGTTCGACTGGCGTGACGTGTCGTGAATGATCTCGTACTTGATTACCTGGGTCGTGTTACCTTCCAGGACCTGCACCTAGCCGGAAGGGGGAAAAGAAGGAAGGGGAGAGAAACGGAAAAAAAACACACACACACACATTCCAGATTAATACCAACACATTCCAGCTTGAAGAAGAAAAAAACATAATCGAAACAAACGGCAGCAAGCCCATACACAAGCAGTACATGCACAACAAAAGCTTCCTAGTACTAACTCTATCCGCATTCACGTATCATTATCAATAAAATTTAATTGAATGAGCAAAATAAAATAAAAAGGTAAAGCTAACTCATGTGCCTAAGTAAGGGTCAAGTGCTCAAGACTTATGGACCACATTAGTTCAAATAGAGTCAGAATGAGTGGATAAGTTAAATCTTAACAATGATAGATATGATTTAAACCATCACGAAAAGTTATTTCAACTCACTTATGATTTAACTCTCCGTGTCGACTAACCACTCACTCACTCACTCACTAGATTTTGAATCACTCATGAGTTAAACGACTCATGCACACTAAGGTGTAGAGGCCGAGAGAGCTAGCTCAACACCGTAGTAAAAAATAGGATTTAATCCGACTTTAGAAATTGAATTAACCTAGCATCCCCATCCCATGGGGCGACCCTATGGTAGAGGAGTCTTCGGCGCCGGCTTTCATACGGCAGGATCGGGGTTCAAATCCCATGCGGACCGTTCCCCCACAGTAAGAACTGACCATCCAATTCCCGCAGTATCATTAAGTCTAGTAAGCCAGAAATGGCAGGGATCATCTTAAAAGGTTTGAAAAATACACCAATTGCTATACATGAATCCTCCGCTAAGCCTGTTCAACATACTGCACTTACATCGAAAGTATTCTTTTAAAGTCTTCATCATACATACAACTACAGCTCCCCATGCACTATCCTCCTAATTTCCCTCTCTCTCTCCCTCGCTCGCCCTCGCTCTCCCTAGATCTGTCCTACGCCATCAAACGTTCCACAACAACACACTCGTGTAGGGGAAGCATCAATGTAACTTTACATAAGATACCTGCACGGGCTGGTTCGCAATCACCAGATTGCGCATCGCATGCTGATTGTTCTGGTTCTGCTGCTGCTGTGCTTGCTGTTGTGCCTGCTGCTGAGCCTGCTGCTGCTGTACCGCTACCGCTTGCTGCTGGGCCTGCTGTTGTTGCAGCTGATGCTGTTGCTGGGCAGCGGCTGCAGCCGCCGCTTGCTGTTGCTGAGCGGCAACGGCTGCCTGTTGCTGCTGCTGCTGTTGCTGCACCATCGATTCCTGGTTGGTGGCTTGAATCTGCCAGAGGAAAGACGGTAACAATATTTTACAATACAGATTGCTTGTAAAAGAAAGGACCAAAGCACTTACCACAACCAGCTGCTGCTGACCGGCGGACGCTTGCTGCTGCTGCTGCTGACCAGCCTGACCGGCGGCACCCGCACCACCCGCGACCCCACCGCCGGTGCGTTGATTCTGCTCCAGATGCTGACGCTGGTGCAGCATCAGGTGGTTCTTCTGGAAGAAGGCCTTACCGCACTCGCACACGTGCGTCCGTACGGTACAGCCCCCGTTCGGGTGACGACGGTTGTGCAACATTAGCCCGTGCTTGGCCGCGAATCCCTTGCCGCAGTGGGTGCAGTAGTGGGATTTGGGTTTGTTCTGTGCCACGACAACGGTTTGTTGCTGCTGTTGCTGGTGTTGCTGTTGTTGTTGCTGTTGCTGCTGCTGCTGTTGTTGCTGCTGCTGCTGGTGCTGAAGCTGTTGCTGCTGGGTTTGTTGCTGCTGTACCACGGTTTGGGTCTGATGTTGTTGCACCACCTGTGCCTGTTGTTGCAGTTGCTGCTGGTGCTGCTGGGGAGGGCTTTGAGGTTGCAGCTGCTGCACCACCTGACCCGAGGAGGTAATTATTTGTACTGGAAAGGAAGAGTTCTGTATTACGGGGTTTGTCGCCATGATCGTATCGCCGTTCACCGCGTTGCCACCGCCAACCATCGGGTACTCTACTTTCAGCTCTTATCATCGTAAACCCAAAATATGGGGGGCCATGCAAATGGGGTGAATTTATGTGGAGTTTTGGTAAAAAAATATCACACAGAAATCATGAGCATGGTTAAATGCAAAGGTGAATCCCAAACAAATTTACCAATGTAACGTAAACACACACGTGATGTAGTTAAAAATTAATTAAAGCAAACCGTTAAAAATTTAATTAGAAAAAAGCGTATGAAGATGGTTAATCGATTCAGAAACAAATCATAAAAGCACACCAAACAGAGTAAAAAAAATGAATAACGTGATTAAAACAAGTGATGGTAAAAACAACATTAGTAATAGTAGTAGTAATAGTAGTAGTAGTAGTGGTGGTAGTGTAGTAGTAGTAGTAGTAGTAGTGGTGGTGGTAGAAGAGCATGAAAAAAGAGAAGAAAAAAACATAAAAAAAAAACAAAAATAAAATATGTACATGTGAAGGAAACAATGAAAAGAACTGAATCAACACACAGCACAACACCTGCCCCGGGGGGAATCATGAGTGAGAGAGTGTTTGTAAGTAGTTTATCAGTTGAAATAATGTGTACAAGTATACGATACACTAGTGGATATAACTATAAACTGTAGGCAAATAATATTACGGGAACATTTTATTTTTTTATGAACATTTTGCGGCTAAAGTCTGACTAGATGCCACCCCCCCCCCCCCCCCCCCTCATGGCCCTTTTCGCTACTGAGTTACCTTATATTTAGGTAAAAGTTTAGCAAAAGTGTAAAAAAATGGGTTCAGGTCTGAATAGATGCCCCCCACCACTCACGGGCACTCATTTTTACAAGTGAGTTACGCAAAAGTGTATTTTTCTCACAATTTTTACTGTAATTATTTATTTATTTATTATTTATAATTATTATAAATCATTATTACAACAATTTATAAAACTTTTGCTTTACTTTTACCTAAATTTAAGGTAACTTAGTAGTGAAAAGTGAGTGCCGAGAGTGGGTGGGGGGGGGGGGCATCTATTAAGACTTTAGCCAAAAAATGTTGTAATAATGATTTATAACAATTATAGATATTAAATTAATAAATAATTATAGTAAAAAGCCTGAAAAAGATACACTTTTGCGTAACTCAGTAGCGAAAAGTGAGTGCCGTGAGTGGGGGGGGGGCATCTATTCAGACTTTAGCCTTTAAGGTAACTCAGTAGCGAAAAGTGAGTGCCCGTGAGTGGGGGAGCATCTATTCAGACTTTAGCCCAGACTTTAGCCCATTTTGCGGCTCAAGTCTGAATTTAAGGTTTCTCAGTAGTGAAAAATGAGTGCCCGTGAGTGGGAGGGGTCTTATTTCAGACTTAAGCCGAATTTCCCTTATTTTTTCATTGAGAGTAAATTTAAAAAATTTGTACTTATATTATATCAACTAGTGTAAAGTAATGCGACTTAGTATGCATAACAAATGAGTAACATTCGCTATAAACTTCCTTCCAGTTCAACCCCGTAACTGAGCGTATTGTTAGAATGTTGGCAAAATACATTCAGCCTCGTGAGCCTGATCCCGAATTATTTTAGTAACAAGAAGACACATTCACTAGTCATTCGCATGAACCTACCTTGATTGACGGCCGGGAACAAGTGGCCCGGTATTGCCGCGGTCAGTGCGCACAGATCGGTCATGAGACTCTTGTCGCCGGTATGCAGACGCAAATGCAGTGCCAACGCTTCCCGACTGTTGAACGCGCTGCCACACTCGCGGCAAGCGTACTGTGGCTTTGCCGATGTTTCGGGCGACCCTTGACCGGTAGCAGCAATCGTCGTGATGATGTTCCCGTTCGACACATCCTGCACCTGCTGCTGTTGACCCTGATAGTGCTGGATCTGTTTCACCTCGATGTGCTGCTGCTGGTGCTGCTGTTGCTGCTGCTGTGCCTGTGCCTGTGCCTGTTGCTGCTGAGCGTTCGACGTCACAACCGAGTTGGTCGTGATGATGGTGGTGTTGGACGCGTTCGGGTTGACACCACTGTGCGTGTGACGGTTGTGCGCGTTCAGCTCCGACTTCGTGCGGAACCCTTCGCCGCAAGCAATGCAAGGGAATGGCTGATCGCCGGTATGGATTCTAATAGGAAAACAAAAAGCCATTAATTTGCACCACTTCTAGGACGCCCCTTTGGACGGAAATTGGAACCATCGCCGCTCACCTCATGTGTGCCGCTAGGGTGCGCTTCTGCAGGAACTCTTTGCCACAGAGCGTGCACGAGTGCGGTACACGGCCGTGTATCTTGCCGTGGTTCACCAGCTGGAACTTGCGCGGGAACGTAGCACCACAATCGCGGCAGTGGAACGGATTCACCGAACCATGGAACCGGGAGTGCATTACCAGATGTTCGTCCTGGGCAAAGCTTTCCCCACAGTCTGCACACACGTACGGGCGCTCGCCCGCGTGGAACTTGCTGTGCGTCACCAGATGGCGCTTCAGCGGGAACGATCGACCGCACTGATCGCACACGAACGGCCGTTCGCGCGAGTGTACCCGCGAGTGTGTGAGCAGATGGTGCTTCAGGGTGAAGCTCTTCTTGCACTCCTGACACTGGTACGGGCGCTCGGTCGAGTGCAGCAGCAGATGCGTGTTCAGACAGTGCTTGTGGGCAAAGTCTTTGCCACAGTGGACGCATACGTGCGGCCGTTCACCTACAATAAGTGGCAGCACAAAACCGATAAATAAAGCAGATTGCGGATAAGGATTATCACCTGGGCAGCTTTCTCTACTCACCGGTGTGCACCCTGGCATGGGTGGTCAGATGATGCTTCAGCAGGAACGATTTTCCGCACTGTTCGCACGAGTACGGACGCTCCTTCGGGACCACGTTCGGTGTCGGGGTGGTTGCTTCCTGCTGGACGTACTCGTTCTAGTAAGGTAAGGGGGAATGAAAAAGGTCCGTCAAATCTGGTTCAAAGCAATTCGAAAGCATTCAAGAAAGAAAGCAAACCTAAGCTGTCCAGTCAATTTTGATTGAACAAATGCTAGATTCACCAGCTTGACGTAGTGACGAGCATCTGGAGTCAGAATGAGTGAATGATTCAAATCTTTAACTCACTCATAAGTAAAATAACTCATTACTGGTTTAACTCTCCGTGTCGATTAGGCACTCACTCACTGCGTTCTAACTCACTCACTACGTTTTAACTCACTCACTCGTATTAAATTAAAACCAATGAGTGATTTAAAACGTATTGAGTGATTCAAAACGTATTGAGTGAATTAAAAACGTAGGTTAGTCGGCTCGGAGAGCTAAACCATTCCTCGAGATTTTACTCCTAAAGAGTAAGTATAAGATTTAGCTCACTATTCTAACTCTCTATTCTAACTCATTCACTCTGATTTAATGCACGTTACTGACTGGGTTATTCCCATCACTAGTTTGGCGGCTATATCGTTATTATTTGCACGTTTCGATCTAACACTCACATAATCCATTTCTACCGCTTCCAGCTTTGGCGAAATGCTTAGCGTCGGTTCAATCTTCATCTGGTGGTTGGAGGTGGTGGCCTGTGAATCGTCGCCCTCCTCCAGCCCTTGAATCACTTTCTGCACCTGAACTGAAATCGCTGTAACAAAGTTTGAACACGGTATATAGATCGTTGGCAGAAGAGATTGAAGATAAAGCGAGAACACAACGTTCGACTGCTGTGAATTACATTTAGTTGTAGGATTGTAAGATTGTAGGACCAGCACATTCACTTTGAACTGGTCTTACGGAATGCTACGGGGCACTTACAGGTATGCTGGCCATCGTTGTTGTTGGTGATGGCATGCTGATTGTTGGCAGCAACTGCAGCGGCCGCCCGCTTCATCAGTATATCGTTGCACTCCTCTGCCGTCAGCTGTATCGGTCCGATCGGTGACATGAACGCACTGGCCCCGCTCGTCGTGAGGATCGCCTTCGTCTTCGTGTCAATCTGGCCATTTGCTAGAGTGGTAGTAGTATTCGGTTGAGCTAATTGATTTTCCGATTTTTTGTTTTTGTTTGTCATTCATTTCCCCAAGTTTGTTCATTGTGTTTGGTTAGTAGTTTGTTAGGCGGTTGAAAAAGAAGATTAAAACAATCAAAACTATATGGTTAGTTACTACACATTGTCACACATATCACACGCTAGGGTGAATTTGAATGTGACATACAATTTAAATGAAAATTAAATTATGCATCCACCATTAACTACAACTCCATGCACATATGAGCAATACGCTCGAAATTCATAGCAAACGAAATCGAAAGAAAAAACGAAGCAGGAAACCATGTGCAGCCAACGGAAGAGAATGGTTTCGAGGAGATAAGATTATATTGGACACCAAGCGCACACATCGCATCACATTAATCTTCCCGCGCTTTATTGCCTAACGGACAGGCAACAAGGAAAAATCCCCCCATTCGAATTGAGCTAATAATAAATCGATAGTGTTTCCTTTTGGTGTGTACGGTAAATGTTAAAATAACTACTACGAAGCGCGACGCGAATGGCACATTCGCATCGTACTCACTCGATGGCATATGGGGAAATAAAAGCTATGATAAATGGAACATATAATCGAAAAAACCACTCATTTGTTATCGATTTGAAAGCATTGAACCTGAATAAATGCGAGTTTTGTGTGCCATGCAGCGGTAGGAATTTATATCTGGTTATGTATACTAAATTTAATTCGAATTGAGTGTCTTTTCTCATTACTCTGTTAGGTGCACAACTAAATATCGTATGAAATAGTTTTAATAATTTTCTAGCATATGAAGTGATAATCGTTGAAGAAGATCGAGAGTAACTCATACAAGACAATACTGATCTGATCCCACCATAACTTCAACAGCTCATTTACAGCTCAAATAACTATGAAAAGGCTACTCATGAGAGGCTTTGGGTCTCTAAAACCTCATTCGCCTCTTTTAGTCACTAATGCGATGGCCAAATAAATAATGAAGGAGTAATATTTGTTATCTATATGCATGCAGCTTGTTGTGATAATATTTTACTTAGTTAGAACTTAGTCAGGTAATTTGAATCTAAATTGATGATTCAAACCTACACTCAACTTAATATGAATTCACCCATTGTAAGACATCGTTAACAAGCAATTAATCTACAAAAAAGGCTTTCCTCATACATACAGGGTTTCTCAGGCCCAGTTCAACATTGTAACACTATATGGTAACCCTTCTTCTTCTTCTTCTTCCTTGGCACTACAACCTCGAGAGGTCTCGGCCTGCCATTTCTGGCTTTCTGTGACTTAATTTTACCCGTAGTAAAGTAGTCAGCCTTACATACGGGGAGGCGGTCTGGATGGGATTTGAGCGCCGGCCCTGCCGTGTGAAGACTGGCGCCTTTATCGCCTCTGCCACCGGACCGCCCCATATGGCAACTCTTCTCAACATGAAAAAAACATGCTTTCTACTCCGTAAAATCCCAATTAGACAATGGAAAATGCCTAGGCGAAGGCGTTGGTGAAGAACTTTCAAGTAGCTCGCTGAATGTTAATTTTTTTAAATTTCATTCGTTAACTCTATGATTTGATATGATTTTCTTTTCAAAACTTAAAGAAACTTTTAAAGATAAGTATGTTAGATTTTTTATGCTTTAAGTTGAGATATTTTAATGCTTTCCGATCTAATAAATGATTTTTCTTCTTTTTCTTTGACACCACAACCTCGCAAGGTTTCGGTCTGCCGGATTTTTGGCTTTCTTTGACTTGATTTTAGAGAACCGGAGCTGAATAATCAGTCCCGCGCGTACAGGGAGGCTGTCTGAATGGGATTTGAACCCCAGAACTGCCATGCGAGAGGCGCCGCAAGCCACTCGGCCACCCCAACTGATATGGGAATTCTAGTACTAAGCCAAGTAGTACAAAGCAGGATATAAACATTGCGTGAAAAACAGCTAAGTTAACTAGGCATTTTGCATTGTTGAGTTTGAATTTAAAGGAGTTGAAAGGAGATTAAGGTTTCCCATAATGGTCCGAATTTCATGTACGATGATTTCGGGGAAACATTTTTTCGTTTTTGAGAGTTTGTGTTACACTGACCCGAACTGACCTGAGAAACCCTGTAAAGCCCCAACAATATCATGCTCATAGCAACCGAAAACTACCACTCTATGCGTGCATGGACGTTAGTAGCATATAGACAAATATGTGTGCTCACTTATAACTTCGTGTTTCTTCGCATGGCCGGTAGTGACGGCTGTCGCAGTACCACCGGTAGTAATTATCCTACAATGATAGAAAGAGAAAGAAGAAAAAAAAACACCCGAATTAGTAAAATTCCTCCAGTCTCACGCGCAGTGACATACCGTTGCGTTCCTTGGGGCAGCGCCGCGGATGCATCGTTGACGAGGATCATGCGACGGACGCCTTTGCTGCCGGCGTGCGAGATCGCACCCTTTCCATCCTTCAGCAAAATGCTAGCCCCGTCCGGAAGCTGCAAGTATGGCATCTGTTTGTTTTAGTCCACAAAACGCACACAGCGAACGGGTAGGGTAGGTAGGCGGCAGGAGAAGGCACGAACGAACGGGGACAGAACGATCGATGAACGAATACGTGAACAACCACAACAACGGCGGGTAAATCACATTTCGACCCCGGCACGGAAGCCAAACCGGACCGGCCATGTGAGCGAGTCACGGAGCCCCGTTTGAGTTCGAGCCAAAAGGGGGAGGATGTGGATGTGGATGTGAATTGTGCGTGTGTGGATTTGGTCAACGATGATGTGTGTTTATTATTCGCAGGGCACGCGCATTATGTTGAAACGATTTTAATTAAATCCAATGCCAGCCAGGCCGCCCGCGCGGGGTGTGATTCCAATTTTCAAATGGTGCCGAATTATGTTGCCGATTGCAGCCCGGGTGGTGTTGTTGGTCGTTTTGTTTTTTTGCATTGGGACGATGTTTTCATCAACATAAACACACACACACACACACAGAGAGTGGCACGGATGACGACGACGAGGACGAAAGAAAGCGTTGATTATGTGCGTGTGCGCGCGTACGCGTGTGTTTATCATTGCGTGTTGACGATCATGAACCACGAGTAGGACGGACGATGGCAGGATACGATGGTCAATGTGGGGGGGGTGGTGGTATATGATGGAAGATTTGATGACGATTATTTTTGAAGTAATATAGAGAAAAAGAGAGAAGAAAAAAAGAGAAGCAAAACATTGCAATGAGTATCTTCCGGATGATGTTTTTTTTTATTTTTATTTAAAATTTTGATACATTTACTAAACTGTTATCATGTCTAACTACTTATGGCCAGCTAACTACTATAGTATAAGAGTGTTCAAATGATGAAAAAAAAGAGAAACACCAAGGGGTTAAATACGATTATTATTCCAATTTTATTTCGCACACTAAAAACATATGAAATAAACCACCACTAATACACTTGTTTCAATGATTGCATTCGAACGTTTGAAATATCAAGGTAAAACGTGAGGGGCCAGTCTTTCGCAAGGTGAGGCTGTTCGCCGCGACATTCAGCTGAAATGTCAAAAACAGCTGATGATCAAAATAACACAAACCACACACACACATACATGCACACATACACACGAGTGCGATGCTTTTCTTACAGAATGTGCTCACACCACACCACAAAGCATCGTTCTGTGTGTGACCGTGCCGCCCGCCAGCCCAACACAGCATACCGAACTCGGGTTTCCCCTTCTGCGCATCAGTGTCTGTGTGTGTGTGCACGTGCGTATTTATCATCCCCAGAAGGAAAAACATAATAATGTTAATGAACAGCAGAGCGCGATTATGTTGCTGGTGCCGATGCTGCTACTGCTGCTGTGTGGTGTCGATTTTCCCCGAGCTCGATGTGTGCGAGAGACGCGACACATACAAATATGCTTTCTGGGAGTGGAAAAGCAAGAAAAATTGTCTTGCGATTGAAGAAATTGTTGTTCTTCCTTTTATAATATTTTCTTCACGGGATAAGGTGCCTTCTTACGGCTCGAATGAGGGGACATGTCTCTCAACTAAAGACTAAACTAAACCAGTCGCCCGGGACGACTAACATAAATGAAACAAATAATATTTTCTTTAAAGCGTCCCTTGTTTTAAGTATTCCTATTTATACTATTTGCAACTTTACCGCATATTATCCTATTATTTGTACTTGATTTGGAAGTTTCCTTTCCCAACTATTTTTTTTCTTATTATCTCTGTCTGCAAAATCAGCTGATCGCGCTGCTGTCTGGTCGGGGTCTTCTCTCACACACGCACACGCCCGCCATAAGAAAAGAAACATGTTTACAAACAAACAAGTAAGAGCGAATACAAAGCATAAAACAACAACCACAGTGACCGACCACACATGGAACAGGCAGGATTTAGCAGCAGTGTGATGTGTGTGAGGTGGATAAGATTTAAAAACAAGTTTGTTGCCTCTGCCTGCACAGCATACACGCAAACACACACACACGCGCGATGCTGGCCCACCACCATCTCTCCTCCCATGTTGTGTTGTGCTGTTGTTGGCTAAGCCACACACACACACACACATACACGCAGAGGCTAGAGAAAGCATTCGGAGGCATGTCTCTGTGTCAATATCGAAATTTCTATGCTTTGGTTAGTGAAGACGAGAAGGGGAGAGTTGTTGCAGTTACACACTGGTAATACACATGTACCGGAGCGACAAACAGGCAAGCCTCCTTCTTGCCAACCACAGCCAACCACTACAGGGCACCTTGGGAGAGAGGAAGAGAGATCGAAGGAAACATCGTGTGGTAGCATAATAGCGCATAAAGCTGAGCATCTCTCGCATCCATTGCATGCCGTGGTAGATAATGTTCAAAACAAATTAGCTACACAGCGCAATGTTGGCTTGGTGGAGGTGTAGTACAATGACGGACATACAAAAGGATAAGACCACTTTTATACCTGATTTTCAAACGACTGCTTTCGATACTTCTACAATTTTTACATTTTCTTAAGTTTTACAACAAAAAAACTGAGTCGATCCGTTTAAAATCTACATCATAGCCCTAATTTTACGAATTTTAAACATGAAGTGGACCTATTCTGGTGACCTTTACTGTATGGATCAAAGGTTCAAAATCACAAACATCCGCCATTATTGCAGATCAAAATTATGTTTCTGTTCACTTTAAAAAATTTATTACTTCTTAAATATTATTTTGTCTCACTTGTATTGAAATTTGACGTTTTTTTTAATTTTTATAAATTCTATTTTAAGAACGCTTTCATACAGCTATTTTTGATTTGGTGGGACCAAGTGGATATTATGTAATGTGAGTCATTTGCTGAAGAATTGATCTTTTTTTATTTAATAACGTCATTCAATTAGGAAAAGAATAGAAATAGTGTTGAATAAGTCAATACGACGTCAAGCCATCATACTAGAAATATAAATAAAAAGTGTTGAATTACTTAAGTTCATATCTCTGCAGTAAACAATGTCTTGCTTTCTCCTTGTTCTATGTCGAAATAGGGGAATTCGTTCATTATTTATCTTATTTTCTTTTGTGTAGATATAAGGCTCATTTCTTTGGAATTATATTTGTTGTTGCTAGTTTGTGATAAAGCTTTTGTTTTTTATTTATGAAATATCAAGCACCGTTTCAATCAACAATTGTTATTTATATTCAATTTTATATACTAATCTCTCCATTTTTCTAGCTATGCCACGGTCCCTCTTCACTTCCAATGCCCGTGTATGTCGTTATCCATCATCTTAGCAACATGATCCAATTTATAAGCAAGGAAACCTTCCCTAATAATCAGCTCAAATTCCTCCAATATCGACCATATCGACCACTGGCGTGAAACCGGAGCAGTGGAAAACTTTATAGGGATGCAAACTGCAAAACCCTGAGCACCATGTGATCCACAATCCTTCTAAATCAATCATCATTCCTCACCAGGTTTCAACAGAAAAGCTCGTTACATACAAAAACAACCTCCTATGGATGAGGGTGGATGAGAGGACCTCATCCCGATTCAGCACACACCCGGCAAGGTAACAACAGATGTGAGAAGGATTGAAGCCGATGATACGATGCGAAAAATCGGATTCATCCCGTGCTCTGCCACCAAAAAAAACCTCAAACCCTTCCCCCATCCAGGACAATCTAAACTGGTATGCTTCATTGTTCATCCTTCATCCGGCGAATTTAGTGGGTGTATGTTTCAGACTAGTGCCTTACCTGCTCCCTCTACACAACACACCGGAGCGCTATCCTCGAGTTCATAACTTCAACTATTCGAAATCTGCCCTTATCGGGAAAACAAGCAGAACCACGCATCACGCTTTTTGTCCACGGCAAAGGTAAAACTTTCTCGTCAGCATCTCCATGTGAATCATTTTTTCTGTAAATGCAACCTGATCTGTTGTTGGTTGCACACAGATACAAATGAGCAGAATTCAAAAAAACTGCATATCGTTAACATCGTGAGCTGTCTCTGATCTTCAGAGCTTTTTTATGGCCGCGATACGCGAAAGGGGGAAAAACATACCAAAATGTTAATCAATTCTCCTTTGCAAAAAATAAAACGCATTCCCTGACAAGATTCCAATATCATCCTTTCCCGAAGCAGAAATAGGCAAATAAATACGGGGATGCGGAGATGATATGCTTAACTATCGTCTATAATAGAAAGTATAACTTAATTCCAACAAATAACCGTCCAAATGAAGGCATAACAGTAGCACAAAGTCCAAAATAATATAAATCGAACACTTATTGCATACATTTAGGCGCTCGTGCGATTTTTCTTTTCATGGACGGAGTAACCTGTTCTGGTGAAATCTATCATTTATTTTAACACTTAACCCAACAAAATAAATTCGAAAATACATTTTGTTACTTAAAAAAATTAAGCATAAGTCCTACTCTGCTCTCCTTCCATTAGTTCAATCAATATGAAAAAGGATTTTTCCCCGACAAAAAACAGACACGAACGAGTTACAAAATGAAAACAAATTCTGTTTGCCTTCAAAGTATGCGAACAATGTGGTGGTGATGATGATGGTTCGCTACGATACAGCTTCTCCAGCTCCGACCGACTCTTCTCAGAAGTCAGACACACGCACGCACACCACGGGGTTCAAAACGAAGGACACACAACAAACCGCCAGTACCAGTCTCCCCCGGTTTTAACCGAAATCCACCCGCTCTTCACATCATTAAACCCACCCCCCATTAAGACCACCGAGATGTGGAAATTGCTATATATACCATATACCTTTTCATCAAGCACCAATCTACTTCACACTCTCACCAAAACCATTCTACCATGATTCTCCGGCCGGGAAAAAGAGCAGCTCCACAGTGGGATGGTAGGGTGGTGTATTACCATCGTCATCATCAGGCACATCGAACCATCATTTTAACGTCGCTGCTATGAGCATGGTTTGGTGTATGTAGCAGAGTCAAACCGTTCATCCCGGGCTTCTTCTGTCCGGGAAATATACTAACGCATACCACCGACAGCAGGAAATTGTATGAGAAATTGGCGGGAAAACAACCAAACATACCACGCGCATTCTATTCAGCATCATCTCCCCTTGAAACACACACACATGAGAGCTAAGGAATAGAATGGAAGTATGTTGATGATAACCGTTTAATATTGTTACAAATTCCGGCATACTTTGAAAACATTCCTCGTTCCTCGGCTTGCTTAAGTTTATAAGGTGCATGATTCTATATGCGAATATAAACTGAGCAAAAATGAAGTTTAGACGGGAATAATTTAGCCTTAAAAATAAATTGCTGCTTTAAAAAGCCATAATCTGGCTATGGCCAGATAAGCCATAGCCGTGTCCCTGCAGCAGTCACTCGTGGCGTATGCCCTACGAGCTCGAAAATCTCCCGCCAAGCTTTATCGGCACTAATAAATAGCACACAGTGCAGAAACGCCTGTGTGAAGCGGGTGTTAATAGTTCAACACAAGCTATTAACTGACTGGTAACTGGTGGTGACATTCCACACACCCCACACCAGCGTATCCGAGACACAAAATTCACATAAATGAGTATGATAATTATTTGGAGGGTTGAGTTTAAAAAGAGCCCAACTCCAATGGTACATTTGGCAAGAAGAGTAAAAAACTGTGTGTGTTCACAGGGTGGAATATAAGTTGCTATTTTATGTACTGTGCATGCTAATGCTTCTTTTTTTCCCAGCCAACGATCCATCGACCGAACATCACACAATCGAATGCATTCAACAGCGTGCGTTACAAGTGCGCCGCGTTCGCGCTTATCTGAATCTTGCTCGGTACGAGATATACACTTCGGTCTGGCAGGACTGAATTGCGGTCCTATTTTCATTCAAATGCACACAGTTTTCAAGTATATTTGTTTCAGTGGAATGCTTATTAAATTTGAGAAGTAAAATAATATTAAGCTACGCTTTAGTGCAGATTGTCTGACTTAGAATTATACGTGATTGCATACATTTAGGCGCATAATTGCAACATTCGTTTTCCTTCCCATCTCAACCATATACTCTTGCAAAATGCAGCAAATACGGTAACAGTTTCACAATAAGATGAGTCTCGGCCAACAGAAACTTTTTTCTTGCAATGTTTCCAATCCCAACCACAAAGTTTAGTTCCTTTGCCAATCAAAAGAAAAAAGAAGGGAAAAATACTCAGTGAGCGCATTTTTCGACCGACAAAAGACACAAACTGGTCGTCTTACACCAAGTAAACTGCTCAGAATAAGGTCACGAATCTTGATGCAATAAGAAGCGAACGAACGAACTAGTAAGTTTCTCTTAGTTAAACTTTTAAGTTGACGAGAGAATAAAAAAAAAAGTTCGATAAGCTTGTCATTGAAGTAACTCTAAATTATTGTCCAATTTTTTATAGCAAAAAACTTTCGACAGCAAACTATTGATGCATTCGCTCTAGCAATAAATAAACCGCAAACATCGGTCCCTTGTCCACACGGGGGTTTGTCGTTCCAATATTAAGCTAAGGGCAATGGAGACGGTGGAGGTTGCAAAGATCATACTGAAATCATGCCAACCCTGGCGTTCATAACGCGGTAGTGTGGCTGTTTGTGCTGCTTGCTTGTCCCCTGACTGTGACGCAACCTTCACCGTAACTATCAATTTTCAGCTCAATTCAAACAACTCGACACCCTTTCAAAAGCATCTTGAAATATTGGTCCGTGCCCGTCGCTCGACATCAGCAGCAGCAGCAGCAGCATCAAGACGATCGCGTGTATTAATCTTGATCGCGAGGGGATCTCTCGCTGATCTTTAAACGTGCACACAGCAACGGAATCGGTTGAGTAATCGGTGTACCGAACGATATTTGCCCTGGTGGTGCGCGCTAGAGAAGCGACCAATTTATTATTTCCAACACAACCGATGCCAACCGATGGTAGGCGGGAGGAACATTCGCAGTGTCATCATCATTTTTCAAAGACCTCCATTCGGCCGGCAGTCATCAATTCAGGGAGGGAATAAAGTTCAATTTATTGAGTTAATTTCTTCCGATCGGAGTGTGGCTGCCGACAACCGCGTCCAGACGTCATGGCGTTGAATGATGAAAGAACTATCGCAAAAAGGGAGTCTTACGATAAAGATTTGTGGTTGATTATGTTACTGCCGGAGATGAAAAGAAGCTAAATTAACCTCTAAAACCAAGATCAACTCTCACGCGTCATTGACGTCATTCACACAGCGACAAACCACCATTATCATAATTAATTTACATTTTTTGAAGAACGCGTCAAGGAGAAGCATACCTGGCCTTTTTTATGGTTTATTGTTTCCAAAACTGGAATCCGAATCTGAGCGCTAGCCTCTACATAACAAAAAAAATGCAACCATAAATACCAAGACGCTCCAATGCCAAGTTCAAGTTCAAGCCGTCTTCCACACTGTGTGTCACTTGTGTGTTGCTTTTGCTTTGCTTTCGTTCCGCTTGTTATAAGTGGGTAAACAACAAGTGTGTTAGCGCCACCGGCAGCAAACTTTACCCACCACACACCAACACCCATTTATGCAATTGCAAACACACACACACATAGAGGAGGCATAATGCCGAGAGAGAGAGAGAATAGGAACTTCCTCTACTATCACATAAAAATCCTCACCACTGACCAAGCGCCCCGGAAAGCAATCATTTTCCACCCCTTTTTTGGAGGCTTTTATGTCAATACGCACGCATGTATCAACTGGATCAAAGCAGTGTGGCATACTTTGATGTCCGGAAAGCACGCACACACACACACACGCACACAGAGACCGGTGTGTGCGATAGAAACACGTGCTTTTATCCACTTGCTTGTGCCCTCCTCCTGTGTACATGGACAACAATTTTACGCTAGCATAAATAACGAGAATGGGCTTTTTTAATAAAAACCTCTGCTAATTATTTATTACATACTTTTTACATATTTCTTATTTTATTTAATAATATTCTGCCCGTCCCTCCTATCAGCAGCAGTGATCCGATCTGTCAAAGCCACACGCACAATCGATTTGTTAGTAAACAAACCACACACGCGCCCACCTCCAACCGCTCGCTTGCTGGATTGCAGAAGCCAGCAGCACACTCTGACTTTGCGAAATCCTGCCCCTGGGTGAAATTCTTCGACGCACACACACACACCGAGCCACACAGCGCAACGAGACAACACGCTAGACCACACAAGCAAAAGCATAAAAGAGCATGGTGTGATGGTGTACGGCATACTCTTACGCACCCAAACACTTGGCGACTTTCTACCACACCACCCTGTGTTTACCGCGAGAGACGCACACGCGTGTTTTCACCACCTTTGGAAGCCGGACGGACGTCTTCATCTTCACCACCCAACACACACCTTTACTTAGCGCGCCTACACAGACACACGGTCCCTTGCTACACAGACAGTGTACAGCGTCTTCAAGCGTACGGCGGCTGGCAAGAGGCTGGCAACATTCCTTCGCATACCAATGCCACGCAGAGGTTTTGTTGTTGGTTGGTGTGTCGCCGCGCTTTATGGTGTTTTGGTTTTGGTCAAGGAGGCTTTGGTTCAAAGAGGAGACAACACCCTCAGCTGTGTCGGTGTATACGTTTTGGGGTGGATGTACATCACAATCTAAGATGTGGGGTTTTATTTATGCATCACCCCAGCTATGTATCTGGAATGCGGTTCTCAAGAGAAGAAGCTGCCGAGATGCGGACTGCTTTTGACCACCAAAAAGGACAAAACCGAGGTCCTCAAGATCATCCTCAAACGTCTCGTCTTGTTCACGAATATATTGAGAACTGTCAATTTACTGTCATAAAAGTCTTTAGAACTGTACCGACAAGTCAAGGATTTCAATTTCAATGTATCTGCTCAGTAGTAATTTTCACCCTCAATTTAAACTGCCAGAACTTCTACTTTTACCTTTCAAATGAAGGTGTTGACGATGCAAAGTAAATGCAAGTTAAGAATACTGTTCAAACACACTACCAAATTGGCCCAAGGCGGACCAATACTTTCCATGAGACACAAACTAGACTAACGGTCTCTTCTGGTCCTACCTGCCATGTCTGGCTTACTAAACTTAATGATACACGTAGTTGGATAGTCAGTCCTCACTACGAGGGAACAGCCTGGATGAGACTTGAACCCTGGTCCAGCCGTGTAAAGACCGACGCCATTGTCGCCTCTACCGTCATCAGACCGGAAGCCCATATACACTATCCGTTGATGAGGTTGTAAAGCTAGAAAAAATATCAAAAACGAGCTACTCGGTTCTATCATCCTTGGACGGATAATACACGGTACTGTGTCCATAAGCCGAAAGAAATTTACTGGAGACCAATAAAATAATGTAGAGAATGTGATGCAACAGATCATCAAGGGTCTATGGAATTGAGATATAACTTCCAAGCAGTAGTTTAATAATAATATCTCTGTAGCCGAAAACGGGGAGGCCCTTGATGGTACGGATGCGACAGCAGCGCCGGTCTTCACACGACTGGACCGAGGTTCAAATCACAGCAGGGCCTTTCCTCCACAGTGAGAACTGACTATCCAGTACCAATATGTCTTCTTCTTCCTTGGCACTACAACCTCCAGAGATCTCGGTCTAGACGGAAAGGCGGTCTGGATGGGATTTGAATCTCGTTCATGCCTTGTAAAGATAGGCGCCCGTTATCGCCTCGGCAACAGGACCGCCCCAATAATAATAAGTCTTGTATGCCAGAAATGGCAGGCATGTTCAGGATCGACAGACCAAGAAGAAGAAAAGGAGAAGATATGGCCGAAACATAGTGCCCTTAATTTGGTTCTCAGCTTGCAAGAAGATCATATTTATCTCTTTATTAAACCTCATCCTTTAGATAATATTTTACTCATAATCTTCATGAGGCCTCGGTGCACATGAATTTGAAAAAAAAAATCACATTTTACAAAAAAATTAGTTGCGATGAAAAAAGCCCGTAAATATCTCAGCCCATTGTTGACAATAGAACACACAAAACAATCACATTCCATCCCAAACCAGACGCATCCAATTGACAATATGAATGTGGTGTGCACGAATTTTGCAATTCGTAAGGTACGAAGACGACGCTGGACGAGAATACATTAACCAATCGCTCCCGATGGGTTTTTGTTCCAAGCTCACCTACCAACGCCTTATTATTATTCGCATACCGCATACCGCATGTGTGTGGATTAAGGCACAGCAGCAACAACCATACGGAGTTAATTCCCTTCACGGAACGAGTCCTGTGGGGCAGCGGGGACGAAAAAAAGATTTATGTTGATGTATGGAAATCAAAATCCTTTAGATTCTGTAAACTCATCTACCCTTCCAAAGGGTTCTTACACAGGCGGCTGCTTAGATAGAGCGTTCGATCGATGTAGATGGATGGCGTGGCGAATAAATCGGATTCCCCGGATCGGGATAATGTTTGGCCCTTTCTGAAGAGATTAAGCAAGTATGCGAAGTCTTAAAAAAAGGGTTACAACCTTTCTAATGCCAAGTTTACTAAGGGCTTGGGCAGATATTTCCTTAAAATTACACTAGTATCATTACCCTCCATTGTTATAAAATAAACAAATTAAAATATTTATTTATAATATAACAATTTTAAATAAAAAATGCCACAGTGTGTAAAGAACAGAAGACAACTCAGGCGCAAAGAATCGAATTGAATTTTTGATCTTTGTTTTTCATTTTTTCCCCGCTTCCCAACTCACGTACCGTATGAGAGAAGTAGCAGCATGAAATGCAATTCCGAATGCATGGTTCGAGAAAAAAAAGAACAAAGAACAAAACGAGTACGGTAGAACAAAGTCCCTTTTTCGCTATAGGGACGTCAACAGTAAAGCGAGAACCAAGAAGCCGACTTTATGATTTTGCTGTTGAATATCTGAAAAAGCATCAGGACTTGGCATGAGTTGTTGAGCATGCACAAGCCTCCAACGCCGTGCAGTTCTTCGTCGTGCTTTCGGAACGCTTCCAGCCGACACGCAAAGCTTAAAAATCTCTCCTCTAACAGCAAAGCATGAGACTGTGAGTTAGCTTTCGGTGGTTCCTGCTCATGCCGAGGGTGGGTTTTCGATAAAACGAAAAAAAGGAATCCCATGTTACCCGTTGTTCATCTTCAACACAACACAATTGAACAGGTCTTCCAAGGGTTCTATACCTAGGTAGGAAAGAATTTCGAACGGAGACGAGAGTTGTAAACATAACAGGTTGGTTGAGTTTGGTTTCCTTTTTTTTCGCCCATGGAGAAGTATGGATGTACACCTTTAACATATATGGGCAATTACGACAGTGGCATAGGAAATCGTACAAGTTTTGCGAGTTTTCTCTTGATTGTGTGCGCCTGGGAGGTATGCAATTCGAATATGCCAATCAACGTTGACTTATTCGACAGACAGAACTACGAAAACTGTCACCACTAAAACCTTCTGACGACTATTAAAAGAGTGGCTTGAAAAAAAGATTGCATAAATTTAGGCGAAACAATTATAACAACTGCAATCGGCGTTCGTTATTTAATTGAGTTGCGAAACGCAAATCCTCAGAAATATTGAAACAAAAACACAATTACCTACTAACGAACTTCATTGCAACATGCTTAGTTCACAGGAAGTCCTAAGACATGGTTGCAAAATTATGTTGGCAACCACGACAATAACGATGACACCACTCGTTTGCAACAGAACGTTCACGGGAGGGGGGGACATGTTTACGCGAAGAAGCGAGGGCAAACACAGCTGAAGGAATTTCCCACTTCTAAAACCTCTTGACAACACAGCGCGACAGACAGCAACTGGAACTGATGGTGTTTCGTGGTGAATGTTGTGTTCCTGTTCCACCGCCAAGTTCCATACAGTTCCCGGGCTTCGACCGACGGGAGCGGTATGCTAATGGAAACCCCATTAGCATAAGGCGCCGATCGTGCTTCTACAATGACTGGCGTCGTCGTCATCATGGCGGTATAAGAACTTCCAAAAATCCTGTCTCCTTATGCTGTTATGGAGAGAAATGCAGCTTACCAAGATGTTGATTTTTTTTTCTGTTCTTTAACTTAATAAACTGCAAACAAAAATCAGTATCAGTTTTTATCACAATCGTCACAGTTGATATAGCAAAAGTGACTGAACAATGATACTACGAAAATTATCATGTCATATGCTATGTTTACGATATAATCTGCTAATTCTTTCCTGAGTGTAAATTAAATATTTACCAGCTAGCTGAGCTTGTTTAAGTCTCTAAGCCTTCACCTCAGTTAATGTAGGACCTCCATCCATCAGACTTGTAGAGGGCTTATGGCACAAATTATAAATTACACTGCACACAACTCATAATGTCAAAATAGGGCTCCCCCCCGTTCAAAGAGTATCCAAAGTGCAACATTAAAAAAAAATACCACAGCATGACTCGCTCGGTCACAACCTTGTTGTATACACGGTTGACTGTGCCATGGAGTAGCGTTTCCACCTAGAAACGAAGCCTAAGTCAGTACTTACACTCTGGCAATTTCAGTGCAAACGCTCGTTAGTTGCAACTAACATCCCTTCCGTTCCCTTCTTCTTGATAACCCCCCTAACCGCCACCACTGCCATTAGACCCATCGGTGTGATGCATGACGGGTGGAAAAACCCACCAACTAACCGATAGTCACGAGCGGCTCACGTTTGTACCGCCGAAAAGCATAACCAGATGATCTCCTAAAGATGGGGGGGGGGGGGGAGGAATCATGATGATGGTGGGTGGTGGTGGCGCATTTTGTGCGCCCTGGCAGCACATGACGCAACACGGGCCGCACACCATCAGAAGGCAAGGCTCTCTGCTCTGCTGGGCGAAAATAAATTGCATTTTGCAACGAGCGGAAAGTAATATTGCGGTTTTTCATATTGAACAGGACCGCTGCATGTGCTGTAAAAACTTTCATCATGTAAACTCCTCATGCATTGATTGAAATCTCAGCATCGGTAGGGATCTGCTGGATGGCCGGTTTTCTGACGAGGACGCACGTCACGTGCGAACTACTGATGAAAAATTGCAATCTAACACTGGATTGTGGGGAACGGTTTTCCCGCCGAAATCCGGCTAGAAATTGTGGACACATGCACACAAACACACACATACGCATTTGTACATCTCATCACACATACAAAGAGTTCCAATGAATGACGTAAAGTGTGTCGATTCTCCAGCAAACACACAGCACGTGTGATTTAAATTGCCACTCTACATGGGGACGCTTGTGTGTTTGTACATTGAAGAATTCAAGTACTCTGTTTACCTCTCTACTGTTGCTCTGTCTGTAAGTGTCATCTACTTTATAGGAGAAAAGTGCATAATAACAACGTCTTATCGGGCAAGCACAATTTCCTTGATGAATTCTATCAACTGCCAATCGAAACAAATTAAAGAAGGCAATTGGAAGCTATTTTTCCCATTACATCACCATATCTCCTCTTCTCCCACGTAAGATTGATCAGTGGCTGTTAGGAGAAGAAGAGTTATGAGCTTTGATGCATGACACAGACGACCTACACTTCTATTCATCTCAACCCTTCATGCTATATGCACCCGATGCATTGCACTATACCGAAGAGAGAAAAAAAATGTATGCTGGTCTCTGCGCGCCTAGAAACAGGCTCATCAAAGCGTGCTGTACTGCACATACGTTGGAAAAAGAGCACACTATACGTTCTGCATATATATGTGCGCGCTGCTCTCTTCACACCAACGCGGGAGTGCACGATCATGCGCAGAACGCGTGAAACATGCGCCAGAACGAGCAAGCGAGAGAGAGAGAGATAGATTGAGAAGTGAGAGAGCCGGCGAAACGTCAACAGAAAGAGAAGGGAAAGCAACGCTCGCACACAACGGCAACGTAGCATACGCATATCAAATACATCGCTACCATTGCTTAGACAGCGAAATACGAACAAACAGCGCGCGTACCCTTGTGCGAGTGTGTTCGTATTTCCGTTTCTTCTTAACCCTCATACTCCTTTTCCCCGGCTTCTCCAACACACACGCACACACTCGATGGCGCTTCTCCCTGGCACTGGCTGCAAGTACAAAAATAAGAAGCAACAACGATGGCGTTTTTCGCTTAACCACTTCTCTCAACATGCATCTCACGATGCGCTCAAAGTGTGTGGCCCACCACCCGCCAAAGGGTTTAGAAAAGTCACGTCATTACCACGCCAATGCTAATCAGACCAGGCGTCAGTGGGATTAGTGGAGATAATATTCTTTTGAAATTATTAATTTAATTGTAGCGTCGCGTCGAGCTGAAAAGCATCCCGGTTGATTCTTCTATTATGACAATCAAAAACATAAATTGACTATTAATTATTAACCCAAATTAACGCAAACACTGCGTGCAAGAAAACATCCCGCTAAAATGCTGCTCTAAGTCTAAACGAACGCCATTTGTGTGCGTGTGTGCGCGTCGGTTCTTGTACAGGGTGGTTCAAACGTTTAAAAAATTACGTCGTAAGCTAATGATGATGATGTGGTTATATACAACCGAACAAGGGCCCGTTCGATCGCACGCACACACACATTTCCGTCCGCTTTATGCTTTATATACATATAACCGATTCGCTTGTTCATTCGCCTTCGTTCTCGCTCAGTCACACGCTCAGCGGACATCCCCCATTGCGCTGCTACACGCACACACCCTAATATTGATTTGGTAAGCAGCAGCAGGCCGTTTTCACAGCTTGACGAAAAAGCCGCCATCTTGGATTTTGCTCCAACGCAAGCGAAAAATGCTTATTTGAAACATTTCTCGATGCGTTTTCACTTAAAATATCACGTTTTAAACTTCATTCCTTCAGGGTGAACAGTATTTCACATTAAAAGGAGCAGAAAAAACAAATTTATCCATTTTTTTCACATACAGAGACGCCACGCGAGAACCAAGCGTATGCTCGTGTGACGCAATCAGCTTCACCCTGTGTGCATTTGGTAGATTCTTCGTGCGGACTATGATTATGCAAGATGGGCCGCACATATATCGATTCGGAAAACACAGTATCAATATTTTTACACTCTTTCGGATACAAGCTGCCATGCCGAATCTGCTTCGAGAATATGGGAACTATGAATGCTTCCCACAACTGAGCTCAATTCGAGTTGGGTTAAAACGGGACCGCAGGTGACGCAATCTCCTCCAAAAGCGTACGGCGGCACAGCAGTGCACCCCCTTCTGTTAACACTTTAGGCTAACAACACATCCACTTGTGATTGATGGACTCTTTTGTAGTAGGCCCTGCTGCTGTTACTGCTGCCACTGCTTTCATTGCCTACTGTGTTGCTACACTCCACTCCACAGGCAGCCCATTAATCAAGGATTTGGTCCAAAGGGGACTGGGATGTATAGCAACACCATCGCTCCAACCACCATCGTACAACGCCAATGGTGATGATGACTAACGACCACGCTCTAATCAAAATTTCACTAAGCTGAGGTGAGCCCTTCTCGCACCGTTTTTCTGTACTTGAAGCAAAACACTTGAGTGTCGTAGGAGCAGCAACAGCAGCAGTAACAGGCACCGCGATCCACCACCGCGGACAGCTAGCCGACAACAACAACAGCAAGAAACACACCAAACAGCTATAGGCAGGCTGGCAAGTAGTAGCAGAAGAAACAAGCGCGCCGGTATGTATGAGTTTGCACACCGGTGGTCACCATCAGAAACCCTCACGGTTTGCGTCGATAGGGCGGTACGTATAGTCGAGACCTCCCCAACATCACACACTCGCGCAGAGACGCGATGACGACGGAAGCCACAACCAACATAGCCAACCGGGGCACACACTATCCCATGCACTTGTTGGAGATGTTGTTGGGATTGGGATTGCACAGCGAGATCAAGCCATTGGGTTCGATGGTCAGGAACGGTGGTATAGCAGGAGGGGGAGACGATGTGGTGCTCGCTGCCGGTTGATACTACACATATACGCACGCAGCAGAGGCGTGTGCCAAAACACAACACCCCCCCCCCCCCCCCCCTGCAGGTTGGTCGCTGCTGCTGCTGCTGCTGGTAGTGTGTGGTCTGCTCTTTTTGTTAAAGTGCGCACACCCATTCGCTCGTCCGCCTGTGTCAAACAACCTGTTTCCAAAACAAAACAACTATAGACACACGCCGCCTGCTTGCTGTACACAAGAGACACATGCGGCAGCAGCATCGTATAAACACCACACACCAACACCCCCAACATACCCGAAGTGCGCCGCCTAGTGCAGTTGGCTTCTCCCGCTCGCCAACACCACCATATTATTAGGAGGGTGCACACACACGCATACCCAACCACGTGCACATTCGATATACACACACACACAGAGTGTAGACACCAAACACAGCCCACATACACATGGAGGGGTTTGGTTCCAAAAATATCATACGAAAGTAAAGAAGAAATATTATTACACACCAGCGCAACAGCAGCAACCCAAATGCCCAAATTTAAAGCTCCCTGATTCACGACGGTACACGTGTGTGTGAGCTGGTAAGGATACGGACGAGTGTCTTGCATACACACCTATTCACGCGGCACAACACACCACACAGCAACACAGCGCGCAAGGATAACACAGAGCGAAAGTGTGTCCTTTTTTTTGCTGTGTGTGTCGTCACCGTACTTGTTCGATAAAGGCTCGTCTCTCTCTCTCTCGCGTGTGTCAAACAATGTAGCTAGAGTTCTTTAAAGAGGCTAGATCTCAGCACACGTATGGAAAACTGTGGTGACCCTGTACACCAGCACCGACCGAGAAGAAAGAATGTCTTGTTAGTTTCCTTTTCTGCTAGAGCCTAGATACAGGATGCTTTGATTAAAAATTCCTTATTGTTATGGCCTACTACTATCTATGTTAATGTTCGACCTTGCGAAGCATTTGACAGACACGCCAGGCAGGCAGTGACTCAGCGCGCGCTAGATCACAGGTAACGCTCTAGCTACGGTGAAAGATGATAATCAAAACAAACAACCAAACAAGAAGGCGCTTTTGCACTTTCCACAAACACACCAGCAAGGAGCGCGGTGAGAAAAAGCAACGAAAACATCTGATCCCGGGGTGTCCCGAGCGTGTAACAACACCACACACAACATCACCCCCATCGGTCTGATGAGCATCACACATAGCAACATCATCAACACACAGGAGAACGGAGCGCAAATTAAACACGCGTGTGAAGGAGCACGAAAACACCCATATCCCGGGCACTCTCGACCATTGATGACTCGCCCCTACAGTAGTGTAGGTGGGGTGGTATAGGCACGGTAGGGAATTAGTACCACGGGGGATGGGAAAAATAAAACTGTGTATATTTTACCGGTGGGATAGCGAACCGGCAGCCGGCCAAAAGAGCCTAGGAGAAGAGACACGCGCACACACACACATTCACGGTGGACACACGCACGCACGTTCGCAATGTATGGGAGAGTCGACGCGAAAGCATGGCGCCGGGTAGATGGTAGTTGTGTATCGGCGCCTCGCATCATCACGATGAAAACAAACTCCCCGGACACACGCATCGGGCGGCCGCCACCGAGCAGAGCGGGCAGGCGGACTGGATGTGGTAGTGGTGGTGGTGGTGGTGGTTATGCGCGCTATGTTGTAGTATGTTGCAACTCACAAACCCACCCGTTGTCTCACTGTACGCGTGTCGTCGCACACTCACACGTCGCCATCTCTCTGCCCGCTCGAACGGTGGCTGTCATTCCAATACATTCCTCCTAACACGACTTGCCTGGGCTGAATCATGTTATGGTGGTGGTGCAAGAGAGAGAGCGAGCGAGCGAGACACGACGAAGCATTATTTTATGCTGTACCTTACGTTTCGGGGATATTTGTTTTTTTTTCGGCACACAAGTGAAATGTCGTACACGCACAACGACGACAACACAGAGGCAGTCGGTTTGAACGCAAAAGTGAGCAGAACGCTATGAGGGGAAACAGCAACCACTACACTACCACCAACAGTGCCACCAACATATCGTCAATCCTTGGGTGAGAGTATCCCTGTATATCCTAACCGGGCCCCGTCGTAGCATAATCATTACCATCGCGCACACACTGGCTATGATACGTCGATACGTACGTCAGGATAAAGTATCCGTCGCACTGGTCTTGGTGGAATCGGAAAAAGAGCTGCCGAAAATGGGAAGGACAATAAGCATCAGGTGGATGTAGTATGACAGTCAGCGTTGTCCTGGCTTTTGAGGTGGTTGTACAGTTATGCAGGTGTTATTACACCTGCTGAATAGAACTATTGGTTAGCATCTACTCCTTGTCTCCTCCGTCTACCCTATCATCAGGAATTGTTCTTCTTTGGCATTATAACCTAAAGAGGTCCTGGCATGTCCTCGTTGAGTTTTTTGAACTAAACTATCCTTAATTGGATAGTAAGGCCTACGTTATAGGGGATCAGCGATAATTTTCTGAAAGAACTGGTAGACGATCCGACATCTTCAAGTGAAATCTCGAAATAGTTGTACAGTTTTTGTCACAAAAAAAAACTTTAGATCACCTAGCCGACCACAAGTTCCTGACCCTTTCAGCTGCACACAGCTAAGTTAAAAGGATAGCTTAACGTAAAGCTCTCAACTTTCGATCGAATTCAACCGAAAACTTTTTGAACCTTCGAGCTTTGAGGTAGAAGAAGTCCTGGTCGATAGACGTTTTAGTGATACCAGCAAGGAGGTGTGTAAAACGGCTTCTTCTTCTTTGGCACTACAACCTCGGAAGTTCTTGGCCTACCAGTTTTGACTTCCTTGGCTTTTTGGCGTACAAAGAGGATCCTCTATCCAAGTGGCATTCTATTTTCAGTACTGATGCTCATAGCATCTACCTCTTGACCGCTCGACTATGACGGCTTAAACCGACGTAAGTTCGTACGTTGTGAAGTGTCCACAAAAAATTCATTGTAAATTTCAGGACTTTAAAAAATCCAATAATTGTCGGTTAATTCTCGCACTATTACTAAGCCATAGGATGGAATTGAGTTCTTAGGATGTCCATGTCTGACTTCCATGACTTAAGTCTCTCCAGTCGTCAAACTTGTCCTTTGGTAAGCTTCGGCCACACATGAAAGCCATCATTTACTTGTAGAAGATACCTCAACAGGTCACCTTAAACATCCTGAAGAAGCGAAGGAACAATCAATCCTATTCTATTGAGACCTTTCCTTCAACTTCCCCGCTAATTGAGTTGGTGGTGTTGGTTGAATTTTTCGAATAAACAAAGCAATCATTGAACAGTTTCTTCTCAGTACACTCTGCACCCTGAAGGGTCCATGTAAACTGATTATAAGCACACGAAACAAGAATGATTTAACGAAAACGAACGGATAAATAATAAAGGGTTAAAGCATTCAGATCCTAAGCTACTGTAAATGGATAGTGAGAGGCATAAAGTGAGTAACGTACCGCGCCTGTTCCATCGCCGACAGTGTAGTTAATGTTTGGGCTGATCTCCACCACCGAGTCGGACCGCTGGTTCTCCTGAAAGCCCCACGCGTAATTAAAGCTGGTCGGAGCATTTGTCTGCGCGGCACACATTTTGGCGCGAGTTGTTTTCTTTCCGCTTCTCTTTCACTCTTCTTATCTGCCACACGGCCACGAGAATCCCGCGATATCCGCTGGGGGGTTGCGTTGCAACGAAATGTTGCAAATGGGGTTTCCTCTTATCAACTCTAGCTCTGCTTGGCAACGCACACTAGATAGATACGCAGTAACAAAACTCACTTTAGCACACCTTGCGAACCGTGTATATGGTTTTGTATCAATGTCTTTTTTTTTCCTAAAACACCACTTTACCTACGTTTGTTTTCACTTTCTTGAAGCACTTTGAAGCGACCTATTCCTCCTAGCGCACCTATATTTCCATTGCAAACACGCCACGCTGTGTTGCTGCTCTCCGTTTCGCGTATTTTTGTTTTGACGTCAACACGCCCCGTCGTCAAAGTGTGTGGTTGACATTTAACAATCGTAGTACGCGCTGACACCACTCATACTTGCGACACGCGGTGCCTATGTTAATTCTCGTGCCGGAGGGTAGAAGCAGAGTAAAAAAAAATAATCGAACCACACACTTAACACATGAACCTTTTCACACGATCCGCAGACGGGTCTCGGCAAAACTTTTTCACGCGTTTCGATGGGACACGATCCATTCACAGTAGAATTCACCGGGTGTGTTGTGAGGTACGCCGCCTGAAACAGATATGGATTTTTATTAGTATGTTAATTACTTGAGCATTGGCCGGGGTGTTTGGTGTGCAAACTCTATACACAATAAAGGATGGAAATTGGGAAGGAAATAGGAAAATAGTTGGCAATAGTAAAATATCATTTAACAGTTGTTATGATACTCCAGCTGTTACATAGATAACATTGGAAATATCTAATCATCACATTACAATACTCAATAGAATAAGTAAATAAGTTAACATCAAGGAGATGTATGTAGGACGGGCATAGAGCATTGATCAAGGTCGCTTCAAATTCGCGACAAATTTGTGAAAGTTTCATGGAAACCATTTTTTTTTAATAAACAAGCGATCCAGATACATTCAATGTTAGAAGAACTGCTTTATGAACTGTGAAGCTCTGTGAAGCATACAATTCCTTAATTTGCATCATGAGCAGCCGCTTTGCCGACTTGTCAAATCGGATTTGTTTACATCCCAGCAAGCCACACAAATACACATTGTACACACATTGCGTGAACATGTGATACCACCGGTTTTGGTGTAGTATCATAGGAAAAGGTATGTTTGCATTTTTTCTGCACACTTGCAAAAAAACACCGGCGCACATGCCTTTACTCAAACATAGCAAAATCATGATTTGCGTGATGTGTGACGTACTCCGCGTATACACGCCGCTTCCCGGGCAGAAAACCCACCCAGCCATGTGCACACACAGCCACAAAACCGAACATTCCCAACACCAACAACAAGCGACGGCGGCAGCAGCATGGATATGTGTTCTACCAACATTCCTCTAGCTACATCTACACGCCACGGTTTTGTTATTTTTTTCTTTGTCTTGCTTCCCACAGCACCCGCGAACGAAGGGTGCAGGCGCGCGAGCGAGAGAAAGTGCGACGAAGTGTGCGTGAAGAGAGGTATAGTGCTGCGCGATGAAGCTGACGAACGTCCTCCACACTGCGAGGAATGCCCTCGATGTGGTAAGAGAGATAATTGGTGATGCCCGATTCCATTTCCCTGTGTGAAGTTTTCCCGACGCGCTATCGGAAAACAGCCGCCAACATACACACACACACACACACACGTGTCTTTCATCTCTGTCTTTGCTGCCTTTTGCCCTTCTTATGCTACCACGCACTCCACGCGCAGAACTGATATATGTGTGTATAGCCTGGCACCAGCATGCACGCCTACATACCCACACGCACACACACACACACACACAGCAGTCATTCACGCACGTTTCAAACACACACCTCTACCAGCTTCCATGCACCTTTGTAGATGTATGTTTTCACTGAAAAGCGCGCGAAAATCTTGCACTAGAGTGAACTCGAGCGAACGCACGTTAACATTTTCACGCAATACTGTTGCGGTCGGAAAACAAACACGGCACGAGCGTCACTTTTTGTGCTGCCGCCATTTTATTTTATGTTTCACAGCTTCACAGCTTTTCATCAGCTCGGTGTTCAGTCCCTCCGGCGGGTGCGTTGCCGTGTGCAAACATAATGCGGGGCAGAAGAGTGTGGCCTGCGAGAGAGAGCACAACACTCGTCCGTGCGGTAAAACCACACACAATTGACAGCTTTGACAAGAGCAAAACACGGCTGCTTTGACGGAAGTGGATGGCGTTTAGTAGAAAAAATGGGAAAAAGAACGCTTCAAGTAGCAGGCTTTGGAAGCACCAAACGGCATCCTACACGTTAGTGGTACGTGACGCTATTTGCTCGATGCTCAACGCATCTCGAGTTTGCACAGTTTGTACGGAGTGTGAGAAAGCGAGACATAGAGTGTGTATGCTTGCCCGCTCGCTCGCTCTTTCGCATATCTACCGCGAGAACACGAAATGTCACTTATTTGTTGCCAAAATGAAAAAAAAAACAAAGCAAAACGCTTTTTTATCAATTGTAACACACGCGTGTATCTAAAATGTTATGAAAACACGTTCCACATCCCGCACACAATGCAATCGATGTGTGTGTATACATCGCTTTTCTCCGGTTGTAATTAACATCCCGCACACTATTATTTCTTACCGGAGAAACAACACACTACAAAACGCGACGCCGAATTGCCGCTTACGTGTGTGCGCACCGCGCGCTGGGCGAATACGCGCACGCGATTTTTCGTACAATCGACGACTACCAGCAAGCAGTGCGCTTTGCTTTTCTAAAATCTTGCATTAAATTACACTCCATTTACAACACCACACGTCACGCGACTCAACGTGACTCGGTAGAGGAAAAAAAAAAAGAACCACACCGGAACGGGATGATGATGCGTGCTGCAGGTACGCCGCCTTGCGTTGTGGCACCGTGTGCGTCAGCGTGTGTGAGCTGCTTCTACCAACACAAAAATGGTGATGGTTTTGCTCGCTGTCAAACGGCGCTAGCAGAAATATCATGCAGCCGAGAGAGAGAGAGAGAGAGAGAGGGAGAAAGAGCGCGCACGCATCGCAGAGTGAAAGAGAGAGAGATTATTCATGAAAGTAGCAGCACACACACGCGCACGCAGCTGTGCACACACTGTGGAAAAATCAACTTTAAAAGCACTACACAAGGATATAATCTCCACCACCAGTGCAAGTACAAAGGACCCGATGGCGCGGGGGGGGGGGTGAAAAGAGGAGAGAAAACCGACGTGAAGCAACCACCACACCCTTCTTTACATGGCTTGCTTGGGTGCTGCTTGCACACTGCCAGCCGTGCTTTCCGTGTGTTCGTTCGGTGGTTGCTACCGCGCAGCAGTAGAGGTGACCGACGTAGAGAGCGTGTGGTGGTGTTTTATTTTCAACATCACGCACTTTATCAAAAAAGGCCTGCCGCGCTCGCACACGCACGTCCGCGATATGGTTCCCGCCAGAAAAAAGCCCAGCAACTGTGGCGAACGATTTTCGGACAGAACGAACGTTCCCGTTTCGTGACGCGTTTATTCTCGCGTGACGCAGCAATTATTAATGCTTGCCTGTATCCGCCATTTTTTTTTGTCGCTCCCATTCGCTTCAACAAATTCGAGAGAGTTCTGGCCAATGTTTTTTTCCTACAGCCCAGCACACGGAGACTTCTGTGTCAAATATTTATAGCGTTTCACAATTTCGATACATTTCGTCAGTGCAATGCGAGCACACACAAACACACGCGTCACGCACAAGAAAACAGTACGGTTCGAGGTTAGGAAAAATAAAAACGCCAACACTTCGACCGTGTTGGCCAGGGTGCATACTGTGAAGGGAGAGCGAGCGGGCGCGCGCGCACACACATCGTCACACGGCATCACACACAACGCCAAAAAGGTGAAGAATAGTATGGTGGCGATGTGTGTGGATGCGAACGAGTGAAAGGGTGGGTAAAGGTGCGGGAAGGGAGGAGGACACTGTAGAAGGAAGGCAGTGTAGAGAAGAGACACAACACAGCGTACACCACACACAACACACAACCTGATCAGACAGAAGCACTACGAATACTAGGAAGCGCTCGGGCTTTCCTATGTGTCGGAGGCCTTGCTTTCTAAATTAAGAAGCGCACACAAACACACACACACACACACACACACACGCGCCGTCATCTATCGCGCTTACACACACAAGTAGATGGGCTATGTGGAACCGTTTTGTGTATGCATTGTGTAGGTAGGGGATGTGTGTGAGTGAATTGATTAACCTTTTGTCGAATGAGCCGTACCCAACGAGCAGATTCCCAAATAACAAAAAGCGTAACTCAAGTGTGTGAGATCTGTTTGTATGAGTGTGAGTTCCTTTTTTTTTGAAGCTGTGGCTCTCATTGCTAATTTAGTGGGCTAAGTGAGTGTTTTATTTGAAAAATATGTAAAAAAGGCTAAAGTCTGAATAGATATCCTCCCCACTCACGGACACTCATTTTTGCAACTGAGTTACCCAAAACGGTATATTTTTCAGACTTTTTAGTGTAAGTATTCATTTATATATTATTTATTCATTATTTTTAATTGTTATAAACATTTATTAAAACGATTTCTTACATTTTAGCTTAACTTTTACCTAAATTTGAGGTAACTCAGTTGCAAAAATGAGTGTCCGTGAGTGGGGGGCATCTATTCAGACTTTAGCCAAATTTAGGTAAAAGTTAAGCAAAACTGTGAGAAATCTTTGTAACAATTATTTATAATAATTAAAAATAATAAATTAATAATCAATAAATAAATAATTACAGTAAAAAGTCAGAAAAATATACCCTTTTGTTTAACTCAGTTGCAAAAATGAGTGTCCGTAAGTGGGGGGGAGGGGGGGGGGGGGGTGGTTATCTATTCAGACTTTAGCCGCATTTTATGCTTGGTTTTCGTGTGAAATCTCTAAATAATCCATTTGTTATTATTGGCTGTAAGCCGTTTGCAACAATCGAGGGCTCACGGCCTGCCATTTCTGACTTTCCGTGACTTTTTTTTTCCTGGTGAAATTGGAAAATTGATCCTGCGTACGGGGAGGCGGTCCGGATGGGATATGAACCCCAACCCTGTCGTGTGGAAATCGACACCACAATCGTCTCATTTCTGTGTTCATTCTGTGCACATCCCAAAACAAAACGATCGTCAGGTACTTCGCCATTTTCTTATCAAGATACTTGACTTACCTTTCTGTTTTTCTTCTTTCCATTTAATTTTGATCAGACCCTACGCTAATCTTCCTAATTGGATTGTCATGTCCTTGCCATTTTCTAATCTCCATCATATATGTAGCTTTGATACATCCATCGGGATGATATACCTACAAAAAACATGTCACCTTTTCTTGTACACCAGCAACTCAGAACATGAGGACATTAATTTTGGATTCGACACTTCATCGTGATAAAGCCATCTGGTGCCTCGCGCGCTACAGTCATCAAATTTACCAGCAAAGCTTCAAAAAAAAACAAAAACTTGTTCTACCAGGGAATCGTGTTGTCCGTACGACCAGCAAACTTTTGGACCCTGGTATTGCCTACCGTATTGCTGATTTTTCCCGTTTCTTTTTGCACCACCGTTAAAGTGATTCGGACGATCGTTACATATTAATTAAAGCGCCTTCGGTGAAAATGTCTTCCTTCGTTTTTTTTTTTTGTGTTGCTGCTTCGTGCACTAAATCATGCATTTTTAATCAAGCTCACCAGTATCGCGGACCAGTTTTGGGAGAAGTTAACTGCTGTCCACCAGGGCCACGCATACTGGCGGCATGCATACAGGCGTACGCACGCACTCTCGGGGGCATCCCAGAGGTGTGTTCCCTCTTGAAGGTTAGCACACACCACACAAACCCCAGGAGACCCTTTACGTGGGCGCACACGGTGAGGTCCTCGAAAGTTGTGTGATTCATTTTTCGTCCACTTCCCACATTCACTTACCCTGCGTACGAATCGCGCACTGGGCAAGTCGCTTGAACCGAGAAAGAACAATCCCAGGCTTCTCCAAAAGTTCTCCCCGGGGTCGGTTTATCGGTTGTTCGAGCAGTGGAGATATAATTTAAAATCTGCCAAAAAATGGCACCACCTCTGCGGCGAAGCAAAACCACCAAAGGGAATGCCAGAAACCGGGCCCTGATTTAAAAGCTGCAGGCACGACGGAGCGGCGCAGAAGATGAGCGGGAACCATAAAAGGGAAACCTGTCTTTGGTTTTATTTACTGCGATCCTTTTTGGCAAACGGACCCGGCTGTCTCGCGGGTCATTTTCCACGCGTATCAGTTTGGTGCGCACGCTGTTCAGGTAACGCGTCCAGGGAGGTGATCACCAAGGGGATACCATTGGGGCGATCGGATCGCGCAGGGTGACGATCGTTGAATCTCTCCTCGGTAACCATTTCCTGCCAGTAAGTAGCTGGACTGTTGGTGTTTTTAATTAGAGTCAATTACCTGCAAAATGGTCACTGAGACCACTGCGTCTCGTGAAGTAAACTGGGGAGGCTGACCGGAGGGACCACTGCAATATGTATAATTGCAGTGTTTACCGAAACAATTGACAAATCGTTACTGGCTATTTGTTTCTGGTGGATGTTTTTGGCGCATGATGGGACCTCCCGTGGGTTGAAGGGGTTTTGCACTCTTTGTCCATCCTTGCTGGCAGACGTCATGTCGAGCACCTCCGCAAACTTCAGACGAAGATGAGACGATGTGAAAAACAGGGTCAAGAATCGGTCTTTCCTGGGCCTTGTTGTAGTTGCTTCTCGATCTGTAGGGTGAGGAATCCATGTGATTTGTGGTCCAATAAGGTAACTTTTGCTCTGTTCCGAAACGAATTCAGATTATCATCGTCTCACCTGCAGGTTAATTCAATTGTCAATCATGTAGCTGCTAAGCTCTATCTTTTTATTTTAAGATACAACTGATTAACTTCTACAAGACCCCCAAGAAAAAATGAACTCCCAAAAATGCAAACTTCTCTGTAGAGAATGCTTCATCGTCTTAAGAATTCCCGGAACTCCATTCTTAAAGCCATCTTTCATTCTCGATCGTTTCTCCACCGGCGTCCTTTTTTTTTCTCTTGCTGGATGTGTCGCGTTCAAAAACAAGGTACAGCCTTCAGGCAGCTTTTGCAGCCCAGTTGCATTCTTGGCCGGGCCTTCAGAAAGGGACGCGCGGTTTTAATGTCAATTTGTCATAATCATGCTAATCGGTTGCTAATTTATGTCCGCATCCGCGCCACAATGCCTTCGCCCCGGTAAGGGCTGGTTGGTGACGGTATCACCTATCTCCAAACGCTTCAAAATATGTATCTTCTTCCTCCAAACAATGCTCCAATGGCGGATTCCAGGATTCTGGGGTGTCATCGGCCGAAAATAAAGAGCTAAAGGCAACAACGACGACGAGACAAACGACGAGAACCAGCACTACACGGTAAAGTATGAAATTTACCAACAACGATACGATACACGGAGATGATATACAAAATTAAGTGCCTTTTGATTTCTCTTTATGGGCCTGCTTTTGCTGGCCGTCTCCGTGCGCGAAGCTGCAGTCGATTCCCAGGACCAGGTTGTTAAACAAATGCTTTTCAAACAATCTTTTCTACCCATTCCGTACCATTAGAAGAAATTGATTGTTTGAGTATTTTGCTGGTCGGCACCGAACTCTCGGCCCTTGCAAACCGAATTTCTTTCCCGGAATAAATAATAATCCCATTTTTCTTTTCGTGCACCATAAATAACGTCACGAATGCCCGCCCGAAGGCGTTTTCCCGTTGATTGGTGAGTAAATTGATTCCGATCGGACCATTTACGGATGTTTAGAACATTTTCCAGGAAAGCGACATAAAAAACGGCCTGTTTGAATCGCACCCAAAACAAAACAATAAGAATTGACAGTTTCGTAGAAATAGACAAAGCTACGTTTATAACGCACGGTGCAGTAGTTCACATGGGGCGGCACGGTTGTCTACCGTTCCTAGAGCAAACAAACAAAAGCACTGCATTTTCTTGCGAACGGAACTCAGAACAGACACCCGTCCGTACCGTCGCCGTGCGATACGGCGCGCAGATACGTTCCGATAGGCAAAAAGGAAAGGAAAAAAAGTTGCTGCGGCTGCAAAAATTTCGTGTTGATTTTGTTGCCCCCCTCAATATTTGGTGCAGTATTTTGTCCTCCGTTTTCGGCCCTCGTGTTGGTAAGCGATGGATGTACGCACGGTTCTCGATGGCTATCTGCGTAAGTATATTGAGGTGGTGAAAAGCTTTCGGTTTTTGGCTTTCTGATGTAAAGTGTTCGCATCGTTGCTCGCAATCGCTGGTCTTTCTACTCCACAGGGAAAGCCGTCCATCCGAATAATCATGATTTGGACGTGTCAGCAATCGATCAGTTCTGCTTGACGCTGAAAAAAGACCCATCGAAGATGTCCATGGCCCGGGAGCTGCTCGTCAGCCGGATACAATCACCCAACACGAAGGAATCACTGCTTGCGCTAGAGGTGTGATAAGAAGCTGCCGTTCATGCAATATGTGTTTACCCCGCATTTTACATGCGTGCCCCCCGTGTTCTTCTCCTTCTCCGCACAGGCACTGGAGGAGTGTATGGAATCGTTGGGTCGTGAGTTTCGGTCGGAGATTAACAAGTTCCGGTTTCTGAACGAACTGATCAAGATGGTTTCGAAGAAGTACAACGGTGACCAAACGCCGCGTGAAGTTTCCGACCGCGTAAGTGGTCTACGATAAGCAAATGCCCACCTGCTTCCTAATTGATAACACATTCATTTGCATTTTTTGTTTCTGGCCGGACAGATACTAAACATTCTGCTCACCTGGACGAACAAGTACGATCCGTGCGATTGTGATAAAATACAGGAAGCGTACAATCTGCTTGCCACCCAGGGCATCCAGCATCGTTCGCAGCAGAACGTAATCATCCGCGGGCCACCTGTACGGCATCCGGACGATCGCGGACCGGTGCTGGACAAGGAGCAGCAAAAGTTGAAGCAGCTCATCAGCAGCGGCAAGCCGGAAAACTTTGAGAAAGCGAACCTGCTGATACAGAACCTGTATCGGGACGAGGAGCGGCGCACGCAGATGAAAAGCCGCCGGTTGTCGGAGTTGCAGAAGGTGGCCGAAAACACGAAGCTGCTGAACGAGATGCTCGACCAGTATCGGGCCGGTGAAACGTCGGACGATGAGTTGGCGATACTGAGCGAAATTTACGAATCGTGTGAAAGTGCCCATCCGACGATTGTCCGGTTGGCGGAGGAAACGCAGCACAGCGAGGAAATGCTCGGTAAGTGTAAAGCGGGGGCAGGGCGGGATGCAGTATTTGCTTTACCCTTCATGCATCACATATTCGTATTCGGCACAGCTAATATAATTGTAAAAAGGAAACGTATTTAGTTCAGTTAATTTCGCTCCGTTTCTAATTGTGTGTCTCTCTCTCTCTCTCTGTCTACTTTCTCTATTTTATCATCCCATCGGTCCAATTCCCATCTCACCCTCATCATCACCAACATCGCGTCCTCCACAACGAATCACTAATTAAACCTTCCACCAACCTACGTTCCCACTCATCTTCACACAAACAGTTCAGTCACTTGAGAGCGGATGCAAGAATGTAGGCAAATTCTGGAGTTTAGCTAGTGAATTTGGTTAGTAAATTACCATTTACGATTGTTTTTTTCTCGTTGCTGCTGTAAAGATGCATAAATTAGTTCGTGGCGCTTTTGGAAAAAAACTGTCTTCTTTTAATTATTCTAAAATTTCCCCAAAACTTCGATTAATTTTCAACGACTTGTGCTACATTTTCAACATAGGAATTTTTTTTTCCAAAGCGCCTCGAAATAAATAAAAGAGTTACTGTAGGCCAATAATTAATTTGTTCTAATTTGAGCTCATGTTATAATTTCATTTGATGCTATTTTCTCTACTTTAACTGCTTATAATTGTACGCTTCTTTTACTTCTACCTATACTGTTGAAGAATTCTAGCCGGAAATCAGTTAACAAAAAACCTAATCGATGTTCCATCACTTCTTTTGCAGAAAAAATATTCGAAGTCAACGATGCGCTTACACTAGCGCTGGACAAATATCGCGTAAAAGTGCTGCACCAGCAACCGGCAGAACGGGCAACCCTGTCTCAGCGTGGAGCTGTCGCCGGCGACGAATCCACGACACTTCCCGCCATGCGCTACACACCGAACATCACCGGACCGGATCCACTGGAGACGCTGTTCGATGTGTCCAGCGATGGGCAGGGACAGAGTGGGGACAAAGAGACGACTACCTCGCAACGCTCGAACTATGACGATCTGAGCGACATATTCTCATCGACCGGTAGCAACGGAACGGCCAGCCACGGTATACTGTTGCCGGAAACCGTTGCGCAAAGTACACCTTCAGCGCCCACGTTCGGTCTGAACGGGTTAAAAGCGAATGACACCAAATCCAAAGATAATCTAATGGAATTGAATTCCATCCTAAGCAGCATTAAGAATAGTGCGAGCAGCGTTGCTTCACCGCTAGCTTCGGCGGGTAGTAGTGTAGCGAAGACCGCTTCACCCACACGCGTAGCATCCCATAATGGTTCTAGTAGCGGTGCTGGCACGTCAAGCAAATCCATTCCTGAACTAGATTCCATTATAAGCGGTATGAAGGCGACCCTACTTTCCGGACCGTCGGTAGCGTCCGAAGAGGTGGTAGGCGAATCTGTTTCAACACCAAAGCCCGAACCGATCGGGGCCGGATCGGAAGAGGATGAACCAATGCTAGCGGCGCACCCGGCTACAGCATCTCAACCATCCCGCCCGAACGCGGAGGAAGTGCCGCCAGCGCCGGTCGAAAGTGTCGCCAAGCCGGAATTGAAAGCGCTCGCAGACATTGTGATCGATCTGGATAGCATCCAGCCGAGCCGGGAACCGTCGCGTACCGTGCTGGACGATAAGGAAGGCCTTCAAATTACGCTTAACTTTGCCGCCGACCATCCACGGCCCGACGTGACGGTGATTGTGATTTCCACCATCAATCAGGGCCGTACCACCATTCCCAGCTTTCAGTTCGATGCGAGCGTTCGGAAGCCGTGCAAGCTGCGGCTGCTGCCACCATCCGCCACCAGTCTACCCGGTACGAAACCGTTCCGGCCACCGGCCGACGGTATAACGCAGGTGCTGCTGTTGGCCAATCCGACCGGCGAGCCAGTGGATTTGACCTGCATCCTAACGTACCGGGTCGGGGATGATCCGGACCCGATAAAGGAATCGATCGTAATGCAGGCGGTACCGTCGGTAAGGGAATAATGATGTGGTGGATGCGTGGTAGCGCGCAAGCAAAAACGGAACCCTGTGATTGAGATTATGAATCAGGACGGTGCAGCCGTAGCCAAGGACGAGCAGCTTACGCAAAAACGCCTGGCAGCACCGGCAGCTTACTGGCGGGGGCAGATGATGCGAACGATCGAGTGGAGTGGACGAAGTCAATAGTAGGCGAATATAATAAGTATAATAATAAAACAAAAGCATATACACATGATGCCAGTTAAACGGATACGCATAAAACGGTTTTATGGGTTTCTTTTATGTGTAAAAAAATTAAATGCAATTAAGAGACCGAGGCATGGAAGTGAAAGGATTATTTTGGGAGTAAACCCCTTGGAGCATACAAAATCGTAAAATTGCCTCGCGTTGATTTAGTGCTGAGTGTCAGCTTAAGGGCGTGAAGGTAATTTTAACGACAGCCCTTTTAACAGCTCGTTAGCTTCTTCGGGGACGTGCTTTCGGCTATACAATTGAAACTTAATATTAATGTTGATTTTTGTGTAAAAAATCTTTTAAGCTTAAAGGACTTCAATTTGAAGGTTTTTTGATCAGTGCTTCCCGCCGAAGAGATCTATTTTATCTTGAAGAAGATGACACAAGAGTAGTTTCACTCTGACTTTCTTTTCGTTGATTTTGGACCACTTTTAACAGAATAGCTCCTTCTTCTTCTCTTCTTTCTGGGCCTAACGACCTCCTAGGTCAAGCCTGTCCTGAGACTTATTGAATAGTCAGCCCCTACTATGGGGTAGCGGTCTAGATGGGATTTGAATCCCGGTCCTGCCATGTGAAGACCGGCACCGCTGTCTACAGAATAGCATGTAAGTGACAAGTCATAAGCGGTCCGGTCATACTATAGCCCGGAAAATCTTCCCCACTCAAAAAGCGACGGGCTGGCAACGACCTTCAGCTGGAACTGCAAAGATCATGTATACTCATATGCGCCACTGAGAAATGGACTTTGTCCATAACTGACTCTAGAGTATATGCGATGATCTCACTACTGTGCAGTGAATTTCTAAGGGCTGGACATGTCATCAGAATGACACCGGACAACTCGGCTTGTAAAATCTTTTTAGTGATTCCACACAGAACAGAAGAGCCATGGTAGACCACGCCTGCAAAGAGATTCTAGTGCCTCAACACAAAGTAATTAGAACGAAAAGAACTGTGTAAAAATGTCCCGGAACAAAAAAACAACAAACTTTTAGACCAACCTAATAGAATGCATGCGACGTTACGCTAGGACCAGATGCGCACGCGACCGTTGCATAGCAACGGTTGGCCCGAGTAGCACGCTTTATAAGGAAGATTCAAATTCAAACAGTGAACCTAATTACTTAAACTATTCTAACTAGAGGTTTGCTACTGCGAGGGGCATACTGCTAGCAGCTACTGCACCTGTCACTGCTACCCCATTACGCAGCTTCCAGTGTGTCAATTTAAGGTCTTAAGAAACGCTTTTTAAAATTCAACCCCTGACAGCGCAAATGAGCGCAACCCGATTGACAGCCCGCGAGCAGCATAGGCGGTGTGTGATAACCGATGGACATAGCAAAAAAAGAAAAACACACACACAAGAAACACCTTGCATACCAATTAGCCGCCTCGTGTGAAGATGTCTGTCTGTCCAACATGTCACCTGATTGCTGGCCGGGCCGAAGACGCCAAAAGGGCAGCAGCAAATCATGTCAGCGCAAAGCCGTTGCTATGGCGCATTTCCCCGTGTGCTGCGCTGCACACGACTTGTATGCTGACCACTTCACTTTCCTTTACGCCATGGTTAATTGAGATTTCAACAGTGTGTTTCGTTCACCACCCCCCCCCTCTCCCCCCCCGTTTCGTTCCAAAACCCTTTTCGGTTGCCTAAACCCTTATGTTAAGGGGCTTTGTTTGTATGGTTGGGGGGTTTGTTTTTGTTTTATACAGCTTCCGTTTGGTGACAATGTGGCATGGGGAGATGGGTTTCAACAATCGTCTCTTCTCGATACTTTCTTTGTGGTGTTCTGTTTGCACATCGTGCCCAGGGGGTGTCCGGAGACTGCGAGCGATTGTAAAGCTGCGTAAGCGAAAATGATTGGAGATGGAGGTTCCCTCTCAGCAGCTAGGGGAGACTTTAAACTGTAAGTTGATTACTTTATTAACTGTCTCCGGGAAGAATAGGTCGGTGGCTGTTTATCGTAAAGGAAGAAGGTTATTCTCTGGACATTATTGACTCTGTAACGCTAGCTCATGTACCAAACCAGATCTAAAACAATTAAATGTTTAACGATCAGTTTTCAGGCAAATAGAATTGTTCTGCCTGCCATTTCTGGTTTGCTAAGACCACGGGCGAACGGTCCGAATGGGATTCGATCCCCGATCCTGCCGTATGAAGACCCGTGATGCTCTGTAGTCTAAATTGATCATGATGATCATGGATGATCATAGTCTCTTTGCTTGCATAACCTTTGGGAAAGAAAGATTAACTGCGCCAAACGTTTTTTTGTTGTTGTTACAAAGTGTCGTCTGAGTCCTCACTCGATCCGTCGGACATCTTTATTGAACCTCAACCACAGTACGAAACAAGCAAGGCACTTAAACACACAGAGTTTATCGTCTTAATCCAAATTACCCAGAGCATTTTTAATACGTTTCTCTCCCTACCAGCCTTGTTCCAGTTTTCCAGCAAAAACATCCGTAAACTTGTAAAATAATCTACATGCCTCAGCGTGGATCAATAATTTAATTTCCACCTCGTGGGCCTCTTTTTTCGTTCTCTTTCATCCACCAGCAATGGGCTCTCTAATGTTGCACCTTAGTTTGCTAGAAAATTGGATCCTCTTAAAGGTTAGCAAACCAGCAAGCAAACCCATACACGCGCTAGGCAGGAATGGGGAGGAACTTTTATCACTCAATCGTTCGATGGTCGGTGCGCCATAAATATGTTCATCGCATCTCCGACACACCGACCGATCAACAACGCGCTCGTCCCGGCGTTAATCCCTTCTGGAGAAATCATCCGAGACGATCACCGTGCTGGATCTTTGGTACGGCGCGCGTTCTACAAGTACAGCACTGTTTTAACAACCAATTAACTGTTTTACGGTCGCACATAACTTGCCCCAAATGGATGGATGGCGCACAGGACAGGAGATGAGAGCAGGGTGGTTTCTGCTTTGTTTTTTTTTTTTACGAAGCCATCAAATCATAATCGAAAGCCCACGTACATCAGCACATCGGTCGCGTCCATCGTCATTATGGGTGCGGGAATGGTGCATCGGCTTCGACAATAGCATGGCCGGCGTGTTGTGTCTTTCTGGAGCAAAAGCTGCATCTCAATGAAGCGTTTAAGATGAATGGCGCCTGACGGGAGGTGATCGTAATGTGATTGGTAAGTTCTCAGGAATTTCCGCTCTAGAAAAGTCTTAAAATGATGTACGATAAGTAATTTATATATGAGAAAAAAATGAATAAAGGTCAGAAAATATTTGATAAAATTACAGTTTAACTTCAAGAGAGAGGATATTTGTTTATATACACATTAAGACTCCAGAATGAATCTATAGGACACACCGGGACTATTCAAGCTATTCAGCCTTTCTTTGGGGCTATTTCGATTGCATCTTTTGCTTATGGAAGATTCGCTATCAAATCCTATCCGAACTTGTCTCCTCGTACACAGAACTGACTGTCGAGGAACTGGAACATAGTCACGGAGGCTAGGAATCTGCTGCTCAGATACCTAAATCCCTACGTAAGCCATAATATCTCAATTACGCACATGTTTCTTTACAGCATTTATTATAAAACTTCGGTGAATACATATAAAAAATAAAGAAAGTAGCTAGGTATAGAATCAAATTACTTTGAACGCCACATTGTCTGTTTGTAGAACAACAACGTAAGATCTTCTTCTTCTTCTTCCGTGGCACTACAACCTCGAGAGGTCTCGGCCTGCCATTTCTGGCTTTCTGTGACTTAATTTTTACCCGTAGTAAAGTAGTCAGCCTTACGTACGGGGAGGCGGTCTGGATGGGATTTGAACCCCGGCCCTGCCGTGTGAAGACCAGCGCCGTTGTCGCCTCGGCCACCGGACCGCCCCGTACGTAAGATCCCCCGACAACGTAAGATCACGAACCCTTTATGTGGGTGATCTGGGCATCGATCTCCAAAAGGTGTTTTAAACTCTTCGGAAGACTTAATTCAATTATCTTGACCAGTTATTCATAGTTCAACCGTGAAGAAAGGTTGAAGAAACGATCAAGTAAACTTCATAGAATATCCTAATTTTTGTAATAATTTAGTTCCAAATTTTAGTAAGTTATTTAAATTATTAAATATACTTCTTTTACTTCTAACGTCTATTAACCAACTTTTTTCTTGGTAGCATTTTTAAATTAAATACTAAATTTTTAAGTTCCGTTTTTTCTTGAACAGCTGCCCACTCATTTCGTTCCTATCTACCATGCAACATGAGTATGTTGCGCTCCCTTCGATGCGATGTCACACGAGCACCCCCCCTCCCGTCCGTCACATCGAACCTGTCGCTAGCATCCACCCCATGCGGACATGCGTCGTGGCGATGGAACGACGGTCTGAGGGCTAAACCATTTCTTCGACGCGTTCAAACCGTTAACGGCTGTCCTGTTGAGCGGATCGTTTGGTGTTCGCGTCGTGGATACTCGCGCTTCGTTGAGAATTGTTTCGTGAAAAAAAACTTGAAATTCATAAAAAACGATTAAACTAAAAAAAGAGAATTAATAGCCTTTTCATGATAACGAATGACAGGCTTTTTTTTGAAAGTGTGGTTTTAAAAACTTGTATTCCCGCTGTGGTGCTTCAGTGTGCAAAAGAAGCATAAAATTCGTAATCATAATCCTGTGCCAGCCAGCAGCAGCAGCAGCAGAAGCAGCCATTGGCCCTCCCGCCGGGGCATAACTCGTAAACCAGCAAGCCAATAATGCAATCAAGCGATTGATTTAATTGAAAAGATAATAAATTTTGCCGATTTCGTAAGGTGCTTTTTGCTTGGTGAAGAAGCAGCCCAATCGGGCAGATTCGTTAGAGGTGGCTCTCGGTGCAATCGGGAACGGGAATCAAATTCCAGGCATTTCACTGGATGCTCGATCCCGGCGATCTTCAACCGCGGCAGGAAAAAAAAAAAAACGATAAAAAGTGCATAACGAGGTGTGAAGTGTGTGCAACGCATTGCGGTGTGTGATTTTATAGGCCGCAGGGGCGTAAAATTAACCCGCACGGTGATCATTTTATTGGTGAGCATTCGAATCGAATTAATGGCTGCTGCTCCCGCTCTCATATGAGAGTCGAGTGATAGAATAAATATTGACTAGCGTGTAATTTTGATCGATCGAAAGAGTTCAATTTATGGTGGAAAACGTGTGACTAGCTGGGACGTTCACGACTGGAAGTGATTTGTCGTTTTTTAACCACCCTAAGAACCTAAATCTAACATCCTGGATAAAACGACACCTCACCGTGATAATCAACCGTGGATGTGTGTCAAACGTTGCAAATCGGCAGCGGATAATTAAAACAATCAGCCGAACCACGGATTGTGTTGCGCGTGGTTCAATGGTTCTGCATATTTATATGTTAAATCCTTCCTTCGCTTTTGCCATCGGGCCGGTGTTAGGCCGCTGAAAATTCCAAGAAGTGGCATTCCGTGCGTTCCCGCGTGTGTTTGAGCGGTTCGGTATCGAGTTACAGTTTACAACAGTGCCGTTTTGCGTGACAAGTGGATCTTTAAGTGTTTCGGTACGGTGTGTAAGTGATCGGCTGTTAGCAAACGATCGCGTTTGAGTGTTTTTTTTTGTTAAGGTGAGTTTAAGTAATATATTAGGTATCAGTTTACGTGTTACTAATCAAAAAGCAAGTATGATGATCAATGTTACTTTCTGCTGCAAGTGTGTCAAGAACGTTTGAATTGTCTTAGTGAGATGCATGCATGCAGCCCATGAATAAACAAACACTTTGTGGTTATTATCAAATTAAACTATTATTAAATAGATAAGAAAAATATGAGACTTATAACAGTATAAAATATAAGCAATTTTAAATAGTTTTCAAAGCCCAGAATGTCCGACAGGGTAGTTGAGACTACCAATTTTTTATCTAGTTTTGCAGCTGCAGTTGCAGAAACAATCAGGGGAGAATATTGAACTATTCCTTAATTCGACAGATGTTTTTATTATTCATTTTTAGTGGTTGTATAAGGATGTGCGGGTCTTCACACGACACGATCGGGGTTCAAATCCCATCTGGGCCGTTACCCCATAGTGGATGCTGACTATTCAACTATGTGGTATCAATAAGTCTAGTAAGCCAGAAATGGCAGGCATTACCTTAAGAGGCCGTTGGGCCAAAAGAGAAGAAGAACAAGAAGAGCAATTTATTAATTTAAAAAATGTGTCAGCTAAATGTAATGCAAAAAAATCTGTTTGTTTAACGAAAGATTTAAAAATCTCGCCTGATAGCTATTAAGAGGCGAATGAGATCTAAAAGACTTATAGTCTCTAAAAAAACGAAAAACAAATCCCCTGATTGCTTCTACTTCATTTTTCTGCAAATTGTTGGTAATTTTTCAAAGCTTTCATTCTCACCTATGCTTCCAGATTGATTGGCAACGCTTTTATAGCATTTTATATATTTTTGAATGGCAATTTTAGATATCTACTGTTGACGCAGCTAAGCAGTGTTGAGTTGTTGGATAATATGTTTTAAATAAACTAATTTTTAAACAGCTTTTCTAATGTGTCCAACAAATTTAGTGTGATGCTCGCTCGCTCATTGGCTTAAAAGCGTTTCAAACGTCGTAAACTCCAAGTCCATCCGTCCAAGTGGTAAAAACGGAGTGTCACCTTTTTATCACACGGTCGCACTGGTGTCTAATCCAGTCCTGTCTTTTAACGAATGGTAAGAATATTTGTTGGAGACAGTCTTGAGTTGAGGCTATAGAGCCAGGATGAATTTGTATGAAAATTCTGATGGAAGAAAATTCATACCACGAAAGATCTTCTGTGTCAAGTACAAAATAAAGATCCTCGGAAGCCTGTCTTGCATGGCAACTGTAGTGCCAGGAAGAAGTAATATAAAAATTATTTTGGAAAATCAATATCAGGGACACGATCTTGCACACGGTCGACCAGATTATTGACGACTCGGATTGTGTACCAGATAATCCAGTCCGATCTATTAACGAATGGTAAGAATATTTGTTGGAGAATGTTTTTTCTTGAGTTGAGGCTATAGAGCCAGGATGAATTTGCATAGAAATTCTGATGGAAGAGAATTCATTTCACGGAAGATCATCTGTATTAAGTACAGAATAAATGTTTCCAGAATTCTGATTGAAAATCAATATCACGAAGGATCATCTTCTAGATCAACCTTTACAAGAGAATATTAAAGAAAGAAGCTAGCTGAGAGTACATATGTAAGAAAACTCACACGTATTAATTTGAAATTGACCAAGAGAAAACTTATAAATGATTAAATAACATTAAACATACATAAAGCCGTAATGATTGAACACAGCTATGGCAACATTCAATAAAATCAAGCATTCATCCCATAACATTGTATAATTACTTCCATTTCTCAAAAAAAAAACTACTTCTCCACCTCCTACAGGACCCCAGTCGGCCGATGTCTTTCAATTAGTGCCAACCGCCTAATGGACCGCTGCTCGTTCGTTTGTCGGCTGGCTCACGCGGTTCAATATTTTAATCACTAACGCATATTAACGCCCTTCATAATCTGTGAGTGATGTCCTGCGGTGCTAGCTTAATGACAAATAATATTTTCCAAAGATATTAGCGCAACGAAACGAGCGGGCGGGATTTTCCAAACTTTTCTAAAGCCCACGCGGCAACCCGACTCGCAAGTCTCGCATGTGGAGGCAGATGAAGAAGGAAGTCGCTTTTGCCGCTTTTCCTTTAGCTAAACTCCCTCCCATACAAATTACCTACAGAGAAGAATGTGTTTAAAAAGCTTGACCACAGCTTGAATTGATCGAACACTAGGGTCCTACCTCCCCTAGTGGGTACGGGATGGCAAAACCCGCTTTGCATCCATTAATTGCATCCATCAATCGGTGATCGCGATCGCGAGAAAGCATTAAAATGTTTCTACCCCCGTCCGAACCACGAACGTTTCTTCTTCTTCTTCTCGGCGGGCCGAAATCCAAGCCACGCGAATGCAATTAAATGCATAACACCTACGCAGTGATTCGCTGCGGCGTATCTGTTTGCTCAATCCGCCAAATTAATAGAGTCATAATTGGCACAGACGATTAATGGCGCCCGGTACGTCGAGTAACGCGAGAAGCTGTCCACGGTTGTGGGTCAATGCGTGACGGACGCACAGTGCTACCGCCGGTTTACGAGTTTCCCTGTGAACGCTTGCAGCGTGGAAGGCGTATGACCTACGACGATCAGCAACGGCCCGTATGTATGTAGACACACCTCCCTACGGGGTTTGTGTTGATCGCATCTTGAGTGCGCCTTGCATTATGCCAATCACTCAATCAAACGTAAGCCCTGCAAACTCGTACGGCCAGAGGCGCCGGATTGGTCGAGCAGGCCGGTTAGAACTTATCAGTTTGTTTTCATCATCGCGTACGCAGTAGTAGCTGGGCAGGATGGGAACGTGACACTGCAGTCGTCGACAAATGACTAACAGGCAAATTAGATACTAATTGCAGTGCCTGGGTACAGAACGCGACAAAACAAGTTGCGCAAATAAGTGTTTTGCGTTTTTATGCAAGCGAGTTGCGATTTGGGGAGGATTTCATTTTATCGACTAAAGCTTGATGTTGGGATTTCTCAATATTTTCTATACCGAAAATGTTCCGATAAAGATTCCCGTACGGTGCCTTCTGATTCACCGTCGACATCGTCGTGTGGAGGAAGCAATTCCGAAATCTAAAATGAAAATAATAGAAGATTAATCAGCGAGTCATACTTTCCTGTGCATCACCTTAGGCTGACTCATTCGGACTGATATCTTTCCAATATGCAAATAAGATTAAGCTTCTTTCCATCGATTGCGATCGGATGATTTTTGTGCTATTTTTACATCTTACTCCTGTTGTCGCTGCAAAAATACGTAATCGGGTAGTAATACCCGCTCACGATTAATACTTTCTCATCATGGCCGCGTACCCGGTAACATGCAGGCAACTCTACACCGATCAGATGTTGCGAATGGCTTGTAATTGTAAACACAAGCTAGCCCCACAGGGGAACCGTAAGTGTACAGGTGTTCGGGCAAGTGTGCGACTGTGCGACGGAGCGCAAGGTCGCACGAGACTTCACTAGAACGATGGCGTCACAGCAAGTATCACGCTATATTAACGCCGTACACCGGTGAGGGTGCAAAAGCTCTCGGTAATCGGTTTATTATTCACAGTCACACCGATGCATCATCGCGAAGCTAAACAAACACCGATCGTACGATGTTTCCGGAGTACAGAAGCGGAATAGCTACCTTAAGCGTGACTCACAAGAAAGCCCAGAAATACACACTGTGGGTGTGTGCTTACTGAGCGCAAAAAGATCAGGTGATGGTCAGTATTCGATCATTCATATTTTTTCCGTGTATTTCGCCCCCCCCGGTAGGTAGATGCTCACGCTTCTAAATTCGGTTAGCAATCTTGCAGACAGCCGTTACGCTGTCTGCACCCCGTCGTAGGTGCGCTGGTGTGCGTCTCGCCGAACCGATCAAACCGGCCAGATCGTTTTTAACGTTCGTCTCAAACGAGCAAGAGCGAGAAATGAGGAAAACACTGAACCGATCTCGTCATCAAACCCGATCGGGTTGCGCGTTTTGGTGCGCCTGATCGGGAAAGTGGTGGCCACCGATCATCGATGCGAAAACGAAAGATACGCTATTTGTATAAAGTATCGTCCGAGACTTCTGTCTGCATCTTTACCGGCTAGGCCACGAGTTTCGCACGCGCTCTCTCTCTCTCTCTCTCTCTCTCTCTCTGTGCATTGGAGAATTGGAGCTGACGTAGCTCCACGTCACCGACTGGTTTCGTGTGAGTTGGCGAAATGAGATATATAGCGCCACGGTAGGTCAAGTACGCAACTCGTGGCCGGTGAATGGTACAACGTCATGAATCGTACGATTTTAACACACACCGTTCGCCAGTATCACGCGATCGTGTTTCATCGTCTCAAGTCCACGAACTGTTGGACGGAGTTCCAACGTGCCGGAGCGTGAGAACCCGAGGTGCCCGGTCGGGGAGGCCTGGGCCTGGAGGTGCAAACAAACAGTCAAGGTGTGCGCAATCATGCCAGTACTAAAGCGGCGTGTGTACGGACCAAGAAATTAGGCCCTTAGGTTGCCTGCCGTTGATAAACGGTCCCCTGTGGCCTGACATAAGAAATTGTATCCCCCTTCGGGAAGGAAGTTTCTCAATGAGTCTTGCAAATTGAATCGAAACGAGGGGTTGGCCCCGACCAGGTGGGCCGCTTCCGTAGGGGAATACTGATGGCCACCGATACTAGTACTGGAAACAAGCCATTAAAAAGACTTCATCGTGTTGAAGCAGCGGTGATAAGATAAGCTTGTCTTCCGATGTACTGGTATCATGAGCCGCTTCTGCAGAACCGTGTAAGGGGGGTGGGGGGAGGGGAGCGGCCACGTAATAGGACATGCGCAGTTTTTTTTCCCTAACTCTTATCTGCGTACACTCTACACGAGTACAGAAAGTACGCATTAAAGCCGATTCGGCGTCACGCAGCTCAATTGTAAATGGTGCAATGTTAGGCTTAAGCGGCATCATCCAGTTTTTGGTGGAGTCCACCCTTTCCTACAGGGTGGGTACGATTTTGCGAGAAGCTTTAGAACGTTTGATAATGACAGTGCAGTTTGGTGGGATTAATTATAGCCACCGAAGATACTACTGTTGATGTCATGCACGGTCTAATTAACGATGTGATTTTTTTGTTTTTGGTAGATCACTTCTAAAATACGTAGAACATCCGATCGATGTTAATGAGCGTTCGGGAATCGGGTGTGTTAATTACACACAAACCTAAAAGTGAAGAAAAACGATTCATTAGTGATTGGGTAATGCGAATTTTCTTTACTAAACTTACTTGCTGCACCGACAATCTACGCAAACTGTTAAGTTTTTGACGTAAATTCTCGATCGTTTCTCCATCAAGCTTCCTAAAGCGCGATAGCCACACCAAACTAAAGATGGCCGGACTCGTTCTCGTTCACCACCCTGAGAGGCCACCCTGTTTTGGCCACCACACACCAAACACAGACTACCTACGTCATCGTTTCGCTCTAACGGGTGAAACACCTGAGCCGTGCCCCGTGCCTTGAGACTGCGATCCGTCAAGAGTAGCAGCCGCCGCCTCGCCGGTAGCTCCGGCTTTTGTGCGCATGTAGTAGTGCAGGCTTAAGAAACGACCGTTGGCAAAATTGCACGTTCGTATAAACCAACGTGTCTCGAACCGTTGGCGCATTATTCGGCTGTCTGCCGCCAGTCTGTGCGCACACGCCATCGCGGGAGCGTCGATGAAAACGTTTCACTGTTTTTCACAACTGTTTAGCAATTTCGAGAGCGTTCCACTTCACCAGGTTTGGAAGGTTTGGGATATCCGATATTGGTAAATATTGCAGTGCAAACGGATTCGATTTCGGGTGACGCTGATCGCTTGATTGGGTTGAACGTGTTGTTGTACGTGCGTGTGTGGTGGCTTTATTTTGATACAACCCCTCAGCCGCGCAGCTATTCCACCTGCAGGATATCAGTTTCGGTGTGTGTTAAGCATAGCATTCTTCAGTGCAAAAGCTACAACAAGTAAGTGAGCTGCAGTGCTTAAAGGAAGTTTGAAAGCCCCGTTACAGTGAGTGATAATCGTCTGGTGCGATCGGAGAGCGTCCACCTGTGTCCGAGTTCTTCCCGGGCGAGTACGCGAAAAAGCTAATTTTACGCCCAATTAGCGTTTGTGTGTTTTTCTGGTCTAGTAGAGTGATCGACCGGAGGTGGCGTACTGTGTTCCTACAACTTGTTGGATTTGCTCTACATTTCTGTGTTGTAAATGTTGAAAGGTGCAATTTGTGGAGTAGATTGTGTCGTTGAGATGGTTAACCTGAAATGCAAAAGAAAAGAACAATGGATTAATGGACTTTCTTCAATCTACTTTAAGAACGTAACGCGTGTTATAATCCTTGAGTTACTAAAGCCTTTTCTTGTCGTATTGTGCTCTCTTCTTCAGATCCGCACACGCCCCGGTTGCCCAGTGTACAGCAGTGGTGTCCTTGTGCAAGTTTTCGTCTACTGCAGCGCGTAACCATGGCAAACATGGCAAAAGTGAAAGTTCACAACAAGCAGGCGCATCTTGCCCAGCTAGAATCGGTCCTAGCTGTCATCAGGTGGTGTGTGACCGTGCTAGCGTTACTGCTGCTGACAGCAGCCGGGTCCGTTCAGCTGGAAGCAAACAGCATTGTGCCCGGTGTAAACACTCATCACCATCCACATCACACTCGACACCATCTGCATCGGGAGGTGACGAAACAGGAGTTCGATAGCATCGGCGATGGTGGTGGAGGTGGTGGTGGTGGTGGTGATGCTGATGCTGCTCACCAGAAGTTCATGAATGGCGGCAATTATATTCTCATCGATTACCTGAACGATGGCGAACGGGAGCGGCGCATCAGTTGGAACGGTATCATCGGAAAGGAGACCAGTCTAGCCGATAATAGGTAAGTTATCGTATATCGATTGCCCAAAATTCTAACGTCCAGTTCGTGTTCGTCGTTGAAGGCCAAAACATATGGAGCTGTGAAAAAAAACGGATTTGAAACGGCTTCAGGATGTGCATCCTTAAGTTCATTCCTTTCCCTACACCGTTCTGCGTGTGTCCGGAAGTTGGACTTGTACGGAAGAACATTGCGCCACACAGAGAGTTTAGCACTTAAACTGTCAACCCCCATGATGGACGATTTTCAAGTGTCATTTTCGTCGATTATTACCCCGGAGATGGAGCGTTTAATTGATGTCATCATCACCGGTCACCGTATGCACTGCCGATGGTCAGCGTACGAGGATAAAGAAGGCCCACCGGAACGCAATTTGGAGCAAAGTTTGTTCGAAGCCGGTACACGGCTTCCCTCTAGCCCTTCTTACATTGTCTCATCAGCAACGACAGGAGAGTGGTGGGGGTGTAATTGTTGACCAAACCCGGACGTTCCGGTTGTTAGTCCACCTACTCGAGAAATGAAATGTCCTTCAGTTTAAACTGGCAGCAAGATTTCGATCCCGCTGGCAGAGATTTTACCGTAGGAGGCTTTTTAGGAAATTAGCAAATCTTGCCTAATTGACCGGACCCGAACCTAAGGCACTAGGACCGATAGGATTGAGCTGTGATGGAGGAGAAGGAGGATGTTAGCTCCACTCGGAATAGGTGCAAATTGGTCTCGGTAGCAACTGTACTGAGGCGTGCTCTGTACTGCCTTTATATTTTATGCAGTTTTCTCTCCTGCAACTTCAAATTGGTGGCCAAACTTCGCTTCCCCCTTTACGACGACGGTGGGTAAATAGAGCGTCCATCGATCGTCGTACCATCGGCGTCGTGCATACATTTTGTATGATAATCGGCTATGTATGGTGACCGGGCCGGAATTGTGAAAAGTTCGAGTATTTTTTTTTTTTGCGCCACCAAAACTCGATTGCGCTTGGACGGAAACTCGATTCAGGCTGAAATTCGAACCGGCGTGGCGTGATTTTGCGCGTTCCGTTCTATGGTGGTTCACATACCGCGAAACAGGTTAAGCTGATAAGCGGACCGATCGGATGTAGTTTTTCGATCGGTTCCGCGGTGGCGTGATGTTTGCTGCAAACGAATGTTAAGAATAAAAGCAACATTTATTGAGCGAAGATTTTCGATTCAATTCGACTTGCCTGCCTGGTTGCCGGTTTTACTGCGAGCGCTGACTTAGGCAGTTTACCTTGACCGTTGCGAATAAATGGAAGATGAGAATGTTGGAGCTGTAATGGAAAGGAGAGGCAAATTTAGTGGTGAATAGAAAGAGGATGGAAAAGAAGTGTTCTAGAATTTGGTTTGGTACGGATTGATTACATACAGCTAAAAGAGATCACTACAAAGAATCAAATTGCGCCTGGGCATTGGCATGTGCTGCTGATGATCCGAGCGGACGACATAGTGTAATGGGTAACGTATGGGTTTAGTAGCATGCACGTCCAAGGATAGAATCTCATTCTGCATCGCTGCCTCAGCATTAGAAAATTTTCAGTTGAACAAGGGTGTGTCTCTCTATCAGGACAATTTATCACAAGAGAGAGATATTACACTAGCCTGTCAAATTGATTGTGGTGGCGCCCTCTATACTAGTAGTGCCACGGCCGCCGCCACACCTAATTGCCGGGTGCACATCGGTATAATTCGCCAAAAATACAATAGTACTACACACACACACACACACATGGCGGGATTGCTTCGAGTGGACGCGAATCTCTCGTTTAAATTTGGAACTATTTTTAAAACGCCACCGACACGGTGAAAATAGATCATACGATCGTTCGCGCCAACGACGACGACGATCTACGACGCTGCTGCTGTAGTAAGTCGTAGTCGGGTATATTGTGCCAGTCTCACGCCACACCGACCCTTAAGAGACCGATTGCATAATTGAAACGACGCGTGAACGGGTGGCTAACCGTGGGGCAGCGGCGGCGGCGGGGGTAAGGTCAAGCGAAAATTTGCAATGTATCACAAGACGAGTTATTACAAAATGTACGACCGAAGACAATGTGAGCGGACACGCAAAGCTGGCAAAGAAAGAAATGTGCAAGTTTGTTGGCGTCGTGCTAGGAGGATTTTTCCCCTTGCGAGCTCTCTGCACGGTGCGTCGTGTGCGTGGTCGTTGAAGCGATTTGTTTACAAACGATTTTTTTCGGCTTGTGTCGTCTTAAAAATTCCCATAATGTGTTCGGAGAAATATCGCCTTCTGTTAGGGTAGAAGTGAAACCGGATGATTGCCGGGAGAGCAAAAGAAAAAAAGGAGGAAAACTCCCAAAGAAATCCTGCAGTACTGGCGCTAAAAATATCGAGCGCGAGAACAGCGTTAGTGGCCAATGTAAATGTCATGCCTAATGATCACGCCGGTTTGTTCGAATTTCTCGATCGTGGCGTGATCTTCGTCCAAATGTGGTGCGAATTTCGGGCAAGAAGAAGAAGAATGAGAAGACTCGCTCTATACCCGCTTGATTGACATTGCATCGCCATTTGATGCCTAATAAACTCAATTTAGACATATTGTCTCCGGTGCTAGCGATAGCAACAGCAGAGCCGTTAGTCGCATTCGCCCTGCTCCATTTATCGATTCGCTTATTTCTCCAATTGGAGGAAACATCTCACGCAATCGAAAGCTGCTCGTCATAGGAGTCCCGACCCGCCTTTATTGGCGGTAATCGAATGTTGTTCCCACTAGTCCAGATACGCGGTCCAGGAATTTCTAGCCGAGCCGAGTTCCACTTCTCCTAGCCACTCCTGAGCATGGCTTACGGACTCCCCCGGGCAGGAGTGGCTTAAGTAATGGGAAAGTGCGATTGACTTAAATCGCATTCACCCCAGACCTTGACATTCGAACACGCGGGCTGATGTTACCGCACTCGACGAGAATCAAGTGGACCCAGCTAAGCTCGTATAGGTTGATTCGGGTGGGAAAAAACTGGCGACAAGTTTTATTGAACTTAACCGATAAATAAAATCCACTCCGATAAACTGACCCATTTGATTGGCCCCCCCGGGTCTGACCCTTTTCTTAAACAGCTCAATTAGTAACGGGTCGAGGAGGACCGGCGGTATAGGAGTCGCCCAAATAGGGGCCCGTTGAAAGAGAAAAGTCATTAGAAGCAAGGAAGAGAGACAACAGCTGTCATATGAACTGCGTGATGCGTTCTGGGTTATTAGCATACCTCCACACACCTTGTGGAGGCAGGCGCAAGCAAGTGGAACAACACACTTGACCCGCTCCAATGCCATCACGCTCGTTGACTTCCCGAGACAAACAAGGGTAGCGTTGTGGGCATTGTTTGCTCGGAAACAACTTCCAACAGCTTCACCAACAGGTTCAAGAGTTAAACAAATCTTTATCATCACATGCTTCTCGGAGGTGGCGGACGCTGCATCTGCACCTTCCATAATCATGCAGCAGGGAGTGTGCTACCCCTCGCGTTTGCCTACCATCGCTTTGATCCTTTTTTTTTGGGAATACATTTTCCATGCGGAAACCGATCCAGATGACGCCGAGGACGACGGCCTACGTGGATGATGATGATGATGAGGTTGCTGGATGGTGGCTATTGTGTGCCTCAGTGATTCTTCAGCGCAAAAAGGGGACAATTAATGTCACCACGACACGCCGACAGCGTTCGTGCAAGCTGTACTCTACAACCCGAACGAAGGGGCACAGGATAATGAAAACATTAAAAGCAATTTTCCTTCTAGCCCACTTTTTGCTGCTCTCCCACCTCGTGAGGACTTTTAGCGAAATGAACAGCGTCCTTAATGTACGCGCGAAAGCTATCATGCTGGAGTTTATGCAGGTCTCGGGGAGGGGTTGCTACGCGTGTGTCGCTTTTTCATTACCCTGCCCAGCACTTCCCACGATGCAACACCGAGCGAATTTGTGTCTTTTGTTTGCAATTTGATATGGCATCCTTGCTCTGTGCCGACAAAGTCCCCTCTGTGGAAAACTGCAGACCAGAGGATGGATGTACAAGATTAGGCAGATTTACACTTAATTTAATTCGCAATAATAATAATTGTCGCCTGGGAATTGTCACCACCATCGCTTGAAGGTCTCGTGTTCGGATTAGCGTCGGCTGGCGCATCCACGTGGGTGCTCCGGATTGTTGGACTGCCAAAAGGGGCAGAAGCCGCTACCCATAAAGGTACCGGTGTCAGTAGCAACGATAAAGTTGTTTCATCTGTGCAAACACATGCTCGTGCGGGTAGAACCACCTAGAACGAAATGATAAAACATTAGGCAGCAAAAGGAAAAGGCGGGTTTTTATGCTAGTTGTGCGATCCTAGTACGTGAGCTAGGAATCGCCGCAGAGGAAGCAGACAGCAGACGTCCGCTTCCGAACAGCACGGCGGAAGCTCTGTGGTAGTTCGCCGTATCGTATATCCCGTACGCCAGAGACACACCACACCGTATCCGTTGAAAGCTAAGTCACGTCACGATCGTACGATCGTACGATACTTTTCCGTACCACCGCGTTGGCAGAAAGGAAAAACGAGAGAGAAAAATTGTGCAAAAAAAAATAAAGAAGAATACACCCTGAAGAAACGAAAACTTCTTCGAGGTCTTTCTTTTGCGGCTCTTCGCTGCTCCACTGCCAGAGGGGGGAGGCCGCTCCCACGGCTGTCTAGCAGTGTTAGCCGACCGTTGGAATGTACCTTCTGCTCGGTAGGCAAAAAAGAAATACCGCTTGAATGAAAGCACGGCGCATTTCGGAATGGCGGCGGGATACGCCGCTGCTGCTGGCTGCCAAATTCGTACGCCTAATTATAGTACGCGCCGGCTCAATACGAGATGCGAGAGAGGTTGTGGCTCAGGTTTTGTGGACTGCAAAAGCAGGGAAAGAAGTATAGAGAAGCAAAAGTCATTCGATGTGGATAGTTTTTTGATGTGTGCAAAATACAGCAATGAGTACTTACCGGTTCGCGTCAAACGCGTGGATGGCGCTACGGTTCGGGGGAAAGTCCACACAAACGTCCACATCAGGATCGTGGGTTTGCAGACAGTTTTTGTGGCGGTTGGGACGCGTCGCGCTTCGAACGTCCGGAAGGTATTGTACTTGGACGAGGTCTGCTTCTCACGCCTCGGTTCACTGCCACGTTGGATCTTATTTAAACATGTAACACGGGGGGGAAGAAAGCATGTTGTTCCCGTACTAAACCATGTGTGTGTATGTGTGCTGTGTTGCAAAGAACTTCCCGCGAGGACACGATATTTGGAGAATGTGGAGAACGGCAACATATTGCATGGGAGCAACCGGGGTTTTTTTTTCGGAAATTTATGTTCACACCCGGTCCGTTCTCGTAACGAGAACGAAACAAGCAACGGAGCACCAGCGGATCACATGTTTTGACAAGCGATTAAACGGTGTGACAACGTCACGTGCGCCTGACGAACTTACCTTATTTATTGCTGTCAGGTTCGATGGGAGGATGCGCCAGTTCACACACTTTGACCCGTGCGCTGATTTGATGAGGGTTTATTTGCATAACCTGGTGATGTAGAGTTGAGATCATTTTTTGCCAAAAACTGTTTACGATCCATTAGTGTCAGGGGGGGAATCTTTCTCAATTGGCTGCACCGGTCGAAAAAATTCTAACGGTCAACCCCACCCTCTGCAATAACGATTAGTGTCCCCTTTTTGGAGGATGTCACACACTCTCACTGTGCCATCGTTTATCATTCCGACAAGCGCGTGAGCTAATCTCGTCGCGTTCTGGAAGAAGGTATTGCAACGAAGCAGCTTCCAAATGTCAGCATACGATCATGTTCGTGTTCTGGGATTCCATGTTCTCCCCTTCCGAAGCACTATTAACATCTCCCCCAAGTATCGCCACCTCTTGGCGGACACGCTGGATTCGTAAAACATATATAGAACTCAGGCTTAGAATTCTCTCCAGATCCAGCTCGGTTACGTCGCCGTCAGATCGGCATACTATCTTAAGCCCGCCGGCTTGACGGACAATTAAGCCACGGATTATCCAATAAATTGTATCACTAAATTTTTATGAACTCTCACTCTGTGCTTCAGCTTCGCTGCACCGTGAATGCGGTGGTGGTGCGTGGTAAAACGATTACTTAATTTACGTCGGATATCTCACGGCGGAGATTTGTCGTGGGTAGCGGCAGAGCAGCAGGTTCTCTCTCTAGCTAGGTTTTTCTTATTTTTATACCTTGTCCACGCTCTCCGACTGCAGCAAGAGGAAAGTCGCACTATCCTTCACATCCATTCGTTCGTGAATAGTCTTCAGAACGCTGTACAAGATCCGTATCGAAGAATGGAGATTGTTTGGAAATTCCGTTCATCAAACAGAAGGACAAATTCGTGGGACAAAATCTCAATGTCTCCACAGTAGTTGCGAGTGGGAATCGAGAGGAAAAAAATCTTCCTATTCGTATCATTATCGAAAAGGCGGGCTCTTTGGAAGGGACCCGAGGAGACCCTTTCTTTTAAAATCTTTACCGAAAGAAGGGGTAGCGTTCGTTTGACTTTAATTAATTGTCCCCCGACAGGCTCGTCTTCCGAGTTCCGATCTTGGGTCCGATCACGTTGTCCGCTTACAGATTTCGCCCCAGCCAACAAGTTGATCGTTTAGTTGTCACTCGTCACACGCTACGAACGCCCTCACGGTGTCAGTTATTGTTTGAAAACAAACGAGATGAACAATCCGCTTCTTGCACATATGCACGGCTAGACGAAGTTCTCGGGCACACGTGATACACGTCGGCTCGCTTGAAGTTATCCGACACGAGCACGCTTTGGTGCTTCTTTACCAAGCGGGTTGCTTCCATCGACTTCCAGTGCATTTCGTATCAAAATAAACGGAACACACTCGGTAAAGATGCAACACATTGAAGATCGGTGTTCAAAAGTGTCTGGCGCATATACGCGGCTTCAGGACTGTTTATTTGAATTGGGCAGAACGCGCGCACCGCTTGCATCGGGAGGATTTTCTCAATCGATTATTATTCATTATTATTAGCGGAGGTGCGTGAGTAGGAGATCCCACGATGGGAACTTCTTTGAACTGGGTCTACTACTTCAAACGATCGCTGCTCTAGATCGTAAATGTTAATAAATCGATGCCGCTTGGGTGAAGTTCTCGTAAGGGTTCTGAGGAATTAATTATTGTTTATGACACGGACACTTTAAAATAATATACTGAAATCGGCCCAATCGCTCTAGACTGGGTTCTTTGTGGTTAATGCGACTCGTCTAGGTTCGATGCGGTAGTCATAAAATCTAATATAATAGGATCTTTGGGTGGAAGGCATCCAAGAATAGGCTGGTAAAGCGTTATCAATATGTTGCTCCACTCCAGCATTGCTTAGAAGAACTAGATCGCTGAGGATGCTATTCTTCATAGCTGGTGAAATTGAACACCAACGAGGGTCTCGCTATTCTCGATCGCCGACAAACGCTCAACAGAATGTGTGTGTGCGTTTTTTTTCTTCTATTCAGCGACCAGCTACAGGAAGTGACTAATTGTATGAATCATTTCTAGAAAGAAACCGCAAACTTATCGGAAGCAAAACGAACCCCTTTTCATCTGTTGCTCCGCTGGTGGTGGTGATTGAAATGAGCTCCCTCCTTCTCCGTTGTATGCGGGGGAACCTAACCTTCACCGCACCATTTACGAGGTGGAATTTCGCTGATATTGATTTGGAGCTGCAAAACAAAGCAAACAACATAGCAAAAAAAAAACCGTTGGGTTAGTTCCTTTGGCGAAGAAATAGAAGCATGAGTAACAAAAAAAAAAAGAAAAAAAACAAACGCAACAACTATTTTCAGCTTAGGCAAGCACAAATTTTTGCGAGACCTTTCTACCCCGCGCACATTCCACCATCGGCACAGGCGTTGGCCGAGCGGCTTCCATTCCTGCAACCGTTGCGCACGGTATGTTTGCTGGGCAGGCGAGCTATAGCCCGTGTGACGCATGTGTTGAGTTCAAGGTAATTTAATGCGATTGCATACCCTCCGCGTGCTGTGTATGTGGTTCCTCCGAGCGCATTTGACCAAGGTTTATGGTACGCAACTCGGAGAGAGGAGATTTTTTTGGTTACACCACCCCGGGTTCAACATCCGAAATTCGCGCCAACCACAAGACGCCGGAAATCGTGCGGGTGGGGTGGGCGCGTGACATGTGCAAGACATCCCCCCGAACCCGTGCTCTCTGTCGCCCACAGATGACGGTCCGAATTTCTTGCCGAACGTCCCGGCACCCGCCGAGAGTGTGCATCTAAAATGTAAAAAGGGACAACCTAATCGGATTTACGTTAAGTTGTGCTTCCCAGGGCTCCTGAACCGAAGGAAACAGACCAATTGCTTCCGACCACTTTCTCCAAGGGAGGAGAGAAAAGGGTCGCTCGGAGATGTCCTTTAAGTGCGGTTTTTTGGGAATTCAAACAAAACATTGCACACCACTCAGGACGTCCATGTGAGAATATTCGACGACGACGAAATTTTGCGTTCAACTCTAAATCATGCATTCAAACAGATGCTAATTTATCTAAGCTAGACATTTGTCAAAGGAGTGTCCGTAATCCACAGAAGCACAAACGCACTGCGGAAACGTTCCAGGTATTTGGCCACGCTGTTTGAAGGCATGGGAAAGGTGTCCATCAATAAATGATTGACCGTTTGCACCTTTTTCTACGCCATCTCCAGTGGGGTAACCCTGTTACACTCGGTACAAAAACTGCTTGCCTGCATCTTTTCTTTTGGTCGCTCTTTTTCCCGCAAGTGATCCAATTTGCTCACCACACTAAACGTTTTCCCGTTAAAGTGGGCGTTAAAGGAGTAGCTTACTGGTATGGTGAAACGAATTGACGTGCCGTTTCGATACGGTGTGTACATCAAAGAGAGTACCCATAAGTCCAATAAAACAGTGACGAAATCTTGTTTCAAGCGTGTGTCTGAAAGCTGAAGTTGTGGACGTTCGGTCCATGCTTGGACCGTTTGCTCAATGTTTTCGTCGCAGCTCGAATTCGGATGGACGCCGATCTGCGAGATTTTGTAACTCCAAACTCAATCACGCACTCGGCCTCGTTGTTTGGTGGATCGTGCGAGATTTTTTCATTTCCCCCCGCCCGGGATTATTTGATGGTTGTAAATTTTCATACTGTCAACACTGCGCGTTGTTTGTGGCGGTTAAAAAAGTCCGGCACTAAAGAAAGGAAGGAATCGTAAGCTACACCACGCGATAATAAAACACTCCACAGGCTGGAACATCTCATCAGTGCGTCGGGCTGCGCTGGACCGGGACGAAGGTTGCGTCTTCGGAATGGTTGTAAATTATTCTAACCCTTTCTTCCATGTTTTTTTCCCGAAGCTTGGCGGAGAATTCCTTCCGTGGGCTTTAATTGGATTCCAATACCGAATGCAACCCATGCGCTGTGAGTGACTGGGTGACATAAACGATGCCCTAATGAGGATGGTGCGCGAGACAGGCGCAGTTGGAGAGGATTTGATCGATCCGAATTGATGGTCTTCAACAAACAGCCGAAACATACGGTTCGGCCTTTTACTGGCGCGAACTCACGCATTGAATGCAAATGGTCAAAGTCCGACCATCGTGGGCCTTTCCGAATCTGGATGCGGTGGTGATCGGTGTTATTTTTCTAGAATATGCAAAAGGAAAAACAATAAAACATTACACTGTTCGGGTCAGGTCAGACCCGGGATAAAGTAGGTCACCGTGAGCAGCAACGTACGAGATGCTCATGGACGGTTATCAGTAGGCGTTGGTTGGAATTCTGGTTAGTTCTTGAAGCTGGGTGATCGCTCGTGCAAATTTCCAGTTCAGTCCAGTTCCTCTAGGTTATCGAGGGTCACTCTCTGGTAACCGTTCAAACAACAACATAAGCAATCAAACTAATGAGATTCTTCCTTACCACTCTTCCCTTTTCCATTTAGTTCCAACAAAACCCTCAGTCTCTGGCAGATGGTCTCCAACAACTACCTGATACAGATCATCTACAACAGCGAGGGACAAATGATGGACTGCGAGTACGTCCGGCAGCGCACCATGGTACACCAGTTCCGCAGCCGGTTCGCGAGCGAATTCTCCCAGGCCCGTGCCCGCAACTTTACCTCACCATTTAGCGGCGCAACTGCCGGCACACACCATTCGCTCGTGTCCGATCATGACTTTGAGCAGTACATCGAGCATGACATCGTTACGCCCGAGATGGAGGAGCTGCAGTACAATGTGTTCGAGTTCCCGGCCGGCGTGCCGGCCACGCACCAAACCATCGATGCGTTCGGCATGCGCAATCTGACGTACATTCCGCTCCACGCACGGGAAGCCATTCCGGCCGATCTGCTGGAGCTGCTAAACTTTCGCGAGCTGAAGCAGCGCTGCAACGTGCGGCACATGCAGCTGAAGCAAATCGCACAAGGGTTGCAGAGTTCCGATCCCGAACATCAGCGGATAGCGAACGAGAACTTGCAAAGGTAATTACCGCCTGTTTGGTTTTGTTTTCTCCTTTCCCTTGGGTTTTTTTTTCGCCCCACATCTTTCCCAAATACTAACCAAGCGCCCGATGCTCCCCCCACCCATCCCAAAGTCCCATTCGTTTCACGGGGAAGCTCCTCATCGTCTGCACCTACCGGTAGCACATATCGTTTCACCTATTTTAGCATGCACAGAAACAACGCACCGTTCGTGTCGGTTTCCTAGACCTCACTGCCACCACTATGACAAGGGCATCCACATTCCATTAGCCTTCTGCTAGTTTCTGCAAAGTCCTATTTTGGAAGCATTTCGAAATGCCCAATGCCAATTCGAAAAAAAAACGGCCGGGGCGATCAAAATTTAAATAAATACATCATGCGCGTTCGTTGCTTACCGCTCGCTTAAGTCACCACCATTGGATGCACGAATCTAACCCAATCACTCCACGTGCCGTTGTTAGCCTGCTTTACGGTACTGTTATTAACCCTTCACCACGGTTCGCGAATTAAGGTGCGAGCTGACCTCTCTCTCTGGATTCAGTCGCTAAATGATGTGTCCATTCCGGAAACGAGATGACGGCAAGATTACTTCAATAGGTACGGACTCAACCGGAAGAGTTCGGTTCTATGACCCCCGCCGAACAGAAAACAGGGAAGCAAAACAGCACACACGCGCATTTCACTTTCCGTCGCACGACTTGTGGCCGTCCCTGTCACGGGGGTATGTTGCATGTTGCAGCGACATCGATGGAAGCTGCCGCACCATTCCACCATAAATCACCCCGGATGGAGGTGTCGGTGGTTCGGTGTGGATGATGTCGAAGCGTGCACCAAGGAAAAGTGGGGAGCTTTATTTTCATCCCACCACCATTCATCCTTTCGCACGTCGCCCCACTCTCTACGGCAGTGGAATTTGATTTGCATCTGTGGAAAAAAAGAAGAAGACGAATAGAAAATTAGGCAGCGAACAACTTTCGGCTGATGATGAACGATGATGACGAAAGCTCGACAGGTGGTTGGTTTCAACGCCTGCTGCGGGACGATTCATCATCGAACGATGTAAGCGGACCTTTGCGGTATTCGCTCGTTTCTGTTATCGAGGAAATGGCATCGGAATGTGTTTTTATAACTCTCGTCTTCCAGTGCGCGATCGACGAGTCGGAAGCGTCATATTATTGCATGTTCAGCGTCCGATCGGAATGTTCCGAGCAGCTATTTTGTGATTTATTTTTATCTTTAGTAATGCTTTTATAAGCAATAATGCTTTACTCATTTGTTTAATTTTTTAAAGTTTAGTTGCATTTAACTCTTGACTTGTTTTAGTTAGTTTCGTTTTTCTTCCAATAATAGACCTAAATTTAATTTAGGAAGGATAATAAAACGACATAAAAAATAATAAATTTGTCAAAATAGTTTAAATTGATTTAATTAAAAAGTTTAATTATTGCAATATGGACAGGCCGTTATATTAGAATAAAACCAAGAACTAAAACTTTAATGATAAAACAAGTTTCAAACTCAAGAAAATTACTATAACTAGTGTAAATTTATGAAAATAGAATTGAAAAAACTAATATAGAAAAGCTAACGTAATCTAATATGCACAACCGATACATTGCTAATACTTTCTAACTACTAACCTTATACGCTTCTACTAACACACACCTGGGCCCTTAACTGCACTTCTTAACCTTTTTGCTCGTTATCACATATCAATTGCTAAAAGGTGTACGGGTTTATGCTTACCCTCGTTTGTGCTTTAACCTCCCTACATTTTACCATGCTTTGCATAGCCATGCTGTGTTGTGGTCAAGTTAATTAACTTTTTTATATTTTTTGTTTTCGTTTTTCCTCTTCTCTTCTTACCAAACAACGCGATACGCGTATGGTTGTGCCATTTCGCGCCTGTTCGCCACTGGTCGAATATGGAAAATGAAAATGCATTTCCACATTTTCCACCGTTCGGGTGGGTTTTCGGTTACCCTTTGCTGGCTGATCCCCAGGCACAAGCGTGCCGTATCCGACTGGTTCCTGTCGCCCAATACGAAATGGTGCGGGAAAGGGCATTCGGCCTCGGTATATCACCAGCTGGGAGGCGCATCCCGGGCGGACATGTGCTGCCGTAAGCACGACCATTGCAAGATCATGATACCGGCCATGGGCACCTGTTGGGAGCTGTTCAATTTTCGGCCGTTCACGATCAGCCACTGTAGCTGCGATATGAGGTTAGTTTTGGGGCCTACGAGACGGACAAAGGGACGGGTAAGGTCTGTTTCCTCGTTCACATCTTTGAGATGTGTTCGAGAACGGCCGAGAAAGTCCTTACGGGGTTTTAGGAAAATATTCAGGACAAAGAGAGAGAGAGAGAGAGAGAGAGAAGAGAACAAGAGACAGCACAGCAAGACTGATTCTTTAGGGGATGGTATCCGCATAACGTTACCGGCCGTTTCTGCCGCACTGAGCTGACCCGTATCATCAACCGAATTTCAACCGAGCGTTATCCAGCATTGCGTCAGGTAAGCCTAAGGCAGTGGAGAAGTGTGGTGTGTGGTGATGGTCTCAACAGTTGTTTACAGTGTTTTTGCTAAAATCGAGAAAAAAGCAGGATTCGATCGTTAGGTCGATATCCTGGAAGCGAGATGCTATGTGCCACGGTGCATACGTACCTGCCTGCTGTCCCGATCGTCCTTCCCGGTATTATCCTTCCCTATGCTTCGTTTTTTGTTCCGCCTCATACGCTCCTTTTACGATGACGAATGACGGTCAATGATCGTCCAGCATCCTTTTCGAAATTCCTTCCAATCAACACCTTATTACCGAAACCCCCCCTTTCTATTACGAAAACTTGATCAAATCGTTATCAAATATTCAAAAACACATTTTTCCATTCCACCTTCATGCAACAATAAAACACCACAGGCAGCGACGCGACCTGTCCAGCATGCTGCGTGTCCCGGGCACAAAATGGTGCGGCAAGGGCTGGAGTGCCCGCAGCTACGTCGAAATGGGCGGCTACTCGAAGGCCGATCGGTGCTGCCGCCAGCACGACCTATCCTGCCCGTTCTGGATACTGGGCTTCGAGACGAAGTACAATCTGTTCAACTGGCGCGTCAACACGCTGATGCACTGCGGATGCGACGAGAGGTAATTCGAGGATGCTGCTCGCACGAACGATGGGGCAGCAGATCATATCTCGATCCTGTATCATTATGTGCCATTATTTTACAGCCTTCACAACATCCTGCGCCTGTGCACAGGGCCATTGCGCACTACATGCTGTTAATATTGCACCAAGTGGGCCCGAAACATAACCTCCTCATGGGAGAAGGCGGGTCCACCAATCAATGTTTTCAGCTTCTGATCGTTTGGGATTTCTTCTCCAGCTCTTTGTAATACTAAAAGCAAAAAAAAGGAGGTGAAACATAATGATTAATAACCTTTCTCCTGCACTCACACGGCAATTGGCGGCTCTACTCACCGGAGGTCGTTCCTTGCTCTGCTCGAAACGGGATCGAATTCATAATCAAAATTGATTATAATGAATGATGCTGTCGATTTTACAAATCGTTGCACCCGCTCGTTTGATTGAGATCGATGTAGCTGGTGGAAGTTTATTAAATTGAAACATCACCACGAACCCGCCAAGATCCCACGCACCGGGTCCTCGGTTCACCGTAAAAGGTTTCGATTACTTCGCAGGCCGCCTGATTGATCTGGAGCATCTACACAGGAATGCCACTGTAAGAATGGGTGAGAATTTCGGTCAGCCTTCTCTATACGTTTTTTCGGCCTGTGTCCGATATGTGTCTGATCGACGTGAATTGATGTTGATGAGATATTAACATGGTTGATATGCGCCGAACTTCAGGTATCTTGGGATATCTTTCGATCTCCGCTAGGGCTCTATTACCTTCGTCACGCCCTAATGGATTCGATCATACTTTCGACCGAGCTTATCGGCTTGAGAGAGAGTGAAATTTTGGAAAGAGGGCTTCAATTAAATTGGTGTGATTTTTAGATTGGGAACTCATGACTTCTTTTGAACATGGTACAGGCGATGTAGGGCGATTGCATCACGAGGATGTAATAATGAAAGATTTTTATCATGGAGAGTATGGAGCGGTCTCACTGAAATGCTCATTACTGTCAGATTTCGATCAATTAGCGCACCATTTTGCGTTGGGGGCTCGCCATTCTTAGTGTTCTAATTATGTACGTAGCCCTACGCACATTCTGTGTTTGGAGCGGATTCACCCGGGAAGTCTCTCCACCATTGTTATCCCAGGCTGTTATCCTGTACAAAGAATTAGGTCAATATGTAACGTTGCGTATCGTTAAGCAAGATTGACACAGTTTCACACGCAGTTTCTACAACTCCAGTTAGGTACGGGGAATAAAAATGGCCACCGGAATTCTATATACCACACAGCAAGTTCCTTTTTTCCGTAATTCTTTTTCCAAACAAACGGATGCTTAAATGCTACAAGTTCTTTCTCCCGTTTTTATGAACTCCCTTCCGCTTACTAAATCTACCGTGTCCAGCCTTCTAGCGGGTATTTGTTTAGGATTCCCTTTTCTTCCTGAGCGCTGTTCGTAGAACAAGGACTTCCAAGGGCTTCGTTTTTAATGATGCGTGCCCTTTCGTTCACACCCGAAATCGAAAGTCGCCGGCGACGGAATCGAAATAAGTGGACAAAGAAGCGTGTGCTCGTACGAGAGAGCAGTTCTAGGGGGTAACGCACCATCGTCTACAGCTTTACGCTGACGCTATAGGTCCTAGTTATTGTTCGCCCTCCTGCCGTTCGAAGGGCGCCATTTGCTGGACCCTTGATCTCTATCCCTTGGTGGTGAATGGAGTTTGTTCTCGTGAATTGATTGACTAAATAGAATAACCGCTCGTCCACAACCTGGTAGGTGGCAACTTTGCTTCGAGTTCTTTTTACCAATACTGCCCAGCAGGATGTACGCGGTGCGTACCAGGGGCACTTCGTCATAAGCTTCGTCCGCTTTCAACAGGTCCATTTTAAACTGCCTCGTTTGGCAGATGAGTGATGGAATGGTTCAATTGTGAAGGTGAAATAATTTTAAAAGCTCGCGGGCACACGGGAAATGAGTTGTTATTCCCTGCCGTCGTTGATAAATTATGATAGGTTCGTCTAGACCTCGAAACGATATCGGTTTCGTGTACGGAAAGCATCATTTTAATGAAGCTGTCCAATCGGAAATGTAATTCTTTTTTGACATATTCCCCACGCATGTGTTGAGAGTAATCTTCAAGCTAAACCTTGGAAATGTCTAGGACACAGGCTTCGGTTAAGATAAAGTCGAAGTTATTAATTTGTCGATAACACCACCACCACCACAAATGTGGGTTACTATTACGAGCAATTTTTCATGCTGTACCGCGAGCACAGCACTGAACCGCTTGGCCATTAGAGAGTGAAGGAAAAACATACAGAATATTAATTTAGAGACCAATCAATTCATGAGCACTTGGAGCATCTTTTGGGTTTTTTTCTGGATTCTGGAGATTCGATTAGGAATCGTTGTTGGAGGTTGGGATTTCCTCTTAGGTTCCGCTTTGGCGTATGTTTGGTGAAGCTTACAGACATACAAGAAGATAAAAGAGTTAGTCTTGTAATGAGAAACAATTATGTGCCGTGAGCTTCAAGGCGGGAAAGGCAAGATATATTCTAGGCAATATGATATCTGGCCTGGTGGGGGTAAGAATGAATGAAAGTAAGAATGTCACTGGACACTGGAATTCGGAACCGATTTGTTCTATCCATCCTTGGAGCAACCCGTAGACGAACAGATTTTTATCAGCAAGACGTACAAATTGATCAAGAATGGGAATTAATTGTCCCGATCGTATCGAGGGTGGTATCAAGTATAACCCGGCTGCTGCGAAAGGTGACCGGAGGGGACGGAATTGATTCCTTCACCGTGTCTGCATATCAATCATCTCCATGAGAATGTCTTGACTGTTCCGGGTTAAGTGCGCAGTTCTGCTGCTCTCCGGCAAACATTTTTGAGCCTTCCCCGGATGGCACACACGCGCCTCACAACCATTGTGTCTGCAATTTATGGTTTCGCATAAATACGGTGTTGGTAGCACCGTTTCAGGAACCCGACCCTTTTTGCGATTCGTTACAGTGTACCGCTGAAGGGAAGAACTTCCCTGCTAGGCCTAGAAAGAATGCGAACGACCTCCGTACGGTGGACGGTTGGTGGCGTGTTAATGCGAGCGAAAGCGTGCAAGAAAGTGATACCACTCGAGCAGCGACTCTCGAGTGCAGTTAAGATGTAACCGCCCTCTTCCGATTCCGCCCCCCCATAATAGTACCTGCGCTCACTGCGGGGAAATCTTCCGATCTCGTTGGATGTATCCCGTTCGTTTGCTACTGTTTCCGGTAATTTGCCAGATTGGCAACGACCACCATCATCTATACATACATATCCCGGGCAGTGTTGTTACCAGAGGCACGACCCTAGCTACCCTGCCAGACGCAAAGGGCTGAAAAGTGGACATCTGTCATTGATTTCCGAACCTCTTGACTGACCCGCTTTAGAGCTGGCCTTCGGCTGTCGATGCTCGCACTTCAAATCGGGGCAGGGATTGCTTTCCTCAAGCATCCAAAGGCGCAGCATACACAACGCACCGCGTAAGGGTAACCGTCGATAGCAGCAGCTGTGCCCGGGTCCCTGGTGCGGTCGCGCTAGATCATAGATAAATTTGTCATATTCTATTAGTATGCGCGGTGCGTATCGAGAAATGGGTGTATTCTGTGTAGTTTTTTCTCTCTCTCTTTGTTGCCCTTTGCGGTGTGTTTGATTGATTGAATTTCGGTGCTTTTTCGAAACCGAACGGTCGAATCGTTCCAATAGGAAAGCGCCTTAAAATGCAGCAAGCGGACAACAACGGGCTGAATTGTTGGAATATTCAACTTTGACGCGAGGTGCAGTGGAAGTAATATTCTCACGCCTTTTGATATACACTCTTCAGTTTACGGGAAACCTCAAGACTTAATTTAATAAATCTGATAATGAGTCTCAGACGAAATCATTGAAGCGCGCCATAAGGAAATCGAAGGTGCTAAGAAAATTGTGCCAACCAAAACGGCCGCATCCAGTCATGATGCTTTCAAGAGATAAAAGAACAGAGTTTCTAAGGTGCTTTTGCTCACAAAAAAATGGACAACAGTATAAGTTGAAGTTGGAAGGACTAGCATATGTAGGATGTGAAATTAGGTGTTGCAATTGTGATATCATCTGAGAAGCTTAATCGATTAAGAATTCCGAAGCACGTTATTGCACCTACGCAACCATCTGAAAAGCCCTGCAAAACGTTCCCGATTTGAGATACAACTTTCTTGCAAAGCATCTTCTTCGCATTCATTTCAAGTGTTTGAACGGCTCCAGGTTGATAAACGCTAATGCCACAGCATTAGCTCCAGACCAGTCAGCAAATCATTACCAGTGTTTTAAACACCATTCAATCACCCGCACACGCTTATCCACTCTTCAGTTCAAGTGTCGCCAAATGGTCTTGCATCATGTTTTCTTCTGTGGCTTCCGCACTCTTTAAAATCGAAGGACTAATTTCTTCGTTAAATCTTAATTAAAATCACAATCTTCTCTCGCAAGTGAGCGAACAGTTTTGCAATGCGAGGAATTGTCTTTTTTGGATGGGCGTTAGGGTAGCATTTGTTACGAGCCACTTCCACAGTGGAGGGCGACGGTGCATCATGTTACCCACCTTCCAGACATCGCGCGCACACCGAGGGATGTTGTATTTGTCCTTCTTTTGTGACATTGTTCCGTTGCTGTACGGAGCCTGCTGATGTTTTCTAAAGACAGCAAAAAGGATGCTTGCTTGTCGGGATAAGTAGGAGTTCGTTGTTTTTAAATGCATGTAACAAGGAGGACTTACCATGCTCGGTTCATCCTTTTTCGCACCTGTACGTTGCAAAGCCCGGTAGAATGGGGCAGCATCGTTCCCTGAACCGAGTGGAATCAAAGACGACATTCGTTTTCTGGTCCTTAGTGGAGCTGTCTTTCTGCCATAAAAATGTCACCGGCAGACCCCCCCTCGTTGGGTTGTTTGTCAGTCGTGGTGGTTGGGTAAGGTGGTCCAGTTGAATTACGACATCCCGAAGGTGCTTCCGTTTGTTTTGCGGACATTACTTTTAACCTAAAAAGAGCAACAAAAGTAATGAGTCAAACGCGCGACGACAACCTTACCCCTAACCTTTACCAACAATCCTTACCACTAACATTAATCTGAACCTAGGGACGTTCGTTCAAACGTTAATGACGGTCACAGGACACACGCGCGTGAACCGCGTTAATTGCTTCGGTTTCGATTGCAATGATTTCCGAATTTCCGCGACGAAGGAGGACTTTGGTCGTAATTTTTGGTCCCTTGATGCAGTGTCCGAACTGTACTACTCGAGGGAATGGCGCACCAAACCAATGCAAAATGAGTGCTAATGGCAGTTTTATGCGTTCGGCAGGCCTGTGATGGCGATTACTTCGTGCGGATCGTAAAATCGCATTGCGCAATGGCGAGCGCAACGTTGGTGATTTAGTTGAGAACTTTGATCGCATATCTTGGTGATGTCCTTATTCGCTAGGACCTGGAGTGTAAAGTTTCCAGAAGTAGTTTTTTTTTTTCGAACCCCCGGCACATCTCCTAAAAGATGTCCCATAAAAGGTGATGATTTATTTAGCGTTTTCAATTGTTCCTTTTTGCGAACTTCAACACCATGACAGATTTCTTGGTATTTTTGCAACGCAAAAAGGTTATTGAATGTTAAACCACCAATCCATTCTACTTGGAATCCATACCCGAATGCATCAATTTGCCATCGATAACTATCTACACTCTAATCCGTTTAAAGAAATTAGATTCTGTCAGATCTGTGGATCTCATCGTCCTTCCCGTGTAGTTTTGTGGGTGCTCTCCAATTTCTTTTTATCCTAAGGAGAAAAACAAAAAACGTCACATCATAGATCATCGACACTTTCAATAAAATAGGAGCAGAAATGCTCACAGATTGTAATCTTTATTGCTGCTGTCATCGTGTCCCATCGTGGTAGTCGGCAATCGCTCTCAAAATCGTCCTAAAAATCTACAAAAGAAAAAAAAAAAAACACATCAGCTTACATTCCCAAAAAGGAGGATGATGATCGGTGAAGCATGTCCAAGCTTTCCCCCACGAACGGGCATGATGATGCATCAAACATGTGTGCAATAAAGTGTGATTAGATGTTGTTTTATGGGACAAGAGTTCCAAACACGACGGAGGAGGATTATGGAATTTAACGATTTTTGTTTCTACATTCTCTTTTTAATTTGTCTTTTTGTTTCCGTTTCATTTTATTGCAGCTTCAACAAACAGTTTTGCGTTACGTCTCTCTTGTTTCAACTCTCTCTCTCTTTTTTTTTCTTTGACCTTATTTTTAAGAAATATGAACCAATTTACAAAAACGATGTAATTAATAACCTCATTTTTATCCCTTACCCGCTTTGTCTTTGTCTACAGATTTCGTACCTGTCTCAAAATGGCTGACTCCAGTGATGCCAATCTGGTCGGCAAACTGTTCTTCAACATCGTTCAGATGAAGTGTTTTGTGCTGAAGCCGGAAACGGTATGCGTCAAACGGACCTGGTGGAACAAATGTGAAAAGAAGATCCGCCGGAAACGGGCCCACCTGCGGGACAATAGAAAGTTTTAAAATGGAATGCGTTCGCTGTACATAGGATAGTGGAAAAGATGGCCGAAGTGGACGTCTTATGTGCGTGGTGCAGATCCTTCTGGGCGAAAATGAATTGTACTGATACCGAGGTGTGAACCTAGGAGATATTGGAGGAAACTCATTAACGCAACGAACCAACTATTTCGATAGCAGGCCAATTCACTTTCGATTGACAGGATTCATTGGAGGATGAATGTCTCGCATTACGAAGCACACCGTTCATCCTTCTGTTCACTGCGAGAGTTCACTAAAGTCAATGTACTGTACACTTATTTATTGCCTGTTTCTTGCGAACTGTAGTAGTATTTAGGGTTTCTTTTTTGTTTGTTGGTTAAGTAGTAAGTCACCACCAACTGTCGACACAGAGTGAGTGAAACATTATTTATGCAGTTTAGCGTACGTCGCCCGCGGATCGGTTCAAACCCTGCGGGTGAGGAACACAGTTCAAACGTATTCCTATTAGCTTCGTAAGCATGAGATGGCAGTAACTGACAATGTAATTAAAGAAAAACGGTGATCAAAATAAATTCGGGATAGGTTAGTAAGGTGCGCTTAGGGTAAGAAGAAGCAAAGGGGTAGATCGGTTAGTACCGTAAGGGATGTGATCGCGTGTGACTGTCAACCGCAAACTGAGTATTTATCGCCTAAGCTACAGCAAAATGCTGCGCATCCACATTGATCTGATCTGCTAGGGTAGAGTGGCCAAGTTAGTGCGGTGTGGTAGAAGTATTAGTAAATGTTTAGATGCATCAAATTGAAGCTTTCTCTATGTACGTGTGTGTGTGCGTGTGTTTGTTTAGAACGATAGGGAAACATTAGTAAGTAGACTCCATGACGTAAATTCACTAAAGCAACCTACAGCCATCAGATCTAGGGCTACAACACCCCTGGGGAGTGGGAACACGTATTTATTCATGTACACAACTAAGCTAGCAATAATAGATTGGATGTATTTCGATGGTAGTTTTGGAAACTCAAACACCACGCTGCTACTGCTACTGCAACTACTGTATACTGTAAAAAAAAATTGTACATTTAATTAGCGAGATCTGCCGTATACTTGTGACAATGGATGCGAAGGAAGCATTCTTCTGTACATACAACCGAAGCTTTATAATAAGCGTTGTACATAGCGAGATGGTTTGCGCACATGCATAAACTAGCAAGAGAAAACAAAAAATCAAAACTAAGCAATAACAAACATAAAGCCAACCAATTGAAAATACACTGAAGGAAATAATTATAATACCACCCCACGTTGTGTTCTGATGGTAGAATAAAAATAAATTGAAAACATTAACAGCATCATAATTTCTAATTTTATCCGTTTGTTTCCTTCAAATAATTATAAAGACATTCGTCTGTACGTGTGTTTGAAGGCGTTTCAAAATTAAATAAGTAAAGAGAAAAACGCTTCATTTGGGCGTTTTTAATGGAGAACTTTTTTTAAATTAACTAAGTCCTCCTCACTACAAAAGCGACGAGTGTTTTTAAAATTGTTTGATGATTTAAGATGAAGCCAGTAAAACCAAATTGGAAAATTATTTTTTAATTTTTATAATCCATATATAAGCTTTTTAATAGTTCACACAGCTTATACATCGGGTTTTATAATTATTTCCGATAGTGTATTACATTATTCAGCCAGGCCGAGCTGGATACGGTAGACTATAACTTCACCAGTAGAAAATGTTACGAAATTAAGAAACCGTACACCTATAAACTGTTCAACCAATCTTGTTCCACGCGATACTGTCCTATGTAAATGATTAAGAAAATAAAAGTTTATAAAATTAAATGATGTTTTTTTTTGCGTTATTCTTAAAATTTTCAACTCCTCTTCTCATATACAACTAAACGAATCGAATTTAGTTTAGAATTTAGAATAGAAAACGAATAGATTATTTAGAATTTGGTATTTGGAATATTTATGAAAGAAAGTTACGTGTATAAACATTTAATAATAATATCGATGGTAAATCCCATTCACACGACAGGACCGGTATCAAATCTCATCTGGCGTAGGTAATTTTTAAATAAGTTTTTAATAAGCCGGTTTAAATACTGATCGGTATGAGCCTATCTCATTGTTCAGATTATTTTGAATTTGAAAGAAGCATAACTTGGCCACATTTTGCCCGTCAACATCTATGCAAACACGGATAATCGAGCGGGGGGTGCCTGTGTTACATACAATCCGCCCACTTGCATGCAAGCTACATTCCCCCGGCACTGCGCTCGCTAGAGGGAGCTAGTCGTCCGGTTTCTAAAAATAGACATGCCAGCAAGCGCAGCAGGCGAAGCAGCCGAAGGGTGCCAGCACGCACTGCTGCTGGCCGACCCGACCGAGCCGAACCAGCAGTACGAGTTTTAACGCACGCTTCTTCGACTGGGAGCGTGGCGTCTCCTGTAACGCGGCTACTCGTGGGTCGGATTACGGACTGATTTGAGGGCGGGAGTCCTGTGTGCTGGACCAGGCCATGTTGACGGGGCGTCCGCACTAAGCTGGCCGTCAATATGGGTGTCACGGAGGAGTCCGAGACATTCAGGTTGGCTAAGGAGAGACACATCGAGCGAGGGGTGAAAACCAGCAGCTAAGAGTCTCCGCGGCAAGCAGTAGTGGGATAGCGTCCCGGAGTGGACTGCCAGTGCCAGCCCGACCAATAAAGTCACACTGTAATCTTTTTGCTGCTGCTCCGCATCACCGGAGACCAATTTTTATAAACGTGTGCAGTTATTTTAGAAACGTTTGGTTATTTTTTTAGGACCCGGATGCTACGAACAGTTGGGAACCAGCGATGTGCCGGTATCGAATCCCAGCCAGACCCAGACGCGCAGTCCAGGTGCGGGCAAAGAAAAAGGTAAGGGAACGCAACACATGCCAGGTCAAAACCTGTCGATGCTTTCAAGGGTAGCAGCTTAGAGCCAATTAACTGGTAAAACTGATGAGTTGGCTAGGTTAAGCAGGTCTTTAAAACAGAATTAGTTCGGCAAATCTTGTAAAATTTTCATGTGAATAACGATTGATGATTGGTTAGTGATTAAAGAGACTTTGGACTTACTGGACTTCATTTGTCTCTCATATAACGTAGATAGAGAGATAAACAGAAAGAGAACATGGAAGGGAAAATGTACGACAGTAATATTTAAGGGTTTTTTGAAGACATAATTGACAAGGCAATCAACATTTTAACCAGTTGTTTTACTGTACGGAAATTGTCGCAAATAGGCCACGTCAATCAAACGTGTTGCAGCCACATCACCAGTCTTCTGAAGTTTTAAAGGGCAAATAAATCATAATTTACTTATGGCATTTAACACCTTATCGGGTAATTTGATACACGTTATTTGATGTAAAAGAACACTCCAATAAAATTTTGACTTTAAAATAGACTATTTAAACCTTTTTAGCAATTGGATTGGATAATATTGAAGCAATTATTGCAGAATCATAATAAAAGTACAGTAAAAACATCGAAACAAGTCAACACCTTGCTGACTTACTTTCAAACCCCATATCATACCAATATACTTGTCAATGTGTATAGTCCCAGTACTCTGACTGAGAACTGACGAAGCCCTCTTAGCCGCGCTTGGGAGGAAGTTGCTCAGAAGGATTTTTGGCCCCGTATGTGTGGAAGGACAATGGAGGAGCCGCTGTAATGACGAGCTCTACGAGCTGTACGATGATCTCACCATCGTGCAGCTAATTAGACTAGTCAGGCTCTGGTGGGCTGGTCACGTCATGAGAATGACACCGGACGACCCAGCCCGTAAAGTCCTTTTATGCCGTCCACGCGGACACAGGAGGCGTGGTAGGCCCAAATTGAGATGGAGAGTGATGGCGTTGATGCGTTCGCCAGAACGGCCAGGATAATGGATTGGCAGACGACGGCGCTAAACCGTGTGCGGTATCGAGGTTTGTAGCAGCAGGCCAAAACCGCAAAGCGGTTGTAGCGCCTGATAAGTAAGTAAGTAAGTAAGTAAGTAAGTAAGTATACTTGTCAATTGTATCATCAAAAACCCTTTAAATGAGTTTTATCATCGCACAAGACTTGAGAACGAATCCCATCATCGACCTGCTACTAACTACACCGAAAAGGGGTTATTTAAACATGCAATTACTTCTTCTCAATATTTTTTATATCACTATGAAAAAAAAAACCAACCACAGTTTATAACACAGTCTTCGTGCGATAAAGGAAAGCGCAAACGTGTGCTCACCTTTGCTTCGTCACACGCAGTACGATATATATATATAGAGGTGTATGTATTATTGTATGGTTGTATATGTTATATTGGGTTTTTGTATGTCATATAGATTTGATTGATTTAAGTTAGTTTACGTCAGGCGCACACGGTTAACCTCTAGAATGCTTTTGCACATCGGCCCTATTTTTCTATCCGGGTTTGTTCCTCCCTTCTGTTCTCTGTTTTTCTTTACCCTGCCTTCCTTTCATTTATTAGAGGGTTTTATCTTCTCTTAACTGGGTTTTTGTTTTGTTTTTTTTTTTCTTACGTAAACTTGTATGCTTTACACGAATATGCGTGCTGTTTATGTATCAAAGCCTCTTTTACAAAGTTTATAAGAGTTTTAGCATTCTTTTTTTAAATAATTATTATTATTGATTTTCTTAGATTTTTTGTCTCTTAAAGGGAGCGGATTCAATCTTGCCACAAATTAAAAAGGACATAAATAGAGAAGTAGTAGTTTAAGCTATTTTCCCACTGGTTTCCACACACACACGCACGCACTACATTAAAGCTTTCACGTATTGACACTTTAAGCGGATAAAATATATGGCCGAAACGAAAAGGACGCGTTAAAAAAAGGTGTTCAGTAAGAGGCGACGCATTTTACTTTACTTGAGTGCCTGTCTTTTGCTTGAACGGGCATATCTTACTTAAGTTAGGATTTGGATGTTTTTGAAATGACAGCTACAGACGGAATGGTCGATCAGAATTGAATATTGGGTAAAGGGGGGGTTTGATAGCCCCTTAAGGTAAGCTTATTGCACCTATAACTGTTGGAGGATCTTGACCTTGTCTCTTTCTCGCTATCTCTTATGCTACTTCATTCAAAGGCATCATACTTTAACCAGTCCAGTACAGTGGAAACAGCATTTAAAAAGCGTCCGTAAGATGATGACAGTGCTGTCGGGGGCGTTTGTTAGTGTGAGGGAATAAGAACAGTTTTCTGCTTACCAGACTTCCGTTGACTTACACACGCTGTATCTCGAACAGCTTCACCTCCGTGTCGTACCACACGGCCGGGTCGACGTTGCGCAGGTAAATCACGCCCCACATGTACGTCCGGAACCAGGCGGTCGTGCCACCGTTCGCCTGATACTTTCGGATCAGGATCGGATGCGGTACCGGCAGCAAACCGACCAGTGTGCCGTGCTGCAGAAACTTCAGTATCTCCGACTCATCGGTAAGGCCTTTATCGATGCAGATCTTTTCCACCTGTGGCACGAGCACCTGCAGCAGGCGCATAATGGTTTGCAGCGGTAGCTTCGAGCGCCACGACTGCACCCACTCCGGTGTCGGTTGCCACTGTTTCACCTGCGAACCGTGCTGTTGGGCCGGGGCCGGCGTTACGCGTAGACTTCCACGTTGCGCCACGGAACGCTTCAGTGGGGAAGGTGTTTTGCTTGGGGACGAATCAGCCGTGCCAGCCTTCTTCGCGCCTTCCGCTTCTTCCTCATCGCTTATGGCGAGCTTTTCGGGCACGCCAGCAGGTAAATCCGGCGACGAGGGACTAGCGAGATCGCTCGGGTGTGCCGATTCACGTTCGGTGATTTGCGCCAGATTGGGTGTATCGAGCAGCGTCGCCTGCAGCGTGCCTGGTTCGGCTTCCTGTGCCGGCCGGGAACCTTCCATCGATTCTTCTACGATATCACTACGAGCATCCTCATCACCGACGATGCGCGGTCCGACGTCACGCTCACTGGCGCTGTCTGACTCGCGAAGTCCGATTCGCGCTGTTCGGGTGGAAATTCGGTCCTCCTCACTATCTTCCCCACCGACGGAATCGCTTCCCGTACCGGATGCAGTAAGAGCCGCTTTTCGCTGCTGATAATCCGCGGCATCATCATCGTGCCCGGCGTAACTTTTCGAACCGGCCGACCCCTGACTAGAACCACCCATTCGTCCACCGCCCCCGCCACCGCCACTATTGCCACCCTTACGATTGCTGAGACACCGCGCAATGCCGGCCGCATCCGTCGGGAGGTTAGCGAGCGCATGGAACACCTGTCGCTTACGGATGATCGTGTACACCAGGTTCGAGTTTCCGTCGAACTGATACTGGATGATGTTGTTAAAGATTTCCAGCAAGAAAAACACCAAATGATGGTTGGACGGGGCAGAGTACAGGAACCAGGGTGTGCTGAAAGCTTCGAGCAGATGCAGCAACTTGATGCTGGCCACCATCGAAAGGGTTTTCAAGTACGGCGATACGTTGACGAGAATCGTTAGCAAGCAGTCGAACAGCGGCTGAAGGCGCTGGTGCCCGGTGGCAATGATTTTGTGAAATACGGTAATTAGAAGATCCGCGTGGGTGCCGGTAAAGACGGGAATGTCCATCGGTACGGTGGCTGTGTAGGGTTTGTTTAGCCGTACGCCGAAATTACGCTCGCCGGACAGCAGGAGCAGTATAAACACGCCAATGTGCATCAGACCAACGCGTGCTGGAATGGAGGAACGAAAATGGTTATTAGTTTGCTGGTGGATTAGCTTGCTTAGAGGCGCGATTAACGGTAAGACGGTACTTACACTGATCGGCACGGGAATCGTTGAGATGGTAGAGTATCGGAACGAGTATGTCCAGCACGTCGCTGCTTTTCAGCACAAAGTACAGGAATTTCTATTGGGAAAAGGAAAAAAAAAGGTAAAGTTAGCATTTGGCCGCTATTTTAAGCACCATTGCTTACCTTGTTATAGTCGCAAATCTTCCAGAAAAACACGAGCAACTCCTGGTGACAGTGCAGCCGCTTGGTCGAGTTCGGCAGATAGCTCTGTACCAGCGGATTATTCAGCAAACGCGTCACACCCTTCAGTATGAACTGGAAATCGTCATCCCGATGGATGCGCGACAAATAGTTAATGAAGAGATTGTCCGCAATCGTACTGTCGTCGTGTATGTAGGCGGATGACTGTGCCGGCCCATTGCTCGTAATGTCATGGTCGAGCGTAACGATTAGAATCTGCAGACAAACCTCGACCAGCGGCTCGAGCGTATCGGTAAACAGGAGATGGTTGTACGGTACCCCGATACCGACCGGATCGTACGCACAGACCGTGTTCAGCAGCGACGTGAACAGGGGCAGTGCGTGCCGATTGTCCGCGCTGGTAAAGTGCACGATCCAACGGTTCGGTTCATCGCTGGCCGTCGGTGGACGGTACATCGTTTCGCTGAAGCACGTTAGCAGCAGCTTCAGCAGCTCCGTACGCCTTGCATCCATGCTTCCATTGCGCGGTGGCGATTGGGCAAAACCCACGCCAGCCTCCCAGATGTACTCGCAGCTGTCGATTGAGTTGAGTTCTTCCGCCTTTTCGGGGCCCGATTTGCGATACCCAATTACGGTAAAGTCCGGACAGAACAGTAGATCACATATTGCGTTCAGCAAACTTTGGGCCAGTGGAATCGATCCGCTTTCTTCCTTCTCGCTGCCAGACGGTAGCGAGGACCAGAAAAAATCCTTCCACTGGACATCCTCGAACACGTAGGGCAGGATACGTGTTAGCAGCCGGACACAGTTCAGTACGGTTTGCTGTTCGCCCTGCGTCCTACAGCTATTGTCCACCGCCCGTACCATCCTTTCGGTCGCTTTGTAGCAAAGCGTGGCCAAATTCGTGGGCATAACATCGCGCACCTTGCGTATCTCGTTTGCCGGCACCAGCGCAAACACGTCCTGCACCGGTGTGTTGTGTTCGCACCAGAACTGCTCCCAAAATGCGTCATCGCTCGCATCGATCGGCTGTGGATGTGGCGTGGATAATAAAGGCGATGATTATGGTGGCGCGCGTGTACACACACACACACACGCAAGTGCACCGTGTTGGCGGTTGTGGGTGGTGATGAGCATTAGCGTGGGAGGTGGAAGAACCGAAAACATATGTTAGTTAGTGGGTCATAAACGAAACGGCGCGTTGCTGGGCAAAGAAAGAAAGAAAGAAAAAAGCACCCACACAACCAGCGCACGGTCACGTCGACGATGGTGGACGCCGTGAAATCATAATGCTGTAATGTTGTTGTTGTTGCTGCTTTTTTCTGCTTCATTCTACCAGCAGAAGCATGAAACACCACCTCACCTGACTTTTGCTCGTCAGCTGGACGATTGCCTTGCGAAAGTTTAGCTTCGTGTCCGTATTGCCCATCTTGTGGCCGCCGGATGGTGCGTATACGCCACAAGACACGAGACTGGGAGAAAACGGTCTCTAAGCTACGAGCGGAGCTTGCTTCATGGGGCTATGCTTTTGTTTGCTGGACGTGAAAAAAAAACACTCACAGACGGTGTGAAAAATGACGACTTTTCTTCACACACAAAGAAAAAGGGTAAAGTTTTTGCACTACGGGTGTGTCGTCGTTTGCTTCTCGGAATGGTTAAAGGACAGGATTAACTTATAATACGAAGTTTTCCACACAAGAGACGATTAAACATGCAGTCCGCACCGGAGAAGAGCCGTGAAAAATTGCGTGGAAAGTAACTGGATACAATAGGAAAAAATACACACTCCGTCAAGAGACGTACACGAATACATGCAATAGTTTGACAATACAGGCAAAACACGAAGACAGCAGGTGTGGACAGTGGTTTAGCGCATCAGCGCCACGGACACAAATCTGACGTTTCATAAATGTTTTGTTGTTTTGAATTTAAAAACAAATTTCCGTTTATAGTTTTTCGGTTATAGAAATAGTAAAATTGCACTATTTAATGGTTGTAAAGTTTTTTTTCGTTCTTAACTTTCATAAATAACTTTTAGCTCGAAAGTCTATCATAAGTTCTTAGGAATTTTTCAGATGGGATATCATACCGGGTTCTGTTATGCTAGTAACCAACTATAAATTATTATTTTTTATCCCAAAAGAACAGCTAGGCCGCATTGCTAAGGTGATAAGTGAAGCAAGTTTTAAATTTATATTAAAACAGTTTAAAAAAAAACACTCATACAGAAAAATGTGTTTGTTTTTACTTCTGCAAGCCCAAGGAAACTTTGGAGCAAACAAATCCAGCATAAGCGGCATGATGCATTTGCAGCCTTTCACACGATAGGATTAGAGCGTAAAATGCTTTACACATGATCGGCATGGCCTTTCGTACTTCGGATGGCTATCCAGCTGCGAGTAAGTATAAATAATGAAGGCCTGAAGGGGCATCTCTTGAGGATCCCGTGAGGGTACAGTTCAAAGGCAGTAGCCATGAAGAAAGTACAGTTGAGAGTAGCAGTTTAAAAAGTTGGAAAATTACCAAAACTTAAAGTAGTGAGCAAGAAGCGAGCAGAGCTCACCTTAAGCTATGACAAGCGTACGATCCAATAGAATTGTCCTTAGGAATTTGTTCTGCATCTTTGCCAAGGATTTGCTACAAGGATTTGCTAACCGGAACCATCAGTTAAATAAGTAATAAAACGGCCAGCCAAAATTTTCATTAATAATACTTGAGTTGAATGTTAAAGTCCCTTCATCACCCATAATCGTACCGCGTTCCTGTACATCCTGATCGCGCATACCTCCCACTTCGCGGTACACAAGCGTCATAGTGGCGCGCCGGTTTTCGACGGTGCATTTCTCTTGAATGAATTTTTTGCCCCGATCAGCAAATTTGTTATCTATACACCCGTAGCCTGTTATTACACCGACCGTGTTTTGCTACACATCGGACCACCAGCATTCAATGACCTTTCTTCCCTGCCCGATTAGCAAGGGCGTCGTCTTGTGGAGCCGAATTGTTTAGCGTGTGGATTCCCGACAGTCAGCCGTGAAACATTTCGTCTTATTGCAACAGCCCGTATGCTAAGTTGTGGCCGGGCAAACTATTGAACTTTGGTCCTTCGGAAGCGTTAAAGTGTGCAGGGCGCGCGAAAGGAGACCTGCGCATACGTCAATGGGGCTGTGCAGCGCCCTGTACTATACGCCATGCTGCTGCTGATAGTAGCAGCATGAGTAGCAGAAAAAAGAAAGTTTCACAATATCGCCCATCGGCATAATGGTAGGAGCGTGTACGGGGCGCGAGCGATAGTGGCTGATCAATGCTATGACACGTCCGTCCAAGCTGTCCATCAGCAATCGGTGTAGCATAAATGTAGCGATAGAGCGTTCTGGTGCTTGTTCTGGTGAGCAATTGCTCACGCTCGATTGATGTCCCCCAGATTGTTGTCTAAGTCCTCTAAGTGCAATACGCAACTGCGTCGCGGATCTGATCTAGCTGATGCGATGCGCTAACCAGGAATCCTCTAGGTTTTTTTTTTCAGCAGAAGAACAAGAATCGAAATGCAACTGAAGCTGCTACCGACCGATACCGGATTGCGGACCGGATCGGTCGGCAATGTTCTCCCAGAAACCCTAAAAATCTGAAAAAAATCCACCAGGAACCGGAGTACTCCTGTACCCGCCGCACTATTCGGGTCAACAATCTGGGTCTTAACTGAAACTGTCTTATCTTGCAACTGACTTCGCTTTCCCGGTATGATGTCACTCCATGCCCCTCATCCCCCCCTCCCACCCTCCCACGTCTCAGCTTGGTCGGTTTCTAATCGGTCACCGGGGTTGTGGGTTTATGACACCGTCCCTTCCTGTCCTGTTTCAAGGCTACGCAATGGAACACCGAGAGAACGTGAATCATGCGTAATCTGCGTAGTATCGCTTCGTGGAAAAGTTAGGCTCGGACCCCCCCCCCCCCCCCATATTCTCTTGTGCTGGAATTTTCTATCCACCGCGGTGCACGGAAAGGGCCACGCCAACACGCACGTTTGTGCGCTTGATTAGAGTACGACCATCACTAGTAAACAAAACCGCTTCTCTACTTGAGAAACAAGCTAAGAAGCTGTTTTTTACGGTGATGAGCAACCCGTCGCCGTTTTTTTCCATCGTTGTTTGTTGTACTCGGAGTAGTAGCTTAGCGTTCGGATTTCGGAATGTAATTAATGGTGTAATGGCGTAATTGTTGAGCTGCTTCTGATAAGGTGTTTTATTTCATCATTTTTAAATGTTCTTGCATAGCGTTCGAAACCTACACGTTAGTGGCTGCTGTTTGTGTGGATCTTATATTACCCCGAGCAGGTAATCGAATATTGGCGGGGTATTATCGAAGCACTAATGTGGAGTAGCAACTGAACTGGAGTTGGAATTTGAGTTGAAGCTTGTTGAATACTGACTGTAAAAAAAGGGCTGTCCATACTTCTCGAGAAGCAGTTCGTTAGGGGCTATTGTGTGTGCATATGTGGATCTGATGTACGGTAGTAGTATTTTTTTGCGCGTGCCTTTCCTACAGAGCAGCAGAGTCCCGATTGAATGCTTATCATTACCTAGCGTTGCAACTCTGGTAGCAACTGCCCTATTGCATCGTCTTTAAGTACGCGAGAAATTAAAAAAAAAACAAAAACAAACAAAAAACAGGTGTCCCAACAGGTTCCGGAAGGGAACCCGGGAATTCGGGAGATTCCTAGCATGTACACAATAGATGTAAATTTCGTTTTCTCATAGACACAAACTTCCTGTCACTCCTAAACTGCTAACATTTAACCTTACAAAACTAGGCGAGCATAAATGGATTAGGAGGGATGGTGGCATTTGGGTTTTTTGTTTTTCGCAGGGGGTGCCTTGCCTTGAGTGACGTTTCCAAACGTCACCCGGAAAAGCTTCTTAGTGCAAACTAGCACCTACACCTAGTGCACCAAAGCGGTTGCGATGCTTGCGACCTTTTGCGGCTGGGTGCGGCTCACTCATTCTACCGTAGTATACATTTAGCTTAATCAAGTCTTTTCCAAAGATATGGGAAGGTTTATTTAACGTCCGTGTAGTAACCATTGGACCACCACTAGCGTTCTTGGGAACGCTGTGAGCTTGGTGTAGTAAATGTAGCATTGACCGTATCAGTGGTGTGTATGGTGAGTGAAGGTAGTAAAACGCGCGGGATCGAACCGAAACGTGAGCAGATAGCGTCAATATGACGTCGTCTTATAATATATTTAGAGTGAGAGAGAGAGAGAGAGAGAGAGACGGTGAGAGACAGGATAGTTGACGTGGGAAGAGCTCCAACAGTAGGTTTCACATCTTTCCCCCACAGTTTGTTTGCCGAAATGGGGAATCGCAAATGAGCATATGTAGGTGTTACTTCTAGCTTATATAAAATATTAAAACCATCCTCCTTCAAACTAGTGTTTAGTAAGCACAGGGACAAAGAGAGAGAGAGAGAGAGAGAGAGAGAGAGAGAGAGAGAGAGAGAGATAAAGCACACGGGTCATATCAGATACGCAACAATGAAACGAAGTTTTTTTTTTGTTTAGAAACAAGTAAACAAGTAAGCGAATATAAATAAATTTTTAAATATTTTACACCATTAACCGGACGGGCGCCACTCAGCGCGCACCAGGATAAAGGAGCCGTCTGCTACGGTTAAAATATTATTTTTGATGTATTCTTACGTACGCTAAACGCTGTCAGCATATTATATAGTGTGTTGAGGGGGGGGGATGGCTGTCCTTTCTAAATCGTTATATGTTTAGTGGATAACAGGTGTTACAGTAATTACATAGTATGCACACTCCGGACTTAATGCAGGGGAGTAATGCTGCCACGGTGGAATTTCAATACAAGTTGTAAGGGAGGGGGCCGGATCGGTCCGGGTGAGCTGATCAGGATACGGGCACCGACTTCGCCTTGGAAGGATGCTCCCGGCAGCGGTAGACGTACGCGCTGATCGATACATCGTCATCCGTTCGGACGCACTGCTTCAGCTTCTCACAATCGCATCTATTAGGAGAGTGGGAGAGAGAGAGAGAGAACGAGAGATAGGAATAGTTGTAAAGTTGAAGGGGAAACAACAAATGTCAAATACGATACTAAGTGGCTAAGTGTCAAGTGAAAGCTGTCAAACACTTACGTATTCTGCATGAAGTTATCGATCGCCCTTGTTGATGGGACGTACACAGCCCAACCGCACGGTGTGTTGCCTTCGCACGTCTTGCTGTGCGTTTGGTTGAATACGGATCGCTCTCCGCGTGATAAAACCTGCATAAAACAAAGGAACGAAACGAGAATGATGTAAAACAACGGGTAAATCAGGTTAAGCTCCTTAATGTGAGACACTTTCCCCCCCTGGCCCATTTGTCCCTACAGGCGATAGTTGGAATAGGGAACCCTGATAAGATCCCATACGAACGTTTGGGATCGGCCCAACCTGTCCAAATCAGTCCAGGCATGCGCATTTGCAAGTCTCGTGCTCGCTTGTGTATACACACACAGACACACACACCCAGGACACTGGAACGAAGTCGGTCTATCGTTCCTCGCGGGCTCCCGGCACTTGCTGCCCGGGCTGACGGAAGTTGCTTATCGCGAATCAATAGTAACGACGGACGGGACGGAACTCCGATGCATTGCGTTTGCCGGGCGTTATAAATCAATGTGTAAACATTTGGCCCACGGTTCATCGGTTGATGCTCAAACGTGCAGCACTGTGATCGCCCGATGACGCACGCAGCGTGTCAATCGTGCAGTCGGAATCTGCAGCCACCATTAGCGGGAGGCAAAAACCGTTCCAGAATTTTTCCAACCTTCCAAAGCAGCGAACACATCCGAACCACGAGGTGCTCACCCCACCCAGGTGGACTTTCGACTTTACGTCCGATCTATCCACTTTAAATTTGATGACACGGTAAGAGCTCGGATTACATGACACTGGCCCAGTGGGCGCCACCATCGAACAAGCAAGAAATGTATTGTTTTGCCAACTTTTTCTTTTGTTTCTTTTTTGGTTAGAGGGCCTGGTGCGTAACCCTACGCCGAAGAATGTACCTTGGTTTCCGCGGAGGCGCGTTACAACTGGAAGAGAAAAGCGCGAGGTATCGAACGCGCGACCATATTTGCATACGTACGCACCGTCGGCGAACGCCACGACGCGCACGACACGCGGACCTTCTGTGGCAGGGTGTAAACAACTTTACTCTTCACTTTATGAATGAATGAGTAAACGTGGAGTGATAGGCGGCGGGCCCAGTATAGCAAATGCCAGCAGCACACACACACACACACACACACACACACACACACACACACACACTCGCGGGAGGGGTTTGTGCTACATAGGTTTGAAACCGAAAAAAGGCACCGAACCTTGCAGGTCAGTCAATGCAGCACCGCTCGAGTGGAAGATTATCAGCTTCTTAGAAGCGGAAAGCCAAATTGAAACAAAAGCAGGTGAGCAGGGCGAGTGATGGGGCTTGGACTAGTTGTCCTCCCCCCCCCCCCCCAAAGTTCCACAGAATCCGAAAGTAATTTCGAGCGAATCTGTCAACGTCCTCGCCGAAGAATCCATTTCCACGAACGCCATCCAATTACTGGTACATTGGCGGTCGAGAGAAAACTTGGATGGGGGGAGTAAAGTGGGTGGGGAAGCCCGGAGGGAGAGATATCAGTAAATGATTTGTTTTTTTTTCTCGTTAACGTACTTGGACAGATGCATCTCCAACGGTCTTCGCACGGAAAGATGGAAAAGAAATCTTAATTCCAATGAATTTAGACGACGTTGAACTGGCGCGTTCGATCGACGGGTGGAAAACGGTTTTTTCCCGACCTTAAAAGGAAAAATCTTCAGACGCGACCAACTTCAACAGAGATGTTAACGCTGGTCCACACTTTGCAGAACTACACTATTAGTGGACATTAATTAGCTACAAATGGTGGTTTTACAGCAAGATGTCCAGATATTGTGGAGTGCCTATTACTTCAAGATGACACCAATAAATACAGTAGTTAAACACATCCTCTTGGCATAGGATGGAGCCATTAACCTGCTAATGAAGGCGTACACCGCTTTAATTATAGCTATTTATTGCATCAGTTTCCCATTAAACCCCGGCAGGCGTCCTTAACTAAGACGCAATGAGTTGGAAGTGTTCTAAAACCATTACCCACAAAGCACCTCAACTTCAAGGTTACCATGCTAGTGATAAGAGATTTTCCCCAAAAATTGCATCAGTTGTGAAATGTCTGTCGTCCGTTGGCTCCCTCTTGCGCTTCCCTGCTGCAACCGATGCAGCTGAACGGAACCGAAAATGCTACGCACGCCTTAACACCCCACGACGGGCAACGACGGAGGGCCTGGCCTGGGCGGGTTAGGGTCCAATTTTGTGGACAAAAAGCAATTTAATAAATTGACGAAACTCGGGGCTCCCTATTACATAAACCAATTTGCTACCGAAAACGCGCGCCCTGCCATACGAACTAATAGCACGGGCCCTTGGACCATTACTGGTCTCTGTTGTTTTTTTTTTTCGTTTGCTTCTTCCGGCGGTCTTTTGAAGTGTACGATATCGCGCTCCCCTTTTAGAGGATCGTTTCCGTACTTCTTGTTTTTTTCTTCTTTTCGTTCTGTACGGTTCAGTGCGATCAGGGTGCAGAAATTGGTCGAAACAGAACGCAACGACACAACGATATGGCATGGGTGGCAAGATGAGAGCCGCCTTGAGAGACGGGTTTGAAGACACGGACGAGGGGTTTGTTTTGGCTTTGGTCGGTCGAATTGGATCATTCTGAAGGTCAGACAAATCGGGCAGCAACGCATATTTTGGTGCGCGATCGCCAGAACGGGTGGGGCGGCTGGTGGGAAGCAGCACACAACAGACACGACACCAGGGGACTCAAGTTATTGGTTATTGCGTTGGAACCAAAGTCAAGAACATGACCAGGGATACCACGGCGCACAGGGTGGTTCAGAATAGTTGATCTTGCGGTTGGAATTCGAAAACTTTTAACCTTAGCAGTTGGTGGCACTGATTTTTTTTTGTTTACCAATTTTTGACAGGTACACTAAGGGATTTAAATTTGACAGGCATGCTACACGGACAAGATTACTACAAACACTTACCCGTAGTGAAAGTGACGCTTGCCTCGATACGTTCACTGCACTCAGCACGAAGAGCGCCACCAGCACGAAGGCACTGCAGGATATTAGTTTGTGTGCCATGTTTGAACTGTCACTTTCGGGTGTTTGAGTCGATCTCCGCAACTACTACCAGCACCGATCGTTTGACGGATCGTTTCCGTTGCAACCTTGCTTAGAGCTTCAGCGAACTAGGCTCTCTATAGTCTCTCTAGCCGATCCTTCTGCCGATTATTGCTTATTTTTCTTAGAAAATTCGGAAAACACCTCCTTTTTTCTCACTTTTATGTCACACTAACGCACACGAATGCACACGCTGGATTTACAACAACCTGTTTTTGCGCCAAACCAATGGGTATCGCGGCACCTGCGTCGTTTGCTTCCTAGGGGTTGGGAAACTTCTCCTTCAAGCAGCGCCGGCGTTTTCTTTTCTCCGTGTAACAGTTGTGTTGATCTCGATGTTGGGACACGAATGAGCTTCGTGCGCCCGGATCGGAACAATTTATGCCGGACCAGCGGCAACCGAAAGCGGCATTCGCGCGCCATCCGAGCGTTCCAACCCGCCGCATCGGCATGCGTTACGCATGGACCGAAGGCGCGCGCGCTCCCTTTCTCTCTCTCTCTCTGTCTCGCTCTCGCTAGCTCGTGCTCCCGTTTCGCTCGTTCCATCACGCTCTAGCTCGTTTGCCACTGTTTGATTGCAACCGAAGTGCATACACTGGCCGACGTAAGGGTACGGCAGCAGAAACGGGAGAAAGCGGGAGGAAGAGACCGTTGCCGACAAATTGATTTTGTTCATTCACAGTTTCAAAGAAGATTAGAATGCATCGGTGAACGGGATGCATCGGCCGATGGGCGAGAATGTGGATTGAAAGCAGGAGTCCGGGCAAAAAGGGGTTTTTGGTAGAGGTTTCAGAGCGATACCGCCACTCGGTGGGACTTTTTTTTCTTCTTCTCTTTATTTCGTTACCCTGCGTTCCCTGGTTGCCCCTCGGTAGGGCCATATACATTCCAACGCACGCTACAATCACGTGCTCGGATGCACGTGTGGCTTATGAGAACGGGCCGCAAGATGCCGGGCCGGGCAAATGGGTGGTTCGGCTGATTAGTTTGAGCTAGTGAGCGCGATACGCTAATCGAATGATGTTCTGTCGATTGGTCTTCGAATTGATAGCCGATTCTTTTGCGTAGTACGGTTGTTAGGAGTAATTGAAGTAAAATAAAGTTAAAAACTTTAAAAATCGATTGATCTTATTTGTAATACGTGAGAACCTCTGCCTGTGAAAATATATTCACTTAAGCTTAATCATGATGAAGTAGCCCCATTCGACTTCTCGTCCTTTTGGAGAAATTCGTGATTCGATATGCGGTATTGTCGTGTCAAGACTTTTCGCCGCTACTCGGTCTCAGTCACCGAACAATCCCTAGAAATATTATAATTACTACTCCACTTTGGCTGACAAAAAATGCAGGGATATGTTCTCAAGATGTACCAGGGTAAAAGTGTGAGAAAATCACTCTTATTCTAGGGAATATATGCGATTGAAGTTTGCAACCCTCGGCATTGTCCAAAAAAATAGAAGAGATATTTCTTAACTAGAATATCTGTACTGTACCCTTTTTTCGGTCGTCTACTGTACATGGACTCTTGATGGTCTGGCATCACTGTTAAGGAAATTAGAAAAAAGAAGTGGCCAACATTTTCTCACCAAAAACCAGCGTGGGAAACGAAAGCACTGTCTGGCAACACTGGATAGGATCCTTTTCTTCACATCACTGTATGCCTGAGAATCTTGATGCTAGCAGGGTAAGGACTGTACCCTATTTTTTGTCCTTTACTGTACCGAGAATCAGGATCCTTTGTTACTTCATCTGGCATCACTGCTTAGGGTCAGCCAGACAGGAACTGGAGTTTCCCACCAAAAACCATCGTGAGAACCAAAGCGTTGTAAGTGAACCCCAACGGTTATTTTAAATTTACGACTAGTAGGAAAGGACGTTCGAAGAACTGGAATGTAACTGATGGACCAAATTGTTCTATAGTTTGTACAAACTTCAGAAAGAAATTTTGTTACAGTTGAGATGGTACCGATATTTATAAATAGTATTCTGCCATCAGCATCTTTGAATACCTTAACGAAGGAGTCCTTGACACATAGATTTCATATGGAGCATACTGGATTATTATAGGGGATTTTACCAGAATTGGTATATAATAAAATTAATGCAATCTTTCTAAAAGTATATTTCATCCAAATAAAAAAATCGTTGTCTATATCAGTTGTTATTCTCCCAGGGACTTCGAGCTTCAGACGTCCCACATTCGCCAGATTCCCTTGAGGAGATGCTCCCACGAACATCTTAACCATAGGAACAAGCACAATACCACAAACACGCAATAGGTCAGCCACCCCAAAAGCGTGACGCTCTGTGTGTGTGTGTGCCCCACCCCCCGAAAAAAGCAAACCCGAACGCATCAACGGCAAATTAATTTATATCTTTGTTTACGTTCAATTTCCTTGCTTTTCTCTCCGCCAATTCTCAATGCCAATCCGATCGAAGATTCCAACCTTGTATGTGTGTGTGTGTGTGTGTGTGTGTGTGTGTGTACAGAAATGGTGTGATGTGATGATTTTTTTATGTCTCATGGCGTCTACTATAGCGTGACGCAGGTCGCGTGTTGTTTTGAGCAATGGCCGTTGTTTTGGCGGGCGATCTACTCGATCGTTGACGTTTGCAGGCGGTTGTAGTTGTTGTTGTTCCCACAACGCTTGTCATTCCCCCGGGGACTTTGGCACAGTTAACAAAACTCATGTTACAACATCTTGAAGCTGGAATTTACGTCTCATGGTGCTTGTTTTGCTGATCTCGGTACGGTACAAGCGAGCGAAAAAAAAAAATGGCATCCAGACGCCACCGGTAGGACTCTTCCATGAGTCAGCGTGACCTAACCTCAAAACAAAACATACTCGTGCGGCGAGTGGACATTTCGTACAGTGTGTCGTGTTTTGCTTTTTTTCCATGCTCCATGTTCTCACTGGGCGGGCAGATAGCAGGGGGGGCGAACAGCTTAATTTGTGATAATGAAACGAGGTTGGTACGATCGGTCGTCCAATCGACGCATACGCACGATTAAAACGTGTCGCCTTTGGCCCTTTTTTTGTGTGTCTTTTCGAAGCGTGCGGGACGATCGATCGATCCATGGGGAGTGCTGGAGGCGAGGGGGGGAAAAAGGAAGGACATCAAGTGCCATTCTTCGTGCTTCGCCTTTTCAGCTCGATTAATGCGCAATAACATCAATTATCAGGCGACATTCGATGGAATTCGATTCTTCGGTGCTTCGATGGATCGAGAGTCTAAGTGGTCTACGCCAGTTGGCACGTATGGTCAGCTACCCTCTCAGCAGGAAGTAAGAATATGGAGCTACTACGAGTAAATAGTTGATCAGATGTATCCTAATCATCCCGCAAAAACACACTCGGATCTAATGTGTCTAGTGTAAAGTCTCCTTTCGCCCAACGATCAGCATCAAACTTCGCCGCAGGATCAATCCACCAAGTGGACTTCGCACCAGGCTTGTGGTGACAGCCGCGAATTTCCCGCGGCAATCAGATCAATTGCCGATTCCCGTTCCCGTACGATTGTTTTCGTGCCTGCCCATATGGGTGGACACCAGCAAAAAAAAAAAAGAGTTGCCACATTGCCCGCAAATGACGCATCGACGAAAACGCGCCATGGGGCGGCCGCATTTGTAGGACGACGGTTGATTGAATTATATCATCCCGTTCCCGTGAATATTGATTGGGACACTTATTATGCTTTCAATTTACGCCCGATCCCGTCTGGGGAAAAACCCAAACCACCCAACCGAACTGTAAGCCAATAAACATTGACATTAGGGCGATTTTGGTGCTTTTGGGATTTAATACCGCTTCTCTGTTAGTTTAAATGTCAAAAGGGACGATAATGCAGCGCGGCAAACACTCTTTCGGGAACAATCCATCCTCCGAGTTCCATCCATTCCCGACCTTTTTTATTAGGTCCGGTTCCGTTCCGGCTCCGAACCGGTGTGAACCGACGCGGAAAGGAAGCAAGCAAGCACTTTGCTCATTCGTTCCGGCGTGCTCGCGCGGTAGTTAAATTTTACACCCGTAATGAGCTCGTTTGGCTCGATCATTGATCATTTGGAAGTTGGCGGTCGGTCGGCAATGCTGGTCGTTTCACTCGTTGGCCTTTCTCCCGCAGCATTCCCAGCGGTTCACGTCATAATTAAGCTCATTTGAAGCAAATATTTTACGACCAACGCTTGGCGGATGTGATGAGTTCCCTTTCGCCGGTGGACTGTGGATGTTCGCCACATCATTTCGCGTATCCTTTTGCCGGTCTGCACTGGGCTGGTTGGAACGATTGAACAAGGAATGAAGACTCGCCAGCCGCATGGAACTCGTGTGGCCGGGCTTTTGGTAAGGTAAAGTAATAATGATAATTTTTGCACGATGTTTACGATGAAGATGATGATGATGATGAACCAGACACACTAGTCGACATTTAATGCAGGATGCACTGTTTATGGGATGTGGTTCTGGACTCAATAAAGAAACGGGGGGGTTCGCCTACCAAGGCTAGAACCAGTCTTCTGAAGCAAGCGAGAAGTATTGGACGGGAATCACAGAAGTTAGATGTACACAATTACTAGCTTTATTATATCATGTATTTTATACTGCTTTCAAATAAGGATGGTTTTCCTTCTACTAACCAACTTCTTTCCTTACCAAAAAAAAAAAAAAAAAGAATTTTCATGAGGCTCAAAGCTCTGAACAGTATCACTTGACACATTTTAATAGAATTCTTAATTGCTTCAGATGTTTCCATGATGGATCAAACTCTACAGCATCCATTTTGAAGACGCACTTGTCGTATAAGAAGATAGATTTTGATAACTAGGTGGCAAGTGCCTGTACTGGTTTGACATACTATGAGAGTACTGAGGCTGTCGAAAAGGCGCGGTCCGGTGGACAAGGCGACAGCGGCGCCGGTCTTCACACGGCAGGACCGGAGTTTTAATTCCATCCAGACCGCCTCCCAGTACGCAAGGCTGACTACCTTGCTACGGGTAAAAACCAAGCCACAGAAAGCCAGAAATGCCAGGCTGAGACCTTTCGAGGTTGTAGTGCCAAAGAAAAAGAAGAGAAGGCTGTCGATCAGATCCTGGAATACGCTAATGACATAGACATCATGGGCTTTCGGTGATGACCGTGCCAACAATCTCTGGTTTGTGTAGGAGTGATACAAGAGGAAGATGCTCTGAAGGATTTTTGGCCTCGTATGTGTTGAAGGAGGCAATTGAGGAATCGCTACGAGCTATACGATGATCTTACCATCGCACAGCGAAGTAAGCTGGTCAGGCTCTAGTGAGCTGGTCACGTCATGAGTCCGTCAAAGTCCTTTAGGCCATCCACACGGATAGAGGAGGCGTAGTAGGCTAAAATTGAAGTGGAGCGTTGGAGACTATCGTGGATTGTAGCTGCAGGCCTAGACCGCTAAGCGGTTTCATCGCCTAAGAAGTTAACATACAATCTGTACGTCTCCTTAGAATTTTAGCAAAACGCAGACATGTACATGATCCGTACATGGGGCAGATTAAGAAGAGATCAGCTGTGATACGCTGAGATGGCTCATGAGAGCTCATCTTCCAGCAGGGGAACAAATATCGTAAGGGCTAAAAGTTCTGAGCTACTTTCAAGTCGAATCAGTTTAAAAAGTTAAATCCATGAGGATTTATGCTTTTTTTCATATCGGCTTAGTTTGAGGCGATCCGCTAGCCAAGACGATAGCGGCCCTGGTCTTCACACGGCAGGATGGGAGCTCAAATCCCATCCAGATTGCGCCTCTCCCTACGCAGAATTGGTGGTCTAGCTACGGGTAAAACCAAGTCACACAAAGCAATCAAATGAATCATACAGCTGCTTATGATATAGCTGACCCATCCAATTCTCGTCGTTGTTTTATTTTCGCATACCAGTCACCCGACACGGCTTACTGATCTACTTTTAAATCTGAATTTTGTTCGGTACAGCCGAAAAAAAAAACTACAACCACCTGGTCTAGGCACAAGCAGCGTACGTATGCAGCAAGCACGTGCATCGCAGGATGATGCAACACCGAAGTTCCGGTAATCATCGTACACGACCTTCGCAGCACCGCCGTCGGGCTGCATGTACATATTTACGTTCCCTTTTACCCCACAAACCGGGCAGTTCTATAAATGCAAACGGTTTGTACCCAGACACGAACAAAAAAAAAAAAAACAACAACCCAACGCCGACGACCCTTTCTGCCGACGATCGCTTGGAACTGTACCAAAAATTGTGGCCCGGTGTAGGAAAGGAGAGAGAGAGAGAGAGAGAGAGAGAAGAAACATTGGCTAGAATTCCGATAACACCTATGTTAACACAACAAGCCCTATATAGAGAGGGTCCGATAGAGAGAGAGAGAGAGGAAGAAAGGCAGGACACATATTGGTGGCAAATAGCCAAGAACCCCGGTTGGCTCGGGAAAGGTAACCCAGACCCAGAGTACGAATGCGTTTACCTGGGTAAGTTTACTTCGTTTGTACAGGGGACGCGGTGGCGTTCATTCACAAAAAATCGGCTGATGCAACTTGGACGAATATTAAAATCATAACGGCGTGAGATCGCGCACTGGGAGCTATTCCTGGCGGTCACCTAACTCGGCCCGCCAACGGACAAAGTCCGCCATCGATCTTCCGATCCGCATGATGTTGTTTTCGTGGAAAACTGTGTCACACCGTCTGGCCGATGTCTGTAGAATTACGGTAAACGGTGCAGTAAAGAGGCGGACGGCCTCCGCCGATTGTTAAAAATAGTATTGCCACCATTGAGTGCACCCAGGCGCAATGATCTCTTGCCGAAAGGCGATCGGAGTGACATTCCTGACATAGTACGGATCAAACGAGCGGTACGCACTTCCAGGAACGATCTGGGTGATCGATCTTCTGGACGGAAAATTGGAAGTGCATCGAACGCTTCCTGGAAGCGTAGGGCGATAAGCGATGCTGGGATATTACCTGCAGATTTACCCGCCGCACACCATTCACAAATAGTTGAGCCGGGAATGGGGAAGCTAGAAAGCATGAGGTGCTTGGTGGTGGAAAAGTACCGGCCAACATTCGCTACGGGGGCCCGCCGTAAAAGCGAAATGCCTTCTGATCATCATTAAAAGGTAAACACCTTTTTTCTGTACCTTTCTTCTTCGGTCACCCGTTTGGCAAACATTTGGACCTGCGCTCGAGAAGGTAGAAATGCTTCTGGCTTTCTGGCTTTTCACGGCGATTCGTTCCCGCTGTTTGGTGGTGGTGATGGACGATTAAGAGGCAAAGACCACCCGACAGTTACGTTCTGAACCGTACCCTGTTTGGCCTCCTTTTTTCCCCTACGCTCTGTGTTTTGCTTGTTGTAAGACCTGTAAGCCTGTAAGCCTCTGCACTGTTGTTGCTAACTGGCGGCACTTGTGTGCTAAACACAACAAAACGGTCAATGGGCAATATTTCATGCCTTCCTCACTACCAGTGGCTCCGATGGTCATGGCTCTTAGCTGGAATTGGTTCCGTTCTGCTTTCAACCTTCCACGAAAAGCGAGGTAAAACAAATGGCGCCGTCAATCGACCACGTGGTCGGAAGAGATGACAGCTTGCAAGGTTCTCGCTTTACCCTAGTCGTTGGAAGCATTTCACATACTGATGCTATATATACAGCTTGACGTTAATGAGGTTAGCGTAAGGGAGCTGCCGCCCACTGGTGCATACTGTTCGCGTACAACTTCCGCACGAACAAAACAACATAACCTCAATTAGTAATACGTTCAGGACGGGAAAATACCTGTTGTTTGGTGGCAAATAAAAAAAACCGGTTCCCACCCCGATCGCACCAAGCTGGACAAAGCAAGGGGGCTCGTCCGATTTGAACTGCGTGTGCTCCAATGCGATGCAATGCACCCAATTACACTGGAAACACAACAACACAAAACAAGTTTTGCATTTGTTCGGTCCACTGCCGATCGCCCAGTTTCCCCGGGGGCAAACGTCACTTTAATGCGTCATTTCTGGTCCGGCTGTTTACGTGAACTTGTCCTCTAGATCCGATCCTTTGGAGCCAGCTCCGGTGCAGTTCCAGGGTGACTTGATAAGCGGTCGGGCCTGTGTTGCGTCGTCATTTGCTTTCTGGAATGTCGTAAGCCACACGCGACCGCACACAAAACAGTGCGAGTAGTGTGATTGATTTAGTACATGCGATAAGAGAGGTGTGTCACAGAACGCCTGGCGTGTGAAGGTACTTCACAGCGCAGGATGTTGGGAGGGATTTTTGCCGGTTTATCTTGCAACGCAGTTCTCACGCCTAAACGGGACACCCGCTAAGACAGGATGAGACGCAATGAGTTGATGGGGCGCGCACCGTAGCTAATTGATTACCTCCGCCGATCGTACGATGTGGTTCGACACTAATTTCTGACCGCCGTGACGTAGCGGGGCAGTGCTGCAGTTGCAGAACACCGCAGGTTCGCCCCAATTAAGAAAGATCAAGTAATGCTTGATGCGATCTTCCGTGAACTTGATCGCGCTGACCCGCATCATGGTCGGCCCTTTTCGGTGGCTTAGAACGCCATCAATTGGTTCGATTGTCCCACACTCGAGGGGAGTAACGCCTGGGATCGCGCAATGTCTACGTGCCCGGTGGTATGTCCATGATGGCCGCAACCGTGGCTTCCCGAGACATACTGTCGTCGATGTTGGCACAGTCCCACCACCCGTAGGCTAGGCCCGGTGCCAATTGGATGCCTCGTACCGCTACACAAATCGATTGAGATCGTCCGATCGGATGACTTCATGCGAGTGTGCATACACACGAGCCATCCCAGACCGTGGCAGACATCTTGACGCTCACTCTATCTCGTTCTTTCGCTGTACCCGTGGGGAGGGGGGGGGGGGGGGGGGGCTAGTGCCTCGTGGTGCATCGCCAGGCAAACGTAACTACATCACTAACAGGCTTAAATTAAACTCATGATTGCATTAAACAGTACCGTTCGATGTTTGGTTGGGCGAGCAATTGAAATCTTCGCACTCGCCGCCTTCCCAATGCTCTCACTTGATCGAATGGCGGTAGATCGTGCACTTGCCGTACGCTCGCTGGATTTGATGACATCAATTAAATGGACAACTACTTCCCAGCGCCTCCAGCATACCAACCCTCCCCCCCCCCCACCTCCCACTCAAATGGGGAGGAAGAATGGAATTTAAAGAATTTTGATTCGCAACCAATCGCGCCCAATCGTGGCGTGGCAAAACAATTCTGAAGGAGAAATCCATAACGGGCGTACGCGTAACGTGAAAGCGCGCGTCCACTCGGTCGCCCCCATCAAAACAAATCCAGCATGACAGATGGTACACTGAGGAGCGCATGTGTCAAAGCAAACAGATTAAGCGCTTGGGTCAGGCTGCGGTCTCATTCGTTTTCGCTGATTGATTATTAACTGCTATTTGTTTCTCAGTCAACAGCAAACGCAAAAAACACTCATACGTCGCTTCATCTTATTGTTTCCACACACTGCTCCGTTTCGCTTGATTTCCGCTGTATATTTTTAGTATTGGGTTTTGTTTGCCTTTTCCATGTCTGTTATCTTGTTTTTATACCGGCTTTAGTCTTTTTTTCATGTTTGTTTTTGGTTTTCGAATAGTGGATTTTATTTTCCCCTTTCTTTTTATCTTTCTTTGCATTACTGGCTCTCTATTACAACTCTGTTGCTTGTTCTGTTTCGTTCTCTGTTCTACATTTTTCCTCCAGTTTTTTTTTCTTTTGCAAATTTTCAGTCCGTTTTCAATCAGTCACCATTTGTCTCGTTCTATGCAGCAAAACACATTGTTACGATAACGTATATGTGAGCAAAATATATGTTTCTTCATTATGTTTTCGTTTTTTTCTTTTCTTGTGTGTCCTGATGGTACCGTTCGACACGGCTACAGAGGCGCTACACGGCTTTTCTGGAGCTTTTCCTTCTACAACTACAACGCTTTGCTGTTGATTTTCTCTATCTGTTTTTTGTTTCTTGTTTTGCGATATGTCGATACCATTTGCCTCTTTGTTTTGCTTGTTTTAAAATATACGTATGCGGTTTTGTGTTGGTTTGTGTTGTGGAAAGAGTGATGCATTTTTTAGCTTTTATTTCCACTTTTCGCTACACAGTGCGATCGCCTTTTTACTTGTTTCGTTTATCGCTTTTGCTTCACTTTCATGTTTTGATCAGTGCAAATGGATTCATTTTACTGTTTCATTTTTTGCGCTTGGCTATTCGCTCAACCTCTTGCGATGTACAACTTTTTTAATGTGCGGATTTACTTAAACACAAAAGCAACTGGAGTTTTTTCCTTGTTTTTTTTTTTCAAAAGAAATTAGAAAATGAAAACAACTTCTAATTCCACAACCCTGCTAAATGACCGTTTTTCGTGTTTGTTTTTTGTTGTTAAGTTTTTATGTCTGTCTTCTCTTGTTTCACATATTTTTTTTTCTTCTAATTTCCAGATAAGCTTTCTTACGAGCGTTTGTGTTGGTGTGCTTGTTTAATCATCTTTGTATCCTTGCGCCTGACAAAATACAGGGTTTTTCAGTTGATAAGGCAATAGCCTCCATTTTTATGGCAGGCTTTTTAGATGAAATGGCAAACAAAGCTAGTTGACATGGAAACGGCTTCGTCTGACAGGGAAATCAAAGATCTTTTATTGTAATGTCCTCAGATGATATTCTCATAGTAGCCATTGATATTGTACACGTCCTTTCAGCGCTCGGGTCAGTGCGTGCAATTTCAACGGCTTCTATGACAATATCATCTGAGGCATTATTGAAGCCGTTTCCATATCAACTAGCTTTGTTTTCCATTCCATCTAAGAAGGCTGCCATAAAAATGGATACTATTGCCTTACCAACTGAAAAACCCTGTAAGTCCCCCACCATGCCGTTGGTTCAGAATTATCAGTTCCACAAAATGGAGAAAATAAGTACGCCTCCCCCACCCCCCACCCACTCCCACTTTTCCAGTCTCACACTCTCACGCATATACTCGGCCTGTTTGCTAATTCCCACATTTACCTACTTCTGTTGGAAACTGATCTGTACTAGTCTGTCTCTCTGTTGTTCTTCCTATCTCTCACTTGGGTTTTTGTTTTATGTTCTTTTTCTTCGTTTACTTCTTTTTGTTTTCCTTGGTGCGAACAGTTCTACAACAGTTTACAAACAAAACTTTAAGATTTCTCCTTTTTTTTTTACACAAACAGGTTTCACACTAAGATTTACGTTCGATTTGTTAAAGCTCCGAAACAGTTTTTTTTCTTCTATAATTTATATGTTTTTTTCTCTCTCTCTCCTTTACAAACATCCTAAACATGTGTGAGCGTGTATGTTTTTTTTTCTGTTAATTTTACTACGTATTTTCTTTTCTGTGTTTGTTTCTTTTTCTCCCACAGTTTTCTAAAGATTATGAACGATTTAAACTTTGTTCTTCAATGTGTTTGCTTCTTTTGTTTGCTCTTCATGGTTTGGTTTGATTGTGTGTCTGTTAGAACGATGGCGACAACTGTTTCGATGTGTTTTTTTTTCTATCCGTTTTTTACGTCTGTTAGTAGCTGTTGCTTTCTGTTTTCTGTACGTGTTTGAGTGTGTTTTTTTAAATTCTGTTTTTGTTTCATTTTTTTTCTCTTTTTACAAAATAGCCAAAGGCGAGGCACATGTTTTCCGTGTGTGTTTTGTTTTTTTTGCTTGTTTTTCCACATTTTGCTACTGCCGGTTTTTTCTTTCTTCCTCTTTTCCAAACTGTTCTATCTATGATCGTTCGTTCTCGATTGGTTTTAGGGCCGCTAGCCGTACTGTGACGCTTTTAATTTGCTTTAACTAGCGTATGATTCTGATACTAGTTGGCTTATTAACGTGCACGTGGTTTTTGGTTTTTCTTATTTATCGTATCCGAAAATATATATGTGTATGTACTTATCATATGCACTTTTATAGTTTGTGTTTTTTCTTTCTTTTCTTGCTATGTTTTTTTTTTACTATTTTTTATGTTCACAGAGTGTGGTTGTTATGTTGTTGATGAGCGCAAACCCCCTTTTTTGACCAGTTCAAAAACATTGAGACACAGACTAGTACAGTCAAGCATGCAGAAGGGCTTCATCACTTTACGGTAAGGAAGTTTTTAATTATACCAACCTTATTCGGCGTTCAGGCAAACGGGTTTTAAGGGATATTCAACGATTTAGCCTAAACATGTGCACCGTTCACTAAACTCGTTTTTTTCTGCATTTGTTATTAATTTTTATTTTGGGAGGTGGTTTTACTTCTCTCTCTCTCGCGGCATATAAATAACACGCACTAGCATTTCGTATTTTAATGTTGCCAATCAGGGGTCGATTTCGTTTTCGTGTTATATTTGTCACTTAACACAAAAAAATATATGTAATAAATATATGTTTCTTCTCTGCTTGCTTACAATTTATCAGTTACCCCGTTATAACCTATGCTAAATAATAATGTATATAGGGGGGCGTTTTTTTTTTGTTAATTTCTTTTTTTGTTTTACTTTAATTTGTTTCCTTCTGTGTTCGCTCGCTCGCTCATCTGCTCACCTAACGGCCGAAAGTTTTGTTCGTTCATAACGAATTCATAACACATAAATCAGTTCTTTTCTTTGCTCTTGTTTCGTGCTCCAGGTTTACTGGGTGTTTTTTTTTTTCTTCTTTTGCCATAAGTTTTTTTTTCTTGGGGGAGGGGAACAAATGTCCTGCTTTTGCCCGTGCAATGTAACAAACCGCATAAAATAGTAAGGTGGAATAAAATCGATCTTCTAGAGATAGTTTCACCATAGCGTTACACACATACCCATTGCGAATGGTGAGCTACAATTTGCATGTTCTCCAAGCTCTAGTTTTGCCAACACACTCGAAAGACATTTGCAACATCATTTTTTTGCTGTTGCTGCCATCTGTTTATCTCTTTTCGTTTCCTCCTGCAGCCATTTTTTTAAAATCAATCAAAAATAAAATCAATTCAAATATAAAATATTAAAAAAAAATTAAGCAGTAAAAACTGAAAAGAAAGCCTAAAATGTATTAAACACATGTAAAAATAAAGCTAAATTTATAAAAAAGCAAAAACAAATTAAAGCACATATAATAAAATACACAATAAAATAAAACACAAAACACAGTTTGCTAAAATGGGTTCTTTAATGGATGATGATTAAAAAAGGAAAGGAAATGATCCTTTAAAATAATTCCTTTCTGTAAAAGAAAAGAACATAATAAAACGAAACTATATAAATGAAATTACAACAAGAAGTTAAAATCACGCTGCTTTTACGGTTAACAAATCAGGGGAACAAAGCCCTCTTTTGCCCCTTTTTGCCTAATCGGACAGTGGCTTTGGGCCGTAAGCCTGCTGGACATAGGCATTGGCCTAACTAAACTAAACCAAAACCGTCCTCTTGGGAGCGATTTTTGTGTGTGGTTTCACCTCCTTTCCAGCCCATCATCATGATCAAGATGCTTAATGTTAAAAAAATCCTTAAAGACGATTGATTTGTACATTGTTCATTTGGGAGGTTGCTAGGGAAGTTGGTTCACGAATTAAACAAAAAAAAAAAATCGAATATAACGAAACATAGCAAAATCGTTCCAGAGTTGTTTGTTTCTTACTTTAAATTAACAGCAAAACAATGTATATCAATTTCATTCTTTTGCCAATCTATCACCGCGTGGAATGGTTTAGGAGTGTTTGCCTTTCTTTTGCCATTTTGCGCCATTTTTACTACTTTCCTTCCGCCGTTTAGCGATATCTGCTGTTGTTGGTTGGTCCTGGTTTTGCTTTTGATTGCACCTTCTACTAATGGATGCGACTTTTCCGGTTTCATTTTCATTTCGGCTTTTTGTTAAAAAAATGTTTTCTGTAGTGCAAAAATATAAATCCTCACACGCTCATCATTATCATATCGATGCCATGTTTTTGATTTTATATTGTGTTTGTTTTTTCTTTCGGTTGTGTGTTTTTCCTTCTTTTTGCTCGTTTGACTGTTTTGCATTTTCCTTTTTGTTTTTCTCTCTCTCTCTGTGACTTTGTGATTGATTTTTTTTGTGTTGCCTTCTGTTTGCTCTAGTTACGCTTTTCTACTTTCTTTATGTGTGAGTGTGTGCTTATTGTATACTATTTTATTATTGTTATCATTTCTTCGTGTTTCCGGTTTCCGGGTGATTCGGTGACGCTATTATGTAGATAAAGTTTAATAAGAACAAACAAACAAAAAAAAAAAACGTAAAAAAAATGCTCATTTCATAAGTCTATTTTTAAAATATAATAGAACGTAAAACAATATACTAAAATTAACATAGAAATTTGTCGTAATGAGTGTTGAATAATAAAACGAAAAAAAAAAAACAAATTTAAAAAACAATCATCTCAACGTGATTCGCTTAACGTGTACAATAACCGTGCGGCGCCGTGTGTACGGTAAGGTATCTTTTATGGCAGATTAACACATATAGAGAAGGAAAAACAAAACGATGAAGAATTTACGGTGCATCGAACTGCTGGATCGACACAACCATTCGAAGAAGAGCCTCATAATTATGTTTCCACATTATCATATGTAATGTCGTCCTTTCCTAGCCTTGTGTGCACACTGTACTCTGTGTTCGATATTTCTGTATATTAGATGTGATTTTAAGTTTGGTTTTGCTGTGTGTTTGCGTGTGTGTGTGTGTGTGTATATAGGATTTGGTTATTTATTGTTGTAATCGGCAACAAAACGCACACACACACACGACCAACCACCAATCCTTTCCAGCTTTAGCGTACGGAAGGCAATATGATAGTACGAATTGCTCGTGGTGTGTGTGTGTGTTTTTATTGCGCGATTCCGGTTCACTGTAATTTAGTAGTTTTTTCGATAGAAAAAAATGCCTTCCAAAAAATGCTACTTGAGTACGTGAGTTTGCTTGCTTATTGACGTGGGAAGATGCTTCCCTAGGTTAGCCTTTTCATCACTTTCCTGCTTCACCCTCATACGATTGCATGCTTGCACTTGCACTATGAATACTACCAAGGATGCCGTGCATTTGTGTGACTGTTCCCTTTCCTACCTTTATACCTGATGTCCTTGCGTTGAATGAACCGTATCTGCCGGCTCTTGCTTCGTTCAAAAAATGCCCATACAAAATTGTTTTGTATACTATTCACATTCACATTCCTTTCAGTCTGCTGCTCCTCTACCGGTCCGTGCCCGGCTCGATTCATCGAGACGACGAATCTACCGGCAAACCTACAATCATGCTCGTTTCTTTGACCGCGGTGCGCGTTATCTACGCGGAACGAAACAAACCAATCGGTGTTTTGGGGTTTAAAAAAAAAAACGGAGCAAAACAAGACGCAATAATATTAAAATCTAACCGTTACATTCTAAGGAGGTTGTTCGCTTGTTTAAAATGGAAAAATGAAAATGGCCACAGGAGAACGGAAAACAGAAAAAGAAACACGCATAGCGCAAACGTTTTACTCCGTAGCGGTGGAAGCCGCGGTGGCCGCTGCTTCGCCCGCCTGCCGCCCATCGTCATCATCGTCGTCCGCTTCCGGCGTTGTTTTAAGCGTCGGCAGCGGTTGCAGTGGCTGGAATGCGGACCCAAGCGATGGCTTCAGCTGGAATGCGGTGGTGCACGGTTTGAAGCAGGCCGTGTTTGTACTGGTATCGGCTTCAGTGAGTTTTAAATTAACCTGCAGCGAAAGTGGGAAATTGTTATTGAGCAAAAAAAAAAAATCCGTTCACTCCCGTGGGGAAGGATGCTTGCACCACCGTACCTTTTCACAACCATCCGGTGGTTCGCGGGCCAAGAATTTGTTGATCCTAGGCGATGCGCTCGTCGTGACGGCACCCTCATCCGGCGATGTGCTCTGGCTACCGTCGTCCGACGACAGTGTATCGCCGAGCGGTGTTTGCGTGTTGACCGAGCGCGTATCGCCCGGACCGCCGACCAGCGAAACGGCACCGGCCCCATGGAACAGATCGGCCAGCGGTGCACGATGGCCTTCCGGTGTGCCGCGTGAGTACTACGAGACAGGCAGAAAAAGAGTTGCAATATTACATTGTTTTGCTATACTTTTTTAGATTTAATGTTAAACACACCATCTCGAGCTCGGCCCGACAGCTGTGCTGCTGGCCCGGATAGAGCACCAGCTTCTCAATCTCCTGATTGAGTCCTTCGACAGAGTTACGCATCGGCCGTATGTGTACGGGCGGACAGGTACGTGTTGGTATCGACACTGGGCTTGCTTTTGCTGTTGGGGAAGATAAAACCAAGCAAACGCATAAGCTCCTTTGCGCTTGGAGTACTTTTCGCAAACTAATATCCCTCACCATGATTAGGACTAAGCGTCTGGGAGCTAACGGAATGTTCACCGCGATGCGTACGCTGCAGTCTTTGTCGTATCACTTTCTCCATCTTCAGATCAGTCGGGGTCGTCGCATCGGTACGCGTAATGACCGGCGAGGACGAGGTGGACGACGGGGATGGACCTCCCACTTCGGATGCCTGTGCTGCGGACAGCGTCGTGATGCCCGCGATGTTGGTACCTGCGGTACCACGCGTTCGCTCCAGAAACGATTCGTCCGTCTGGGTTGCTTTGTCCAGCTGCAGCAGGGTTGGCGTCACGAGGCTCCAGGCTGGGGCTGGGCGCAGATAAAGTGCATCGAGCGATGCCGTGCGCCGTATGCATCCATCGTTGAGAATTTTGCCTAAAATCGAGAAGAAAAGAGCAAAGAAAACATTTTATTAGTTTCTAGTAGAAGAATTCGATGTATGAAATATTTAGTGATAAGGTACGCAATAAGAAAATCTCCGTCACGCATAAGACACCCTCATAGAAAATAATCCTTCTGCATGATTATCGAGCACTATGGGTAGGCATAGGACAAGGACGTGATAGAATATTTTTTTCGATTTTTTAAGCGTTTTTTATTGATTACTGACAAGAAATAAAAAGTATTTTTAGATTTGGATACCACGAGCGTGTCACTTTCAAGCAATTTCTTTTAGTATTTTTAGGTTTGTTATTCGGCGATCTCGGCCATTAAAAAATGCATTGCGGCAAAGAATTTATATCAAATGAACTAATAATGTCTCTCTCTTTCTCTCTTTCTTCTTGTCCACTCGACATCTTAGGTTATGCCTGCCATTTCTGGCTTACTAGATAGTCAGTCCTCATTACGGAGGAACGGTCCAGATGAGATTGGAACCCCAGCCCTGCCGTATTAAAATCGGTGCCTTTATCACCTCTACCACCGGCCAGCACAAATTTATTAACAATCTTCTTCCTATTCCTTGGCACTACAACTTTGAAATCTTGGACTGCCTTTTCTGGCATTCTGCAACTTAATTTTACCCGTAGTAAAGTAGTCAGACCTACGTACGGGGAAGCGGTCCGGATGGGATTTGAGCCCAGACCCTGTCGTGTGACGACCGGCGCCGCTGTCGCCTCGGCCACCGGACCGCCCATTCTAAGGATTCAAAATAAATGATAAAAGTAGCCGAAAATATAGCAATCCACCCTCCTTTCAAACCATCCAACTCTTTAAATGGAAAAGAAACAAAATTCCTCTTTTAAAACACCTTGTATATTACAAGCTTGCTTATCCTAAAGCATTTCCAACCTTCAGTATTAGTATTGTATGTGTGTTGTAATTGTAATTTGTTTTCTTAACATAGTACAAGGGTTTGGCAGAGATATTTCTTCATAAAGGAATAAAAAACATGCAATTTGTATATCCTTATCGACAATAAAAAGGGTTAGATGTTTAAATTACTTCATGAAGTACTAGGCGCCTCCAGTCTTAAATGCCTTACAGCGAAAACTGATAAACATTTTTTAAAGGCTGTATGAAAATCCAGCCAGTTAAAACTACAGTTAAAAACTACCAACAGCTAAACAGTTAAAAAACTACCAACTAGAGCAATACAGCAGGGCCGTAAAAAAATTAATTTTTGACAGATTTTGACGTCTCTTGAAAATCGCTCTGAAATTGCACTGGTTTGAGCTGTTGAAAATCAACCATTTATCTTGTACCTATTTTCGGCAGCCTTTAAAGTGAAATAATAATCATTTATTGGATTTTTAAATTATCAATGAGCTTTGAATAAATTTTAAACTTATTTTGCTGTTCAGAAAAATCGAAACCCCTATTTCGCTCTAGTTTGCTAAATCTCAGAACTGCCGAACTATCGGCACAAAGCCAATCTTACGAAATGTTTTGAGCTCGGCACAAATATTTCGATATTTCGGTAAATATCGGTCTAAATGCTTCACCACTTCGTAAATAAAGAATAAACAATTATGTATTCCTTTAAAAGTAGTTGAAAGATCATTTCTTTTGAGATTTTTCCCATAATTTTGCTATTTTTGCCGACCTGCCAAAAATAGGTACACTGCCGAAAACTGGAGCAGTTACGCTAGTTTAAGTTAATAATATTCTGTACTGAAGTGCTTTAACTAAAATTAATGTCAAGATGTATAGGCTTCCCGACAATCTAGATTAGCTTGTTTCCATTTATGACCACCCCCTGTCCCAGAGTGACTAGGATAATCATTCTAAAAATAAGCTCAAACAACGCACACAACCCACTGCGGGATGGTGTATTGAAGCAACCCTTCTTCGATAGAATGATTTATACAGGCCCGCGTCTTTTGCAACACACTCTGCCCATGCACACGATGCTGGTGTACACCGGCATTGCATTATGCCGTCGTCGTCGTCGTCGTGGGTTTCCATGATTTCAAGGATAACTGTGCTAATGGTATGCATGCGTACACGCGCACCGGTGTTTTTGTGGTTGGGGGGAATTATGTCGGTGTAGTGGTGTTTGTGTTGCGCACTCGTTACTACTGCACTTTCCGCGCCACCGTGTGTAATGTCCTGCCCACAAGCGCGCGCACACATACACATACAAGCGTGAGCACCGGTGTTGCGCATGAAAATGGCAGGAAATGGAAAACCCAAATCGATTAGCAGCAGCAGCAGCAAGTAGCCCGATGGTGTGGCGGTTGTAAGCGAACTCGCAATTAACAATCCCGCTGGACAGAGCGCTTTGAGGTCGTTTAGGGGTTTTCCAGGCAGCTTAAAAAAAATGAGTAAAACATAGCTGGCTATACAAGGAAAATCAGAATAGTGTTCCAAGCTCTTCAAGACCATACTCATACACTGACATGCATAGCGTACTCCACAGGACACGGCGAGACAGCACCATGCATCTGGTACGGTTGGAGAGCAGCAAGAAAAGGACCACCGCTTGGTGCGCCCGACTGCCAGCAGGTTTGCACAACGGAGAGGACACACCGTAGCGCTACGGGTACGCGCGTGCATTCAGTTTTGAAGATCAAGGACACTATTTGTGCGTTGATTGAATGAGTATCCTTGTGTGCAAGCGGCGCTCTTTGTTTCGTTCGCATCCTGTTCGCTCTTGCTCTCGCTCTCTGTTCCGAGTATGAAAATGGAATTTCCCGTGCCGGGAGGAGTGTGCGTGTGTGTGTTGGTGAGTGCTTTGTGTTTTGTGCAATCAACACAACAGCCGCTAATGAAGGAATTTCTTCTGGCGCTGCCGCCGGAGGGGCATTTACCGGGTTTTGTTTTTCTCCCGAACCGGGGGACAGACACAATTGGTAAATGTTAGCACTGTGTTTCTCTGTTCATTAGCGAAGATCTGCTTCAATTCCAGTGAGTGAGCTAAAATTACATTCAAACAAAGAGACCGTTATCATTGGTTCACTGTTTGCGCGGATCTGTATTATGGTTAAGTGCCCTTTTTGCACACGAGTTCTCAATGGAATTTTCCAACTTTTTCCTTATTTTTCCAGCTCGATCAGCTTCCGATTTGCTGCTACCCCAGCGGTTCGGTTGGTTGATTCTATTTCTAGCCGGTCCGGGAGGCCTCGCTAACATATAAACGCCTACACGCCGGGTGTTTGCCGTGGCTTGGGAGCGAAAATGTAGCAAGATATCCTTCTCTCCAACGGGGACAACGGGGGTATTTCGTACACAATTTCCTGTGTTTGTGTGTACACAACCACAGCGAGCAGCATTTTTTTGGGGGGCCGGCCGGGGAACAATATCAATAGCAGGGAGCCACGCCATACACCGGAGATAAAGCGTACGGTGGGTGTGTGCGTCTGTGTGTTTTGCGAGAGAGAGATAGAGCAACGGTTTCGGTCCGAGATTCCGGGACCGTAAACGTACAGCATTTTCATTGATAAATAGCGTGATGCCTCGGTGTGGTGGGAGTCCTTGGGCACGCTAGAGCGGGACAGCGGACCTTGCGTAGTGTAGTGTGGTGCGTAGCATCACTAACCTGTGTGTGCGTGTGTTGTGCTGTCTTTCGCTCTTGTGACGAATCGGTGGACTTGAATTTGATATTTTATGTTCAATTTTCCGGAATGGACAAACAGCGTCGAAAATAACTGCTCCGGGAGTGAGATTTTTTGGTTTAACAATACTGCTCTGCTTTCCTTCTCTGGAATACCTGGTATCGGTGTAGGTGAATGTTGATTGATGGATTACACCAGTTTTCAATAATGTTTACGGCTAATGTATTGCTTACGTGACATTTACTGCGAAGTCAACGAACGGGCATATTGTCGTTGTTAATGGTAGAACGTTTAGCACTAGGCTCGGTGATACATCGAATGAACCTTCTTGGAAAACCGGTAAATTTTCTTTTTTATCTGCCATGAGGCGTTTTTTATCATGTTTGGCCATTGACTAAATTGGCAATAAATTATTTTACGAAGACCCCAAAAAGCTTATCTCAAAAACAAATTTCAAATCACCGAAGAATCCTTAGTATAGTTATGTTTTTCAAGCGAAGACAGAGACAGGTACTAGGCGCCTCCACCGATGAAAATTGTTTTGTATCTTAATCTATTTAGGGAAAGAAAATTATACAATCCCAGTTGCCGAGAGAATGCTAAAGGTTAATGAATTTAAATATCATTTCAATGGTTACAGCTTATTCATACGGTCCACAAAATTGATGCTTATTAGAAATCGTTGGTGGTTGTCTAGTAGACATCAGAGATGTCCTTGCATGCACATTGTCCACTGCGGCTTACCGTGTTATCCACAACGTAAGACTATCTTGATAGCTGTCTTTTCTATTATGTTTTGATCAATTTATTAACCCAACTTCTTAAGACTACTTAAAAAATTCGTCTATGAGCAAGTGAAGCAAGTTGCAATGCATACATTTAGGCGCAAAAGAAGAATGGCTCTCCTTGAGGATATGTTCAGTTTTGCGATACGATATCGGAATTAAAGTAAAGCTATCTGTCATGTACATTAAATCAATGCTTTATAAAAAAAATCAGTGTTTTTTTTTCATTAACAAATGTTACCTGCAAGGTTTTATTCGAACTAGGTTTTGCGTTAGGCGGAAGGAAACGAAGCTTACTGGTTTCAAGCTATTGATGAAGCTCGGTTTAGCTATACAACTTTGAGAAGATTAATTTTCAAATAACTGCCAAATTGGCATAAGGATCAGTATCTTATCCCAGCCGTATTGTCTCTCCTTACGTTGGACTGACTATATTGTTATGAGTAAAATTAAATCAATCAAAGCTAGAGACTATGCAATCTCTAGTTTTTAAGACAATTTAAGGCATTTAAGCAAGTTTAGGAAATAATAATATCCTTAAAGTATTACGATTTGTTGAACTTAACACATTAAATTAACTGAAGAGTTTTCTGTTTGTTTGATTCAATATATTAATCTATCCGTCTCTAGATTCGGTCCTACTTCATGTCTATCTCTTAAGATAACTTTTGATTTCATTTTGCACATAATCGGCACAATCTACACCCGGCATACAGATTGAGCGTCGATGTTCAACAAATTGTGCGTATTTTTTTGTGCGTACCAGATTGTGCGCAGACGTTACACATTCTTTGCATCTTTTTAAACGGCACCGATAAAAGTTTTTGGAGAGAATTGTACATTACTTTCAACCATAAAGTACTTCATGATTTCCTCAAAAAGGCAACTAAATTGAAAATGTGACAGATTGCATACTTTTAGGCGCATTTTTGAGAGATATTCGAGCAGTGATTTAGGGCTATAGAAAGGGAGTTTTTAAGGAATAAAGATGTAATAACTACTAGATACACGAAAAAATGGTTGTTTCTTCATGCAACATGAAATGAAGATGGGTAATAACATCTCTAGCATCACAGGTACCGGTCGGCAATGCCGGTAACACGACCAAGCAACGTCGTAGTGCAGTGGGTCAGGGAAAAGCGGGGAAAAATTACGCCGTGTAGTAGTAGTAGAGTACAAACCCGGTGGCGTAGGTGAGATACGTGTTGGAGTTGCAAATGCTACTGCTACTACGATGTCGATTGATGCGAATGATGGGAAATGCACTTGTGTGTCCCATAGCGGCACACACATGCAGCCAGCACCACTACCATGACATAAAGAGAACGAGAGAGAGAGAGAGAGAGAGAGAGAGCCCACTGGCAGGCGAGAGCGAAAGGAAAAAAGGGAATGTTTTTCCCCGAGACCGATTTTCGCAAAAGGATAGTGCTTTGTTTGCGATGTGGGGACGGACTCCACACACAAAGGAGGGCTGGCTACGTTCGACAAAGGAACCGTGGAGTTGGTTGGATAAAACGTATATACATGTATGAGATGTATGAAGGCAATAACAACGAAAAAAAGGCACATATAAGGATAGGGACGATAAATAGCATCCATCATACACACTCCTGGAGCGTGAATTTTCCGGTCCCTTTCCTTCCTGCCTGCCAACTGTAAGCCGATAGGACAAATTCATTCATTTCCGCCACCGGCGGGGCATTCATTTACCTTTGCACGTAAGTGCGCCCGGGCTCCGATTGCCACAGATGGCATGTTCCGGTGAGATGTGCCGGACGGGCGGGGACAACGTTGCCGACAGCGATTTTCCTGCCCCGGTGGCGTACGATGTGGTGCCGCAACCGGCACTGGCCGCACCACCGCCAATGCTGCTGGGACTGCCGGTTTGTTGGCCGGTAGCGCTCGTACCGGAACTTCCGCCCGAACAGTGAATGGATCCGGTTCCTCGCAGCAGCAGCGAACTGACGGGCACGAATGCCTTCATCGGTTCGTTGTGTTTTCGCACACGGCTGGACATGATGGTGGTGCTGCTGTCGATCCGGACGAGACGGGTCGTCTAGGATGGTGGGTTGGATGCAGCACTCTGCTTCCCTCGCTACGTTTTCCACTCCTAGCGGCCACTGCAAACGATCACCATGGGCCGTCTAAGTTGCTGCACCCGGGTACCACGGTACCATGCACGGTGCATCCGGAACCGGGTGCAGTGGCAGGGCGCACTTTGGGTAAACCTGGGGCGCTGAGTTTTGGGGGGACAAAGAAAGCTTCAAGGCAGCCCTTGCCGCTTAAACACTGCTTAAAAGACAAAATCAATGTGCAGCAATGCACCGGAGAGGGTCGTCATGTACACACGCACACAACACACACACACGCGCGTACGGACACCACGGAACGTAAAACACACACGCGTGCACAACTGCAGAATCTCGAGTTTCACACCAATTCGAACTCTTGGTGACGATTTTAGCGATGAATTTTGGTGCCAATCGAATCACATTTCAGCTTACCGCGGGCAACTGCGACTGTGTGGCCTTGCACACGAACGATTCCAACGCGAAAAGAGCCCTCGAAACTCGGCACAACTTCTTCACGCGACCATTTCAATCTCTCTTCTCGAAGTGTGTAGATTATATGGGCATGATAAAGTGTTTGTACCAGCCGCCCGTGCCGTTCCACACAAATAGGAGTTGTGTGGCTGTGTGCGACCAAAGTCTGTGTTGTTTTGACTATTTATTTTCATTGGCTGTCAGCAGGGCTACAGGAAAGGGTTGAGTACTGCAGAGCCTTCCGGTGGTACCCAATTAACAAAATAACCGAAGACATCAAATTTAGTACTGTGGATTACTTTTAGCACAAAACTATTAATTCCTTCAAAAACATGCTCACACACTAGAATAACATGACTTGACAGGAGCTCTTTGGTAAAAAACAAGCAAATTTAATATAACGCAATAAATATATCTGTTGACTGATTGAGGATGATGAGACACAAATCAGAAGCTGTACTAAAACTGTAATTTATATATTGATGTTTTTGAGCATGGTGAATGAGAAATGTATACAATTGGGATCAAACTATGCAAAGTTACGATGTTCTGATAATTTTTGTTCGATTCACAACAGATTCGAATTGTTTGGATCTGCACGAGATTGTTAGTTGGGGAATGTGTTTTTCCTTTCTGTTTCGTGAGTGCCCGCTCAGCTGTCATCCAGAATGTCAACAACAAACGCTCACCGTAAATAAAAGAAGAAAGGCACGCGTGGAATCTACATTTTACTAAAAATAAACTGTTTTTAAGTGGGTTTAGAGTTCTAAAAACATCGGCGTTTACTCAAGTTTTGTTGCAACAAACTCGTAAAGGTGTTTTAATTCCATTTCAGATAGTGTGTTGCGAATCAAATCTTGGTTTGTAGCAGTCTCGCCGGGTCCGCATGAGTGACACAGGTTGGTGGACACAAAGAAGCGAAAAAAAGTGAAGTGATGACTGTAATTAAGAAAATTCTATTCAATCAGCAGCTAATGACACCATGTCTGCACCAGATGTGATAAAGTCTACTGCCGAACCAGTGGAACCAACCAAACCACCCGATATCGATCCGGAAACGACGGCATCGGCTGCGAATGCCGTGGAACAGTGGCGAAACTATCAGCAGGCGTACACTGCCTACCAGCAGCAGTGTGCCGCTTACCAACACTACGTACAGCAGACACAGTACGCGCAAACGGTTGAGCAGCAGCAGATGATTTACAGCCAGTATCTGGAGCAACATCGTCACTATCAGTACCAGCTGCAGCAGTACGAGCAGTACAAGCTGGGCAATGGGTTGGTGCCATACGCGGGATCTGTCAACTGGCAGCCAGTTGATCCGATGCAGTCGTTCCCGATGGATCCAACAGCCATGATGCAGCCCGATTTTCATCAACCATTAAAACCCCTGATGGGTGGTCCGCCAGCAATGAGACCCGCCAGTGGGAATAACCCAGGCCGGGGCAAGGGTGCGCCGGACATGAAAAATCGTCGTGATGGGAAAATGAAGTCGAAACCTCCAGCGCACGAGAAGAAGAACGAGCTACACACGAGAACCATTATATACTGTATGGTAACATGTAGCTGACTTCCTCCTTTCTCATTCTAACCGCTCCATTACCGATTGCAGTGAATCCCGACGACGAAAAGCTACTGCCCCAGGAGCTGAAACTACTGTTCGGCGACTTTCACTGCAATCTCTGCCGCACGCGGATGAACTCACACATCTCGGCCAACATCCACTACCAGTCGAAGTCGCACGAGAAAAAGATTAACCAATGGCTGAAGGAGTACTGTGAGGATACGGGTACACCGATGCCGGTACGTCAGCGACCGCCGCTAGAGCTGGCCGCCGATACGGCAGCGATCGGCAAGTCGGTGTTTCACTGTGAGGCGTGCGATCTGGTGCTTACCTCGGTGCAGCATGCCAATCAGCACTACACCGGCAAACGGCACTGGATGGTGGTGAATGGGAAGAAGCTACCGTCCGGCAATGGGCATTTCAATGCCGATGGCAAATGGATTCGAACGTAAGTATCTTAAAGAGGATCTGTGAGACTTTGAAGGAGAGAGAGAGAGGGAGATTCTAGCGGGTGTTGTCTCAATGTCGTTTGTCGTTACAGTCTGTTCTGGTGCGATTATGATTTTGATGATAAGTTTTATTTAATGTTCTTGAATCCTTCATGGGTCTATCGGACGCTGACTAATGTATAATATTGATATCCTTTGCTGTCATTAACCTTAAACATAATTATTTCTAAATATTTCGCTTGATATCCTTTTTCATCAATTTATATGGAGACTTTGCCGCTGCTACGTCATGCGGATTGCCTACCTTTAGGCAAATCTATCTTCAAGCTATAAGAACATGCTATCATCAAACAGCCAGAACAGCCTGTACGGCAATCCTACCGAACAGCGGTTCAATTTCCATTTAATTAACCCTCGCAAACGATCGTACCCGAAGGAAAGCGAATGGAAATCGTATCCCCTTGTTCACACAAGTCAAATAAGGAAAATCACGGTCTGGAATTTTGCGTCGATCATCAGCAACGGCAGCTCTGTCTTATTTTCCCTTCCCACACAATCGTACCGTTACCTTCCATGCTGGTCCGAGTGGGCACCATTGTGGGACAGGTAGGCAGGTAAACAAACAAAAAAACAAAACCCGGAAGCACAAAAACGTACGAGCAACGGGGGGAAGCGAAAAGGAAACGGGGATGTGCAGTGCAGTAGTTCCGTTTTCCGATTTTCCCCTACATTTCGGATCCTATTCGATGCCGCCCCTTACGGTACGATGGAATAGGATCAGCGAGCGAAAGCGATCGGAAAACGAAAGTGATTGCGCGGGCGAGTCGCACCAACGACGGGTCGCAACAATGACTGGTTTTGATGGCCGTCGATACAAGGTGGTGCACCACAGCTAACAATTCCAGTCCACAGCCGGCCAGTCAAGCGCAACCAGGAACTGAACGTTCGTCTTCTTCCCTGCCGTGATGTGTCTCTATTTCAGCACTCCCCGGGCATCGTTGCGGTGCGGTGTGCTTTCGACGAACCCCGTGACTGCGGCGCTGGTGTCCTGTGTCTCGTAACTAAGAAGCACGGGAAGGTAGATATTGGAAAGCTAGAACGGTAGTATAGGTTCGAGAAGGGTTTTCATTGCGAGTGGATGTAGCTGAATCTTTCTCCTTCAAGAAGGAAAACTAGGCGAATGAAAAAGCATCATCTGGTACATGCGATCTATTTTTGGCTTTAACACATTTATAACTCGCGCCTCAAAGCTATTAGTTTCTAAACCAATGTCCCGCATTATGGCGTTCACTGTTTTCTATTTTATAGCACAAATATAGTAACCGACGTGGTGGCGCCATCTGCCGCAATGCCATCGACCGCAGCGCCATCTACCGCCGGCAAGCCGGTGGTGATAAAGAAGCGACTTCTTCAACCTCTGCCGCACGAAGAGCAGGCACTGAATGAAGCGAAGCGGACTCGCTTAGAACCGCCACCGGAACCACCTCAGCAGCTGATTGCGCAGGTTCTGGCCGCTGAGTCACTTTCGCAGGCAAACGGTTCGATGCCGCAACTCTCATCGCCCGTCGTCACTCCCGTGGCTTCAAACCTTCAAAACTCCACTTTGCCGAAACCACAGCTCATCATAACGATCAATGTGGACAGCGATGAGGAGGTTAAGGAAGTCGGGACGAAACCATCCGACCCACCGGTAATGCCCACAGGCACCATCCAACCGACGACCGTATCTGGTGCACCGGTTAAATCTGGTGAAACCACGCTCGAGCAGGAGATCCGCAAAAAGGAAGGACTCGACTGTGTGGACGAAACCGGCACCTTCTGCCTGATCTGTGAAACATCGGTCACGTCCCGGTCGGAGATGGTGACCCACCTGAAGGGTTCCAAACACGTGAAGAAGGCACGCTCGATGGGTGTAATCGTGCGGACGACACCGTTCAATGCGTCCGATACGATTCTGCGCAGCCTGTCGGCGCCGGCCCGTCAAACCGACTGGTCGCTGTACCGTATGCCGTCGGGGAAATTCTACTGCAAAACTTGCAACCTGATCGTGTCGGACGAGAAGCTGTTCGGTCAACATTGGTACGGGAAGAAGCACAAGTTGAAGTTGCGCCAGGAGCAGCAAGCCCAGGAGGGAGCATCCCGCACGGCGACAACCACAGCAACGGGCGGTACAGTAGCTGCCGTAGCGGGTGCAGCAGCCCCACCACCACCAGCTGCAGCAGCCGCAGCAACTGTATCAACCACCACGGACAATCCATTCGTGCTGGACGTTGATGATGGGACGATACCGATGGTTGGGGTTGGGGAAGCTGCTGGGTTGAGTGAGTTCGCCGTCGACTGTTTCCCGCAAACGGGCCGCAAGCAAAAAATGTTGAACAAGAAAAGGAAATACTTTTTCAAGAAGGCACTGTACGACAAAAAGTACTACCGCACTGTGGTAAAGCAGGATCAGAAGCAGACGGGAAAGGTCGCGAGTATAGTGCAGTGAAGGGTTTGAATCCGTGGAATCACAGGAGATTACAAATATTAATACATTTTGGTTGAAATGAGCACAAAAATTAAACCCATCAAGCTTTTGGACGCGTTATGGTTTGTTGATCTGATGACATTCGTATGCTTCTGATGCAGACTTCAGGTACTCAGAACAAGAAGGCTGATGACTGTATGTAATGTTTTTTGTATTTAGATCTCGAAAGCATATCCGAATGCAGAGTTTGAATGTGGATGTCTGTTCAAAAACCTGTTGATCTTTCTAGTCACTCGAGCCAGTGTTTTGTCATCTTCAAAGTCGCCTTTCGGTTCAAAGTGCCCCGTGATAACTATGTGGCGAGAGGTGAGCTTCAACCGCTCCCACATATTTTGGCTACATCCGCTTTTGGGTATTATCCGTCAGTCTAGGGCCGTGGTTTGCAAATATTCAATATCTTGGACACATCAACGCCTTCTGGACTTTACCCGTCCGGCCTGCCATTTCTGGCCATTGTATGACTAGATTGAACCGTGGAAAAGTTAAAGTCAGTCTTGCGTACGGGAAGGCGATCTGGATGGGATTTGAACCCCCGCCCTGCCGTGTCGTCCGTTACCGCCCGCTTAAGTCGCATCTCAATATTTTTTGGTTGTGTAGCAGGAAAATGGAGTAGCCACTATGTAGTTGAGTTTCCTTTAAACTGTCCCAAGTCCTCGATATTGTGAATGGGGAATCATCAATCTTCGATAGATTTGGTCCTGTTGTCGGTCCGGAGCATAGTCTGCCGGGTCACGCTAAATATTTTTAGGTCGTCTTCATGGTTGAAGCTGCCTTGGTAGGCCCAATTTGAGACGCTGTGTTTGCATTGACGCGTCCGTTAGAAAGACCGGAATTTAAGTATAAAGGTATAATGGCGTTCGCAGAAAATGACCTCTTCCTCAAGAAACTTAGCAGCTCTGTGAAGATCGAGATCTAATCATCGAGCAAAAACTGCTGATGATAAACGTTCCTCGATACCGCTCACGGTTTAGCGCCATTGTCTACCAATCAGTTATACCGGCCGTTCTGGCGGCCGCATCAATGCCATCACTCCATCTCAATTTGGGCCTACCACGCCTCCTCTGTCCGTGTGGGCGGCCTAAAAGGACTTTACGGGCTGGGTCGTCCGGTGTCATTCTCATGACGTGACCCGGACCACCGGAGCCAGGCGAGTCTAATTCGCTGCACGATGGTGAGATTATCGCACAGCTCGTAGAGCTCGTCATTGTAGCGGCTCATCTATTGTCCTTCCACACATACGGGGCCAAAAATCCTTCTGAGCATCTTCCTCTCGAACGCGGCTAAGAGGGCTTCGTCAGTTTTGGACAGAGTCCATGTCTCAGAGGCGTATGTGAGTACTGGGACTATAAATGTTCTGTACAGTCCCAGCTTCGTCCGTCTCGAAGCTAGGTATTTAGAGTGGAGAAGTCTCCTCAGGCTTTGGTATGACCGCTTGGCAAAAACTCTTTACCAATTGTTTAAACATCTCAGTAGACCGGATGTATAAAAACCAGTTCCAATGAATCCATTTAAGCCATTTTCCATCCATGTTGGGAAATTGTGCCGGGTGGAGTGCATTAATTGTGCACTTGCAAGCGTTACATGAATTTATTTACCGAATCCCACAGACCGGCCGAGCAATCAGAACGGTTCCAAGAGGTTCAAAAAGCTATCGCACTCTCTTAAAAGCCTCACTTGCTACACTGGCCCGGTGGAAAATAAATTACAAAAAAAAAAAACGCAGCAAAAAACCCAACGTAATCTACCATGTTGTTTGGAAAAGGGTGAAAGGGCTAACGTGCACTTGCCCGGCCGAATCCATTTGCTTTTAAAGTGCAAACGTAAAATGTAATGTAATACGGGAAGCGGGGCACATAAAAACGTAGGACTTTTGTGAAAAAATGTGTGTTCTTCTGTTTCACTCACACATGGTACGATGGATGGTGGAGAAAGCATTTCTGTCTCGCTCTCTCTCTCTCGCTCTCTACATCACATCTCTTCTATCGTATTTGATTTCATAATTTTTTTGCGATTTTTTACTATTAAAACTGTAATGAAATTGCAGGTGTGTGGGTGTGTTTGTGAGGATAAAAGCTTTAACCGTCAGTTCCATCATCATACTTTCGTGCCTTTTCGTTTGGAGTTTTCTGTTGCCCAATTGCTGTGTCATTTACATCAAGGTGCTTTCGTGACCTCTGCCCCGTGACGAATTTGACATATTTGGTGCACGGTACATTAAACCAGCAAAAAGTAGCTCCGTGTTTTACGACCATGTGTAACGGTGTAACGCCGGGCCAGTTGTGGAGCGGTTAAGGAACGTTTCTTGAAGAGTTTTTTTTTTATTGTTTTATTTAACTTCTTTATTTAACAGTGGATGGTTTCTGTGGTATTGAAGCATACAGGGGTTTTCAGTTGATAAGGCAATAGCATCCATTTTTATGGCAGGTTTCTTAGATGGAATGGCAAACAAAGCTAGTTGATATGGAAACGGCTTCAGATGATAAGGAAATCCGTGCAAGCGCTGAAAGGACGTGTACAATACCAACGGCTACTTTGACAATATCATCTGAGGACATCACAATAAAAGGTATTTGATTTTCCTATCATCTGAAGCCGTTTCAATATCAACTAGCTTTATTTGCCATTCCATCGAAGGAGAGTACAATAAAAATGGATGCTATTGCCTTATCAACTGAAAACCCCTGTAATGCTGTTGGGCTTCGAAGCGGAGTCCCCAAGAATCAGAACTTCTAATGTTAAGGATTTAAGGTTTCAGGAAAAAGTCATCCCATGTCCCACATTTTTTTTGCAGGACTAATAAAGTTAATTCCACAAACTTAGGTGGAGTTAAGACATACCGTAAAGAGTTCCAGTTCTTCCACTGTAACGTTTGATAGTCAATCTAAGCTCACATAAAACGCGCCAAAAGCAAAGCTGTTCCAATTAGTGATGGCGTCATACGACTCTTTTCACGGATCGATCCGGTGTCGAGTGAGTCCCCATAGGAATCGAGTGCGACCAGTTGGTGCAACGAGTCCCGGAGCCATGGATTCTGACGATCCGGTTAGGTTCGGGTTGACCCGTCCATCACTAGTTGCAATGTTATCTCCAACAAGGACAAAAGGCGAAAGAAAGGAGGAATGTTGAATTTATAAATCCAAGAGCTTAAAGCACGTAAAGAGTTTAGAGAGCTACGTTACATCGTTGAGGAAGAGTTTTAAGTCCCTGAACAATAAGCTTATCTCCTCAGAACATCTCTTGGTGCAATTTCAAGATGGCGGTTCACGTTTCTAAGAAGGTGGAGAATTCCGTGCTACCGTTCTTCGGTTGGATGAAGGTGATAAGTATCTCGTATTCGGTTGCATGTCTATGTCTATGCTAAGCACACTGTTCAACCACTGTCTTATAGCCCTTTAGACACTCCATTACTTGCCCCTGGAACAGTGGAACAGTATGGAAAATCCAAAAAAAGCAACCCTAAATTATCTCACCCTGCTCCGTTCCGCTAATGCATCCCGATCGATAGACGGACACCTCAACTCGTCTATCGCTCGTTAGATCATGCCCTTATAAGGTGTTAAAGTTTGGATCCATCAATGGCAGATATGTTTGTCACCCGGTCCCGGGCTAACACTGCGCTTGTGGATGATGCATCGTGACTCATCGGACGGCCTGACTAATTGACGACTCACTCACTCCCGTCAGCCGGCTCTCCTGTGCGGTGATTTCTACACCTTGAATAATTCCACCCGTAAGCCGTGCGCTTAAGAAAACCGTCATCATCGAACGATGGATTATGAAGGTACGATCCGGGCGATGAGTTGCACTCCCTGTCCTTGATGCAATGGAATGGCATCCGTATCTGCACAATGCTCAAATGCTGTTTGTGCCTGTGTTTAATTACTTCTAATTCGTAGTTCTTCCCGGGAATTGATTCAAATTCCGCACAACTTATCAATCGTGTCTCGTATCCGATCGCGCTAGTCTAGCTACCTCGCCAAACTGATATTGCATTCCTCCTGTTACTATCGAAGGGGTGTGTCCTCCGGGCGAGCGTGCTTGTGTGGGCTCGTAATGCATTTCAATCGGCCAATCCGGTGTTAATATGCGCGTGCTGCGCGCACCGTACGATTGTGATTCATTCGGCTGCACCACCATCAGCTGTTATGTGACGTAGTTCCCGCGGGAGACCTTCAGAGGCGAGGTGATCGGTTCGTCGACTGGTCGTGAGTCAAAGCGGAACCTGGTAGAAGAGTAGGTGGGAATTTCGGTAACTTCCGATTTTCCCCTGTCGATAACGACGCAAAGGTGACAATCGTGAAGACTGGCAAGATATCAAACGCATGATCGTGTTGTGATGATCGGTTGCGAAACAGGTTCCTGCTTCACGATCACGAGAATTCTTCACGATGACATTAGCGTATGCAGATCCATGCATATATCCAATCAAGTAGTTTGACCCGTTGGCGAGTTATCAGTTCCGTGAACCGGTTTCATCCAATGTGGGTCACACATCACGGACGGAGGCTCGTCGAACCTTACGATTCCTCGCACGACACTGTGGCTGGGATTGGAGTGACTCACTTATCTGACAGTTGGTCTGGGGCCCGGGACATTGAGTCATATTGTTTGGGGGGGCCCCCCTCCCTTCTACATTGGCGGTTGCACGGCGGTTGTCTTTCTCTCTCACGCGTCTGCTATGTTGTGAAGTTTGCTTTGCGAAAGGGATTTCTCGTGGCGCGTGGCTGGCTTCTCACTACTGCACTGCCGTCGTACGAGATGATGCGTAAATTATTTTGATAATTGTACGTCGCCCCGTCGCGCTCGTCGATCGCGCCGATCGTACGAAGCAGGCGCTGGGTATTTCCTTCCACAACGTTTGGTTCCGCCACTATACAACTCCTTGGCGGGACCGCGCAGCGGCACAGTACTCGACTGACTCTACGCCCTCATAGATCTCTGCTGCAGCATCTTTCGCGCGCACGCTCGCAAGTGTCACAAGTGTCAACCTGAGTGTTTAGCAAGAGACGTTCCAATACGACGTAAGCAGCATACAGAATGGGCAAAGTGGAGCAACAGAAGCGTAAGGGATGTTTCGCCCAGTGTATGGAACCGATACTTTGTAGGTTAGTAGCGAGTTCACGGGGAATCGTGTGGATGTTGTTACTGAAGGAAAGTTTGCGCTTCTTCCAGCTGTTACGGTTGCATGGCACGGTTGCTGACCAACGTGTTCCTGTGCGTACTGACGTGTTTTCTGGTGTACGTTGGCTTTCTTCACTTTCTACGCGGCAAGGATGCGGGCGAAGCGTTCAAGAACGCATTCCGGGATTTCGTCGGCATCTTCTGGAGCAGTTCATGATCGTGATCTAAGTACCCATACCGAACCTAGGTGATAAGTGGTGTAAAGAAGTGCTTAACGTTCTCCAAATAGTGCAGTAAGAAGTGCAGTGTTGCATCACGGTTTTAAGTGATGCAAGAAGCGCTTGGAAGGATGGCGCAACTGCGACCCTCATCTCAGTGAGCTAAAGTGAACCTTACAGTTGGTAAATGTTCTATTCCTCTGCCAAAGCTTTCTATATAGGAAACCAAATATCTTATATCAATCTCGCCCGGACGGGCATGCTTGGTGCCACGTAAAGTGAAGTCACAGTCATATACCAACAATTTGTTGGACATCTTATTTTTATACAACCAAACGAAACGTGTGAGGAAATGTGCAAATACCGAGAGGTTTAAAAATAAACCTTTTGCCCAAACAGCATTAGGGAAGCCATTTACGATATCCGACAGAAGCCCACTATGACGACCAAGTATTCAGTATGATTAAGTTGTTAAGTGTTTTGTGATAGTCCAAATTGTAATGTCACGCTAAAACCTCGATACTCATCAATAAATTCTGTTCCAAAAAAATCGATGATTAAGTGGTGTGTTTGAGTGACTTCCGTGTTTGAGCATAGTTATTCATTGCTTATCGGAAAGAAAGTTAATCCAGCTGTGACTCGCTGCGCAGGAGATGCAAATATTTACCTATGTAGCATTCAAACATTCAGTTTGAGATATGTTGCTATCGTTGATCGGAAGAATCGTTATATAGCACTCCCGGTTTGAAACCATTGCCAAGTACTAAAGCAACTCTGCCAGCTTTCACATCACGTGTGGGAAAGTTTTTCGTTTCAAGGTGAGAAGAAGTATCGAGGCTGCAGTCATCATGCCTACTTTGGAGCTGCTGGGATGTTCGTGCCAATGCCTGGATCCGGTGAATTGCGGGTACGCTACCAGCGTCGTGTACTAACACCGTGCTCAAGTGTGAAGTATTTTTTGTTTTCAATGTGTTTTTTGATGTTGTTGTTCTTCTTCTTCTGCTAATTAACAGATGCTACAGTCGCAGTGGTCGTATCGTGGCCAATATCGCTACCTTCTTGTTCGTATGTTTGCTGGTGTACATTTGCTACGTGTGGTGGTACGGTGGTGGATTCAGGGGTGGAAATTTCTGGCGTTTTTAAATAGTGAGCTCTTGGGCATGTTATACGTGTGTTTTTTAGAGAGAAAGAGAGATTAAAGGAAAAAAAAAACATGGCCAATGTGAAGAACAACGAGTGTTTTACTAAATAAACGCCTAACGTTTGACAACAAGACGTTGATCGATCATCAGTGATCCGTGATTAATCTGAATCGGGGCCGTGGAGACCTTTTCGAATTCTTGATGTCGTATGATGACTGTATGCTTGGTGAGGTTTTGTGTCGCTATTTGAAAATCATCACTGATTGGAGTTGATCGCATTCCTCCGGTTTCCTGGAGTGAAATGGTGTATGCGTCCTTTTGGCAATTTTTACCATAAGAGTACCTGCTACATACCACATAATTACTACCATTATAAACAGTCGGGCAGTTCATTGGTCCTTGCTTCATCTTCTTGTAGATGATATGTCGCAAAGTGATCTCTACTGTGACTCTGAGATCTATGATATGTGTGAAGTCGTTTGTATTGCACGGTGACTATTTTCCACTAGACACTGGAAGAGTCTCATTAGCTCTTTCAGTACCCAGTTCGGTGGTTGTGAAGCTAAAACACCTGACTATTCTTACCAAATAGTCAACGCGCGGCACCGAGACGTACCCTTCGGGAAATAGTTGACGTCTATAGTTATGGTTTATTTTTAGGCGTGAGCGTCGACTGCTGGCCTCGGCGTACCAGCACAACCTGCCGTCGGCCGCTTTTCCCACGGTGCCATGCTGACTTTGACATTCGGGAGTATCGGGTTGAACGCTGATGCTCCGGAGTCACGATGGAAAGCACGGGACCGCGGTGTCGAATACGCATAACTCTAAACCTCTCATATCCGAAGTAATATCCCACCTGCTAACCTGGAAATGTTAGGCGAAGGCTTATGGAGGGTTTTGTCAGTAAAAGTCTGGCAGTACCCAGGGCATGATCACCGCCTAAGGCCTCGTGGGTCTCTGTGTGCCGGTTTTCTCCATGAATAAAAAAGGAATGGAAAACATTTAGATTATTCTTCTTGAAAACTATGTAGTGATAACTTTCGTTTAGACCTCCTTACTACTGCTTTCTTGTGAAATCAGCTACTTTTAATTCCAAAATGCATAATCTCGTTGGCTGAATATTGCCCAAAGACTACGCCTGTGGACTGCGTCTAATCTTGAGTACAACTAGCCAGTTTTATGGCTTGGTTTTTTAAATTTCGAAGCGATAGGGTCCCCCTTTTTAATATGTGGTCGTTCATATCAGGTCGATCTAAATGAATAAAAAAGGAGCTTCTTATTAGTCCCTCAACTTACTAGCTAGACCATGCAGGGCATCAAATGGTTTACAAAACTTTCTACCAAATTATTGACCAAATAGTTGGATAGTCAATCCTCCGTTCCCGCGTACGACGTTGGAAGGGATTCGATATATCAATCATATTCATCGCTAAACACACGTTACAATGTGAAATGTGCGGACAGTGGTTGTAAATACGCAATGAGTTTAAGCAACTAGGTCAATTTAGCAATGTAGTGTAGCGGGGCGGTCCAGTGGCTGAGGCGATAGAGAAGCCAGTGTTCACATGGCCAGGACCGGTGTTCAAATATCAGCAAGAGCGCCTCCCCTTACGCAGGAATTACTGTCCAGCTACGGATAAATTCACAGATAGCTAGCAGTACCAGGCCACGGCTTCTAGAGGTTGTCAAAGCAGAAACATGTACTGGGCATCATCTACTGTTCCTGAAATAGCTTTTCCACCGAGATTGATAGAAGGTAAGAGAAGGAAATTTATGTCGCAATAGGCTGATCAATGGTAGATATCGTTACCAAACCCACAGAACAAAAGCGATAAGGTTATTGTTTACTCTTTGCGTGGTTACACCAGACACCAGACCTTCTTCTTCTTCTTCCTTGGCACTACAACCTCGAGAGGTCTCGGCCTGCCATTTCTGGTTTTCTGTGAACATTCTACACATCAGTAGAAGAATGTGGCATCTTTTGGTGTTTGCTTGGGTCCTAGCAGGTTGCATCAAAATGGCTAACAATGTGGCCTTGTGTATGTGTGTTATGTTTTGAATCCATTTTATAAAAATAAATTCATAATTTCTCTCGAATCCATGATTTTCTAGTATTTTTTTCATGTTTTTGATAAATTTTATTAGTAACTGAGCGCTGTGTTTTCAAAATACAGGGTTTTTCAGTTGATAAGCCAATAGCATCCATTTTTATGGCAGGCTACTTCGATGAAATGGCATACAAAGCTAGTTGCCATTAAAAGTAAAACCTTTTTTTTGTGATGTTCTCAGATGATATTGTCATAGTAGCCGTTGGTATTGTACGTACTTGCACGTACGCTGGGAGGGAGGGGATTAGCCTGCCATAAAAATGGATGCTATTACCTTATCAACTGAAAAACCCTGTATTCTTATAACATTATTTTTCTTTTCTGATTTATTCTCGGATGTTTTCTTTGTTTTATTTATTGTTAAAGGATTTTTTTGTCTATTTTTGTTTAATTTATTGTACGTTCGTTTTGGTTTATATGTGTTTTACATTATTCTATTTGTTTTTAACTTTAATATTTTTCAGTTTATTCTCTCTGTTTCTTATACACTCAAGATCATTCAAACGTTAAAATAGATTCTTTTCTCAATGACACTAATGGAATTATATTTATTTCTGTACTTTCAACTTTTTTTCTAATTCCAAATATTTTTTCTCTGTACTGTACTGTCGTGTACGCATATCACGAAATTCATGCCATCTTCCGTACGAAGTTCAATGTAACATTGTGTCGTGCCTCTCTAATTAATCGTTAACGAATTACTCACACACATCAATACCACGTGTGATGCGTCGATTCAATCGATCTAACACTTTGTCATGCCAGTAATGAATGAACCATCTTATTCACAGCCATTAAAATTCACACCCTTTGTCGTTGGCCCTAGGAAGGCTAACAAACAAACGGATACACACGCATCGGATGATGACCGGGGTGAATCATTTGCCAGTGTCCAAAATGAAATGCGCACGTCTCGGAACACGAGAGGAAAGCTAATTTTGGCCGTTAACCAGTGGTGCAGTGCATCGCAACCACTCTAATTTTAAATCCACCTTCCCAGACCAGAAGGATTAGTCATATTTGCAACAGTAAAAAATGCGAAACTTATATTTGAGCATTTCCGGACGAACCAAAGAAAAGGAATCCCTTGCCCTGTCTTTGAATTTCCCTACCGTTAATGCTGTAATGGGGCATTCGGTTTTTGCGTATGAGTGAGCGTGTCCATTATGCGCCTGTTTGATGTGTGAATCATACTAGAGAGTGTGTTCCTAATCTCCTTTCTCTCCCCTGTACACGGTTGGTTATGCCGCCATCGATCCAGAAACCCCTGATTTCCTAAGAGGGAATCAAACAACCGAATCAGCAATGAATCTGTAGCGGAAAAGTTAATAAGCAAAGCAAACATGCGAACCTCTGTAATAATTTTTAAGGAAAACCCACGCACAGTTTGGGAAAAAATGGGGGAAAGCGATAGAAGAAAAATAAACAAAACACCATACTAGAAATCGAAACAAAGGTCGTGGAAGAAAGGAAAAATCAAATGCAAGTTAAACGAAACGCACAAAGGAAGAAGGAGCAGCAAATCAAGGAGCAAAAAGTTTAATTTCGAAAAGAAAAGAAGTAACAGCAGGGCAATGAGTCCTTCACCGTAATATTCAACCAACAGGCAGACAGGCAGCCACGCAGGTTGGCATTGACTGATTTCTATGTTTATTTATGAAGTCGTCATGCTAAGGCCTCGTTCTCCCTTGTTCCCCCCTTGCTTTGCTCTCTTTTGTTCGGGAAAATCGAAACAAAGGTAACGTTTCGCTGACACCATTTCACTTGGTCGATTTTTCTCCTTCCCAAAAAACCATGAATAGAGTAAAAAAATAGCACCGATCCGTTACGCTAATCAACGGAAATCAACCGTCACTGAGCACTGGAGCAGCAACATTACGGTTGATAATAGGAGACGTCTCATTCCTTTTTTCGCTTGTCGATTTTTTTCGTAATTCAAAATAAAAAAAGATGAAAAAGAAAGAACCTCGATTAGATGAGGAGAGTTCATTTTTCGTGACACACGTTTGCAAATATTTACACGCGCACGAACGCTGTCATTCGGATCATATCGTCAATGATTAGATAGGGAGGCCGTCCGGCCGGGCCGGCCGTAGGTGAACAACAGAAGAGGCGAAACATGATTAAAACATAAATTTTCTTCTCTATTGGCGTGTTGTTTACCGCGCGCGCCCTTGAACACCTGCCCCGGGAGCGAGCGTCCTTGGTGATTAGCGGGCAATTAAAATGGTGTAGTCTGTTTTGTTTGTTAATTATGCAGCAAATTGTTTTGACATTATGTTTGTTTGTTGTTATCATGTTAATTTAAGGCATTTTTGATTTTCTTTTCTCTTTTCAACGTTTGAGGAGATTATTTTTGTTTTTTTTGTTGACTATTTCGTTGTGATATCATGATTTTCATTTTAGTTTTATTTTCGTTTGGTTTTACTTGAGCATTTAGTTCAGTTTTGAGTAGATTTTTAAGGTTTTGTTTTGCTTTATACCTTTGTTGTTTTTATAAGTTTTCTTTATATTTCATTTTTTTTCTTTTTTATAATATTTTTTACTCTCTTTCTCTCTCTCTTTCGCTCTCTCTCTCTCTCTCTCTCTCTTCTTGCCCTTTTAGGTCATGCCTGCTATTTCTGGCAATCTAAACTTAATGATGCCACGTAGTTGAATAGTCAGTTCTCACCGCGGGGGAACGGTCCAGATGAGATTTGAACCCCGGTCCGTATGAAGACCGGTGTCCTTATCCCATCAACCACCAGGCCACCCCTCCTAAAATTCATATACTTTTTTTAAATTATGAAAAAATTATATTTATTTCCATAAACTTTGTTCATAAGAAGTATATTTTCTTTCAAGCATACATTTTTTTTCATAATGGAGCCATAGCCATAGCAATAAAATTCCATTCCATTTTTTCCCCCTATCCAGTTTGCTCAAGTTTTTCTTCTCACCGAACCAAACAACATCCGAAAGACACATTACGTCTGTAAATTAAACTCGCATTTCCACCACTTGAAACGTATCCCTTTACCAAACTTGTTACTAACTATCACTTTTCACCGGTCTCAATCACCTGCGATCCACACACACAAACACATACGGTGCACTTCCACTTTAAATTATATTTCTCAAAATCACCAAAGTTTGTTCCTTGCCCAGCTCTAATTTCATCTCCATTTACAACTTCCCACTGACGTGTAGCGCTTGTGTGTGTGTGTACACATAGTTTTCCGAACGAAACATTTGCCCTGAACCTCCGCATATCGAAAGAAGTACGGAACAAAATACGGCACCAAAAAAAAAAAAAGAAAAGAAGAAGCATTCCAACGCTTTTCCCCAACCGTACACAGTTTTACAATTACCAACCGTGCACAGGGTTTTTACTTTTCCATTTGATCCATCTGCTCTTCTGTGTGGAGCTCCTTGGAAGGAGCCGTAGAAGCGGAAACACACATACGTACAAAAAAACCCGAGCAAACCCGCCGTAGTAGAATTCTGGTAGAATTTTAAGAAAATTTAATTCACTAACGGTTTCCCCTCATTACAGAGGGGGTCGAGGTAGGAGCGATGAAGGGATGGTGAGAAATACCTTCACGTACGTTAAAATGGCACCGAGGTGAGTGCTGCGAACTGTTTACACACCTATTTTTTAACTGCACATTCTGCACAAACGAGTGGGAATGAATGAGTGCGCGGAAAGGCAACAACCCGGTAGACTGGTTCATCAATGAGCAAATTTATTACATACCACGGCAGCTGTCGGTCGTTGTTGGCAATAAGGATTCGGAGAAAATGTTGTAAAGTTGTGTAGCATTTTTAATTTAGTTTTACGTTTGGAATATTGATTAGTTAGAAGTTAATGTTTGCTAGAAGAACTAGAATGTAACAGTCTAGTACATGCAGTAGATATGATAAATTCATTGGAAAAGCGATATAAATATGTAAAAAGCGAGTTTAAAAATGAAATATTGGAAAAAAGTAGTAAAAACGGATTAAAACATGAAGAAAACAAATAAAAGTATTGTCAATAACAAGATATTTAAATTATTTTTGATAAAATGTATATTGGATAAAGAAAATGTAAGCAAAAATCTACTATAAAAAGGCTCATTAAAAGAAAAACACACTTACAATGCAACAACAATAAAGGACCATAAAAAAATTAAACAATGGGCAAAAAATGAAGAAACATAGGGTAAAATATAAAAACAGTGCACATAAATCAGAAAAGACAAACAAAGCTAGTTGATTTTCATAGCAGCCTTTGATATCGTACATGTCCTTTCAGCGCTCGAGTAAGTGCGTGGAATATCAACGGTTACTATGACAATATCATTAGAGGACATCACAATTAAACGGTATTTGATTTCCCTAGCATCTGAAGTCGTTTCCATATCAACTAGCTTTGTTTGTCATTTCATCACATGAGCCTGCCATAAAAATGGATGCTATTGCCTTGTCGACTGAAAACCCCTGTAAGTGAAAAATAAATATAAAAACTACCTAAGATGAAGGAATTCAAATAGAGCTGATTCTATGGTAGCTAATTGATGAAGGGAGGCAAAATAAAAAAAAACATGCAAAAGAAAAATGATTATTAGTTACTTATAAATACATAAAAACGTGAAAATATGCACAAGACTAAAGTGAAAGAGGAAAGCCGTTCTGAATGAATAAAAAAGCAATAAACGGAGAAGAAGTTTTCAACGTTTTGGACACTCATGAGAAAACAAACATGCAGCGGATTTCAGTTGATAAGGCAATAGCTTTTATAGGGGTTTTCAGCCAACGGCTTCTATGTTATAATCTGAGGACATCACAATAGAAGGTATTTGATTCCCATATCATCTGAAGCCGTTTCCAAATCAACTAGCTTTGTTTGCTATTTCATCTAAGAAGCCTACCATAAAAACGGATGCTATTGCCTTATCAACTGAAAAACCTTGATCATTATAAAATACAAAAAAAAAACCCTGAGTTATTGTAATACTTTAAAGGATGGAAAAAATGTTGACTTACGTACTCTCTTATCAAAAGCAGAGTACTATAGTATTTTACTTTATAGCATACTTATTCAAAAAATAGGCATGGAGAAACATCAAAGTGCAGATAAATAGAAGAAAAAAATAAAATATGACAATTATCCTTACCAGTGGCGTTTGTTTGGACAGCTAACTGACCATGGTAAAGTGTAGCACTCCAAATTGACACTATCCAAACCCGCCGAAAGGTAAGGTTAGGACCCTCAGGCACAACCTTTAGCCCACACTGACCGTACATCTTTAATAAGTTTTGTGCACACAAAGAACACACACCACACACACCAGCACATCAAGTGTATCATTGTAATTTGATAACCTGTCCCATTCAAGGATCAACTCAATGGTGGAATACGATATAAACGATAGATAGAGCATGGAAAGAAAAAAAAAAGGGACGTGACACCGTACCGAAGGCTCTCATTTGCTTCAGTCCCTTCAAATGAAGCAGGTATTTTTAAATGTAATGTAAGCCACCAGCACCCTTTTGCCAGCCCGGCCCCGATCTCTCCCGTCTCCTGTGGCAAACCTTTCTAACGATTACCTTTCGTGTAATTTTCTCGCTTTGCCATCACTCCAGTATACATTTTTTGCTGTTGCTTTCACAGTGCTAAAACGTTAAATACCGGCAGCGCCATCCTCCGGAGGTGCCCCGATGCTTGTGCCCTTGGAGCCTTGTCCAACCGACCCCGCCAGACACACAAATGAGCACGGTCACGAATGAGTATTTCGTTTAAGAACTCGACCGATGCAGACGGTTGTGGTTGGTGGTCGTCCCGTGTATGACGACGTATGCACCGGGACAGCCCCGGGACCAATGGAAGACATGTAATTTGCTAATGGTAGAGGGCGTACTAGGAACCGGAGCACGCTGACGAAAAAAAAACACACACGGAAAAAAAAAACGCTTTTCCAACATTCCGTCCCAAGCGAACTAGAACAGGCGACAGGTGAAATTAGATAAGACCGGCCATGCCTGCCGACCGACGAACGCTGGGGAATGTGTTTAAAATTAATCGTACAGTCATCCGCCCCGGACCCAGTGTGCGTGTGTGCGGCGTTAAGCTTCATTCCTTCTTCGTACACGGAATCATAAGACTCGTGTAAGGAAAAACGGGGACCCAAACTTGACGATTACGAACGATGTGTGTTAACTCTCTGTTAAGCGAGCGAGCGAGACGTACAATCACACGCCGAGGCAGAATGGCAGAACGGCCTACAGCTGGCAATGGAAGCGAGACGATTGCTCTAATTGCTTGGAAAAGCTCGGTGAAATTACAAATTGATCCCCAAACCAACGTGCAGGGAATGTGTGCAATTTAGTGAGCAAGGGTTTGTTCCCCTTCGCCTGTGGGCAGACGAATGAAAGGGCAGGGCCCCGTTCGTTGGTTCATGATGGATCAGATTAGGGGGCTTCTGCTTTTTTTTGTTTGGTTCTTTTACTAATGAAGATGTGTCGGGAAATTTCGGAAGGATTTCTTTGTGGATGTGGTGATCAGTGAGACAGTTCAAAAGGGGTAACATGTCAAAGATCGTATGAGACAATTGCTCCGTGCATGCCGACCATGCTGAATACCACTGTCTAACATCCAATTACTGAGTAACATAACTATCAAAGAACACTTATAACTAGTGTTGGGTAATGAGCTCGACAGCTACCGGGAGGTCTCGTCTCAATAAATTGAGGGATATGAACGCACTTTTCTATTTCAAAATGGTTCTCAAGCTCAATGCATATTTCACTAGTAGTACCAACGCCCCATCGTCATCGACCATTTCCGCATGAACGAGACAGAGTAGAAGAGGTTCACGTTAATTGTGTGCAAGAGAGAGAGAGAGACAGAGGAATTTTTCAATATGACACTCTGACCTCACTAAATAGCTCTTTGAGCTTCTTCAGACTCTTCTGGCTCTTCGCCATTACGTGGTAGCTCTTTGACCTCATGAGGAAGCTCTTCGGACTCTTGAAGCTCTTTGCTCTCACGAGGTAGCTCTTCACACTCCTCGAGCTCAACGTCCTCACGAGGCAGCTCTTCACACTCTTCAAGTTCAACTTCCTCACGGGATTCCTTCACATGCTTCAAACTCTTCATCTTCACGAGGTAGCACTTTGACTTCATGAGGCAGCTCTTCGCACTCTTCAAGCTCTTTGGCCGTAGTAAGCGCGGAGCTTCCAGGAGGCCTCCTCTTTCAAAAAAGCTACTTGACACAACATTACTTATAGTTGATGCCTTTCGTAATGCCTTTCTCGATCGATCGAGTGTGATCTCCTCTAAAAAAAAATTCAACATAGTCCCTACTTTTCATAATTTTAGATAGGTTTTAGGCACTTCGGCGATTACCCTGTGATAACATAAGTTTAGTAGGGGTTTTAGATTTTGAGCGACTTGTGAATAGACGTCGATAGCGCAAGTACTGCTTACCAGAAACATACAACATGCACTACCGTACTTATATAATTCAGAAAAAAAGTATCTGTACGATCTAGTACGGATTATTTTGTTAGCAAACTAAGCTGATGCCTTGCTTCCTGCTCATATCCTGCGTCCCGCTGTAAACTGTGAGAGACTCCATGGGGACCATTTGCAGTGCTCCTGAACTCCATAAGAGAGCCTCGTATAGTATATCCTCTTGGGGCCTCCTAAAACTACGTGTTACGGGCCTCCAACATTCATTCTGGTTAGGAATTCTCCAAGGGACTCGATCTGTCACTGTGTATGAATTTTTGTGGTGAATTTATCTTAAGAGAGTTAAGCCGTCACATTTCGGAATTGTAATAAACGAGAAAATAAATGAATTAGGCTAGAACCAAGAGTAGTTAGATTGACTGAAACTTGTAACGCGCTTGAGATGTGTGTGAGATGTGTGACTCAACCGCACCATCTTCCAGAGACTTCAAGAGGAATATCGTTCTATGGACCTTCTGTCTCACAACGCTGTTCATGTATGAAGAGTACGTAGGTACTGCATCCAGAGCTTTACATTGGGAGAAACTCTTAAAATATTAGCTATTCCTTCATAAACAAAAATCCTCTTGTAATTACTTCATACATTCACCTTGCTATAACCAAACGTTAAAGTAAACGGATATACGAACAAGAAGCGCTTTATTACCGCACATCTGACCGAAGAGAACATCGGTACAGCTTTGTCGTCATCAACAATTAGAGCGGTCTCAGAAGTGGGACACATCAGCCCCTCCAGGGAATGAGTGCATAATATCCCCGACATTGATCATGATTTTGCGTTGCATTTTACATATAGAACGCAGATCTCTAGAAAGGCTCGAGGCTAAACTGCAGGTAGCTTAGGCGAATCACATGAGTCACAGTTGACTGATGACTATCGGGCTGCAATGGGTTGGTGGTTGAATATCGGTTCCACGAAAGATCCACTGACAAGATTTATAGGCTTCAAGAAATTACATCATTAATGTACATGGAATTAGTGGGATCGTACATCATGGGGTGATTGACAGGTTACGTCATGTTAATGACACCAGCCTAACCTGTGAAATCTTTGAAGACTATCCACAAGATCCCAGAAAGCATAACTTTTTTTTTACAGTCTGCAAAATATTATAAATTATAATTCCATTTTACTATTACTCATGTAATCATAAGACACTCCTTTGTTCGATCGCCAGACGTTGCAAGCATTGCAAAATCGATCCAACGCACATTCCTCCAGAGATATGGTTCCGATATCCCGCGCCAAACCACCCGCGCCGATTAACCTTCAAATTCTATCCAGCCCTACCGGGCCTGACGTCAACCCGATCGTCTCTATATCAAACTGATTTGTATCGCTTTTCCGAAATGCATCCCTGGGGACGCATAAAAAAGAACATGATGGCCCAACGAGTGTTGGAAGATGGCTAGCTTCCCCGTGGTATAAAGGCAACATTCAGCGATGATTTCGGATTTCTTCGACACCCTTCGATACGGATCGTTCAGTTTGATTCCGAGCTCCAACGTGAGCCAATCACTGCACTACCTCACCAGCACTTCTTGCAAAAGGTCTCAACCCGAAATGTCACCAAGCAGAATGCACAACAAACGAGTGTAATTGAATTGAAGGTGTGTATGTGTGTGTGTGTGTATGGCCCTTCCGTACCATGGTTGACGTAAAAATGCACCAGCACCGTGTTGGCGCGCTGGGCTGATTTGAATTTCTGTCCCCAAACATCTTGGCGAAGTGGACAGCGAAGAAGAAGCAGCAACCGGTGCAGGTGCATTACAAGGAGTGCCACAGCGACCGAGTGCACTTGGTGTGTGTGTGTGTGTGTGTGGCGACCGTGACGCTGGTGCAATGTGCAATTGGCAGTCACCGGCATGGAAGGCAGTTGCATTCGATGAAGAATTGCACGCGGGTGCAATTTCGGAGTGTTGTTGCGGTTTCTTCGTGTAAAGCTCTGATTGCGTACCGGACGCTTGGAGTGCAATTCATTCCCGTGACACTGATATTTGGAGGAACAGGATTCGTCATCATCTCCGGAACCGGCTAAGCTTTCCTTGGTCCACCGAATGGCAAACGAACGGTGGCCCACCGCAAAGTGTCGTGTGCTGGTGGTCGTGTCGATAACGCTCACGCTGCTGGTAACGCTTGTCGTGACACTGTCATCGGCTGGCTCACCCGCACAACGCGCTACGGCCGATCGCAACGATTCATCATCGCCCGAGTGTGTGGTGGCATTCGACCGTGGTCTTGCCGTTGGTTCGCGGCGTCACACGTACGGCGGGAAGACGTACTGTGCCTACGAGGGCATACCGTACGCACAGCCTCCGGTCGGTGAGCTTCGGTTTGAGGTGAGTTAGTTCGTTCCTCCCATGGACGCTCGCGAAACCGCTGTTGGTTTGTGTGGCTGATCGTTGTTTTCTTGGCAGGATCCACAACCGTACTATCTCGAGGGGGCTCGTCTCTTTCGAAACGTCTCGAAAGCGTGCCTCCAAGTGTATGAGCCACCCGCGCACACGGATAAGCTGGAAACGAGTGAAGATTGTTTGTACTTGAACGTGTACACGGCGAATGATGCGGCGGCCGGTGAGCTGTGGCCGGTGATGCTATGGATACACGGTGGATCGTTTGTGGTCGGGTCGTCTGAGACGGACATCTTCGGGCCGGAGTTTCTGGTGGAGAAGGTAGGTAGGGGATGGTTTAGGTGAGAGTGAATTTAATTGATTGGTGCTATTATTTAGTATTAGTGGGTTGCAAATGGAGTAGTACCAGTAATGTATATTTTAGTTTATGTTAAAACAAAATGACAGTAATTTTTAACCTCAGCAGCGATTACGTATTGTCTTAGGCGTTTTCGCTATTTAAGGAGTTATCCAGCTTCTCCACTTTGCCTTTCATATTATATGGTGTGAAACCGATATTTCTTCTTCTTTTTCTTTGGCACTACAACCTCGAGAGGTCTCGGCCTGCCAGTTCTGGCTTTCTGTGACTTAATTTTACTCGTAACTAACTAACTAACTTATGTCACTTACCTAGAAACGCTTAAAGAGCTTCTTCAATTAAAGTGTGTTTAAAATTTATATGTTATCTTTTATTAGAGCCAATCATGTAAATAGTAAAATTTACAAGTTTTATACAATAATAAAAAATATTTAAATTGTAAAAATCCGGTAGCCGAGGCGATTACGGCGATGGTATTTACACGGCAGGACTGGGGTTCAAATCCCTTTCAGACCGCCCTAAATGACTACTGACTCTGAGACGTCTTGAGGATATAAGGCCAAGGAAGGAAAGAAGAAAAAAGTGAGTTGAATAACTAGGAAACATCAAGTCAAATCAGTTTTAAATTATACTTTCTTCATTATTGAATTTAATTGGCTTGCAAATACATGTTGCAAGCTATGCGATTATTTATGTCACTTACCTAGAAACGCTTAAATAGTATCTAAGATCAATTTTTGTTTAAAATTTTTATGTTGTTTTTTATTAGAGCCTGTAAATAGTAAAATCTACATTACGTATACAATATAAAAAAGTAAAAAAATTGAGGAAATCTGGTAGTCGAGGTGAACCGGGGTTCAAATCGTAACCAGATTCGATGGTCAGTCCAGTCTGTCCAGAGAGAGGAATGACTATTCAGTATCGGGTAAAACTAAGTCACGGAAAGCTAGCTTTCTAGGTTTTAGTGCCTAGAAAGAATATTGTCTTAATAAACAATCAGAGTGCATTCTTCACAATTATCTTGCTTAATGTAACTTTGCGTTGCGTTGCGTTGAGGAATACAGGGTTTGGGTTTATCTCTGTATAAATGCTCTAACGTTGTACGGTGTATTATTAAAAAAACTTTCCTCAGTTAATTTTTCTAGAGATTTATTTATTTAAATTATGACGGCTAGACGCCGTTAAGTCATATCAAAAGGTTTATCAAGTTTTCTTTATTTGTATTGTATCTAGACTGTAAAAATTGCATTGAAGGTAGCCAAACCCGTTAAGTAGATTCGTCAACCTGACTATCTTCTATTTTAAATGCATCTACTGTGTAGAAACTGTGTGTAAAAATATAAAATGATATTGAAAAGATATGTTTTGTAATTTTGAAACACTGCTACATTATTATTTACATTTTTTTTGTACAATAATTTCTTTTGGCACTACATACTCGAAAGGTCTCGGGCCTGCCATCTCTGGCCTTCAGTTACTTGATTTTACCAGTAGCTGCATAGTCAGTCCTGCTTACGAGGATCCTGCGTTCCGGATGGGATTTGAACTCCGGTCCTATCGTGTGAATACCGGCTTATACTAAATTTTCATTACATGGTGTGAAGTGGTAGTGCAAAAAGCCTTTTGAAGGGTTTTGATATGCTCATTTTCAGTTGATTCTCGCCCGATTCTTATTAAGGAAATGATTTGTTTCGTAAAATTTGACTTTCAATGACATTTATTGATCAAGCTAAGCCTGCATGCAATCGACCTTTAAGAGTGATTTGATTGAATTGATTTTGGTGCACATTATTGCTGATTAATGTATCCTCAACTTTGTGTAGTAGAAAATGACACTCAACCAACAAAAGTTTCTGTTGACATACAAAATACTTGTAAAACTTCCCTAGCTAGAGCATCGTCATTGTAAGGGATTAATTAAAATAAAAACCAAATTTTAAACGGAATTTAAATTTCACCTTCAACCGGTAAGCCATAAAACTAGCAATCCGATTGAGTTAGGCTCAGTAGCCTGGTGCTCTCGTAACAGTGCACGTCATCCTCCGTAGGCTCGAGCGCTGTCGGGGTGTTTTCAGATGATCAGGCCAACACTCGAGGTTCAGGATTATGACTAATCGCACCAATCGCTCTTCCTGCAGGGCATCATCGTGGTAACGTTCAACTATCGTCTGGGCGCACTCGGTTTCCTCTCACTTCCGGACCTCGGCATTAACGCGAATCTCGGACTGCTGGATCAGCTCGAGGCGCTGCGTTGGACCGTTCGGAATGCCATCCACTTTGGCGGCGATGCGGCCCGGGTAACGCTGTGCGGTTGGAGTGCCGGTGCCGCTTCGGTGACGTACCATCTCTACTCGCCCGCTGCCAAGGGCCTGTTCCACAATGCGATCATCATGAGCGGCAGCATGACGCAATCCTGGGCGTACACTTACGATGCGGACCGGTGCGGACGGGAGTACCTTCGGACACGGGATGTCACCAGCCGCGAACAGCTCCAGTCCCTACCGGTCGCCCAGATCATGTCGTCGGAGCCAGAATTTCACAAACATTTCTTCTCCCTGTACTACTACTGTTTCCTGCCGTCCGATGACAGTTATCGGCCGGAGCCGGACCTACGGATCGTTGGTGCGGATCCGTTCGCCCGGGTACGCAACGGCCCGCCGGAAAGTGACGTTCCGCTGCTGGTCGGTTACACGACACTCGAGCACGGGAACCTTTTTCTCGAGCGTGATTTCGCGCACACCACGATAAACTTCCCGAACGATAACGCGATCATTCACCGGCTGCTGGAAGAGTACGTTGATCGGCAGGCACGGTCCAACAGGTCAGTGTCGAGGCGTCGGTTCCATCAGGAGCTCGCGTCGCTGGCAGACATTATCTACGGCATCCAGTACTTCATCCGGCACGCGGCAACTCAGCAGCGGGCACCGGTGTACCGGTATCTGTTCGCGTACGACGGTGCGTTCGGGTACGCGAAGCACTGGTACTACCGGAACGAGATAGTGCGGCCGGATTTGCCCGGACCGATGCATGGTGACGAGCTGGGTTATCTGTTCACGCCTTACCTCTACCGTGGCCGCCGGTGGCAGGATATCGACGGGCAGGCGTATCGCACGGAGCGTCGTGTACAGCGCCGGATGCTGCGGCTGTGGTGCAACTTTATCAAATATGGGTAAGTGTGTGCAGCGAGGGCGTTTCGTGTGCAATGCTCATCAATCATTTCAATTTGGCGCATGGTCGGATGGTGCATAGTGGGCCATGGTGGTTCGTGGCCATATATTTTTTCACATACTTGTCTTGTGGTTATTTGCTAACACCATTTCACATAAAGCAGCCTGAAAGTATGCGATCGGCAGAGCAAATATCATTGTAGTGTGGTGTATGATCACTTAAACCTTTATTACATATTCAGCATTTGAAGGTATTGAATGCATTCTGTTAAAAACAAATTGCATTAAAATCTACTGCAGCATGAGGTTGCATGCATTCCTCTAACTGCTTCTTGATTATTAACTATTTGCTCAATTAATTTATGGAAAAAAGCTTGTTATTTTATCATTTAATGTAGTTTTCAATAATAGGAATAAATTATGTTTATCATTGGGTTTTAACTGCCTCAAAATGCAATTAAAATAGGTTTATATCAGTTTATAAAACGAAATTCGCCTAAAAGTATGCAACGAGTAAAGTCAAATATGCAATCATAGGCTACTTGATGTTAATAGGCCTGTCTAGCAGGAATAGATTTATTTAATAAATCGGAATAGTCTATTTAAAAAATATTGAAAAAACTCTCTGATAGCTAACAATTTTAGATTTAAAATATTTTGCTCAATTAATGTTGAAAATCTATCGGCTAGTATTTTATAATCTTTAGTTTGGTTTTAAACACCTGAACATTTTTGCTTATTCTTGTTTTAAGAAACATGATTTTGTTTTGATTACGATGTCCTATTTGAATTGCTTTCAATTCTACATATTCTACTGAGATTCTAAGAATGCATTATGATTCTCACGATTAAGATTGCTGTACCGGTCCAAGAATAATGAAGCTTTGCATTAACTCATCACATGTCATCAAATTATCTATCACCCATCACCCAAGGATAATCCCAATTTTGGCCACCTGTCTGCCCTTTATCACGTACGTATCACTTCCGATGTCTCCGATGCCCCGTAACAACATGTCAAAGAGCACATGAACAAACAAACAAACATACCGACAAACTTTCACAAGTAATTGAACGCATCACAGTCTCCCAGCATCGGGAGTGTATCTCCCGTGAGCTCCGTGACAGATATTTAATTGAATCATGTGAACCCACCGAGCGCCGGGGTCGTTCGACGTTCGCGCATTGTCGCGGGGGTTCATTTCGTGCCTGGGGGAGTCCGTGTGGCCACCGGGTTGTTGAATTATATTTGCTTTATTCATACGCGCGCGCTTTATTTGCGCATTTCAAATGCAAATACTGTCGCCTCGGCGGGCCGGGTTTGACAGGCGAAGTATCGAATCCATCCATCAGCGGTTGAAATTGGAGGCAGACAGGCCAGGCCAGAGCGTTCGGCGTAGCAGAGAGGTACTGCTGATGCTCAGTGTAATCAATCATCGACCGGTAAGCCATCCGAGTGGATGGGTAGAGTATATTGGGCAGTGTGCTCTTAGGTGCCCTGCAATGAGCTGAGAATGGTGTGGTTTTAATCAAGCTGAATGAGCAGCTTACCGTTTTTGTGCCACGTGGAGAGTGTAAACCGCAACGCATCTTACGCCCTGTGGGGTGCGGCATCTCAAGAAGGATCCAAAAGTCATTAAATTTTGTAAGAGTAGGTATCAAATTGATGCATACGATGATTATACGGGCGAATGGCGTCGTTAATATTTCATTGTTTGGTGGCGTGTTTTGTAAAAGAGTAGAAATTTCTTTTTCGAAATTTCGCCTTCAGAAGAAACTAAACAATATTGTCCAATAAGTCCTTTGCCTTTTATTAGGATATCAACTCCTAAAAGTAGGCAATATTAATTCAAGGGAAGACCTTTAAATATCCGTCAACAAATAACATATTGCATACTTTCAGGCGTTCTGGGGAATTTTATAGTTTTAAATTGGGAAAGTAAAAAGGAGTTAAGGGACCCGTTTAGTTATCATACAAATAGTTTAAGTTAGTTTTACACAATTGTAGCTTCACTGATGTATTTCATCCTTAAAGTATGCAATCAGCTTAACAGCTCTTTCGTAGTGCTATAATACGCAGAGCAAAAACCTCTTTTTGATGGATTCTTTATATTTAAGGCACGTTTACTACTTTTACTAACCCTTTTTTGCAGCGTATTGTCATTAAAGTACATATTTATCATCTTTCCATGCCACTGTTCTTTAATCGTATTTAAGAGTTAATTGTTTCTCTTGAAGAACTGTTTAATGTCCAGCTGCGCGATGAATTGATTCGCAAAAAGAGTTAAAAGTTGAACGCTCTTAGGAACAAATTATTTGACGCTTCCGGAACCTCGCCGGCGCTCACTCGAACCTTGGCTCCCTCTGTGAACCTCATTTCCGGGTTGTTGACGTTGGCAATTTTAAAACGAATTTTATTTACGAGCTCTTTCGGCGCTGGTTACGCTTGATTTCGTCCATCTAAACTACACCCTGCCGGTGACGAAACGGTCGACCAGGAGCTGCTGCTTGTGCCTGCGGCGCGGGAAATCATTTTTGTCCGGTAGGCGAGTTTGCTTCGATGCGTCAATTTAAATGCGACTTTTCTCGGGCAAACGGGGGTTTTAGGAGCGGACGCTTACTGTTTAGATAACTCATTTTGCATTTATTGCGCAAGGGGGCACAAAACAGCAGGATAAAATAAACGAAGTAGACGAATGCAAACAAAACGAGTGCTAATGCGATTTGTGTTGCGAATCAATCGCTGATGGACTTTTGCTAGGATACGTTAGGTGGTAGGGGGGTTTTTTTTGGTTAGAAATTTGAATGCTCGCTTCTTAGTGTGAGCATGAGGGGAACGAAGGGAATTGACCTTCGTTGCGCTTGATATATGAGCGGGTATCGCGCTTAAAACGGTAGCCAGAAGGGATTTTTTTCCCCGATGTTATGGCATACTCATTCGTAACTGTTTCCATGGAACGCTTAAGGGCTGATTAGAGTAAGTGTAGGAAGAAGGTTTGAAAGGGTAAAATGGAACCATTTGCACCGATTAGTTTCAACAGTGTTATTAAAACCCTTTCGGCAGCATTTGTTAAAACTGTACGAGTATTAAACAAAATGCCATATTTTTCAGTCAACAACCTTGTGCATGCTGTAAACTTAAAATAATCGATTACATGCTCATTGGTTTGCATAGTTTTAGGTTCTTTGTAACTTATCTGCCAGGTTGGTGATTAAGTTTTGCCTACATCTAGGCGAAATATTTTTTTTTGAATACTTTACGGGTAGTAGAAAATTTAATTTTTTTAAAAAATTTAATATCTTAATGTTTTTTTACGGTTCAAAATTACTTAAACCATCTAAACCATCTAACCTTGATAATCTGGATGAAGAAAGATAAAGAAAAGGATATGGCATACGAACAAGCATAAGGTCAAATTCAAAGGAGAAAGGCATTTCCTACCATCAGACAACGTTACACTACGTGAAATGAAACCTACATCTGGATTGTTTCAATTTGTGATCAAATGAGCAAAAGAAATCCAAACAGAACGAAATCTAAATCGGGCGGCTAGGGCTAGCTATATAAGGGATTTTATTTCTAGGTCTTACCTTCGACCAGCTAGAGTAGAAAAGGAGGTTTTTCTTATCCTAATTTTATTTGTTCCCCACCGAGTCCGGTGTAGGAAGTGGGCTCGTACCTTAGCTAATTTAATGGACCAGTTTGGGTTTGCGACTAGGGCAAATGATCATCCCTAATATCGTACGGCGCACAGTTTGCTTCTCAGCGGGCAGCTTCTAGACCCCTCCCTCGATCTGTGTATTTGTCTGTGATCAATTCACCATTGTTATGTGACTGTTCTATCCGTTAGTGGAGGCAATCTAGAACGAATGACCATCATTATTACCTTTTGTTGTAGGTTTAAAACATTGGGCGGAGGCTTAGCATTTTTTCCCCCCAATGTTATTACTATAGTTCGCTGGCAAACTAGTCATCATTTTCCGACCCCCCCACAAAAGAAAACCTCCGGGGTTAGCGTACCGCCAATCGTAATGGCGTCGACAAGCAGGTCGTCCGATTTTTCAGTTTTCAATTTGTGCCATAAAAAGAGGGAACCGAAGGAAATCACTGTAAATTGGCCAATTTATCTGTTCTCCACTGTTCAGCTCCCTTTGCCATTCTCCTCTTTCTTAAAAATCCCCCCAATTTTCTTTCTTAAAACATTTCTTCAAACATAAACTCGCTCGCTTGCCTGCCGTATTGTTTGCAGCGAGCGAGGCTACGAGTGGGGCAAACGTTGGCAATTGATAAATTTCATGAATATTCAAATCGCTTTCGAATGCACCCGTTCAATCCGAATTCATGTGTGTGTGTGAGAAAGTGATTCGGTTGTGGTCTTTTTTGGGTGGATTAAAGAAGAAGAAGGAGGGAGAGAAACGGATCCTTTTTTTGGTGAATGGTTTAAAAAAAAGGGGTAAAGTGTGGCTTTCGGCACGCGGAAAGCTTGTAAGATGCTTGTGGGAAAAGCGCTGCTCTACACTCGATTACGAACCATTACACAAATTTGTCATTCTTTTCCGAGGGAAATCTTACCCCGATTCTTCGGTGGGGTTTTTGCCATTGTGCTGAGTTTCGGCTTTCGGCTTTCTTTTCATGTTCACCACAGTGTGTGGTATGTATGTGTGGCTTAAACAAGGGAGTTTTATGATATTGATTTTTTTAAGCACAATATCAAGTGATTCAAATAAGACGATTTTGACGAAAACGATCCATTTTAGTGTTTAACATATTAGTTTTATTACCTTATGCAATTTTTAAATTAAAAAGGAGTGTTGAAATGTTAAAATCCTGAAATATCTTTTCTGTTGCATACTTTTAGGCGTATTTGAATTTATATGCTTTTGACACATTTTTTAACTACGTTACTTAAAACTTTATTTTAAGTTTATTTTTAATGTTTGTAGTATTTAATCAAACTACAACAAGAAATCCAAATTTTATAAGATTTTTTTGTGATTTGTTTTACACTTATGCATCGCACTGTAAACAAATGGGAAAAGATTTTTGAAAAATTTCCATCTACTATCTCAACTTCCGGAGTCAATCTGCGATGGAGTTACGATGTTTTTCCACGATTTCCACACGCAAAAAAAAAAACAAATCCCTCACCCCGGAAGTGGAAATGAAAAATACCCTTCACTCGTTAGGTTCACCATATCGACACGAGATCGACTTTCGGTGTCGTATGCTCGGGCGGGTGAAAGATTTCCGTTTTGCACCCATTTTTTTTGCGCTTCAACTTTTCTTCGCAGAATGTTCATCGTTCCGCTGTTACCGAGCAGCGATGTCTTATCTAATCTGATACCGTCTTTTTTTCCTTCTTCTCCCCTTTCTTTTTGTAACGCTGCAGAAATCCGACTCCGGCAACGTTGAAGGCAGAAACCGTTGGGCAGCGGGTCGTCCGATGGTATCCTTACAATGATCCGATTCCGAACCGGGCGCGCCACTATCTTCGGATCGATCGGCGGATTCAGCTGCTGCCGGCAACGGATGCCGAAAACCCGTTCCAGCGGCTTTGGGACCGCGTGTCCCGGTGTCTGTACGAGTTCGATTGTGAATTCTTAAGCATCGACAAACAGCCGGCGGAGGACGTTTGATAGTGCGTGCCGTGCCGTGCCGTGCGTGTGGATTTGGGTGGGAAAGGGACCGATTGGCGGAAGAAAAACAAACCCTCACAATCTTCACTTCCATCAGCGGTGTGTGTATCGGCGTGATAAGGAAGGGTCTGTTGGATGCCTTTTTGCTGATCGATCGATCGAATGCGAAAGGGATCTCTACTCTGTTTGGAATTAGGATAATGCGCGCTTTGTGTTCCCTGCTTCTGTATAATCCGCTTCCTCTCCATCAACTTGCTCCATTTTCACCGAAAGCTTCAGGTGAAAACATCGATGACAGTAGAAAAGCCGATCATGACAATGGAATCGGTTCGTTCGTGTTGGTTGGTGCAGGTTAACTTCCTCAGTGGAAGGAAATCGAAGACGAGAACATATTGCAATTCCGATATGAATGTGATGCTTTCTTTATAGTGCGTTTTTTTATCACATTGTTAAGCAGATTTGTGGTTGGAAGAAATCGAGTGTAGTGAATGAGTATGAGAGGAGAGATAAAAAAAGGAATAGTACGACGCAGTTTTTGGCCAAGATGTTTTTGCTCGATTGTTGCATGAACCAATGTATGTGAAAGTAAATAAAATAATTCAAGAAAAACACAGATGAATGGTGACATTTCGTTGTTGTATATCATTAAAATAGTAGTTTGGAAGTTACATTAAACTAAAAATGGGGAAAATAGTTGGAAATAACACGAACTTTATTCAAAGTTATTATTTGGAATGAACAGTACCCTTGTAGACGCCTAAAGGTATGCAATATACATACACAATGAACATCAAGTCGTATAGGCCATTTATGCGTAACGCCATACTATCTTTCTTCACAATCGCTATCGAGTGTTCTCTCAAGGTGCAGATTAACCCAAGTATCGGAATATTGTAATTGAAAAAGACGGATTCAGTCTCATATTTGTAAATAACTATCTTCTACCCAGATTGTCTTGTTAATTAAAGTAAATAGCTGTTAAATCCTTATTCTTATCGACAAGCATCCAATCCCCTCCTAAACATATTTTATACGAAAGGTATTCGTTTGAAACTTTAATGATATGAAGGCAAACAATAGTGCTGATTACGGTTCTCTAACAGATAAACTGTAAAACAAACCTTATCAAATGACATATCGAGTGAATCGGCCTTATGGATTACAGGTAGAAGAGAAAAAGTTTCGTCATACTTTTAATTTTGTTAAGTCGGAATAACCATAGCTGTCAAAGTGAACGGTCTGGATGGGATTTGAACCCCGGTTCTGGCGCATGAAGATCGGCGCCATTGTGGCATCTACCACCGGACTGCTCTATTTTTTTATAGGATAACTGTCGGCGGTAATAGAGATGATTCGTTTGAATGAAGACAACTTGAAGTATTCGAAAAAAACATATTAAGAAATAATCAAATACATTCATATTTAAATAAAAGTGTACATCCTTCGAAAATCTCCTAAAAAGCCAAAAAAACGCATTTTAAGACTATTTTCCATAGCACTCGGCTGACTAGAACTAGGGCTTATTAGGATTGGAAATCCTCCGAACATCGCCTCTAATCCGTCTACATATCCCTGCCTGCACATTGTCATCCAGCAACTAGGATATGTTCAAATGGCATCGAACCTCACGACGTGCCTGTTTCGACAGTCACTGACGGAGAGATTACCTGTGCCAAAGGTAATCTTGAAGACTCCGTCAGTAAACTGGCGAAGAATATGGCATCATATACACTGCTCCAACATGACGCCCCTTCAGCGCAGCACGCTGCATACCTCCTGGCCAATGGGAAAATTAAACATGGAGCGCTGTTGTACAGAATGAACCGCACGTACCGTCCTCATCATGTTTGTTTTGTCCTGCAATCGACACCTTGGAACACAAGTTCGTAGTTTGTTGCAGAGTTGCTGATGCTTGGCAGCTTCTGCAGCAGTGCATTAGCCTCGTGATTTCAGGGTGTTTGACATCGTCTCGTTTTTCGTTTGATATGCTGCGTTTGCCTGTACTTAGTGGCATATGTCCAGAAAAACGCAGTAAAACCCTATGTTTGTTTGCTAATTATGTCGTCCACATCATTGGCTGCTGCTGATGATGCTGTGATTGACATTGAAATCTTTCGTCACTCTTTGTTAGTGAATGATTAAATTAAATTTGTACATTGTTGTTCCTATTTGTAAACACGTTTCTAAATAAATGTTTTATAAAAAAGGATAAGGACTAATATTTGAAAAACGTTCATTCGCTTACTAGTATATGGATAAAATATGACACAAATATTTTAATGACAGCTTCACCGTTCTTTATCCTATAGCGTCGATTTTCTTATACAAACGGAAATGTCACAAGTCAAGTGAGCCAAGACAAACGGAAAACAGATTTGTATTATGAAACCATTCTTGTGAAAGACAAGATTCGTTGAGTTAATTTTTTCGTTAAACCTTCAAAATCAATCAGTCAAAGTGACGAAACCAACAAAAACAAAACAAAAAGTAAATACAATTGTTTTTATTGGGAGGAAATTTTGTGTTGAAGCTGAAATTTAAATTATCAAAATGATTTTTTCAAATCATGTGAGCGATGATAGCAGTAGTGATGATGAAAGAACGGAAGATCTTGCTAAACAACGTCGTCTGCTTCGTATTATGTTCGATCCTTTGGATTCCGCTGTTTTTGGTTGCTGTCGATTTTGCTGGACTGGATGTGCATGGCCATGCGGCCACAACATCCCACAGCTAAGCTTAACAAAAGCAACAACAACAACAGCAGTATCTCCTGCTGCAACGCGAATATTAGCGCGGAGCAGCCGTTTCACACTAGCAACCAGCACAGTTATATATGTTTATATCATTTATATTTGCACAAAAACTCTTGATTACTTCATTCAGATGCTTTATGAAGAAAAATACTCACATTTTGGTTGGAACTGGTTCGAAAACGAACTGAAAAAACATAGGAACGAATGGGTTTGGCGCCTTTCCGTTGCAAATAGGTGACGGAAAACAGTTTGACAGATACGAGTTTCCGTTTGTGTTAAAAAATACAAATTCTTGGCATTGTATTTGTAAGATTGTCTTTCGTTGAGTTCCTTTTTTCCAACAGACAACACAAACGGATGTCATAATACAAATCTTCCGTTTTTGACAACTTGTCTTTACAATTTGTAACAGATAATCAGGACTTATATAGCCTTTCCTGCATGTAGTGGTGAGATCATCATCACTATTGTTCTACTTATTTTTAAAACACGACAACGACGAGCCATTGATTGAAAGCAAAAACTAAAAAACAAGATAATGAACATTGGGAAATTAATTTGAAAATGAGAAAAGGACTAAGCATTTTTCAAACAAAATAATTAAAACTATTACAAAAAACCCGATATTAATATCTTTACCCTGTATTGTTGCCCGTGTTTTGATTAAAACATCAGCATTGTAAGACGCTGCTAATTAAAAACAAGAACAAGGAACTCAGCGGAACGTAAAAATCGAACGGAAACAGCAAACTATTGCGTTTTATGTAACGGATATTAAAATTGCACCCTCGAGTACGGAGAAAAGGCGAGTGGAAGAAAAAAAAAACTATTCGTTAGAACAAATCGAAATGATTTATCTGTATCGGGGTGGAAAACGATGATAAGCACAGCTAAAAAAACAGGTACAGCAAATCGTGAAATAGATATCCGCCGCGCAATAACACGGTTCACTGTGCACACTGGTTGGCACATGGTCAATAGTTCACAGTTAACCGATGGCGGCACCGACCATCTACTGCAAACATTTTTCATAACGAATAATGCATCAAACAGGTCAACCTTAACGAGTGGGAAAGGAGCAGGGGAAGACACATTTTTATTTCGCCTTGCGATGCCGCTTGCCGTCTACACTGGCGGGTGAAAGTTCCTTGGCATGCTTGTGCATCATCCGGGTGCATCCAGGCAAATGGCCACCCGACCGGAGCGTAATCGGAAACTATCGAAATGGAACCGAGAAAGATGAGTGGATCGGCGTCGTTCTCCCTGCGGGGCCACACGGTTATGGGTGACGTTCATTTGCATTTGAAGTTTGGTGGAGGAGCGGTAGTAGTAGTAGCAGCAGTGTGTATAGCCGTAGGATTGGTGTAATTTATGGATGAACTTTGATTCCAATTTATTCGCTTCTGCTTCTTCACACCTTCGCACGTTGGTTCTGGAGAAAGGTTGGAGCTCGAAAGGTGCTCTTGAAGGTGTTGGCTGTGGCTTATTATGATGATGATCATACTCCGGTGGGTGTATGCATACACCAGACGTGGGTGTATGCATAATGCTACCACCAATCATAAATATCGGTCGTGTATAGTGTTACACTGGCACCTCGTTACACCCGGGGTAACCGATATGTGCCATAGGAAATCGTCCCCCAAACCAATCATTCCTCACGTGTACACTTGAGCTTTATCAGGAATGTGCCCATCGAGAGGGATGCTACAAATGTTTTGACCCGCGGGTAATAGGTACCTTTGGGGAATGCAGCAGCCACCACAGCAACTGCAGTCCTGCAGTCTGCTCAGTGCATAAAAGATTAAGGGTTCTAGTTACCTTACGTTACAAAAAAAAAGCAACAGTCGCAAGAATTTACATTCGCTAGACTCTTTCTTAGCTAGGGAGCACATTATGGAAACATTAAGGTCAAAGGAAATGGGGTTTGCTTCGCTGTCGCAAGGATAGTCGTCTGATTTTCTTACTTTGTAGATTGCTAGGTAGGTGATGTGTTTGCCACATGATACACGGGTAGTTGGTATGTGTTTTTTTCTAGTTTCGAAATTATATGTTGAAAGGCTCTTTTGGGCTTTTAAAACTATTTGGCTTAAAAGGCTAGAATATAACATTACAGGTAATTTGCCTAAAAGTATGCAATCTGCTATACAACTTAGGAAAAAAACGTAGATGGAAGCTCTATGGTGTTATTGTAACTGGCTATTTGGACTTGTTTGAAAACTTTTAAAAAAACTTAATGATTCTAGGCAAAGGTACCGAATACTTCCTCTGTATAACGTGCTAGACTTTTGTGATTCCTTTTTCATTGGAATTGTTAGCAAGAGAGGAATCTTACGACGGGTGTTATAGGCAGCCAGACGTTAGGAATCAATGGATTTAGAAATTTAATATGCAGACTAAAGTAAAACAATAAAATAAAATTTATACAAGTAGACACAAGTAGAAGCACGAAACAAGGGAGAATCAGATTTACTAGAAGAAGGCGGAAAAGTCGACTAAGAGTAGAAGCAGAAGAAGAAAGAGAAGCAGAAGAAGAAGTTTGGGAACTTGGAGAATTACTTCAAACAGTTTTGGAAGAAGAAAACACCGGCAAAAGTTTAAGAAAATAAAGTAGAAAAGTTTGTTTGATGTATGGCGCCTGCAAGTATGCAATCGCCTTTTATACATTTCTAAGGCGCGTCGGAATCTATTTTCAAGGCTTTCAGGCTATCATATTCCCACGAATTATAAACGGCAATTTTGGACCTTATACGAAGTAAATGATTGAGATCCTTAAACAGCTGAGCTATGCTTCCTAACTAAATTATCCTGCTGAGCCATGCCAAACCATCTCAGCCATGCACACGCAGCAGCCATCGTCCGCTTGCATAGTACAAAAAACATCTAATGAAGCTTAGCCCTTTGCCGGTGCACCTTTCGCTCGCATGTTTGTGCACCCCAGCATCATAAATTATCCAACTACTGTTGCCCCACAAATAACATCATCTTCCAGCTGTCCAGGAACGAAAGAAGTAGGGAAAAAGCCCCGTACCGTTCGCTTTCCACCAAATGGTTCGCTTTTTCAAATCAGTCTTCGTCGGTTCGGTCGCACCAAATAGCGCCAGTGCGCAGGAAAACTATCTTATCGTGGTGACACGAGTAAGAACTGATGCTACCAAACAGTAACATTTGAACTCATTCGTCCAATCTTCTTCTTCTTCGCTTTGGTAAAAGATTCCTCCTCGCGCGTGTGTGTGTTTGCGAGCAGATGCTGGAGGGTTGGAAATGATTTATGTGTGTTATTAGTTTTCATGACTTCATATTGAAGGTGTCCCCCGGTGTTGGAGGCATGTCGTTATGTCAGATGGGCATGGGACACATACACACATACGGTTGGGGGACTGCCGTGTGCAACCAGCGAGAAGGAAGAACAGGTTTGACAGTCGTTGGCGGAAGTCTCGTTCGTACGCCATTCCGCTGGAGCGTATGTTTGGTGCTAAGGGCGAAAGAAGCTAATGACGTTTTGAGGCGGTTTTTTGATGGTGCGAAAGTTTCCCTAACTGTCCTCGAGAGAATCCCGTAGGCCAGAGAGAGAGAGAGAGAGAGAGAGAGAGAGAGAGAGTTGGGGGAATATAAAATATTTAGTTTGTCAACTTTTCATTCGATTTTCGTAAAGTAACGCTTACGCAAGTACTCGTCGAGCGTTCCCGTGGATGGGAAGTGAAAAATAGAGAATCGCCAACCAGCAACGGATGAAGATTGCTTGCTTGAGTTTTGTTTGCCTTTCCAGTTAACCTTCCTTGGTACAATGACACAATTCGCCAACGCTCGATAACCTTTTTGTCAGCTGATGGGGTTTCCTGGGGTAGTGATCCTTCTCTTTTTTTCTGTTGTTCTGCTTCTAATAGTGACTATTGCAGGTGGAGGCGAGCTGGCCACTTTTTGACAGTTTCGGATGTCTATGGAAAGAAAAAAAAGCAACCGTAACAGTTCAGGGCTTACTTTCAGGGACGCTAAAAAGTTGAACAATTCGGTGCAATCAATCGCGCTGGCAGCTTTTACGGGGTAGCGGGTTATTCGAGTTCCAGCAGGGCCAAATAAAAAAAGGAAGGTGAACCCCAGTTTGGACTCTCGGCATCGGCAGGTTCCAATACTTCATCAGAGCCCGTTCTCCGCTGGGAGAGCAGCGTATAAATATTCATCACAGTGGGATATCGCAATGGGAAACTCGGCTTCGAATATAAATCGTTACGCCTGGATCGAACACTTATGCCTTCGGTGAGTCAATCAATCAGAGGGTGCTCCAAGGGTGCTGGACGTTCGTGGTATGTTTTCGTCGGGGTTTTGCCATGGGGGCCAACCTTTATGCAAATAATGTCCGCCAGCGTCTAACTTACCGTTCGATCGATTGCAAGGGCCGATGAATTATTGAACTTTTGTGTGTGCGTTCTTCATACCAGATTGTTTTGGTTTGGATTGTCGAGGATTGGATGGGTTGTGTTTTTTTTTATAGTTTAGGTTTTGAATGGTAAGGTGAGGATTTTTGGCAGTTAAGAGATGAGGAAAGGAATTGCGAAGAGGTAATGATATTGAGAGGTAACAGAAAATTAACCTGTCCTTCAATAGAGATTTAATCAAAAGAAGATGGATAAGAATTGATTTCTTTTGTTTAATTTGCGAGGGCAAAGCAATGGAATGAAAAAAATTTTTATTCAAAAATGAAGAATTAATGAAGAACAACAACATATTGTGCAAGCATCAAACACAGGCGATCAAAGTAGCCCAATTAGATATTCAAGTAGTGTTGATTGCAGAGCTTAAGGCGAATTAAGAATTCCAGCTAGCAATCCGCAGTGCAGCTCAATGATCAATGATGGGATTGATTTGTTATTCAATAGTGATGCCCTGTTGGTATTGCTATCGAAGACTTTTATTCAACTGAATAACTTATTTATAATATTCAATTATATAGACTTGACTTCACTGAAAGAAAAAATAAAAATGTACCCGCATTCTTGGGCTAAATTGAAATAAATTTTAATAATCTAAGCTTCATGAAAGCAAAAACCAATCTTTTTCCTACAAATGATAGTTTTAGGCTCTTCTGTACTGTAGCCCAGCGATTAGTGTATCGAAAGAACATAGCTGTATTGTGGATTGCATAACTTGAGGCGTATTCGCCTTCCTGTCTCTTTAAGCATGCAGTGTGATGAGCAAACCGGCTTTCTTGGTGCATGAACCGAGTTAAAATACTAAAATAAAATTTAAAATCCACGATTATAATGGCATGACAGCATCAAACAATAATTTATTACACATTTGCTTTTATCAACGCATGGCACAAAAACCTTTTTTCTCGCATAAATTTTTAAGCATAACATTTACACCCCACCCCGCAGCACAGCTCCATTTGCTTACGTATTTCGTGGAAGAAAAAATGCCATACATAAAATTTTTAAAACAAAATGAAGCGATTTTATCTTGTTGCATCGGAGCGAAAAAGCCAATCACTATCAATCAATCACCCGGGGTTCGTCCAATACTGTCACACATACGCGTGTGTACGGGGCGGGATACTAGTGGTGCTCAAAGTGTAGCAAAAATCCATTTGTTTGCGTAACTTTATACTCACATTTTGTTGTGTTTTCGCAAAAACAGGGAAACCCGAGCGAAAAGGACACAGTAATTGAACACTCTGGTAGCCTTTGCTGGCGTATGAAGCGAGATAAAAAGTGCGTTATTAGCAACGTATAGCTGCTGGTGTGGAGCGAAGAGCTGACAGGGGAATGTAAGAGAGGGGTTATTTTTTCCTCCAATTTTAATGATAAGATGGATTGCTGTATTTTGTTTCACCTACTGTCCATATTTGGTGACCCCTCACAACCCCCAATCGAGGGGAGAATGCAATTTTTGTGTTATTGCATTTCGGCTAGTAATGAATAAAATAATTTGACCTGTCCCTGATTGTACGGGAACGAGAAGGGCGAACCTTATCGAGTGGGAGATTGAATTTTTCGATACGTTGGTGAAGTGTGTGAAGGAAGAAAGCGAAGTGACATCTCTTTTCATGGAAATGTACTGCAAATAATGAAGAATAATCATTGCATATGTGAGAGCGAGTTGAGAGGCAGCTTGATACAAAAATGATTGGAAACATGTATCGTTGGTCCAGGCGCAGGATTTTAGGAGGAAGAACAATAATTTTGCCTTTTTGTGGCCCTTTTTGTCGAAGAAAAAGACATATAGTTGAATATCCGTTTTAAGATGAAAAAAAAAAAGCAGCGATGATTCGATAAGGATGGTGAGATAGTTAAGAGATGCTTTGAGATTATAATCTTAGTATCATCTGTCCTATCTACAAGAAGGGAGATAGGCTAGAGTGCAGCAATTACAGGGGTATTACGGTGTTGAATACCGCCTACAAGATTTTCTCCCTAATACTACTAAGATCGACTTGTCCCAATCGTTGAAGAGAAAGTTGGAAACTATCAGAGAGGATTCCGAAATGGAGAATCAACCACTGACCAGATCTTCATGATGCGGCAAATCTTAGAGAAGATTGCGGAACAGCAGCTCCATTCCTACCATATCTTCATTGATTTTAAAGCCGCATATGACAGCATAGCCAGGGTAAAACTGTAGGACGCAATAAGCTCTTACCTTACCTCTAATACTTACTAGGCTTGCAAGAATGACAATGGCCAACATCACATGCCAGGTGAATGTGGATAAAAAACTCTATATAGTTCATCTCTTGAGTGGACCATCTTCTATGAGTCAATCTTGATTCTGGCATATGCCTATCGTTGACATAGACACCATTGCTTTGAGGCTCTCCCGTGTAGCAGAAGCTTACCAAAGGATCGAGCGAGTGGCACCAACGCTCGAGTGGAAGATTTACGAGGTGAAAGTCAAAATGATGGTGGCACCACCAGCGGCACTGCTAGCAAACTTCTCCACTCAAAATACCTGTCGCGACGGACGAAGCGTGGACTGTAAAGAACATTTATAGTCCCAATACTCACTCTCTGGTGTAGACCCAATGCACTCTGGTATAGACTGACGAACAGTCGTGGGGCAGGATAATCAGAGACCCCCAGCGGAATGGCAGTAGAGGCCCCCCTATTTGTGATGTTAGTGGGAAACACCAGGATTTCCCTAGCCGACGAGGCCTTCCTAACCCACGAGGTTCCTGTCGGCCACGCCTTCCGCTCCTAGGTTGATCCAACACTAGTGACGTTGGTAGGACAATGAAGGAGCCGCTATAATTATGAGCTCTACGAGCTGTATGACGATGATCTCACCATCGTGAAGCGAATTAGACTCGTCAGGCTTCGGTGGGTTGGTCATGCCATGAGAATGACACCGAACGTCCCAGCCTTTTAGGCCGCAACTAGGGACAGAGAGGGCGTGAAATGCCCAAAATGATATAGAGTGATGGCGTTGATGCGTCCGCCAGAACGGCCGGGATAATGGATTATGACAACAGGCCAAAAACGCTAAGCGGTTTTTAGTGTCCGATAAGTAAGTAAGTAAGAAAGTAGTCGTTGAAGAATATTAGGGCCTTCTTATTGGGCTTTTCTATTGCAGATTGAACTATTTGACTGAAATAATACTTTCTGATTCATGTATCCAGCATTTTCAATGGATTTCTTTAAAATTTAATTTAATCAATGAAGGTGTTATGAAACGATCCTTATTTTACTTAATGAATGTTAATATTACCAAAAAGCTTAAGTAGGAAATCTCCTTGAGATGTTTTCCTTATCTATAAGAAGAGAGATTTGCTATTTAACAATCATTTTTAATTCACTGACGCAGATGAACTTCGCAATGATCTAGTACCACCGGCACGTTCTATCTCGCTGCCATTACGAGTAAAAGGCTCATCATCACAAAGGTATCTCGATCCGATTCACTCTCCTCTGCAAACTGCGTTGTTCTCGAACGCGAAAAGAAAAGATAACACCCACCGAATAGAGATAAACAGTGAAGAAGCACACACACCTAACCTACAATTCCCGGCAAATATTTTCCCAGCAATCAATGTTCCGCTACGGATTCGCTTAACCTCCCTTGTGGAACGGTTTCAGCGCATCCGTCGTAGATCGAGGTGGTTTTTTTTTGCGACTAGCGTCTATTTACACCTAATTTTGTGGATTCCTACGAACTGTGAACTGTGTGCACCGGGAAGATGTGATTAGAGAGAGAGAGAGTGAGAGAGAGCGAGCAAAAAATAGGTAAAATAAACGAAAGGAAAATAAACAGTCTCGAAGCACCCGAAGGTAGCCAATCCTTAAGTGTCCGTTGGTGAGCTGGGATGTAGCATTATCCTGCCTCGACCCAGGTGCTAGTGATGCTGGTGCCTGTGTGTGCGATTGTGGGGCCATTTCGACATTTTCATTCAGCATTCGGGCGAATGGGCGAGCGATTCTCGCGGGGGTTGATGATTGAATTTGCATAGATTTTCAGGCTAATTTAATGGAAGCTATGCTCTCGAGGAAAGATCGCACGAAGAAGAAGGTTCCGTTCCGTGCCAACGCTACCGCTGTTGCTTCTTGAGCGATTCTGGCTTACTGAGTGGAAGAAAAAAAGAAAAAGAAAACGCAGGAGATCCAGGTAAAAGCACAAGCCCGGGTTTGCTGACTTGCTGGTCGCGGTTTTGCTTTCCTCTTTGTGTACGTGCAAAAGGTGCGAGAGGTTTGCTAGCATTTGGGCAAAAGCTGTGCTGGGAGACCGGGCTGGATAATGATGCTATTAAGCAAACATTCAAGTCGATCGACTTTTATCCCTTTGAAAGTAAAGAAGAAACCCAAAAAAGCTTGCTTAGGTACACGAACCATCCTCATCAGGCATTCTCTCATCTATCATTTGCATAAAATATCCTTCACACTTCACACCAACAGCAACACTTCAGCTCAGCGCCGGATTCAATCCTCCGAGTAAAGGTGAAAGTGGTGCGTTCAAACGCAGAAAAGGATCCGGAAGGAAGGTTCCTTCCTTTTTCCTGAGAGCTTTCATTACCTTGCCCAGGTCTTCATGTCCTAACGCGCGTTCGTGCGATACAAAGCGTGGACCGAAAAAGTGGACACAAAAATCCATTCCGTGTTTACTCGTCGGATGAAGCACGAAGCACGGTGCGGGTCGATATCGATTCGCGACGTGTTTGGAAAGTGATCACCCTCGAGAAAGGATACGCTTCCACCTTCTGGGTCTTCGGATGGGACGACAAGAAGCAAAGCATCCATTTCTTTGACAGGCGGGGAAGGTTTTGTCGTGGTTTGGAAAGGAATCGACGAAAGCTAAAGTGTTTGGTTAGCATGCGGCCATGCCAATGCAAGCATATCTTACCGAAGAGACATTGACCGGCAGACATGCTGGAGAAGACAACTCTGGCACCCCACCGAAAGGAACAGAAACGGGTGCAATCTAACTTTTCGATTGTATCACACTTGAGACTGGAGCCGGTGAATAGTTTCGCTTGCCATGGTCCTTCTCTTTACCGGAACGAAACTACAAAACGGGGCTTTCGATTTTCTCCGAGTGCAATCCCGCCTTCTACATGGCTTCGACCTGTTTGCATTGGGACAGCGCAAGCCAGAAACAGAAAAACGATCGCGAATCGATTTGATGGGGCTGCTGCTGCTTGTCCTCCCCAAAAGACAAGTGTCTTCGTTCAGTGTCTCTCGACGGAGTTATTCTCGAGGACCGCTTGTGTCTGATGCAGTTTCCTTCTTCTTGCGAGTCCGAACAGGTGCACCGAATGACTTTCGTGTTTCGTTTTCGGAACCGCAGTAGACAAACGGTAAGATGATTGAGTTGGTATTATTGATGAAAGCCATACCTTACTGCTGCTTGTCGGGATGGGAGCGCTGGAGATGGCGGGCTCGTGCTATCGTTTGATGATGATGACTGCACCAAAGCCAAACGGTAGCAATCGTTTTGTGATCAGATTTATTTATCCTATTGGGTTGGCACTGTTTGACGAAATGGATCGCAGTTTTATTTATTGCGTTTGCCGAAAGCAATGTCCACTGTGCTGCACTTTCAATCAGACTAGAGTCATTGGAGTTTATTAAACAGAATCAAAATAGTCAGAATATTGATCAGTTGTCTTATAAGACATGGTTGTTTCGATTCCTAACGAATGTTATCTATTTTTGTTTGTTTTGATTATGACGATTACATTTGCCAAAATTTACAAGGCATATCCTCCCTGTTATTTGTCTTATTCTGGGCATGCTCGGTTGTGTGGTTTCGAGGTGATAATCCTGATCTATGGTAGTTGTTGTATATATGTTGTTATCCTTTTCCGGTTCTACAGCTGTTCCTATTGACATGATGATAGACTTCTCCCTTCCGTGTAGCGGATCTGGGCTGTTAAAAAAAAAACAGCCAAAAAAACAGAAACAGTGTTCCTCAAGCTGCCAGTGGCGATAGCCCAAGCTCGACGAGGCCAGCAGCGAACTCAGAAACTATCGTCGAGTTTCAACCCGTAATAGCAGGGTCCCTCCTTATCACGACACTGAACTCGCCGACCACCTCGGAACCCAACTCCAGCAAGGCCGAACTCGCCCCATCAAGGCTAGACAGAGAGCCTTGACAGAGGCTAGAAGAACACTGTTACAGAAAAGTCTGCCTCCCTTTTCACGACAGAGTGCCGTGCCTTCTCCTGCCGATGCTCACCAAGGAGGATCTTGCGGATTCAAACTCCACGCAGAGCCACAGAAGATGATGCAATTTCTGCATCCACATCGCATCCGCAGCCACACACGTTCTTCTAGATCATTAACGATTGCACTTTGATACACTTTGATCTTTACCTTTAGACCGAGAAGCGATATCATTGACGTTTGATCGATAAAAAAATCTAGTAAGCTTTTATATGACCGTCATGACTTCTTCTTTCTTGGCCTAATGACCTCTAGTTACCGCATAGTTTAATAGTTTTAACTCACTATGGGGCAAAGGCCCAGTTGAGATTTGAATCCCGATCTTGCCGTGTGAAGACCGGCGCCTCTGTCGCATCTACTACCGGGCCGCATCATTTCTGTTGTTTTGACTTAAGTAATCGTTATACCAAGAAGAAGATTCTTTGAATAAATAGCAAGATTAGTTGGTTTATGTATTATTTTCATTAGATTTATTAAAACTTAATCATCAGTACTCTGAGTAGACGCCCACAGTTTCTGATACTTCTGTATACAACATATTCTTTTCTAGAACAGTATTTTTTCAATTAATTTTGGTCGATTTTAAATCGTTTTGAAAGTTTTTAAGGAATACTTATCAATAAAGATAGTATTCAAGTCTGTATCACTCTCTTTTTTTGGCCTAACGACTTAGGGGACTCTCTTAGGTCATGCCTGCCATTTCTCGCTTCCTAGACTTAATGATACCTCGTAGTAGGATAGTCAGTCCCAACTACTGGGGAACGTTCCGGATGGGATTTGAGCTCCGGTCCTGCTACGTGAAAACCTGCTGTTATCGCCATCTACCTTAAGGACGTCACAGCTTCAAGTACTTAGGTTACTTTCCAGGGAACTATTTTGATACCAATTTCTAGTTGATACTTCAATCCACATGACTAGAATGACAGCTTTGGTGAAATTTATAAGTCAGGCTGATAAAAGTGTAATAGACAATTAGAATACAGACGTTTGCTTAACTTGGGTTACTTACTATTGGCCACAGAATATTCTCAAGGTTTAACGATCAATTGCTTTAGCCTCGTTTTCACATCTGAAGATATGTGAAATATTTTCTTAATTTTTTTATGGAGTTAAGTTTAGTTGAATTTAATAAATGAAGGTAGTTCAAAAAAGTACTTCATTAACAATTTTGCATGAAATTCCCAACTATCATCTGTCACCAATTAGCTGCCATTTTATTAAAGCTCTCGGCACTGTTTCACCTTCCCGGAAGCTTCACCTGCTCGTTTCACGTAAATTTTCGTCGACTATTATCCACCCATCCCCGGGAGGGAACTCTCTCAACCGCAGCACAAATGCAACCTGACGGGTGCTGAAAGACAACACCTGACATCCAATTCCAAAAACGAAATTCCAAGGAACAGTGCAAAGCAGCTGTGGAAGAAAGTGTGTCCCCTTGCAAGAACGGTGTCTGTCGACTTCTAAGCAAAGACATTTCAAGACACAAGAGCGCTGGGCAATCCTCAGAAAATACACAAAATTAAGCCCACTCTTCATCAGGTTCTTAGGACGCTCTCGTGTGCTGCCCGGCTGGTAAACTCTTCAGACAGGGTAAGCTAAAGTGAAAAGAAGAAAAAAGAAACAAGCCCCCAGTTGCACATTGACACAAAAATTGTACACCTTCACACGTAGCAAATGGGGGAAAAACAGCAAGAAAGCGAGCAAACCCAGCCTTTGGGTCGCGACAATGAAGTTGCCATATTTTCATAAATCACTTTTCCCATTTTTGCCCACTTCCGGAGCAGCCCGTCCTACCGTAACGGGAGCGTTACGTAGCGTTACTACAACGAGTGCAATTGCGATGAAGCATAAATGCGACCATGCGTTGTCGCCTGCGGGATTACGGCATGTTAAACGCGCTTTATGGTTCCTGGTCCTTGTTTTTGTTTGTATGTGTGTGTGTGTAAGTAAACGCGTAAACTTTCGTTTAAAAAGCTTCTTTTCCCTGTTTTTCTTCTTTCAAAAATAGTCACCCTCGTAGCACGGATCACTTTCACCACTGCAGCCGGAAGAGATGCCGGGAGGAAAATGCTAGTGGAAAACGGGCTAAGTTTTCAATGCTCCAACCCACCTTACAGACAGGAACAACTTCTGTCACACATTTCTTTGTCAGTCAGTGTGTATGTGTGTGTGTTTGGAAAATTTTCTGCAACGAACGCGGAAAGTATGCAATGTTCTTCCGGAAGCCTAAAAATAAATTCGACGAACAAGCACCATAAGTCCTTGCCGGTTCCCCAGTTTTTCTTCTTTTATTGCAAGCCAAAACTTTTCCTACCATCCTCGCACCCCTAGTCTCTGTGTATGTGTGTCTCTAGCGGAGGATGCGAGTGGTCATGGTGTCTTTTTTGCTGGCTGCCCTGCACGGTATTACTTATTTATTTTAATGCGACACTTGAGAATCATTATAAATCGGATTTAATTTACTCGTGCCATATTTCGTGACACCGTGCCCGATTATGTTCGCTGTTGCGTTTGTCTGCCATTGTGTGTGCCATGCTATACTAAACAAAAAAAAAAAGGTAAATAGAGAAGATCGGAGGGCTCTGGATACTCGGGAACACCTTGAATATTTTTTTTTCGTTTAATGAAAGTTTTCGCAGGAATGTTTTAATTTTGTATGACAAATAGCTCGCCAATGTAATGAGATAAAAAGAGGAACAGGACATAATTTAACTGAAAAATGGGTAACAAAAAAAAGGAAAACTTTTTTTTTAAATAGGGGATGAAAACATTATGAAATCAAAATAAAGCTTAATTTGATAATTTAAAGCTCAACTAAAGCTTTGCAAAAATCTTTTCCCAAAACCACGATAGCCAGCCATTGGTGGAACAAAGCATGGAACCAGAACAAGCTTAAATAATTAATTTTCATGAATTTATGAAGGTACGGCTAAAAGTTTCCACCGAATGTCTTTTTCCATTCAGCTAAAGCGTCTCCTTGCACAGGTCTCCATATTTGCCTTACGAATAGGTGCGGAAAACGAGATCAACGGCATTCGGTAGAATGGCGGTAAATGTGTGGGAGGGGTGGGTGGCTTTTCCACCTACGTATACGCCATTGTGTTTGCATAGCAACGCATCGGTTGATTTGAAACCACGATATGATCATAATCCCATATTTGCATGAGCCATACATATAAATTCCTCGTTTCGTTCGCGGAGCAGAGCAGCGCCTGAATGGCTGCAATTTCATGTACATTGGTGTGACTGCTACATCTAATCGTAGCCCATTTTCCAGCCCAGCAAAAATAAAAGAGCTCCAACAGCTGGGCTTGGTTACATTTTAAGGTTAGGACAGCGGTGGAAATACTCTCACACACGTGGCGATGCTCGTGCGCGCCTTTTGCCATTCTCATCCTTGTGCAGAGGTGCATATGTAAATCAACCAATTATGAAATCAAACTGCAGCTGCCGTGTTGGAGCATTTTGTTTGAACGATCTGATCCGCCAGCTAGACACGTTAATGTTAATTTAGAGCGGCCCGGGTGGGAATGGTTCCCCGTGCGCAAGGGTTTATATAAATATTTTAACGCATGCATTCGTGGGTTTCGGTAAATTTTTTGGTATGAAACTAAAGCAAGGTGCATCTTTTGGACCTGGACATGATTAGAACAGTGATTTCTAACAGTGATTCTAAAATTATAGTATATATTGTTAAGAATATTGACCGATATCCTAAGCTCGATAAGCATGAAAAAGTGAGCTTATGAAATAAATTAGCTATATCGTACATTTCCACTCAACTGCACACCACAAAGTGTGACAGCACTTTTTGCCAACAAATTTAGCATAATTTATCAAACGTCAAACAGCGTTCACTAATTGAGCGTGCATGATGCATCGTTGCTCGTTGCATCATAGTTTCTAAGTGCAGTTGGCTGAGCTTGCAGCAGAAACAATCTCTGCTAGAATTCTACTGTTCTCACTCAAACTCACTCACACACACATCCCCCCAATTGCTTATCATTGTCTTCTGTGTTGATTGCACGGCGCAAGTAACCAGGCGGAGTAAGTTCTCCGCCGTGAGTAGCATGACATTCGAGCCCGCGCGACGAACGCGTGATGAAGCATTGTTGGTGGTTTTTCAATTATTTTTATTTACTCTTTATGCCAATTCCATTTGTTCTAGTGCTTGCTAGTCACCACCATCACCACCACCAGGGACTGTCGGAATGGTTCCAGCTGAATGCATCGCATTTGCATCGGATGACGAATGTACGCTAACGTTGACGAATTGTCGGTTTTTTAAGGGGGGGATCTTGATGGATCCGTAAAAAGCGACGCGGTTAAGGTTTTCTTGAGAGCAACCGCATGATCTCTCGATGCACAGTGGGTTTGAGCGGTTGAGTGAAGATTCGTTTTTGGGTCGATTATATTTTTTTATTGTGCTGTTTAAAAAAAATAAAATGATTTTTTATTCAGTGTTGAAAAAATTGATTGATTGAAAAAAATACTGGGTCTAACACTTTAAAAAACATAGGAAAAAATAATAATCATGGATTAACAAAGTGAGAGTGTGCAGAATTTATTGACATAGTTTAAAAATTGAAAGTAATAAATTTCATAATTCTTACTGAAAAGTTTTAGAAGTTCAGTTAAAAAAGATTATTTTACCCTTTGCAATCATTTAATTAATAAAAGAAAAGATGTCAGAAAGATAGAAAATAACAAAAAAAGTTAATAGGTCCATTTTGTTAGAGGATTGCATACATTGAGGCGTGTTTGACTGATAGTTGAGAATATTAGCGTACATTCAAGCTTTTATAAATTCTTAATTTTTAAAATGTTTTATCTTTAGGACTATTTTTTAGTGTAGTTCTATACACGAAACAAATCAATTGACGTGTTCGTACCATATCTTAAATTTTTTATTTGTAGTAGGTATAGAAAATCTTAAAAAAAAAATTAAAAAGGATTGAACTGTAATAGCGGTCCGGTGGCAGAGGTGACAGCGGCGACGGTCTTCATACGGCAGGGCCGGGGTTCAAATCCCATCCAGACCGCCTTCCCGTACGCAGGGCTGACTACTTTACTACGGGTAAAATTAAGTCTCAGAAAGCCAGAAATGGCAGGCCGAGACCTCTCGAGGTGGTAGTGCCAAGGAAGAAGAAGAAGAACTGTAATAGGGGATAAGTCAAATGGATAGATTTGCAATCCTAATATGTATATAAAGGAGAACATAAACTTTATTACAAACCTAAATAAATAAACAAAACAAGTCTGTGTGACGGATTTGTTTTGCTTGGGATGCTTGGATTTGCATACATTGAGGGGATTGGAAATTTGTTATAATGTTTGCATATTATCAGGCGTTCAAAACTAAAATTCAGAGAACAAAAGATTGAAAAACATAACGATTATTATTCATGCAGCATTTTAGACCATGCTTAGAGATTTTTGATATTTTTCAGATATATCATAAAAAAAACTTTAAATGGAGGATGCTTTAAAGTTTAGTTTTTCGACGAAGTTTGCAAACCTTTAGATGTGTTTATTTTTCCCCAATAAAATTGGCTTACTACGATTTAAAAATTGAAGGATGAGAAATCAGCATTTATTATTTATATATGAGTATGATTATTGTTTTGTAATACATAAAAGTGTCATATTTCTTTTTTTTCCCATCGTGACAGTGTGCTTAAAAGGATTTGTTTCACCTGACACCGAACGAACCTCCAGCTTAGTTTGAAGCTCAGCATCATCCTCGTTTCACCTCCAGCACTTTTTTCTCCCAGCTTCCCACCCACCCAGCACGTCAGGAACAATTAGTTAAAGTCACTCTGTTGCCATCTGACGTTTATCTTTTCCACACGACAAAGCACTGATTGCGCGGCTAGTGTTTTGCGTGTCTAGTTTGTGATGAGCTGGCGGAGTGTTTTTTTTTTACCCCGCCCCCTGTGGCATGCAAGCAACCACGCTGTCTTTCCAACCCAAACACTGTGACCGTGGCGAGGTTACTAAGTGAATCAAATGTTTCATTAACAATTGTTCTCTTCCAAAGCCCGGGGTGGTTTGAATGTGTGAGGAGTCCGGAGGCAGTTGGACTGTTGGAGATGCTGATTTTGCTTTTCCATTTTGTTTCTCTGGCACATTTTTTTTGGTTTTAGCAGTTGATTAGTTGGCACAGTTGCGTCATCAACGAATCAACAAATTGCATTTAGCTTAAGCTGCCACCGGTTTTTTCTCACCGGCAGTGGGATAAAAGGAAACGAACGAACAAAACCACCGGTCCCGGGCTTTGGGGGTTGCAAAACGGTGTCAGAAGGTATTAAGGTCGGTCGGTTTAAGGGCAGAGATGCAGTCAGCGGTCGTTATGCATTTTTGGTTGTGTCGTAAATAATCCCGACCGAGAAAGCTCTCCTGCGGCATTGCCGTGGAATGTACATCGATTGTGCTAGCTTCACACGGTTTTAATGCACCATCGATTGTGTTTACTCCCGTGCGCAAGGAAAGGAAACCCGGTAATAGAATGATATTAACAACAACAATACCCTCCATTTACATCATAAATCGGTAAAGTTATGCGTGGCTGACAGAACGCTCCTACCACCCCAGTCCCTGTCCGATAGCTATTCAAACCCCCCCAGCTCGCGCTCAATTAATCCAATTGTCACCTTTTGTGGTCGTTAATTAATTGCTCCCGAACGGGAGACCTCGAAACACGTTTAAGGGCAACCGGCAATAATGTTGCCGTTGATGGCGATGATGATGATGATGATGTGGTAACATTCGGTATGAAGTATAAATCGCTCGACCTCGTAGAATCCACCCTCGGCGAGACAATAGCCCCCACCAAAAAAAAAAGGTAAACAAAGAATGAAAGTGGACGGAGAAAATTGAACTTATTTGCCGGGCTGATTGTTTGAACCGAAATTCCTTGCCCGTACGGGAAGCGGACCACCGCTTTACTCGAGCATGATTTTGTCGTAAATCATACTTTAACAATCTTATTTATGGGCTCGTGAAAGCTTTTATGACTCCCTTTCGCTTACCAAACCCGGTGCAAAGTAAATGGTTTTGTGAGGGTGATGTAGGGTGCGCTTTTCGGTCCAAGGGTGTCAGGTGAGCGTTTTGCTTCCTACAGGGTTTACAAGTACCCATTTGCTAGTTACATATGCTAGTAGTATAAGCTAGTAGTTATATGACATTGATTGTTTTTTTTTTAATAAGGAAACAACACAACTTCTTGGTATAAGCTGGAAGGAAAACGGATTTAACGCTGAATGCAAATTAAATGTAATAAAAAAATCCAAAGCTTAAACATCTCCTCCAAGAGACTCCTCTATAATTAAAAATATGAAAATTGTAGACGCATTATATTTAGGCACCTTGGTTAGCTTCGTCACCTCAACTCTATGAACCTGGCATCCGGCTGTCAGGTCATATATCATAGTTACCTGTAAAATGTAATTTAACTAAGATAGAGAAGCAAGAATATCCTTGGCTCCGTTCATCCTGACTAATTGAAGTAAACTATCACTGTTTACAAAATAAAAAATATAATAATAAAAAAACAAAAACGTAGAGTAAAAAATTTTGCTAAAAAACATTTAAGTGTTTAGTAAAGGAGAAAAACATTAAAATAATTATAATACTGTGCTTAAGAAAGTTAAAGAAAATATCCGTGTGATTTAACGCGAAAAAGCACCTTGAAACATAAATAAGGAAAAATAAAATAATCTTTCTAATCAATGAATATAATCAAAGAAATAAATAAATCAATAAATTTTTGAAAACCCTGTTGTTTTTTTATATGTAAGTTTTAATAAACCCTTTTCTATAAAAGTCTAGAGACTAGTAGTTTGCAAGCAAAGATTTAAAAAAAATCGTAGAGTTTAACCTTGACAATGGTTGTTCAGACGGCGTCACTGAAACCGACCTCAGCGATGGAGGTGCCTGGTGTTTTGTACACTCCAAATGATATTATTCTCCGCCAGGACTTTTGCTTCTTTTTCGATGCCACTATCATTCAGTTTTAGTGGCACTTTAGTGCCCATCGTATACGGGTGCGCGTGTGTGTCATTTTCACATCACTATTACTTAATTACCTGACGCAATCAGTTTATTAGCGCGTGATAGGCCTTACGCGTGGAGTGCGTGCGTGTGTGTGTGCGAGTGTCGGATAATTGGATTTTTAAAATATATGACACCAAGGGCAATGCTGACCGATCGATTCGGTATTATTGGCGTGGTGCTGAAGAGGAGGCAACAAGGCAGGTTGACCCGGAACTGCCGGTAGATAGGCATTTCTAATTTTCCACCATGGTGAACAATTTCATATGGAAAGCAAACGGATGCGTTCGTAATTTAAATAGATCGTTATTATAAACGTGTGGTTGGGACGAGTGTTGTAAAGCTATTAAATAAATGTGGTGCAATACATTAGAGACATGTTAGAGTTTAATTACAAATTAGTTTTTACTCGCGATGGACAAGAGCGTAGCAGAGTGTCTGGTGGTGCATACATTTAGGCGCCAAGCAAAATATATGAATATTGGTTGATAATGTGTTGATTTTGAGCGCTTGAATTCATTAGCACAAATAGCAAAATGTTATTATTTTTGTGACAACTAATTGGTACAATATACAGTAGGTATTTCCAGTTAATTTCTTGTGCAGCCACTATAACTTTCTGATCAAACATGGCATGAAAATGTCCAATTACAACTTTATCCATCTTTTGTGTGGACGCTGTCCTTTTCTTCGGTCGTCGGCTAAACTCATATACGTACAGTGGGTACCCACACATGCACACACACACACACATGGGCTAATTGGCGTCGGTTGCTAAACGTGTTTCGTGAAAGTTGTGCCAAAGTTTCCACACGAATCTCTGGCCGGTGCAACAGGTTGAAGTAGCCCCGTGGGGATGGCAAACTACTTGGTCTTGGATTGTTTAACATCATTCGTGAAAAAAGGGAGAAAAGAAGGCAAAAACACACACACACACACTGCTGAGAACAGTGGCCAAGCTTGGAAAGACGCTCGATGAGCATTCCACGGTGTTTGGTGCGATGATGCTACTTTGAACGCGAAAATAGCTTATCAGTGGACACGTACTCGTTAGTTGGTTCGATGTTGGTGGTGGTGGTCAGCCGCGCAATTACGTGTTGTAATGAAGAGGCCTCTCGCTTACAGTGTGTCCGTTTACGCGAGTCATAAAAAAGGCTCTCCAACAAAAGGTGTGAGCTTTGATTTGATGTGACCCGAAACTCGTCCTAATTAAGGACATGAGCCGTGGTTTGGCGCGGCGTTCGTTCGTAAGCTGTGTTTCATTTCAGGATGTGTCATATTTCGTATGACATTTATCATAGCGCCATGGTCCAGCATAACGTGTCCGCCCGTTGGAGGTGGCTGTCTTTCTGCAGCAAGTGAGTGGAATTAGGAGTTGCCGAGTGATAAAAGCAGTGGGCCTTACGCCCGTTTTAGCAGGCTGTTGACGGTCGTGTAACATGTCTCATTTTTCATTACTTCTAGTAAGTCGTTATATTCTCGTTTGCTGTGTGCTGTGATGCGTTCAGTTGTCATACGGCTTGTGCCTGCTTGCTAAACGCTTTGGTGAGAGGGAGGTTGGATGAGGGTTTGGGAAGGTGCTAGTGGAAGGCGGCGGTAATGAGACATAAATGTGCACCTCAAAATGATGTGAACAGGCGGTTTTTATGAGTGCAGAAAGATGTGACAACATGGGCACGCTTGTTCATTGTAATATACAGGCATGAAGGGATGATACGTGAAGGAAAGAAAATGAAAGAGGAATGAATTAGAGTGCTCATCATTTTATTATGCATGTTTTTAATAAATGTAACTTGATTACGAAATTCATTTAAATTGATGAATTTACGCAAGAACAATACCTTTTCTATCTCTATTTTGGTTTTGTAAGGGTTGGTATGTTTGTAACTAAATCACCAATTGATGACTTCAATCCATTTTTTGCGACTTCTCCTTTATTATATTTGGCTGTACAACGTTAAGAAGTCTTGGCCTGTCATTTCTGGCCAGTCTTACGTGAGGCGGTTGGGTCTGGATGGGATTTGAATCCTGGTTCTACCCGTGTACAGACCGGCGTCGTCATTTCCTCGGCCACTTTACCACCTCACGTTTCGAAAATTGAATGTGTTAAAAACTGCCATTACAGCTGTTAATTTTGGCAGATGCTGACACGTTAAAAATTGCCTGGTTTAAGCTTATAATTGGTCAAAATTCAGTTTCAAAATATTATTTGATGATTTTGGAGGTGGCCAGAATTTTTAAACATAGCCGATGCTAAGGCCTAGACTCTTCTAAAGTCACCTCGGGTAGCTGAAGCATATTCATGTGGCGACGGAGAAAACCATAGCCCATATTAGCTCCAAGAGTATCAACAGGTGCACTATTGTAGAAACTATCAGGATGATCAGGGAGCTCACTTGTAATAGTAAAGAATTCGTATCGAAAGAAGTAAGCCAATGCAGGAGCTGAGCTGGACCACAGCTAGGAGAACCGAGCCGATAACAGAGATGCTGGCTTTATATTTTCGCACTGGTAAGGACCTCTGTGGAAAAGTATGACCCGATGAAAAACAGTCATCATGACACCGTTTGAACGCTGGAAGAGTCATATTAGTTCTAGCCAAGATGTCTCCCCGCGGTTACGTAGCGAGCTGTCCATGGTAAAAACTGTCTTTAACATTATTTTTCCCATGGCTAACCTTGGCCATAGCCATTCTTTCGTAACCTTATGGAAATTTTGTGGAGTCTACGTGTTCGCTTGTTCGAGGAGTGTAAATAGGTTCGTTTATCGCTCCTTTATACAAGATGCCAATTATATCTTCCTACCTGTACTAAAGTGTGAAAAAATCGCTGCGAGTTCTCGAAGAGTTTAGATCTGTGGTATAGTTCGAGATGTGTGAGTGCAATGCAAGAAGATTTTCACACCAGGCATAAAAAGAGTTAATTTGATTTTGCATAAATTTAGGCGTTACATCTGTAAGGTTCGTCTAGCAGCAGCTATTGCCATTATTTAATTTTATAAGGAAAAACGGTTCAATAGTTTCTACTTGGCATAATGATTTACTAAAGCTTCTACCACGCTTCACAAATACCTAATTAAAACCCAATAACCCAATAACACCTAATCATTTACGATTTAGCCCATTCGCACAAAACCAGTCCGCGCGCGCCCACATTGATTGACCCAGCGACCCAGCAGCAACGATGCTAATGATGCCGCAAGTGCGATGATTGATTGCGTGGAAGTATGTAAATATTATTGTTTTCTCTTCCCACTTACCGAACAGAGTCTGGTTCGCTTGTGCTGCAGCACAAGATAAGCGAAATGGCGTTGCTTTGCTGGTTGTGGCGTTCTTTTTTTTTGTGCCCGTTGCCCCCATTTCCATCTTGTTCTTCCTGTATTGCACACGCTGCACACCACAAACAAAACACAAATTTGCATCACAACGTGAAACGCCGTTGACCAGCGGTTGGTTCAGAACCCGGTGGATGGAAATTGAAGGCGAAGTATCTCGCCACCATTTGTTTGTTTTTGTTGCTTCTTCGCCTGAATGTAGGCAACGCTGAAACGGAAAGATAGTGTTTCACGCTGGACTCTGATACTCTGGAGGCGGTTTGCAAGGGTATGCAGAGTAAAACAATTTATTATCTCACCGTGTGACGCGCTGTGCGCGATATTTCGCAATAAAGCTCACGTTGCACATTTTCGCACACCGATGTGCCATTTTACCGCGGTTTGTGTGTGTTGGTGTGCTTGTTGCTTCTAATTACCAACAACTATTCGCGTGCATTTAGTTTTGTGTTTGTTTTTTAGTTAAGTAGAATGATTTTTATAACGAAAAAGGGGGAGGAAAACAACAACTGGAGCACGTTGCCCCGCATTTGCTCTCTGTTTGTGTTTCGTCGTTTTCAAGTGCATTAATTAGAACTAGCGGCAGCTGGCGGAGGTAGGGGTAGAATGCGCGAGAAAAAAAGGAAAAGGTTTTAAATAAAAAAGCTCATTTGTTTTCTGCTGTCATTTTCGAAAAAAAAACTGCTTTTTACACAGTTTTTCTAACCTTCATCCCTTTCCTGTTTTTCTGCTGCACAGCGGTTCAATGCAATGTGCGGTGACAAAACCGCACCGAGCGTACTAATTGGTTTTGAAAAATGACTGTTTTTGCATTAGCATGCGAAAATAAAAAGTAGAAAGTGGTTTTAGTGTGTTTTCTCTCTCTCTCTCTCTCTCTCTCTCTCTCTCTCTCTGTGTTATGTTGTTTGCTGTGGAAAGAAAAATGTAACCCAGCGGTGACATGGTGTTCATTTAGTGGTGCGTTTCCGGTAGTGATTAATGAGTCCATTCTTGGGTTGTTAGTGTGCTGTGATGTTTAATGATTTCAACCAAACCAATAATGTTCTTGTCAAGTCAAGTGTGTATTAGGTTTTTGTAAGGGAGAACCGTCCCATTAGGATTAGGTGGCTGAAAAACAGTAAAAAAGGGATAAAATTTTAGTGTAAGATCTAGCTCTAAAAAGCAAGCTTATAATGCTCACTTCCTTTTTAAAACTGTTTGATCAACATACAAAATGTATTGTGAACGTTTATTTAAGAAAAATGTAGAGTAAAAGAATTGTTTTGTGAATTGCATACATTTAGGCGTTTCCACGGGAACTGAGCTGTGTTATCTTGGCGCACAATAAAAAAATCAAAGAGGAACAAATAGAAGCAAATTAATTTAGAACTGAAAGAGCTCTAGGGTTCAGCAATTTGAAACAACCCAACAAAGTCCAGTAATTTATCACAATCGAACCGTACGCAGTAGCGCAGTTTGCCTTGCCGTCACTTACCAAATTCTTTTTGCCATAAGCAGTTAATTTCCCCCCCCCCCCCTTTTTTTTTCTACCCAACCCGTTTTTAATCCTCCATCTCCGAATTTGTATCCACCACTCAGTCAGTAAGCTAACTCTGCTAGCTCTAAACGTCAACGGTTCGCATTAACATTCAGCAAACGCACATCGCAAAACGCACCAGCAGGCCGCCACAGCTCATGGTCGGCCGAAAATGGTAATTATGGTGCGTATTTTAGATTTATTCTAGCTGAATTAACTTAATTAGATGCATCGTGGCTTTTGTCTGACTCCTCCCGGGGGGATGGGAGAGAGGAGGGACTTATCCAGCACTGCCTCGCAGAAAAAGCACCATTGAATCGTATCATCTCGGTACCGGGGGCTTTTTAGCCTAAGGAGTTGGTTAAATGGTGCCGCATGCGTAGCCTCCGGTCAGTGTGGCTGCATAATGAGCGTGCATCGCTGCTGCAGGGTTGAGAATCTATAATCAATTTCCCAGTAGTGCTGGTGGGTCGGTTCGGTGACCGGACAATCATAACCTGGCGAGGGCTTTAATGGGTTCTGTTTTATATGAGTGTGTCAGCTTTTGGCATTAAATATAGCGCAACGTTTTTGAGCCACATGAATCCCTGCAACAAAAATATTAATGGGAGATAGTTTTATTGAATGAAGGGATGCAAATGGAAAAAAGTACTCTATTTATGATTTTTTTTTATATTAAATTGTTTCGAAGACCATCCAGTATCTGCTTTCACCTGATTATCATTGTATGACTGCATTAAAAACACTTATTAAAGCGTTGTTTGTATTCATGAAGGACGGCCTAGCCGTATTGCTATATGCTATACGTACTTACTTACTTACTTACTTACTTACTTACTTACTTACTTACTTACTTACTTACTTACTGACTTACTTACTTACTTACTTACTTACTCATTTACTTTGGTGTTCGTTATTATTTCCTTTCTATGCTTAAATATCTTTTATTTGTTTAACTTTTTTCAAAAGACTTTTCGTATTTGTTTGATAGTACGTTTGACTAGGCCTCTCTTTAAAGAAATAACATTACTCATCTGTTTTACCACTCATTTGATGTATTGTACAATAATAATACCATTCGCTGAGTGCATTAATAATAAATTTATGCTTTGAATAGCCTTAGCCTAAAATGAATGTCCCTCATTAGCTTTAGACACTGAAGTATTGAAGCTCCTAGTGATCGTTTCATAAACAATACGTTCTAAATATTACGCTTCTAGGAAAAGCTTTTTTTCTGTAGATATCTTCAGTAGCTCAGCGGTGGTGAACTTTACAACACCGCCCAGAAAACACAATCAACCTCAAAACCCCATTCATTTATTCGCTGGCGAGTGTTTTAATCCTTAAATATTGCAACCCATTCAATTAGCATTTATCGTTAATTTTTATCATCCATCGCCGTGAAAGGTTTCCACCGCTGGGTGATGCTCTCGCTGCTCGGTTGATTGATGAAAACCGAGCCTCGCGCGTCAAGGAAAGCCAGGCTTATTGTAAAGACAGGGAAAAGAAAGAAGAATCAGTTCTGGTGGGTTTGCCGTATCGATTGATCGTTTGTTTCGGGTGGGTTGAGGAAAGCTGGTGAAGAAAACGTAACCGTTGGGTGACGAAAAAATAGCCTTCCGACTTCCAACCGAAAACGTACCCATAGAAGTGTGGGAAATGATCAGATAAATGAAGCAATTTATAGGGTCATTAATTTTGGGCAAAATTCGAAGCCGGGATGGGAAATTCGGGGAGGTCTAAGTGTGACTACGCCTTTCACTGACTGACTGGCTGCTACGACTGCTAGTGCTACTACTAATAGTGACGAATTGGGCACCTTACATTCGAGTAGGAAGAGAAAACAAAAGAGGAAAAAATAGGCAACGGGTGACATATGCCTAACGGGAGCCAAACTTTCCCCCGCGAACCATGAAACACTTTCCACCCTGCCCAAGATTTAGGAGCTGTTCAAAGGAAGGATGAAAGTGATTTTCCTTGTACACGTCGTTCCCGATTGGCGAGCTGATGGCATGAGGGAAGGTTTGAAAAATTAGCACCGGAAGCCATTTCTCGAGGCCCATTCAGACTCGCCTAGCGCAGGCCTGTGTGTTGGGGCACACATTTGCCTGTCGGTTGGTGAACGATTTTTTCGTTTTTTTGTGTATAAATATATTACACTGCGCACGTCATCGACCTGCCGCAGCGTTAACGGGATGAAGATGATACGAAGGTAACTGCGGCAATAAAAACAGACATTTTCCATCTCCGAAAGGGGTCCTTTGAAAGGGACTGGTAACTGCTTGCTTCCGCATAAAAACACGATAAATTAGCGTTTGATCTTTGATACACGTACCGGGTGCGTACATTAGGGATAGATTACAAGCCTGTTCACCCGCTTGAAGAAAATGTGTCGAACTCTAATGGTGGTGATGCCATAAATATCAAATTTAGCCACCGATAGGTGGGATGGTTATCGTGACTTTGGTACCAAACCGATGTCACATCCATGCGCGCGTTTAGCGTGTTTGCTAATCACTTTCACATTGATGGTGGTTTCTCATTTCCGTACGACACGTTGGTCTGATTAGAAAGTCGATGTTTTATGTGTTGGGAAGCTCAAGGATAGCTTGCAATGCCCGAGTACTTTATCGCAAGAAAATAAATAACGGTTGCCTTATTTTGCTGTAAATCGCTCATTGGGAAATGATGTGTTTTATTATAGGAAGAGAATGTGAAATGTTCCAATTTAATGTATACAACCGCTGAGCACTTTTTATGCAACAAACGATACTGATACTACCTTCGTCATAATTTTATTATCTTCTTAACCGGCGCCGTTAAGAAAATCTGTTATCATAATTGTGTCTGGACAATACGGCATCGGACCGTCATAATTAATAAATAAATAAAAAAAAAATTGTGTCTGTTTAACCTGTTTATGAAAATAAGCGATTTATAGTATTTTTTAGAAATAAACCCCAAGAAATATTGTATTTATTTATGTACTTGTTTATTAATTGCTACGGACCGATGCCGTATTGTCACCACCACATGTGACTGCGAATTACAAATTCACGAAAAAAAACAACTAAACAAAGTTTACTAGGCATTTCCTCCTAGTCATTTGCCATATCCCGGGCATGCTCGGTTGTGACGGAAGATGGGTGGTTGTTGTCCGTTTCTATTGTGTGTGTATGTATGTTGTGGTTTATTTTAATACGGTTCTATTGCTGTGGCTATGGATTCGATGGGGGTTGGTTCGCTCCGGTTGACTATTGAAGTGTGTGATGTGGGTCTGGACTGAAACAAACAAGCACAGTTATTTGGACAGTACAAACATGAATTTTTCTGCGTGCAATGTTCTCCAAGCAGCCCAGCAATGTCACAGCCCGTGATCGACCAAGTCAACATCGAACTCAAAAGCAATCGGCGGATTCCACCTCGCAACAGCTGGAGTGATTCCACTGTTTACGAGGCTGTACCCGCCGACCACTCCCGAGCCCAGCGCCAACACAGGTGGACCCGCCGTATCAAAGCAGGACTGACTTGGAGCACACTGCTACAGATGAAAAAAGCCTGCATCCTTTTTATGGCACTATGGAAATTGCCCTCGAATGCAAATGCTCCGTCAAAGTATCACACGTTGCACAACATAAAACACTTATAACAAAGACAACACAACGAATACCAAAAAAAGGAATGGCGGATATGAATTGGAAGGATAATGGGGATGCGGAATCAAAGGATAAGACCGTTGTCTCTGGCGAATCGGAAGATGAGCCTCATGTAGGCGAGGTACCTAGTCGCCAACACTTCTCTTATTTCTATACCCGGTCGGCTGCCGATGCTCTCGACTGCGCTCAACAAGGAGAGTCTTGCGGTTTGAAACTCCACGCAAGACCACAGAAGGTGATCCACATCGTGAAATCCGTCACCGCAGCCACACACCTTCGTCTGAGCCAGAGTTATACGCTGTAGATGTGCATTTGTGCATGCACGTAAGTCGAGAACCTCAGGAAATAGATGGATACATTTGATTTCGATCACTATTTGCAGTCATTCTGAGGACGAAACGGAATGGTAGCTGCTTGCCAAGCCATCGAAGAACCTTGAAACGCATAGGGTTATCTGTTGCAGTCTTATTTGATTTTAAATAAGTCTGTTTAAACAAATAATTCAATTAACTCTTTAGAAAGTTTTTTCATCGGTATAACTACAATCTTTAGGGATCTTTAAAATAGCTGTCAGATTTAGAGTTGAGTGTTAGATATGTGGCTTTTAAAATACTTTGAATAATAATGCGATTGATACTTTAACAAAAATTAGTCAGGATTGCTTAAATGTTACTCCGGATTTGTGGAGCTTTCTCTTCTAATATATTCCATCTGCTAAATATCAGTCCTTCTTCTTCTTCTTCTTCTTCTTCCTTGGTACTACAACCTCGGCCTGACATTCCCCGCTTTCTGTGACTTGATTTTACGCTTAGTAAGGTAGTCAGCTTTACGCACGGGGAAGCGGTCTGGATAGGATTTGAACCCCGGTCCTACCGTATGAAGACCGGCACCGTTGTCGCCTCGGCCACCGGACCGCCCCTATTTCAGTCCTTAGTCTTGATTAAGTTGAGGAAATCTAAATAAGATTCTAATATTCCCCTTAGTTCTTCAAATTCTCCGGGAACATCGTCAGTGATATTAAAAGTTGAATAACAGATATATGAAGCTTTCTAGGTCTCGTGAAGTGACAGAAATAATTTTAGATCCGCTCAAGAGCTTTTACGAATTTACATGTTACAGTGAACATCTTCATTTGCACTCTTTGTCACATAAACTCCTGTTTTTAATGCATTTCTCGTTCTTTTGCCCAATTAAAAAATGGCTGTCAAAGTGTCATTTTCGAAAAGCAAATTAATTTTCTAACAGCTGCAAAATGTACACCTCACATACCATTGAGATCGTGGTAAAAGTTTATTAATAAATCTTTTCAATCAAAAACTTTCCCCATCACCCGTGAGACACAATGCCGCCCCGTGGGATTATTATCCTTTCGCACCTCTCAATTCACTTCAGCGCCGCTGGTTCCAGCGCAGCCGACCGTCGGAACCTTTTCAATTATGGAAAAATATAAAATTAAAACTAATTCTCATCATAACCCTTGTCACCACCGCCGTCGTCGTCGTCGTCGTCGCCGTTGCGGTGACAGTCAGGTCTTGTGTGGTGTTGGCGACTCAAGCAAACCACAGGATCCGAGCACTGCGATTGCACACTCTCGGCATGTACACACACGCGGATGTCCACCGTAAGGGGTTATGGTTGGAATGTTGGACGGATTTTTATCATTAATTCCCACTGTCCTTCTGCATTAGCAGAATCAACCACGTACCATCTGTCGAGCCGTGCTGAAGTCCATAGCAACGCAAGGTTTGCTCCCGGGGGCGGCTTTCCCTGGCGTACTGTAGCCAGGGATGTAAAGAGCGGGCCAGCATCGGTGAAGGGTTTTATCTAAACCGTTTTGATGGATGGCGACCATCCGATCGGTGCAAAGTTGGCGCCGGACATAAATAAAAACAGAACCTAAATTAAACTTTTCTAATTTCATACTTTATTTACTGCCGCTGCTTCTCCAATTATTCAGCCACACTCGTTCGTCTCCATGGCAACGGAGCGCTTTACTGCTGATCCTACCATTGCTGCACACGGGCACACATGTGGCTAGCGGTTGTAATTTATTGAAGGTGATATTGCTGAGGTTAAGTTGGAAATGGAAAGGCGAGAGCGGGAAAAAAAACGTGTGGAAAAGAAGCCGGAAAAAATGGGAGGATGAAAATTGAAGACCTCCGACACGATGAGGGAATTCATCGGCTGCCAAGAATTAGACGAAACGGATGTGAAACACAGCGAGACAGCGAGAGTGGGGAGGAGATTTTTCCTCAGCACAGAATAGCTGCGATAGCTGGCAGAGATGGGTAGCTAAATGTGAAATATTTATGAAGCAACATACCGGTGCCATTTTTTTGTTGGTTTTTGTTTTGTTTTGCTTCACGTACGTTTGTTTACAGCGGTCCGGTGTGTGATGGGGGTATCTGTGGCGCTATTTATCACTGCAATATTAAATTAGGGGCAGTGCAACTGCACTGAGCTGCAGTTCATTAGAGGTGAAGCGTGAGTGACGGGTTGAAGGTTTGAGTGTGCTTTTAAATTGAGAACTGAAGGTTTTCTCGGTGCGTTTTTTCTTGTTTTTCTTTCTGTATGAGGGAATGATGGATTGAGTATGCAATTGGGTTTAGAAAAAATATATATTTTTTTAAATAAAGCATCTTCCAACTTTTTCATTCGCAAAGTAGATCGAAAGGTAGTTTTCTTACTACTATTTTACATATAACCTATTTTTATTACTTTAAAAATGATTAAGATAACTAAGATTACATCAGCTACGCCTATAACTTAACGAAAATTCCGAACAAATCCCTATTCTGCAAAAAATTGATTTTTATAATTATTTTCCTAATTAAAAAAGTATTTCTGTGAATGCTTGTATTGTGTGTGTTAATAAGCACTTAAAGGAAAAGATCAGTAGCTTGTTAATCATGATAGTTGAAAAATATTTGCAACATAGAGAAAACTAAGTTTAACTGGATGCTTACATTGGTTGAGCTCTTAATTATTTCAATTTATTTATCCAAAGGAGTTTCCATTTACTGCTGATTGAAATGATTGAAAATGCTGTAGGAGCTGAAAATGATTTTTTGCTTCTGAGGCGGAATGCTGTTTATACAAATTGAAAAAGCTTTTTCATCAACATTAAAATGAAATGTTGTAAATGTGTTTTTGAATTTTTGAAAAACCCAACAACAAGGCTTCACCGTCGCACGAGATTATTTTAATAGATCTCATACGAGACATATCGTTCCTGTTATCGTGCATTATCCAGAGCATGGTCGATAACCAATCTACGATCAATTAAAAAGAAAACTAGTCAGCTCATGGTTAAGTTAAATCGCTAGAAAAATAAAATGTACTTTCCGGGATCTACAGGGTGAAGATATTCTGTTTAAATATATTAATTTAACTTTATTTGCTGGAATTTAATCAAGGATTTGCTTTACTCAACCTGATGTAGCGGACATAGCATACATTTAGGCGCTTCTTTTTAAGCATTGCAACTTCAGTAACGCAAACACGTTAGTGTATGGTCGACATGTTGAAAGCCCAGGACAGAAAAGGCATCGAAAGCTACAGATAACATCGGACGTTGGCTGCAGCACTTTTAATTACCAATATGGCAGAATTGTACCAATGGCATACAAAATAATTCGTAAATGATTACGATTATCTCTGATTTCTCTTTTGATTTTTGTTTAATGTTCTTTTGTTTTCTGTCAATGCTCTCATATCTACAGCTTTTATCAATCTACTTTTGTATGTTTTCTTAAATCGTCACATATTTTCATGTTGTGTGTGACACAAATACCTTGTGCTACCTACTTTTGAAGGTAGTTTGTTCGTTCAATTCGAGTATATCATATCATGCTGCCATCCTTAGTGGGCTTTCTCCGGCCCAAAAGCTTTTCATCCGTTTCCGAATGCAAACGTTATGTAATTGTTAATATGTTTCACCCCGAAAATAACTCTCTCAGTACTTCCCACGTACCGTATCGCCCGGCCTTTCATACGCCTTTTCGCTTACATTAACACAACAGCTACACCGACACCCGTTTGGCCGGGACGTACGTTATCTACGGGCATAAACATTTATCATACGCCCGAAAAAGTGGTTGCATTAATGAAATTTAATTAAAAGATTATCGGAAAGCTTCATAAATATGTAATCGATGCCTAGGGCTTCACATTAAGAGTAAAATGGGCAGGATGGTATGGTTTGTCTGCATATGTGGGTGTGTGTGTGTGTGTGGATGGGTGGGCAGTTGTTTGCTGCTCTGCTGGCACTAACGTCCGTCCACGCTTTTGAAGGACTCCGGGCTGACTCGGCCTGTCAGTTGCTGAAGTTTAGGGTTTCGCTTTTATCGTGCGCAAGATACAGCGATCCGTATGATTTCCGGACTGAATGGAAGGAAGTTTAATGGATTCATGGGTGTATGGTTGGGGCACTGGTTGGCGTTTCTGGTAGCCATAGTGCCGCCATAAGCCGTCCATCAGTTCGGTTGAAACTTTTACCTATATCCCTCCCCCCCTTCCCCGATGTAGTTGCAGCAACAATAGGATGGCAAAGTTCCATATTCTTTCCAACGAGCTTGATGGACTCACTCCCCGGGTGCTAGGTTTCGCAGGAACTGATAAGATAAAGTCCTCCCACCGGAAGTGAAAGTGCCCAATGGGCTGGGAAATGACGTACCGGAAGTTTGACGTCCAACCTTGGGATTTTGTTGGGGGAGGTGTCGCGGTTCGGACAGTCGGAGGACTGGAAGCGCAGTGGCAACGTTCGCCGTCAGGCTAGCCGTATTAATTGAAGCATCGAATACCTTTATCAAGCAACTTTTCGACGTGTTCCGGCCGGGGAATCCTTCACGTACTGTTTTGTGGGGGGGTGGAGGTTTGGATCGTTAAATTGTTTATTTGGCCATTGGTGGAGACGGGTGTTACGGGTGTCGATAAGGAAGCCATACCATCTCACTTTCAAGAGCTTTTCCAATAGCAGGCGAGACCTCCATCACTATCTCACTCTTGCCTGCGGGGGGCGGCGAAAGATCGATAGGGTGATTAACTATTCCATCGGTGTAATCCTAAACCCGGGCTATTGTCAATCTGTCAGTGTTCGGGTGTGGAGGGATCGAGATTCGGCTTGATTGAGATGCCACCGAGCACTCCGAGCTGCGACCGCAAGACGTGATGGAAAATAGATGTAGCTGTTGATTCCCGCTGCCTTGCTCCATTTCTTCCACGGCTCACGTTTCTTGTTTAAATAGCGTCAGGTTATAGCCGGTGTCCATTCTAGTGGTGTATTGTATCGTTGCCGTAGTAATTGAAGGAAGTGTAACTTTTTTGCTTGCCGGAAGTTATGCCAGTTTGGGCCAGTCCGATGGGCTATCGGTATCGGGAAGCCAGTCATCGTCCTGGGGCGATGTGGATGTTTAAAGGATGGTTGAATAGGCAGCAAAATATGGAGGCACGGTAACTACCTTGCGTCATCCGTTCTTAAATGATATCGTTAAACGGCATGAGGCGATAAGCAATTTAGCTCTATTATGAAACCTATCTAAGTTCATTTGAGAGGTAGATAGGTCATTAAAAGAATGAAATATTTATGTTAAGGTAATGAAAAATCCCTTGCAAAGGATAGATTTGACTATCTTTTTACTTTTTTTAAATTAAGAAAAACGGCTTAACATCAAAATGTACACCTCAAATGAGATGCAAAAATCAAATGCTAGCATCTAAAAATGCCTTGATTTTTATTTCAGTATGCAACGTCCTTAGCAACGTCTTTAGCAACGTCTGTCAAGTTACTGGAGATGGTGTAGGCTACAACCAAGTGCAGCATCGAAGTAATCATTGGTTTTTGGCTGTGATCGTCAGCTATAAAAGCAGGCTAATCTGCATTGCAGAACTAGTCGTAGTCAATCATTCGCCGTGCAAGGTTCGCGTAATATTTATACAAACTAACCCTAAGGTAGGGGTGGTACAAGGTTTGAAAAGTCCTGTGCCTAAAAAGCATCATACGCTTGGTGAACTGTCCAGTTATTCGCATATCGTTTTCCTAACTTCGGTGTTTATGCAGATCTAACAGGAAGAAAAACAAACCAAACGGCCAAGATGTCTGAAGAAGTCACGTACCGAATTCCGAAACCGGCGCGCATGCGCGGTCTGCACAATGTCATCGTCAAGCGCAATCTGATCATGGCCATCGCCCTGGTCACCACGGCCGTTATTTCGATAAAAATGCTGCGCAACGAACCGAGGAAGCGAGACTACGCCGAGTTCTACAAGAATTACGACGCGAACAAGGCCTTCCAGCGCATGAAGGATGCCGGTCTGTTGCAATCGGTGCAGGATTAGATTTGGCCCCGGAGTAAAAGCCATCGTAAAGCCATAGAAAAAAGGCACTGGAAGCACTAATTGCGTGATCGCTCTATATAGGAATGGAAATAGCACAGTAAAGGAAATTCCGGTTAATCCAAACATCACTTACGTGTTGCCTAGTGTATTACATAATTTAAAATGCTCCGGCTAAAAGAATAAAACAGCCAACCAACGCTTGTCGTTTCTATGGCAACATACGTTAAACGCAGGGTTACTTAGATGCTTTTATTATCTATCGTACTTATTCTAAAAACAAATGTAATTATACCTTGGGGGACAAGTAGCCGACGCAATAGCGACGACAGTCTTCACACGGCAGAACCGTGGATCATATCCGATTAGTATCTTTCTCCCTTAGTAAGAACTGAGTGTTCAACTACGTTGTATCATTAAGTCCAGTAAGGTATGGCTCGGGATTTTCATACATATTATATATATGAGGAAACTCCGGGAAGTTCAGTAACCCTAAATTCAACTCTAATTTGGAAGGCTGAAAGTACTTCATTTGCTGGAAAGGGATTTGATAACCATTTAATTTTATTTGCCCTAAACTATTCTCGATACATACATGAGTGGCCATAACACTCCCATAAAGCCATCAATAGTGATCCTTTCAAATGCGCCACACCATTACGAACTCTTCCCTTCGACTGTTCTCAGAATCCCAGAAACAGAAACCCCCCACGATGGAAGATGGAGGAAATGTATGATGATTTTAATGCGATTTTGATGTTTGCTCAATCGCAATCCGTTGACCGGCGGGGAGAAAGGGACAGTTTGATGGAAATTATTTGCTGCGAGTAGAGGAGTGTGAATATGAAAAGGCTTGTTTTGGTTTTCGCTGGTCTCACTGAGCGCGTTGGAATGTTAGCCCTCATTCCTCACAAGAAGATCCCCGGGAAGGTTCCCGTGAAGAGTTTGATATTAACATTTATGTGGCCAGTTTTTGGTGAGCGGCAAGGTTTAAGGCTAGATTTATGCAGCCGCTATAGAAGGGTGCAGGTTTGACGTCTCGTGACAAAAAGCATCTGATGATGGTCTAAAGCACGGATGGTCAGCACGGTGCGATGTTTATTATTTATTCATGCTGGGGATTATTTTCGCTCACCGGGAGCGTGCTCGGGAGGCGGCACATCAGTAGGGCTCTCGGGGAAGTGGCGGACTGGAGTGTGGATAATGATGTCGTTGATGACAGTAATGCTGTTAGAGGATTAGCCGGTGCAGCTTCACGGTACGGGTTGGTTATCCCGTTGGCTTTTGGGAGCTTCTCAAAGTCAATCAGTGTATCTGTCGGAGAGGGTTGGGATTTTGTGTTCTGTACTGGATGTGATTTCAGTTTTGAGGGAATCGGTTGACAAGGAATGTGTGATTTGATAAATGGAAATAAAATTCATATTCAACTCGAACAAGACATATTACAGTCTTTTTAAGGACTTCCAGCAAATGCTTCTATGACCAACGCATAAGTCTGTACAGTATATACAATGACGGACAATATTATTGTGCTATCTGGCTGCTTCCAGGTGGTTATAAAAAAGCTTCCAGTACGAAGCTGTATGTTATTAAGCTTAAAAAACGTGCATTGTATTCAGAAGCTGGCGAAAAAACAAATGATTTCTTTTGTGACTTTTTGTGTAAAACTACATCTCGAATGGAAACAGGCCGCAATTGAAAAATATACGGGAATTTTTTTTTTCAAAAATGGAACAGGAAAATTGTTTTGCGTGCTGCTATTTTTATTTCGCACCCTATTCATGAACTTTCATTAACTTAAATGTTAACGGTTTTCAAAAATGTGAACGTTGTTCAATTTGTATGACACAGGAGAGGGTTTGCGCCTGGAGGATATGCAAATATTTGACTTTTTACGCCTGAAGGCAGGCAATAGCAAAACACATTGTCACTGCTGATGAAACACATCATGTTGTTACCTGTACCTCCGGTGGAGACCAATAAAGTTCATGAAAGGTTTAAAACTGTAACGGAAACTGAAGCGAGAATTATTTACAATCTTCCATTCAGCTAGATAATCGGTTTGAAGTCCTGGGGTGGGTGGCGACTTTCCTACACTCAGTAGCATTCTCCATTGTTTTTATTCTTCCCTGGCCTTCCTTTCGCATTCTACCACTGTATCCCTCCTTACCTTTTCATCTGATATGCGATCAGTTTGGCGTAGGCCGGCGATCCGTACCAGTCCCTTCTATCCTTGGAACCTGGCTTGCTCGGCGTGATTAATAGTCCGGACCAATCCTTCCCCTTGATAGTCGGCCAGTTTGGCAAAGTCCAACAGTCACTATTGTGCTCTTCCCGATGCTAGCCCACTACCCCCACCAAGTGTTTTTACCACCATTCCCTTCTTCTTCCAATCTCCGAAGTACGCCGTACCCCTACAAACGTAATGATAAAAAACGGTTGAAAATATTTCAAGTTAACATCAACTAAACATAGAATCGCAATGTAACTTTGATAAAAAATGTGCTAATTGTTATATCTAGTTCCACACATTGTAATAAACATGGATAAATTTGTTTTTTATTATACTGTATTTGAGATTATTCTGGCGATGTATTGCAAACTAAGTAACAAATAATGTATCAATCGTTAATAAAACTATTTGATTGAAACTTATTTAACATGCTTCCACTTGCTCTCTAATCTATGTCAGTCTGATGATGACGATGGTCCTTTCCAGCCTTGATCATCATTATCTTCTGTTTTGGTCTTTCGACCTCTCTGGTAATGCTTGCCATTTCTGGCTTACTAGAGTTAATGATACCACGTAGATGGATAGGATCCTCAGTCACTACGGGGGAACGGTACAGATGAGACTTGAACCTCTTGAATCTGCGCCATTGTCGCCTCTACCGCCCCCCACAATCCTATCCATAAATCAGCACTAACCGGTTTATAGTTATTTATTGTTTACTTAAAACATTTTTTTAATATAAAACTTATATTTTTAGCAATTATGTTGCGTAGACAGTGATGCGTCATAAAAAAATATTCCCAAATTATGAATACACCGTGAATTATGGTTATGATACCAAATTTGAGTGAATTGTTATAGTTTGATTTTAAATAGTCTTGTGTTATATTTCAATTAAGAAGCTCCGTTATATTTTTTCAATTATTAGTCATGAGGGACGGCTCTCTTTAATTTTCCAACGCCATAAAACAATTTAAAATGCAAAAACAATATTTTTAATACTTTGGGCATGTCTACGCACACGGTAGAATCACCGGGGTTAAAATCGCATCTGAGCCGTTCCACCATGGTGAGCACTGACTACCCAACTACGTGGTATCTATAAGTCTAGTAAGCCAGAAATGACAGGCATGACCTAAGAGGTCGTTAGGTCAAGAAAGAAGGAGAAGTCTTTCTGTCATTCACAATAAAGCCCAGCTTTGTATTTAAAAAGATGTTTTTTTAGTTGATTTTAAAAACCTTTATTATTCAATTATATATAAGCTATTAGAAGATGTGAAAGATCAAAACAATTCATCTGTTTATGTTATGTTAAACACCAACTACAGCTAACAAAAAAGTATTACATAGCACTCCTCACAAACAAACGCTCATGTAAAGCTTTCTTTGCAACTGCAAAGGAACAGCCAGCAGTTTTGCTGATGAATATTTCATCAGTTTGAGCTTCTTGTCTGCACTTTCGCCTGCGAAGATCAACCTTAGAAAAACAGGAGCATGACACACACACAAAAGCTGCAGTGACTCCAACACACCATACACATACTCTACGTGATTATGGCGAAAATGTGAAAGTGAAAATGTAGCCCCCCTCTCCCTCTCCAATTCGTCCCAACCTTGGACGCTCGTCCTGTGAAGTGCTGCTTCAGCAGTGCTCACTTCACCTTTCACTCATATTCACTCACCCGCAGTAAATAAACTACCGTGCGGGCATAATTGAAAGGAGCAACAGTGCAACAGACAAAAATAAATCAGGCAGCTCGGTGGAAGACGTCCCAGAAATTCCATTACCAAGACTTGCGTACGTGGGACAAATGGGGTAGGAACAGACAGACTGGCTGAGTGTGTACGAAGACAGTGGCTTACAGGGCCGGCTTCTTCCTGCTCGTCCCCGTGACACATTCCATTTCCGGACAGGAGGACACACAGCAGCCGGAGCTGAAATGGTTGATTGAAGTGCCAAGTGAATGCACCGTGTAAGTGCATATGCATTATTCGGTCGCTTCTTTTTCCTCACAGCAATCCGCACGCCAACTGCAGCGCGAGCGAGTGTGCTCTGTGCTCGAGCTCATCCATTCACATTAGCACCAGTGCCAGTGCACCGCGGGGGATGTTAGGCGGGATGATGGAGCCAGGCGCAGGCGGTGTACTTCGCAGTTGGATGGCATCGGCAAAGTGTTAAGCATTCAATTTGAATATGAATATTTAATAATGCCGCTCAGTGTTGCATTATTCAGCAAGTGTTCTTCGGTTTCTAAAATATATGAAAAAATAAATAAAATAAAGCGAAACACATGCAAAGTGAATAAAAAGTGGCGTGCATGTGAACGATGTGTTTTACACAGGTTCGTGTACATGAGTTTTTTTGTGTGTTGATAATGCATAACCGATACAGATGGTCAGCGGTGAAGCAAGTTTTGACGGGTGGAGAAAGTTAAACTTTTTAACTGACAAGCTAACTATGGGGTTGGTTGGTTTAGTGGTTGCTTTTCAGGGGGAATAAATTACGTTGGTCCAGATTTCAACATGTCATTTAGGGCTGAATAACAACGGCAAACTGATGCGAAGCAATCCAGTAGTGTTTATTTAATTTTGCTATTGAATATTACAGTCTTAGCTATGTATTTCCGCTTGTCAATTAACCGATTCATTTTTAAATCCTTTAAAAGAGTCATTATAAAGAGGCAACTTTTTCTTACGGTTAAAAGCATCATATTTTTTCAATTATACGACTTCCGCTTTTTCCACATGACCAAAGGCGAAGAAAACACTCCCTAACAGCGCAGCAAAACAATTCAAAACGGTCGCGCCATCCAGTCGTGAGGGCTACAGCTTCCGGCTAGCGTGCAAGCAAAACATGCACATAATTTTCACCAACTTTTCCGTTGCATTCGATGGCCAAGCCGCACTTTACGGTTTCCTCGGAGCTCGGAGAAAACGAAACGGAAAGACCGAACGAAGCCATGTGACGCGTTGTTTCTCGCTGGAATTTCTCACCCAGCAAAAGGGAAAAGCAGGGAAAAACAAAACTCGGGAACAGAAGTGTTTGGGATTTGTTTTTATGGCTGTCGACAATCGGTGGATATCATAGTGTGGAATCCTTTCTTAGACGATGCAGCTGCAGCAGTGAGATGAAATGATGGTTTCGAGTTTGACGACTGCGTCGATATAAATTGTTGCTAGTTGCACCGTTTGATGTGTGTGCTCGTGCTTAGCCGGCGTAATAAGTTTTGCTGGAAAGGGGGTTGTTTTTGTCCCAGATTTGAGCGATGGGAAAAAGTTTTGTTTGTTGTTGAGATAGAGAACGGAAAAGAGTCAAGGGAAGTTTTGAATGATGAAAAAAAAAAACACAAAGCAGTTATAAAAAAGTATAAGAAAACTCTATGATAACAAGGAGAGAATAAAATAAAAAGAAAAACAACAACAATGACAAAAAAATGAAGTAGAAAACAAATAGAAAATTGACTTTTGTAAAATAAAATATAAAATGAAAAAAGTCCAATAAAAAATATAAAGAAACTCCATCAAAACTGTAATAAAAAAATTTAAAAAGATGAAGAGCAAGAAAACGATTTTCTCAAATCGAAGACGAATCGGATGAAGGCAAAGAAAAGAAGAGATAAAATGATTCAAAAATAAAAAAATAAAAACAAAAGTATATAAATGAAGAAACATTCAAGGGGAGAAAACAACTTACGAAAAGGTGAGCTGAAATTATTTGAAAAGAAAAAAATTGAACCTGAAAGAAAACTTAAAAGAAAATGAAAGATAGCGCAAAAACATTAAAAATCAAGAGTACAAGAACGACAAGTACAAACTCAAAACTAAGGTTAGCGAAAATATTAATAAGTTTAACATTTTTTGTCCTTAATAAAACAAACGTATGTTAAATTAGCTTCTTAATTCTGTGTAACGTAAAATTCAAGACTGTAAAAACATAAAAAAGGGTAATTAGAAATTTGATTTCTAATGACGGATGACGGCTTCAGATGACAGGGAAATCAAATATCTTAGCCGTTGATATTTCACGCACTTACCCGAGCGCTGAAAGGACGTGTAGAATATCAACGGCTACTATAAGAATATCATCTAAGGACACCACGATAAAAGGTATTTGATATCCCCGTCATACGAAGCCGTTTCCATATCAACTAGCTTTGCTTGCCATTTCATCTAAGAAGCCTGCCATAAAAATGGATGCTATTGCCTTATCAACTGAAAACCCCTGTATATAAGGAATATGAATAGAAAAAAAAGAAATTTAAAACAAGTGCAACTCATGCACAATACTAGCAGATAGTCATCGTTTGGAAGAAGACTTATATATTCTTTTCAACTGTTTTCAAGACATTTTTGTAAGCTATACTTCCGGGTTTCTTACAAGAAACCCCCCAAAGAGAAGAAAACAGTTCCCGGTATCAAGGACCTGTCTTGAGCGTTACGCCCAATAGCTGGAAGTCTTTCTAGAAAAATTCCCCGTTTGTAAGGAAAAGAATGAGCTGCGAAAAAGAAAAACGAAACGAAAACACACACACACACACACACACACAGACACACCAACTAGATGACCCTTTGTGCCGTCTCAAAAAGCATTCCTTCAAATGCAAAACGGAACGGCGCTAGGAAATGGGTCCACTTAAGGGAATGCAGGATGCAGCACTGTTGCAATTGAAATCGAGTGCACTCGCATCCGTGCACCAGCATCCGCATCCCCTGGTGCATGAAGCGTGTGTCAGTTGCAGGCCCGTGTCCAACCCGTCCAACCAGGGATTTCTTTCGTGTTACGTGCAGTGGACGTTTAGTTGAGACCCATTGTAGTGCAACCGGCTGCGTTCCACCGCTACTGTTCCGTACGGTCGGTGAATGCATCGATGCATGTTTTCGATTGTCGTCAATTCTCGGGCAGTGTGTGTGTGTGGGGGGGGGGGGGGGGGGGTGTAATGTTGAAGTGCACGCTCACAGCTTGACAGCCTCGGTACGTTATATGCAGATTTTAGTGTTACAAAGTCAGCGGTGTGGATCTGTTATGGTTCAATAATTTTGGATGGTTCGGTTGTTAAAAGTGAATCCCAGCTGAGCGAATCAAATCTATGCCAATGGATTGTCCCGCTGCAATGTTTATTGTGAATGCTTCCATTACCTTAATCGTTGAATAAAATGGTTCTTTTTATTTTTTATTTAGATTTGTAGTTAGTTTATTGTGCGAGTTGGATTGAAACTATAATAAATGTTAGTCTCTAATACAATCTGATTCACTCAGCCTTAAGAACGCTAATAATAAATGATTAAGCGACAAAACAGCCGTTCGTAAGACGATTTGAAGCTAAAATTGTATAAATTTAAGCGCTGAACTCAGATTTGAAAAGTCTTCAACTTACAACAAAAATTGTAACAATGTTTTTTTCTAACCAGGTGTTTTTCTAACAGTATTTTTCGAAACGATGTTAGAAAATATTATTCTTATGCTAAGAGTAGGACACTTCGTAGGTGCATTGGCAAATACTTGTTCAGGAACCTCGGTCAAGCGCTGTATTTATCTAACGACGACTGAATCTAATCCCCATAAGATTCGACATAGCAATACGGCCAGGCCGTTCTTTATGAATAAAAAAAAATTCGACATGATCCAACCCACTTGCTTGTTGACATCTGCTCGTGCCGCAAGGATCGCTGGTAAACTCCGTTCCTGATGGGGCATGAATTCCGATCATTGCCACCTTCAGGATATCTGTAAGTTCCAACAGCTCAGCTAGCAAGTGGTTCATTCTCTTTCTCTTCATGTTCTGCTAGCACACGCTTGAAATTGGCAAGTATATTGTAGTCACCTGTCCGATAACAACAGTAAGTACAATTTCCTAGAACAGTTTGGCTACTTACATATTCGGGTTTCGCTTGTTATGTTGTTATCCGAAGTTACGATCGTACCAAGGTGAAAAAAACTCCTCCATCACCTCGAGATCTCCGTTGTCAATTGATACCCTGCCTCCAAGATAGACTCCTTCGTGGTTGATTTGTGGCGATCAATGTTGTCGATAGAATCCGTGAAACCAAGGAATTGGGAAGATCATATGAAGATCGACCCCCCAGTCATCGAAGCCTGACGTCTTCCGGAGCGATGTTGAACCGCAAACTGAAGAGTCCGTTCCCTTGTTTTAGTCCCCGATGAGAATCGAACGACTAAGCCAATATGTTCGACACTTTCAAACTTACACTTCACACCGCCCATCGTGGCAGACAACAGCTGTACCAGCTTCCAAAAGAATCTGTACTGTTTCATGCGATTACAGTTCGTTCCAAACTATAGTATCGTAGGGCACCTTTAAGTCTACCACATTGAAAATGCTGACCAGGGTGGAGTTCATTGTCAGCACGGGGCCCCTTACGAACACGAAGCCCGTCAGTATATCGTTGAACCCGCTACTGAGAACAGGTGATGCCTGATGAGATCTGTTGCTCCAGGCATTTTTGAAGGATCAGCTTCCGACAAGTTCGATTTGAAAGCTCGAGCAGAGCAGTCGCATTTCGATTCCGGTGATAAGAGAGCAATCAAGTATCCAACGCAATGGTTGCGTCGAGAAGTACGCTAAAAGTGGACTTCTCAAAAGTGCCAAGAAAAGTCCCTCATTTGAAAGCAGTGACTTTTATTATGGAGAAACTCGGTGTGGAGAAATCCGATGTAGTGCGTTTACACCTGAAATCGTCACACATCGCGTTCCTGCAATTGAAGGACGAAACCTTGGCCCGCCGAATCGTCGAGGACAACGATGGAAAGCTTTCCATAACCGCCAACGGGAAAGAAATCCCGATATCCGTTAAGATGAACGACAATTCCGTCATCGTAAAACTACACGACCTGTCGGAGAATGTAACCGATAGTGAAATAAGAAACTATCTTTCTACATTTGGAGAAGTAATTTCAATCCGTGAAGGAATTTGGGGCAATCAGTACCCTACCGAAGGCCTACCAGATGGTTACCGATACTTGCTGATGGTGATAACAAAACCTATACCATCACCTATACCATAAACCAAGCATTTGACAGAGTTAACCGTATCTATCTTTACAAAACAATGAAACAAATTGGAGTTAACAAACAGATAATCTCAATACTAAAATCAACAGGAGACAAAGCCACATCCCAAATACTTATCAATGGAAAATTATCCCAACCTATACCTTTTCAAAAATCCGTACGTCAAGGCGATCCAATATCCATGCTTTTGTTCGTAATATACCTAAATCCCCTAATACAAAAAATTGGAAAAATTTGTGCTGGTGAAAACGATTGCCTTACGGTATATGCCGACGATATTTCAGTAATATCGTCCGCTCCAGATAAACTTCACAGGGTAAAAGAAGCGATACTTAAATTTGGAGAAGAAGCAGGAGCAAAGCTAAATTTGGCAAAATGCAAAGGAATAGACGTTGGTTATACAGCCAATCGTAACAATATCAAAATCTCTTGGATAAATACCACCAAAAACGTGAGAATCCTAGGAGTTAAGTTTCTGAACGACATTAGGCTAATGGGGAAAATAAACTGGGAAGAAGCAATACAAAAACTAAAATACCATGCTTGGAATAACAAAAGCCGTCATCTAAATTCGATCCAGAAGGTTAAAATAGCCAACACTTACATTCTTCCCAAGCTCTGGTACATCGCGCCGATATTTCAACCGCTCAACTCTCACAGAAGCAAAATTAAGGCAGAAATAACCAGATTTGTTTGGGACAGAGGAAAGCTTAGAATTCCAGCGCAAACTCTATTTCTGCCCCTAAACCAAGGCGGACTTGGCCTGCACATGCTAGAATTAAAAAGCAAAGCTTTATTGATAAATAGGTATATTCGCGACAAGGACAGCACTACATTCTCAAAAATGGCTCTAGAAAATCTAAACAATCCTCCCAACATAACCAATTCGAATATACCCTGCATTAAAGCAGTAATCCTTGAAGCGGCATATATACCAATCAATCTGAGAACGACGCCCACCAGCAAAACAATTTACATATATCTACTAAATAAGCTAACTAGACCTAGTATATGCGAAACGCATCCTTTGAAAAAGTGGGACAAAATATGGAAAAATGTGCATAACCCCAAATTAACAAGCAATCAAAGAAATTTATATTACTACCTAATACACGGAAAAATACCTCACAATGAAATTCTCCATAAAATGAATTTAGCCAACACGGAAAAATGCTCCCATTGCAATGAGGTAGAAACATTAGAGCACAAATTTTCTAAATGTGCTAACATATCGTCAAAATGGAAAACATTCATAAAGCTAACAAAAGAAATAACTGGAATCAGAAAGACAGATTGGGAAAATTTCGTGTTTCCCGTAACTAGCACAAAATCCTACAACCATTTAAAATGCTTTATCAACTACATTTCAGAACTTTCCAATAATATAGACGTTATAATAAACAAGGAGGCATTGGTGCAAAATTTATAGCAGAAATCAACAAAAACTAATTTAAACTGTAAAAAAAGTATATGTTTAAGCGATTAGAAATAAAGGACCTAATGTTACTATTTTATAAAAAAAGACCCTCATATGAAATCTGTAGGTGCTTGGCTAAATGTCTTGGGAAGAGTATTCGGTACAGGTTCTTATAGAATTTGGCATTTAGAACTGTGGCGTCTTGTAAATAAGCTTTTTCATACCTATCGCACTGGATTTATCCACTACTTACGAAGTTCTACACGGTCTTGAATCATGGTAGAAAAGCTCAAGCTAGATCTTTAATTACAACTCATGAAAATAGTTCTTCATCATCGTAGCCGTCAGAAACTCGCGAGCTGATTGAGTCCTTTATTCATAAGTTAGTTATAACTAGGATTTTAGCTTATCTTGGGCATGCCTAGAGTAAAAACTCTACAAACATATTAAAAAGTGAAAGGCACTGATAAAATAGAATGAACCGTTCTGCTTGCCTTTTTAAATACAAAATCACAAGAGTACTTACCCACCAATCGGTCTGGTAAAAACGTTTTCAACAACGTCTACAAAACACACAATTACGCATTGAAAAATACGATTAAACGGTGCTTGCCTAAAACATCAACAAGTCAGCCAACCGACACACGGCTGCTTTCAAGTGGACGAAAAAGACAGCGGAGAGTATTGCACTTGCGGAAGCGATCCTGCTGAAGATCAAACTAAAACAAAACCTTCGGGGAAACGCTTGATAAAAAAAAACATTTCAAGAAGAGAGAATGGGGTTGAAAAATGGTTTCCGCAGCGTTTGGCCATTTTCTTTCGGTTTGCGAGGTGCGTTTTCGCGTTCCGCGCGCTGTGCGTGCGTGTTGCGGTGGTACTTAATCATATTGCAAGCGAGCGAGCTGTGGTTTGCTTTCTCAGCTTTTCACCACTTGCTCAAAAAGAAAGAGAGAGAGAAGGAAAATTGTACACAAATTACGTCCGGCGAACCGCAAAAAACCCGTCCGTCTTGCTGGCCCAAAAAATCGGAAGGGCGTTAAGAACGGCAACTGATTACCGGATGGAGACAGTCGCAGAAATTGAATTTTCGTCACAGTCAGCAGTCTGCTTCAAGAAAGTCAGCGGTTGTTTCAAGAAGTCTCATCCCTCAGCGTTAGTCTCCCCCTTAAAGTAAACCGTTCTAGGGTTTAGGTTTGCTTAACCAATCGATGATTATTTTCAACCCTCAAAGCAACGACGCCCAAATGTCTGCACTTGCGATGCGTTGTGTATGTGTTTGTTCCAACCTCGTTATAGGGCCACAATTTTTCGCATCACTCCACAGGGAAACATCATCATTTCCCATACGGCAAACGGTACGATAAAAAGGCTCTTCAGCGCGACGTGCGCCATAGGGTGCAGATTAAAACCGGACCGGATTCTCGTTACGGTGGGGCGCGTTTAAGTGATATTTTAAGACGTTTTAATGGTTTGATGGGATGAGTGTGTGTTTCAACGTAATTGTGTTCCACCGCTCCCTTCGCTTATCGACAAGTTCACTTGTTCACGGCGACGGAAAGAAATAATAATTTACGCCTGATTATACGACCGTGAACGATTAAAACAATCTGCGTGTATGTGTGTGATGGTGGTGTAAAAATTAAAAGCATATCTCGATGCCAGGGCAACCGCAGCATTACACGCGCGCGGCAGGGTAATGGGGATTATCGTATCTCCGGTTGGGATTTGTACAGCTCATACCAATTAAAATGAAACCGCAAACCGAGAAGATGCTCCGCCATAATTGGAAACCGGTTACACCGGTGCCCGAAGCCTCCATCGGGATCGGGACTGAAAATTGTGCAATGTTTCATTAGAAAATGCATCGCTTGCTTGGATCTTGCATGGGGTGTAAGTACCTCCGCACACTTACCGTGTTTACATTGTTGGATGGGTTTCTTGCCGGTAATGGATACAATAGCAAGCGTCGGTTTTCGGTTGTGGTTTAACGTTACAAATTAAAATTATCACCATGTACACATACTTGTTCTGCGCTTGCTGACCACCGGCAGGTCAATAGGCAGGGCCGTCGGTTTGGCGCAAGGATTTTCCACACACCGATGTTTCATTCAATTTTCAGCAAACAAATAATTTACCTCTGTTTATTGTTCCGCTCCAACGCCAAGTTGGGCGGTTTGGTTAGCAAAAAAAAAGCAAGAACCTAGCTTTTGGCACGCTCGCTCCAAGCGCTCCCATGCGCTTAGTAAGGATATCTATCTGTTTATTAGAAAATTTATCTGGCAACGGAAAAGCGATATGTGCACTGTTTCTGCATATAAATTAAGTTTCGCTCCTGGTGCGGAACGGAAAGCCCGAGCGCATCGGTAGAACCACGTGGCACGGGCATGCATTTTGTACGGCGTGAAAGAAAGTCATTCTTTTCCGGTTGTGCATGCCGGGAATATAGATATCGTCATGTAATGTTCGTGAGAAAATAGAGGATGGGAGCTAAAAACAGGAACAGTGCAGAAGGGAATTACAGCGGTGGTCAAATGTTTGTGTGAAGGGTTGTAATACTTTTAGCTGAATTGTTTTATTTGTTCTTTGATGGAGTAGTCGTTTGACAATTTTAGAAATTAAAGTTTATGAAATCATTTTATCATTTATTTAATAAGAATCTAGGAATTCTGAGTTTATTTAGTATTTTTTAAGAAGAAGTTAGCAGATTACTCTTCAGATAGCGCTGGACGCTGTCACAGTTTACGGCTTAGCTCATGATGAAGTTGACAATCCGCAGTAAAAATTGAACGGCCATACTTCAGTCTTAGCACTGCTGATACCTTTGCGTTGAAATGTGTCAAAACATGTCCAGCTATCAATGCAAATTGACCACATCATCTTGATATGTGGCTGGTAAGAAAAGACTTGATTTTTGTTTAATAATTTTAAGGTAAATCAACGTATTTTTTAGCAATATGGCCAGTCCGTTCTTTATGAATAAAAAAAACGTATTTTTTATTATTTGTCGTAGAGTAGTAAATATTTTAAAGATTGGTTTCAAACATCAGCATGTTTCTAGTTAAAAAATTAGTTTGTCATGCATGATGCATACTTTTAGGCGTCAATCATTCCTAAATTTTTTTAATAGATTATTTAAGAACAAACTTCTTTTTTTAATGCCATTATGCCAAATTTTAATGCCATTTTGTGACTTTTATTAACTTTAACAACCTGATACACTACAAACACAATAATGAAATATTTTTCATTAAGCTAGATTATTTATGTATTTTGACCAAAATAAAAAATATTCTTAGCAAATTTTACTTACTTTGAAAATGATATTACGCTGGAAAATTGAAGTTCCCTGATGAAGGAAAATTGTGTTTTTAGGAAAAGCTTTATTGAATTCCAAACCGTTATTACTTTTTTTTGAGTCTCATCGCTATTTTAATACTGTTGGGCGTATATAAGAACAAGATAGAGGTGCATTAAATGATGAACAATTACTCTACATTCTGCAAATAGATTAGCTTTAAGATCCAATTCATGACAGTCACACAAAATAATTGGAATCATTCGTAGAATTTCAGTTATAATTATGAAAACAAGACCTCATTTAAGAAATAAGTTAGAACGCCTACAGGTATGCAATCTGAACAACAAATTAAATTATCAAATTACGCGAATTGTTGTATGTTGTATAGTTGTATGGATTTTTTACTCACATCTTCAAAGCACGTGAGCCTGCATCGTGTTTTGCATGACGTGTTTAACAAATTTGACACTCACTGTAGTTCGTGAAGAAGTGCATTATTTTTTTGGCACGTTCACACTATCCACTTTGTAAAATGGTTCATTTGACTGGGAAGCACAAACCTACGTGTGTGTGTGTTTCTGTGTTCGTACTTGTGCATAGCGGTTACCATTGTCGCCACGCTCGTCGATCGACCCACGGCGAGATACATGACCTCATAAACACACCAGCGAACACCACCACTGGCACGTTTGTCGAACGGAAAATGGAGTGTTTCTTGGGAACGTATGAACGACCACGCGGCCCGCGGGAAAAGAACCCCCTAACCTTTCGCCGTAATTGCAATTGCAAAACGCCGCTGAAAAATGGCATCGCACTGCCATGGTACGACGATTTAATTTCGATTGCACACAGTGCAGCATGCAGCGTTGGGGGAAATTATGATAGTACCGCGCTTTATAAGCATGTGCCGGGTGGAGCCGGTGACTTCCCTGTCCCCGGGAGCACTAACTGGGCAGCGAAACGTGCTGCCAGAATGCAAAGCGAACCGACACCTCCCTGGCGCCCATTAGCGGTTCACGTTTCTTGGGAAAGAAAGTTCTTTGCTCGGTTCGTGACGGCAAAAATTTGGGAAGATTCACTTCGCTGCTCCCCGTGGTTAGTTTTAATTACCAACACGCAAATTTATACCGCCTTTGCCCCGGTTGCAAAAGTATTAATTGTGCAACTGGCTTTCTGGGGATACAGCCGCGCAACGGGAAGGCGTGATGAAGTTTGCTGCCCGCGCTCGGCTGGAGTTCGATTACGCTTCGAGCGGCAAGGAAAGTTTACGCGCTGTTTACGTATTCGGAAGGTTCGCTGTTCGCTGGAGGAGTCTTTTTCACTGTTTGCGTATCGCAATTAAACTTTTGCGTAACCGATTTACGAATTGAGTTCTTTGAACGTGTGGGATACAGCATAGTGATAGAATTGAAACTGAGCCTAATCTGCGAGGATATCGCTGTTGGCAAAAGAGTTTAATTACGTCACAAAGCGAGGATTAAATTAGGTCAAGAGAAGAGCTACTCTCGACACAGAAAGAATTAGTTTTGTTGGTGGTATCAGAAAATGTTCCAATTAACTTAAAAAATATTAAATAATAAAATAATGGTTTTAAATGTAAGCGATCAATGTCATTTGAATGAACTGTTGGTTTAAAGTAAAAATATTGGCAAAAATTGCATAAAACCAGGCGTAAAATTATTTTTCGTGAAAATAGCACGAGTAATTAAGAGCTATACAGCAAGGACAGTGTTGAAACTCACGTTACTTTGAAATTTATAATTCAGTTTCTTGTAAATTAAATTATTTCAAAAATAAATTTACTGTACAGTAAATAAAAACAAACATCAAAATAAAAAAAGTTATTCAAGGAGTCAAATTTAATGAGTGTTTTGGACTTCGAATATTTCCTGTGGTTAGGGCCGGACAATCATCGTCAATTTTTTTCTAGTTTTGTTACAGACTTTTTAATTAACGAACCTTTAAAAAATTAAACTTAATTTCGGTTCAAAACTGTTTAAATAAAAGTAAGAATATTTCTGTCACCCTGGTTACTCAGCGACAAAAGGAAACGAGACAGTCAACATTATGAATTTATTAATAGAAAATTGTGTGAACAAGCATAATAATTGTCTGGAAGTAAATAAATCAGTTTTAAACGATACACTCTTCTATTAATTTTGATTTGCTGCTTGTAGATACTGATTCTTACAATAGCAAACTTATGTTTGAGTTCGTCACTGCATGTACAGAACGTCTAGTTGTGCAGATTCTGTTCATAAGCCCCAAGACTGTCGTATTTCATCATTTGGTCATTGGTGTAGGAAGAAAGATAGAAATGAAGGCTTCCAGGGGCAGCGTTTTCTAGTAATTACAAAAAGAATCTAATAATGAAGGGTTCTTTATCGATGCTGGGAACAAGAATGCATTATTACAATAATCAAGAACTGGAAGCACGAATATGCTTAGTCTGAGCATGAACGATGGTAAGAATAAATTTAGTAAAACACTAGTCTGTTACATAAATGTGCAAGTGACAGGCAAATTTTTTCTCGACAGTAGCACATTTCCTTTTGAACAAACACATGTCGCGTTGTTCTGGTTGAAATTTTTATGATTGGTCAACTTTTTAAGTAACTCAACACCGAATCCGATTTCTAAATAATTTCATAATTTATTCGTTTTCATAATTGAAAACATGCCTTTTTTCAACTTATATTAAACTATTTTTCTTCTCTACTTCTTCTTCTTCTTCTTCTTCTTCTTCTTTCTTGGCATGCACCTATAGAGCACGTCTGAGAGACAAGGCCTGGTATTCAATTCATTTCCAGGAGACTCGGTCCATAGCTGTACTCCTCCATCTCCCGGCTGCATCCGATCTCCCTCAAGTCTAACTCCGCTTGGTCCAGCCAACTCGAAAATGGCGAGTGCATTGGAGTCCTCTGCCAGCATAGTACAGGACTCGTGCCCGTAAAGGACTACCGGCCGTATCTGTGAACAATATATGGCGCATTTCGTGCGTTGTAGGAGTCTTCTAGATCTCAGGAGTTTGTGCAGCCCGTAGTAGGCACGATTCCCCTGAACAATGCGCCTTCAAATTTCGCTGCTTACGTTGTTGTCTGACGTTACGATCGTGCAAAGGTAGCAGAACTCCCCAGAACTGCCTCCAGATCGTCGCTGCCAACGCAACGGTCAGAGCCTCCGGCAAGCAGGTATTTTGTCTTCGAAGCATTGATTCTCAATCCAATCCTATCGGTCTCTCGTTTCAGTCAAACTTTCAATACCAATCTTTTGCTTCTCCCGTTTTCGTGTTTTGATATTTTTTTAGAATATTAGTTAACAGGTAGAAAAATTATGAGTGAACAACAACTTCAAGTACGTATATTCTCAGGGTGACAAAATCGTCCTCGTTCTTCCGTGGCACTACAATCTTGAACGGTCTTGGCCTGCCATTTCTGGCTTTCTGTGACTTCATTTTACCCGTAGCAAAGTACTGATGGGATTTGCACACCAGTCTTTCCGTGTGAAGACGCCGTCACCTCGACCACCGGTCCGTCCCGTATTAGCTTGATTAAAACATAAACATACATTGGATCTAAGAGTGATGTAATTTTTTTTTAACTTCTTCGTCTTCTTCCTTGGCACTAGAGTCTCGAGAGGTCTTGGCCTGCCATTTCTGGCTTTCTGTGACATAAATATACCCGCAGTAAAGTAGTCAGCCTTACTTACGGGGGGGCGGTCTAGATGAGATTTGATCCCATGTCATGCCGTGTGAAGACCGGTTCGGTGGTCGAAGCGACAGTGGCGTCCCTATTATTTAAACCCACTTATATATTTAAACAGTAAGTTTTAAACGCTCGCTATAATATTCGAAAAGGTGAAGCCTTAATTTTGCCTTTTTATTGCTGAGATTAATGCACGTTTTTTTACACTTCAAACGATTTGTTACAAATATGCGTAAATAACATTTAAATACGTCGTTCCTAGTCTTTTATTATCAGGAATAAGAAGGGGCGAATAGAATTTCACAATAAATTGTAAAGCTGTTTACAATTTTTACGTTACATCTTTCACGGATCAGCTTTAAGAATTTAAATATTTATCCTGCCAAGTCCCCAACCGATTGTTGATCGATGTGCCTACTTAGTCAAATGCTAATCAACCTCAACCAACAACAACAACGCCGGCGAAAGAAATGGACAAAAATTAATCCTACCATGATGGCACGTAATATTTATTGACAAAACCTATTACCCCCCATCGATCAGCGTACGCCCGCTGTACCGCCAACCAACCAACCATCTTCGGGCTTTGAATTGGTTGATTTTAACAAACGGCTTCTGCTTTACTATTCACTCTCCCTCTAGCCTTTCTTTTTTGCTTTAAACATTCCCTCATTCAGACGTTTTCATTTTATTTTCATCCGAAGAATTCGTGGAAAATGCGTCCATTTTTTCCAGAGCAACAAATAATAACCATTGTTATGGATCGCTCACTTTGCGACTGCGAAACGAGGGTTCAAATCTCCCCACGGCTTTTGGCTAATCGTAAATCAAATCTTGTGCTCGATTTCGTTCGGGTGGCGCTGGTAAAAGCGAAGCGGTATAAACATCACCATAAAGGAATGTTTGCGAGCCACAAAGAAATGAACAAACCGATATAAATTGGAAAGCAACAATCTTCTGCCCATTTTCCGTTACTGTTCTGTGAGCTGTTCGACACTCACGCCCCCGGTTGGTGGAGTGTTTCGAGATCGAAAAAAGTTCTTTTCCGGCTTAAAATGATGGGCCGGGTAGGGAGGGAATTAAGAAATGGAGTTTGGCTGACAATTTCAATCAACCCTTCCATTTAAACTCCGAGAAACCCTCCGAGCGCTAGCAAATTGATTTCCAATTTGTTTTTTCGCTCGCGCTGTTATTTCGTACTGCGCGCCCGCCTGAAAGTATGCAATTGAGATATTTTCGACGAATAAAAAGCGGGAAGCGTTTGGGGAGAGAACAACGACAAAAAAAAAAAAATCACATCTGTTAGAAAAATCTTCACTCATCCCCGCTAGCAATATCGGGTGTCGGGTTTTCTGCTCCCGCACGATTGATATCAAGGAATGATTTGGTTGTTGCAAACATTTTTCCCATCCATTGATCAACCACTGCCACGGAACGTGTGCCCGGTTGCGCTCGGTGGGCGGAAGCAGCTGAAAGATTTATGCACTGCTTCCGGCACAACAAACACACACACAGCCGAAACGTAACACATCATCAGCGCAAGATCCGGTGAAGAGTTGCAAAGAGTTTCGCAACGGGTTGATAATCTTATCGATAAATATATCCTTACCCGGGTTGCCCGTGAGATGCTGAGTGTGAGTGTGTGTGTGTGTGTGTGTGTGTGTGTGTGTGTGGCATCCCGAGAATCCGGAATCGAGTCACAAACGAGGAAATTGCAAAGTTTGTCGTTTTGCGGCATTTTATGCGATGATTTGCATCCGTTTTAAATTTTTAACGTGCAATGCTTGCGGATGTGCGCCGGTTGCGCCCGACAGTAGGAAAAGATTTAAAACTCATTCTGATGACATCTTTCACCTCATTTCCCGTGGTTGTTTATGGGGCAAAGTCTTCGACCCTTGGCGGTGCTTTTACATCCCAAAATTACCAATGCTTCCTTCACCCATTCCCTGGAGCGACTGAAGGCGGGCAAAAACAAAACAACCCACCGGCAACAACAACGACAACAACCATCTGTCACTAAGGCGGTGTTTGTCGTTAAGCCAACCAGCTGCGGTTCTGGTGTGCTTCCGGCTGTGGCGAGGGGAGAGAACGAACGGTCGGAGTTGTTTTGCACCTTACGCGAACGTGGCATCCTGTCGGCGGAAGCGAGCTCGGAACGAATTGGGACGGCACGACGGCAGATTGTCAACCGATTTCCGGAGGTACGCCTGTGGCCCGAAGGTACATGCGTGAGGGATTTTGTGTTAGCTGGGCTGGAGTTGCTGGAGATGGAACGCCTACTGATTGGTGGAGACATCGTGAAGAAAAAATACATTTCTTCACAGGTAGGGAAAGTGATTTCAATAGTAAGAGAAAGGTAAACAAAATGGCAGGTTGTCATTGGAGCGGCATGTGTCGGAGATTTTACAATTAATCGAAAATAATATAATTTAACACAGATATTATGTTGAAAGCTGCTTACTAGAGTTCACACGTGATATCAGCAAAGTTTGATTTAAGGTTAGAAATTAAAAAAAAATGGATTTCTATAATTCTAAGCTATTTCTTAGGGCCGAGTTGAGGAGACGACACATAAAGATGAATGGGTCACGCGAACGCAAACAAGGTCCGGAGCTCCGCGATTGATAGCATTGCCCGAGACCTGAGTGACCTGGCGGGCACGTATAGACCCACCGATGAGTGGAGCGCTGGACAATCTATGGTACCGTTGAGGATTCCGCCAATGAAGGCAAGTCTGGCACGTTCAATGCGTTCGTCGAGCTGTAGCAACCCGAGTAGCAGACACCTGGTCCTATAGTCCAGACTACGATCTCAGCAGCGTAGGGCGAAGCGCCTTCAATCTTTTATTTAATTTCATATACAATTCATATACAATCATCTGAGGCTACGGGTACAATAGCATTTCTTCTTTATTGGCCTAAGAACCTCTTAGTCGAAGCTTACTAGACTTATTGATATAGCATGGTTGGATACTCATTTTGGGGGAACGGCCCAGAAGAGATTTGAACCCCGGTCCTGGCGGGTAGTTTGCGGCTTATTGAATGCCCATATGTTGCTGTTTAGGCTTACTAATTCTACGTTGATGAAAAGCCAGTCATCACTGCGGTAGGACGGTCCGGATGGGATTTGAACTCAGGATCGTCTTGCCGTAGACTGGCGCTGCTGTCACCTTACCACCCCAATGTTATAATCCACAAAAAGCACGATTTTAATTATGTAACGAGTATGATCCCACCCAACTCCCGGACCACTTAATTTCGTCCTCTCATTATGACCATTATTGGAATTTTAGTAAGTGGCGAAAGCATATTTAAAATTATCCGAAAGTTTCCCGATGCACAATACGGGGCAACCCATAGCAAATACTTTCACGAACACAAACGCGCACGTTCAACTTTTGATTGACTATCCCTGTCTAATTAGCGGCTGGACATTTCAATTTAGTGTTCCCCCACCGCCGCTGTTTTTCGCTTCCCATCTAAACAGCTGGGACTAACCATCAGCAACAGTGAACTTTGCCATCTGCATCCATCTGTGGTGATGCATTCGCTCTAAACGATCGTGATGGCGTCGCATCCGGTTGTTCACATCCGTGCTAACGAACAAATGCAACCGGGATGATGAACTTTTCCTTCCGCGTGTGTAACATGTTGTGTTGAAGTGCTCGCGCGCGCTCGTGTGTGAGAAGTTTTCCATTTTCCATTGGCACAGCGAGTGCTTTACCACCGTTAACTGTTATTATTATTATTAGCTAAAGTTCGCTGGCGCTTTCCATGAATCAGATCGGGAACCAGCAACCGACCGATACACGATGCAACTTTTGCTGCGAGGATCTCATTTGCTCACCTTCCTCACTCGCTCCGATGCTTACCGATTGGCTTAGATTTGAAAAAGTGATGCGGCGAGCGAACGTACTGTAGTGGTAGCGCAAAACTTTCTGCAACCGGAAGTGTCGATCGTCGAGTTGCAGCATGTGCCTTGGGCCGCACCGCCCTCCCATCCGCGGCAGTGGTTGTTGGATGAATTTTCATCGCGAATTTATCTCGAGTCCGAAATGGAAATAGCCAACCGAAGGGAAGTAAAAGTTGCCCCGAGAGGGTTCGAGGCCACTCATTTGCCATTTTGCGGGATGCCTAAGGATGTTGGCTGGAACAAAAGGGTGCGAGTGGGTAGCTAGAATTTAAACCCCGCTTTTTCCTGCCCGTTATCGAAGTGGCATAAAGTGGCCAGTAGTTTGCATCCACAGCCAACTACAGCTCTTTGTGCGTTGTTCCCATGAATGGCCGGTTTTTTTTTTGTTTTACTCCGTTAGATCCCGGCAACTCAAGAAAACTAATCCAAGGTTTGTGGACCAGCCAGTGGGGGGAAGGTGGGGAGATGAATTTTATTTAATTTATATTTCATCAGGGGATTATGGAGATGTACCAAAGTGGCAAATGCTAAATAAGGCAATTTGTATTTATGAGTCAGGAACCTGGGCTCCAGAATGCATGGTTAGGACAGGAAGGCAAAAAAAATGCTCGCTTGTTACTGATTGTTTCGTTTCGCTGTACCTATGCATAAACGTTACTGACCAGTGCGGGAGTCGAAGGCTGCTTGCTTTCGAGAGGGCACAACTGCACTCGGTGGACCGATCAAATGCGATCGTCAGCTGGAAGTGAACGGCATTGTTTAGCATCAGGGATGAACAACTTGAGGGAACGAGAGTGATACGCAGGCGATGGAGTTTCCATATGGAATGCTATGATTGTGGTTGAAGGTTAGGATCAATTCGCCAGAATATGTTTATGGCATACTTTTAGGCGTTAGGTTATATCGTCTTCATTTTTCAGTTTTTATTTTGGTTGGTTTAGTTTGGTGACTCAGTTTAATCATGGATCAAGTTTACAATCTTCACTAAAACTACTCAAAGTATAGGAGAAGGTATATTTTTAATAAAAAAAAATTTAGATCGGAGTGGATCATATTTCTGGCTCTTTGAGAATAAGATCTCTTCAACTAATGATATAATGCTTCCAACAAAGACTTTATTCTTGACTATCCATAAACCACATATTAATTGCTATCCCAAGATGTCCTATGATTCCAGAAGGACAGATTTATAATAAAAACTGCCAACCGAAATAGAACGGTTGCCCACCACTGGTTTACAGAAAACCCAAAAACGTCACACAACCGCTGCCTGCAAGGGCACGAGCTTATCACACCCATCGACGCAAACACCTCCGAATGGAAAATAAATAAAACTTGTCTGACGGATATTCATAAACGTCACATCCTGTTGCCCCGGTGGTCGTACAGAGTGCGTCACACAATCCATCGGCGACGGGCCTGGGTCGCAACAAAGGATTTTTCTTTTACACACCCATCACCATTGCAGTGATAGATTAGCACGAGCATGGTCAGCCCTACTATCTACCACGGCACATTGCGCATCAATCCAACGTTCTCCCCCCCTCCCCCCCTCCCCCCCTCACCACGCTAGAGGGTAATGAAAGACAGCAACACGCCGAACAACTCCCAGAGAAACTAGTTTCAAATTCAATTTACTACTATTTCCTTCCTGCCGACCACTTCCCTGCTGTGACGTACGGAGCTACGGTGGAAGGTGTTTTCCCACCGGTGCTGCCCCTTGTGGTGTGGCGTGAAAACGGGACTCGAGCAAACAACTTTTACAAAACCTTGCCTACCCGGTCCCGCAAAAGCTCACCTTAAGCGTCCCGGTTTGGGTGTTGTTTTGTGTTTCGTTTCAGGGTGGGAGGTATTATTGAAATTTGCATTATTTTCCATTTGCGAGAGGTAAGTTGTACGGTTTGGTTGGTCCGATGCTTTTCTTGTTGGGAAAAGTTCTCTCGGTACACTGGGCTTCAGGGGGTGTAGAAGAAGGGATATTTTGTTTTTCGGGGGTAAAATTGTTGCTTATTTGGGCAAAGTACGAATGCGGAATTAGTGGAGTCTTCACCTTCTGCGACCACCGGGTGTAGTCGCTGTTGCATGAGTAAGTTTTTCTTATGCTGAGGTTAATGAAGGAATGAAGGTTTTTGGTAAGCGAAGGATGTCTCTGGTATTAGTTAATATTGTGTTGGTGTGACTGATATCATTTGTGTGTTGCTTTCCAGTTGATTTCTACGAGTAGTATGAAATCCCGAAAACAACTATAACGGGTACTACGGATACAGATGAACGGTAATTTCAACGACTATCAATGTAATTTCTCTGAAAAGACTCATTTTAATTACTATTCAGTGATTTTGACTTAATTAATTATCAACAATATATAAAAACTTTCTCAAATGAAAATCTGACACCAGTGACACGATACAATACTGTCTTTACCACTCTCTCTCTCTCTCTCTCTCTCTCTCTCGCGCTCTCTCTCTCTCTCTTGTTAGTGTCTTTGAAATAAAGAGGCCTCAAGAACCCAAGAAGAAAGAGGAATAATATTACAGAGTTCTCGACGATCGGTGGCCGACATAGGCCTCTTTAATGAATGTGTTTTTACGCTTCGGAATTTATTGCACATAATTACTAATTTTTATTTTTATTTTATTTTTATGAAAATCTAATTTCACATTCGCTTTCCTCACGCGGTTGGTAGTGGGTGCGGAAATGGCCTGAAGAGGCGAAAATCGCTACCCATACCGAATCGAGCCAAAATTTATCCAAAACACTACCTGATCTCCCAGAGTCTATACCAGGAGACAATCCAAGAAGGAGGAAGGATCATTTCCCAGAAAGAGGCCCAGTGCTTCGTGATGTTGTCTCTGTCTTGCACATGATCACGGACGACTATCTCCTACTAATAAGCTTCAGCGTCATAGTAATAGACACACATGGAAATGATCGATTGCATACAGGTCAAAATAGGAGGAACGAGACACACATATAATTCCGTTTCGTGGAAGTAAAAGTCCTCACAAAACCGGTTGGTCTCCCAGTTTTGATCATCCAGGAAGGAGGTATCATTTATCGCTTAGTGCTTCTAGATCTATCCCTCTCTCTCGCATGTTATCTCTATACACTATCTCCTACTAATAAGTATTTGAACCATACTACAGGGTTTACCTGGTCACTTTGCTATTCCATTCCATCCATGTGTCTAAATATTTTAAATCCTTCCATATTAAATACACAATTGTCTCATTAAAGCAGTACCTCCAGCAATTTGATCTGTTAACATTTCATTCGGATACGGTTTGACAGTTGTGGTGAAAATCATTTGGAATCAATCTATGTAAATACATGCGGATGGAATGGAAATACTAGAACGAAATGGAAATACATATAAAACCTGACGAAACGTGCCGTTTATCTCGCAAAGCGGTTATGAAAAACCCTGTAATATCACACACATCCAATCGATCGTGGGCGTATGGGTAGGCCACAGTAGGAGGAACGAGACACGCATATCATTCCTTTTCGGAGAAGTAAGAAATCCTCACAAAACCGGTTGCTCGCTTAGATTCGCTACCAAGAGATCATCCAGAATGGAGGTATCATTTATCGCCTAGTGCTTCCTAGATCTATCTCTCTCTCTCGCATGTTATCTCTATACACTATCTCCTACTAATTAGTATTTGAACCATACTACAGGGTTTACCTAGTCAGTTTGCTATTCCATTACATCCGCATGTCTAAATATTTTAAATCCTTCCATATAAAATACACTATTGTCTCATTACAGCAGTACCTCCAGCAATTTGATTTGTTAACATTTCATTCGGATACGGTTTGATAGTTGTGGTGAATATCATTTGGAAGCGATTCATGTAAATACATTCGGATGGAATGGAAATACTAGAACGAAATAGAAATACATATAAAACCTAACGAAATGTGTCGTTTATATCGCAAAGTAAGTAGGAAAAACCCTGTAATATCACACACATCCAATCGATCGAGGGCGTATGGGTAGTCCACAATAGGAGGAATGAGACACGCATATCATTCCTTTTCATAGGAGCTTAATTCTTCCCAAAACCGGTTGCTCTTCCAGTATTGATGCCAGGAAATATCCAGGAAGGAGATAGCGCTTATCGCCTGATACTTCCTTTGCCAGTCTCTCTCACGCATGTTCTCACTGTGCACACATCTCCTACTAATAAATACCAGCATTATACTTATATCGCACCAACGATCGCTTGCATGTGTAAACAATGCAAAAGGAGGAACGAGACACGCATATCATTCCTTTTCGTGGAAGTAAAAGTCCTCACAAAACCGGTTGATCTCCCAGATTCGATACCAAGAGATCATCCAGAAAGGAGGTATCATTTATCGCCTAGTGCTTCCTAGATCGATCTCTCTCTCTCGCATGTTATCTCTGTATACTATCTCCTGCTAATTAGTATATGAACCATCCTACAGAGTTCACCTAGTCACTTATCGAGGGCGTACTGGTAGGCCACAATAGGAAGAACGAGACACGCATATCATTCCTTTTCATAGGAGCTAAATTCTTCCCAAAACCGGTCGCTTGCCTAGTTTTGATACCAGGAGTTCATCCAGACAGGAGGTATCATTTATCGTCTAGTGCTTCCTATATCTATCTCTTTCTCTCTTGCTAATATGATAATATGATAAGGATGGCTCACTTACCACAGTGAGCTACATTATTATATGAGTACTGTTTTTCTTAGTTTTTGGACACAAATTTAGTTGGATAGTTGAACTAGAAATTATAGTTTTCTGAACAATTGATTGATTCCTACTGTATTTTCAATTAAAAAACAATAAACTTGATAATAACCGAGCCTTATAAGGTTAAAAAATATGGATTTCATTTAAAAAAGAATTTTTGAGAAAGAACGAGATTTTTTGTCCTCAATGTACTCAAGTCCTCAATGTACTGGATGAAGTAATATTTAATTCAATTTGAAATAATTGTATTAAATTTAAAAATGCACACAATTCAACAAAGCTGATTTTCGTGATTTCAATTTTTTATTTCAGAAACGCCGCAATAATGCCACAAAATGTCCAGATTTATGAATTTTTCATTTACATTTTCTAAATTCCTTAAATTATTTTTTTTTATTGATTGGTTTATTCATTTTTTCTACGTTGCTACCTTATTTTACCTACCTATCTAAGCTACCTGGCTTAACAAAGATGAGTGAACCTAACCTTACAACAAATAAATTTTACAATATTGCAAAAAAAAACATAAGAAAGGAAAGACTACCGAAAGCTCAAAGCTGGAAAGGAATAAAGGATAGAAGGAGAGAAGGAGCTAACAGAAAAAAAACACTAAGAGACATGAAGCGAGGATACAACACGAGACCGGAAGGAGTTAAAGGAGGTTTTCAAAATCGAAATGGACATCGATTAAACCAACTGAAACAAGAGAGGAGTGGGTCATTAAAACAATACAAAGAAATGACGCGCTTCTAAAGATAAAGGATCGTGAGGACGAAGGGAGTGGGAAGGAGCATATACACAGACAAGGGAAAGCAGATCCGGAGCATCTGTAGACCCTCGACGCATGACGCCAACGAAACAAGCCTGAGCTTCTTGTGGCGTCTCAGTCTTAAAGAATCTAGTCCAAGGAGTCGATTCCGAGTTTCGTAAGGGGTTAATTATAACTTTGTTTCATTCGTTAAGAATCGGTTAGAATGCTTTCATGAAGCATTTCGTCCTACGAAGGACGAAATAAGTGATAAGAAACTAAACCATTTGTTTAATGTACTTTATTTATTATTTATTTTTTCTATTTTTTATCCTTTTCAATAAGATATGGCATTTTTTAATAAAAATCTAATTTTTCTAAAAATGATTTTTTCACAAGCATTTTTATATCTACGCCACGCTCCGTAGCAGATGATCAACGATAACGTGCGAAAAAGAGATAACGGAATGGATCTCCGTTTGATATTCTCTGTTGTGTGTCTCCTGCTATCCCAAACGAGATTGAAGATAACATTCTCTCTTTCCAACATACGAACACAAAATCGATCGCTCTCTCTCGGGTGTGATAGTAATATGATAGAGATAGTGAATACTAGGAGCCTTCCCATCACTAACAAAGAAGAAAAAAGATAGCTAATCGGAATAGTTGCATTGGGATATTGTCACCGCCTTAGTGGATGATCTCCTGGTACACAGATGATGATGCTTGGTAGTGAAGAACAAAATCGTTTTTTGTTTGTTTATGCGGATCAGCTGACGAGCCCGAAAGGGAGCAAAGAAATGAGATATTTCTTTGAATACGATCATCATCTCTTTCCTGTAGTTTGTTTTTCTTGATTTACGTACTTGAATGTGTGTAATTTAATTACACGGAAATTAAATTCAATGTTAAAATCCCCGTTTATCCCACAAAAAAACAACAAACCCATCTCGTTTTCGCTCCACAACAAAAGGCAGCTTAAAAATGAACATCAGAATCAGCCTGGCGGATATATAGTCCCCTCAGGGCATCATTGTTGGAGTCAGTGTTTGGAAGAGAAAAAAGAAGTCTAAGATACGACAAACGATCCGTATCCGATCATAAACGCAAGACACACGTCTCAGCAAAGCCAAACTCAGCCCGGGACTGGACCTGGGCTGAAAATGCGTAACAATGTTAGGGAATTTCGAAACAAAAGTTTGCTCCATTACGATCGTCTCCCATCGTCAGCTAGAGTAGGAGAAATTGGGCATCCGATTTGTTGGTCTGGACTGTCCTGGTTGTGGAGCAGGAAGTCAAATTAGCTATAGTGAAAATCCGTCCATAATCTGTTGCTACCCTCGGTTCCATCGCTGCTTGCTCTGGCTCACTAGCTTCATGCGTGTAAATCGTTGAGATTTGGTTTATATCACCCGTAAAACTCTATAATCGAACGACATTAAAACCCATCTGCCTGGTGGCCACAACATGCCACGTCCTTTCATCAATGAATCAATTCGTCAGGGATTCGTCAGTTTTGGACAGAGTCCATGTCTCAGAGGCGTATGTGAGTACTGGGACTATAAATGTTCTGTACAGTTCCAGCTTCGTCCGTCACGACAGGCATTAAGTATGACTGGTTGGCAGCCAGCACCCTTACGCGTAACTCAAAATCAACATTGTTGTCGGTGCTGACTTTTGACCCCAGATAGGAGAAGGTCTGGACGACTTCAAAAGTACTGATACGATAAACTGGCTTTAAACCACCCCTGCGTGCTCTTATTTGGAAATTTATTAAGTAGCTTTCAGGACAATCCGGTCTAACAAGAGAATCAGCCCTAATCAGTCCTGTTAAAAGGATAGAATGAATGCTAATCCTTCAGAGATAATGCCACTACTGAATCAATCTGGGCAAAGATGACTACAATCCGATCGTATTTTCATGATTGAGGTAAAATATTATCATGTGTTAAAGATTGGTATTGCGAAACTACTCAACTTGCCATTGTTTTTTGTTTTTTTATTTCTCATTTTGACTATCAGGCCGTAAATCTTATCAACTATACTCAATTCTAACAAAGTGTGTTCATCAAGCTTTTATGCTATTGGGGTGGGAAACTTTTCTTTCTCCACCATTGAAATGCACCATAGGTGAGCTCGGTAAAGGACGAAGGGTTCCGTTGGTGAAGTGGGAATCGGGAGTGTCGTCGGGTTGTCGTCACGTGTTTCCGGTACGAGAGGCAGCCTTTTGCGCTGCGGGAACTTCATGACATCGTCCGCTTCGTCGATCTCCCTTGGTAAAGCCTCGATTCTCCACACCGCTTGTTACGGATTGCAATCTGAAGTCGCCACTGACGATCATACCGCCGGCAAAGTGCATGGGTCCCCGAGGCATCAGACACAAGAACTCCGCCAATAGCACCCTCACGGCTTTCAAGCACTGTTTCGCCACCTTCCTAGACCAAAAAGGCGACAGGCGTACATTGGTGCTATCGTGTGGGACAAACAATTGTTGTTATGACAGACAAACAACACATAGCACACTACACTAATTTTGACAAGCAATAGTGCGTAAAACTAAATCTTTGTTTTATTTGCTGGTTGCAAAATCAGAAAAAAGCTGATCGAATAATCCGAAAATAATCTAACCAATTGTTCAATCTTACGGTAGGTATTTTTTATATTAAATTGTGACTATTTTTAACAAGCTGCTTGCGTTTGACAACAGATGGCGCTCGATGACTGCTAGTAATTATGTCATCGAAAATAAAAAGGATTTATAGGAGTATTTAAACCACGCTGCTTTTTAAAGCCACTAGCAGTAACAATTGAATAGCTTAGAGCTTGAATAATTCATTATTTTATTCATATCGCCTTTTGATTTTCATATGCCATGTACAGAAAGGATAGCTATATGAAAGTGTTTATAAACGAATATTAGATGTTCCTTTCTTATTTCTACCGAATTGTTATTAAAGTTAATAGAGGTATATCTTCTTAGTTAGGCAATTGGAAGCAATAAACAAAATTCGAATATCCAATTCGGACTATCTCAGACAACTCCTCGCCAACTTCCCGATAAAAAGGATCGCACCGGAAACTTTCCAAATAATAGGTCACCGAAAATGTTACCCTCATTTGACGGAGGGATTAAGGTTCAGCGAGAATATCTACTTTTCCTCCCTTTCCCATGATGAAGATGTGGCATTTGTGTGCGCTCACCTTTAACAGTGTTTCCAAGGTCTCACCGTCCAACAGTTGTTGCGGTGTATCCATCAGGCGAAACAGATGGACGGTTGGTTCTATGTTTTTCGCCCCACTTGTCTTCCCACAGACACAGCGTGAGAAGACTGGAGGCTCACTTCCGTACGGCTTTTGTGCCGAAAATTGTTACTAGGAATTGCTTTTATCCCAGTTTCATCGATTCATACGTCCACGGTGTAGACGAATTTGTTGTTTTGCTTTTTCTTCCCCTTTTGCCTTGGATTGGTTTCGGTAGGCGGTTCGGTTGACCATAAGGTGAGGTTATTTTTGGGCTTTCTGGTAACCTTAAGACCGATGGACCGGCATCTTCCGATCGTTGGACGGTGAAGCGTGGTATCGTCTTGGGCAAAAGGCTTTAGTCGGTCGGTGTTGTAAGATGGTCAGCTTCTTAAAGCTAGCAGGTCTTTGCGGTACAGAGGAAAGTGTGAAACGAATGCCGGGTGGTGGTGGCATCGAAATGCTGTCGTTTGTTTACACTCGCATTATTCTTCGTTAATAAAATGTCAATCATTTCCCAACCCAGCTCACCCATCAGGCCAGAGATGGTGTGGAAAGGCGTAACAGTAGTAGGCTTGATTGAAGCGTCTAATGGAATCCTGGAAGACGATGGCGTTCGGTGGCGTTCGAGCTGCGGGCGAGCATCCGGTACTGTGCGGCAGTGTAGAATGGTAGATTCTTTGCACGACCGATCTGATATTGCCAAGTCCGGCATCTTGAAGACGTACGCCAAAGGTGACATCGAATTGCCATCATGGCATGGTTGAGCCATGCCCGCCGAGATGATTAAAAGGCGGATGGTTCGTCCCGTGCCAAGGCAAGTCTTCTTGCTAAGTGGGATGGACGGACATGGATGGCAAGGGGGAGTGTTGTGGAACGGGGGAAAAGTGAATCATCTTTAACGCTCGATAAGGCCAATCAGCAAACCCGGAATGAGAGCATGAAAATCGACCACAGACCATTGAGGTTGCTGAGTGGCTGGATGGCTGGCTAGAAGCGATCGATTGTTTGCTTTGCTTTGCATCAGGTGAAATTAAATAATTTACACTGGTTGAGAATGGTAAATGGTTGTTGTGTTGCACTGCATACTTCAAACTAATTAGACGCTTGTAACACACGACAGCACTTGAAGGAAACGAGCAGCATTTACTTACCAACCATCATTTGTTGCTGGGGTGAAATAACAACTCAAACGTCTTATAGCTTGCAAAGAAAGGATGACCACTTACAGGCGCAATCACACACACACACACACACACGTCCGCCAGATAACAACAGATCAGCCCCCGGGTGCGTGTAAAAGCTTTCGACTGTAAAACATCGGATCGCTCGGTTCGTAGTCACGCGCGCATCTAAGCTGCACATAAATTGCATACTTTCAGGCGCTCGAACCGTTCTCGAGCAAGGGGTAACGGCTTGTTTTGAACCGTTTTTGTGCTAGGGAAGCAACACAAGTGCAGTGAATGTTTTTGCGTTTGTTTCTAAGCTCGCTTTTCTCCTTCTTTCCCGCACACCATTCGTTTGGCTACAAAGTGCAAGAAGCGTTTTCTACCACGAGACAAAGCTTCGCAAGGGAGATACGGACAAAAGGCGGACGGCTAGGTTTAGAGCAGCTTATGGATGGATTTGTTTTTTCCGGAAGCTAGTGAACCGGGTGTTGTTGCCGACGCACTCTCTGCACTGTGGTTCGAGTATCGCTTCACGGGCAGGAACAGTGAAATCGATAGTCGAGAGACGAGTAAGAAAACGGTTTCCGCATAAGGAAATGGAAAAACGATGTTTTTTAGGCGAAGGATTCTAGGCGGGCATCAAGTTCGCTCACAATAATAACGTTTGACGGTGTGCTTCAAAGGCAATTCGAGTGCGCACAGTGCAAAGATACCTCGGATTAGGTGTGAAAGTGCGATGTAAATCGATGATGTAAGGAAATCGTGTTGTAATAGTTGTTTAAAGCGATTCCGAGGGGAAGATTGGATTATTTCACAAAAACGGGGAAAGGTGTACTTTGGACCGTTGGAAGGGTGTTTCGGGAAATAAAACCACAGCGTATGCTTAAAACGTTTTTCTCATTTTAAACTGAACTTCTTGCGAATAAAAATATCTATCGGACCGGGTCAAGTCCGTTTTCAGTATGAATATTAAGGGTTTACCGTGGTTTCTTTGCATTCTTTATTTGATGGAATCATACATGATAAATAAAAAAAATCATTTTGCGTATGCTAAATCTACTCTAAGTCCAGATTTGTTACTTATGTCAACGTAATAAGCCTTTTTTTCTGTAGAACAAAAATTTAGGGTTAGGTTATATTTTAAAAAGAAGTTTTAATGATCACGGGATGATCCGGTGGCCGAGGCGATAGAGGCGCCGGTCTCCATACGGCAGGACCGGGGTTCAAATCCTAATCCGACCGCTTCCCCGTACGCAGGACTTGACTACCTTGCTACGGGTAAAATCCAGTCACAGAAAGCCAGAAATGGCAAACTGAGACCTTTCGAGGTTGTAGTGCCACCGAAGAAGAAGAAGAATGATCAAGGAAATTCGGATTTGTCATGTAAATTGCAAACTTTCGGGCTAATTCTTAGTATGGTTTCAACATCATTTGAAAACTTTTTCTCTTTTTAGCTCGTCGAATGGACTTATGCAGGAAAAATAATTTTATTTTCTAAATGAAATGAAAAAAATAGAATTTGCATCCTTTTTTTTAATTTATTTCTTAATTATGACGCCTTGAAGCCGTATTGTCAGCACCGCATGTGCTTTTTGCATTTGCATCCTTTCTGGTATTTTTTTGCGCCGTATGTGTGGAAGGACAATGGAGGAGCCGCTACAATGACGAGCTCTACGAGCTGTACGATGATCTCACCATCGTGCAGCGAATGAGACTCCGTTGAGCTGGTCACGTTATGAGAATGACACCGGACGACCTCATAAAGTCCTTTCGACGGCCTGAACACGGACAGAGGAGGCGTGATAGGCCCAAACTGGAGATGGAGTGATGGCGTTGATGCGTCCGCCAGAACGGCCGAGATAACGGATTGGCAGACGCCGGCGCTTTACCGTGAGCGGTATCGAGGATTGTTGCAGCAGGCCAAGACCGCAAAGACCGTGGTTGTAGCGCCTGATAAGTTAAGTAAGTTTGGTATTTTTTTAATATGGCTTTAACAAGAATATTAATTATATTTAAAAATTGTCGGAGCTGAATGGAGTAGGAATGCAATTTTTGTATGCTATGATTTTGCATACATTCGGTCTGTTTGATTGAGCTTTCATCAGTTTTCTACTATGATTTCTACTATGATTTTAATGTGAATATATAATATGCCCATTTTGATTCAAATAAAGTCACCATTTTTATAAGACATTCTTTTTAAAATACTTCTATTTTTAAAAAAGAGAAAATGTTTCTACTTCTAATGGTGAATTATTTAAATTCATTGAAGCTTTCCAATTTCCCTTCCAAAATTACTAATAACCTCACTCGCCACAAAAGCATCTGCGAGCGCATCAGTGAAGCTGCACGGCAAATGTTTACCATTTCCACCGTACAACTATTGAAAGCGCCTCACACATCGGCGACCCGGTTTCTTCCGCGTTTTGAAGCACATAATGGCCTACAGCGTTGCGTTACCCAGCATACTGATGTTGAACTACCGGGGAAAAGGTACCGTTTCCGCACACGGTTGCAAACACATGCACGGTCGCCACCATTTCACGATCCTTTGTCGATGAGGCGTAAAAGTCGTCAAAGTCGTGATCCTTATTGAAGCCGGGCATTAGCGTCACGTCGAAGCGAACTTTTGCTGGGGAGGACGGTTTTGTTTACGAAAGTGATGAAAAGTACCGCGCAGGGTAAACAAAGTGCTTAGAATGGGAGGACGCGTTCCAGCGGTAGTTCGTCCCGGCGGTTCGCCCTTACGCAAGAGGATGGATGTGTTGAGATACAGCAAAACTTTAGCGCAAAACTTTGGCCGAGAGCTCGGGGGAAAGCTGAGAGCATTGTTAGCGTTACTTCGGAGCCGGGCGAGTGTGGTCGCGATGTTGTTGGTGCTGTTTGCAAGTTATGACTTAAGCTGCACTCGATCGCTGCTGCCGAGGACGCTGTAAGAAGGGTCTTGTTTCTTCTGAATGAGTTTTGTACACTAATTACTAGCCATGTGTTCGGGCAGGCACACAACGGTGGCATTAGCTTTCCCGTGGCGTTGAGTGTTCCGTGCAGATTGTAGTGTGACGCATGGGGGCACTAGCTTAGGCACGTGTTTACAAATTTTACTGAGAGTGTAGCATATTTTAAGAGCACATTGAAAAGGTTTTAGTTTGTTGCGAAAACAAAATTATAGGTGAGCTTATTAACACTTGATAAGCTTATCTAAAGTAATGAAATACAATAATAAAACAATAGTAATTTGAATTTTAACTCTATTCTTTAGAAGATAGCATCAAAATACATAAATATTTGATGACCATGCATGTACATTCCTTATTACTTTTTTAATTGTATGAAGTTATTTTCCTTTTTTTTAACAACATTTTATTACAATATAACCTAGAATAAATTGATGTAAAACGATGAACTAGTATTCTTATTGAGTAGTGTTATAATTGAATGTATCAATTTTAGTTCAAAATTTCAAAAAGAGATGGCGGTTTTTTAAGGGTAATTTGTTACTAATTTCTACTCGATATAGGTTTGCATACTTTTAGTCGCTCTACCAATTAAAGGTTGAGTGCTAGTTATTCCCTATTTATTTTATGTTTTTTAACCACTGAACCAGCTACTTATTTAAGAGCCTTAATAAATAAATGAATGAATAATGAATATGTCGTGATTTTTATTTATTTATTGCAGAGCAGAGTGAAATTGTTTAATTTTTTTGCTTTACTTTTTTTAACAAAAATGTCCAATGGTTTGTTTAAATTTTTCGATTATTTTTAAATTTTAAATATAATTTTTTATAACTTTTCTTGTCCTTGTTTTTATGTGCTAAAAATAACAATTTTTCTTAGAACATTATCTTCTCAATCCACTGTTTTTGTACATGGCTCCATTTGTTAGCTCAAACGGGACCGAACAATTTATGCCCGAGTAATCCATTCGCCACTCCTTAACGATCCATCCACGCATCCACAAAGCACCCTAAATTCATTGCCATTGTCATTCGTCATCCTTTTGCGGTTACGCGTTTGTTTGGTCGTCTTAAAAACGTACCGACTCCTGCACCACCACCACCACACCGTTCCATACAGCGCAAATCATCGTATCGCAATGTTGTTGATGGCATTTAAAATTTATCATACATTCCCGTGGTGGTCTTCCCGCCGGGGCTCACCAACGTTTCCCAAGGACAACCGGCACTGATCCCCGGGAAACCCGCTGCCATTACCTGAAGCGATTCCGTTCTATTGCGAGCGAACAAACAGTCGCGCTCCCGGAAGTGTCCTGGTAGGTTTCCAAACCCGTGCACAACAACAAACCTCGAGCGCAAAACTCAACGGATGGTAATGAAAATAAATATTTATCACCAGCAACGGTAAGCATTGCCGTGAAATATGACATCCTGGTGTGCGGGCTGGCTGGCTGAATGGCGGAAGTGAACGAGGTTAAGCTTCGGCGGTGTAAGAGTCGGTCCGGTTCTCGTTCGGCCCAGGTACGCAACGGCAGTTCTGTTAGGGCCATTTCGATGGTCGTATTTTCATCACCCGCGTTGGAGGCGAAGGACCTTGCTGATGATGGTTTCCCGATTGTGCGTTTGCTGTCGGTGGCAAGTGAGACCTGCCGGTGTCCGTCTCTATCTTCGGATCAATTGTGACGCTCTCGGTACGCATTGGACGGGGTGTTTGGTTTTGTTTGCATAAGAGCATGACTGATGCTAAAAATTAAATTTTATATCCTTACGTCAATGCGAGAACGGTTTGGCGAGGTGTCGGTCGGCTGAAACCGACCAGGCGTCTCCATCGTTGCAGTGGGACGTTCTATTTTAGATTTTTAGATGAGCAAAAGCTGAACAAAGGCTGCAAAGCCATCGGGAATCTGGGAAGCAGAACATTGACACAGAGAACTTGGGGGCAGGGCAAAGCGACGACAGCCTCATCGCTTAGAGGCCATCGCTTCCCGGCTGTGAGGATGTAAGCCTCGGCTTGAATGGCAACCCGACCGACCAAACCTTCCGAAAGGGTGCTCAAACAGGCATGAAAGGATAGCGCGTAAAGTAGTGCTCTTTAATAATAAATATGATAATTTAATGATTATTTTATGACCCGAGGAAAATTTGCATACAAACGAGATAGTGGGCTTCTGCGATAATAACAATAATAATAACAATAATGGCAATCAAAACCGAATTAAGCAGTGGGGTGGTGCTGGGCTGCATTCGGGCAGGGCCGAACGAACGGGTTGAACCAACCATGGCACATCACTTGAATGTCACTTTCATATGATTGAGGAATCAGACCAGCTGGCTGGCTGGCTGGTTGGATGGCTGGTGTGAACGAAGGGAGAGCGAGTGAGCCCGAGCGAGAACCCTGACTTGATGATACCATCAAACGGAATCTTCAAACCATATCGCCTCATAGTTATATGCAAGCGTTTTGCGCCTTGAAATGGCGCTCCAGTGAAAGATATGATTTTCATGCTCTGTTTCTGACGCCTAATGACGTCGTTCCGGGTGTCTATTTGGGTGAAACGTTTTGTCGGTGCAGTTGCAGCCCGTTTCGCTGCGCTTTAATACGAGGACCCATTTAATGGAAATGTTTATGGTACTACGGGTGGCTGCATTAAATTGCCGTACCCCGTTGGGCTACCATATATATATATATATATATATATATATATATATATATATATATATATGTGTGTGTGTGTGTGTGTGTGTGTGTGTCGGAAGTGTTAGCCAAGCGGTTGTTCTGGCTCAGAAAAGCGGAACGCTTAGAAGAGTTTGTCATGCAAAGAGGTTCCTGCAGGATGTTTTTGTAGGACTGCTCTTGGTAATGTTTTTGCGGTATCGTTGCCAGCTGGTGTGCGGGTGAGGGTTTTGTTTCATGATGGTGTGGATCTAATATTATTGAAAACAGATAAAGAAAAGGGAAAGGACCTGCTTGAAATAGAGCTTGTTTACTTGAAACGGTCTTCGAAGAGGAACTTGTTTTGTTCTATAACGTATTATAGTTCTTAAGCTGAACTGCGTACACCCGGATATGAAGTCGTTTGACGGTTCGGAGGATGAATTGTCTTACAACTAAAGGGAAAGGTTATATATGGGTAAAATAGTTTTAGGCAATTCGTTTTGGCTGTTCTTTATGAATTAAAAAAGGTTTCGATCTGGCACTTGTTACAAGTTTAATTTTTTTTATTTAATATGTTAGTGGTTATTGAGCCAGTACGCTGGTCGAGGTGACAGTGGCGCCGGTCTTCACACGACAGAGCCGGGAGTTCAAATCCCATCCAGACCGCCTCCCCGTACACAGGGCTGACTAATTTAATAAGGGTAAAATGAAGTCACAGAGAGCCAGAAAAAGCAAGCCGAGACCGTTAGAGGTTGTACAGCCCAGGAAGAAAAAGTTATTGGATAATTTTCTCGTATATGTAATTTGATCAACAAATTATTAAAAAATTAAACAAATTATCGTGTCTTCCTAGTGAGAAGGAAACAGCCTTTCACAAATCCATTTGAAATCAATGCTTATTCAACCATTTCCAGAGGTAGCCATCGGCTACAATATCAAAAAAGAGACAGTTAAAATGAAAGTAAGAAACAAGATTTATAACAGAGAAATTAGAATTAGCATTAGAAAATAAAACAAAATGATAGAAATGGAAGAAATAAACTAAAAACTGATAAAAGTAAATTTAAAACAAATAAATGGTTTTATTTTTAAATGAAAAAAAATCAAAAAGAAAACAAATGCGGACGATGAATCAGATAGACATGAAGAATATAAAATAAACAAATGATTTTTAAACACAAAGCGAATTAACTCGTCATTACATGGTTCAATGTGAAATGTCATTACAGACTTATTAGAGTATAATTTTAAAATTGCATACTTTCAGGAGTTTCCGGATGTCCGGAGGTAAACAAGTCTTTTCTAAGAGTAAACAAATCATTGGATGTGAAAGTGTTTGTGAAAACAATTGTTTTTTCTTGCTAATTAACATTACTATAAACAAAGAAATGAGGAATGCTGTAGTGAGCGTATTTAAGATCGGTGCAATGTACCAGCAAACTTCGTGCTTTGCAGCATTCCACTGCATCCACACAATTGATTCCAATAAATTCCACCTGATCAATCGCTCAACCGTTCATTAGCGAAAAGGCTCAAAAGATGCACACACAGATATACATTCCCTAATGCTCTCATTCCCACCATCAATGAGATCAATCAAATGCCACTTAAAACATTACCACCGGCCCTTTCAACCCCCCCCCCCTCGCTTCCCCGGGCCCAGCTCGGAGAGCATTCATAGGGTTGCAAACACCCGTAAATCAGTAATCGTGCAGCAACGTGAGGGTTAGCAAATTCCTACCAATCATCCGCCCGGGAATGGTATTCCCTGCGCACAAACTTCACACGCGTGCCATAAAAAGCCTACCGAACGGGTGAAAACGGAGGTACGGAAATTTTGACTCTGATCAAAGATTTTCGTCAGCACCGAACAGCGTTGGAGGATGTAACGTTGATCCCCGTGGCGGTGGTGACGGTGGTTGTGCACAATCAACATACAATTTGCTTTTTCACTTGCCTGCACACGGGACCGGGGTTTGCGTATGGAAATAGGAAGCGCCGGGTAGAGTAGGATTTTCCATTTCTTTGTGTAAACTTTGCCAGGACTATTGTTGCCGTCTGTACCTTACCCTTGCAGGCACCGAGGTAGCCAGGTGCCGAGAGAGCGAACGATGCATTCGTACGAATTCGTGTATGGGATTGCGCTGCAGCAACTACGTAACGAGCACATTTGCTTGAGACAATGAGAAGCAGCAGCCGTATGAGAGGAAAACTAACTTCCGATTAGGATCGTTAAATTTAGCGCCCAATTCGGTTGCTCGCTGCGTCTGTTCGCTGGCAGGGAAATCTGACGCTCTTCACAAGTCTCAAGTTTGTAATCAACGTTACGCCCGACGCGAACGCATCTCGACCACCTCGGCACCGTTTGACATCGTGTGAGGAACTTCATCGGAAGTTTTGGTGGCGACCGGGAGCCGCTTTCGAAGCGGTTAAGTTGGCACTTTGCTATGCGTCTGTTCACCCCGACTTCCATTGTTCTCGATGTATCCGATTGAAGATTGGTACGAACAGCGGGCCGAAATTCTTAATGGGGAATGGGCGATTTTTTCCTGGGGGGGGAAATGTACACAAATATTTGCATAAAATATTTCCAACTTCTCGTATTTAACTTTGTGTCTACCTTTAGGGACGCAATATGCCAGCAACAGTCGACGATGTGAAGCGGCAGTCGTAAGGAGTGGCCGAAACGGTGCAAAGAGATCCATTTCCGGAGTAGGAGAGTTTCCCCCGCCGGCAAAAACTGGTGACCATCTGGCACTCACCCGGAAGGATTCGTTGATGGATTAGCACGGTGATCCAGGCTACTCAGACGTATCAATCACTTGAACCTGTGTACGGGGCCGGTGAGCTCTGGAGGTGGCCCAGTGCATTCGACTTCAATAAATCAACTGCCAGACCAGAGCTGGGGTTTGAGATCAAAAGGAAGAGCAACAAAAACTGTGTACATCGATCGAGACGGTGCCTTAGTGAGCGGGTGACGGTAAACAGGCGTTTGTGTGATTGGAGGTTGAGAGCTGGGTCTGTTCCGTCTGGTGGCAGGAAGTTGTTGAGCATTGATTGTTTGTGGAAGTAAGTACGCGTATGTCTGGAATGGCCTCGGTTCGTTAGGATGGCAGACGGACCAGGGCAAGATTTGTTAACGAGCATGGACGGGATCTATTGGACGGTTTAAGGTTTCAAGGTAAACGGGGATCGAATGGTAAAAAGTAGATTAAGAGTAGCTGTACTCTCTTTGCTCTGTATGACTTGATTGGTTTATCAGCCTGAAAGTATGCAATTAAGTGTCACAGGATCACTTTCGATGGTGTACCGTTTTTTGTGAGTCAATTCTCATAGACAATCAGAGCTTAACAGCAAATGGAATAATTTTTGCACTATTAAAAAAAAACAACAACTAACGAAGAAGAAGACGAATTTTATTGAGAGTAATTTTACCCTCCAGAAAAGCTGTTTAGAGTGTTTTTTCAATGATTTTTTTCTGTATCATTGCACTTTTCTCAATATTTTAAATAAATAAACAATAAAACATAATTTTAAGTGAACTTGCTTGAATTTATGTGTCTCATGAGTATAATAAATACAACTGATAAAATAAAAATGCATATTTTTCATAATTCTGTTATTAAACTTTTAATATATGAGGCAATAAATGAAGATTTGTAAATAGGCAAGAAGATACTTTTTATCAGTCAGCTTGTTGAAATCTTTTTAAAGTAGCTTTGTACAGTTAATATGAGGAAAAATAACGTTTTGTTCAACTATTTATTCATTTATTTATTAATTTATATTTAATTGCTCTGATCATAGTGTTATCACCACTCATCATGATCCGCCTAAAGGAATGCAATTTGTTCGTCAATCGTTTTCAATACGAGGATTTGGATAAAATATTTAAAGCAGATGCAAAAAAAGAAGATAAATTACTGTTTCTTTTGTGAAGAAAATTGCTGAATCCTTATTGAACTTTTCAATGTACTGATGCAGTTCATTTTCCCTTTTTTTATTTTTTAAGCAAATTCTTCCAAAACAGTCCTTTTCTATTTGGTAAACGCACAGCAAGACCATACGTGGCTCATCAATTGGAAATACAAATAAATTAATTTTCTGCATAAACAACTTGCGCGTAAAAAGGATGGGTGAGTATGTTTAACGAATAATTAGCTTTGAGCCGGTGAGCGAAAACAATCTGGTGCACCTTGAACCTACCTGCAGTTATTGTACATAGTTCGGCTGACCCCACCTTAATGGGGCGAGGTTGAAAAATTAATTTTCTCTCCATTCGTTGTCCAACCAGTCGCTATCTTTTAAGCCTTATGGATGAGTTGATTGGATTGTACGCTGGTACACGATGGACGAAAATCCCCGGTGGGTTGGGATGAGCGCTCTGAAGAGTGTTTCAATTTCCTGCCTTTTCCTCTCATTTAAATGTGCATACGTGTGGCTTTTTCGGATTTACGGATAAAACTCTTGTAATGCTCAACGCGCACACGCACAGCACCGGTTGGATGCAACCAAGGGTGTCAATTTATTATTGACATAATAAGATCATTAATATGATTGCGAACCCTCTTTTTTTGCGACCCAGAATGAGAGCCGTGGATGTTATGCACACGTTGATTTCTTACATTCACATTCTCTAAGGTACACACGTGCAGCGAGCAGGCAGCTGCAATGAATTTCATTATCATTTTAATGATGCACCACCGCATCGAATGTCTCGATTGGAGCGGCGTTTGTTTACTGCAACCGGTCCTGCGATCGATGCAGGTAGCACACAGTCACGTTGATTGTATGGCAGCAATTGCCAGTCGAAACGCACCGTCACGCGGGTTGCTAATTAAGGGCTGGTTCTTGTGGTGAAAATTGCCGCAAAGGGTGGTATGTTTTATTTTTGCTGCTTGCTCTCTTTCTCCCTGTTTTGGAATTGCACTTTTCTCGGTTTGATTTATGTACAGTGTTCGGCTTCTTATCATATGCTGATGGTATCGTACAGTATCGTTAATCATTTGCCCGGTCGATTATGCAATGCAAACGTATGTTGATGATGATTATTACGGGTGGTCAGATAGTGCTTTTCGGAGAATGAAAAATATATTATTTTAATTTATTATCAATTATTACAATAGTTTGGAGAAGCCTTAGCATGGTGGCGTTCAATGTTATTGCTATCATTGCTTGTAATAATATTGTGATGTTTTCTTTCACTTATAAATGATTAAATAATAAACAAAATACAAAGTAATTTATTGTAAAAACTATTATGAGCACTCAATTCATCATCTATTATTTGTCTTTTTACGCCTGAAGGTATGCAATGTGTGAACGATGTTTGTTTTTCGAGCGATGGCCTGTTGATGCTTGTTGCCAATTGTATCAACCATACAGTGTCGGCTAAAACAAAAAGACTAGCTTTATAGGTGTTTAGAAAGCTACTGTTTTGATGTTAAATATACTAAAATATATGATATAACAATGGCACTACTTTAACTTTCATTCGCAGTTTTGTGTTTGTTCATAAATTCACAATTATTGCAATAGAAATGCAGAATTTATAGTATACGAGCGTCCCAAAAAAGCGATTTCTTTAATTTTGATTATTTGAACTTCTTCTTCCTTGGCACTACAACCTCGAGAGGTCTTGGCCTGCTAGATTAGGTCTTCTGTGACTTGCTTTTACCCGTAGCATAGTAGTCAGCCCTGCGTACGGATTATTTGAAGTATTACTTTTTATTGATTTTTTAGTTTTGAATCTCATTTCTTTTGGCTCGGTTTTCATGGAATGGAAAAAAGGGAGTTAGAATCGATTTATTGATTGATAAAAAATATTATCATTTCGCATAAAGTTTCAGCTGCGTTTACAACAACAATCTTAAGTAGATTTTTTTACAACTAGTACCATAAACTTACTTTTACGTTGTAACAAAACAAGCCATCGACATAGTCCATCGTTGTATATCGATTTTCTTTGCCAAGTTTCAGGCGCATTTCAATTGAAGATTTCGTTAGCGATCTTTCTCCTGCAGTAATACATATGAAAAGTTTTGTATTTTGGAAAAGAAAAATAAAAAGACGATAAAGAGTATCACGAGTGACATAAAATTAAAATACCTCGTTAGACTTTTTTTGTTAATGTTTTGTGAAGACTCGTGAAAGTATGCAATCCTATTTTAATTTTTGTTTTAAGAGTGAAATTTTGGGTTGATGGTGAAAGGTTGAATTGGAATCTTGCTCAAATCTTTCGTATTTTCAATGATAATTGTTAACAAAGAAGTGCAAAAAATATGTTAAAAAATCCATTAGCTTTATTTACCTTCAAGCAACACCTTCTCCATCGCCAAACAAACAAAACCCTTGATTTCTGCCTTAATTATTTCACCTCCTCCTTTACCTAGTATCACTAGTGCGAGTACGTTTGTAAAATCATAAGCTGTTTGTTCGTTTTTTTCCGTGCCAACATCCACTTGTCGCTGGCAGTGTGCCGTGTGTTTCGTTTCATAAACATGCACCATCTTCAACGCAATTATGCTGTCGCCTAGGCAGCCGTTTATTTACGCTCGCTGCCATTTATAAATACGCGCACACACACACACACACACACACACACACACTCACACAGAATCACGAACAAACACAAAAGCGGGCACATTTCCTGCCACGAGCAAAACTGCAATTGTGTCTCGATTTTGTTGCAACCCTATGCTACCAGCAACAATGTACGGCCACACACACACACACTCACACAGCATGTGAAATTATATAAAATCATATGGTTCGTTTCATCATCCGTTCCGTGTCTCTACATAGACCTTACTCGCCGGCCGGAAGATTAGAAACTGTCCCGTTTTCTGCAACCGGTGGTTACCATGCGTGTTAGCGTATCCTTCAGTCTAGCTAGAGTCCAGGGTTTTTGCCAAGAATAAAACTAAAATCCAATTAAAGCCACCACTGTATCTTCTTAATTATAGTTTATTATGTGGCGATGCTCACACAAGCGACGAACCCCTGTTGCACCACGCTGGCCACACGCTGGCAAACGCTGTTGACGGTAGACAATGACAGAATGGGATGATGGGTTCCGTTCGCCACTGAGCCCGCACCCTGGTAGGACACATGGACCACCGTCAGCGTATTATACGAAAATGGACACAGCGTGTTTTTGTTTCACGAGAATAAGCGGAGGAGGAATTAAATTTTTTGTTGCATACATTCACGCGTTAAGGTTGGACTGCATGTGCAGGCGTGTCTGAACAGCGTGTGTGAGTGTGTGAGGACACTGTACGGACGATAAATTACGAATCATCGTCTCAATATTGCCCTTTTGGCTTAACACCGGATCACTTCCGGATCCGGATCGTTCAACCCGGGCACGTTCCGTGTTGAGACATGTGGTTTCGCTGCTGGCACGGCGTCCATTGCTCGTCTGGCACCATCTTCCAGCGAGGATTTCACAAGGGTATTCAATTTATAAAGCTTATAAATGTTTTATAACCTTATGACTATTTCATTATAAGCCTTCTGCCGTATCGCGAACAGTGTGAAGCAGCGTCAGGGTCTCCTGGCCTGGGCAGCGAGAGGATCCTCCACAAAACTTCCGAAGAAAGCAAGGCCAAGGCTCGTTAATTGATGAGCGGCAACAAGAAAGGAAAACAATATACTTGTCCCACCAACCACCACCACCACCACCACCGAGATGATCTTCGTCACCGCCATCGTCCGGATGACAGGAGGATATCTTTATGGAGCGATCATAAAACTCCGAAATGTGTCACATTCGCTCTCGGTCGTGTGCCATTGTTTCTCACCGGTCTCACCAACCTCACGACCGTATTAATTTCATTGCAGACGCTCGAGTTGCTTCGTTCATCCCGGGTTTTAGCTCCGAGCCATCGTCATCTTTCGAACTGGCGTTTAGCGTTAACGTGGACGAAGCTTTCCTCGGCGGGAAGCCTTGATTCTCGAGAGGATGATAGCCGATGGCAATTTCTTCATGCTTGCGCTGTCTCCCCTTCTGCGTGGGTTGTCTTTTGCATAGATGAGCGATAGATGGTGGGGGGACGAGAGGAACACAGGACGACGCGCAACGGAGGGACGAGTGGACGGTTTCGGTCCATTAAAACAATAGCCCGTGTCTTGCCGGGTTGCGGTGAAAGAAACTCGGAAGGATAGCTCATAACCGATATCAGCGACAACAGAGATAATGATGAGCTTTGATAATGAACAACAATGATGCTTGTGATGCACAGTGAGAGTGGGTGTGTGTGTGTGAGCTTGTGGGTGAAGACGAAGACATTGCTTGATGATGACAATCACGTCAACGAAAGGAAAACCGCTTCGAGTACCGTATACCGTGTACTCCGTGGCAGCGAAAGTATCCGTACGTTTGTTGGTTGGTTTTTCGAGTAACGATGGAAAAGTGGATGAATGGAGGAAGAAAAATGATTTCTGCTTTCCATGTATTATTTTTGCCTCGCACAAGCTATTCATGTTGCTGCGCTTTGATAGGTGAAGGTTATTGGTGGGAAAAACCTTACAAAGAAATAATTACGTTTTCAAGCTTACCTTGATGTTTGTTTGTCCGCTGCGGGAAAGCAGCGTCTGGGGCTGTTGCTGATGATGGAGGCGACACTGCCCGAAAAGATAATTAAGCATAGCAAAATAAATCATCGTAATGATTGGGTGGGCTTTGGTGGGCAAAAAAAATGATTCGGTTGTTTCTGGAGGTGTCGTTTTAAGCTTGTTATTTTCGGCTCGTAATTATTTGGATGAGATTTACGGGAGGATTTCTAGAGAATCTGTCTTGTGTGGCAACAGGAAATTAATGGAATTTTTTTAGGCATTTAGAGATATGCCGTGGATTGACATGGTTGAAAATGTTTTTTCAAGTTGATTATCAGGCATTTTCAGCTTAAACTAACTGTTTATGGTGCCTAGTTCTTTGCTAGTACTCAGATGGATTCGTGCAATTATCTGAAGGAATTGGATTCTTTACATTGATGTTTTCAGAGTTATTCAATAAAATAAATATTGCGCCTGAATGTATGCAATCTACATATTATTTGTTTTTAATTTTTTATTTTTTATTGTATTTTTTGTAACGGATTTTGGTGAAGTATTTGCATGTGTTTAATATTTTATTTTATCACTTTAAAATGTCAATACTCTTTAAATTATGATAAAAATTATCTTCAAATGAAGGAGGTAGAGGACTAAATTTTCAGTCGATTTTCTTGTTTTGGACAAAGAATGCAGAAACGCATATTGTTTCTTACTCTCAAGATGTTGCCTTAGAACCTTTAAAAACACACACACACACTTTGAAATACTCATTACATTCCAATTAGTTGCTATTAAATGGCAATAACAGAAACGATTCCCTCACAGCGAAACAGCGAAACAAAACATTGAGGCTTGGAATTTCTTCACTATGCGTCATATTTTTCCTGTTGTCATGGTTACCAGCCCAACGGATGTTGATGATGTGGCTTTGGGCGAAAATATTCTTACACAGATATAAAGCTCGTGTGAGCGAGAGAGCCCAGTTGTTTGGAGTGGTAAAAAAAAGAAAGAAAAGAAACAAGTCCAATGAGCTCGTCGTGGTTTAAACGAAGGTTGTCGCATATCCTTGAGCCATACGGTACCGTCGCTGGGGTTTCAGGCACATTCTCCGGATTTGGATCATTAAAGGCAAATGATGAACAGCCGGCAACAGTGAGCCAGCTTGCTCAGCCTCGACATGGTGAAATAAATATGGAAAAAGGCCTATCCGAACGCCTTACGGGCGGAAGGCATAGGAAACGGATAATAAAAGTTGGCAAAGCATGGTCGTCCCATGGTGGAAGACACAGCCACCGGAAGTTATTTCGTTTTCGGTTCGGTTCGCGGCTGTTGAAGAGCCGGGGGTCGCATAGTTTCACTCGGGCCCCCAGTAGTGGTGGTCGACATTCCGTTTTACGGTGCGTATTCCGATTCCGGGCGGAAATAAACCGGAAAATGTCATCAACTCAACCTAATGGCCAGAGACGGTGGTGGACGGGAAGAATGTGTCGGGCAGCATTTAGTCTGTTGTAGAAACATCCATGATTGTGAATGATTGCGGATGACTTCTTGGAGAAGCTTATCCGCCACAAAGGCAGGGGATGAAATGTGCGAGAGAGAAGGCAAACGAGAAAATTGGAAAACAATTTTAATAAAGTGCTCCGTAAATCATCCTTTGACCGCTAGTATGGCCAGCAACCGTTGATGGCATTGCTCGTTGGTCAGACGCTCGATTCGGTAGCTTGCAGTTGGAGTTGGACCAGCTTTAGAAAACTAGCGCACTGGCCTTAGCGCGTTGAGTATCGTGGGGATTTTTTTTGTCGATCTCTGTCCTGGTAGCAAGATTCATCTTACTACGATGCAGCAATTTCTGTAATCTGAAATAACTTTCGTCGCCAAAGAATTTCTGTTTTCCAACAGGCCTCTACCCTGGCGTGGCCCGTTTGTTGGGAAATCCGGAACCGGGTGCTTATAGAGATGGGGAAATCGTTTCAAAGTTTACATTGCCTATGGTACCACGCCTGCCGCTGTCCGAAAGTTGATCCGTAGTAGTGTTTCTTGCGGAACAGTGTTGACTGTGACAATAGTCTTTGGGATAAATAGTATTTTATTTAAAGAGAGTGTGTTGAGGAGCGATGGCTTTCGACTGAAAAGTTTCTATATTTTTTATTGATAGAGGAACAATCAGGCCTATAACTATTAGTTTGTGTAGTCTCGTTGTCTTAAATAAAATCTATAGTGAAACAGTCAAATTCTTCCAAAGACGTGAAGTTGCATAACTTTGGGCGTCATGTTTGAAAAATTGTGGTCATAATCAGAATGACATGATACTCATTCACAGGACAGAATTATATCTTGAATCGCCAAAACATTAAATTTTGAGAGTCAATTTTTTAAAATAGTTCCTTTTAAAGTGTTGTTTTGAACGTCACTGTTTATCTACAGTAAAAGCCAACCCAGCGAAAAAAAAAATCATCCAACCCGCAGAAATAGGCTAGTTTCGGCGCTACGCGTACGCAGAAAACAAACGACCCCGTGCAGAAAAGTTTGCTGACATTTGCTGGCATTTCTGATTACGTTTTACTCGAAGATGTGAAGAAATTCGTTGTTTCGCTCCTTTTCTTTTGCCCCGTTGTACGGGTAAAGAACTTATCAAACAAATCGGAACGCAACTGCAACCGTCAGCCAGTTGTGGCATGGAAAACTAAGCGAGCGAGAAAAGAAATTCATTCACCTCCTTCAGCCCAAACTGTCACAGCCTTTCGTCTAGCACTAGTTTAGCACATGAATAAAATGTGCGCTGATAATTCAATGCTGTCTGTGGAAAAGGAATAGCAGGAGAATAGATTAATTAACATTGACATTGTTATAAAAATAGAGCAAGATCAATACAGGGAACTTTTGTAGAGACATATTTTAAAGCTTAAACTATAAATTTATCCTTTCTTACCTATTCGTTCAGCCAGAAGCTGAAAGCTCCAAATCATGTTGATTTGCCAGCCAGCCTTTCAGCTTGTGATCTAATTGTTCGAAAATGACTTTCAACCCATTGAAAGCCAGGGAAAGTTTTGAATTAAATTCTGAACATTTTTGGGGGGTTTTGAGATCAAAATCCAGCCCATTGAAAGAGCTCAGTCCCCGTCCTATTTTACTCTATTAATCAAAAAGTCCAAGATTTTGGGTTCGTCTTCACGGACGATTACCACGGACGATTTGGGCTTGAGCCGAGTAAATGTAGCATTTTTCGGAACCATTCACCAGCAAGCGAGCGAGTTTCCTTTCGAGCCGCTGAAGAAGTGAATAATTAAGTTTTGGTTTGCTACTTTTCGGGATCCAGAAGTGGTTGACATTCCCGTTTTCCAGACTGGCAGGCAGGCTAGCAAGTGATCGACCTTAAATAAGCTGTCATCGAGACAAGGAGTTGGGAAGTGTGGGAAGCCTTTTCAGGGGGTTTTCAATAAGCAAAGTTTGAAGTTTCAATCAGGGGAAGTTGATTTTTGTTACATTTTGTCATAAGAAGCGCCGTTCCGCATCTAAATTTATAAATCCAACCAGTGAACTGTTGTCGTGCATTCAGCAGCATTTCGACTGCTCGGCACAACTTTAAACAAATGAGAGAAGAGTTCTAAATCTTCTTTCACCAGAAACGGCAGGGAGAGAGACAGAGAGTTTTGGAACAACATTACACACGAGCTCATCAATTGTGTAACGACATTTTCTACGCTTGTTTCCACCGAAATCGTCTAGAGCTTGAACTTGACAACCCTTGAACAGTAGTTAGGGAGAAGTTTTAATGTGGCAAAGTTTTCGCCCCGAACCCCGCTGTGCAGGGTGTAAAGAAGACATGTATTGCTTTTGTGTGCGTGTGAGACAGTTTTGTGATGAGAACGATTGAGGCCAAATATGTGTTTGCTTAGACTGTGCCGTGGTGTTTCATCAAAAGTTGGAAGCTTGTGTAGACGTTACTTGTTCTTTGGTTTGGTTCGTCTAGAAGCTCTTATTTGTTACTAAAGAATAAGAAAAATCATTCTTTTTTAAGACTATGTTACAAAAAGTAAAGTTGAAAACTATGCAGCAATATTGTTTAACAATAACAACTTAACAATATAATTCGTTCAATGTTTTTTAAGGTATCCCTAACAACAACATTACCGTTTTCTTTGGTTGTATTTAAAGGTTTTAATGAAAGCTATATTACATTCTTTAATATACTCTCCTTTTACATTTTCCAGCTCTTCCACTCACTTTTCTCGTCCCTTTCTGTTTCTAGCGCGGTGATTAACTCGTATGATCCATATTGATTTGTTCTTTCCCTGTTTGATGTTCACGTCCTTCTGCCCGTGCTCAAACTATCGAGCCCTGATTCGGGCTCTCTTGTTCTACGTCGATTTCTTCCGGTCAGGGTTGCTCAAGTGCCAGGCGAGTCGAGTGATTTACGTCGCAAAAATAAACGTAGAATAAACGGTCCAGTGGAATAAACGGAATAATAAAATTCTTAAAACAAAACAGGAAAAAAGCAATGTCAGCAACAAACTGCTATACAAAATCACTGAAGCTTGATTTTTAAATCTCAAATATAGGGTATTTCAGCTTGTTCATGAGACAGCCATGGTTTAACGAATGAGCAACCTCTTATTGGTGAATATTGCGTTAAAATCCAGTTTGACGCGTGAAGGGTATAAATTTAGGCGCGCCGTACCGTTCAAACACCTCCCACTGACAGCTGTCATTCGATAGACCCAATTCAGGCCTCGACTCGGGCGAAAAGCTCCAGAGCACCCCCCCCCCCCCCCCCATCAATTAGCAGCACGCCCCGGCTTACACATCTGATAAACGTAATTACACTCTAAACACCGTCACCGATCTATGATGGCTTCTCGGTTGTGGCTCGGACCTGGTTCGGTCCAAGCATACAGTGGGTGCCGGTGTACGCACCCGGACGTTTGTTTCATTAGCACCGAGAAACGAGAACCGACCAGCCCGAATGTCCCATGACCGGGACTCGGGTTTTGGCACGTTCACGCTTACCAGCCGGACGAAACGGTGAGGAAAAATCTAATTCCTTTCAATCGACATTCCTGTCCCATTGCCATGCGCCGTGCCAGATCTTGTCAGTCATACCAAGCACAATTAATTCCCTTCCTTCCCCCGGCCAACACACTCGGCGCGAATGTTTTAAATCATCCGGTGTACGGTTTGGCGCTGGTGACGTTAGCCGTACCGCTCCAACGGTAAGTCACGAGACCGTCCGGAGCGTGAAGATGGTCGGAAAAATGTCACACGCAATGCATGATGAAGCTCAGACGGGGACGTGTCTGGGTGTTGATGAAGAAACGTACGTTGGCAACCGGGATTGGATGCTCTGTCGCTTCCCGTCAGTCGAACGATGGCAACCGGCGCGTCGTCGTTCCGAAATTCACAACACGTTCTCCGGAGGGAGGACGGAAATGATTAAAAAACGAAATTAAAATCTGTTTTCCTTCCCCCCCACTCTCTCTGGTGGGTTGGAGCTGCCGGGAGTCCTGGGAGGGTAGGTAAAATATTGAAGGATGTGTCAAGAAAGGCCTCGGACGTCGTTTGAGCCCGAAAAGCGCCCAAAGGGACCAAGCCCACCAAGGCGAGGTGAGCACTCTCGCACACACGATCTATCATCGATTCTAGGCCTGCCCAACAGGGACACGCTGGTCTCGTTTGCGTGCCAACCATTTCTCATCACCGAGAACCTGGTGGGTGGAGTTCCCCGGGCAAAACCTCCGAGGACCAAGGTTTTGAAAGGGAGGGCAGAATGGGAATGCGAATTCGAACACGAATGCGAAATCATCATCAGCATCGGTTCCGGGGTGTCCTTTATCAAAATCATCACCATCTGTCTGATGTGCGGCCGTGAAGATGCGAACGACGGGACGGATAACTCCCTTAAGAACTGTGAAAACTACATATGCATAGAAATTGGATGTTGAACGTGAAGGCCGGGGGGGTGTAGCGCTCTGGAACTGGGTCTGGTGAGCGGCGTTGGAAGCAAAAAGAAAACGGCACAACATCTTTCCAACTAGATCGGATGCAACGTGCAACGTGAGTCAGTTCCCGGTGGCCCGATACACACAATCAGACGTGTAGCACCCGGTGCCATATTTACGCCCATCCACTCTGTCCGGTGTTGTGTGGTTGGGCGAGAATGGAATATTTTATCAGCTTTCCTTTTCCAAGGCACCAGAACCGGGCTCTATGAGTGATTTTGGGGCAAAAATTGTCTGCAAAGATTTACGCAAACGAAACACAAAGTTACCGTATCGATGTTTGGGCGATCGACAGATCTCCTAGACCAGTTTTTTGAACTAATCTAAACTATCATTCAGTTCGGAAGGGTTCCCGAATAGGTTCCCGGGGTTCGAAGGTTAAAACCACAGTTAAAGAGGCAAACCTTAAGCTGCAATTTGTAGACAGTTTAAGCCTTTGTGACGCCACGCTGTCCTTGTTGCCGGCCGTACTGGAAGGTGTGGATTTGAAGTCTCGGTTTTTGATTTGTCACCCCGATTGTTGAAGGAGGGAAAAGGGGGAGAGCAAGCGGCCTAAGAGATGGATGGATGTATGTTCACGTGCAGAGTGTTTGCCTTCTTGGCTCGGTGATGCTAGTGCGTTCGTCTGATGCAAGGTTGCGTTGGTCTAGACAGGTTTTGGTGGTGAAGCCGGTCATCGGTTGACATCTGTTCGACATGCATGTTTTTCGTATGTGTAAGGGACAGTTTGATTTGTCTTCTTTTTTATGTTCGGGACAGAGAATCTTCTTGCACTCCACAGCAGTTCCAGAATGTGAAGAACAAATTTGGAATGTATTTTCATTTCAAGGGGTTTTGCGATAGCCACGGTACGTTTCGGATACGGAATGCTGGTTTAGGTATAATGTTTATTTGTCGAGTATGGTCAATGTTTGCGTAGGAAATTGCATTTTGCTATGAAAAGAATCGAATGGAGGCTTTGCCCGGGGTTTTGGGAGTTTTCGATGCGTGTATCGATGCGGCTGGAAAATGAATTGCTCATAGTTTATATTTGAAAATAGCAATATATTGATTGCTCTACATTTCTTACTAATATTGTCGATCGAATTCTCTGTTACACCGATCATAAAATCGTAACGCCTGAAGGTATGCAATCAGGCATTTGTTTAAAACTAAATAACATTTTAATGCTCGGATTCTGCAAAGCTACCATTGGTTAAAAATAGTATTAAATTAAGCGTGTTTGAATAAAAACTATTTAAATCAATTAAACTACTCTCGAATTCTTCGCAACAGCAGCAATTTTCAAATCCCTTCTGAGAGATGTGTTTCTAAGTTTATATAAGTTGATTAATTTTTTTTTCTTTATTGTTGTATTTAACATGCCATGTATTGGCACTTAAACATGCCATGTATTGGTTTTTAGCTGACGGTTTGATTATATTAAAGTTATTTCTCCCGATATTTATTGTACTGAATGAAATCTAAATAGTTGTTAGACCGATTGCCTATATTTGGACGTAAAAGTCGAACATTCATTATTTCAAATTAAAGTTGAGCTTGTTCGTTTATTGAATATGCATTTTAAGAAGTATTGGTTCCTCATTTGAAATTGAATTAAAATAAAGCAAATGATTCCATTCATTATCAAATGAACACTTTTCCCGAAATTTATCATATTTTAATTCATTATTCATTTGTTCCTGTTTTCATCTCGATTCATATTTTGATATGAAAATTGATAAATGTATGAATCTCATTGCACTAATTTGTCCTCTCGGCACGTTCACCACATCTCCTGCCCACCATAATCAGTTTTACCGAACATTCTGGGGCTCGTTGCAAATTTTGCACCAAATCATTGATTAGCGTTATGTGCACACATCAGCATCACGCTGGCAAATTAGAATATAGTCTGCCCGTAGCGGGGCGTTCGAAAACGAAGTTTTTGGAGAGTTTTATGAAACTAAATTCCTCCCGAAACCGTCCCCATGGTCCTAGGGTGGTCTTTAAACCATCCGATCGCAAATGTGTGCCACCTCGGAATGGTACGGGTCCAGTAATGTGTTCTCCGGGCTCGACCGTATTGCAGCGGTTAAGAATGATAATTAAAATGTGGTTCCTCGTACTCGGTGAACTGCACCATTACACACTTGCTGGCGGTGCAGTGCAACAAATGGACCGGTTTCCAATCACATGCTCGAGGGCCTAGGAGTGAAGGAGCGGGATCGTAGGGGTTCCCTGGAAACCCGTGCCGACCAGCCACCACCAACACGCGACATGACCGACTGGAAGATGGTTTAATTCAGGCTTGGTGCGTCGGTTAAAAATGTGGCGTCAGTTTATCCGCACCTATGGTGTGCGATTTATTTTAATAGATTTTGCTACGAGCAGCATAAAATGCGTTTAATTGCGTGATAAGCAACGGGGAATCGGTGCGTAATTATGGCGCACGTTTAGCGTTTGGAAAGTGGCGAAAAATTCCGCTCCGTGGTTTAGGGTGGGGTGGTGAAATGGGATGAAAACTGTGGTCACAGGAGTTTTGAGCAGGCCACACATCGTGGTGAGGCATGGTGGGTAGTTGGCTTTTATGTTTTATGCACCCGGTAGCTTTCGGGATAATGATGAATGCAATGAATTTTACAATAAAATCAATCAAATGCCTTCAGTTTTTAGGTGTAATAAATATGTGATTTCTAGTTGTACATATCTTTTAAATTGAGAACCATTTCGAATTATTTTTAAAATTGGTTTGTAATAGCAACTGATACTACAAAATAGAAATTTATACCTTATGACGGGCCATTGAAATTTCCTGGCCTGTTTGCATGAAACTAATTTGCAGATAACTTTCTGTTCACTTTAGTTAGAGACTTTTCCTTCTGCAAACCGTGAAAGAGCAGCTAATCAAGGGTCAGTGCGGTTGATGCCGATTCTGTGACCGAAGTGATAGAGGCAACGATCTTCACACGGCGAGATCAGAGTTCAAATATCATCCAGACCGCCTCCCCGAACGCACGACTATCCAGGTACGTATTGTATAAAATCAACCTCAAATTGTAGAGACAAATGGGAAGAAAAATATTGCATACTGTCAGGCGCTTCAATCAATGTTTTGGGAAAAAGACTCGAGAAGGCCCCCTTTGATTCGTTTGTGTGCAGCACTGTGACCCGTCGTTTTTGTTGTACAGTGTGATTTCTGTACGAAGAACATGTTAATATGCTTTGTAACAAGTGATTTGCCCGACTTAAATTCTACTTTTTCCTCCTTTACTAAACATCTAACCATGGTAAAAAGAATCCATCGAAAAAATACGCCGTTACCGTTAAAGAATGCCATGCAAGTCATAGGCAAGATTGTCCACCGCGTATCAGTCCGAGAATAAGGACATAGACCCCTTAGGCCAACAGAGCTGCTCAGGATTGTACGAAAAGGGTAGGAGCAGGATTTAATTGAATAATAAGCAATATTACATTTGGCTTTGTTCAACAATTCTTGACCACACTGAAAGCACTCTTTGAAACTTTCGCAGCGTGTACTGCAGTTTGCATACTGTTGGGCGTATAACGAATAGCGACTAAAAATTTCGTCAGGATGGTGGGGGAGTGGTGGGTTGGTGTGCCTTCTCGAGTCTTTTACCGAATAATCGAAATTGAGTTTAAAAAAATTAAGGCTAATTACATCAATTTCATGCTTCATAACGTAATTAACCTTATTTATATAAGGTAACTTCAATTTATACGACCATACGGCTAACGCTCTTGAAACATTTAAAGTATATCAAGCGCTTTAGGTAGATGGAATCCTAGAATAATTGTATAGGTACAGGATAGGTGAACGTGTATAATTATGTTATTTCAAAAATGTGTAATAAGCCTTCAGAAACAGAATCACAAATTTATTTATGGGATATCATATATGTCTTTTTTCATATAAATGAAAAGAATATGAAAGAATAAGAATCATACGCCCATTCATTTAAATTAATCTGTTAGTTCTTTAAAATTGTTTACTCAAAATTTATGGCGCTTGCACTAAATTTTTAGTAAAACAACTAACCGCATTTCAATTCGATGCCATCACCACGATAGTACTCACGCAGTATTAAAACCCGCCAACCTCCAAATCTCACCACCTATCTAGAGCTATCTCCCTGGACCCGCACCGTTGCCCAAATGCCAGGCTTCAGCAATAAAATCACGACAATCAAATTTATTTTCCTATTACCTTATACCACTACTGACCACGGCGGTACCATCATCGATCTCCAAAGCATTGACCCACATGGTTTTGCCAACTCAATTTAATGCCCCCGGTTCAAGTTGGCCGGTACCGACCGGCAGTGGCAAGCACTGGGCTAGCGTGCATGTACCATTCTCGGCCATAAGTCTCCGCACAACCTCAAAAGCTTTCTTCGGAATTGCACAAAACCGAGGCAAGTGCAGGCCCGATAGCGAATCACTTCCGACATGGTCAGTTAACGGGTTACCGACGGATGCTTCCGTCGGGGGGCGGTTGGCTTTCACTCTAGCCCATCCGTGAAAGCGGTCTCTCGATTTCGCCGAAACCTGCTCAATGAACCGTAGCAACGGGTTTGCGAACGGGTTTTGCGAAATTTATGCTAGCTTTCCTGCATTTTCCAGCGAATTCTCATCCTTCCTACCCGAAGGAAGGGCCAGCCGTCGTTAGGGCGCGTTAGTGCATTTCGTGCCTAGGGGAGGTTGAATTATGCGCCCGGCCCGAGAGATATAGCGCTCGCGTCGAGCAGTCGGGGGACTCGGGGTGGAGGTGGCCGGACCGGTTGAGTAAGAGCAACGATAGCCGCAAGGTAGTATATTTTCCTTATTTTCCAATCGACATGCTGAAATTGAGGACAGGATAAGAGAAAACGCCGATTCCCCGGCGAAGATGCGACCGCCGTCGTCTTTGCACGACCATTTTTATGTTGCTTTTCTTCAGGTTGTTTTCCACGCCATGGTCGATTGGGTTGCTTTTTTTTTCTCTCCGGGAAAGCGGTGAAAGTGTTGTGATTTGTGGTGTGTGGCTAGGGGCAATCGAGAGAGAAGAATCAATATCCTATTGCAACTTATCCGAATGGTCGCTTCAGAGTGGCTTCCGGAGCGCTTTCAGGACGGGGATGCAGGGGTTTTGCTTTGATGTATAGCATACCTTCAGGCGCTTTGCTCAGTTGAGCCGTTTCTTGCCAGTTTGTTCGTTGTTTCGTCGGACCCGCCATCGAAGCAGCATTGTTGGGCATCCGGGGTGGTTTTGGCAAGATTGTGAGCTGCATTGTAACCAGCAGCTGCCCAACAAATGCAACCGATGAATGCTTGTCTAAATTTCGCTCTGCAAAACGTATTACACTGAACTTTTCACCAGAAAGTTTGCAAAAAAAGCGCTCTTCCGTGCCGAGAGTGCAGGATCAAGGAACGACCACGGATCGGCCGTTGTGTCGCTGTGCTCGCCCCCCCCCCCCCCAGGGAACCGATTCAAAGCTCAACAACCGGACCTAAAATATGTCCAATAAGACAACCATCGGTCGGCAAACGATTTCTTGCTGGTGGCTAACCAACCCCTTTGCTCGTGCATCCTTCAATATAAATAATTGAGGCGCCAACCTGATTGGTAAATAGATGAAAATTTATTGAAGATGAAACCGGGCCGGGCACTGGAGTTGAGTTTCGTTAGCCATTCCGTTTGTCTTGGGAATCAGCATCTTCTGCCTTACCGGGCAAGATTTTCACCACGAGCCACAACGCTCTCCGTTTTCCTCGCTCAATGCAAGATGCCTTCGGTTAGGGCAGGGCAGGGAATCGTTCGGTGGTTCGGTTGTTAGTAATTTATATGTTTTAGAGTGGCCGAGCCTGCCGGTATGTTATCTGCTGGCATCTGTAAACATTTCAAAGAAACTACGCCCTCTTCCTGTACGACCGCTTCTCGTACGACGGGCGTGCATTTTCTAGCGATCGGGAATTGGAAAACGGAACAACAGCACCAGGCAACCAGCAGGTCAACAAGATACTTACCGACGGCAGCCTGTCTGTTTATGTTGCCAAACAGTCGATGATCTGTGGCTTCATCCATATTCTGGCCAATCGAGCACATCGAAAGGTGACCAAATGCGGGAATCTTGGACGCCTTCTGGAGGACGGATAGCAGAAAAACGCAGAAATGCAGGGCACTGCGAGAAGCAAAAAAAGAAAATAATAAAGGTGGAATGAAAATATTATCTTGCAATCGAACGTGACCAGATTTACTGCTGGATGTGGTTCCGGTGGTTTAGCCCTTTTCCGGAGAAAGAAAGAAAGAAGGCAAAGAAGGTAAAAAAAGCAAATGGGGTACGTCTGGGAATGGCCAGATGAATCCTGACAGCTTCAGAAAGATTAGGATGGATTAGGATCGCTTTTTTCAAGTTGCTCTTTTTTTTGCTTTACGAGGGAATTGAAGGTTTGTGGCTATTCGAAGGAGTTTCTTGTTTTGCATGTAAGGATTATCATTCGGGAAGAATTTTGTTTGCTTATTTGAAGAGTGATTTGAATAGTTTTAGTTTATATAGGTGGTGAAAACATTATAAACAAGATCTTAAATACATTGTATTTTAATTGATTATTACTGAAAAGGTTAAATTAAAAAAAAAAGGTTTGATTGGGATGGTCCATTAGTAGAGGCGATAGCTGTGTTGGTGTTTTCACGATAGGACTGGAGTTCAAATCCCATCCAGACAGCTTGCCCGTGCACACTACCTTTCTACGACTACCTTCTTAATCAAGCCACACAAAGCCAGAAATGGCTTTGTCAGAAATGGAAAAGCCAGAAATGGAAACCTTTCGAGGTTTTTGCATGTCAAAGATCGAAAAAGCAATAAAGTTTCCTTAATTTGTTAATTGATATTTTAAAATGATTGATAAATGATACAAGCATATCAGTTATCAGAGCAGTTTTGGGTCCAGTATAGGAACGCCTAAAAGTATGCAATAATGCAAGATGTTTATTAATGAGAGCAATATACAATTCCTTCAGTGGTACCAGCCGACAATTTCTTGTATCTGCTTTGTTAATCTTACGAATGTCATGAAGAATATAAAATCATACCAGGTTAGTAAAAAAAAATTAAAAAAATTTATATATAAAATTGGCAGTACCGAGGATCAAATCCCATCCGGGCTGTCTCCCCAAACGCGGGACTGACTATCCAAATATGTTTACAATCAAACACGAAATGCCAAAACTGGACCAGAAAAGAACTTTTGAGAATGTAGAGTAAAAATAAATGAAAGGTTAAAAAATTAGTGGATTTACAGGCGCAGTTATGCTTGAGGAGTTTGTCAGAAGCGATCCGCTGCCTGATTGGGACGACCATGCCACCAGTTCTATATGCTAAGAATGCTCATGTTATTGAATTTAATTAAGCTTCTTTGTGTATTTTAATCCTCAAATAAATTTCACATTGCTCGCTTCCCACATGATGCCATCTGGAAATTGATTTACGATTAATTAGCACACTCCTACCAATGACATCTAGATTTTACACTTACAAACAAAACTAGAAACAAACTAGATTTTACACTTATTCATAACTTTATTGAACTAAACACACCGCTTCGATCATGCGCCGGACAAAACTGTCTGCATCAATATGAAAATAAACAGCCCCGAATTTCACAACAGCTGCACACTTCATTTACAAGTTCACTTGTTTGAGAAATAAATAATCCAATCACAACCCAAAAGTAAGCCCCTAAATGTATGCAATGTGCTGCTTCGGCCCAGTATGTTGGTGCCACTCGCGTAGGTAAAATTATGCATAACTTACTGTACCACACACAATGTACACGGTGGACGGGTTTCAGTCGGTGGAAAATGCGAAACCAAGCTCATCCACCATTCGGAATCGTTGGATTCGCGGAGATGGCTTTGCAGTATGCATTTGACAATCCGTTCTATGGGTGGGACTCCGTCGGATTCCCAATCGACATATCGTTGTAAGGCGAGTAACAAGCTGGTATAAAATATTTGTAAGCTAATTTTGTCAATAAAATTGCATACATTTGGGCGTTTCGGGTTGTTATCTTAATAGTTTTCATTTTCAAAATGTATTTGTGTTTTTTGTCTTGCAATTTTAAGGAAATATATTCAATTCTTCTTGTAGAGTCGCTTGGGAAGAGCTTGTCAGCATAAATAAAGGTGCTTATAAAGGTTTGTTTCCTTCTATAGCGATGCATGCAGGAATATTTGTCTTCTTTCATGCATAAATGAGATGCTTGTTGCTATGAGATATCCAAACTCTTTCTCCTATTTTGAAAAACATGCCTACAACGCGTCCCATTCTCGATGGCCGGATGTGACTATATTTCCTGGGCGCGCTGCATTCTGTTTGCTGCAATAAAATGAGGCATCGGTACCGGAACTCAGTACGAGTGGGAACGATAAAACTATGAAAAAAAACCCAATTCCCTCATCCTGGTCGCCCAGGATGCCGGATTTCATTTGTCTTTTTAATCAACCTCATCAGCGCACAGCACAATGTTTAACATTCAATGCGGTGAGCCATGTGCATCCTGCATCCGTGACCGATGTAGAACCACTTGTCTTTCGCTATCCTGCTTCCGGTGAGCGGGAAGCCCGATTCCTTCCCAAACCGAAACGAGGCTGACCGGCTGGTTAGTAAACAGCTTCCCCGGACACTGACACTGGGCCGGCTGGTTCGGTTGCAGCCTGTCAGTTTCCCTTTTCTCGAATGTACACAAAATGTAATTAATCAATCACAATCAGGTGGAGCACGTGCAAATGCACGGCCAACCTCATCCCAACGCGACACGGCTCGGCATACCTCCAACACGCAACGTATTTTCACGCACGTAACCTTCCATTGCGCTGCGGTAATTGTGGATGTGGAGTGGAATAATTTTCCCATATGACCCACACGCAACGCACTGGTGGGCATGTACTGCCGTAGCTTCCAAGCCATGGCTGTCCCTTCGCTCGGGAAGCCATCCACCCGAAGTCTCATGCATTATGCTGCGGCCAGTTCGAAGCACTTGATGGAAAATGCATCAAGTTGATTGACGCATTGCGTAGTCCAAACGGCAGGCTACAAGTGCCGGGTTGCATTCTCGAATCATGATGGCAGCATGATGTGTCTCTATCCTGTTTCATCTCCTCCTTGGCTACTCCACATTCGGGGGGCACCCGTACTCGAGTGGATGTAATTTTGTTTCATGATTTTACAATTATGACACCACCACAGCAGCAACTCGAGCTCTGCGCCGATGCTCGGTTGAACCATTTCGGGGAAATCGGATCGAACCATCCATACAGTGGCTAATGAACCAATCTAACCTGGCGTGGTGCAAATCAACAATTACTAACCACTTCGACTCACCTCGGGGAAAATGTGCTTTATTTTTCATGTTTTACAAAACATTTCTGCGCCTTTTTTTTCCTACAAACTCCACCAAACTTACATCGCTTCCAGCTGGACGGGGATGTAATTGAACGTGCCGAGTGGCCGAGTTTTAAAGGAGTGACGCTGGAAAAAATGGGCAAATTTATGCACGCATCAAATGAGCTAATTGAGATGCGGTATGAATATTTCTTTTTAATCAGATGCTGCAATCACCGGAATCGGAGTGCTTTTGATGTAACGGGTTTTCGATATTGCCCGCTGGTTTTTTTTTCAAACAATCAAAAGGATCGTGTTCAATCAAGCAGCAGCAGCAGCAACAACAGCAGCTGCAGAAGTGGTTGATGCATTTGTTATTGGCAGGATTACTATTACACGGAACAAAAACCAGCTTTTTTACGAGTTGTTATCTTTTTTTCTTTGTTGTCGGTTGTAAAAATAGTACCCTAGTTGGACCATCCATTTTGACAAGTGAGTTGTAAGTGTAAGCTACTGTTTGTTTTAAAAACAATCCGCTCTGCATTAATTTCTCATGCATATTGATCGACCACTTCCAGGACGTGGAATGTAGATTTTTGAAATGGAAAAATATGTTTTGAAGAATGGAGAATGAATTTTGATTGCTATGTGAGCGAAAAATACGTTTAAAAAATGTGTTTTGATGGATCAACAAACAATAATATTCGAATGAATAAGTGTAAAAAAAATACTTAGCAGAAGAGAAAGATATTGATTAGAATCTGTGTAAAACTAGTTTGAGCTATTTTATATTGAAAAAGATACTATTCTGAAGTTATAAGCGATAAAGAAATACTTTGGAATCATTGAAGTTGATGTACATCAGAAAACAAATGTAAATAGTCCTTCATTGTACTGATGTGCAGCAGTTAATGTTGATGTGAATCAAACGCGCCCAAAGTTATGCAATATGAAGTTTTAAAATTTTGTTTAATTAGTCATAACATTATCAAGGCAATTTTCAAGGCAATGGGTTCGAAAATCATCCAGGTTGTTAGCTTACAACTGGTCTGGGGACTTTCCTACACTCAAAACACCTGTGGCGATGGACGAGACTAGGACTGTTTAAAGCATGCTTACTTACGTCTCGGAGACAGGAACTCTATTCAAAACTAACGATTTCCTCTTATTTACGTTGAAAGGAAGATGCTCAGAAGCCCCCTTTTTTGTGGAAAAATAATGAAATAGCTTATAGAATGACGAGCTCAACGAGCTGTACAGTGATTTCACCGTTGTGCATTGTGCATTGTGCACTCACTAGGTTTCGGTAGGCTGTACATGTGATGAGAATGTTACCAGATGACCCATTTTTCCCAAAGATCTCACAGTCTTTTTGAGCTTTCCATTGGGCAGATGGCCTTCTTTGCCATGCTCAAAATCTAAGATGGAGCATTGGACTTCAAGCATACCGCCAAAATGGCAGACGGCGGCGCTAAATTGATAACTGACCGCGTAGCGATTGAAGCGCCTAGTAAACAAGTAATGACTTTTTTTTTTAAACCATATCAGTATGTGACTTAAAATAATTCCTATGAATGAGTTGCACCTCGTCCATGCACATCTCCCTCTATTCACACCACTACAACTTCCACATTGTGCGATACAGAAATCAGTGCCGTCTTATGACTTCAAGAAAGAAAGTGCCTTAGTGAGACGTCTTATAAGCGTACGTATAATGGAAAACATATTTACGCTGAAAGAAAATCAAAACCTATCATAAAGAAATCAAACGCTCAAAAGATGTTGGTTCAACTTCCTTCCTTTAGCTGCGGCGTACCGTAGGGTCAAACAAAAGCCAGGAACGAAATGCGTCCTCAACGTCGCCGGAAGTCCAGGAAAACCATCCACCGACGATCGTTACGATTTTTGCTTTTTTTTCTCTCTGTCTCCCTCTCTCCATCAACCACTCGTATTCGCATCAGTCCGCAGTTCGTTCCAGTTGTTTGATGTCGTCCGCTGGCCGCAGTTCTTTGATTCGAGCAACCCACTCGTACGGTGGGTTTTCACCGGGTTCGATGAGTGCATTGTTTGGAGTGCACAACGACCAGTCAAAGTCGACGCTTGTTGTGACGACGCAAAAGCAGATGAAAGCAATACGATATTCTTTCTTAATATTCTGCAGCTATCCGTTGGCGGACCATTGCTGTGACGTCCACTGGTCCTGGGCGCTTGACTCCTGCCGCTCGAGTGGTGTCAAGTGTTTCTAGTGCGAGGTTTTGTTTTGGTTTTCGTTTTTTCTTTACATTTTCTGAACAAAATACCATTTTTTTTTCGGGGACCGAAGATATGCAATGCAACCGAAAGGGGGAAATCAGCAACCAGAGCTGCACCGCATCGAGCTGTGTTTCGATCTTCAGCAGCGTACTTGCAGCTTGCTTCCGCCGAAAGAAAATACGCTCGAGTGGAATCGTGATTTCTGTGGTAGGATTTGTTGTCTGCTGTAGAAACGGTCGTAAAAAGTACCGACTTAAGGAGGTTTGGGAAATGTCATGAAAGTGGACATAAAATAAGGAGTAAATAATAAGATGTAATGGGGAATGAAAAATTCTAAAAGAAAACAATGGTTAACCGTTTGTGACTTTTATGTTGGGCACAACCGGTGCAGATCAAACACATTCTGCGCAGATGGAGTTCCTTTTGAAAATTATACTCTATATAACACAATAAAGCCCTTTAAGTTGCTAAGGGTAAAAGCAAATCCTTGTGCGATGCAGTACAAACATTGATATATAATTGTTAAGATGTATGCCGAACGTGCTGTGCAAAAGCCATGTTTCGTTTTGTTATTTACCGCTCCATCTAATGAAATTCAATATCTCTCGTCTTCGTCTTTCGATGTTCTAGCTCATTGTACCCACAATACATTGCCACACGGTACGCAAGACCTATGCAAATTTATTTAACATCCGGTTGCAAGCATCCCTCCCTCCAGCGAGCATTACGCTTCCAATAATTCCGAGTACTTTTGTTATTACTTAGCTGACATTACATTACATTCGATTCGGGCGAGCGGTACAGTTGTGGTTCGTCGTGACAATAGCAAAGGAATAATTTGCTATCGAAAAGAAACGAGGGGATAGCAACTTCCTTGGAATTGAACCGACTGTAAGCAAACGATTCCGTACGGTTAGGGTTTCGGTTTCATAGTGAAAGTGTTCCCGGTTGCTGGTTTGGGAATGGTTTCGTGCTCCAATGGAATACAATCGTCAACTGTGTAGTGCTGTTATGTTGGGTACGCGGGCGCACTAAAATCAATTCAATTTTGCAAATTGAATCAAACGGGAACGGTTTTCCCATCGGTTAGGCAGAGAGCTAGTGAAGAAAGTATTCGGGGTGCGCAATATGTTTTCCTTCTTGTGCTTGATATGCTTGATTATCTTACGTTGTTTTTTATATTTTAAATAAATATCTGTACACTGTAAGAGAAAATTGTCTGCACCGATATTTTGAAGACACCAATTTGCTTACTTTTAGGGATCTTTTTTATTTTTCAACTGTCACAAAGCATATGTAATTGCCTAAGACAATCAGTAAACCAATTAATTAGGACTTTTATTTCCGCGATTAATCATCTTGTTTTGATTCAAACGTTTTTGACCGTGTTCCGGCAATTTTGCAAAGCTTTTTAGGGGTTTATTCAGTTCAGAAGCGTCGTAATAAGCCCTTGTCAAGAGTTGAACGAATCGGTTGCCTCTAATATACAAAAATACACACACAAGTCCTGCTCACCGTGGAACACGTCGAGTCAAAACAATGAGTTTCTGAATAAACTTTATAAAAAAAGTCAAAAACATAATATACCTACTTAATAAAATAATTAATTTGTACATAGAAGAGTACAGGTGGGATTCAAACAATTTATTCTGAGGTACACTGATATCAAAATCGTATATATTTAAAATGTCCTAAGATAAACAGCAGCCAGGAGAATACTTAAAATGAGTGATTTTTTTAAATAATACAATAAATGCACTTTACCGCAAGAGAACACCAGCAAGATACTGGAAAATATAATTGCATACATTAAGGCGTATGGTATTGTAAGGTTTATAGAATTTCTTTAGGATGTAAGATGAGTTTAAATACAAGTTCAAATAATATGTTCAACATATAATATGTTCAACGAGTAAATAAGAAAAAGAAATGCACTAAAAAATTTTAATGCTACAAAATAAGTTAAAAACTGTAAACAATCTTGAATTATTTCTATTGGAGTAGCCGCGTTCTTCTAGTGGTTAGGACCCTACGTTATGATGATGAGCTTGATTTGATATATTATTTACAAGGATAGACCATTGCCAAATTTATTCCATTAATGTATAGCTATTTTAACATATTTTTAAATTAATTTTAATTAAGTTAATTTGCAGTAACACAAAACAATTATTTTAAAACAGAAATAGAAATCATTCATGAATTATTGTCAATTAACGACGCTTTACTCAAGCTTTTGGATATAAAACAGAGAACTTTAAAATAAAATAAAAATGATTCGTTTTATAGGAAAAAATCCCTTCATCTCCCTTAACAAAACCCTCAAAACAACAAAATATAATTTCAGCATGTGTAACACGTTTTGCATACATTTTGGAGTCACGTTGCACAAGATAACCAAAGCACCCTCATTATAAACGGATTGCAACAGCTGAATTAAAATAAGTTTCCCCATTTTTGCCACCAACAACGCACAACTTTTGCGTTGCTTTCGTTCACTTCACCAATTACCATTACTTCAATCTTACGCGACACTTCAATTACCTTAACAAATGGTGCACGGGAGAGAGAGGAGAAAAAAATGTAACAAAGCATTGATTAAAACCCCCGTCAGTAATCCGTTCAGCACAATTGCATTCACATTTCACTCGTCGTTAAGCGCAACACAATCGAGCTGCTAACTGGTTTCTTTCGTCCTGATCGAACTCGCACCCGTCACACACACACACACACCCCATCGTGGGATCTGTTCAATTCAGTTCGAATCCTTCTAGGTTTTAACTACCCCGAACCTGATGCAGGCGATAACGATAGGAAAGTTGTTCCATTCCTAGTGCTCATTTGAACCGTCCGAACTGCGTTGGTGTACGGGTGTTTTCGTCTCGATACGGTACTTTCAAGCGAGTAAGAACGTACAATTTAATTACTTCTTCAGTGGGTAAAAGTTCTACTATTTACGAAATGTGACCAGCTAGCTACAGTTTGCAGTTGGTCTGCTTTTAAGCTTCCGGATAAGAAAGCAGGCGACCTTGTCCGACCGGGTCACACGGGTCCTGTAATGTTTTGTTTTCTTTTTTCCTGAGCAGGACGGTAAAAAACAGTCCAGTGACACATGGTTTTCAATTTTCCTTTTTATCGAAAACTTCAAACCTGTTCAGTGTTGGCGTTTAACCCCCTTGATTGTACTTCGCCTTCGTAACACACATCCCACACGCTTTGTGATCGAATTTTCGAACCGAAGCCCGTTGAATGGAAGAAAATGTGATTTTAATCTTGGAATGATCGCACTTAATTTATTTTCAATCAACTCGCCTTCATTCACTGTTACATTCCGGTTTCACCAGCAGCTTGATGCACTTCATCAAAACACACACGCTTCTCCGGTGGGGTGTGCTCCAGGGTTTCCACTTTCTCTACTGCAACTCCCCTCACACATGCAGCTCGTGTTTATTCGATCGGTTCCATCGGTTTCATTGGTGGGAGGAAGAAAAACGCAGTGTTGTTGCATCTGGGAGCTGTTTTTCATTTTGCTCCGTATCGTCAATTGACTTTTGCCGGTGCGAAAGGCCCTTTTCTTAGAAGCGAAAGCAAAACGAGGAACGGATTTTAAGGGCATCGTTGTTGTTGCTATCCTCGTAACGAGAATGGTGAATTTTCGGGTGGTTGTAGTTAATGGAAAATGCGAAATAGTAAAGGCGAAACAATCAACTCGAGCTAAAACTGCAGAGCCTGAGTTTGCCGAACGCTGGACGAAGGATCTATTACGAAAGCTCGTTACCGGTTGATGTTAGCGGTGGAAAGATCTCAGTAGACGAGGGAACGTGAAAGCGCAAGTGACAGCTTGCTGTAACTACCTTGGGCATTCGTGAAAGCTTTCCACACTGCTAATGACGTTAACGGTTTTGCTGCAATATTTTACATAAGAACTGTCCTTACTTTCGCTGCCATGCTGGAGCAAAGAAAACGAGGAAAGTAGTGCATATTTACGTATATCGCCGAGCAAAAGATTTTCTTGTGTGTGTGTGTGTTGTACTGCCCACCAACAACACATCTCCCATCCCATCCCGGCAGTCCCCCCCCCCCTCGTTTGCGTGCAAGTCATATTTCGCTCCGGGCGCTGCTTGTGTTCACCGTGTCCGCTTACGGTTGATAAAAGCGAAAAGTTTGTCGATGGAACAATTGCTGTCCCCGACGATGACGGCCACCGCCAGGACGATCAAGCCGACAGACGGTTGACGGTGATGACAGGCGATTTCTTTTGCTGTTGCTGCTACTTTTTCTTCGGGGCGGATAGCCAAAAAAAAGCAAGAAGGAAAATGTATTTTCCTCACACCAATCCTCGCTTTCTCCACCTACTTTATCACAGCTAAAAGAAGGGTGGGGGGAGGGGGGAGCAAACTTTTCTCTAAAGCAATAATCCGAAAATTTTACCCAACATTAACTGCCTTGGACTTGCGTTGTGCCTTCCACAGTGGTGTGAAGCGTCTAGGATTTATTTTGGTTTGTTTCTGTTCTGTTTAAGTGATCGTTCTATTTCGGCCGGTTTTGCGCACTGTGGGACGTGAGAGGGACAAACATTCTATAAGTGCTTTTATTTTAATTCATGTAATGGAGCTACTAGGGGTTCATTGTTCAGGTGTGTTTTTCAGTATGTTGTCAGATTAGTTTTTTTCTTCTGCTAAATTTTAGTATGTATTAAACATCTGAAAATCTTTTTCTTATTCGTATTGCAATGGATTTTTAGCACTTTCTTATTGTACTTTATGATGAATATTATATTTTTGACTACATGCTTCATTAGGCTTCCTTTTTTGTTCTTAAAAAAATGTACGAGAATATGGTTTTTGAGCAATGGTCTCTTATTGGTAGAATCTCATTCATACCAACTCATACAATTCGTTATTATCTACTAGGTTTTGGTTTTGGTTGATCAAATGATATTCATCAGTTTAATCTTTTAACGTTATATGTCTTTTAAAAGCGCTGGTTGATTGCAAAATCATGCTACTTATTCACAACATACGTACAACGTATTGCGTTTAACTGGTACGCCCAAAAGTATGCAACCAGAAAACAAGTAAACGGATTTTAGTCATATTTCCAAGAAAAATGGATTGGTCTTCTCATTATAGGGGGAAACAAAGATTATTATACTTGTTAAACAGTTGTAAGTAGACTTTAACAAATATTTTTTAAACTAATGGTCGTGTTGTGTATTGACAACTGTCACTATATAGAAGAAATATAAAATGAAAGAAGCAAATGAAAAATAAATCCTAATGCTTTGCAATTGGGAGCGGTCCGGTGGCCGAGGCGAAAAAGACGCCGGTCTTTATATGGCAGGTCCGGCGTTCAAACCCCATCCTGACCGCCTCCCCGTATGCAGGGCTGACTACTTTGCTACGGGTAAAATCAAGTCACAGAAAGCTATAAATGGCAGGCCGAGACCTCTCGAGGTTGTAGTGCCAGGGAAGAAGAAGCTCTGCAATAGTAATAAATTTGGTTTTTCAGCGCTTTTAGTAAATATTAACAAATAAAATATCGTTTATGGCTTGTAATATACAGACAATTATTTTTATAATTTTTCTCTTGAGTTAAATTTTAATAAAATGCCATAGATTTGCCTTAGATTAATTCCTATTTACTTGAAGACATGTTTATAGTCATGTGAGTTGTTATGTATCTGTCCCACCATTGTCACACCGTGCTGTATTAGCCAACCGGCAGTTAGGAAAGAAATACGTTGCGCCAGCTGCAATTCTGCCAACGCTTCGATCCGCGTGTGCACTGGTACACGGAAACGAGCCGTTGCGAGAACGTGGAGGGGGAATTGGTTTTTTATGACAAATTTTCCGTTTCACCATTGCTGATGACGGTAGTTTTTCATTTACTTGCCACTTTACTGCTACGTGGGTAAGACTTCGGTCGACCGGCAAGAAAGTCCTGAAAACGTTTGTTTATCGTTTAGTCTGTACCGTGGGAGGAATGAAGGGTGGAACGTGGGTGGGAAAAAGACGATTTCCAACCGTGAGCTCTTGTACCAAGTTCGGTGGGAAAGAAGGAAAATGTCGTATTTCACTTTAGCCCACACACACACACACACACACACACAGTCCTCCACAGGCTCCCAGCACACACGTACCGTACACACGTGTAGTTGCATAAGATTCCGGGTTTTTCCGGCCGACCGACAGATTTTTGCAGCTGAGCCACTAACGCATGTTTGTGATTTGTGTGTGTGTGTCCGTGTGTGTGCTTGTGTATGGCCGTTGAAAGGCAGAAGAAGTTGAATAAATTATAAGGCTTGCTTAAGTTTTGCTCGTACCCGTGCCGTTTGTCGAAGGCAAAGTTTCTTTCTTTTCCAACCATTTTTTGTGTGCGTTGCCTCACTAACAGGAAAACGTCTTTCTTATTTGAAGAGTAAAGAAACCATCAAAGATGGATGGAGACATCTAGTGAGATTGAGTTTGTTCTTTCGGTCTTTTCACCAACGGCATGTGTTAATCCGGTAGAAAAACACAGCAGCCACCCGATGACATATGGGCGAATTGTTGTTGGCTGTTTATATTTTTATGCCTTAACCGTTGGGCCGTTCTCTGTGAAACAAAAAAGTAAAATGGGTTGATAAAAATTGGCAATTTTCCCTCTTCCCGAGTGTGGATCGTGGAGCTGTTTGAGTATGCGAAAATCTCAACCATGGCTTCACACCTGACCTGGACGTGTGGTGGCCGATATGTTTGGTAAGGTGTATGATAAAGAACAATGGTCGTTAGGTCTCTTGATTTGTTTGCCATGATTAATGTGCTTTGCCGAGCGAATGTGAAGTTGTTTTGCGGCTCTGGTGGAGATGCGTTTTTGCGCTGATAAATGTGACACCATTTAGCCTTTTATCATCCGTTTTGATAGTCAGTCAGTGCGTCAATGATGGAAATTCTGGCGATCGAAGGTTAATGAAGTTTCTCTGGTTGGTGGTTTTGCGCGCCGCGAGATGGATTGATCGATTAAGTGGGATGCTTTTGTTTGTGGCATGGAAGAGCATTAATTTTTGTGTGCTATGTACTACAGACACAGATAAATGATTGTTATTTATGTTGCTTTTAATCAAGATCAAAAGGGGACATCCTCTTGAAAGTTGAGATTATTAAAAATATCTCTTGTAGCTCCACAGCGACTCCTTTGGGTGCGGCATTTGCCCCTAAAGGTATGCAATATATATTTATCTTTCGAAAATAAGGTTAGGCACATCAAATGAAACATTACAACGTTTATGAACTACTCAATTGTAATAATATTAGGTGATATTTAAAGAAGATTACAAAAGCCTAAACTATCTGAAGCACATTTCCCTTCTCGACCTAACGACCTCTTCGTTCATGCCTGTCATTTCTGGCTTACTATACTTAATGATACCGCATGCTTGGATAGTTAGTTCTCACTATGGGGGAACGGTCTAGATGGGGTTTGAACCCCAGTCCTGCCCTATGAAAATCACTGTTTCCTCTGGGATCAGGTTGTCCCTTCTTAACTATAATTTCTTAATGGTTAACTAGTGTTGACAATATAACTTTTAAGCGGCATTTCCATAGCCAGAATTTAAACCATTTTATGCAATTTTATGAAGTATTACAATATGTATTTAGTTATAAATGATATTATTCATGGGTTCTACAGAAAAACTCTTGGTTAAACTTTTTTAATTAAAAGAGATGATTTTAAAAATTTTAATTTTATTTATTTATTTATTAATTATCACGGCTAAGAGCCGTATTGTCAGCACCGCATGTGCTGACGAAATACAAATGTCAAAAACAAAAAATTCACAAAGAAATTACCAAGGCATTTCCTCCCTGGTATTTAGCCTTATCCCGGGCATGCTCGGTTGTAGGTGTGTGGCGATTGCAGTGAGGAAATCCAGGTCTATTGTAGAATTTGTAGCAATGTTTAGGTCCGGGACTATTGCTGGCGGTATTGTGTTGATGGTAATGTGGTGTGTAAACAGATCATCCTTCCGTGTATCGGATCTGGAGAGTGAAACAAAACTAAACAAAAAAAAACAGCGTTTTGGACAGCACAAACATTTGCCTCTGTATAGTGTTTCTCAAACTGCCCAGCAGTGATAGCCCAAGCTCGACCAAGCCAGCACCGAAATCAAAAGCTATCGGCGAGTTCCCCTCCGTAACAGCAGGGTTTCTGCTAATAACGAGATAGGACCCGCCGACCACCTCCGAACCCAACGCCAACAAGGCCGAACTCGCTCCATCAAGGCTAAGGCAGAGATGAAGAACACTATTGCAGAAAAGTCTGCCTCCCTTCTAACGATAGTGTCGACTTTGGTCCCGGATACTGTTGCACCGTCAACGGACCACCCGTGGCGCTACAAAGAACAATTAAGACACGGACAACACAACAAATAACAAAAAAGGAATGTAGGGGTCTTAGGATTGAAAGGATAATGGGGATGCGGAATCAAAGGATAAGACCGTTGTCTCTGGCGAATCGGAAGATGAGCCTCATGTAAGCGAGGTCCCTAGTCGCCAAAATTTCTCTAATTTCTGTACCCGGTTGTCTGCCGATGCTCTCGACTGTGCCTAACAAGGAGGGTCTTGCGGTTTCAAACTCCACGCAGGACCACAGAAGGTGATCCAAATCATGAAATCCGTCACCGCAGCCACACACCTTCGTCTGAGCCAGAGTTATACGCTGAAGATGAGCATTCAACGCGAAATGATTCGACATAAGTCGAGACATCATACGTATGAATGCCCGATCAACAGAGAGCCCACCGAACCAAGGCCGCAGGGACACTTGCGGAGAGATCGAGAAAAGGAATCGCCCGAGCTCATCCGCCTCCCACATGCTCTGCCAGCGAGACAGGAAAAGTTGCTGTGGTAGACGAAGAAACTCTCGGGCCGAGATCGGACGGTCGTAAAAGGCGCCTTGTTGGACGCCTGTTTTGGCCAGTGAGTCTGCCTTCTCGTTGCCGGGAATTCCACAATGAGAAGGTACCCAAATTAGCGAAATCCTGAACGCCTTGTCGAACATGGAGCCAAGCAATTCTATGATTTTAATGACAAGGAAATCCTGACTCTTAACAGCCTTCGGGGATCTTAGTGCTTCAATAGCGCTAAGGCTATCTGTAAAGATGAAGTACTGATCCGAAGGTCTCGCTGCTATAATCAATAGTGCGTACAAGATTGCGGCTAGTTCTGCGGTGTAGACACTACACGGCTGCCGCAATTTGAAAAATGCTTCGGCGGACTCACTAAAAACGCCGAAGCCGGTGCCTTCCTTAGAGGATGATCCATCAGTATAATACTGGCTTCTTTGGTCTAAATGACCATACTTATCCCTGAAAATGCCCGGAACTACCATCGGGCGAAGATCATTCGGTATGGTCTTAATTTCCTCGTGCAACGAGGAATCTGTTGTTAAAAGGGAACTGTAGGTCTCAGGAAGGGCAGCACGGTTTAATGCCTGTGGAGCGCTAGGATGCACTTGTAGGGCAACAAAATCTTCATAGATCTTCAAGATTTTGCTCTTAGAACCTGTCTCTAGAAGCGCTTTAAAATTTTCTTCGATCAAGGGATTTGATACTGAAGAACGGACTAGAAGGCGAAGCGACAGCATTTCAAAACGTAGTTTCAGCGGCATCACTCCGGTCATCACTTCTAGGGACATGTTGTGTGTTGATTTCATGCTCCCTAGTACGAGTCTAAGACAACGATACTGTAGCCTCTCTAGTTTGAGGATATGCGTGTTGGATGCCCAATGGAAACATATGCTGCCATATTCCAACACGGATAGTACCGTTGTCTTATACAGTCGCAGGACGTCTGATGGATGTGCGCCCCACCAGAATCCTGTGACTGTCCTTAGAAAGTTGATTCTTTTGCTGCATTTTTGCACCAGATGGGTGATGTGTGTACTCCAGTTTAGCCTTGAATTGAACCAAACACCAAGGTATCGAAAATTGTCGGTAGTTGATATCTTTTCACCGTACAAAAAGACATCAATTTTCGGGTCAAATAGTCTTTTCTCCCTGTTTTTTGTCGTGTCGCTAAAAGGGGAAAAGACTACCATCTCAGTTTTCGTTGCAGAAAACTTGATACCAAGGTTTTCAGACCACTCGGTAAGATTGTCCAAAGTGGTTTGTAAAGCCAGTTGTATTTCGGCGGCGTCCCTGCTTGCAAAAGATATGACGCCGTCGTCAGCCAATTGTCTAATGCTGCAGTTCGGAGCTAGGCAAGAATCTATTTCACTGACATAGAAGTTATATAGCAGGGGGCTCAAGCAGGACCCTTGGGCTAGTCCATGGAAACTGGTCCGTTTTAGCTGAATATGACCATTGTTGAAATACATAGCTTTTTCCGACAAAAGGTTGAACAGAAAGTTGTTCAACTTTGGACCCAGCCCCACATTTTCTAATTTTTGACTCAGCTTGTATGGTGATACTGAGTCAAATGCCCCCTGTATATCCAGGAAAATAGATCCCATGTTCTGCTTGCGTGCACGAGCAAGCTCTATTTCTGTTACCAGAAGGGCTAAGCAGTCATTAGTACCCCTGGCTTTACGAAAACCAAACTGGGTATTCGAGAGATGGTTGTTTGATTCCAACCATTCTTCTAACCGGAAAAGAATCATCCTTTCAAGGAGTTTCCTCAGACACGACAGTAACGATATTGGCCGATACGAATCGTGTCTTGATGGCGGTTTGCCAGGCTTCAAGATAGTGACAACTTTCACTTCTCTCCACTCTTGCGGGACGCTGTTGACCTCCAACATATTGTTGAAAATACTTAACAGACGCTTCCTCCCTATGTCGGGCAGATTTTGAAGCAATTTGCTACTAATCTGATCCAGACCCGGGGAGGAATTTTTGCTTGATAGGAGAGCAAGTGATAGCTCTACCATTGTGAACGGTGAATCCATCCTAGGGTCACTACCAGGCGCATGTTGTATAAAGCTTTGCGCAGGAACGAAATCGGGGCAAAGCTTGTGGGCAAATTCATACAGCCACTCGCCAGAAAAGCTTTCGCTCTCATTGATGTTGTTGCTGTTTCGCATCCTTCTAGCCATTCTCCAAAGCGAATTAAGTGAAGTGGTGGGGTTTAGATTATTGACGTATCTACGCCAATAACCCTTTTTCTTCGCCTTCAACAGGTTTTTGCACGTTCTCTCCAGTCCTTTATATTTTTCATATAAGGACCTCGAGCCCGTGTCCCGGAAGGCTTTAAATGCCTCACGCTTCTTGGTGAAAGCCGCTTGGCAATCCTTGTCCCACCAAGGAGTGGGAGGTTTTTTAAATGTCCTTGCTTGGTGGGAGCGCCTTGTTTGGGCCTCAAGGGCGCACTTGTTTATCAATGAAACAAGTTTTTCGTACTCCTTGACAGGAGACAAATCTTCCAAGTCAAGTGAAAGCGAAGCGGCTATTAATTCGCCGTATCTCGTCCAGTCGATGTTCCTCGTTAAGTCACATTTAACGGGGATTCCTTCTACTGGACATCCTCCCTTGATGTAGGAAATTTCTATCGGCAAGTGGTCACTGCCGATAGGGTCCTGGATCACCTTCCAACTAAAATCCAGGGCCATTGCTGATGGACATAGAGACAAGTCCAGTGCACTCGCCCTACTTAGAGGTGTCTGCATCCTAGTTGCCTCTCCTGAGTTGAGAATCGAAAACCCAAATCTGTCGCAGAAATCTCGGATGATAGGAGTGCGAATGTCATCCTTTTCGCACCCCCAGTCGATTCCATGGGAGTTAAAGTCTCCCAGGATCAAAAGCGGTCCAGGCAAGACCACTGCTAAATTTCCAAGATCCTCTTTGAACTTTTCAATTTTTTCCTTTTCATTATTGGCTATCGGGGGGATATAAATAGATGCAATTGTCACGTGAAGAACGCCCAGTTTTGCCTTAACTGCGACAGTTTCTATCATTTCTTGTCTAGGGGTAGGTATTCTGGTGAAAGTGTGACTCTTTCGAACACCAATCAGTACCCCCCCACCCCTAGTAACGCGATCTTCACGGATTATATTATATCCCGGGAAGGTTAATTTAATTTCATCCGATAGCCAAGTTTCACAGAGGGCAAACACATCGCAGTTGTGTTCGCCCACTAATGCTTTAAAGGAGTTTAGCTTGCCAAGCAAACTCCTACAGTTCCACTGTATGATAGTAGCCGTAGGAGCCATTAATCATCCAAACGGACCATCATACTTAAGCATGGCCATTGAGCCAGCCACTGTTTGATCATCCCCTTCAGGAAAGGAAGGGCCCAAGTTGCGATCATGTGCAAGTGCTGCGGGAGGTTAAGGGTCAGAAGGAGGGACTCAAGGATCTCGGACAGGGACGGGGTAGGGGTTCTCGGGAAGCTCATGGGCTCGGATGGGAAAGCCAGGCTTTCCGCAGGAGCTTCGGTCCGAGAAGATCGCTTCTTCTTGGGCTGCTTCCTGGCAATTTGGGGGGCGGGAGTTTTGGGATCAGCGTCACGTTTTGGACCAGGGGGAGAAGCTTTAGCGTGGCGCTGTGTTGCCAAAGGTCTATTTTTTGTTTTTAGAACCTTCCGCTGTACCTTTTTATAAGGCACTCTCGTGGTCTTTACCGATCTCAGTGGCACCTGTTCAGGTGCAGTCGGACTAGGTTCGCCCTTTGCAGTTGCACCCAAAACTGCAAAAGGGTTCGTTGCGTTTGCTCCCTTTAGAGCATCGCTGTACGAGCCGCGTGCCCGCTCGGCTACAGTTTTTGTCTGCTCCTTCTGGAGTTTCCGATACACAGGGCACAAGGCTACCTCATGCCACTCCTCCCGACAATGCGAGCATTTTTGGGATGGGGCTTTGCACTCCTCGGTAGTATGCGCCCCTCTGCATTTACCGCAACATGTTTTGTGAGTACAAAACGGTTCAGCGTGTCCAATCCGGCTGCACTTAGAACAGGTGGCCACCCTTGGTACGTATGGCCGGTCGATGGGTATCCGGAGACCCTCAAGAATGAGGGCCTGCGGAAGTACCGTTCCCTCAAACGTAATCCGGATTGAGGAGGTCGGGACATACTTTTTCTCGTCCTTCGACGAGGCGTCTAACTTGAAAAGCTTTTTGGCTTCAAGCACTTTTACTTTTGGGGTGTTTGGTGCTAGAAAAGCTCCCACCCCAAAGTTCAAAATTTCCTCCTCTGGGTAATCGAAATCCTCGATTACGCCGGATACTTCAACCAGACTACCGGGGATATAAACCCGGTAGTGCTCCGCAAAATCTGGATCAGCCGCAATGACGTTGGCTTGTGCCCGGTCCTTTGCGGTGACCCTGATCTTATTCGGGCGCATCCGAAAAACATCGGCAACACCCGGGTACTTTCTGAATAGAGCAGCCGCGATCGACCTAACGTCGAGCTGCTTCGTTCGTGGCATGAAATAAACATGCGGTTTACCCTCCCACGATGACGGGTAAGCTCGTGCGCGGTGCTCGTTTGCTTTTATCTGAGGGGCACCGCTAATAATTGGGGCACTATTCGTGGCCTTCGAGGTCGAAGGACCTTCGTCAAAGGCCACTTTTTTTGTGGCCGGAGCGGCCCTAGGGCGACCTGGTTTGCGCTTAACATGCGGCTCTATCTCCCTTTCCGAGTCCGATAAATCAGTCCCCATGACGGGACCGGAGACAACAGCGGGAGCGAGGGAAGACAACACTTACCGCTACACACGATACACAAGGCTCGCGCGCACAGGTACACACACACACACACACACTAGACTGTTTACGATCGAAGCGACGATGCAGCGTCGATACGCTTGCTTATCGCAACGATCAACAGATACACACACTCACAACACTAAAAACACACGTTGATCGGGGCTAGGCGCCACTCGATCGATAAACACTAACTCCGAGCGAATGCCGGAGAAAGGCGGAGACACCGATTAGTGCGATACGGGTAATCACGTTGATTCCGCAACCGCACACGAGAACAATGCCAACTATCTGCCGTACGCAATGATCTTTAGGACGCTTCGGAACGAAACACGTCTAATCGCTACGGAAGCTGGAGGCGAAAAAAATTTTAATTTTAGATTGCTTTATTTTTAAAACATTTATGAAAAAAATCAAATATTTACATTTTATTCCTTTGAAGAATTCTGTTTTCGTCGGAAGGTTTTGAATTTCGATGGATTTTGTATACGAAATGTTCATGTCTATAAATTTTTATTTATTAGATTTAGCTGCTATTATGATTTCTTCAAACTGCTTGTTATTTATTTATTTTCATTTACAATTTAAGTATGACTTACAAACAGCTTGTCCTTGCGATTTTATTGTTTGGGTTAGTGTTTTTCTACTTCTCCCGATATTTCTCTAGTTTTGTTTGTTATTTTACTAAACTATTAATCGAGTACAGCAATAAGTCTTACAAGTGTGAGGGTATTATTCATTCGATGACTAAATATCATGCAAGAAAATGGTATTTTTTGATAATTTTTTGATAAATTGAATTTGTTTTAAGATCTAATGATTTGTAAGTAAGCTCCGATTTTGAAGGAATTTTACTTTGGGGACTTTTTTGTAACAAAACTAAGACATATTAGACATTTTGTTCAAATTATGTAACTCCAAATCTGAAATGAATTTCTATAAACTCAGCTACATTAGAACATTGCGTGAAAAATAATCGCTGATTCACGGTTTTTGACTCCACGAAAAAAGTTTGACTCAACAAAAACCACTACGGCTCGCATCAACACCGGAAGCTCCAGCACCAGCACGAGCAAGAACCCCATTGAACCATCAAACAACGAAGATATCAACCCCCGGAGAAGACGGTTCCATGCCTATCCCCTTTCAAGGCAAGAGCAACTTAAAAGATGGATGGTGTATGATATGCAAATTGGAAATTGTCGCCAACCGTGCAAAGAAAAAAAAAAAACACACACACAACCCATCCACAAGCTATGCGCCATACAAGCGCCAAACGCATTCCCTTGCCGTTCGAACCGCATGCGGGAAAGAAGTCGATGACAGCGAGCGCCATATGCCGAAAATAGGCACCAAGATCTGATAAAACTTTACCGGGTGGTTCCTAAGACAGCTTGCTCCTCTCCTTTAAGGGTGCCTTGCTGATGCGTGCCACAACTGGTTCAATCAGTCGGAACTGTGTGAGGGAAAGAGAGAGAGAGAGAGAGGGGGAGGTGAGTGAGGTGAGTGAGGATGTATGCGAGAGGTAGTTCCGGTTCCGGTGCAATTTTTGGGGTGTTGGGATGATTTGTAATTTTTGGTTCCGTACCAAGTTTAGATGTTTTGCTGGTGTTTTCTTCTAGCGTCTTCCAAGCGGGCCAACCACCGGAGTAAATTTTCGCAATCACACCGCATCGCATCTCTTGGGGCTATTTGGATTGGATATGGGAAGGGGATTAAATGTACTACATCCGAACCGGAAGGCTTTGCTCGATTGCTTCGATGGTATTGATGGCTTGTCTTGATGTCGTTTAACTTATCGCTGAAAACAAATATGCAGAGCAATGAGGAAAACTGATTTAGGGGGCTAACTAGACATTCAATTTTTATTTAAAATCTCTGTTTGCTACATAAATTTCGTTATTTTGTTTATTTTAATAAAAACTATAATCTTTTCTTTTTTCTACCCACATCACTAATGATTCAACACGATGTAAATGCGCCGAAAAGTATGCTATTTTTTGCCATTATTGCAGATGGCAGTTGCACGGTACTTCACTATGAAAAGATAGCTTTTAATACAATAAATCAATTTTTTTTCTTTAAATTCTTAAATTTCTTATGTTTGCTAGTGGTGATGATCTTCTCTATACTAATACACTGGTATATCTCCATAATTTCTAATCATATCCTTCAAGCCCGTCTAAGATTCTTCTTCGATACTTATTTTTAACAAATAATATAAGTTTACCTCCAAAAATTAACACCACCTTTCATTGCTCATCAAGGATTCATGTCAAGAATGACACATTTTCTACCAGCAGTCACGGTGCAATTCTGCTGTGGTGCGGGAATATCATTTCCTTAAAATTCCATGCGCAATCGCGCACAAAAACACCAGAATGCATCGCACTGATAAGTGATGCGTGATTTTCCACCGCGTGGCGGTTGCTCTTCAAAGCCAACGCAACCACATCTGAAATTGAGATCACAACCAGAAGGCATTTCTTCTTGCGTTTTGCGCACGCAAAATTCTGGAGACTCGAAGTGAAAAAAGAAACCAAAGGCAAGAAAACACCGTGAAGGAAATGGAAGCACTTGGCGGTGAGCACAGGAGCAATGTGTAAATAAATTAAGCCTCGAATTGTATTTGCGAAATGTAATTTCCTATGCAGATGTTGTTGTTGTTGTTGTTGATGGTGATGCTTTCCACGCTATCCACAAGGTGCCACTCGGAAGTTTAGCCCCCAGCAAGGAAAATGGATGGGAAAAGGAGGGATGCAGTTGCAGCTGAAGGAAGGAAGTGCCAGGAAGCTGCCTTTACTTGCCAAAAATCCTTCGCTCAAAAGCGGGCCCGTTCCGTTCCCTGAACCAGCGCGGCGGGAAAACCACAAACCGAACGCGAGTGAGCGTACGAAAGCGTAGAGTGACTGCAAAGTTTTTTGATTTAGTTGTAAACAAAATTTGCGGCAGCAGGCACTCTCGGTCGCCCTACCAAACAGTGAGTTTTATTTAATTTATGCAAGCAGAAAAGCGTCGAACGAGGGTGGGAGGGTATTCGAAAATGAGGGGGAGGGGGGGGGGGCGGGCGGATAGGCTTGTTCTCCCGAAAGCCAGCCAAGTGGTACGCCGAGTGTCTTTTATTTAATTTTAAAATTCTATTTCACTGTGTGAGCCTGCAGCGTGTGAGGCCTTTTCTGCGGGAGTAAATGAGTGGTAATTTAATAGGAAGCTTCTTTCGGCTCGTTGTGAGGCTGATGGCAACGAAGCATTGGGTGCTCTGGGCTCACGGTGTTTTTTTTTTGGGCAGTCGACAATACAATTGGAAGGGTTGGATGTGTGTGTGTGAGAGAGAGAGAGGGTGAAAAAGTTAAGGTGTTTTTCTCACCCGGCGTGTTTAAGGCGTCGACAAACAAACAGATAATCCGGGCGATTATGGTAAAACCTTACACTTGAGCACACACATACACACACTTGGGTACTTGCTTAGGCACGCACAAAAGGGTTCGAAAGAAAGGGAAATGTGCCGGGGGCAAATATCCTGACTGGAGTTTTTTCTTGGCAGGGTGTACTTGGATTAAGCCTCACTAACGATACTTGATAACAGTATGCGATGTTTCTTTAAATATTCAATATTAAAATTTTGAAATAATCAAACATTTCTTTGGCCAGTAATAGTCTTAAAATTAGATTTACGACCTGGCCGTTACTACGTAAAATAAAATAAAAAACTAGCCTCAAAATTTTATTTTAATTTTATCTTTTTTAAGCTTAGAACTAGAATTAATTTGTACAATTGTTGTGGATTGTGGCAAGAAATCGATTAAATATTATTTACAGTTGGGCTAAACTTGATGCTCAACTCAAACGAGAGCAGAGAAAAAAACGATTTTTTTATTGTTTTTTTTTTAAGGTGTGCAAAACAAGAGAAGGTTTAATGCCTAAAACATTTAAAAACATCATATTGATATCAAAAATTCAACGAATAAAATCTGCTTTCTTAGTCTAACTTTCTCGTAGATGGATATCGCTTAGTTGGTTAGTCAGGAACGGCCCAAATGAGACTTGATCCCAGGTCCTACCGTTGGAAGACTGGCACCTCTTTCCCATCTTCCACCGGATTGGCACTTATCAATTAATACTGCAATTGAATTGATGTTTCTTAAAGTTCACTGCTCGTAACCTAAATATTGGACCTTTAAATTGCATACCTTTAGGCGTTTAATCCAGATGCACCGTTGCACCGTCCAAATAATACACTGCTTCGATGCATATAATTCAGCTGATGAATTTCTTAGAGGAATGTTTACCATTGATTGATGGAAATTACAATCACGGTGAGGAAGATTGCAAATCATATTATTTGATTATTCAAAGTAATGAGACCAGGCCATTCCTACCGACCGAAAAATATTGTTTCATACAGTTAACGGAGATTTGTAAACGGAGAATGCCTGCGATAAGGCAGACAATATCTTACAAATTTTTGTTAATGTGTTATTTGTCAGCATATGCGGTGTTGACAATGTAGTGTCGAGCATTCATACTTCAAATAAAAATAAAAATAAATAACTACAGAAGATATAAACAGTGACTTTTGGACTTTGGAATTGATTTTATTTAAATAAGTTATTAAAAATAAAAACTACAAGTTATTTAAAATAATTCTTTATATTATTTTGGTAAGCTGAGAGCTAAGTAGGTGCGAGTCTGCAGTTCTTAATACGTACGTCTGTAAACCACATCTCGTGCATAACTTTAGGCGTATGCGTAAAAGAGGTAATATTGATCAGATATCAAACCGAAAGGAGATCAGTACATAATTTTCTATCATTATTTGCTAGATTATTTGGCTACAGCCTAACACATTAAAAATCAATGAAGGTGTGCCTATAATAAAAACATATTTTTATTCAACAAGCTGAATACGGTGCGAGTCACCAATAAATGTTAGAACGAAGCTGTAGCCACTTTAAATCTTCCCTGCAGGATACCTTAAACAAGTTTCCGACATTTAATCTACTCTGGTTCTAGATTTGGATTTTAAATCGTTTAAGAAGATTGATTGGATTCGGTATGCAAAGCAGGTATGCATATTAAAATATGATAATACACACCCGTCTGTCGCTTCCAGGTAGTGTAAACTACAAACTGCCACTCAATATCCTATTGTAACGTAAAGCACTTCAAATGCAATCGAGTGTAAAGAAGAATAAAAAAAAATACACTCTCTCTAGATAATATCCGTCCCAATGATGCATCGTAAATTTTGCACTTCTAAGAATTTGTACACACACACACTGCATTTGCATAGCAAGATGAAAGGTACCTTTTGAACTGGGAACCAACTTCGGCCGAGGACAATATCGGATCCTTACATGATTCTTGCGTCCTTAGGGCATGATTCTTAGAAAATAAATGCACCACAATCTGATCTAATCTCTTTTATTCATTGCTCAAGTACCTGGCTTTAATGCCCGACACGATGGGGAAATATTTGCGGAGACCCTGGTGTTGCGGGACAACAAGTCCTGCCCCGAGGCAGTTCGATTCTTTGGACGCTTATTTTAAACACATGTGAGCTTGTGTGTGTGTGTCTCATGCAAGCCTGACCGACTATGCCACGTGACTAGGAAGGAGAGCAACATCTTTTTCCCGAGGGAAATTTAAATATGTATTTTGCATAAAAGTCCCCCACCAGTTAGAAGAAGCCGCCGCAGTGGGTAAGACTCGGTCCCAGGTATAGGAGGATGGTAAAAGAACATAATTAAAATGCTGGTAGCGTTAAAATTTAAATTGAAGAGTAACCTTTTCGCAGCGTGCCTCTCATTCAAAAGCGCACCTCCCTGGGGACGTTTGATGACGTGCGGTTAACCCATTTGCGGAAGGTTACATTGACGTTCACCGTACGGGCGCAGTAGCTGTCCAGTGTGTCGTTTGCACCTGGGGGTGTGGTAGAGGACAACGTTACAGATGCATCCATTCGCTGCAACTACATTCCAGACTTTCGTGTCTGGTAGACGTAAGTTTGGGACACATCGGGGGAAATCGTCTTGCTATCCGCAAAATCTCGGGCGAAAAATAATGAACCTTTGAGGTAAATTACTTTTGAACACATAATTGCCGACCCGACGGTTGCACCCGCTCGGTAGAAACTCCCGACACTTTTCTTCTGCAAAAAAGAAAACATTACGAAACACAGTCTCAGTGAGTACGCGTCAACAACGGAACCGATACAGCACAGGCTAATGTCCTGATTAGCCTCCAAGGACCGTTCATTTATTACTTCCGGCTGCGTGCGGGATTTATGTGCTCCCTTTTCGGGGCTAAGGTTTACAAAGTTAAAATTAAACTTCCTTCATAACGATTCCACACTCATACACACACACACACACGATAAGGAACCGTATCCTAAGATCGATGGATTCGGCATGAAGTTTCGCTTTCAGCTAGACAACTTCGGCAAAAAGTGTATGTGTGTGTGTGTGTGGGAAAATTATTCCCATGCCTTGAACCCAAACGCATCGGGAGTTTTCCAGCGTGAAAACGAATAGAATAATGGCTTCCCGGGAGCTGTAAAGTGCACAGGAACGCGATCGCTGTCGAGTGAGTTTGTGACTTCTGGAGAGCGAGCGCAAAGTTTTGTGTGTCCGGAAATTAATGGTCTCCATTTCGTACGGGCCAGAACTCCACCGTACTGTGATTTCGATCTCGAGTAGCTCCAAGGGAAGGCGCTGGATTGGAATATTATGCATGAATGTCGGTGGTCTGGTGGGTAGTACTACTGCGCAGAGGGCTGTAGTATTATTAATATCTGTGGGATTGTGCCAAGAAAAGTGAGATTAAAGTTGGGATAAACAATGATTTCCGTCATTGAAGAATTTGTAGCATAAACATGCCAAAGAAACATTGTGTTAAAATATCAATTTTACCTTAAGGTAAATGTTTATGAAATGGGACTAGCAAAATAAGAATAAGAAGAAGAAGAAGAAGAATAAGAATAATTAGAAGAATAAGAAGAAGAATAAAAAGAAGAAGAAGAAGAAGAGTAAAATAAGAACAAGAAGAAGAAGAAGAAGAAAAATAAGAACAAAAAGAAGGATAAGAATAAGAAGAATAAGAACAAGAAGGAAAAGACTCATAAGAATAAGAAGTAGAAAAGTAAGAAGAATAATCAGAAGAATAAGAATTATTATTATAATAATGATAATAATAACAATAAAAATAAGAAGAAGAATAATAAGAAGAATAAGAACAAAAAGAATAAGAAAAAAGAGAAGAATAAGAAGAAGACGAAAAAGGAGAAGAATAAGAAGCAAAATAAGAAGAAGAAGAATAGCAAGAAGAAGATGAAAAAGAAGAAGAAGAAGAAGAAGATGATGAAGAAGAAGAATATGAAGTAGAAGAAGGGGAAATAAAACAGAAAAAGAAGAAGAAAAAGAATAAGAAGAATAAGAAAAAGAAGAAGAAGAAAAATAGGAAGAAGAAGATGAAAAATAAGAAGAAGCAGAAGAATAGGAAAGAGAATAGGAAGAAGAAGAAGGAATAATTAAGAATAAGAAGAAGAAGAATAGGAATAAGGAAAAGAAAAAGAAGAATGAGAATGAGGCGTTCAGATACCTTTCGTTAATAGAAGTGTATTAGTGTTCCCTGAATTCAGAAGGCTAGCGCACAAGTAAGCTAATTTCGAGTTCTTGTAGCCTCTTCTTCTTCTTCTTCAGTGGCACTACAACCTTGAAAGGTCTCGGCCTGCCATTTCTGGCTTTCTGTGACTTGATTTTACCTGTAGCAAAGTAGTCAGCCCTGCGTACGGGGAGACGGTTTGGGTGGGATTTGAACCCCGGTCCTGCCGTATAAGGACCGGCGCCGTTGTCGCCTCGGCCACCAGATATGTAGCCTCTTCATTACACTTAAAAAAAAAACAGTGTTTGAGGCACTGACAAGTGAGAGAGGCGTTCGTTTACCACAAGCCTCACCGAGCAGGCCTTCGAAAAAAGTACTTAAACGAATGTTTGCTGACGAGAACCAAATGTGGAACCAATGTTACAAATGTTCGTTTGTCTCCCCATAGACCAACGCGTTTGTGTATTATGTTTTATGATCGCTTTTAGCGTTTTATTGCACTTCCCATGACACATGCGACAAACACGCCACGAGCTGGGGATATAGGGTGGAACTAGAAGATTAAGGAGCGAATCGGTTTATACGCATGTGTTCCGTACTCACACGCTTAGAATTGAAAACCCTGTGCGTCCTTCCGTTCCCCTCTATACAGTTGTTTTTTTTATTCCTCGGTCCGTCCACTTCAATCAACCTAAATTCAGTAACGTTACGTGAAATGTGTGTTGTTTTGAGTGAAGTGAAAAGTTTGCTGTGTTTTTTTTGCCATTGTTTTATTTCGCTTCTGTCATCCGATTTTTCCCCCTTCGCAGGAAGTGCACGGTTGTTTTAAACCTAGCTGCTGCCAGATCAGCAGCTTTTGCGTTTTATGGTTGATGACTGTGTGCGGGAAAACACATGTTTTCCGGGTGATTTGAGTGTGGTACGTGGCACGCAGTGGTAGCCATTGGTTGCCCGGTATTGAGATCTATTGGAAGCGCTAGAAGCAACCGAATTTCGACAAGTGTCGCACAGTGACAGTGAACGATATTATCATGCCGTGGACGAGTGTGTGTGTGTGTGTGTGTGTGTGTGCTGAATGTACATTGACGAAATACAGTTTACGAGGCGATTTCAGTATGAGCCCTTGTGAGCAAAAGCTCTCCCAATATATCTGACGAATATGGTTGGTGTGTTGTTGCTTTTATATCTCATGCACAGCAGATAGTTGTGATGTTTTGATGGTAAACTCTTGCACGAAATGTGTTTGATGGCTGAAGGAGAAGCCGGAGACTGAAGGCTTAAAAGGATTTTAGAAACGTAAAATAAAGTGCAGCAAGATGGAACAAAGAATCCAACGCGAGTGGATGGTCCTCTTAGGAGGAGGTTGGATATTTTAGCTGCTTTGGCGCGATTGCTGGCGGATTGCTTGCCATTTTATGGAGCAGTGAGTGAAGAAGCGTCATTACTTTTTTTCCTAGGTCTTCTGCTGGTTGGCCCCGTTTGCTTGTTCTAAGCCTTTGGAAATGGGATGGAATCACAGTTGAAATAGGATAAGCCCTATCGAGCTAGAGTCTTGGTGAATTGTCATTCCGAATGTTGTGCGATAATGACTCCTGGATCGGTGGAAGCTTTTAAGGGGAGAATTAAGATCTTGGACGTTTTAGTACAATAAATAGTACCTGTAAATTAGTATTATTTTAACGGATTCTTAGATAATTTCTAGCATTGTATCCATCTGATAGTACCTCTGAACAACCAACAAACGTCCACCGAACCACCATCCATCGTATCGCGCTGTATCCAACAGACACTGCCAAACCCAGACGTCAGTAAAGTGTCCAAGAATAATGTGACTTGTTTTTAGTTTTACGTCCTGTAGTCTAGAGTGAAAAGAAACGAAAAACGAACCCAGAAAAATTGGAACTCCACGTCCCGTCTAAGAGTGATCCCGCTGGCAAAAGAAACCATCGGACGTGCTCTAGTTGTGGAACTAGTTTTCCAATTGACCATCCAGAACTTAGTCGCCTCCAGACGGGGACGTGTCCGTGGCATTTAACTGTTGTTGCCGGTGATGTTTCATGTACACGGAGTGCACTCAAAAAAAAAGAACGATCCTCAAAGTGGACCAAAAATTGTCCACTAGCAAGATGCAGTACCACCGTACGAAAGAAGTATCAGCAAAGATCGGTTGGACAAACGAAAAACCAGAAGGAGCAGTACGAAAACCAAAAAAAAACTGTACATCCACAGTCCCCCCAAACAACCGATAAGAGCGCAAACCAAGTCTGACAAACTCTTTCCTCCTAACAAGCCTGCTGGGTTTGTTGGTGGCAAAACTGTGTGACTTTTGCGCCTTTTCCGAATCAGGAACTGTCCAAATCAGGAACGATGTCCGAAGCTGTGCGAGCTCGAGAAAAAAAAACTGAAACAACAACGTGCTCCTACGTACATCAAGATATGCCTCCGAACTGGGTGACTTTAGAGGAAGAGTGTCAGAAAGAAGGAAAAAAAAGCCTTGGCCGGAGACCACGCAAGTGACGTGTAGGGTTAGGGTGAAGCCAGGCCAAGCTTTCCAAACAAACTACCAGCGATAAACTAGCCTTTTCTGCGGGTACGACTTCACGTTCTCTGTTGGAGCAACGGAGTTGTTTCATGTTGCTTGAGGCCAATCGTGGTTTCAAAAGTTTGCCCTCACCCTTCATTCGATGTTGGAGCAAGAACGATCGGAAAGCAATTTTCAAACTAACTACTCCATGGAAGCTTTTTGCCAAAGACAGTGGATGGTATGAAGGTACAAATACTGAGAATTACATCGATTATAAGTTAACCCAGACGTGTGTGTGAGAGGGTATGTTTGACGAGTTTTCTGTCTAGACTAGAAGGAAAGTGTGCATTTCCTGTGTACACTGGTTGTGTGGAAAACTATTTTCGTGTTGCCACTGTTGCTGTTCTTTGTAAAACCCTTTTTTTGCTCGATGGTTTTAAAATCCGATGATAAGAGGATCAGATCAGGCACGGGCGAACAGGTGTAAGTGTTGGAAAAAAGACGATTAGCTATGGATCTTTGAAGAGTACTCTGCCTTTTGCTTCATTGCTACAACATACATTTCTGCAATGGAGATGAATTGTTAACGGCTTAAGGAAGCTTTTGCTGTGAAAATTACCTTCAAGCATGACTTATCCCTTTCAAGCGGACGTCTTGTTTGAATAAAGAAAAACACGAATAATTTATCATCTTAATTACCTATGCCTCTAGCAATTCTGTGATACTTAGTTTGAGGTTTAATTTAATTTTGAGATAAATGGTCGAATAAATGGTCTGGGTAAGCCAAAAGAAGATTGTTTTGTCCTGAGTATTGCCATCGATTAATATCCTGAAAGAGAGTTATACAGTGATCATTATTGTTAATACAATTAATCACAAGAAATAACCGTGTGCTCATGAAATACCCTTATTGTGGATTATTTGATCAAATTTTGATTAAAAGGGTGTTGGATACCAAAAAAGCGTTTTTCTGGAAATTTCGCGTTATTTGATTACACGTTGTTCAAAAAACACTGCGCAATCATCATGATGTCCCAGATCTTCTTTTGATGGGATTTGAACTCTGGTTCTGCCGTTTGAAGACTGGTGCCGCTGTCGCCTCGGCCAACGGTTCGCACAATATTTATTTGTTTATAAAGGCGGTCAGCGGACTCAAATGCTGAAATATTCCACCAAGACTACGAGGAGATAATAGTGTATCAAAAATGAGTAATAGACCTACTTTAGTGAATAGTTCATACTTTAAGGCTGCTTATACTTTAAGGCTTTAAGATAGTGTTTTAGAAAGCATTCATAGAACTCTGCATTGTATCACAGTCTCGGAGGTGCATAGTTAGATTTCTTCAGGGAAAAATAATTTTACTATTTCTTTGCTTTCACCCTCAAGCTAGAGAAAATCTTTTTGCATCATCAGTAAAAATCATCAAGAAAGAAGTAGCACTAGAGCAAAATTTTAAATGTCGCGGTCCTCGACTGCTTCAACAGTCCTTGATACTCATGGTTCTAGCCGACGCATCTGCGGATGCACTGTCCGTGTGGACAGCCCAAAAAGGACTTTACGGGCTGGCTCGTCCGGTGTCATTCTCATGACGTGAACAGCCCACCGGAGCCTGGCGAGTTTAATTCGCTGCACGGTGAAGAGATCATCGTACAGCTCGTAGTGCTCCTCCATTGTCTTTCCACACATACGGGGCCAATAATCCTTCTGAGCATCTTCCTCTCGAACGCGGCTAAGAGGGCTTCGTCAGTTTTGGACAGAGTCCATGTCTCAGAGGCGTATGTGAGTACTGGGACTATAAAAGTTCTGTACAGTCCCAGCTTCGTCCGTCGCGACAGGTATTTAGAGTGGAGAAGTTTCCTCAGGCTGTGGTATGACCGGTTAGGGAGCCAGCACCCTTGCCCGTAGCTCAACATCAATGTTGTTGACGGTGCTGACTTTTGATCCCCAGATAGGTGATGTTTTGGACGACTTTGAAGGTGCGGTCATCCAGCTGTACATCGTTCCTGCATAAATCAGTGTTTGTTGGCAAGGCCGCTGGTGGTGTCACCATCATTTTGGTATTCGCCTCGTTTACCCTAGTATTAATGCCACTTGCTTGGTCCTTTGGTAAGCTTCTATATATATAGCAGGGCCTCAAATCAATGATATCTATGTCATCAGCGTATGCCAGGATCTGGATTGACTTACAGAAGATAAGGTCCACGAGGATGGTTTCCACCATCCTCGCACCAGATTGAAAGGAAGACAGGGTAAGGCGGCGTCCTCTGGGTAGCGCTTTTTTTATATTTTATGTGTTAACTCCAATATAAATATTCTTCCCATTTTTTTATTACGATACCACTTGCCCACACAGCAAATGAGAGACACTCCGTTTTAAAAATTGTGTTAAAAAGTTTACACTGCAAATAAAAATACTAATTCCTGTTGTTATAAAATTTCTTAAAAAAACAAAAATCTTCGCTGGTGTCCCATGGAATGGACACTTTAAGCTAGGTTGCATTATTCCACATAGTCACCGTTTTGGTCACAGCAATATTATTTATGAAGCCAAACCAAACCCAAAACCAGGATGTGCACGGCTTTCCTGCCTAAATCCTTTTCCGTACCACCTCACTATCCATTTATTTAAAAATCCATTTGTTATTCAACCGATTCCTCTTGAGAAAACGGAAGGACACAATTTTTCCATTTTATTTGTGTGTACACTCCGAATCGGCTGAGCACTGTTTACCTTTTAGCGGGTAAGCCTAGGTTTAGTTCCATTTTTCTGTCATTTCTCTTTTCTCGTCTTCTGTCTGGCTCCCAATACACACCTTCATCTTATCTGTTCCAGCCGTTTCGCAGTACGGGTAATAAATAATGTGCCACCCGGGCGTACCATCGAGCGTTTCGTTGGGTAATTTTTGTGGCCCAACACTTAACCTCAATCCACCTTGTTTTTTTTGGTGATATCCCGTTTTTTTATTCTCGTTTCGTTTCCATACCATCGGGATGACCAATTCAAATTTGGTTCCGTGGGCTGGCAAAAAGAATAGGTAAACCCCAAACACTAGACTAAAACTGAATCGGGCAGGAAAATAGGTTGCCTTGACTGGGCAGCAATAATTCAGTGTTTCGTGGAACGGAATAATGTTTTATTTCATTTGAACGGTGTCGGCTAGCGTCGGTCCCGGGGGAGCTGACCTCCCCCGTGTCGCTATGGTGTGATGGTGGGGGGAGGGGATGAGGGAAGGGGAGGTTGCTTTCCCATTGCGTGAGAGTTTCGGATTTTGGCATCGTTTGCGAGGGTGTTATCTTTGAAACTAGTCCATTTTCTTAACACGTCGTTAAGCTTTCATCGGCAATTTGGGAGCTTTTCGGAAGGGGGCCTTTTGATAGAATATTGAACAGTTTGATAGTTAAGAGGTTGATGGAAAGGTTGTGAATTTGTCGAGATTTGAATGGTAATTGGGAGCGAAATAATGCACAGTAAATTATTCACTAAACAGTCATTAAAGAACAATTGCTGTATCATAGGTATTATTCACAACGCCTAAAGGTATGCAATAAAGTAAAATAAATTATTCGAAAGCACAGAGGATCAATATGTTTTCTAATAGCAGTGTTGTAAAAAACGATCGTTTATCGCTCATGTTTGGCTCTAGTTTTTCAGTAAACACTTGCAAATGTCGTCTGCTGCCGAACAATTTAATGGTTTAGACGATTGCAGCTAAGTTGACACACGAGTAGTGTGCATCAGTCTTGTGGTCTATTCGACAGTAATCAAAAATAATTAACAAACTGTACCAAAATCATGTGTTTAGTTAAATGACAACCTTTTTTAAATTGAATTATAATAAAGTTTTTACTCATTTAAAGACATCAAAAGGTTTATAAAGATAGTAGTAAAATTTTCAGTAGGTTCTCCAGTTTTGTTGCCAGAATTCAGCTTGTGAAAAAAAATTATTTCATCATAGTACAGAGTATAACAAGGGTTTTTTCTTTTGAGTAAAAAAATCACATTGTCTTTTTAAAAGATTATGAAACAATAATAGCAACTGGCAACTGCAAACTAAGCTCAATCTTAAGAATAATTTGAATTGTATATATTAGGGCACTTTTAATCCAACTTGAAACGAAGGTTGGATACATTTTGAAGTTTTATATTTTTTTTATTTTTTTGTCTTTATTTTATTTTTTTAAATGAATATACAATTTTGAAAATGATACCACTCGAAAGCAAAAGATAAGCAAAATAATTGAATTAAATTCAATTCTTTTCCCTTGCCTTGCCTGCTTTTATCTTAGCCTAAATTTATGCAATCTGTTGCTGTTGGTATTTGCCGGTTCGAATTGTTTGCCTTCGTTAACATCGAAGTTAATTTTATCGTCTAAAGGCATTCAAAAATGCATCCATTAAAGCGAATAACCTTTATCTGCTTTGCCTTCCGCTTCAGGGTGACTTTTAACTAATTCCGATGTGGCCCGCATAATTGTCCCGTACTGACCTATCTTTACGTGGTGCGTGTTCAACCCGTGGTCAGATTAAGTCCGTTCCAGCTGTCCATATGTATAACGGGAAGAAAATTCTTTAACACGCTTCACCTTTCCCACCCACCGAGACATGCGATGCCAAACGGACGGCGTGTACTAATGTTTGTCTTTCTACTTTCAAGATTAAGTTAGGTGGGAACCAGCCGGAAGAAAAGAAAACAAAACACAACCTTCCAACAATCGTCACGGCGTACGAGCGTGCACATGTGATCGTGTGTGCCCTGCGAAACAAACTTTCGCTACAGCCACATTTTTCTCGACCACGTGCGGGGGTAACTTTCTTCGGGAAAAGTCCTCCCACCAAACCATGTTTGGTACGGTACGACTTCTGACCAACTGGTATGTGTGTGTGTGTGCACCTTGTTGCTTTTTTTTGCTCCCTACGGTCTTCGGGAAGGATCAGAAAGGAAGTTTCGCTAGCCAGCGGCTGGATTTTGTCCGTATGCAAGGAAAGCGGAGAAACTTCCCAAGGATTCAATCCGGTGTAACTCACCGGGAAACCTCGAGGCAGGAGGATTTTATGTAAACATTGCATGGAAGCGTTGCATAAATCATGATAAGCACAGTAATAAAGATAAAGAGCAATCGGGAAGCGAGAATTCCGTGGACCGATCTGGCTGGTGGACATTGTCTTTGCGCACTGGGGTTGCAATGGTCGCCTGTGGTTGAGCTTTGCGAGTGCAATGGAGCATGTACCCTGACCAGCGGTAAGCAGACATGCTACTTTTTCTCTTAAGAGGGATAATGCTTAAGCGGTATTTTGTCTTATTAGGAGGATAGGGCTAGATGTGTGAACGGTGTAATACGTTGGGAAGCAATCGCAATGTCGATTGTAGTGGTGCAGGTTATCTTACAGCGGATGATAGAGAGGCAATAGTTTTGTGAAAAATTGTCTGCTAAGTATCAATGCCCACAATTAAATATTGTTGCAAAATTAGGGCATTCCGATGATTTGAACGCTAACGTCGATGGTCTTCACAAGGGGCAAGACGGGGGTTGTGTCTTTTTGGCTACGGGCATTCAAAGTCAACGATGCCAGTAAAGGAAGATCAATATATGTTACACAGCTAAAGATGAAGAAAAAAGAGTGTAAAGCAAATTGAAATATCAATAAAGCCACCTTTTCTGTCCAAATGATAGTTAACTGAAATGATTGGACTTGCAACAAGCTCTTAAGCTTAAAGCAGCTCAAGTCAAGCTAAACGTGGTGTTTGATTGCTGTTATATTCCTTCAAAATATCAAAAGTCGCATGGTTGAATATAACTAATGCTGAGTTTTCCTCAGATTTTCCTTGCCTAAGATAAGACCTTGAAAGTCTTATCAATCCTGTAGGGAAGATGGTTTTCTGGAATCGTCAAGACCGCCTTAACGATAGTTATAAGCAAGATATTGGTGTGCCCTGATCTCATGTAGACAGTATTCCACGTTATTTGCGTTAGCAATGCGATCCTGAGTCCAAGGATATAGCTGCACCAGTCCTCACACGACAGGACAGTGGGTTTCTAAATCCTATTCAGATCGCCTCCTCGTACGCCTTCATTCAGGCACCATAAAGGGCAAGACGATGAAAGAAATTGCCTAATTTCAGGCGCTCTAGATACTTCATAGATCGATAAGTTTCGAGCATCAGGTAACAACCAAACTGCTAACAAATCCCAAAGCATTACAATCACATTCAACTCAACTCCTGTAAGCGTTTTCGCACGAATCTGCCCCCCAGTTTTGCACAGCTTGGCATTGGCTGGCTTTTCAATGTGCAACTTTCTACCAGCGCAACGTGAAGAGAGTATGAAATGAATTACGACCTGCTATCAGCTGCGAGCGAAACGGAAACTTTTCACTGTCATTTACGACTGTTTAATTTTTGATTGACGAATATTTATGGTGCACTTGTTGCGATCGAACCCGGCCATAGGGATGCCTGTCAGTGCGGTCCGATGCGTTTTTGTATTGCGTTTCGCTTTTCCATATCACCATCCGTTGTTTACCATCATGGACGCACCGGGATAAACGCAGGCCAAAAACAGGCTTTCCCCTCTTAGCTTTCCCTCGGGGAGAAGGGTGGCCCCAGTCCGGTGGCCCCATTTTCGTCAACCGATCACAGCGCTCGGGCGCTTGAGAAGCGGACGCGAATGTGTCAAGAAAAATGAGCATTCATCCATTACGCCAAATCGGTTCCAGGGATGCGGCAAAAGCTTCGGTGGCCATTTTTCTCGTTCTCTGTTTACAATAAGCATTCCTTGAAGGCATTCGAAGTGTGGTCCCCAAAAAAAACGAGCAGTCCATCAGTTGAAATCCACCTTCCAGCAGCGAGCACCCAAGAGCCCCGGGAAGCTCATTTAAGGATAATCCTACACTCATTTTCAGCGTCGCTACGCAAGCAAACTGGGCGAAAAGGGACTGGGCTGAAGCTTGGGAAAAATAAATGTGGCATGAAGTGGACCACCGTTGCGCAGGAAAAACGCACCACACAGCAAATTAGATTTATTTCCGGCTTATCTTTATGGAGTGCCGAACAGCTTTTGGCCCAAACTACGGGCGGCACAGCACAACAAAAGGGCGCGTTTTCATCAGCTGGCCAACACGCGTTTTGGGGTGACATTTGGTGTTTTTTTTCTTCTGCGAGTATGTGTGTCATTGTGTTTCGTTTCGGATTTTTGGACGTTGTGGTGTGTGTTACAAATTTTGCTGAGCGAGAATTGAATGCATGGTTTAACGGGTTTGGATGCTTCCTTTTTGGACGTTTTGCCAGGAAATGCTTGTCAAACTTCATGGTGCACATGCCCCAAAATGGACGCAAGCTTCCTGTGTAAGGGAGGATATTTTTTTTTCGTGGCAGAGAACAGTGAACTGAACTAGAAAAATGAATAGATTTTTTTGTTGAGGACACTCTCTCTTTGTCAGTGGGGTTTGATTGATTTGAGGCGTTATATTGCATAAATTGAGATGTTATTCAAGGTAACTTTGATTTCAAAAATTTTAATTCTCCCATAGTGAGGACTGACTATCCAACTATGCGGTGTCAATAAGTCTAGAGAGTCAAAAATTGCAGACATGTTCTGAGGGGTCGTTAGGCTAAGAGACGACTTGGTCTTGTAGTGGAAGGTTAAGAATGTACTAGGAACGAAATTCAGAAGGAAAGGACTGCTGTTGTTGCAGATGGTGGATGGCGACAGTGCTGGAGCCGTGCTGTATCTGTATCTGAGTTCTTAGTCTTACTGTGCAGAAGATTGTTTTAAACCTTACTATTCTGCTGCTTAGCAAAAGAAGCACAGCAGCTATCCGTCTTCATGCCGACACATCCATGATCTTTGTATATCTTTATCATTAGATGCCTATAGCACTAGACATGACGATTCGACCATTGTGTTGTACATACGATGTTGAAGGCACGTGCATTCCAGCAGGTAGCTCGTACTGTATGATGTCCAAGATTGACCCTGAAAGAAACAATATTTCGCAACGTTGGGGTTGGAGGCTCACAGTAGCATGAAAAATTTAAGTAATATGTCGCTCCGGATAGAGTGAAACTTGTCAGTTCTTGCTTTGAGATTGTTTGGATTGTCGGTTAATCTGTATTTATACTATTGTCAGCTTAAAACAAAATAATGAAAATTTATATGGAAAAATTATACAAACATGTCATAATGTACTATCCACTTCTTAAAATTGAGACTGAAGTAAACTAACTGTAACAAAAAATTTAAACCACACATTCACAAGAAACCCCGTCATTTTCGGCCACTGCAGAGCGTGACGTTCCGGTAAAACACTACAATTTACCAGTTCATCTGGTTCGATAGCGGAAATTTTCCGCGAAAACTATAACCAAACAAAAAGCAACCGACAAGCCCAACGCCATTCCACGTCTAAACCGTTTCGTGTGTGTGTGTTGCAAGCGTCAGGGATGCGTTTCCTCCTCATTTTTTTGCGATGGATTTAACACTCTGCTTTATCCTTTCCGCCGGGCATACATGGAAAAGCTGTTCGGGTCAAACAGGATAAAACAAAAAACCGTACGGACGAAAAATCGTATTTCCCAACATGACAGCTCAGGACACTGTCAAACAAAAACGCGACATCGCGGCAAACACACACACGCACGCACTCCACACCGATGCCGGTGTTTGTTTTCCATCAAAACGACCGATGCTTGGACCATGCTGTGGAAAAGGAACGCTGCTAAAGAGAAAGTTTAAGCTACATTGGGAAATGAGTGTGAAAGAAGCGTATAGGAGAAACCAAAAAACCCCCAGCAACAAAAACCAAAACAATGAAAATCAAATGTCACCTCGCTCGGACGCGGTTAAGTAAGACTGATTGATGTTAGGTTGAAGGTAACGGTGGCTTTTTTTGTGGAGTTTGGCGGGAGTTTTGGCCATTATCCGCGTGGTCAGCCGTGATGTGATAGACGCGTGAAAGCAAACAAAAACATCCGATTGGAGCCAAACGAAAACTAAAAAAATGCCTAAATTCGCTGAAAGTGGAGAATAAAATCATTTCCTTCCGTAAGTCAGAACCAAACCGGAATGGCGCTTAGGAAACGTAACCTGTTCACGCACACGACACCGAACGTGTCCCAGCCCAGAGGATCCACCAGGCCAGCACGGTTCCGCGGCCAGTACGTCATGTTGAGGGTTAAACTTTTCTCATTAAACCGGTCCCGATGGCGATGGTGGTTTGAGGGCATTCTGGAAGCCCTTTTTTGTGGCCGCGATTACATTTTCCCCCAGATCGTGTGGATGTGAGGAGGAGTTTTTTGGATTGTTTCTCTTTTCCGCGTGTATGTCTATGGGCTTCCGGTGGGCTTTACGCTCGTACCACCGGTTGGCTGGGCGGCCGGAGATGTGTGGCCAACATGTGTGGCTTGTAAGAACGTTTGGCCAAACGCGCTTGGCGGTTGCTTTACGTAGGCGAAGGATGATAAACGAGGTTTTGGGGTTGCCCAACTAAGGCTTTGATCTCGAAGGCTAAATCGTTCTTAGGTTTGCAAAGCTAAAATAATGTTAAGAAAAATTGCACAGTTAAGAGAGTGGAACCATAGCTTTTTTTATTAGTCGCAGTATTTGCACTTGTTCTAATCAGAAGCTATCACCGATCTGATTTCGGCTCGGCGCACGAACCCGATCTTTAAACTGCCGCATCTCGTGCCATCCTACGCAACGCAGTATTGCACTATGTGCCCACAGTTGGTCATAACTGCATACCTGTAGACGTGTTTGGTAGAACAAACCTTATTGTGTGCAATTGGTGAGATGTTAGTATTCTTACGATTTCTTTCTATTCAGTTATATTCACGGCTCAGGCGGAAAAAGGGATCAAAGGTGCCAAAATGGGTTCGGCGATCCTCTACGTCAAGCAGCGTCCTTAGGCGTAGCGGCCTGCTTGGGGCGTATAAGTTGAGCCCAGAGAGTAGCGTTGGGGAGTCGATCCGGTAGTCCAAAAGTCCCACCACAAATAGTCTCTGGGCGTTGCAGTTACGGTGGTTCAGCGACTCGATACCCAAAAGCGCACAGCGAGCGTCGTAGTGCACTTGAACCCTCCAGAAGCGCAAAGCGAGCCGGCTGAATTTGCGCTGAACAGATTCCTAGCGGGCCAGGGGCCGAGCGGTAGATGGCCACCATAAAATGGAGGCATACTCCAGCACTGATCGAACCAAGGAGCTGTAGAGCATCTTGATGGGGATCGAGTTCGAGAAATCACGAGCAAGTTGCTTAAGCAAACCTTTCAGCAAACCTGGTGGCCCTTAGTGACGAAGTGTTCGAGCTATTCGTGGAAGCTCATCTTCTCATCAAGGAGCACTCCTAAATCCCTGACATAGCATTTGCGTACAATAGTAGAACCGTTTAATGTGTTTTCTAGGGCATAGGACATAATATAAAACAATAATGGATGTTATCTTGTTCTTGCGATTCTAATGAAATTCAGCAGTAAAAATTTAACTTGTTTTTGCATACTTTTAGGCGTTGATATCAAAACCGGGCCGGTTTGTTGCGAGGAATAAAATTTCCCATCGTATTTTATTATTTTATTTTATTGACAACACTTTTTTGCTTCGGTATTCTAAATGCTGTTAAATATTGCACAATTTTTAAAATTAAATACCATTTATAATAAGCTTCGATTGTTAATATTATTTTTGATCCACCGAAGCTTTGAGCTTGAGGAATTTTAGCCTTATAAGCTTAAGAGGGTCTTTTGAAAAAATAATTTGAAATTTGGTTAGCAAATATTATATTGCGTCATTCAATCATCACTTAAACCATGGCCTAAGTGTTCAAGTTTTAATGCTTCTTCAAATTTTCATCATCACGTTATCCTCTCCACTGTTCATAGTAAACAACTTATTTTTTTGTCTTTTCTTTCGTTTCACTGCTTTTTATTATTATTTTTTTTTTATTATAAGCATCCATTGCATCCTATGCAGCACCCGAACACAGGTGTAGAATAGGCTTTGGGGTGGAAAACATACACTTCCTGCGCAATTTTGGAAGCAGAAGGCCTTTAAGTTCTGTTTACAAAATTTGCAGTGTCCACGAAAAAAAAAAAATGCCCCCTCATGTGCCTTACATGATTATGCGTATGTTTATGTGCATGAACACGTCAGGAGAAAACCATGTTCCACGGGACACACCATACCTGCCGCGGGAGAGCAAATTGTGTAAGCATCACTTGTTTTGCCCTTTTTTATTTCCCTTCTAGCAAGGTTTGAATCGTACGGCACGTAGGTTTTTGGTGCAAAAGTTTTCCATTTAACATGGCCACGGAATGTGCTGCCTTTTTTGCGAGTTGATGTTGCTGTTGGGCTGGTTAATTTCACATGATCTTGCTGTACGGTGAGACCAATACCGACGGTTACACCGACAGCCTAGCTTCAAAACATATCTGGCCCAAGTTCTGGTTCCCGAACCCAAAACTCTTAAAGGACGCGTGGCGCGAACCGGTGCGGTTTGCTTCTTGCGATCCACCTTCTTTTTTTTGGTGTGGTACAGCACTGTCTAGCGTTGTCCGGGCCCTCCTACGCCGCACGGGCAGCGAGAAGAGCATTAACGAGTTATAAATTATACATAAAGCATTAAAACTTTTCATAAAACATCAACCGTCACCGGGTCGGATGGAAGGGACGGTATGACCAAGCACCGGCAAAAAAGGGACAAACGATGGGAGACGGTGGGAGCGATATTTTCCTGGTCCACTGCAAACCAACCAACCCTGGGTTTGGGCTCGAGAAGGAAGCTGTGAGTGAACCGTAAACGAAACCGGGGAAAAGCACAACCCAAACCCCGTTAATCGTAGCGCGTGGACCAACTTTAAGACTTCTGTTCGCGTGTCCTGTCGGGACGCCGTGTGCCTCTCCCCGGACTGCTGGTGGTTCTGGTGGTTCGGGGTTGCTTTCGATCAATTATTAAGTGAATGATTGGAGGTTTAAAATGTATCGGACGGGCGAATGTTCGTTTCGGGCAGAAGGTGTATTTTAGTGAGTGCTAAACAGATTACGAATCATCGTTGAATGGTGGTGAAAACAGTAGCGTAGAAACGATCGGTCTTCGGGTGAGCTGCTTATGGTGAAAAGCGTGGAAGGAACTTTGTAATTGATTTCAGCAGCTCATTAGGCGGGAACCGTTCTTGTTTCTTTTTTAGTTGAGGAAAACATTTTTGATCTTATCAATTTAATATCAAATTTATTGGCTTGGCGCATCCTGTTCAGGAAAAAACTGAAAGATTGAAATGATTGTTTGTTGAAGACGGTTCTAAAGATAAATAAAAACTACTGCATCCTATCCTTGGTTTGGTGGTTCTAATTCTCCTTCTTTAGCAAAACCAGGCCATGCCACCCGTTTGAGTTCACTCTTGCATAACTACAAGGTTAAATTGAAGTAAATTAATAAGCTGCAAAGTTAATTTGAGTTATGTATCAGAAGTGGCTCCTAAAGTTCTTGATTGTTGTTTTACTTCTTTTGTTCCACTTCTCAATACTTGGAAATTGGCATGCTCAAATCTTGAGCTTGTCGGTGTGGCTAGTAGCCTGTTGAAGAGGAAGGAATGGTTTGATGATGAGTTCAGGCGAGCACTATCCGAGAAGAATGCAGCGGGAGAACGTGGAGAACTATAGACCCGGCTCTTTCAGGACAAGAAGCGCAGCAACAAAGAGTCGGATAAGCAGCTGATAGAGCTGTTATCTCAGTCGGGGGAATCTCGCAAGTTCTTCAGGATGCTGAATGCGGCACGAAGCGGATTTACTCCCATGATCGCCATGTGCCGTAACGCGGAGGAAGATATCCTGTCGGATGAGCGAGAGGTAATCAACAGGTGGAAGTGCTACTTTATCGGACACCTGAACGGAGCAGATGCAGGAGAGAATGGACCAGGCGTAGAAAGCAGAAGGCGGGCAGCACTTCAACAACCAGCATTACAATGACGTAGTGCCCTCGCCATCCTTGGCTGAAGTCATCAGTGCCATTAGACAGCTGAAAACTCAAAAGTCGGCTGGCACCGATGGGCTGGTGGCAGAACTGTTCAAGATGGGGCCGGAGAGGCTTGCCGCTGTGCATCGGCATCGGCAGATTGTCAGGATATTGGACCAGGAAGAACTGCCGGACGGGTGGAAGCTGGATGTCTTTCACCCAGTGTACAAAAAGGGCGACAGACTGGACTGTGCTAACTTCCGAGCCTCACAGTCCTGAATGCTGCCCACAAGATCTTAATTCGTATACTCTTCTGCAGATTTTCCCCCTCTTGCTACATTGATTTGTTGGAGGTAAATCCACGACCGACCAAAGTCTTTACTCTACGGCAGATCCTCCAGAAGTGCCGGGAGCATCAGATCCCCACGCACCACCTGTTCATCGACTTGGAGGTCATAGATCGGACCGAGCTAAGGAACATCATGCGGTGGCAGTACGGTTTCCCTGCGAAACTTGTACGACTGTTGAGGGCTACCATGGACGGTGTGCAGTGCCAGGTGAGAGTGAGAACATGCTGTCGGAATCGTTCGAATCTCACCGGGGACTGGGGCAAGGGGACGGCTCTCCTGTCTGTTGTTTAACATCGCTGTCGAAGGTGTCATGCAAAGCGCAGGCTTCGACATCTGCGGCGGTTTGCGAGTCGTACACCCGACTGAAACGCAAGGCCGAGAGGATTGGATTGAGAATCAATGCGACTAAGACAAAGTACCTGCTTTCCAGAGGCTATGACCGTGATAGAGCACGACTCGGAAGCAGTTTATTAGTTGACGGCGACGATTTTGAGGTTGTAGAGGAGTCCTGCTACCCTGGCACGATCGTAACTTCGGACAACAACGTAAGCAGCGAAATCCGAAGGCGCAATGTTCAGGGAAATCGTTCCTACTACGGGCTCCACAAACGCCTGAAATGCAGCAGGCTCCAGCAACGCACGAAATGCGTCATATATCGCACACTGATACGGCCGGTAGTACTTTACTGGCACGAGTCCTGGACTATAATGGCGGACTATACTCCGACGCACTCGCCATTTTCGTTGGCGGTGTTTGCGAGCAGGGCGTGTGGAGAAGGAGGATGAACCACGAGCTAGCTGAGCTTTTTGGCGATGCAGACATCCTGACGGTTGCCAAAGCCGGAAGGATACGCTGGTAAAGGCACTTGATGAGGAGTCCGGACTACCAGAAAGGTGGTCGTCAGCGACCCTGTTGGCACGAGGCGTAGAGGAGCGCAGCGAGATCGTTGACTGTACCAAGTGGAGTCATACTTGCGGGAGATCGGATGCAGCCGGGGGTGGAAGAGTGCAGCTATGGACCGAGTCTCCTGGAAACGAATGGAATACCAGGCCTTGCCTCTTGGACGTGCTCCTTAGGAGCAGGCCAGAAAAGAAGAAGACAATGGTAGGTGGCAGTAGCATGATATCATCAGCTAGTGGAGCCTCTAGCTGTTCGTTGAACTGATCATTTAGTAATTCATCAAAGTACTGAGCCCATCGCGAGAGGACCTTTGGCTGGTAACTGACCAGGTCCCCATCCTTATTCCGACAGCAGGTCATCTTAGGTCTGAAGTGAATTGCGCGACCTGCTATCTTCTGGTAAATCTTTCTTTCGCTGCTCTTCCTAAAGTTGTTTTTTGATGCGATGAACTCTTTTTTCTTCCTTCCTGAGCCGTGAGTATTCCTCTGCGAATGTCGAACGTTGTATGCCGCTGCTGCATTGCTTGGTATGCGCAGTTTTTAACGTTGGATCACTTGACCACATTCTTCGTCGAATCAGCTCGATCTAGTGAGCCTCACCTAAACCTCACGTGACTGTCCTTTAGGGAGTCCGTGTTGAGCCGAGCCTCCGTGTGTTAACTCTGAAAAAAAAACCTACTTCAATCTACAGCAAAAACATGCAAACGAACACCACACACTCATTTTGCATAGCAAAACGGCTAGTGCATTGGCCATACTGGTGCGTTACAGACCGTATTTGCAAACTATGCGCGTAATCACATCGCAACCAGAAGCCCCAACACAGATGTTATGCTCGGCGGAGTGGAAATAGTCCATCCGCCATGGCTAAGGTCTGCATTCGCTTGGCTGGTTTTTTTCGATAGTCCACACTAATGTAACGTGCTGATAATCAAAAATGAGTTCCCGATTTTGCTGCAGGTTTTTATGCTTCGTCAGTGTACAGTGTGCATTGCTTATTAGTTGTTTGTGGTTTAACAATTAAACACAAAAAAAACACACCGAAACATGCGAAGCTGTGATAAAAGTTGGAACACGCTCCGAATAATAATCAGGCCCTGCGATTCACCGTTTTGTGATACAGCTAACGATGGTTCAACCACGCTGACTATTATCTCTTTCAAGCTGTGCTTTGAGATCGAAACAGAACATGAATTTTCTATTGATGTTACTTCATTTCTGTATCAAAAAGTCATCCCGCTGATGCTGTCACCGCCAGCAAGAAATAGAATCAAACGAGGGTAGAACAGAGAGAAACCTTCCCAACCGGAAAGCGCAAATACCCCAATAGGGTCCCAGTCGGATCAGTAAGCTTTACGGTCCAACACATGCAGCCCCCGATGCTTTGGTACATTTTATATCATATTTTGATATCCATTCCCCCTTTTTTCGATAACTTTTGCGACTCCCGTTTCGTTTCGTACACTCGTGTAGTGAAATTATCCAGCACGACGACAGCCAGAACAAGGACCCCAAACCCTTGCGGTGCATAAAAATGCTAATGCTCAGCGACGCATATCGACGTCGCACGAGGGTTTGGGCGAAAGGATATGGTACCGAAAATAGACAACCGATGCGAACTAACGCATCCGCGCAATCAACGTGCTATCGTGCGCAACATCGTAACATCGCTGTTCCGCATGTGGCACACGCGCATACGGCCACCCGGCTGGGTGGTGGTGGAGGTGGTGGTGCTCGGGCTGGAGGCGTGTTTGAATTACAAATTCAAATGAGCAGCTGGTTGCATCTTTGTATTTTTTCGCGCCGGTGCGTTACTTATGTGCTGTGTGTTGGCTTAGGAACAGGGATTGGCGGTTGTGTCTTTTAAGTTAACCCTTAGATGAACAGAGGCGTTAAGATAGCATTGATATGTTTTACAAGTATGCTTTAGGGAACAAAGAATATTAAATTTTTGATGTAATATTTTTCGAATATTGAAGTTGATATGCAGGAGATTTCAGACAACAAACAAGTGTTGATTAAGTTTTAAACAAATTTAAAATGCTAAGCAAGTTGGTCGTATAGCACAGTTTAGTTCCAGTCTTGTTGTGTGTCCTGGGATGGTCCAGTTAACGATGCCGGTCTACACACGTCAGAACCAGGGATTAAAACTCATCAAGACCTATATACAAACAAAACTAACTAGCTCCGGGTAAAGTCTAGTTATAAGAGGCCAGAAATGGCAGGCTGAGGCCTTTGGAGGTTGCAGTGCAAATTAAGCTGTATGCCTTGCGAGGCGCTTTCCTTTTAGAATAACTGCAATCGTTATTACATATTTAATGAGTTAGTTTATGTAAATAGTTTTTTTGGTGGGGTGAATTTCAGTTGAATTAATTTCAATTTCGTATATTTTTTGAGATGATTAAAATGATGAACCTATAATTCTTTGAAGTATAGCAATGGATGTGAAGTATAGCAATTTTCTCGTGAATAAAAAAAAAATCATTAAAAAACACAATAGGCTTGTTTGTATTGATCTGTTTTGTGTCTTGGATGTTAAAATCCAAAACAAAATCAATTAAAAACATTTTTAAGAGAGAGACAGGTGCGGATAACTATCTCGGCATACATAATTATAACCCTAAAAACTTTTTAAATTTAACAAGGTATAATTTCCGACAATAAGGCATCGGACCGTAATAATTAATAAATAAATTAAATAAATAAAACAAAATTTTTTTGGCATATTTTATTACATTGTAAACAAAGCAACAAAAAATGCAAAATATAAAAAGTAGAACAATGTAGAAAAAATTCACCAAAAATCAACCCATTCCTCTGTAAAGACCTCTTACATTTTTAATATTTCATTTAAGGGTTAAGCTAGTTAAGCATTTTTTTTTTGTTTCTCCTGCCTATTTCCATCTGCCACTGTAGCTTCGCTCGCGCGTAACAACAGCGCGCTGGCTGGTGTTAGAATGGGTACGATTAAGACCCTCGCGATGATACCGTGAGTCAGCATAACGCACCCGTGTGAACACTTCCGGCCCCCGGGGTCGCGATCCGACAGCCTGTCGCCACTATTCAGCAACCACTCCAGAATGGTAATAAAATGCGCGTTTTTGGGAAACGTCGCGAAATGGTCACGGAAATCCAGCGGGTGCCTGTCGCGTCTGTGTGCGGTGTATGCTTTCTGCAACTTTAGCACCCATAATATCACACCAACCGTATGCAGATTGGCAGCAGTGGCTACGAGTTAGCTTATGGGTGCGTTTAGCGTTAAGGGGGGGAACATTGCGAAGAGTGGTTAAGGGGGGTGGGTGGAGCTTTGAGAAGAATCGCGAATATAAATGCTGACGATCGCTGCCGTGGGTCATCGTTTTGAATTATTAGCCTTAATGTGAGCATAAAAAGGGTGGGGTTTGTGTACAGCAGACATGCGTTACTATTCTCATCGTAATTAAATGTGTAATAAAACAATTATTATGCTTCTTTATAAGTAGTTTTTGAATAAATAAATATATTGAGAAAAGCACTTAAATTCGATAAAAATTCAAAATACTCCACACCGTGTTGTAAATAAAACACTAATTTGCATACTTTCAGGCGCATAGTAGTCCCGTGACAGACGGACGCTTTTTTCATATTTTTTCTTTTTTTGTTTTACGTTACAGAAGATTAGAAAAATATTGTGAAACTGTTCTGTTTTGACAATAAGCAAGAAATATATTTTTGAAACAATTCCGCTGTTTATCCACCCATTACGATATTACTGCCCAATATCAATCAATTAATCAGCATCGAGTACAAACGGCTCGTTCCTGTTATGGGTTTCGGCAATTATCTGCACCGTTCATCAAGTTAATTAACCAAAACAATAATCCATAAAGCGAAACATGACAATAAAAGCACACCACCAACTCCCTCTTTAGCTATTTCCCTTCGACGCTGACGGAAGTCCACTCGAGGGAACGTCAAACCGGGCAAAGCTTCCCGGTGACAAACAATCCCCAGTAGACTTCTCCCCCACACACATACCCGCCCCCTTCTTTCCGACCCAAGAAAGTCATTAGAATTCATTGCACTCCAGTGCTCCTCCTGGTCTAGCCACACATAATTTCGAAGGAAGCTGATTTCCGGTCAGTTGCGCTAGTGCGATGCATTGTCGCTGTCGTTCCGGACCTGTTCACCCTACAACACATCAGCCACATCGGTGGTCGCGTGACGCAGATCGTCGCGATCTTTCAAATTTCCTCACCCCTCACACAGAGACACACACGCGCGCACACATGGTCCCCACATGGTTTGCCCGTTGGCAGCTGGTTGTGTATGGCCATCGTTCAAATTAATGCTCCTTCACTCTAAATTAATTTATGATTCCTCGCGTTGGTCTCCGGACTAACTCTCCCCACCGGGACGGGTTGTTTTTGTGCGAAACTCTCTCACATACAAACACACACACACACACACATTCGCGCCGATGAATGTTTCAGTGGACCGGTGGAGAAGGCTTAAACCACGTACTAGCTAGCCACCGTTTGTGGTTGAGAAACCGCGAAATTAGCCGCGAACACATGTGCGATGTGATTCACCGTCCACGTTCTCAATGTGCAAGATCCTGGCTCTAGCCGCTAGGCTTGGGAGAGGGCTGCAAGAAAATTACCTCACAAGCATGAGCTTCACTTCCTGTTTGACTTCTAGGAAGCAGAAAAAAAACGAGCGATATTAAAACAACACGTTCAAGAACAACCACCAAGAGCTGGTCCGAGCGCATGCAAAATGGCAATTAACATTTAGCTCAAACAAAACATTTATCGCGAATCTTTAACACGACCCCGAACGGAACGTTCCCGTGGGACGTGACGATATGGGGAAACGAGTTGCGGTAGTGTTCGGGAGAGTTATTATACATTACACGGAAAAATTATCATTAAACAGTTGATGAGGTTCATGTTCGTGTTGACTGTGTGCTGATGAAATACATTTTACACGTACCTTTAGTTGTTTCCCTTTCTCTGCTTCCCGACGCCATTTGGAGGCGATGAAGGGAGTTTGTTATAATAAAATAATGCCATTTTTTGAGTAAGAATCTTTTAGCAAAAGGGGAAATCTTTCCAGTGAGAGGCAAGTTAGGCGCATATTCAATAAAGTAAAATTTATTTACAGGAAACAAAACAATTGTAAAATAGTTAAAAAAAATTGTTTGAACCAATATTCCAGTAATTAATTTAACAATTATTAAACATTAAATCAAAAACTTTTCCTTCATATGAGTTACGTCTTCTTTTATTTGGTTTTGAATTGTTAAGAATGTGACCTCATGTGGCTTGCTTTATTTTGTTTGAATTATTCTCTTCTCTTGCATTGCAGTTGATTTCTTCACTTTTACTCTTTATTTACTAAGGTTTAATGAGCTGACTTTTGCTTCATTCTAGATTTGACTAAAGTTTTTTATTTGTTTAGTTAAATTTAAAACCGTTTTTATTTTAATTGTGGCCCTTTCAAGGTACAAAAATAAAATATATTCAGGAAAGACTGAAGCAACACAGCCCTCAATAGATATGGTTACACCATTAATAATGATGTAGCAATCGTAAACATAAAAAAACAATTGATTGACTGCATGAACTTGTGAGTTTTATTGATGCGGTTCGAGTCAAGATGTTATCGAGACGACTCTTTGAATGCTACTCTTTTTTTTTTCTTCCTGATCGAGACAGTCCTGTTTACGTACACTTATATCTTAACTAACGTATTGCTTATTGTAGCCATTTAGGCGCCAACACTCTAAGGATACTCAATAAGGAATTTTAATTTGCGTACACATAATGAAAGAAGGCAAAACTGAAATAATAGGCCATAGGATATTTTAATGAAAGCAGAAACCTAATTTTTTAGTCTTAATTGAATGAAATAGCAGCAATGACAATTTTTTTAAAAATAAACTTATGTACAGATTCACATAAAATGAAGCAAACTATGTCCAACAAAGTTCTAGTAAATGTCATCCAAGTGGCCCATGGTCTCTATGAAATAAATAAAAATAGGCGAAATTTGTGACGAACTGTATCGATAAACCAAATCTTATCCGAAAACGTTGCATCTTCCTTCCATTTTTAATTGTACCAAAATTTGGAATCTACTCGACAACATTTAACAAACACAGAATTGTCGAGCTAAAGTTTAACACACACTTTGAATAATTAAAAAACGCCTCACATAAAAAAGTAAACTCACACACACACACACACACACACACTCGTTCCTTCACACTCGTGCATGATCGCAAATATTTAAACAAACGAACTTATCACCATCGAGCATGAAAATGAACGGCACGGAAAGGAAGCAGTTTGGCACGCTGATGTATTATTCATCGTGTTCGTTTTAGTTTTGCGCCAATCCCGCGCTCGCCAGCCAGCCAGCGGCCAACTTCCCATTCACTGTCGCTGGGGCAAGAAACAAATGCTGACAAATGCACTGGAAACTGAAACGCCAGCACAAATGTAGCGAGCCGTTTAACAGCAGCGAGCATGGCGGCAGAACCGGAAGCACAACTTTTCCACCAAAGACGCACACGCCACCGAAACCGAGTGCGAGTAAAGTAACGAAATTTCTGCACAACACACATTTCGACGTCACGAAGCTGCTGCTGCTGCTGACACGAGCCATCGGGAAAATGGCATGCATTTGTAACACTGTTGCCCGTGTGAGCGTCGCCATAGTGATGTGGGGTGGGTGTGAAGTACTCGACGGCAGAACCAAGTAAACCCATCCTCATTGGCGTCCTTGGGCGCTCGGAGACGGTTCCAGTGAGCAGGGAGGTCCTTTTTTTCTTGCCTCGAAAAAAGCAGGATAGTGTGATGTTACCTCATCCCATCCGAACATTCACACCGCCGTACAGTTCGTCTTCGGTGGAGTTTGGATCGGTGAGGAGGTGGTGCTGGCGAGGTTGGTGAAAAATCCAAAAGTCACGCAACGCTGCACATCGGAATGCATCGATGGCATGCAGCTGCTCTATTTGGAAAATTTACAGAACAGTTGACTTCTCGCTCTGCCGGACGATCTCGTTTGGCTTTTTTGGGGGTTTGTGGTTTTTTTTTTGTTTTGCGTCGATCGCAACGATGAATGATGCAAATGGAAATTGAAAAGAGTATTGCACGATTGACTACAACTGAGACACAGACAGCGGTTAAAAAGGTGAGTATTGTCATACAAATTGCATGATTTGAGGCGTTTTGAGCGGCGAATACTTTGTAGCAAAACTCTTGAAGGTATGCAATGTGTTTGGTGTTTCATTTTTGAACTTACGCCGTTTGAAATTGTCATTTTGATTTTATTTATCGTAATTTACTTCAGATGGCAAGGATAGCAACACTTGAATTGAACTTGAAATCAGCCGAGAGCCTCCCAAAGATCAATTAAGATGAGTTCCGTTAAAGAAGTATCAGTAGTACCAGCAGTAGTAAAAGTATTAGCATTAGTAGTAGTGGTAGTAGCAGTTGTAGCAGTAATAGTATTTTGTTGTTGATGTAGAGGTGGTAGCCATAGTATAGAAGGGGTAGTGGAAGTAACAGTAGTAGTAGTAGTAGAAGAAGTAGAAGTAAAAGAATAAGAATTAAAAAAAGCTGAGAGACAAATAAAAAGAAGGGCAAGAACAAGAATGAAACGAAAATGATGATAATGACGAAAATGCAGCAAAACGCTATTAAGCTGAAAACTGATAAAAAACATTAGTAAAGGAGAGACAGAAACCAAAAAATGCCGAACACAAGCTTGCAACTCGGCAAAGATTCGATGCGTCTTTCTCAAAGAATATTTTTTTAGCAAAAGTTGCACCAATCTGTTTAGTAATTGAAGCACTTAAAATTGCAAAATGCAGCAGCATGATGCTTGAAGGATGAATCAACTGTGCATAGTGACTTAATGAGAGGAGGCGACAACGGTGCCAATCTGGTGACGACAGAACCGGGGTTCAAACCCCATCCGAACCGTTCCCTTGTGGTGAAAAATGACTATTCAACAACCTTGAGAGGTCTCGGTCTGCCATTGCTGGCTTTCTGTGACTTGGTTTTTACCCACAGCAAAGTAGTCAGCCCTACGTACGGAGAGACGGTCTCTGGATGGGATTTGAACCCTGGCCCTGCCGTGTGAAGACCGGCGCCGTTATTGCCTCGGCCACTGGACCACCCCATATATTAAGCATGGGCAAACAAGTGGTCTTTGGGATAAGAGGTGAGAGAAATAGAGATAATGTCAAAAATATCCTCTTTGCTCTGGACAATTAGAACTTTGCTCTGGATTAATTAGGTTGCTAATTGCATAGTGTTTTTAAATATGAATCGCAATAAATATTAATCGCAAATCATCATCAATAACTACGAGATGATAATTCGACTCCATGTTACCTTAAAGTTAATTTAAACTTGAAATACAATATCAGTTTAGAAGAATTTTAATGACTGTTGTAAACCAAGCACTAGAGAAAAAGAGCATACTTTAAGGCGCTTTGGTACTGAAATAAAAACAATGTTTCTTTTTAAGAATAGCTTCAAATTAAGAAAGCATTTTTTGTAATACTTGTATTAAGCTATTGCGCGCATTACAAAGCATACAATACAGCTTTCTTTCATTATTCCGATTATAGCTTATCAACTACTTTGCAGTACGAATTTCTTTGCAGCATTCGTTGAAAGGATGATTGCTTTCAGCTCAGCAAAACAGCTTAAGCGTCGTCAGCGCTATCGACATTCCATTATACTGTGATTGGCAAAAAGGAAAAACTGCCATTCAAACGTAGAATTTGTTCCTCCAAGGAACCGATTACACGGGCACTGTAAAAGGGAAAGCTGTTTTATCTTCAGCAAACCCACAGCCAGCTGCAGGGACCAACGAATGCAAACCAAAAATAGTGCCGGTGTTGAACACCTCGCACAGTTCACGCCAACCGAAAAACACGGTGGGCCCTTTTCGCATGAAGTCCTTGAGCGGCGCAACATTGTCACTGCCGTGGCGTAAGTTATTTGTAGTAGTGTGAACGGGAAAATTATCTTTATTCCACCACGAGCTGCATTTCACTGCAGCCCGCGAATGGAAACCCTTCAAGGGTTTGTGCCAGATTTACTGCCACGTTTTCTTACCGCGAAAATACGCGCGCATTAAGCTGTGTATACAGGTGGGCCGGATAAACGGAAAACCTGGGGAGGATGTTTCTTGCACTTATCATAAATCCTCCCGAGTGAAAGCACAGCCTGCACCGAAGAGGCTTCTGCGGTGCCAGCTACTGTGACTCGAAATGCACCGATGCTCGACGAATGAGCCGGCAAACTGTCCACTGGAAACTGGAGTTCACAAAGACGGGCCAAACGTAATGCTGCTGGGAAGTTTTCCAACCTCCAAGCAGACAGGTAGACTACTGGCTGGCCCAGGTACAAAGGAAGTGACAGTAGAAAGAAAGACATCTTCCTTAGGTGCGATGAGGAGAGAGAGAGAGAGAGTAAGCGAAAAAGGACAGATGAAAATTCCCACCGGTAAGGCACGGGTGTTTCTGGGATTTTGCAAACCAGAAACCCTGCCTCCCTTCCGTTTTCCCCGTGAGACGGTTCCCTTAAGGAACGCCTGGGAAAGATTTAGTTTCGAGCCCGAGAGTGTGAGAAACGGAGAGATGTTTTGGTGGGAGGAAAATGAAGCCACCGGTAGGATGTGGGTGGCTTTAGCCTGCTGTTAAATTTATGGAAAGATTATGGAAATTATTGTCGAGCCAGGAAAATTAAGTTTTTAATTCCATTAAGTTCACTCTACCGGTTTCACACGTCGTATGATCAGGGGAAGGCTGGGGGTGGTGGAACGGTAGTTGGGCACGGAAAGAAAAAGTAAGTACCGGTACTGGATTTTTTGAGTCCACACAAAGGTTGCTTTACGAGATGAAGGGTTTCTCAGTAAAGACTGCTTAGCTCATTTTATAGGTATATTTCGGGTGACGAAATAATCGTTTAATAGATTTTAAAAATAGCAAACTAAGCTTTATGAGTAACAGATGGTAAAATTTCTTCTAGGAGTAAAAACATGAGAATTTTTAATACAGATGTCAAGAAAAACTACGTAAGAAATAAACAGATGAACAAGAACAAGAACAAGAACAAGAACAAGAACAAGAACAAAACCAAGAACAAGAACAAGAACAAGAACAAGAACAAGAACAAGAACAAGAACAAGAACAAGAACAAGAACAAGAACAAGAACAAGAACAAGAACAAGAACAAGAACAAGAACAAGAACAAGAACAAGAACAAGAACAAGAACAAGAACAAGAACAAGAACAAGAACAAGAACAAGAACAAGAACAAGAACAAGAACAAGAACAAGAACAAGAACAAGAACAAGAACAAGAACAAGAACAAGAACAAGAACAAGAACAAGAACAAGAACAAGAACAAGAACAAGAACAAGAACAAGAACAAGAACAAGAACAAGAACAAGAACAAGGACAAGAACAAGAACAATAACAAGAACAAGAACAAGAACAAAACTGTGATGAAGAAAGAAAAGTAAATGGAATGAGAAGGAGAATGACGTTGGAACAAAAAAATAAAAATAAATTAAAAAGGAATTGTAAAGGAAACAAAAAAAGGAAATGAAATATAAAGAAAAGAAAACAAAAAGATAAAAATCATAACCAAAATATTAAAAAACAATAAAAACGAACATAACATAATAACAGAAAATTCATAGAATGAAAAAGAAATAGGACAAAGAACATAGAAAAATCGAAACAAAGACACAGAAATAAAGAAATACAGAAATGAAGAAAACAGAAAAGAAATAAACAAAAATTTTCACCTCAGCCCCCTTACAGACAAAGAACAACGGACAAAATCAGTAATGAGCACAGTAGAATCATTAAACCATTTCTAAATAACTGAAGAACCCCTGCAATGAATTAAAGGCAAACAAAACGAATAGTTCAAAAAATCTAACTCCTGAAAAAACTTTCTACGACCTGCACAATCTGACAGGCAGCACGTGCCTTTAGAATTTTCTTCTCAACACCGAACGATAAGGGAAAGGAAAAGAAACAGAACTTTTTCCAAGCATTTGCAGGAACACATGATGCCATTTTCGTTACTATCTCACAGTACTAAGAACACGTGTTCTCAGACACTCTGCAGTGCACGACTACAATGGTTAACAGTTTTCAGCTATTCAACCACATTCGCATCTTGACCGGGAATGGTAAACGGGAAGAAGCAATGTGGCGGGGATGCACCCGGCCGAACATCCTGTTTACATATCGCTGTCAATTACAGAACCTAATTCAATTATGCAGCCCGCAACACAGCGTTTTCCGCCCGCGCTACAGGAAGTCCGCCAATTTATTGGCCCTGCTGGAAAATGGTGGAAATTCCGTTTGCCGTCTGTCTCGGGCTGACACAAGCCCAGCAATTGCCCACCGTTAAGCCGTCGATCTAAATCAGGGTTTTTAGAGCCGGCCACCGACCGTAACATCAATCATTCGGGTGCTTCTGGTGCGAGGAAGGTGGCAACGCTACCTGTGACCGAGACCGACGGTGAGGGAGGTTTCATCAAACGTTCACATTAATTCTAATTTGATTGATGGAAAACCATCAATTCCGAATGCAAGGCCCTTCCGTAAACCATCTGGAAAACGGGTGGATAGATGGATGGGTGTTGGGGCCGCGCCGCTCTCATTGTTGGCAGGTATATATGCGTTATGCGTGTGTCTGTTTCTATTGCCTACTCCATAATTTTCTCGCCGTCCTCCCAGCCACTCAACATGTGCCAGAACACTTAGTGTCGGTCGTAAAAAATGCCGCTCTTCAATAAATCGAAACAAAACAGAGCAAACAAACGGTGAAGGTATTGATGGGCCCGACAACGATCCTCACAACCACCCTGATTATGATGATGATGATGATGGCTTTACCGTGCATCTAATCTGACATAAAAACACAAACATACAGGTCATCATGGTATGGATTTGGATTTGTTGCGCATTTTAAACATATCCTGTCCCAGGTTAGAGGTTGCCCCTCTAGCTGCCAAACCGGAACGGGAATACGCGTACAAGTTGTCCGTAATTCACCTGTCAATCAATCAGAGCGGTTAGTACAAAGCCCCAACTTCTTGTTGCAGAAATTCCCACGAAAATGCACTTTCAGCTTGGAAAGAGTTGGGGTGTAATTTCACCAGAAAAGCGCACTCACAAAAAACGCCGAGTCACAGTTGGCAGAATGGTTAGATGCGTTCAAAGAATTCCTTTGCAGACGTGACGTGCATCCGATTAGCATACCTTCAGGGGTGGGCTAATTAAACCGTCGACAAACAGCAAAGCAGCAAAACAAGGTGTTGAAAGAAAGTGTCGATTGATTCGGTTCGGTGTAGTTCGGAGAAGAAGCTTAACTTTTTATTCATTGCCTTACTTTGCGCAATACGTATCTTACATCAAAAGAATTAAAAAAAAGAATAAATTCTTGGAGCGATGGGTAATGTATTGTACTTCTCACTGTCTGCGAGACAAGCGTCTTCCACTTCGAATGGATCGTTAAAATTATCACTTTTTCAAGCAATTAATACACATGCTTTAGCTTGATGTAATGTGTCTAAGGCGATTTATGATTGTTTCATTAAATTTATTGATAAATGTGCATTTCTAGCTTTTCTTTAAACCATTCCTTCATTTTATTTCTATTCACTTACAATTTTCTCTCAAAAAAACTGTATCTTATAAATTATCAAAATCTCGTACATGATTACGTCTTTAAAAAATGGAGCCAAGCTGTAATAAGGATAATAATTCCCTACAACAACTGCTGAATTCCTTCTGTCTCTGGTGTTCTTCCAACTGCCTCTCCCTTAGCTTGGAAAAATGCTCCATCATCTTCTTCTCCAGATCCCCCAATCCAATTCTGGCGCTGTACTCCATTAATTCACAAAACCTCACACGATCCAACGCTATCAACGACCTTGGTGTCATCCTTGATAGCAAATTGTCCTTCCACGCTCAAATTTTCAATTTCCAAATTTTCCGCTCATATCACTAACCCTTTATGTATGCAGTCGCTTTACTGCAGCTTGGTTCGATCCATGCTTGAATACGGGAGCATCATCTGGTGTCTCTCGGCTTCGGTTTGGATCGCCAAGTGCAGCGCTATTTTACCAGACGAGCTACCCGTAGGTTCCTAGGCTCCTCCAATCAGTCCCTTTCTTCCTATGAGACCCGATGCCAACTTCTAGGGTTTGCGTCCTTAGAGAAACGGCGGTCTGTGGCTAGTTCCGTGTTAATCGCTGGCCCCCACCTGATCACTACGTCTCCATGCTAAGGCTAGCTATCGTGTTCCGGCCAGTTGCGGATCAACCTAGGAGCGGCCGCTCGGGGTCTCGTCGATTAGGAGGGCCTCGTCCGCGAAGGAAGTCCTGTCGCTTCCTTTTTATATCCAATAAGTGGGACCTTAACTGCCATTCTGCTCGGGGCCTCCAAATACCTTAACCCGCTACTGGTCCCGGCGTACGTGCTTCGGCCATAATGACCCCTACCTTATATGTCTACGCAGTTTTATTAGTGTTTCCAATCTCTTCGACTACAGCTCATCCATCCCCGCCTTTCGAACATCCCTCCTAACAGCACCGAACCTAACTTTCCATTGAATCAAAACCTGCTTCTCCACCCTTACGTTGTCTAATTTTCAGTCTTTGTTAAGCCATGGCGGAAAACAGATATTAGTTTAAATAAATAAATAAATAACTAAATATCTTCTTCTTCCGTGGCACTACAACCTTGAGTGGTCTTGGCCTGCCATTTTTGGCTTTCTTTTACTTGCTTTAACGCCTTAGCTGAATAGTTAGTTCTGTGATGGAAGTCTCGGCCTGGATGGGACCCAGGTTCTGCCGTGTGACGACCATCACTAAGACGCTTTACGTTGACTTTTCTTGAAAAATCGCCACATATTAATGTGCAACGTGAATACACACTCGTGCATGGATAGCAATAGGGGCACGCGTGCTGTGCAACCGATCGAACCGACCAGCTGCTACAATTTCCATGCATTCCTCCTTCACCGGCACCTTTATCATCACTCGCTTTACCTTCGCTTTCGGTAGGGATCTGTGTTACTGTACGCATCGTTGCACAAACACATTGTACGGACAGAACGGACGCAGGAAGAGAGACTAACGGACCTCAACCGGAACCGGAGTCGTTTCGTGCTCCGGGGGTTGAAGCGAAGGTGGATAGAACCCTCGGTCACGTGCTCCGGTGCTCGGATGCACATCCTTTACGCATTCCCCTACACATGGCAGACAAACACGCGCGGCTTAGCTTGTGGGCTGCTGTAAGTTTCATCAAGCAGAACAACCGCTGGTTGAACAAAAAAAGGTGTAGAACTACAAACCGTCACTTGCGTTATGAGGGGTTGATTGTAATTTCCATATCACGTAACTAGTTTTTAACCGTTGGGCTGGTAGCGCTTTAACTCGAGCGCTTTTCAAGAACATTCGCTTTTTTTGCACATGAATAGCACTTAAGTCTTTGCTGGAGTTAATCATTTCGTTTTGAATTGGTGCTGATCATGCAAAAAAAAAACCTGAAGTGTTTGAGAACAGAAACCATTAAAACTTGCTTTACTGTTCAAACTTAATTATTTATTTCACGTATTTCCAGCGCTTCTTGTAGAGTTATCACATATCAATTATTTATTTATAGATAACTGGAGATTGTGTTAAGAAGTGATGTTTGATTATCTTTTTGTTACATTTTTTAACTTATTGTTCAATGAATCGTAAAACATTTACTTGGCAGCCCGGTGGTAGATGCGACAGTGGTGCGGGACTTTCAACGGCAGTTTAAGTCTCATTAGGCCGTTCCTCCACAGTGAGGACTGACTATTCAACTGTACGGTATCAATAACAGGCATGACCTATTAGGTCGTTAGGTCAAAACTTAAATCATTTAGATAAGTTTGTTTGATTTAGACTCTAATAATCGCCATTATGCATTCACTCATAATCCTTTCTTTCAGTAGGCTTGTCTCACTTTCTCTGACATGTTGATTTTTCATTTATTCCCTTAAGTGAGCTAGTGAGAAGTAAAAATTCGGACGCATAACAGAGTATAACAAGATTGAACATTAAATAGCCTGTAACTGTAAGGAAAGTAAAGCATAACAACAAAACTTTATTTGATTTACATGCTCGAGCAAAGTTTTTCACTTCCATACTTGATTTAAAATTAATTTATATAAAATAATCGATAATTTAGACGATTCTGATACACTATATTTATTTACTGACATATTTTTAATAAATAAATTTTAAGAAAGAAATAAAGAAAAAGAAATAAAGATATTTAATATTTAAATGATAAAATTTTACTGAGTCCAAAGCTTAAATGTGAATTCTTAGGTCATGGCTGCCATTTCTGGCTTACTAGACTTAATGATGCCACGTAGTCGGAAAGTCAGTCCTCACTACGGGGGGATGGTTCGGATAGGAAATAATATATGTGGCTATATATCACGTGGCTTTAATTGATGAATTGATTCTAATTTTAGCACTTCATTTAAAACTTACGAAATGTCTTTGGTCAACAATTTATGGTGAATTGAGCTTATTATTTCTTTTTGCCAAAATTATTAGGCTTAAAAGTGACGATACATGACACAGCTATCTAATTAAGAAAATAAATTCATATCATCCTACTCGCTGACAGAAACATCAGCAACTTGTATCATCCCACCGATACTTTCCCTATTATTCTTCAAATTTTCCACTAAACCACAGTCCCTGCTTCATCCAACTAATCCTTTCGCCTGTCCCTTAAACCCTTACTGCGCCAGTATTCATGAGTATGAATTTTCATGAGCCACTAGGCTTATGGAACCAAACTTTCTCGCTGCACACCACGCCGCGTTTCCGTACCAGAAAAGTAGGATTTTTCAAACTTCACTGAACTGATGGAATATCTACACTGCCCCGACTGTCCATCCCAATCTAGGATCAGGATTTTCCTTAGGCTGCAATCGGGTGTTTAAATTCATGTTTTGTTTGCTCGCTTGCTTGCTGCTTCCGTTCATCAAGGATCAAAATTAATTCAAAGAAGGTAAAAGCCTCACTTGAAGGCAAATGTAAAACTTACCAGTAGGAAGTTTTGTAGCAGTTTGTAGCGCGAGCCTAAGCAAACTAATTTTGGGGAGTTGGGAAAGTTGCTGCCTGAATAATGAGGTTAGAATTTGCTGGTTAACTGACTCCGCTTAAAAGAGGGGGGCAACTGTAAAGGATTAAGATGGCTGGCGGGTTTCAAGAGGTATCCTATGGCACCAATTGCTTAGTGCTTATGAACGTGGAAGCAAAATGGCCTTTAAACAGATAAAAGGCTCATAATACATACTTAAATATTATTGCTTTATTTGAAGCAGTAGCAAAAAACATCGTTTACGTAGCGTTTTTTTGCAGGAACATGGGGAAACAAATTGAGCAATAATAACTACTCCGAAAATCACACACAAACAAACAAACTCCACTCGTCCCCCCCCCCCCCCCCAGCTACTACCATAATCGATTAAATCGAAACCAATTAATCACTGGCCGACGAAGGAAAGGACGCGAAAGACGCCCGTAAACGTAATCAATTTGCGGTTAATGTTCAATAACGAAAGCAATCGAATAAATTCCACCTTACCTAGCGCAGCTTAAAGCACGCACCGGTGCGTTGGCACGGGCCGGGGGATTCCGGGTGCTTACGGTGCGTGTGCGAGAGCTTCGTCGAAACCCACTTGAAGTTGTCTTTTCGAACCGGGATACGGGATGTGATCGGCGTGTGTGTGTGCGCGTTTCGGAACGGGTGCGTGTGTTTTATTTGAGTGAGAAGCATAAATATCGACCGACCCGGCAAAGGGATAGTGTTGGGCTGGTGGCCGGTTTTCGTTTTAGATTCCGGTTGCCTTATCATCTAGTGACCTTCGGGAAAAGTATTCGTCAGGGGAGGGTTTTCCAGGCATGACAATGAGGAATGGGGAGGGTGCGTGTGGGGTGCTACCATATGGGTGTGTTTTGATGTGAATTATACTGAAGGACTTTCTTGGCAAAATTGTCTTCTCGATTGTTGTTGCTAGTGAGTGCGTTGGGTGTAGGTCACAAAAGCGTGTGGTTGGTTAAGTATTTTGTTGCAGCGTAGGATAGAATAATATATTAGTTTGTTTTTGTTTTTCCAAATTTTCACGGCACGACCGTATTCATAACATTTATTGTTAAGCATGAGTTAGAAAAATATATGTTTTAATTAATTTTCTTTTCCAAAGCTTTTTTTTAAACAGGAAATAAAATATTGAGTAAAAGTTGTTTGTAACAAATGTACACAACTAAGGCAGTGACACGGTTTGATGTTGTTTCATTATCCAATTAATATCAGAAAAGTGTATAGAATAAATAAGATTGCTTTTCCATTTGTTTCAATCAAGTAAATAGGAGGCAGGAGTAGTATAATACTGTAATAAAGGAAAGAAAAGGAAAAAGACGAACATATGCTTCAATGAAAGTGATTGTGAGACAAACGATTTAATAAACGAGAAAACAGGACTAGTTTAAAGAAATAAAAAAGTATCTAGGAGTTAGAAAACATTCCCCGATAAGTGAAGAAAGACAAGGAAAATATGAAGAAAATTGGCATATAATTGAAATGATTTTCAAACAAAGTAGAATAAAAAGCTTACGAGGTTAATTACAAATATAACTATGAAAAAAATCATTGAAAAATATCTGTAATTGATTGAGGAAAAACACGACACAGAATTAAATCAATTTAAACGAAAAATAACAAAAGATATACAGAAAAATAATCATGAAAATAACGAAATAAAATAAACAAAACATGAAGTCAATAAGAGTTATTAATAAGAATACAATAAGATAAACAAATATTACAATTGGGATATAAATATCGTCATTTAATGATTTTAAAGACAATTTCTAAGCAAATCACCATAAAGTCTGACTGGTTTACTATAATGTTTATTTTTAATTTCATTTTGTTACTGTTTTACACTTCATCTTAACTTCATGGGAAAATTTGCAAAATATTAAAGTTTTATTCAAATATTGCTTAACAAATACTGCTTTTCGAGAATTTTAAAATTCATAAGTTATGATAATTTAAAAATGCAACTGCACAAACTTGAAATTGATGATGATTTATTCTTCAATATTTTAAGGCTTTTCATGTATAAAAAAAAGATCATGTTTTAAAAAAATAGTCAAATATATCACTCCTAATCTTACATTGTAATTCGCAATCAGCAATTCTTCTCCCCCTTAACATAACCCCTTCAACGAGCAAGAGCTCTCATTATAAGGAAGCAGTCCGTTTTTTCCAAATGGAATACAACATTTCTCACGACATTTCTCATTACCCCAAGGTGCTTTAACCTTGCCCCCACTAGTCTCGAGAGGGTGTGTGGTTATGCGTGTATGTAAGGATGGTACAAAAGAGAAACCAAAAAACACAACCCCACCGTTCAATTCCGATCCTTGTCGGCCGGTTAATGTCCTTTCCAGTGGCCTTCTGTATTGTTGCCTTCATCTTCCGGTGTAAGGGGGTTCTCTCTCGCCCAGCAATATATCGAAGAAAAAGCCGAACAGGGAACCTTCAAAACAGATGAGCAACACACCACAAAAGCTGAACTTCCTCAACATGCAATCGCCTGACCTAGTGAAGTTGAAGGTTTTATCGGTGCTCTTTCGCCCGCCGATGCTTGTGCGGGGACTGCGTGTGTGTTTTGCACTGAGCATGAGACAGAGAGCGAGAGAGAAAGAGCAAGCAATTTTTATGCTGAGGTGTGCAGTTGTTGCATGCTCATCTCACTTTCCCGGCTCTCAATTCATCTTGGTGAGCTGGTAGTGAGAAGAGTGTAGATTCTATGCTCTTGACGGCAGCATAACAATTTGAGGAATGGAAGACGATTCGTAGGCTCAGAATCGAATTAAAGAGGCAAAATTCCTTTTCACTTGGTGAGAAATTTTCTCTCACTTTCATTTCACCGTGCGTTCGGCTTGTAGCGCAACACAACTAAATTGTGTTGCACGTTCCACATTTAATTCAAACCCTTACCATAGTTGCTATAAAAGGAAGCTACTATAACTGTTATTCCTGCTGATAACGAATTTAGAAATGACTTTTTGTAGTTTTTAAGTGGTAAAAAATCTAGGATTGCATACTTTAAGGCGAGTTTGAACAAAATATAGAAAATTGCCTACAATATAATATGATTTTTAATTAGGCTTTGATGCGTAGCAAAATTTGAGAATTTGTTTCTTTACTTAAAGGAGCTTTAACACAAACATTTCTTCATGATTCATAACATTTTTCCCTAACAAAATATATCACCACATATGGGTCTTCCTCGGTATCTTGAGGGCCTGTTCCGTTCGGCAAACTTCGGTCCCGTTGTTGTCGCATCCTTTGCGTTGCATCACCCTCCCGTTTATAGCAGCCGCGCGTCAATTTTATGGAACAACAACGGTATGTTCTGCTCAGAGAATCGTACTCGCAGCACCGGATCATTCGCGTGCCGCCTCTCAGAGCCGACGGTTCGGTTGAAAAGCGCGTTCCCGTCGTTTGTTTGCGTGTGTCGTGCGTTACGTTCGTGCGTTGTTATCGCCTTTCGTTCTTTCGGGGCTGGTGTTTGGCGATTGGTGGTAAGCTCTGCCAGCAAATCCCCGCTTTGCGTTCTTCGGAGCCCCGGAGATGGTGAGTGGAAAAGGAATCGTGGCACTGAAGTGAGTTTGATACGATCCAGCGAGACAACGCGAAGATATTGATCTGAATTCGAGGTTCGATGTAAAGTAGCGTGTGCTTGTGTTTCTGTAAGTGGTTTTTGAAAACCAATTTCCCCCAAACAACGCTAGAGATGGCTGTCTGAACAGCGAGTGAAAAAGCATAAAACAGTAATAAAAAAGCGGCGTTTGGTAGGCGAACCCATCCTTCCACCCATCGCGAACGCGGAAGCAATCCCGATGAGCCGAGTGTCCCGTGCGTGTGTGTGTCCTGTCCGGTGAAAAGGATTGAGCAGGAAATTCTTCCGCAAGGAAAAATCTTCCATCAGCAAAGAGAGCACCAACGGAGCGGAGAATTTTGAGCACGATATTGGCGAGAGTTTCCCAGTGAGCTTTTCCCACCTTTTACACTGCCAATCCCGAACTGTACCGGCATTGAAAGGTGGCTGCCGGGTTATGTGAGATTGTGTATGTGGGCAGTGTGGGTTTTTTTTCCCCCATTCGTGTTTTTCGCTCAAAAAATCAGCGAAACGCCAAACACGATTTCAAATTAAACCGACGACGAAGAAAAACGCCGGCCTAAGCTGGGAGTAGGAAAATGGAAAGAAATGATTCTACTTTGAAAATCAACACTCACACACAAAACTGGGACAGCTGGGAGTGATTGTGTGTGTGCGTTTCTACAAGACGGTGTGCGTATAAGATTAATCGTGTCAGCGGTGGACTGCGAGACGAACGGCACAAAAATAGACGCACTCGCGTAATAAAATTACATCGGTGCGTTGGCCCCTTTTCCGTTGGTTTCGTGAGACCGGGAGGACGCGGACGCTAGCACGTGGAAGATCTTGAAAAATCGACCAAGATAGGAAAAACAGGTTGCATCGAGCAATTTCGTAGGGTGAATAACTATGCTCGGGAAGATTTGTTATTATTGAGGAAAATTTTAGACACAAGGAAGCTAAGCCAGTTGTTGGGAAAATCCTTCTTTAAGAGATATTATCAAGAATAGTCCAGAGGTAATTAAATTGTGTATCCTTCCTTACGTTTCCATAGAGAATGAGTGTGTAAATGATTGTGAGTGAAAAATTGTGAGATTCAGAAATCTAAAAATGAGTGAAAAGTGTTAACAAAAAGAAGGAAAATCTATAAGGAAAAAGTATGAAAAAATCCTCAAAACGTGTGTGAAAAATCCAGTGGTAATAAAAGAAAAACGCGGGCTCGAAAAAAAAAAGTTTAATTTTTCCACCTCTTTTCCGTTGCGTTTGTAACCCGCTCTTACCCGTCTAGTGAGTGAAGTTTTTCTCCCGTTTTCCCAAACATCCCACGGAGTCGTGTAAAGTGGTGGTGGTGAAGGTGATTTTTGTAACACCTGCTCGGTCTTTCTTTCCCCGACCCCAAGTTCTTAAGCCCCGTTCCAAGTGTGTCCAAGGGTTTTGGTGAGTGTGTTGCCTTGCTTCGTGTGTCTACATCACCAGCTGATTTCGTTCCGGAAAAATCAACGCGGAAAAGCTTCTCAGTAGCAGCAGCCGCACCGCCAACATCCACCTTTTTATCCCTGTCGAACGCGGTACAGCAAACGGAGTGGCGTGAAATCATAAAAATGGATAAACGTACGAGCATGAAAATTGGATTACTCTGCGTGCTGCTTGGAGGTGAGTCGACCGATTTTCCATTTTCCCTTTGTTGGGGTGGTGTTTTTTTTTCTCCAGCTTCTTTCTTCAAGCTCGATTGAAATATTAACCATTTGTCACATGATTTTTGATCAGTTTTATGTGTGTCTCGTGGTTCGCCGAGTAAAGTACGCGCGTTGTTACCATGGAAATGCTCCTTCATTGTGTTTGTTTTTGCTCACGGTAAGGATATGAGGCGAAGTATGTGTGCGTGTGTATTTTTGCGTTGATTCACTCTAAGCATCCTTCCAGCATATCGTGCCCTTTTATCGTACGTGATTTTTTACGCGTGAGCCTTCTGTTATGGCATGTGCGATACGCCCTCCGCGTACATGGTGGATTCGAAATAAATTGTTTCCTTGTTGCCACCATCTTATCTGCTTCGGGCAGATCCTTCAGCAAGCAAACAAACAAAAAACGATGGAAGCCAAGAAGATGGTCATAAAAATCCTCCAAAAAAGGCACAGCGAAACCGTGAACGTATTTCTTCTTCTGGTCAACCGTCAAGTCATGAAGGGCGAGCATCTCGGGTGGCCATCAAGACGCGGTTAACATTATTACGCTTTTGTCATACGCGTTTGCGTTCGCCATTACACAACTAATGTAATGGGAATTTATGGCATTCGACCATTACAAATTCATGGACCCATTCCGACACAAAGAGTCCGAGTCCGAGACCGACCAGGACCATGTGACCATTCACATGTGTGCGTGTGTGTGTGTTTGTGTTTTTGATGACTTTGGTCACCAGCAGGGCAAGGTCGGTAACAGGTTGTCGCAGGCCAAAGACGACGACTCCCTTACGACCGCTTTGGGAAGGAGAAACAGTAGTTACTGGTCTGGACCACTTTTCGTAGGATGGGCTCCTGACGCTGTCACCGGCATCCTTAGCATCGGGTTTACCACCATTTCCTTTTGGTTTGCAAATGAAGATTTATACGATGTGTGTGTGTGTTTTTGTTTGTGGGAATCCTCTCGTTTTAGTGTGCTTTTTTATATTTTTCTTCCCAGCCTTGTCTGTTTCCATTTTTTCTGTAACGTGTGAAGAGTTGCTGTTTGGGTTTTGGACGGCCCGTCCCTGAACGGCTCTGAAGTGCCACCGGGAGCTTGTTGTGATATTGCTGAAAAGATGGCTTCTTAAAAGCATCCTTTCGGTGCGGTTGTGAAGGACATTAAATTAAATTTTCGCGCAGTGTTGGTGGTGGTCAAGTAAGGTGGTGTGAATTCGTTACATCCTCTGCTTTGAGTCGAATGCTGCAGAGAGCTTATTCTTCTACTTGTATATCCCAACTGTTCAAGATTAGAATTCTGAAGCTCTAGGAGTATTTGTGTATGTTTGTAAATTCAAATTTTTGCAAGTAGGTCCTAGAATATTTGTAGATACATCTCATCATAGAGGGGAGCCGAATAGAGCTTTATTATTTTGTCTCTTATTAACTTTAAAACAAGTTCTTTACACTCTAAAGAAAAAATGTAATTGTAAAGACAAATAAAATAGAAGAAGAGTTTTTAAAAAACGACTGAGCCATATTTATATATGAATTAGCACATTTTTGCTACTTCGAGTGTGTAACGCCTAGAAGTATGCAATTTGTTTATATTTTTTGTCTTTTTAAAAATTAGACCAGGTGGTTTTTTCCAAGTCGTTTTCACTACACTCAATGAGCCAATTATTATATTGAACCCTGCTTAAGTATCTTTGGAATAACCAGCTACTAGGCTTCTCCTTCAGCTACAATGTCATGTTGGCTACAATGTCTCACTCAGGAATCAGGAATCATGTTGGCTACAATGTCTCACTGATTTCAATGAATAAAAATTGATTAAATATATGTTGAGCTCTATTAAATATTGATTCGTAGGTTAAAAAATGAAAGACTTACGAATCTATGCTAAAATTTACCTCTCATTAATCAACCTCAGCTACGCTAGTCGATCATAGCCTTCTTGGAAATAATGAATAAATCTACTACACAAGATTCAGAAGCTCATGAATTGAACCATGTGCTATGTAACAAATTTAAAGTCTATTACATACCCCATATTACAAATGCTCAAGCGTTTCATAACCATAACTCGAAGCTGAAACAAAACGCCTTCATGTATGCAATTTGTTTTACATCATTTTCCTTCAACCCCCTTTTTAAAAGCCTTGGCTATCGATTCTACCAACTTGCAGCAATTTCAAAAAGCACTACACCATGCTGCAAACAAATTTCATTTTTAGCCTATTAGTATGGGTCAGACATAATCCAACCCCCTCGAATAGGAGTGCATGTGAAATCGACACATTCTTCGAGTGCATTGCACTGCAATCAGCGACATCCATGCGATCCAGTCTTAACCCCCTTTAAAAGCTTTCCAATGGGAAAGAAAAAATCACGGTAATAGGAAAGGGTCCGAAAACCCCCATGCAATAGCACTGCGATAAATTGTGTTTACTTGGCGAACATCCGTATCCAACCCGTCCAAACACGGAATCACGGAAAGACTGCATTATATGCCCTACCAGCCAGCCCTCGTCCCCGGTCGATCGATTTTATCCCAAGTTCATCCCATTTTAAGTTCACTCTTTACCGCACAAATCCACCAATTTCAATGGAGCAAGAAGAAGAGCAATGAATGGGGGCCGAATAAAACCGCTTGGCCGAAGTGAGCAGCACTCCAATTGTCCCAGATTTTCCTGGCGAGGAAGTGCTTTCATTACCAGGAACTGGGGCCGATTGCTTTAACCGGCTGCCCGAATATAGACACCGACAGCATACGGAGATGCCCCCGAAAACCCTCTCAGCCGTTCATCCTTCATTACAGATAGTCGTTCGCAGCTGCCTTACAGCTGCAATTGGGTCCGCCCCGTTTCGGAACCATGTGCCATGTTGTATGTTATCTTAAAATATGGATCTGTCTTCCTTTAACTTCCCGGTAAAGTTCGTCCAGACTGGAGTAAAATCTCGCTTTATTGACATTTGAAGCGGAGTGGAGTGGTTGACTGGGGGGAGAGTTCGGAGAAAACTTTCCCACAAGGTCCTTTCGGTATGGATGAAGTAGCACTGACCTAAACCACACACACACACACACACATACACGTACAGATACAGAACCCGTGAGAGAGCATTGCTTCCACACTGCAGTTGCGGTGCAGTTTCTCGTATGCTTGGCGATATCATGTGTTTCAATTTCCATCCGGAATCGATCGACACACACACACACGTACACAGCGTCGGCTATTCAGTTGACCGGAAATTGCCCATACGGGAGACGTTTTCGGAATGTTTGCGGCCCGTAGCTCGATGCAGTTTGGAGTTCCCTTCTTCTTCTTCATTTTTTCCTCCACCATTCATCTTCAATTGCTGGTCAGCATAGCGGGTCTGTATTGAAGCACTCGGTACCCCAAAGCATCTCCCGAAACCCCAAAGTTGGTTACTTAATCGAGCTGAGATCGTTGTCGGGTGGACTCGGGTGCTTTCTGGAGGACTCTCGGGTGTCGGGCGGAAAGCCCGAGGAGGGTTTCGTTTGATAGTTTTCCATTGCCGGCAAGCCTCAACTCGATGTCGATTTTCTGATTCTCACTCACCCAGAAACCGATACTGTGGAGAGTGGTTGATTGCATTGGCCGCTTTTTTGTTTTGTTTCGGTTTTGTATGTTGTGAGCAGTGGAAAAAGAAACAGGGGCAGTCGCCTTGGTAGTCAAGTCAAGTTGATTCAGTGTACTCAATCGAAACGTAAAGCATTCCTTTTCCGACCGACGATGTACACAATCGTTCCTGGAGGTTAGTTGTTATTTCTGAAACATACGAGGACTTCGTGTTCGTACTTTTTTTTTGGGGAGCGAATGTGCCCTGCACACTCATTTCATCTGGCGTAATGAAATGGAAAACTTTAAACCAGGGAAGTCTCTTGATAGCTTCGGTTTCCATTCGACTATCGGTAACTCAGTATCTGTCACCCCGCCGTAGGAGTTAGCCAGTTTCAAAGGACCAACGTTTTGAAAATTATCCCACTCTCTCTCTCTCTCTCTCTCTCTCTCTCTCTCCCATTCCTCGCCATCAAGCGATAGTTTAGTTTTTAATCTTACCTTTTGAACTCATTTTTGGGCTATGCTGGCCAGGTTGTACCTACCTGGGAGCGGAAAATTCCGTTCTAAATTTTGGCTTAATCGAAACATTCGAAACACTGCCTTGAGCAGCATATTTCGGGTGTGTGCGATTCTTTACCGGTTCCGGATATCGAACGGATGGGATCTTTTTAATTAAATTTTCCCGAATAGCAAGAAACCTGGAGGCTGAAAGATGTAGAATACTAGTTATTGCACGGCTTCGCCCTCTTTCGTTGGAAGACATTTTTGAGGGTTAAAAATGGATTATGTGAGAAATTAGTCACCGTCAGGGAGTGGGAAAGAGGGTGTTGCGGTGTTGAATTTGAATGGAATAAAGGGATAAAGTTTTGTTTGGGGCGGGTTGGCGATGGAGCGATGGGAAGTGATAAGGTAATATGTTGTAATGAGGAGGCAACTTTCACACTTCTGCGGAATTCGTTCGGGGACTTTTGCTGATTCGTTTTGCATTCAGAGCGATTGTGTTCGTTTGAAGTTGAAAGATAAACCGATTTAACGAAAGTCCGTACGCTGGAAGCCCGATGAATGGATGTAGATTACGTGACTTCTGTCGGTGAAAGTATGAAGCGTAAATATTTGATATTTCATGGGAAAATGTCAAGTGGGGATACAATTAATGACACTCTCCTTGGTAAGGATGATCGGCGGAGCGCCTAAATGTAGGCAATGTGCGTTTACGTTTATTTGAACGTTCCGTACCTTTTGTAATTCTTGAAAAGAGTTCCTCAATCTATAACAGACGTTGGAATAACGTTGGTTTTCTTTAAATGTCTGAAAATTAGCATTTCCTTAAGCTTGTCCATGATAAGAAGAAGGTGTTTTGTTCAGCGAAATTGATTTAGTTTTAAAAAATCTTTGTATAACACTGGTTCTTGTCTAACGCTACCCCCATAGTATTGAACCTCCTACTTTTGACATCTGACAGCCTTCTTCTGTTATTGCCCTTAATAGGCCCTAATAGACCTTATCTTCAGAAATAGTTAATTAATTTTCCAGGTCAACACTAAACCACCCCATGCTTAGCGGGACAAATATAGCTAAGCTAAAACCCCGTAAATGATTTCTTCCCATTAAATATTTATCAATTTAAAAGTTTCCTGCAACGGAAGCAAAGTGGACGATCTCGTTACCATTTTAAATAGCCATCATCAACCAGATAGGAGCTTTCGCCACCCTCAGAAACTCTTAAGTGTGAATAAAAGTTACAACTCGCTTGTTGACAAACTGTCATTAACCGGCAGCCATTGCAAACTGTCATCTTGGAGTGGTGCTGGCGTACACGTGTGCACCTACTGCCAGGCGCGGTTTTGTCAACGTCAACACTCTTGCATCGTAATCTCTTGCACGAGCTCGTGTTGGGTGAAGCGGCCCCGATGTGGCTAATCGGAGACATTTAATCACCAGCTTTCAAGAAACTCCCCAGGAAGCTCGGATGGGTACGGTGTGGTCGAGCTACTGACTGAGTGGTATAAACAGTTCGAGTGACATAACCACATAACCACCTTTCCCGAGTCCCGAGCCCGAGCGTTCCGTAGGATTGCTACCTTGGTCCGTCTTAATACGTCCGGTTGTGTAATTAAATTTTACCTTTAAAACACACCCGGAAGCACCCTGGGAGTGAATGGACACTAATCCTGGGCAAGAAGATTATTCCAGCGCAGTTGTTGATGAGTCCCCGGATCTTAGTCTTTGTCCGGATTTAAGCTTTCGCTGTTGTGAGTGTCTTGCTAGCGTCGGAAGTGGTTAAGCAGGAAGCATCAAAACCACCACGCACAGGGCCGCGCGTGAACGTTGCAGCCCTTATACAAGTCACGGAGGACATCCTCTTTAGCGCGGAAAAAAAACTAAACCCAACAGAAGAAAAAAGGCAAAACAGCTGACGGTGGGAGAAAATTTAAGTGTTCTTAAAAACCGTTTTGCATGTCAAGCGGCATTATGCTGCCCTGCAGGATTTCAACTTCGTCGCACGTTGCATGACTGCAGGTCACTAGGGCCACACCGGAAGAGCCAGTGGAGAAGAAAAAAGCACACAGAGCGACATAACTTTTTGCCCAAGATGTGATATAACTGCTGCAAGAAGATGGCCTCCGCCGTGTCACGGGGTGGAGCAGTGGACGATTCCCTTTAACCGGGAGTCACACGACTTTTGGTGTTCGAGGCACGTTCCGGTCGGAATCTTGTCGAGATTTTTGTATGCTCACCTTGGCCACCGCCGCCAGGCACGATCACGCTCTGTCTAGCTGACTGTTCTTGTGTGTGTGTGTGTGTGTGTGTGTGTGTGTGTGTGTGTGTGTGTTTTCTTGTTTTTTTTTGCTTTCCATTGGTCCAAAACGTGGTAGTCCAGCAAATTATGTCCAAACGGTGAGTTCTCTGGCCGAGCCCGGAAGGGACATGGTAAAACGGTGAAATTATGATGAAAATTGCAAAATTGATTTTGCTTCTTTTGCTGCTGGAGTACTGTTTGGAGTGGGCACGGTCGGGACGTTGTGTGAGGAAGACCGCAATCGTCCGCTTGGAAAGCCTCGACAAATATTGGACTGTGGGCGGGAAAATGGCTCTTGGGTACCGTGGGCTAGCGGCTAGTGGGCACAGAAACTGTTGCTTCTAAACAGATTGAAGAGGTTGTTATACGCTTAATGTGCTCAAGATCTTGTTATGAAGTTCTGAATTCTTGCTTAGAACCTCAGCATTTACCTAAACTATCTGGTTTCTCTCGTGATGGTTATGTTGGAGCAGAAAAAACCAACTGAGATGATAAATTGTGTCTTTACGTGAAGGAAGGCTCGTGCGGTGAGTTATTGAATCCTTGACTCTTAGGTCTGAGTCTATCAAGCGTTTCAAAAGAGTTGCTTGGCAATGTTCCAAACTTGTCGATATCGTCAGGAAGTTTAGTACAACGTTTTTAGTACAAATACCTTTAGCATGTTGTTGACCAGGTCTGAGGTGCAAACCCCAATATCTGGATCAGTGCTACGTCACGTACAGTCTATGGATAGGAGAAAGGAATTCATGAAGCCTACAGGAAAACTTAACTTTCTTGGCCAACTCGTTTACGCCCTGCGTGGAAAATAGCAACGTCATTTTCGCCGACTAATGCTCGATCAGTGACACGACACGGTGCGTCGGAACAAATTTCTGACGAGTTGGCATATTTTTGTATGTATTCCGCCCATCGTCCACCCTCCGGTACGGTGATCATCGCTAAGGGAGTCTTTCTCGGCCTCCAAGAAAAAAAAGAACCCCTCAGGACTCCCCAGTGCCACGTCACATCCGTGGATTGTGCAAGCGTTTGATATAAAAATACATTCCACATATCTTCTATCAAACCGGACCGGGGAAGGCCCTCCCTACGCTCATACAATTCCAACGTCATCTTCTGCTGGGTGGGTAGCTGGCCTTCCTATATCCTATCTGTGCTACACGCCCAGGCATGTGGCCCAACCGAAGGTCTTCGTGGTCTCTTTTGTGTGCCGCTTTTCCATCCCGCGTTTGTGCATTCTTTTGCAGCAGCCTATAGCAGCGTCCATTTTATATGGTTGCCGCTTCGGTGGTGGCCCGTCAGTGGCTTTTATTATCTGCTCCAATCATCAACCCAAAACCCGTCCTGCCTAGCCTGGAATATGTGTAGAAGGGTGGTTGTTTTTCGCCAGAGTTTTTTTTTCTTTCTGCTACCATTATCGTTTCAGGTCAAACCTGCTGCTGGTGACGTGTCTGTTGGCGTTCTTTGGCCAACACGATGAAGCGGGTCGGGGATGTCCGGGGACTACTAATAATAGTTTTCGTTCGCGGAAAACTCATACTCTATTCGCTCGCGTCACACTACTACTAGCCTAGGCGGTATGGGCGTGAGATGGCTGAAGTTGATGAAATGGGGAGGCTAACCATCACCACCACCACCAGTTTATGATGTTTGCCAACGAATAATCGTCCCGGGGTTTTTGATGACATCTGTTGTACTCGGGGTACTTTTGTTCCTCGTTGGTAGCTTTTTTTTGTTTGGTTCGCCCCATATTCATTCTACTACCCATGCACAGTAGCGTTTGTGTGACATAGTTGTTCTTGTTGGAGGTTTTTTTTTGGGTGACATATCAACCGTTAAAGCGCTGCTGTCGGTTCGGAAGTTAAAGCGATAAAATGGTTTACCTATTGGGGAGCTACTGAGCAGTTCCCAGCAAGTCATTCATATTGGAGAAGGGTGTTTAAAACATGTTATTACAGTTTGTAAATGAAACCGTCGTGTAACGCGTTCGAGCTTTGCGGGTAGGTTTGTTTTATTGATTGCAGCCTGAATGGTATCGTTTCCCAACGGAAAGGGATGTCAATTTTAATGGTTAACAATGCTGGAGGAGATCGTTTTAGTTGAATAATTGAACCGAGCTATTGGTAAGGCATTGAATATTATTACCATTAGCTTTGAGCGGATTGTTAGAAATTTTCCTCAAGTTATTGGGATGTAATGAACGTAATGGTTCATGAGAATTTTATTAAATTATTGCTTTATGCTTCAATGAGAATAGGTTATTCATCCGACAAATTTCAAGACTTTTATTGTTAAAACTTATTAACATTCACGTGTTAGGAAAAAGATAAATAAGAGCATAAGGAATCTCGATTTCAATATCTAATTATCTTCTCTTTACGTTACAACTACAATATCAAGATCTCCGTAAAGTTAAATACTACGATTGCATACATTTGGGCGTTCAAAATCCTTAGGCACTTGAAGATATTCGTGATTATTTCTAGCACTGCTTTTAGGACAGAATTTGAAATAACTCTAGATGAAATAAATATTAACCGATAATTGGCATCAAATAAATGTTGAATAAGAAGATCTTTATTTAAATTTTGTTTAAATTTTAACTACAGACTATATAAGAGCACTTAAAGTAGAGCAACAATCTACTTAACCCGTTTTTAAATCTTTGAATTTACAACCAATTGCATAAATTCAAGCGTTGGAATTATCAAGAGGCTAAATGAACTATCTGGTTTGTGAGTTACTATAAGTTATTTACATTTTATTGCTTGTCAGATGCATGCATCATATTAAACACATTCATCCGAAAAGTATGCAATTCGAGTAATCAAATTGAATGCTATTTTTAACTTTATATTCATTACGTACCCCCATTATATGTGTGTATGTGTCACTTTGCATACCATTGGCAAGCAATTTTGTCGGAGCTGATTCCCATTAGCACGGAACCTACGTACGCTTGACGCTCCGCCTGGCGTGCTATAATATGTAAAGTGACAGAAAACTTTGCACTTCTCATCCTACCGAGAACTATGTGTGAGCGTGTTTGTATGTGTTTGTGTGAATAATGTTACCACTAACACACTGTGCCACTGGCGTGGCCAGCTCGTGCTTTGCAGATTGCAGTGTTTCAGGCGGGCGAGGAACATTGATTTAAATTTAGTTCGAAACCTGTACCTGCGGGTTTGACCATTCCGATTGCTGCAATTGATATGCCACTATCACATCCGTTATCGGGAACCGGCACCCCCCCTCCCCCCAGCTTTTCCTCTGCGCTTTTCCACCATCATCTCATCTTAAGCTGGATGACGAGCGCTCGCTGCTAATGGTTGTCTTGTTCGATTTCATCATTCGCATTTACCATTTTTGCCTCAGGAATTGCTCGGCCGCTCTTCCTGGTTCACCGGGTTTCGTGCTGCGTGGATGTGTAAAATCTTGCACACTGCACGTAGGTGAAAGAATCCTTGTGAAACGTCACCACGGACACCACACTCACAAGACGCTGTTCGGAAATCGAGTTGCTCTTCACTACTTTTATTCCTCGTTGCAGCGGCAAACTGCACTTATACCTTTGCCGAAACCGATCAAACTACATGCAAATGAAGCTGAATTCGTGTCACCTAACCGGGACGAGCTGCATCTCGACCGTAGCGGGTAGTTCGTTTTATACGGCGATGGTACACGTACGCCACACGAACCGAATGTTTTATTCAGTCAGACAATGTGAAATTCATAATCCTTACCCACCGGTGCGCTTGGAACCGATGGACGCTTGGCGGCAGTGATGGTTCTCGGGCTAGTACAAGACAGGTGCACAAACCTGGTAAACCGATCCTGAACTCTGTGCTAGGTCGTTGAGTTCGTTGGCTGAATATTCATAAGCGCAATTGCAGTTGCAATTGCAAGCCAAAAAAAAAAACCTCTAGAAACCAAGTCAGCAAGAGGAAGATTGCAGTTGCTGCCCAGTGATTACGATTGAGAACAGGGAGCGAAGCGGAACAGTGCTGAGTGGTGCTCGGTTGGCAGACAAATCCGATTTTATGTTGTCAGGTCAATTTTTGACCCCGAAAGCATGGTGTTTTGTGGTCAACACCGGGAACACAGTTGGTGGTTTCTGCCTTTTATTTGGAACAGTTTGCCTAGAAACTATCTCATTAGGTGAAGTGAATTAGCCATCGCTAAGTGGTTGCTCTTGTGAAGATTTGATAGAAAGAAAAGGTGGGCATGAATAACAATACGAGATTTATAATATTGCAAACAGTATTCTTCAACGAAAGCACTTAAAAAACATATTAATCTAAAACTTTTGACTTACATATAAGCATCAATATTGATTGACCAAAAGTTTTTCTGATCCGGGTTTTATGATCTAGATTTAAATTGTTAAATTTAGTTAAAACTTTTCGTATAAAAACATGATTTACTAAATCTTCAAATTCAATTTAAAGATTCCAATCGATTCAGAAATAATCTCAAGAGCGTTATTTTGTTGAATCAAAAATGCTTCAACCGTCGAACTAGCCGACTAAAAATATTCGCCTAAAGGTATGCAAACCACCGTACAAAACACAACAGTTGCTATGACGGATCTTGAAACACACTCGACAAAGCATTACGTTTATAATGCCTGATTGAACACCACACCACATTCCATTTTTTCCCCCCTGCTGGTGGGTGGTTCCGTGGCACAATTTAAAAAGGCGGAAAATCAATTTCATGCACATTTCCTCAGGATTGACGATACCGGCGGCATTTGTATGTGCTTCACCGCAAGGTACGCAAATTTGCCAAATTTCCCTACAACAACCACACATACACATGGACAAATCCAGTGGCAGAAAAAAGGAATTGAGGTGTGAAATTGATGTATCCTGTAGGCGTACCGTATCTTGCCTTCCCTACCGTATGTACTTTGCGGGAAGTTTTCCATGCAAAATAGGGGCATTGGAAAAATTAAACACCCCGACAGCTTGTGAGGTAACCCACAGTGAGGCCGGTGGTTAATCGCTTTTCACACGACATATTAGTTAATCATCCGCTTCAGACCGAACCCTTGGCAACGGTGTAAAGAATGTTTCCTGTTGTTGTTGTCAATGTTGGCTTATTTTTCGCAACAATTTATCCCTCGGTTATCTCTCTCTCTCTCTTTCGTTCCCGTGACATACGACAGGTTGAATTAATTTTCTTCACCCCTTTTTTGCTGGTTGATGTTTCGGTCCAGCTGGTAATCAAATTTATGCTAATCGTAGGCTTCGGTCCCAATCAAGACGGTATTGGTAAGAAAACTGAAACCATTTTTCCAACGTTTTCCTCATCTTTTTCCACCAGCTTTTTTCTTTCCAATACTTATAAAGTGCCATAAGATGGGATGGACCAAGGAGGAGAAAAAGTATTTGCTCACCCCTTTAAGAAATGAAGCAAAATTATGTAAATCCCATCCCAAATGGATTGATTCATCGAATTTGGATGATTATATTAAGCACATCACATCGGCCCATCCTTTTTCTTTTTTTTTTTCTTGTGCCAACCAACTACCAGCGAGGCATTTTGTTGATTTTGCTGGCCTTCCAGGGTTGAGGTTTGGTGCCGGGATAGCCAACAGTACAACGGTTTAATTATGCATAGCTCTCTAGCTGGGAGGAAAAACGTTGTAGCGACAGAAAAGGGACATTCGGGATCGTTTGATGGTTGGTTTGACGCGGATTGACAGCGCAAAGCGCAAGATAAACAAGCACCGCCTGGTGCAAAATTCATCTCTCCACTCCGCTTTTACGTTATCACGACAGTCTAAGAAAAGCCGAAGGAAAGTACGGATGCCTTGCTGTCGTAAAATTGAGGCAAAGAGAAAGGGTTTTGCTCGGTTTGGATGTGTATCAGCTGAACCGCGTAATGGTGGAACTATTGTGTTTGGTAGGCAAAAGTCAAACCCATAAAAATGAAGCTCTAAAAGAAAGAACGAGCCGGTGCTGGGAAAGGTCATCATGCGCCTAGCTTAGGTTAGGTTGGAAGAAAAGTTGGGTGATATTGCTCACTGTTAGTTGTTTGATCAGTTTATCTTTTAAGCTGTGACTTGTGATGATTGATAGCTTCAACGTTATGCGCTTAACTAAAGCGAAATTAATTTACAGGAAAACAATGACGTATTAATCTACTTAACCTTGAGTCTTTTAAAAACCTTTATATAATCAAATCAAGACAGCAAGACATGACAAATTTCAAATCAAATTTAAAAACTGTGTCTGACAAATATTACTAATTGGTGCTTCGCGAATTGCATAACTTTAGGCGCCTATATAGAATTTCCTTAGTAACGCTTCGTTGCTAGCGTTTTTGTATGATTTATATTATTCAGGAAGAACAATCTGACCTTACCGATTGGCACTCGTTTGTTGACCTAATAGAAAATGTTTCGCCTTCCAAAGAGCTCACAAGACACGCCTTATGGTCTTCTGCCGGTACGCTTCCATAGAAAACGAGGCGGCTAAAACCCGAAAGCCAACAAAAGGCAACCATTTGTGCAGTTGAAATCGAAATGTTTATGACTTGTTCCTTGCTAGTAGCTCTGGTAGCACAAAAAGCTCGTTCCGGTCGTTCCCTGTCCATCTAAAAGCAGTACCGGTCGGTTAGAAACGAAGCCATTTTTCCCAATTTCTTAACATGCACGCCACTATCGCTCGTAAAGCTGTTTTACGCGCGGATAGGAAAACTTTTACAGTTCTGCCTGGCAGAGAAGGAAATAAAGTGTCGAAAGGCACCAAGATTCATTACACTCATTCCGAAGAAAGGGGTTGATGTTTCATACATGAGTGAGAAAAACTTCGCTTTGTTGGCTTTGTACGGTATGAAGTGCTCACACATCTCACTGTTTGAGTATCAAAATTCTTATGATGGTCTCTTAACCGCAGTCACGAAAGGATGCTTCTGCTTGCGCGTGCGCACACACACAAGCTCACATCAGCTAAAGCACTCATCCATTACCTTAGTGGCGCCATTAGACGCGGATAAAACCTCCGCCAAACTCCGTAACAAGCGCGGATGAAAATTTGAAACGAAAAATATCCTTAGCATTCGGCACACGCATTTTGGCGCGCGTGTGACACGCGCCGTCGGTGTTCGAGACTGATCCGTCTAATAAATCATCGCTTCGCGTCTCCGCGACGACGACGACGACACCGTCAACGATGGTGCTGAAAATTCGGTAACTATGTTTAGCAAACAAATCAAATCATTCTGCATCGTTTGGTCGCGAGATGTGCGAGTGTGGTTCGACGGGAAAGAACCGTGCCATTTTTCTGACGCGAAATTGTAAATAAACAAACAAACATATTCTCGCACAACGATACAGAAGCAGTGTATTTACAGCTTTTCACGGTGAAAGCACGGTGATGCACTTTATCGCCACGATCGGACAGGAAAACACGGTGTCATGCGAAAGCTTTAAAATTTATGGCGATTTAAAACAGTTTATGTTCGGCGCGATAAATGATGCACATCACGTGGCATGGTTGATGTGCAGCAACTTACGCCAGAAAGCATCGTTCGAAGTGGTAATAAATCATTTTCGATTATTTAGTCACTGCTTGCACTTGTCGGTATAGAGATTTTATTTAGTATAAATAAGCTTTGAAAGCATAAGCTTACTTAAAAAAATACATATATCAAAGCTGCCTTTTGGTGCTTCTTATACGTTTCTTGACAATGACTTCTGTTCAACTAATGTCCAACGTAAATAGGAAACTCATTGCGCTATTCGAATATTAGCAGGCATCAGTTCTAAAGCGTTTTGGTTGTAAACGCCTGAAATTAGGCAATATTGTGACAATGAACGAATTATCGTCATTCGTCACATATGGAGCGAGGTAACTTCCCAGATAGACTTATTCCTGCTAAAGCAATTGTAACGTGTAGATAACAAATATACAGAAAGTCTAAAGACATCGAGCAAAATTAATAATATAGTTTATTAAAGGTTTTCAACACCACTGACTTACTGGAAAGTAGAGCATGAACTGAAACAAATTAGAACTAATTACAAATTATATTTTAGACAAGATGAGTTTCAAGTGGTACCCAAGCATTACAGCCAAATTGAGCCTCGAATTGATAATGTCTCTAAGACCTGATACAGACATTCTGTCTCCGACTAAGCGAACCGAGCCGTCAGGAGCCGCTATCTGCTTAAGCGCTTTATAAAATGGTTTATCTCTCACTGTTTGCAAGTCACAAATTCTAAGGTTTCTTATGCAGCTTTGCCAAATTTTGAGATACATCTGCTCATATATGATTTAAGTTAAATATTTAAGAAGAAACGCCTTATGCCATCAAACCACGTCCAAGAAACCTTCCCAGTGAAGAGAATACCCGCAAACTTTTCAGCACCGAACGTCATTCCAATGAAAAGACAAACTTTTAACAAATAATGGTCACCAGCTGGCAGCAACTTATAGATTTCTTATGCAACACCGGTCCCTAGATCCTCGGAGGGGAAAAAACACGCACACCTTTAAGAAACTGTATCTTTCAACCATGCGGGCCTGATAGAAGCAAATTATCATTCGACCATTTTCATTTCGTGAACCAGTGGTACAGGGGACAGGTGGTAGGAAAATCGAAGAAAAAAAAAGTTTTCCATTTTCCATTTCGCCTTCCCGCACACACACACACTTACACATTCACATACAACCCTGCAACAGTCGGCACAGATGTACACAAATCGCACGAGGACCTGCGGAGGACGAAAAACAAAAATGGCAGACACATGCACACATTCACATCCAGATGACAGACGGGTCCAGTTTTACCGTACACTGGGGCACACGAATTGAAATATCGCACGGTGGATATTGGCGAATAAAAAACTTTTTCTTCCCCCCACTCTCCCTCGGCTTTCCTTCGAAGGGGGGACCCTTTGGAGGCTGTCAAGGGCACACTGTGTTGCTCTATCATCATCTGGGACGATTCGGCGGTGAATCGCAAGCAAGCATATCCGTCACCGTCATCGGGTACGAACGTACAAGCGTGTGAGTGAGAGAGACGGTGATCGCGTTATTAAAATTCAATACAATTTTCCACTTTTCATCAACTGACGTGGATAAGGGAGAAACGCTATCAGAGATGGGGGTTGATGGTTCGGGCGGATATCGAACGACCGTCTGAGTGTCACGTACTGATAATCGTGCCGTAGTAGAGCAGGTAAAGCGGGAGGGATTTTGGAACGACCTGGAACGGAAGACGGGCGAATTCAAGGCTTCAAGGCTTTTCTTGCGCGAGCATACACACAAACACATAGCACACGCACAGTTTGTCAACTTATTTACAACTCCCCAAGCGACGCGCGACCGACGAAACATTCAAGTGATGAACGATTCACGCGTGATAGAAACGTGATATATGTGGTAACACACTCAGCCGTCTGCACTCTGCAGGGACGGCATTCCGATGGTGTTACGTTATCGAAACAGAATGGTTCATGCGGTTCAACTTGAAGGAGTTGGAGAAGTGTCCCACCCACGCGCACGCACACACACACATTTCATCCCCAGCGGCGATTGAGCCCAATTCAAGTGGCAATAGGAAGTGAACGACGCAGCCCAGTGTTCATCAAATATTCCATTCGATTTCTTTCGCTTTCGTCGCCTCGGGACGGTGTGCGAGTGTTCCGAAAATTGGAGCACCTGAAGCATCGGCTAAAGTATGGTGCCAGACAGGAACACACACGCGCTGAGCGCCTTCTGTGACTCGAGGGAACTTTGTTCCAATTTCGCTAACGAGTGAGATCGATTTGAGGCAGGATTCATGGGTTGGAGCACATTGGCCCCGGACCAAAGCCGATACTGGGAAGATCTGGACCACATAATCCAACCGAACGAACCTCACCTTTGGGTGTGTGTGTGTGTGTGCGTACTCTAGCAGGAAACTTTATTGCCCTATCGGGAAAGACACCACTCGTCATAGCCCACATGGTGATTTGTCCACCTCGTATCCCTCGGCAGACATCTTCCTTAGCCCCGACCCGTAATAGTCAGGAGGGAAGCCAATCGATTGAATTTCATCCCACTGTTCGCTCTTTTCGCTCTCTCTATCTCTCTCGCTAGAAAAGTCCCCCCAAAATTTCTGGAACGAGCGCCCCATGAAACTGCCTACGTTACCCCATTATTATGGCAAGTTTATCTGCTGCCTAGACGGTGCCTTAGCATCTCGTTAGGAAGCAGGACGGCCAGGAACTACCAAAATAGAAAAGTGAGGGGGAAGAAAAGGCCACATAAACATCGCAAACCGATGGGGGGGGGGTGTGGTTGTGTTTGTGTGTGTGTGTGTGTGTGTGTGTGTGTGTGTGTGTGTGTGTGTGTGTGTGTGTGTGTGTGTGTTTACCCGTTTTGGCAAAGGCAGAAACAGGACTTGGGGATAATGATTATCAAATTAGTAGGTGACAGGTAGGACATTTTTCTTGGCGAATCATATCCTTCCTTTCCGTTGGCAAGGGGTTTCGTAGATGCGTAGCGTGGATTGGATCCCTGGAACGCTTTGCTCGGCAGGAGGGTGCCTTTGGCTGCTCGTAAACTTTCCCAACATTATGCCATAATCAGCGAAGGAAAATAGAAATGCGGAAGGTTTTGTTTTTGTTTGCTGCATTATTGGAAACAACAACAGAGAGCGGTGGTGTAGTTCTGTTGCTTATTTTATGTTGAATCGTGTGGTGTGTTTATTATTACGTGTACGCTGTGATTTCACCTAATAGCATGTGTGGTGTACGGCTATTGTGTTTGATCTCCTTCCTTGATTTTTCTATGTATGGTTTTTGCTAGGCTTAGGTGAAGATTTTTAGCATTTTTGATACTAAGTTTGGTCAATTTGGTCTTTTTATCGATACTCGTTTCTCAGATTTGTACGACGATTACGACAAAGTTAGTAGTATTTTTTTCAAATTCAGCATTTTAAAACGAAAACACAGAACAACGTACTGAGATTCTTATTTACGGATCGCCATGGGCTAGTGTCTTCTAACTAAACTTAACTATTACCTTTTTTCTTTATCTTTATCTTTATGTAGACTTTTAAGTCAACCTTAAACGTTGGACAAAATCGCCTTAAACTCTCACTTAGAGCATTAATCTTGGACCCTTGGACTCTTAATTTTGGCTTAACTATAATCGGGACTTCAGAAGATGAATTGATTGAAAACTAAGTTGCTATTCTTCTTTTGCAATATGGACAAACCTTTCCTATCGAATGAAAAGAAGGGTAAGATTCTTCAAAAATAGTTACTTTACGTAAAGCTACTTTATTTCCATTGATTTTTGGAACAAACCTGAGAAACAACCGAGAGAATACGCCTATCAGTATGCAATTTGAACACCAAGACTCGAAAATCTAGGATTTTTTTACAGTTTAATCGTATATTACTGTAATTTTGGCAAAGTGATATTTTTTTCTGTACCCCTTATAATTATTCTCTCATAGAGCGATCCGGTGGCCGAGGCCCGGGGCGCTGGTCTTCAAACGGTCGAACCGGAGTTAAAAACCCCATCTAGGCAGCCTTCCCCTTCGCAGGGCTGACTTCTTTACTACGGGTAAAATCAAATCACACAAAGCCCAAAATGGCAGGCCAAGACCTCTCGAGGTTGCAGTAGTGCCAAGGAAGAAGAAGCGATAACTTTTCTCAGAAAACACAAATATTGTGCTCTGTAGAGTTTTTTTTAACAGGAACATGGTATCCGGGTGGCTGTTGAACCCCATTATTTATATTTTATTATTCAGTTTAATTGTTAAAATAATGCATTTTTTTAATTTTTACTTATATTTAAATTTGATTTAGTGATTTTAACTTCTGAGTTCTTCTCCAATTGTTCTAATAACCCAATTTATTGTTTTCGATTTTTTTTTCTATTTCAAATTTCAACATGATGCAACTTTGTTTGGTCTGTGTTTGATATTTTTAATGCTGTGCTTTCCAATTAACCTTTTTGCCTTGTGTATTAATTGAATACTTTTTCCAATTAAAGTATTTGCTTCTTTCAGAACAGATTCAACGATTATGCGAAATTTTATCCACAGTTTTCGAAGTTTACTATCTCGTATACTACACAACTTAAGCAACAATCAAGAATATTAAATGCTTCATATTTATTCAAGCTAAACACTTTAAAGTAAGACACATCACCTCCATCATTTGAACCCTCGTTTTTTTTTATTTACGACCCGGCACCGAACCCAGCTTCGCCCGGATGCGCAATTCCACCGGTATCCGGTTGAAGTTTTGACCAGTTCCGTGTCTTGGTCACTCGGCAACTTCTTTCAACTTCGCCTTTTTAAAGAATTCCGATTGAACCCACGGCGGTCACAGCACAGAAAACACATCAGCTCACGTACAGCACGTCACGGAAAGTCCCCGGTCAGTCGCACAAGTAAATCGTGAGCTCAATCATGAACCCAAAACCAAGGGGATCCATTCTTGAAAAAGGAAAACGTTGGCACGCAGCGGAATCGAAGCAATTTTGCTGCGTTTTTATTATTCATTCAGACGGTACGTCGACCCAGTCAGTGGGGGAAAAGCACACAACGAAAAAAGCATCACCAAGAATGCGAACTGGGAGGCAAGAACCAATGGGAGATAAAATTGGCCGTACGCCGGTTTGGACAGCAGCAAGGGAAAAAAAAAACGCAGCAGAAAGCGTCTAGAAATTGATCGTAGCAGCATTATTGTCCCTTCTTGCAAGGATATTTCACCGCCACCCGGGTCGGGATTCGGTCGGGAGCAATTTGCATGAGGAGTCGTTTCCTGTGCCATAAATCATCGCCTTTTGGCCTAGGCCCGTATCCACCGGGCCTTACTTGGTCGTCTGGATACTTAAAGAGCGAACACTGGGGCAGGACAACAGCAACACGCTGGGCAAAGGAAACCATTTCCTAGCGTACGTAACCCTTCCCCGGTTACGATGTTTATCGTACTTGAAATTCACGTTTTTCCTTCGCACATACTTACGAGTAGCTTTCCTTATTGCTTTGTGAATATTCAAGCGAAATTTATACCCCGCTTTTTATAAGATTCCCGAACAATACCCGTCCCGTTTTGGAGCAATCCCTCCCCAAAAAAAAAAACGCACCGGAGCTAAAGTGAAAGGCACTTTTCCCAGACACTGCCCACAACTCTACCACCATCGACGTCAAATTGCGTTTGATGGCACACTAAAACACTCCATCGCGCCTCTCGAGCGAAACTCCCGGGAAGAACAGAAGAAAAAGGGTCACCAGAAAGTAAAAGGTTCTTTGTGGCGCATTTTATGCCCCGGCCGCGTGAAGGTTGAAAAGGGGGAAGTGATCCAGCTTAAAGCGACGACGTTCCCCCATGCACACACACACGCACTTATTCCCGGAGGGGATGCAATTTTGTGGCAAATAATGACCACCAAGATCGTTCGCGAAAGTATTGGACCACCCTTTGAACGCCGCCACCGATCCTTTTCGGGGGGGCAACCACTTCCAAAACGTCTCAGGGTTCGAGAGGTTTGTTTTATTGGGTGTATCGAAAATCTAAGGAGTTGGAAAGCAGTTCCCCCGTTTTTTTTTCGTGTGGGTTCCTTTTTGCACTCTTCGGACGTTGGTCCCAGTCTCGACGTTCGGTTCACTTTATCGTTTGATGAAATGTAACGAAATGAGTCAATTTGGTTGCACTTAACGCTGGTTTGTTATTATGCTGGGATTATGCGTCATATTCAGCGCGAGCAAAAGTATGACGTCCCTGCGGACGGATGGACTAGAAAGCAATGGTGGTGGTGTTGGTGAATTTATGGCACGTCCAAATATGTATGTAAGTATTGTGCGGGAATAAAAGTGGATGTAAAAAGTGGCTAGTGCTGCGCGGGTCATAATTCTGTGCAATTTTGCACTCAACCGAATGGCCGCAACGATTTGCGGATTGATGGTTGTTTAATATAAGATGTTTTTATTGTGGTTTAAGGATTTATGCAATGAAATGTAGCAAAGATTGTTCAGCCGATAAATTCCTGCAAAGAAAATTTACGAGGAAATAGTTTGATCTAAAAACAATCCAAATTGCATACATTTAGGCGTTTAAATCGCCGTATTTCTTATTTAACAATCTGAAGGAATTCAAACTATTAGCAACAAATTTAATAATTTTTTTTTCAATTTAATGGGTTAAACAATGTTTAAATCTTTCATTTAACATGAAAGCTAAGAAACAATAAAAAAAATTACACAATTTTTGGTAATCATTTAAAAGCTTATTTGTATTCACAATCGAATGATATTGATTAAATTGCTTCAAAGGCCTTCTTATCCTTTAACTTTCTCATAATTTCCTTAGACAAACTTTGGTAACCTTAAGCTTTCCTTTAACATTCTTTCTTTTATTCATAACGAACGGCCTGGGCGTATTGCTCCCTTAACATTCTCTTTCAAATTAAAAATGAATCTACGTACTGGAAGAGTCAAACATCTAAATAATCCACAACAAGCTAAATTTTGATATAGTATTGCAATTCACTCATTGAAATGAATAAAATTGCACAACATAATTTAAAAAAGATCATTTAAAGAAAACGTGTTCTTATACGATAATTGACTTCCATGAAATCTCCTGGAACAATCGAATCTGCGATAAGATCCATTTATTTACATGTTTTCCTCACTGCTTTCTATTCCTAGAAACCCTTTATTTGAAACCTCTCGAAAACATCCTTTTTTAAATAGAACACTCACCCACCATACGTCTCGCAAGGATGTAAACGATCATCATTCGTTGGAAAATAAAATTAATTTAAAGCACATCAACCCCATCTCCACCGAGCTGGCACCAGGAAACCAAAGAAAAATCTTGCCGAATGAATATGCTTCACCCAGAATGCTCTCATTCACATCCTATAAATTTAAAGCCACCGCACAGACAGATAGGGTGCACCATCGTGTCACCAGAAGGCGGGTCACCTTCGAGAGGTGATTTTCCCTGGTGACATCTTACAAATGGCGGTACTGCTTGTGAAAGAGGTTAAGATTTCGCTCTCTCATACACACACACAAAAGCCATCTTCCCTCGAGCGAGTGCTTGAGCCGGGTGGCGAAATAGGTCAGACGGCGGAAGAATAGCTTCGGCAATAGCTGCATTGTTAACGCCCGACGTGGCGTATCAGCAAATAAGAACGTACCCGCGCTGTTTTGCAAAGCACAAAGATCAAACTTCCGCTTCACCCTTGAAGCTTGGAGAAGGATGTGCCCCTTCGCCTCATTTCCTCTCGGTCACCAACCCACCGCCATACACTTTCCCTCATTAAATCTATCTGCTCGTGCGTACGCTACAGTGGTTCGTTCCTCATCATCATGACGCATTCATCACATGTTGCCCAAGGCAAACGTAACCTTCAAAATGTTCTATTTGTACTAGTTGAAGAATTCCTGCTCGTAACGCCCAGGGCTTCGAGACATTTATGGTGCTGGAAGGCGTGGAAGGTTGACGCATGAGAAATTATTATAATTCCTTGCCCGACTCCCTCAAACATTCGCCCGGACTGCCGGTACCATCCGGAACCGCCGTTTTACGCTCGCCCCGTTACCAGCACAACCGTTTAGCTTTAATGTGGTATTTCGTGTACATGGCGTGCTTAATGTATTCCAAAAATTTGCAAACACTGAGGGGACCTTCATTTCTCGTGCCGTACCGATGTTGCTTGTTTTGTTCAATTGTTTCACTGCTCTCCCCTTTTTTCTTTACGTTGGATGTTGGTGCGCTGGAAGGAGTCGACGGTGGCGCTACAGCAACAACCAAACACGGCGTACTTTGTAATGAGTGCGTTTCCTGTGTCGGATGGTTTTTGTGCTCGGGTTCGGGCTAGTTGCAGGTTTACTTACAAGTTTGTTTTGGGGCAACTCCGAAAAACAAAACCCGAATGGAAGTAGTAGAACACCAAAAAATAGTAGAATTCGAATAAAAAAGCAATCTACGGCTCAACTTATTGTACCCGGGGTGGTACAAATTTTACGACTTCAGTTATTTTGTTCGGAAATGTTTATGACTCGTTCTGGGGCTGTGGAACGGTGGAAGTGTGTTCCTGGTGCGACGCCAATGTCTACGGCTCAGTCAAACAAATCGTTCCAGACGGAACTTCCGGTACGAGGCTAGGGCATACTGGAGGGTCAGAATTGATTGCTTCCTTCAAGCCCGAGGTTGAAAGTTGAAACGATGTTGTCCCATCGTTCGACGCAGTCAGGACTAATTTCAAGTACGTCAACAAAGACGTTCGTGCCTACGGTTCGTACGAACGGTACGCAACACATCACCAATATCGAGCTAATTTCCCTTCGGAGTACCACGGCTACGGTACTACGCTTCACTACACTTTTCAATCCGGTACGGAAAGTTTTTTCTCCCCACCCCCTCATCTTCCACCGTGCTTACTGCCGAATTCCGAAATTGAAATGGAAAGTCGTGCAGCGTGCGTTTCTCGAAAACCGGCATCCTCTCGTCGTCCCAGGTTTCCTGGACACTTGTGCTGCCCCGGGTTTTTAACAGACGGGTGCACGAGCCGAACACAACCCGACGCTTGGTGGATGCCGATGGTTGGTGGCTGCTTCTTCGGAAGACGGTGCTGGTAGCAGTCAATTAATTCCGTATAATTAGTGGAATCGAATTCGCAAACGGATGGTTAATTAAAGAGAATTAAATTATCTTCCAGTTTGGTGATGATTCTGCTGCTGCATGGTTGCAAAACCCCGAGATGCTTTCGGGAGCCAAAGTTTCCTGCAAGTTAGCTTCGGTCTTCGGTTGTGGTGTGGTGTGCCTTCGGCTTCCCTTTTTAGTTTTGCTGGTTTATCACTTCGTTCGTTTGTACATCCCCATTTGCTTACACCTTTTGGGGCATCCCTTTCGGCAATCGAATATACTGATGGCAGATTGTGGTTTTTGCGAAGGAAACAGAACACACCCTCTAATTTCTCGGGGCGGGGGCTAGTTTGGGAGGATGGGGGGAGGGGGGGAGGGAGAAGCCAGAAACTCCCGAGTAAAACATCTGCCAGTGCTCGGTGTCCACCCAGCACGCTTCTGATCGAGCATCTGTCTCTGTTTTCGCTGTCTGCCCCGAACTTGTGTAATACCGACCGACCGGAAATGACACTAAGAGCGGTGGCGGTACGCTAACCACCGAGCAGAAGGTGCACCACGGCGTGAGGAAAACTCGGGTTGGAATAGTTTTTGCTACTTCGGGGGGGGGGGGGGATATATGTTTTTTGTTCCAGCGAGTTGGTTCCAGCGAGAACAACGCTTGGTCAGTGTGCAAGCTGTGTAAATAGAGAAAAAAAATTCCAAGGTGTGTACTAAAAACCACGGGAAGGAAAGCGAAGTTGGTGTTAGCTTGTTAGATTTTTTGCTGAGAAAATTCTCCCTTTGCTAGTCCAGTAAATTTAACATGATAAAAATATTTTTCATATTGTGTTAAAATTCAAAATTCATAAAATTCAACATGATATTCCTTTAAACATATCACATTGCGTTAAGATGTAATACGATACAAGTAAGTTTCTCACAGTCTTGATTGTTATTGACCTACATTTTTCCTAAAAATTCTGACCAGGTCTTGAAACGAAGGATTTCTTAGCTGTACCTTTAATAAGAGCTAGATTAACCTTTACAAGAATAATATAACAATCGTTTGTAACAAATTATTCTTATTAAAGCAGAGAAGGGGAAATGTTCTTTAAAGAGCTTCTTCCTTCCTTCCTTGGCACTACTGCTTCGAAAGGGCCCTTAGCAGGATAAGGCACTTAGCAGTACAATCGATTGTAGGCCTTTACCGTCACAAGCAGGGTTTTGACAGCAGCAACCATTTAATCAGAAGTGTTTTTTTCCGAAATTGAAACGAGCTTCTTCTTCTTTTATGGCACTACAACCTTCAAAGGTCTCGAACCTGACAGTTCTGGCTTTTTGTGACTGGATTTTACCCGAAGCAAGGTAGTCAGCTATGCGTACGGGGAGGCGTTCTTTAATGGGATTTGATTCCTGGTCCTGCCGTGTGAAGACCGGCACCGCTGTCGCCTCTACCACCGGATCGGTCCAGGCTACAACGAGCAATCAGAGAAAATATTGACCTTAAGAAACCTTTGGTCTAAGGTGTATCGGACAATGTTGCTGCTGTCATCTTTTATGAATTGAACAGTAACAAAGTTGTTAAAGCTTCTAAATCTGGACAAGTAGGTCCAGAAAATGTTGACTTAATTGAGGAGAAAGGGACTGCTACAGCTTAATTATTTTTTAAAGATGTTTAAATGTTCCTGATAGCAATACGATTTAAATATTATTTTTCCATTTGAATAAAAAAATGGAATTTGAATGTTAATCAAAAGACGAAGTTGAACTTATATTCACTTTATCAATGAAAAAGCCAAGAACCAAACCATTCCTAATTCCTTTTCAGAGCATATGCTTAAATTTTCCTTCGACAGTAAAATTTAACTCCCCCTAGAAAAAGATTTCAAACAATTTATGATACAAATAAAATACCGATGACATGATCTATTTTTACGTAGTGGAGCGAAAGTCTCTTTTTGGCATAACTTTAACATATCTTTAGAGGAACTCACTCTTGTATCAGTCTCTCATTGGTTTAACGGCATACGCAGTTATTTTGGCTAGAAGATGGGTAGGTTCGAAAAAAAAACACAGAATTTTTGCGTATCTTATTAACTATTTCGAAACGAAGATAAATCTAATACCACACATCTTCATAATAGTTCAAATCTGAAAACTTTCTTCAAAAAAAAAAAAGATTGAAAAAAAAATGAAAGGAAAAGATTCATTTTGGATGTTTGAATATCGATACAGTGATAGGATTGAATCAATAGATACAGATTGATATACTTTGATACAGAATAGATATACTCTATATGAGTCTTAAACTCATACTAATAGCATAAGGTGAAAACAATCCTTACAGTTTTGTTCTAAAATTGTACTAAAACATATGAAATTGTCTGTTATTGGGACTTTCACTCAGTCAGATTAAAGGCTTCCCGGTGGCAGGATCTTTGCACGGAAGAAAAAGGCACAGGAATGTTCCAATATCCTCCAACTCAAAGTACTCCTACCGTGAAACGAGAACAAGCGCGCACCCACCAATACCCCACACCTGTGGATACTTGACGCCATCCTGAAGGATTGTTCACTTGCTCACTTCGGTGCTTTTGTTTTCCTGGTAGATTGACTTTGGCGTTTTTTCTCTCCTCACCTCTATTTCTTGGTGGGAAGCTCCAAATGGGAAGGATTCCCTGTCCTTTCAGCTTTCCCGAGTGTTTTTGCTTATCGCCTTTTCTCACCATTGTGGTTATGTGCACGGTGTACTAGTTTCTTGCCTTCAGCACCAACATTCCATGTCCCACACCATGCGTGTGTAAGGACTTTTTTTCACGTCTCCTTCTTCCTTACGAAAGTTGTTCACTTTTTTACCCTGCTGCCACATACGAACAAGTTTGTCGGGTGTAATATTGAAATTTTTCACCTCCAGAAGAGCTTTCCACAACCGGTGGGAATAAGTGCACACCTGCGAACACATGACGCTGTACGACTCGCTTGTCTTTAGGGGGTGTTTCCTTCGTTTTTTTTGTGTGTGTGTGTGTGGCGCACATTTAGCTCCGGATGGTTCACTGGCATGTTGGGACGCTTGTGTGAAAATAGCAACAGTGGCAGTTTCTACGACTCCTTACGACTCCATGTGACAAGAAATAGGCCTCCAGCCATACAGAACACTGACAGCTACCGAGCGTCGAGCAATGTCACGCAGAAGGGGGCAAGTAACTGCGGTTGACAATTGTGTCTTATCCGCACAAACACACACACAGGCTCACAGAGAGACACATTCAGACGTCGTCCAAAACTTGGATGATGTTTTCAGGTGGGAATATTCACACGTGTTTCCGTCCTTTTTTCCCCCCACTTCGTCGTCACCGCCTTTCCCCGTTCCTCATCCTCAGCTTACCTAATCTTACCTCTAGAGATGACTCGAGAAATGGATAGGCTTGGAAAGGTAAACGCACAGGACAGCTAAAGATAGTCTCGCTGGGCGGCTGGGCGAATGTCTTCATTTCCAGCGGTTTCCCCAAATGGTACTACAAAACAATTGTCTAGAATTGTCACTTCATTGAGTCGTGTTATCGTGTGCCTTCTGTTGCCCTGTGTGTTAGATAGACGTGGGGGCCGTTTTACGGCGTTGCTCATGTGGGAAATTGTAGGATCTTTGTCGGCTTAACGATTCAACCTAGAGCAATTACATGGGTATTTTCTTTTAACAGAATTCCCCACGAAAACCTACCAAAGCAGGATAAAACTACTACTCCTTGAAGAGAACAGTTTTATGCTAAACTAACCACCAACTAAGCATCGCTTCCCAAACGAAGACCCAAATCTCTTGGGAACTTTTTCTTCCGTACGCCCCAATAAGATCGATATTAAAGTCTAGTGGTTGCCTTCTAGCCTTCCCAGCATGATTTCGGTTTAGTTTGCCTTTTTTAAAGGTTAAATAATTTATTACACAACAGCTGCCGAAACCTTTTCGAAGAAACCGCCCCCTTTCCACACGTGCCATACTCCAGGCCCTCCGCACGAGACAGGAAATTACCTTTTTTTCTTCGGAAAACCCGAAATCGATTGTGAAGGACGTTGGAATTGGGTGTTTTCTTGCCGTTGCTTGCGTGCGGCTTAGTAGTCCACTAGCCCCACGAGAATCTCCCCCCCCTCCCTCCTCGAACCCCCGGATAGTGAACCATACTGTGGATGAGAAACTTCCACATCCGGCTCGACTGACGAGGGCTGAATTTAAATTGACACCTGCCGGTTATGGTTTACCCCTTGAAACCGGTTCGAACCCGGCAAGCGTCTCTGGGGAGCATCCCCGGTGCGGAAAAAAGGCTTTTTCTTTCTCCGACAAGCGGCGTATGATAACTGGGTTATGTGTTGTTTCTTCAAGAATTCCAAACGCCCGTATCTTCGATTGTGCGCTACCCTTGCACAACATAGTGGAAACCTCATTGCCAAATAATGCGCAGCAAATAGATTCGATTTGTGTCATTTTTAATATGGGGCGTAACACAAACTTGCCCTTTGCCGGCAGTCCTGCGGATGCTTGCCTATCACCAGCCTGTCAAGCGGTTTTTGGGGTCACTGTCAAACACTAGCACCGCAACCGAAAGGAAAACACACCCCAAACCAGCTCCGGTGAGGGATGTTTTATATCAACTCTGGTATTTGGGTGTGTGTATTCTTCTGGTTGGGCTAGTACAAAACAAAAAACAGCAACAAAATCCACCTCAAAAAAGGCCAACTTTGCACCCACAAATAAAACCAAAAGTCGAGAGTCGACCATCAACCCAAAAACCATTAAACAATGGTTTTTCTTCCCGTGTGTTTACACAAAGTAACTTCTCGCAGTCTTGGCTCCGTTGGTAGCAGTTTCCGCTTCTTTTTCTTCGCCAAAATGGTCCAATTTTATTACACCGCCGCAGCGTGAAGATACAGCGAGAAAGGCAAGAAGTATCCCGTATCGAATCTGCTTTGTAACAAGCGGCAGCAAGAAGGAAATAGCCGAAAGAAGAAAAAAAATCTCCAATAGCAAACCACCTATCCATAGCATGTAGCGATGCTTATTTATTATTTGCTTATTTGCAAAACATTCCATCTGAGAAACGCCACCGGGCACGAAGATCTCGCCCCAAAAAGCTGTGGAGCTAACGGTTTCCCCCATACCTCGCTGCATGTACTGTATGTGTAGGTTGTACTCGGTGATTATATAGGTAAAATGTTATCATAGCTTGATATTGCAATACAATTTTATTTTGCTCTAGTTTTGGCCAACCAACCACCCAGAGCTAACCAAGACTGCTTGGTTCTATCGTCCCCGGAAGCAGTTTGACATGGCATCCGGCCGCTGTCGACCTTTTGCCATCTTCGCGGATTATTATCATTTCCTACAGCACATGGCCCCGTTCCGTTTCGAGATCAAAAATACACACGGCTGATGTTGGATGAACATCCGGGTGGTACCACGCAAATAATCAAAACGCGAAAAGTACGCGAAAAGTACGCCCAGACCAGAGTCGAATTCGTGCACCGAAAGGTAAATAAAGCTCAAACGTGTGCTTCGTTCGTTCGATTTCGGTTGGAGTGCACGCGCAGAAATGGGGAAATGGGTAAATCTGCGACTCACAGCGTGGAAGAAGAAGCAAAATCCGTTTGTGTGACGCAGAAGCTCTTACAATACGCCCAAAAGACAACTTTACGCTCCTGTCAGTACCGTACGTACCTGCATATCATCGAGTCAAGCATCAAACTCCCTACAACAACCGTCCCTCCCATGAGATAAAAAAAAACACAACCCCATGACAATAACGAATTTCGGAAGATTCATCTTCCGAACCGAGGCTTGCTCTTCTTCTTGTTCACCATTTCCATCGCTAAGGATTCCGGATAATCCAGCTAATATTTGCCATCGCGAGCTCAATATGTTCGTATTGCGTACGAACCAATGATCCTTCTCCTTCTAAGGTTCAGTGTATCACTTCCATTTTTATTTTGCTACACGCACAAACGGGAGGGATCGTTGGATGCTGTTGGCGGGTTTGTGTTCACATCAAATCGCTATTGAATTTGTCGAAAGGCTTTACCAGAAAAGCTGAACGGCACATGATACATACACCCACATGGGCGAAAGGGCTCAGCTTTCTTTCTGTGGTACGAACGGTACAGGCAGATGACGTGGATGACTTTAAATCAGTTTCGAGTGAAGGTGGGGGAAAAGGAATATGAGTAACTGATACTGCCAAAGTCGGTTCGGTTTAAGAAGGTCTAGTTTCAATCTTATTCCCATTTGCTCTGTATTACTGGCAGGAAAAAGAAATTACAGTAAGCAACACTAATCACATTTAAGAAAGATTATTTTTTTAAATAAATTAAAGCTGTTTTGTTGCTCAGTTTACGCTGTTGCATAATGTAAGGCGAGGCTTAAAACTTGAAAGGAGACTCAGTTTAACAAAGTGAGTTTTTGCAGCATGGGAAAAAAATTAAAAAATTTAAAGTTGAGCAAGTATTAAAGAGCACAAGTGTTGATGTTTAAATCTTCATAAACGTTTGCGTTAAGATCAGAACTCTAAGTCCTTTAATGCTTTCTATGCGATGTGAAGACTGTAGTGGTATGTGGATTGCATACTGTCAGGCGAACAATAACAGTTTGATCACAAGCTCTACATTTTAAACTTAGTTTATTTTATAACTAAAATGCTCAAACTAGGTCGTTGTAACGAAAGTTTCGTAGTGATGAAATATGGTTAAAGAAATTCTGTTTCTCTTTTAAGTGAAAGACGAATAGAAAACAGAAGGCAAGTATTTGATCAAAATGCCTTATCCGTTGAATGGGAAAGTAAATTAAATCAAATTAAATGATTCAGTTAGTAATTTATCGCAAAAAAAAACTAAGTCAAACTATGACTTACCGATTGATTTTTATGTGACTTATCATATGATAATCAGTGATTTCTGAAACTTAAATTTATATACACCAAACAATAATTAAACGATGCGATGCGGCAAATCTTGTTAATTTGCCGCTAGAGAGAGCCATCCGTGACTTGGAGAAAGAAACTCCGGGAACCATCTCCTGTAAGTCAATCCAGATCCTGGCATACACTGATGACATAGACATCATTGGTTTGATGCTCTCCTATGTAGCAGAAGCTTATCAAAGGATCGAGCGTGCGACACAAGGGTGCTGGCAGCCAAACGGTCATACTACAGCTGGAGGAAACTTCTCCACTGCTGGGACAGATCATTCATAGTCCCAGTACTCACATACGCCTCTGAGACATGGGATCTGTCCAAAACTGACGAAGCCCTCTTAGCCGCGTTCGAGAGGAAGATGCTCAGAAGGATTTTTGGCCCCGTATGTGTGGAAGGACAGTGGAGGAGCCGCTACAATGACGAGCTCTACGAGCTGTGTGAGATGATCTCACCATCGTGCAGCGCATTAGACTCGCCAGGCTCCGGTGCGCTGGTCACGCCATAAGAATGACACTGGACGACCCAGCCCGTAGAGTCCTTTAAGTCTGTCCACATGGACAGAGGAGGCCCAAATTGAGATGGAGTGATGGCGTTGATGCGTCCAGAACGGCCGGGATAACAGATTGGTAGACGACGGCTCTAAACTGTGAGCGGTATCGAGGATTATTGTAGCAGGCCTAGACCGCAAAGCGATCTGATAAGTAAGTAAGTAAGTAAATAAAAGTTAAATGTTTCTTTTATTACGTTTTCTGAACTGCATATTTAAGTGAGTTACATACTGTTAGGCGCAATATAAGACTATTATAATAAAGTAAATTTCTTAAATAGCTTATTTAGCAGAACAAAATAACCAACTTGATAAAGAATGCTCAATTTACATGAAACGAAGTGTATTTACAACATGAAGGAACATAGTTAGTAATTTAAATTGCCTTTTTCGCAGAAAAATCGATCCAGTAGCATAATAAAAGACTTTCTCTTATCATGCCTCCCTACGTATGCAAGATTATAGAAAAAGACCTGTCACCGTGCCATCCCGGTAAGAACACGGATCGAAGTAATAAGCGACTTTTGGTTCTGTGCGTATGTTTCCACCATTATGCTCTTCCTGGGCACATTGTTCCGGAACTGTCGTATTAATTGAATTTAAAATCACTCCCCTACCCTCACGCTACCAGTTTCCTGCCATCTTCCCTTCCGCACCGTATCGATGAGACCTGTCAAACACAGCCCTGACAAGCGACAGCACATCGAGAACCAATTATAATGGGCGTTCTTCCACTTCTTTTTAATTTCCCTCCGGCACTGCTCTGCGTTTGATATTCGGTTCCGTTTCACCGATGCGAACGTGCCGTGCGTGGCCTCAATCTGCTGTTGCGCTACGGAACGTTTGACCTTCAATTTCTACTGCCTCAAGGTTACTTTGAAGAAAGAAGAGAAAACGCTAAATAAAATGCACGGAGAAACACTTCCCAAGTGGGGCAGTAAAAAGTTTGATCATAAAATTTTTGATCTTCATATAAACGAACGGGAAACGGTTTCTTCCTTCGCCAGCTCTACGGCACGGACTGTAAACCGCAGTACAAACTGCGATGGCAAAAGTCTCAAAACCACACCGATCTGAGCGGAGAAACGTTCGGTAAATATTGAAGCATCAAACCAGAGAGAGCGTCTGAGCGCTTGGAGCACTTGGTAGCGTTTTGATGGCTGGCTTTAACTGTACACGATCGCAAGAGGTTTGCATCGATTGTCTGTCTTCAATGGTAGCTGTGCTTTGCTCCGTACTGCGCACCAGTACAGATGACAAACATTGATGAAGGCCTCCGGAGAAAATTATCGAGAACGATTCACCTCTTTCACGGGGGGGGAAAGGGTTCACCGAATACATTGAACAATCGGAAAGAACATAGGCACAGTGATAAGCATTATTTGTCCCCAAAGCCATCAACCAAAGCGAAAGGTTCATTTACCAGCAACCACCGAAAGTGGAAGTTTATGGAACGCACAAACAAACGAACAACAAAAAAGAGACCCAGGCTCCAATAAGAAGAGTTCAGGTTCGGGCTAGGAAAAAGGGGGAACATAAACAAATAATGCCTCCCTTGTGCAAGAGTTGACACAACGCAACCAGCAAAGCAGCAAAGCAGAAGAAAATGTGGGCAAAGTTATCTCTTTCGTTGCTTTCCTCCCCCTTTTTTTCTGTACGACACTCTCGACTACCTTTTTCGGACTAGCTTTTGATTGCTCATGCGAAAAAGTCATCATGGAGACGCAGCGTTGGAAATGGGCCCGAGTGGTTTGAGGTTTGATTGTCATGCAGAATGACTCTCACATACTCATTGGCAACAAACCGGAGCCTACAAAGAAGGTCGTTCGGACTGATAAAGCAACGTCTTGAAGAAAATTGGCCCCAAGGTTTGGTCGGTTTTGTGTGCGATTTTTGTACGGAGAAAGTTTTACCCTTTTCGGTAGGCTGGCTACCCATCTGATGTCGTTGAGGATTGTATGCGTGTATAGGTAATGCTGGTGCCAGATTGACACAGATTGAAGGGAAACACTTCCAATTGGGCGAGTCTTTTCGTTAAAGGGTAGCTTATTAATTATTAAAAAAAAAACAGAATAAAAGCCAATGCAACTGATTTTGAGCCACTATTTTTTAATCACAAAAGTCTAAGAATTATTTTTTGTGTAAAAACGCCTTAAAGTATACTAATATTTTTGCTTAGTTTTATTACATACACAAAAAGGTTCATTCGAGCGAATTAAAGAGGAAAAAAAAGAAGAACTGAAGGGACTTCAGCTTAATTTAACAGGATAGGGGAAATTAATTTATTTCTTTAGTTTAGCCATAGTTTTTCAGTTCTTCTCCTTAAATTTCAATCAATGAAAATGAAGTATCAATTAAAAGCGGGTTAAAAAGACAATTTAAAAAGTACATCTTGTTTTGCATCTGGCATACCTTAAGGCTGAGAAGATCTAAAACTGCCATCTGCTTCTGTATCGAATCACGTCCAATAATTAACAACTCGTTAGTAAGCAGTCCAGTCAAAGTTATAGTTTTCACCCAACTAAACCACCAATCGTGTATGTGTGTCGAACAATGAAAGCCATTCTTTGAGTGGTCATCTCTCGTTTCGTCTGGGCAAAACCCATCGCAGGATATGTCATCTCGTTGAAGCGCAAATATAAAACGAATAACTTTGCCCTATGTGCTCTGGTGCTAGATTGTATTCATTTACCATGCACAGCTAGAAGATCTCTACCATCCGGCACATTCAAATTCACAAACCCCCACCCGATATCGATGTGAGTCCGTCGATCCCGTCCATCCCAAGACCCACCATCAATATGCATTTCGATTGCATCTTAACGAGAAATTGCTGTTGATTTGTCCCGGTTGCAAATGGGACCTCGGGAGTTGAGTTCGGGCAGGTTCTGATCTAGTCTCGGACCACTCTAAAACGGTTCACCCAGGCACGGCACACACACGCACACACTCAGACACAGAAACCGTATCGAAAGTGTGCACTCGAGTGAGATGATTTTGCAATGCATCCATAATGCACACAAATGGCCAATTTTGTGATCGTCCAGCCCTGGTGGAGCATGGTGGGTACAGTTACAATTTGCACAGTGCTCACACTAGTGTGCGAGTGTGCGTTGTGATGCAATATTGTTGCTTTGCTCGAGAGTAGAGCACGCAGAGTGGTACTGGGAATTGATTTCCTTCGCATTACTGTTCCATCTTTAGCCAGTGCATACCTCTTCACACTCGTACCTCAAGTAGGCTTTCTGTACGGGAAGCATCGATCTTAATGTTTCACATTTTCCACTACTGTACGCTTCCATCATCATCGTCAAACAATGTGCAAGCAACAGGATGTTCTCGTCGGGGCTGGAAGAGGTTGCGAGAAAATTACGCCTCCTAGTAAAGCCAATCGACTGGAAGTGTCTGTTGGTTGAAGTCGATTTCTGATTGAGCGAGCAAAACACAAACAGCTAACAAGGGAATCGATTTATCGCTACCGAAGAAGCCACTTTGCAGCTGACGGGTTCGATGCAAGCCGGGCTCGGAAGTGGACATTAGCCAGCCATATGCCAGCTCCTAATGCCGCACAGTCGAGCAAAGTTTTGCCGGATAAGCTTTCCCGAAGCAGAGCAGCATAGAATGCTCAACCAGCCCCACAAGGTGGTAATGTGCTTATTAGTACGTGTGAACGAACACATGGAGACGCCCGGTGCTTGGTGCGGAATAGATGGAGACGCCTGGTGCTTTGTGCGGAACAGCATACGGCTTTGCTACAAATGAGTGCGCCTAAATGTATGCACCTGCTTTACAAATTCTCCAAGGAGCTTCGCAATCGTGATGAGCATGATGGTTCATCAACGGTTCGGTCCCACTCCCATTTACATTCAGCGAAGGAAGGGTTTCTGGCCGTGCAAAATTACCAAATCGGAAAGACGGATTATGGATGATTTTTGTCTGATTTTTGATGAGCAAAAAGGTAATCGAAACGCTTCCCAGGCGCTTTTTTCCCGATGAATTATGCTGATCAATCGTACACTACACGTAGCGTGTCAGATCCGGCTGCTGATTGGTTCCACCATAACCAGTCAGTTCCGCTACGTTCGGCGCTACGTTCCCGCGAGTTTTCTTCGAATCATTCAAAACGGCACGTTCGTGTGTGTGTGTGTGATCACGGGAAATCAGCAGGATGCCAGCTCACGATGATGAGGATGTTGATGATGATGGCGATGATACAGCTAATCAATCAAACTGTTACGCGGTAAGATTGTTGAGCAAAAGTGCAAAACAACCTCTTTTCATACAGCCAATGAACGTTCTGTCAGCCCTATCGTTGATAAGAATATGTGTGTTTGAGTGTGTGGAAACCTTTTCCGGAAGTAAAGTTACGGAACAGTACCACAACGCCCTTAACGAGCCTATGGAGTAGTTGAAAGCTAATCGTTTCCTATCGTTAAAGTAGTAACTGGCTGCGGTGGCTGAAGTAGCTTTTACCACCAATGGGATCCATTCCGGCTGTTCATTGTGTAGGAACGTGAAGGAGCTGTACAAGTGGTGAATTTTTTGGTGGTTTAAGGAAGATTAAGTTGGTGCGGTTGCTAAACTGAATTGAATAATCATTGCAAAAAACCTCAAGCTCTTCGTTCGTAATTCATGACGGAAATGTATTATTAGTTAGTTAGAGAATAAATAAACTTCTGATTTTCTGTTCATCTTCATTGAAACAATTTACGGCTTTGAAAAATGATGGATCCAAAAATAAAATAAATAACACAAGCAAGGAAAAACATAACAAACAAGCATTTTAATATGAAATGAAAAAATAATAATGGTTACTGAAGTTTAAACTTTCGATCTACTTCAAACACCATTTAAAAGCAGGTTTATTAAACAAAACGTATTTTTCCTGAAATCAATCATCAACAGAAGTAAAACCCGGGAATAAAACAAACACCTTAAGGTTTCCTTGCATTTTTTTTTGTCCTTGCAAAAAAGCGTGTAAAAACTGGACTGTCAAGAGGGCCAAGCATTCCATCAAATTATAATTTGGAAATAATTTTTTTTTTAAATAATTCCATCTCACAAATCGTGTTCTGCTGGTTGCCTAGCATTAGATGCAAACATGGTATTTATTACATTATTACATATATAAAATAAGTAATTCAAACACCTGCACCAAACTGAAGAAACACATTTAGTTTCGTGTTCGAATTTTTAAAATGATCTAACTTCTCTGATAATGACCTTCCTCTTATTCTCACAGTTACATAAATACATACTTGACCTCAACCGCATATGAAGTCTTAATTTTGAAAAATGGTTCCATTCTTCGATTAGTTAGGCAATCGAGGAGAAATTTTGTTGTAAACTGGAAGTTTTTTGGATTATGCGGCATGGTCTGCACACGACAGGGCAGAGGCTCTAATTCCATCCAGATTATCTCCCAGAACACAGGACAGTCTATCCCGATTAAGGTAAAATCAAATCACAAAAGATTATAAATGGCTAGTCGAGATCTTTCAATGTAAAGTGACAAAGATAAAGAGAAAGAAAATTGTATTTTAGTAAAAAAAAAACATTAAGCTTTGTTTTAAATTCGTAAAAATTTGACATTTAACCAATTGTTACTTTTTTCTATTTGAACGAATATCTAAAGACATCAGAAGTTCAAAATTTTACAAAGTCATTTTCCAGTAACACTATGATTCAGTCAAAAACCTTTGAAAACAATTTTTATAGCACACAAACGTCGAGAGGAAATCCTACCACCACCACACTAGAAGAATTAAATAAAGATATCATCAAATCAAATATCCTTCACACGGGCCAAATCAACTCCCCGCCCCTTCAACTCGGTTCGTAAATTTAGTTTCACTGCCACTGCTTTACTGACAGCTCGGTACGATAATGTCTAATTTGGCATGTTCAAGCGCGGTTTTTTTTTGTTTGTTTCACTCGCGATTGTTTGTTGAACTACGCAAAACCCCTAAAATCAACACAAAAATCAAACCGAACACGTTCCAAGCGTTAACGTTCGGCCGAGAGTTGACCGGTGATGGCGATAATCGAAACCGCAAAAGAAAAATAATCATTCCGCCAGTAAGAAAAATGACCTCACCAGCCACCGAAAATATTTACCGACCAGAATTGTGTGCGGTACGCGTACGTACGTCTGTTCGCATGTAAGGGGAAGTGGTAGAGGGTGGTGATGGTGGTGAGACGAACCTACTACATCTGGCATTAATCGTATCTACTGACCTACGCATATTGCTTTCGGTTGCCGAGGAAAGCGAAGGCAGCGGACAGAGGGCGGAAAAACAACGCACCATGATGGAAATGGACAAGCCGAGGAAAAATACGAAAAAATACACATCACGCTAAGATCTCAAAGTCTCGGCAACGCAATAAAGATGCAACCCATCCCGTCGTTCCGTGTTCGGCCGTTCCGTGTAGAGCGTGCATACCGGTCCGATGTTCAAGCTGGTTCCTCGGTGGTTTTGCTCGAAATCTTTGCCCTCCTCGGAACAAGATTTATTTATTTACCTATTTTTTTTTTCACTACCACCGCCGCCACAACGGTAGCAAGAAACAACAAACAGTTCGCCCTTCTCGAACAAGCGCGGCCGAATTAATCGCGCACGTGTCTTCTGCTGGCAGTTTCTTTCTGTTCCTTTTCTGTATTCTTTTTTCCACATTCCACCTCACTCAACGAAACAAATCGATCGATCGATTTCCTATCGTACCGCGTTTTATCGCTACCGGCATCCGGGAAAATCTAACAGCCTGAGTCTGTTTTGAGTACGAGACTCTCGAATGAAACATTGAGTGAACTCTCGAACTATCGGTACGGCCACTATAAATTGGCATCTCGTTTCTGGCGCTACAAGTCGATGCCGATGTTCCGCGTTGTTGTCGGCAAATTTAAAGCTCGTTATTTATGCCACCTCTACAAACAGGTCAAAACATTTCAACGAATCGTTTCAGTTCCAATTCTTACTTTGCGAACCACTGCTCGGAGGTGAGAATTGAGCAGCATTAGGAGTGTTCAAACATTTCAACGTGATTTAATTTTATTACCAGTGGGAATTTTATGCAGCACAGTGCTGAAGACGTCGATCGAAGCTGAGCAAGGAAAAGCGAATGAAAACTCCAATTATGGACAAGTAATGTGACGCAAAGGCGATGCTGCAGTAACAGGCCAATCATCAGTCGGGATACAAAAATAAACACAAGCACAGTACAATCGGCAGCCCGGAAGCTTGGCACGGCCACGGTTCGGTTCCATTTACGGTTGCGTTAATTCTTGCAAAACGAGACTTGTTGTTTTGTTGATCGAACAACTTCCCCGGGATCGTGCTCTTGTGCACTTAGCAGCCGTCTTTCTAATCCCTCAAATGTCAGCGACTAAGTGTTTTTTCGCTTCCTGGTTACACACTTTCGTCTGGTTTAAAAATGAGGCTCGCCGTTGTTGTTTCGTTTTAAAAATAGAAAGAAGTGAACACCGAAATGCCTTAAATAAAATGGTTACTGTTCAATGCACCCCTTTTCCTACCTAGCGTTCCTGCATATTGTGTTGTGAGCTTCATTTATGAGTTTGGAAAATTGAATTTACACAGTTCATTAGCTAGCTCAAGTGCATGATGAAGTTACTTCCAGCACTGCTCCCTCTCTCTCTTTCTCTCTCTCTCTCTCTCTCTTTTTCGACTTTAAAACAAACCCTTAACCGTATCGGAAGGGAAGCCCATATCTTGACCCTTTTTTTTTGTTTTACGCCATAACCGGGCCTAAAACAGGTTCAAGGTTTCGGCCAACGAAGGTTTATTTGGTTTTGTTGACCTTTTCAACGGCTTCACGTTCTTTGCTCGCAAAGTGTGGTGGAATGCTCAAGCGCTTTACGGTTGGCACTTTCACGATAACAAGAAAGGAACGTGTTTGATGTTTGAAGGGTTCGGTGAGCGCTAGCTAGGTCGGGGATGATCCTTAAATTGATGATTGATTTTAATGAATTATTCATCAAAAATAATTATCAGTCTAATGGACCGATTTGAGATGACTAGTTATACGGTTTTGCTTGAGTTGTGTTAGGGGATGTTTCTTAACCAACAAGAGGAGTATCTTAATGAAGTTACTAACACAGTAACAGCCATACTCAAAAGAAACGATAAAATTTTTGAATAGCCTCATTTATTTGAAAATTGGAAAAAACGATTCAACACGTTTATTCGATGGCACAGCATTTGCAGATCAAGCAATTTAATGATATTTATTCAAACTCAAGAAACATCCGTCAGGGGCGGTTCAAATCCCATCCGGACCGTTCTTTCGTAGAGAGGGCTGATTATCCAACTACCGTGGTATCGTTTAGCCCAGTAGGCCAGAAATGACAGGCAAGGCCTACGAAGTCATTAGGCCAAAATGAAAGAGAGAGAGAGAGAGAGAGAGAGAGAGAGAGAGAGAGGGAAACCATCTATTAATGAGTTCCCTGCAGTTTTTGAGGCCATTTTATCGGATAAGCTATTTGATTTTTAATTATTGCGAAGACATGCTAAAAAAAATTCTAATTCTGTATCGTCACTCTTATCTTCTTCTTTGGCACTAAATCCTCGAGAAATTTCTGAGTTCCTGTGATTCAATTTTACCTGTAGTTAGATAGGCAGTCCTGCGTACGGGGCTCGATCGGAATGGCAGTTGGAGCCTCTCTGATTATGACGATCGTTTGTGAGTAAGACCAACTGGTTTTCCCTCGCCGAGGAGGCTCCCCTAGCTGACGAGGCCCCGAGTGGCAGCTACTTCTGCTCATAGATTGAGCCACCATTGGTTCTAACATAGGAAATTGATAATTGTTGTCATTATCCTAAATTTTTAGCCACCTTTTTATTATTTATAAATTTAACAATTGAACGATAAGGCTGTGAAGGATCTGGTGGTTCTGCTGTTCGAGACTGTGCTTCTTTTGTCGGGCTTCTCGCTGGACGAGCCCGAAAACCACGCGTCCCGCATCTACCATATGATCAGAACGATAAATTTAACAATTGCTACAATACTTAGCATGATTAGATCAGCAAGTACGCGTTATAAGGAATCTCCCTAAATCAGTTGCGTCCAACCAAGTAAGACAGGTTTGATTTATTTCTAAGTTGTCCTCGCTTCAATCATATAAGGCTCTCACGAATTTATCAAAAGCTTTGGCAATACGTGGTTTCGATGTCAATAGTTGGTCTTGTTGAGTTTCCTTTTATGTTTGGTATGGTATATGATTGCTTATAAGTTTCTTTTAATGTTGAACAACACTTATCTTATCTAGAAATACTTTGTCAGATTTTGTTAAAAATAAATAAATTTTTCACCCCGTAATAAATTCTAGAAAAAAAGACTTAGGTTCGTGAAGCTTATCTTTGAACATATTTTGCCGTCCTGAAAATTGCCTTGCCAGATTACTCAGCTGCTTATGAATGTTGGTTTGACAACAAAGAGCATTTATTGGTTCAGCACTTTTCATTTCTTCATAACCAGCTCTTGATTCATCGTTGCTTTGACACTAATATCAAGGTTGAGAAGACATCCGAATGCAGCGAATTATTTCCATTAGCTGATTGTTGAATTGGTCATACTGTTCACTTTAAATGACTAAGAAGTTTTTTTCCTCTACTCTAAGTAAACAATGTTTTACCTCCTTTGAAACTATGAATTGCTCAAATGCATAGAAGGATGTTTCTAATCGCTGTCGATCGTACACAATATTTATCCTTTTAATTTCATTTTGTATCTCCAACGCATTCTAAGCATCATTTCCACCGAATAAAAATTCCAACAAATCGACCATCGCTATGCAAATCTCGGAGCTAGCTTTTTAAATACTTACCAACCACAGTATTCACCCTCGTATTAAGAGAAAGACTATGTGGCGTGTAAATTGAGGTCAGAAACAGCACCATGAGCCGTGCACAGATCGCATTTTACCACTCTATCGGCTCACCGTTGAAAACGGTGAACCATGCACCCATGTTTGGTATGTTGCCAGCACACCCGCGTTAGAAGAAAACATTCCTGGAAGATTCGCGTTTCGTGGTACCAAATTTACGACCACCCTCTTCGATGCAAACCCATAGTGTGTGTCCACACGGGTGTGCCATTGGTTGGGTTTCGGTGTGTTTCTGTCCCGTACCGTGCTCCGGTCAAGCTACCTGAAGCGGATCTGTTTATTTTCGTCGTGCGAACACAACGTAACGACAGCTGCAATAACGCCAACGAAACTGCATGACGCTTTCCACCAGTGACCTGGAGGGATTGCGCTTGCGAGGTTAACAAAAAACTCAACCCTATCGCTAGCGATGACTGTCGTCACCTAATGGCAATAATTACGCCTGCAAAGTCACCGAACCACCGGGTGGGTCGAGACTCAATGACCAACGCAAACACACGGCCTCCCGTCGGGGTCCTGCGTTAGACGGTGTTTTGTGGCAGTCATCTTGTCGCGGCGTTCCCTTATCATCATAAACGTCATCGTGCCGTTGTGCGAAAAAACGGACCACAAATCGCGGACGCTAAAGAGCCGCGTGCGATAGACACCGATCTGCACTTTTCGCTGCGTACCGACGGCCTCTACTCGATGCCTTCCGGGAGTGCGAAACATGTCCTCGAACCTTCTGATCCCACACCGACCTGCGAACTGGCGACGCATAATTTCGTGTTTGAATTTAATAAATTTGAACGATCCCACTGCAACTCACACTGGCACGCAGAGATTCCGGACGAACCAGCAGGGCCAGTAGGACCGCATCGGAATTGAATCCCCTTTTGGGCTCTGCCTTTTCCATGGTGATGGCGTGCAGTGATTCTGCTGGTCGATATATTTTAATTATATGAAGCCCACGATGAGGCGAGAAAGGTATCGGACAGCCGTGCACAAACTAACGCACAGAGAGAGAGTGTGTTTGTGTCTATGTGGATAGTTCGAATCATTTGTTGGTCTTTCGGTCCCTTGCAGACCGCCGAATGTGCACGCTTCCGGATGTTGGTGACAGCGATCGTGCGCAGCTCTAGACGAGCAGGAGATTTGCGGCCGCGAGGCAAAATTAAGACCATACAGAGACCGGGCGCAGCGATACAGCGACACGTTTTTGCTCGTTCCCTTTTTTGTGCTGTGAGTTTGATGGTGTTTTGAAGGTTTGTTTTTTTTTTGTTGGTGGGTGTAATTAACGGTCTGTCCTCGTTGCGCCGGATGTTTGAACCATGATATCGTACAGGCTTCTGTTTACGAGGACACTTTTGGTTGGGCGCTTTTTAGGAGTGGAGGGCATTTCTATGTGGAGGGTGGAATTTTTTTTTGTATGGAACAATAACATGCCGTTTCGGGAACAAATGATCCTTAATTAATGAAAATTTGTTGCTCTATTTCTCATTCCAGGTACGTATCCGTGTGGAAAGTAGAAACGAGAGAGAGAGAGAGAGAGTCCTTCAGGAATATTTCGTATGACAAAAAAAGTTAAATCCCTGAGTAAGTATGAGTAAGCGAAAAGCCATGTTTTATTCCAATAAAATGTGGTTTATTCATATTGATGGCAGGTTCTCCTCGCATATAACAGGTTAAAGTTAGTTCTTAAAATGTGGAGTTAAATTGACAGACATATGCTAATGCCTGAATATCTTCCAGATAAAAAAAAGGATAAACTCACGTACATCTCATCAAGGTATCGTTTAATGCTCATCATACTTTAAAGTAACCATGAATAAGATGCGCCCCATATTGCCATCATCAAAACCTCGCTTCCCTCAATCCTCGCGAGCCATCAATTCTTGATGATAACCCACTCCGGATAACGGATTTGCTAATGCGATCATAAACATACACAAACCATATTCCCCGTACGCTGTCGTATCATCCACGGGCGAAGCAAAGCGATTCAAAGGAAATGATTAATTCCTCAAATATGTTCCCACTTGCACAACTATGGAGGGGCGCGCGCACACACACACTCACAACACCATATTTCGTGGAAGATGAATACGATTATCTGTTTCAGCGAAAGGCTAGCCAAAAATACAGACAGTCACAGACGACAGCAAAAAAAGCCGATGACTCATCCGACAGCTCCGTCATCCGACTCTCGGGTTACTCTACGGAAGATTACAGTCCTTTTTATGAGACTCCATGTGTTTGTGTGTGTGTGTGTGTGATGGGGGGATACTGGCGGAAGAAGTAAAGCTGAATTGAAAATCCTTGTACCCACATGGACAGCGGCTGACGAAACAAGCAGCTACAAAAAAAAAGTTCCATCTCTTTCCCGGGTTTGTCAGGAACCTCATTACTCATAACGTCATGGAAAAGCAATTTTTCGCTCGTTTTGCGTTATTTCCTTCTTTTTCCCTCTCTCTCTCTCTTTCCCTCTCGGCCGGTGGAGATGAAGGGTATACTCAACTATCTCTCCCGAACTGCATCCCGAACTGGTCCGAAAATGCGTAATCGTCTTATGCCGGGAAGGTTTGAGGCCTCCCAGTTTGCCACATACAACTAAGCTCGTGGAGAATGGGGCTGACGGTGGGATATGGTATGGTCTCGACGCGTAATCCAATTTTGCGGGTACCAATTTTTCTCCAGTATACCGTACCGGGTACGCGTACATCAGCCGGCGAACCCGGGATCTGTTGAAAGGTTCAGGAACGGAGGCTTTCGCTCGCTAAGCCTATCGTTACTACGTCAGCCCGGGCGGTGCCTGCCCGGAGTGGTGTGTGAATATCCTGCGCGTATCTCACTCGCCTGTTAAGCCTTTCCTCTTGCGCTTGCCACCGGATGGGAATAGCCGGACAAGAAAAACCCTGGGACACCGCTTCGTCGTGCAAGCGCTTCACTCGCTTTGGATCTGAGGGATTGCTTGCGAAGGGGGTAAATCTTCCACCGCGTGCACCGGTGTTTTCCAATGTTGTCTTAGCGCGTCGGGAAAACCGAGAGAAACGGGGCCGATGAACAAGAGTATTACTGTTTATCAAATTAAGCTCCATTTGTAACGTTCCTTTCCCTTGCCGGGGTTGTCTCGACGCGGGTGCACCGACCGTACTAAAGCTACTTTCCGATACACGCAACGAATCCGCCTTATCCAACAGACGGATGCGAAAACAGATTGGTTTCCCGCTGCGTTGTGGAACAAATTTATTCCAATCGCATACGACATAAAGCAAGCGTTTACCAGCAGGAGCGTTTCGTAGCCGCTGCACTTGCACGCCAAAGGAAAACGTCTGAGTTTTAGGTGGTTTGTTGAAGAAATCCGCAGGTCCCGATTGTGACCGCTCGACTGGTCTGGGATGCAACCACCATGGGAGCCTGACAGCATGACCGAACCCTTGTCCCGCGTTATGGGCCCTGATGATATCTTCACCGAGGCGTAATTGAGACTCGATTGTGGCGGTGGGTCGGCCGTCCGTTTTACCAAACGGTTGGCACCACCCGCCGTGGTAAGTGACGTGGAAGAACTGCAAAGTCTGTCAACTGCAGGACCACACCGAACACCGTTGTTCCTTCGTGTAATGTCCTCCGGAAGCGTTGGTAAGTTGGTGCCCCGTCGAGGAAGGCAAAGAAATGAACTACGGCTGATAAAAATCGTTGTGCAATCGTTCGTATAACATGACGCCAAGTCACTCTCGGTACAATGTTCCCCCAATCCGGGTTGAGTGCGGATGCGTTTGGAATGAAAAATCAGTTCGCCAGAGCTTGAGTTTTACAACAATCGCGAGTCATCTTGTTGGTGGAAAGATGATTTTTGTGTCTATCGTCCAGACAACCGGCGCTTACCGGCGGTGCACTACTTGCAGCACCGAGTTGGTAAGCCACGGTCAGGCACATACCGGATGTTCACCGTTCATAACCTCACTTAACGTTTTTTATATTTTTTTTTGCTTTTGCCCCGTCTCTCTCGCTGGTTTGGTTGGGTGAGGTCAGACATTTTCCTTTATGTCTCGCCAGTTAATAGGATGGAAAAGAATTGCTAGATGCAACGACAAACACGTGTTCAAAATTCATATTTTTGTGGAGATAAAGTTTGCCATGCAGCGGACTAGTGTAGCTTCAAATAAAAGGACTACGAAGGAAGCCTAACATAGAGACAATTTATCCCGTGTAGCTTTTTGTTCGCAGTAGTGTTTTGCTTTTGTTATGAAGTTAGAAACGAGTTGAGATAAAAAAATGCTATTTTTTCTGTGTGTTGACAAATTCTAGGTATTGACTTATAGGTAGTATAACTTCAGGCGTTTAAAAAATATGATTAAGTTTTATTAACGACTTTAGTCGTTGTTACTCTAATGTAACGTTGTTATAGGTCCATATTAATAAGACCTCCAGATGAGATCCACTCTACCAAGAAACATGTTTTTACTCGCCATCAAAATTTTGTCCATTTTTGCTCCGAAAACATATGTAAGCAATTGATACCGCTTAGTTGCTTTCTTTCGCTTCTTCTGCTACAAGCTGTCAGGCTCAACACGCCAGAAGGCGAGCATATAACGATAAATTGATTCCAAGAACCGCTGCTTCGTTATTCCGCCGGCTAGGCGCTTACCATTGCAAGGTGTTTCCACGGTCCATGCGTTTGAACCATTTGCAAATGACATTTTTCCAACACCGTCAAGCCGACAACGTCTGACAGCCTTTTGAACTGCGCGTTCGGAATGGCAGCAGTTTCAAAACGAACGCACGGCTACGGAATGTACATACATGTGTGTCTGCAGTGTCACACACACGTCATCTGTCAATCGCCATCAGGGTGCGCACAGTGCTCATAATGAAAGTAAGGCGTTACGTGGATATCGTTGTACTACTAATACGGTCGGTACTGAAATGGTACCCCATTGTGTAAGGTAGATTTTTGAAGTGTTACAAATAAGCTTGTGAAGCTATAGAATGTAGGACGTTTGATTCGAGCAGCAAAGCTCCGGTACGTTACGGTCAGTATATCAACAGTCAACACACAGTTAAGGGAACTGTTTTGCTACTGCATTTTATGCCTCACTACCTTCACAACGCTGTACGTAGATTATCCCGAGGCTACTGTGTACGCCACAGGAATTCCAAACTCATGTGCACATTCTTTTGATCCGTCCGAACGTACAGAACTATCTCTACCCACCACCGCAAGGGTCAAAGGTTCATGTGCACTGGGCAAGTCTGTTTTTGAGGGGGCAATTGACTACACCAAAACAAGGCTTTTGGATGGCTTCCAAGAGATCAATCAAAAAGTCGTGTTGCTTGAAGAAGATGGGCAAAAAAAAGCCACACACACACACCAACCGAATTGGGTTATGGCTTCTTGCTTGCTCCGTTTAACCGAGCATTCACTTCATGAACGACAAATTTTAAGCATGAACGATTACGTCATGACAAGACTCAATCCAACCAGACACACCGACGGACCGACCGACCGGTCCCTCCTCATACGCTCTCCCAATCTCTAATCTGCTTCTGAGATTTCGGTTTATTTGCATCATGTGCAGCAGTTGGTGCTTGACCACAGAACCAACGCACGGCCAAGTTTAAAAGTTTTCGTTTGGTCCTCTTTTTTTTCTTTCTTTCTGCCATCATATTTTGGGGATAGTTCCCTATATTGCTATATCTAAAGTATAACACGACACCAGAGTACAACGGTGCTGGATAGTTCCATGAGCCTGAAACGTCAACAGAAAATCTCATTCCCTCCTCAACAATAGCTTCAAAATTGCCCTCTCAATTCACGTACACCTCGTCTTTTCTTTGTATGAAACTGTGGACGGTGAAGACTCGTGTTAGTGACCATTTTGTTGGAGAGAGAGTGTATGTGTGTGTGTGAGACTGTTTGCAGTTTGCAGCAGACAGAACGTTTGGTTTTGCATTCAGGTTGCAAGAACCTGTGGTGAGGGAAAACTTTATTTCTATGCAAATCTTACCCGATCACTGTCGGGCTACGGTTGGCGCTACGTCGTACGTGTCATGACGATGGTGTGTCTTGGGGTGAAGGTTCCCCCTTTTCCATTTCCATGTCTAGGCCACCTTCCAGAAGTGAACTTCCATCGAAGCGTGCTAGAGGTTGCAAATCGTCTGGCTGAAGACTGCGCTCGTTGTTATGATTCGTATCAGCATGGCGTGAGTTTGGGACGTCTTGGATGAGCGGGCAGGTATCCCGGTGGCCGGAGGTCGGGTATTCAAGTGTTGGCATTTGAATATTGTGTCATCGCACTCACCTCATACTGACCAATCTGTATGCGAATTTAATTTGCGTTAGCTCATGTGTGGGAATATCCCGAAGAAATCTGGATCAACTTCCACTCACCAAAGAATTCCGACGGACCTATCGGTCTCGAACGGATATCCTTAGTATCTCCTTAGGAAACGGCAAAACAAGAACACATAAAAACAAAACGATAAAATTCCTACTAATGCCCACGGAAGGAATCGACGATGAATCCTCCCATCATTTATGGAGCATCACGTGCCGAGCGCTCATTCAGGCTAAAATGATTGTCCCTTACCATCCACGATTTTTCGATAAGATCGTGACATCGAGCACGGTGCAAAGCAAACACACTCAAATCAAACGACACGCGGAAACAAAACTGTATTTTCCCGTGCGCCTGTGGCATCTGTCACGGAGGGTTGCAGCGCTGTCCATCGATTCCATCAGGGAGAGAGCGAGTGAGAGAGAGAGAGAGAGAAAGAGAGGGAGCGATGAGTGATGTCGAGCATGGCCATTAAATTAATTAAAATTGACATTTATACTAACGACCCCTGGGAGAGCGAGGGCTAGGGTTCACGTTTACATTACACGACCCCTGTTTGCCCAAGACCAGGTGAGTTCTTCACCGGCCCAGAAGCGGCACGGCTGGCATCGTATATCCCACTCACCCTACTCATCCCCATAAGTATATAGTAAATCGCATCAACGTGTCTTTATAATATCTCGACACTCTTGTTTCGCCCTTCCCGCCACACAGTCACACACAGCGGACTGGAGTTTGATTGATTGCGATACGGGTTGCGCGTTGTACAAAAACCCTCGTTCATGGTTGACAGGAAAATCCTCCATTTTTCACCTGCGCCTCATGTCCTTCTCCAGCGAGCAACATGTGGAAAAAACACTACAATTGTATCGCATACTCACATACTCACAGCTGTACGCTCGGAGTTTGAGAATCGATTTGTCCGTTAGACACAAAATTAAAGGGATAAAGTCAATCCTTCCATGCATATCCATGGTGGTACTTCCGACCAAGGGAAACTAAAGGCTCCCCATGCCATAATAAACAATATTGCGGCAATGTGCGTGAAGGGGAACAGTACCGAGAGATGCAAAGATAACCACATGTACAGGAGGTTTGTCAATAGTGGTTCATAATTTATGCGACGATATCATCAACCCGGGCAGATAAGGTTTTAGTATTCTCTTTCATTCGTCGTCTCTGGTGTCCGCTTAGGAGGTGGCTTTGACGTCCAAAAGAAAAACTCCCCCCCTCCCCCCCCCCTCAGGTTACGGTTGTGAGGCGTTTTGATGATAGGGTTACGATGAAAAGTTGCGTGCATACCGCAGCAGTACCGAGGCGGCACATTCTTCCACAACCAGTGCAGGCGGAGAGAGTGGTGCTGCTTTGAAGTGGTTAGCAGTAATTCTAGCAGGACAAAGTTGTGTCATGGTTTGCAAGTAAGTAACACAAAACTCAAGTAACACATTCCTTAGCTTCGGGCTCGATGTACAGTGTGTGCTGTAAGAAACGCAAACGCAGGAGGGAATTGTAACGTCAATTTAAGTTTTTTCTTATGAAATAGGAACAACCTGGTTGCATTGCTTAGGAAAGGATAATAGGATTCAAAAAAAAAAATTCTATTCCTGTTATTGGGTAAAACATTTTTGATCCGATGATACATAGATGCATATAGTGAGACAATCCTTAGGATTCACCAGTACCTCCAATCACAACCTTCAGCGTGTCAAATTCAGCAGTGTAACAAATAAATCTGATTTTAGATCTAAAGCCAGTACAATTCATGTACAATTTATGGCGGAAAATTGTTCTAAAAATCGTATGGTGAAGCTCCACTTCAGTAAGGTTTGCGGTCCAAAAAATATGACATGCTTTTACCATTTAAAAAACCTGCTCTTCTTGTGCACCACACTGTACTGAGGCTTCATGTAACGGACGTACCTGTGGACTGTGAGTTCTTGTCCATGCTAATAAAATTTCTTCACTCAACTGGAGGAATTCTTCACATAAGCTACACAATATAATCAAGGTGCTAAATGGTCAACTACTTCAGCAGCAAATGTTGCTTCCCCCAGGCTTCATCACCTATATCAGCAATGGGTTACTCCATCACGGGCATTTGACTGCTGTCAGCAGTGCTGTGTACCGGATCAATTAAACGCCTGCCCATGAATAGCAGCGACCGCCTCCAGAATCGATTCATTCATTCTTGCTTAATACGCTGACAATCTTCCGCCCGTCTTGGTACGCTGGCAGCATTAGCACAACGATGGCTAACACGGAACGGAGCCTGGAACCGTGCTGATAGAACCCGACCACAACAAACTCGTTCAATAGTTCACCGACGGTTCAACGATCTGATGTCCACGTTCTTCCACGGGTAATGAAATAATCACATTCGGAACCACCTCGCTTTGGATTGCTTACGGCCTGATGCTGCTGACGGCTGGTGCCATTGTGTCCAGTTAGGGTTTTGATCGCTTGGACGCTCACCGTTGCGTCCAACTTCAAGGAACGCTACCTACCTTGTTGCTTTCAGTTCATTTGGACGGAAGCTACACCGCACGACAACAATAACATTACGCAACGCAACGCACGGCCAATTGGATCTGATTGAATTTAACTCATGAAGTGGGTGCTCGTGGATGCGTGTGTGTCCGGCCCGCAATATTCATCCCGTGCTCGGGAGTTCGAGCACCGTCTAAGACGGTCGAGTTGATGGACCCTTCAGACGTGGTCCACGTAATGTGATAAGCTGATTACCGGTTGGTGGACATCTTTCGTCCCAAAACCCGGTGTAAAATGAATCACAACACCTCCTCGAACCCGGGACCGTGTGCTGTCGAACCGGACAAGATGACCAGTCAGTTTGTTCAGGTCAGCGCTACCCCATTTCCGCCACAAATCCTCTGCGGAGAAATCAATTAGCAGGATTATGCGCGTGAGGCAACTGTTTCACAGCGACTGTCCGGATGAAGGCGATCCGCACTTCGTCCGGTCGAATCCGTCGATGCTCAAGTGGACAACATCGCCCAGCTGCCGAAAGGATGGGCCACTCCAGGCAGTTCGAAATGCAAACTGAACATAATTGAAGGGCGGACCCGAAGGAAGGCGGGTTTTTGAATTTTTAATTAACTTAAATCCCTTGCTGACAAGATGGTGACCGCGGTTGGCAGGAAGACAACGGTTTAATGAAGCCCGTCCTCCGCCAGTAGGTCGTTTATTTCGGGACTTTCCGAGCACGGTTCCGGTGCCACTTTTACGGGCTGGTGAGCATAATTGTGCGACGGAAGCCTAAGACACATTTTAAGTATCCAATTTATGATGTCCCTCTGGCCGACGGGGTACAGCCATTTCTCGAAGCTTACCCTAAAGATTTTATGATTCCAGCCGGGTGGCCATCGTCCAACAGTCACGTCAGCTGCATTTGATTGATTTTTAATGCCATCAATTATTGTCTTGCCTTGCTTGGGACCCAATCCCAGCCGGGGACTTTATGTCCACTTTCGTTTCTTTGTAACTCTTCAAATTATTATTCTCTTTCCCATTGCTACCGGACGGGAGTGGTACCACTTGACCAGGGAAGCTGTTTCCTTATCCCAACACACTCACACACACTCCAAACACCGAAACGTGTGGATGTCTGTAAAAACAGTAATTTAAATTGAAACATGACAACGTTCATTTGTATTTGGGTCCAATTTATAATTCCGACTGCTCTCACTTCACAGTGGGGCATGTGGCATCCTGGTCACGGCACCAACCCGTTGGCTGTTGTCTTTGGTAGTGGCGTGGTCGGTGGTGGCATTGTTTTTGCCTGCCACTTTTCCCGAGAACACAAAACCCTGTTTGTGATGTTGATTTGCGCATTTTCCGAATGGCTGCAAGCGAATCTTTCCTGGCTACTCTTACTGGTGTTTGGTGCATGTGTGCTGTTGTGCATGTGGCGGTGGAATGGATCTGAATGTGATCTTTCCCTTATTCTAACAGGAGTGGGTTGTCTTCTTGCTGCCTGGCTACAAAATTGTGCCATTGTCGGGTATGGGGATACGCATTCGGTACCGCTTCTGCCGGTGTCCCATTTCGTAGATGCAACATTAAGGCGTATTGCGAACTCTTCGGCACTATGGGATGGATTAGGGGAAAGCATAGTAGAAAGCATATTAAGGTATCAATGTTTTCTGTTAGTTTTTCCTTTCAAAAAGGACTTCAAACAGATTTCAGACCAACAAATTTCCAAAACATGTCCACCAATATTATTTTACACAATTTGGGAGCCGCACGGAGGTGGATGCGACAGCGGCACCGGTCTTCACACAGCAGGACTGGGACTCAAATCTCATCTGGGCCGTTCCCCCATAGTGAGGACTGACTATCCAACTATGCGGTATCAACAAGTTATGAAAGCCAGAGATGCCAGATATACAAATGTATAAGAGAACATTTGTAGTCTGGTTCTAGTTGTTGTCTGCCTCTTAACAATCCACTTGGAGCTTAGATGTTTAGAGAATTTAGAATGAACGGAGAGCTGATGGTTAAAGTTATACTTTTATGAATAAATAAGCCATGTGCCTTCATTTTTCTGTATGGAAGTGTCTCTGATCCATGTAGTAAATATTTCATTCGGTAAGAAGGGTAGGTAGCATGATTCGCCCATGGTAATCGATATACAATTCGTTTTGGACAGTCTCTCATTATGAGAAAATACTTATGGAGTGCTTTCAAAATGAGCACATAGATCTTTAACTTCATGTGCGTAAAATTTTACCTTCTTTCTATACCCAAATTTCACGGACACTTTCTTGAAATTAGTAAAGTACCAGGCGCCTCCACCAAACACAACAAAGTATTATTTTGTGCTAGTTTGAATAATTTTCTTATTTTTGACCGTTTACAGCTCATAGTGCCCTGTCCCAGCATTCGGTTTTTGTGTTCCCGAAGGATATGTGTGTACGTAGCGGCACGTTGTAGATAGTTGTGGTTGCTGTTGCTGCCGCTGTGGAAAAGGACAATTCGGAACGATTGCAATTCACTCGTAATGGGCAATGCCACATTGACTGGTGTTTCGAATGCCACCAGCTTTCCCTTACACCATTGCCATTGTCGTCACAACCGAACCCCCTTCCCCACCACACACTCATGTATGTTTATGTAACATGCATTTTAATCGTTTCGTCAGTGCGATGCACACACACACCGACTCCAGCTACTTGCCACAAGCCCTCCGGACATGCATCGATACGAAAAACATTCCAGAAAGCTTACCGAGTCCGATTCACTTTTAAAATGGTCTTCACCCCGACCTCCCGCAGCTCCCGGCGAGTCCGAAAACATAACAGTTTGGAGCCAACTTTTCGAGGGCTGTGTGGGGAGGGAGCATTGCAATTGCAGCCACACTACTCTCCAGCCAGGAAAAAGGCAACAGCGATAAAACATCCGTGTCCGTGTAGTGTAAGGTGGGAAATGAGCTGGGAACCGTAACACGTAATGGCTACTTCGACATTGCCTCAGATTACTGGACAGTCCGGTTCTCCGTCGCTCGGTACACGTGATACACTGGCAGGACGGTTGCAGGATTTACAGATATGGAATGATTTTGTTGGATCCTTCCCAGCCTTGTGAGGAATTTAATTTTGATCCGGTTTGAAAGCGATGGACCCAAGTCAAAGCTCCACGAACTGAGGGCTTGGGAGTTTTATATCAAATTTGATAAATCTACCGCTAGGTGTACTTTAATTTAATTCCTTTCGCAATGTCAGCTGAACGGCGAGGGAGATAAATTTATCATTTTGCTGTGTATTTGGGACTCAAATTTTAAGGTTATGAGATTGTGAAGGCTGCAGTATGACAAAATCCCACGCTCGGAAGCCTTTTACTGTTCAGCATTTCACTGCTTTAAGCGCTTCTTTTTCTCTTTTTGTTGGCTCCCATAAAAATAAACCCACAAATAGAACCCCTTTTTGCACTCAGTGCCTTGCACGCACAGCACTGGTGCGTTGAGGGCGTTTTATTTGCCACGCCAAATCTCCACCAATACACGTGCGCGCCCAATGAAATCAAAACAGATTGCAAAGTGCGTTTGCACACGGCCCCCGACCGGCTATCAGCATATTTGTGTTTGCGTACGGATTCTCGTTTTCCGACCAATGCGAACGGGTGAAACAATTAAACGTGGGCAAGTGGGCCCACGCTAGCGTGCACAGATGTGCGAGACGTTGCATCGTATCGCTTTGGGCGAAAAAATGTATCGGGGATTTAGGGCGGTGTATCAAACCAATAATCTAGCGGGTTCGGATGAAAAGGAAAGGAAATGTGAAAGGAGATTACTCTCAAAGTGCTAATAAAATGGAATGGATAATTGAAGGCAATCGGCTGTTTTTTTTTTTTTTTTTGTTCCTTTTTTTTATTTCCATCCGTTTTTGACAGTTCGGTAGCTAAACTTTTATTCAACGCAAAACGAGTTAATATAATTGTTAATAACTTGTTTTGAAATTGCTATTGATTGATGCAATTAAACTTTCTCATCATTTGTTTCATTGAGGGGGGCGGCCCTGTGGCCGAGGCGATATCAGCGCCGGTCTACACATGGCAGGACCGGAGTTCAAATCCCATCCAGACCGCCTCCCCGTACGTAGGGCAGACTACTTTACTACGAGTAAAATCAAGTCACAGAAAGCCATAAACGGCAAACCCTCTCGAGGTTGTAGTGCCTAGAGAGAAGAAGAAAAATAAATACCTTCAGCTGGAAAACCTCTCCAAAAAGCTATTATAAGAGTATAAAGAAGAGATTTTTTTACAAATCAACTTTTGAAAATATTTTCAATGTCGAATGCTTTATGAATTGAGAAGCGAAGAGAATTATAAGTGTTGCCGTAACCAGTATAAAAAACAGATTTTTATAAGTTCTATAGGATAAAACTGTTGAGAAATAATAAATCTGCGTCTTGGTGCCGTGACCAGGACACGGCCCATGTACTGACTCAGCTTATCGTTAAATTTAACATGCTAGGTTAAATATTGCATGTTAGTAAAAGTCATCCATTTAGCAAACTTTAAACCATTTTCCACATCCTTCCATTTATCCTTTGAATGCTAAGTAAACATTTAGCAAACGACTTTTGCCCCATTTTTGGCACAAAAAAAAACGATACATCAATAATGAGAGACACGATTTACGAAAACACGCCACACGTGTCCGTTTTTTGTCGTTGCGCTAGTTTTTTTTTTCTTCCTCTGCTTTCTACACACCAAAAATGGTGTTGACATGACGTGACAGTTGCTAATAATCGAACTTCCCAGACAGCGCCGAAAAGTAAACAAAGGCGAGCACAAATTTGCATACCACTTTCCAATGCACTCTCTCTCTCTATCTCTGTTGAGCGATCGGTGGTATGTCGCTATACACGGCACGTTTCGATGGAGGTTGAGGATGAGGTCGTTCTGCCAGCAGACGACAGACGACGTCTGTCTAGTCAGCAGGGTAGGGTGCGGCCGCCCCAAAAGTCTAATCCATGGTAGAAATATACCACCGAATAGTGATGGTGTGATTTTTTCCTTCCACCATTTTCCACCACTCCGTGTCCTGGGTGCGTCCCTTGAGTGTTGGACTGGAATGGAAAATCTTGTTCTTTTTTAAGCACGTTCATGCATGAGCTCTAGCTTCTCTCGGACGAGTACACTGCAGATGGACAGATTTCTCTATCGGATTATCGATTTTGTCGGGTTTGCTGTTGCTGCTGCTGCTGTTGCTGCTGTCCTCCCACCTGGAACAGTGATGTTGGTAATGAACTAGAAATTCGCCCACTACTGATGTGTGCGCCTGAAAGCTGTTCTGCTTCGTTCCCTTTTTCTGCAACATCATGATTGTTTAGCTTTTTGCTCCTCTGCTCACTCTCTCTCTTTTGCACATAAGCACGATAAGAGAATCGATGATAACGTTAAAGGATTGTTGCTTTTTCCTATTTTACTTTTCAACAGGGGTATCGCAACAGTTTGTCTGTTTTGCGAAAAATTGGAGGGTTTCAAAAGCGAAAAGAAAACGACCACACAGAAACATTCGCACGGATGGTTGTAAATTTTGCTCGATTTTTGTAAGGGGGCGAAAGCCTTCGAAGGGTAAAGTTTTGTTGGAAACTTAACTTCAAGCTAAACGAGCATTCCATTCCATCGATGGAGCGTGAATAGTGTTCTGGGAAGCCTGGGGTTTGTTGGGATGGTAGTTTGTTTCACGGGCTGTGTGTCTTATTGTTCCTTTTGTTACACTTTAATTTGCATTCAGCTAAAAGTGGACGTCTGCATCAACAAGTTAAGTAGTGTTCGCTTCAGGTTTACATGATTATAGAAGATGAAAAGACGATACTTTGCTCAGATTTCAAGGGAAGTGTTGCGGCAATTTTATGGATAAACATAAATCAAGATTTAAGATGGCTTTTTAATTGAAGAAATGATGCAAAAATAAATAAAAATATTTAAAAGATATTTTTCAATGTTAAATTTCAAAGCGCAAAGGACGTGTAACGCAAATTGCATACATTCGAGGGGTAAAAGTATGATCTTCATTAGAAGTCCCTAAAGTTATGCAATTTTAAGTTACAACAGCTATTTTTCTTGTTTTTCTAAGCGTTTGAAACACTCGAAAAGCTGTTCAAGCTAAATAAAATAGTTATTAACTTAAGGAAGCAGTATTAATCTCATTATCAAGATATCCGCATTTCGAGTCTCAACATTTTAGGTTTACGAAGCTCAACCTCTTTCCCCAAGCACAGAGCGCATGCAAATATTGCAGTAAGTTTCCAGCTAACTAGCAAAACCAGGTACCATCTCACACATAAAACTAAAGCTTAAAAAAACAAATTAAAAACATTTTCCCTCTATGCTCAACCAATGAGAACATCGCAAAGAAAAAAATTAACTTACCACCAGAGGGCGTTCACTTGCCAGCTCGAGGACAATTGAGCAAAGGGCAACGCAAAAATCCTTCAACCGTTCGTTTGTTGCTTATTTTGTTTGACTTTCCACAGCGAAAAACATTTTTCTAGTGTGAAGCAGAAAAGGCGCTAAAAAAGGCATTTTCACTGTTCAAGCCAGAGAAAACCAAAACTTTCACGCCTTTTACGTAACGTTCAATTTAGTCAAATTGGAAGTGAACGCTTACCCGGATTCCGATTTCCTACGGCTCTCCCACAGAGTTCCTTGCTGGTGGAAGAACACAACTCGCCTCACGCGAAAAAAAGTCATTTACTGGAAATAATGTTCCATTTTAACAGCCGAAACTTTTTCGACCAGCCATCGCCGCCGCTCGTCTATGCCAGCCAGAAAAACACAATTACCTTTACATACACACAAACACACACATACACACACTCTTTAACCCGACCCTGGGCGTGTGAAGTGAAGCTCACGTCGGAAGTTTGGGACGGTAATTTGGGTGATTGTGTGGCAAAAATCGCACGCCAGAGAGACACATGTTCGTACTTACTTCCAGCCACTGGAAACGCTGCTTCCTGGGCAGGGAAAATTCAGGTAAATTTCGAAACACTCGCAGCAAAAAGGCCCACACTAAAGGCCGTATGGTTGTGAATGTGATGGAGGAAAGAGCGGCTGGGGATCGGATCGGGCGCCTGTGTGATCGTAACGCTTCGGTGAGGTGGAAAATTGTGCTTGCTCCTAGCTTACCGAAAAGTGGTCCTGAAGGAAAATCACCTGCTCGAACCGTGCGATACCGAGAGAAGAGAGAAAAAAAATCGGGAAATGGGAATTAATTTGTCAGCCTATTGTTGAAAATTCCAGGCCTTTTTGTTGGGACCTGGCCTGGGCGCTGCTATATGTGTGTTTGGGCTAGGTGTTTTTTTGTGTGTGTTGTTGAAATTTCTTTGAACAATTTTCACTTTCTAAAGACCTTTTGTTTCCCTAAACTGTGCAAATGATTCCGGTGTGCGTATGTGCTAATTTTCATGTGGAAGAATGGTATCAATTTTTAATGTGATCCTTTTGTAGGACTGGACCTTTTTGCGTGAGGTGTCAAATATGCCTTAAGTTTATCGTTTTTTTCCTTCTTTTTAGATAGTTGTACGTTCTTGTTACTGTTCAGAGCGTTACTCCTAAATGTATGCTTTCCGCATCACAATTTTCCCAGTGTCCTGTACTAATTATTACACCTCGTAAATTTGTTTGTTTATCGAGAGCTTCAGTATTAAGCCATTCACAAATGCTTGCCAAAACCCGTACCGTCAGTGTGTTAGTAATTCTCACATTTCAACAATTTTCGCCATCATAAAAAGTATCCCACACTACTAGCTGCCCCCAACAATCCAACCCAGCACCGAAAAGAACACACCCAGCGCACACTTGGCTCTCACTCTCGTAGCTTATGGTCTGAAAAATTAAATTACCAGTGCACGGCATAGGCTCGGTTTGAAAAACATGTTGCCATCCGCCGGTCCTCATTGAAGCTTACCAGAATACCCACCGAGAAATTTAACAACAAAGCAGCAGCAACTGGCAGCAAACGAAAACAAAAAAACACACAGAACGCACAGAAACCTTACCCGGCGCGGTGCGTTTTGTGACATCGTTTCCTCGAATCGGAAATTGGACTTTTACCGAGAGCCCAATCGAGAGCTACGATGAGCTGCGGGCCAGAAGGTAGCCAATAAAATTTGCAAATCCGCTTAAAAAAGGAACCGGTCCGTAGCGGTGTACCGGTGTGAGCTGCTTGCGAGAACCAACACGATATGGGATACTGGTTTCGGTGGAATAGCAAAAGCCAGTGAGGAAAAGCAGTGGAGGGTTCTCAAAATAAAAGCACGCACAAGAAGCACCGCTCGATGTGGGACACAACGAATAGAACGATTGTACGGCGCTATGCGTCATAGGATGCGTATTTTATTGCTGTTTTCTAGGGGTGTATTAATGAAGGCATAAGGGCGAGTGGTGACGGGGACTACTTACGGCATAAAAAATGTGAAAATTATGCTTTCCTAAGCACTGACTTTACAAGAACCTGTTTTATCAGCGAATTTCAAAGCAATTTGAAGCATTTTATGGAGAAAATACGTCACACAATGTTAAACGCATCAAATCATATAAAAACTGCAATTGTAATGCAAATTACATACATTCAGGCGTCTTTTCATACAAACTTTGGTTATATATTGTTTTGAAGGAATGAAGTAGAAAATTTTGCTTTTCAACACAGCTTATCAATAAGATACATTGAAAACTAAGAATAACTATCATCATAATCGTCTATTATGAATGTTCAAGGTTTTTTGGAAACAGCCCTTAGAAGGTTGTTCTAAAAAAATGTCCTGTTTTTCTCCTATTTTTTTACGAGTTGGTGAACAAATTGAGATTCTTTTCTGCTATAATAATGCGCTTCTGTTCTTAAATTTGACTAAAAATGGAAATAAAAAAAAACCCCTAATAGCAGGCCCAAAAACCCTTCGTTGACAAATTATGATTCGTTTGATGGAAAGCTCTTTACGCGTCTTGAGAGTCACGCAACCATAAGCCCCATAAAGCAGGGCACGAAAGGGGCACACTTTACACCAGTAAAGGTAGCATCTTTAATTAGATGTAAAATATTCACCTCCATTTCGTAAAGGCAAATGAAAGACGTATGGTGTATGTGTGTGTGAGAGAGAGAAAGGGAGAGCTTCTTTTTTATTTGATCGACCCTCTTAATGTAACTTTTGCAGCAATAAGCACTTTCTTAACATTTAGCTTGAGCTAAGCAGGTTTTTTGTTACGATTTTCATAAGAGGTTTATGCTAATTCGAGAGTTTTTAGTTGTTTGCTACGTGTTTTCGACTGGTTTTTTTCTTCTCTTCTCTAGTACATTTATCGATGGCACGTGTACTTTAACGTTAAGATTAATTGATTCATTATGCTTTACTGTATCGTTTTGATTGCTCAACATGAAGAGGAAAAGGAATATTAAATAATTTATCCCTCATTTCTTATAACTAATGGATAGTAACAACAGACTTGAATTGAATCTTAAGAATCTGTCGAAATCAGTAAGCTTTTCAAACTCTTTACAAAGTGCAATGAACCATATCGTTCCTAGCAAAGTTCTCAAATATAATAAGGTTAACGTTATTTTAATTAATTCTTACTGCTCAGTTTATTGAAAAAATCATTCCCTTTGAAAAGACTTTCAGAAGAATTATAGTTATTCCAGGAAGAAGTGATAGCTTCCATTTCCTGTAAGAATTACTTAGCCCTTCATCATACATTTAATTTCCCAAATACCCGGTAGCTCCTTCAAGCAGTAAATATAATGAAACGCTACTAGCTGTACAAGAATAGCAAGGTTCCAGCTCGGCACCGGTGCACCAAGAACTGGCCAAAGTTAGCACGCTTTTAATGAAAAGCGATGTGAAAATAACACATGAAAACTCTCCTCATCGGTCGGTGCTCCTTTGCCTTACCACAATTCTGCACAGCACATCGAACGATGCAATGCAAAATTTACACTGTAGCCAATGAACGCTTTTTTCCCTCCCCATCAGCGCTTCAGCGTAAATGTGCAGAATGTGTGCAGTGAAGTTTCTCCCGGAAATGGGTTATATGTTTTAATGTGAACAGGCTACCAGCGCCCGCTGGTCTTGATTAAGAGACGTCAAAAGTGCAACCATTCAATTTGTTACGGAACCGGTGAACCGGGGGTTTAATGTTACGCTGTGAACATTAAATTTAACGTTGGTTTAATGAAAGAATAAAGAAAATTGTTTTTCTTTGCGTGCTTTTGAAAGGGTGTGATGTTGTTTAATGGGGCGTAAGCTGATGGTGACGATTTTTATAAATTTTATATATTTTTTAATAAAAGGACGCTTATGAGTCGTAACAGGTGTTCAATGTTTATACAATTATATCTGTACTCAGAACAGAATATAAAAGAAATTTTTAAGTGAAAATGGTATTTTTTCGCATCCAAAATAGAAATGAATGTAATAATAAAACTTAAATTAATTTTAAACTTCTTATTGCATAACTTTAGGCGCATCTTCAAATATAAAAAAAAAGACATTTTGGCCGAGCGGGTTTTTTATCGCAAATAATCTTGAAAAAAAGTGAGTAGAGTAAGTAGACGGTTGTTAAAATTGAATTCGGAGCATGATAACCAATCAGAAATTAAATTAAAAAATTTCATCTCCTCTAACCAGCCGTCATAAAGATAGTCCGACTAAGGAGAAAATCAATGTTACTGCATTTTTCGTTGGCAAAATTTACAACACTGACTTGAATGCTCCGAGTCTTCTTCTTCGTTTTTAAACGCTATAACGTTCCACCTCGTACCGACTGCGCTATAATTTTCACCATTTCCCAGCGCTATAATCGCTCGAGATAATTTGCCACAGCTAACGATCGCTTACAACACGCTGCCTGCCGGTCTTGATCTTTCCCCCAATGCACCGTGCAATTATGACTTACCTCATGCTCGCCTTGCTCCCGATGGGTCGATTCTATTTCATCGTTTGCCTCGGTTAGCGTGGGTGATTCTATTATTATTATTCACCCGATCCGGGGCATCACCCCAGTTGGAAGAGCAGCCGGCTTTGTCGGGTGCATTACAAGGAGCACCGTTGGCACTGTGCTGCGTCTTTTTGGGGCGAGGCACAACAATTTTAATGTACTAAGCCTGCTGGTGCCAAAACCTGCTGGCTGCCGAAATTTTCACTTTACATCGAAACCGGTACCGTAACAATGGCTTCGCGGTGAATACGGTTCACGTCTGGAGGTGCAAATGGTTGCGACAGGTTCTGACTACGAGCGCCATTGTCCTTGCCTTGTGGCACACGTTCAAGGCCAGTGCTGGCGAGGCAAGTAAGCAGGATAAATTTTACTGCATAGTCGCAAAATATTTACTGTAACAAAATTCAACCCCTTTCCGGGCGCTTTTCTTACCCTCTCGGACCCATCCAGCCGAGTGCATCTGACGTTGTGGAACTGTAGGTTCGGAGGAACAAAAAAAAGGGAAGCCGATTTCTCGGTGTTGGTAAGCAACTTTCTGTGCCACCCTTAAATGGCTCATCCACAACGACACCTTCCTGCAGCGGTTCCGTGTTGGGATGGCCAACACGGCCATTCCCGGCTCATGATCTATTCTGGCGAACCGCACCCGTTACTCGCACACACACGCACACAGTCACTTGAAGTAAAGTTTCTCGAGCGCGAATCGTTTTGCTCGTTAGCTGCATCGTTCTCGACCCCTGCGCTTACAGGATCTGGTAAAGAAAGCAGGCACCGAAGGCATGCAAAAGTCTTGCCACGGTTAGTGCCAACCGTGAGGTACGTAATATATTCAATATAATCTGCATACGGCACACGCTGCAGCTTTTGTCGGCTACCGATGCACAACTCCGATGTCCTCGGGGTGGGTTTTTTTTTTTTCGGGGGTGATGATGCCATTACTTGCAGCACCCATGCACTCATGTAGCGTCAGTGTGTGCACCCTGTTTGCCATCCAGTTCGCTGTCGGTGAGTGTTGTGTAAACAAAATTAACGCCACTCGCACATACTTGTACGATCACAAACGAGCCTCTTTGGAGTATGTGTGTGTGTGTTTGAGTGGGAGATGCAAGACTGCAAGAACTGCATCCATACGATGCTGACGAGAGACTTTAGAGGGAATTTCGAATGGGAAAGGAGGATTTTTTAGGGTTCAAAGAGTGAAGATCGATACTGGATTGGGTTCAATATTTTAAGCAAAAAGAAGTGCAAACGCCATGTAGGACCCAAAAAAAAAATCACTCTTCTTAAAATTATAAATAATAATTAAAAAATCACTAAAACGCCGTAAAGTATGCAATGGTTGACAGCTTGACGACTGCATATTATTTTGAATGGGTTTTCAAACTACTTGTGACATTTATATGCAATCAATCAATACTTAGAACGTTGAAAATATTTTTCAAAGAATCATTCGTTCAAATTAAAAGTGTTCTGAAGCCTAAAACTATGCAATCGTGTGTTGAATAGTGACACTATTTATGAAGAGCTTGTATATAAAGCATATTGGAACTCATGCTCAAATGACTCCTTTAGATTTAAAAGCTTTAAAGCTTTAAAAGGTAATATTGAAAGCGATTCACAACACGTTATGCGTTAATTTTCTTTCATTGTAGCGATGCCAGGAATAACAACCTTTGCCCGTTATAGAATATTCACCCTGAACCAACATTTTCCTAAACTTCTCTATCTGCGGGCTTACGATGACAATATCGCACCGTTGTGGGTGACGCCACACAGTCACGTTCTGTGCGGTAAAACACGCTGCTGAAAACTGCATCTCATAAAATTGCATCACTTCCCAACGGACAACACACTACACACACGAGGATGAGCATGCGTTGCTTGCGGCCATTACGAAGAATAACGACCACATTCGATCGGTCGCAGGATCAACCGATGTACACTCGCAAGCCGCGGTGCAGTTAACATAAATATGAAAACAATTGCACCGTGTAATGCAGCAAGGGTGCAAGCGCCCGCGAACGGACGGGCAAAATTGTGCCACACAGCGTGTTTTATGAAAATCGCGCATCCAGGAAATACAGCAAGCGAACGTGGGTTTGGTTTTTGTAGCGCGTAACTTCCCTACAGGGTGTCCGCTGCAACTTGCAGATGGAAACATCCTCGTTACGGCACCGTATACCGATGCCTTATGGTTTAGCATCCCTAGTCGGGCAGCTCGATACGAATGTCTCCCCATTGTCGTGGGTTAACCTGGCATCCTGTATTCTCCCATAATGTTGCTAGCACCAGCTCAAGGCTGGTTGGTCGTTAGTTTTCATTGCGTTCGGAATATTCATGACATTGTCACCCGGGACCGAGCGGAAAGGCAACCGATCGGTTAAGCTTTGGTGAAAAGAAGTAAAAAAAAAGAAGGTTATCCCACTGTATGCCTCTAGCCGCTTTTCTCCCAGTGCCCCCGTTTCGCATTTCACCTGCAAATTGATACAGTTAGCAAGCATTCTCATTTTTCTCTTCATTTCCTTTTTTCTCTCTTCTCACAGGTACGTACCGACCGATAAACGCTTCACTAGCGCTGAAGACACGGTGACGTTAGCTTAACGCACCATTTTACCGGCAAACCGAATGAAAATTGTCATCCCTTCAGGTAACGATTCCTGCGTTCGGGCGTACCGTCACCATTTGGGGAACGTTTGTCTAGCGTCGCGCTTTATCGGCGCTTAAAGAAGCTGAGGACACGTAGTCGGAAACTCCTTGAGGAAAAATCAAGAACAATCGTTTCACTACCCTCGAGACTTCAATTATAGCTAAGCGAGGGGGGAGGAAGGTGGAGTTGAGGAGAGGGGAAGGGCAAGCTTTTACCCGGATTTCCTATCCCCCGGTGACTCATTGCCATTAAACGGAGGCACGTTTTGCCATGAATCACTTATTGCGTGCCTAATGCTTTCGGTGCCTTTGTGTGGGCCTTTTGTCGAATTTCTCTAGAACGAATCTTTCCTGGTGGATGTATTGAAAGTGCGTTCATTGTGTATATTATAGATTCATAGTTTTTCTTTAATCACAACTAAAGGTCATATTGTAAATCGTTTCATATTCCAAGTCCAAAGACTATTGTTTTAATCTTGATTCATTAATGAATTATGCAAATTGAGCAAATTAAATCACTTAGAAACTTGACTTTTTAAACATTACTGAGACTCCAATTAATCTAGAAAATAGTTGCGCAAATAAAAAGAAACTCCCTAGAAAATAACACCATTTATGCAACAATAACTTTCCAGCTCCTCGTACTAATAAGCAGAGTCGTGCAGATTGCATACTTTTAGGCTAATATCTTCTAAACCTACGAACAGACGAGGATAGCTACAGTTTCACATAGGATTTAAGTTAAACTTCTGTTTATCATAATTTGAGAGCTTTAAAATAGCATAAATTAAACTTATTCAACTTATTGAATCCAATAAGAACGACTCGTTGCAAAAATCAGACAAAAACCATTAGACGAACAAGTTCAAATCAATCTTCACCCCGACAAGCACTCAACTAAACAGTACACTAAATTTGCACAACGCTACATTTACGCGAGCATTGATGATTGATTAATATAACGCTTGGGAAACATTTATCATCCTTCCTGCAACAAACCAACCCCAGCCCTCAAGCTTGACAGGCCGAAACAACCCCGTAAAGGCCCGTAAAATCAATCTCACGCACGGCTAAATTAACTCACAATTGAATCCGTGTGCCGTGGCAAGCAATCGGGCAAACGTAAAAGTTTTCCGATAGGCTCCAAATTATCATTGTTAATTTATGTCAAACAGCACACCCTACCGCCAGCATGGCCCGTTCCCCTTCCGATAGCATAAGCGTATCGGAGAGTATCATTTCTCAATGTCCGACGTGTCCAACGATGTCCGAAGTGATGCAGAATGGCAGAATTTATCTACCCTGGCACGTAATCGAAACTTTTGCCAACATCCCTATCTACCTTACGGGCCAAAAGTTATGCTACGGGCCGTTGTGACGTTATCAGTGTAAGGGTGGGAATGAGCGGATGCCCAAGAAAAATACATGTCTAAGCAATTTGTTGTCAACTGTTAGAATTGGAATGAAGATGGGTTTTTCTATGCATAGAAGTAGTTTGAAAAGTATTTTATCATATTAAGAATTATTTAGGGTTTTTAATCTTTGTACTAATCCAAAAACTTACTGTACAAATTACACACTGCCTGGCTGATTCCTATTAGAAATTTAAAGCGGATAAAATATTTAAAACGCCCAAATGTATGCAATATGTAACTCAAAATGTTCGTTGTATGTCCAACTTTACATTTTATTCGTCCTTCCACAAACACGTTTCCAAATACAACCCATACGAAGCAAAAATAGTAAAAAGAAGTGTTCTGTTTCTCATTCCTTCCATGCCATAGCTCTTACCAGCTTCTTAACTTCAAGTTGTAAAGTTATTTAATCTTATAGAACCAAACATTCCACCTCGATCATCTTCACACCCTCCTTCTCGTAAAACACCGTAACGATTTTTGTGTTTTCTCTCGGAACGGGTCATTGGCGAACTTTCTTGTCCCTTCAGTCCACTACAGGTACACCGGCCGGACAGCACCGAAACCGAAATGTTTATCGATAACGAAAAGTTTTGGCACCCGTAAAATTTGCACCTTCTCCGAAGCGGTACCAGAAGCCGGGGAGACATTCAGGGGCGAAAGTTTTGATATTTCATTTCACCTACCAAGAAACGTCACCCGGAACACGAGCGCCCAACCGAAGGCTTCGAGATTTCTCCCGTCCGTGGAAGCGTTGGGCGGTGCGAAAATTAATGATGGCCATCAGGAAAATTGATTCGCCCGGGGCCAGGTTTCCTTGTTGCTGTTGTTTTTCCGCTTCTTCATCTTGGTTCGTTACCTCACAAACTTCACTCACCTTGGATGTTTGGTGTCCCCTGGCGGGGTGAACTTTCTCCGAAACAGTGGATCGAATTAGTGCATGGCAGGACCACAATCGGGCTGAGCAGGAAAAAAAACCCCATGTTCACAAAACAATTTCCAACTCTTACTTACTATTACCACTACTTCTACTACCACTGATATTGCTGTCAATCTTTATTCAACAACATCGAGACAGAACACACTTATCAGCTCGCAACAAGCGACCATGGCTTGGGCAAAAATCGAAAACTTTTAATGATAAACACGCTGATGGTATTGGCCGGCGGGTGACACTCACACACACATACAATCAAGTTCTAATTTCCTCGTCGACTTGCCGTTCAAAGCGGAACCACTCCTTCCACGGGTACAAACTCGGTTACAGCAATGGGCAAACTTTTTCCTACCAAACCGGTCCGATCCTATTTACGTGCTTTGCTGCTCTTAATAATCCGTCCGACCGGGAGGTTACACCGGTGGGCGCCACGCAGGACGGGCGGAAATATCATCTTCATCATAATGATTATTATTTTCCGCATCGCGAAAAACCTCATTTTTGGTGGACAGAGAGGCTGAGAAGGAGAAAGAGAGCAAAAGAGAGAGAGAGAGAGGGTCACCATTATTATCAGGCGTAAAATGGCGATATTTAATTGTCTGTGAAGGACAAATTGGTTCCCTTTTTTTTCTGGCCATTCTCCTCCGTCTTTACTTAAGCGTCTGTTTCTTGTCCTTTTTAGGTGTGTGTGTGTGTGCGGCTTTCGGACGTCAGTTTGTGTGGCGGATTATGTCCGCAGATCGTAAAGTGGTTAAAGGACCTAAAATGAGCCAGTGAAGAAACAAAAAAAACCCAGGAAAACTGTGATCGAATCATTTTGCCGTCTCTTTTATGCATCATATAACGTCAAACGTTCTGACATCTTGTGTGGTTTTGTCTTCATGCTTCCGTGTCACCAACCACACATCGCTCTTTAACTTTCTGCCGTCCCGGAAGGCAGCTTTTTACATTCTGCCACCGTTTTCGACTAATATTTTATTACATTTTTATTGATCGAAAGTATCGCTCGACCAGGGCGTGAAGGCCAGACCGACCAGTGGTAGCCTATTAAGCGTTCTCGCTTAACGGGTCGTAATATTGCGCTACATTTTCACGTCCTAACAAGCTTATGAGCGGTCTGAAAAGCGCGCGATAAAATAAAGGTTGTTCGAGGATGGTTGTGTGCGTTATCTTTTTTTTTGCCGCTTCTACCGTTTGGTGTTGTTGTTTAGCTTTTCACGTGTAAATTGGGTGCTAAAGGCGGGAAGGCGGGAAATACAGGACAAAGGGGCGTTGCAATTCGATTGCGATTCGCTTCTGGCCATTTTTATTGGATGAAATATTATTGATCGAGTTGAAGTTTAGGTGTAGTGATTGGATTCGGGCTTCCGGGAACGAAGGGCCCTTTAACTAAGCGGTGAAGTGATTTGAAATGAAAGGTAAACATTAGCTTGTTAAAGTGAATACGATATTTTTTACTGTGGAATGGGTTACAGCAAAAAAAAACTCAGAAAAAGTTGAATTTGAGACTTTGGAATGTTATTTACCGACCAAGAGCTGTTCAATGTACTACATTCTATAGTCAATTTTTTAAGGTAACATTTAAATGAAATAAAAAGAAGTCCTTCATAAAACAAGGAATCATTTTTTTCACACAATTTACAACATGAATGATTCAATTTAAATCAACAGCCAACAGGCAGGCAACAAATACAGTCTAACGATTTAATTAACATAACTCATCTACCTAGTACGAATAAAAAACAACAAAAAAACCATCCCCATTGGTAGTGCTAGATTGATTTGTAGAAGAATTTTTGCGACAAACTGTCCTGCTGATTCGATTTTCGATTTCTGCGAACTGTAGCTTCCAACGTTACAACGTTCAATTTCAGTTTAACTTTTGTCAAATTGAATTCTGATTCTGAACATCCATTTTTCTACCCCCTTCTCGAGCTGATGTAGTACGTACGAAAGCAACAAAACATTTGAATCGAAGCTGTTCAACTATACGGATGACTGAACCATACCAATAGAATACTGCCAGCTACTTTCCGTACGAGTTTAAAAATATGCTTGCATGTTGCTTAAAATGGAAAAAACACGACAAAAAAAAAAGATTCCCCAACTACACCAAAAACAAAACAGCAAAATAATGTAGCATCAGTTTTTTTTCCCCCACTCTCTAGCCACTAGCCAGCGATACATGATGAAATATGGCACTGTCACTTATTTTCCTTTTGGTGACTATCGGGTAGGCTTGAGTTTTTGTCGCCGCTGGTTTATAGCAACAACAAAAAACCTGTTCGATCCCTTCGGGAAGCAAACAAGAAGAAACACGAACCAGATAACTCATCAAAACATTCTAGCTAACTTTGCCGCTTGCAGGCCAGAGCATTCAGGCATTTCAGTTCGATTAAATACTTTGAATCCCTCGGGACAGGGCACAGTGTAAGTCCCTGCCAGAATGGAAGGAGGTGTGGATGGGAAAATTGATGAAGGTAGAAAGAAGGAAGTCAAATATCGATGCATAATTCTTGTGAAGTATGGTGTAAATATCTATTAGTTGGGAAAGGTTTTTAGTTGGGATGGATTCGTTCGCTGCATTGTTTTATATTTTGTAATAGTAAAATGTTTAATATTAGCTTGAAATTAAGCATTTCATTTATTTCATGAAGTTTCATTTTTCATTTATCTAAAGTAAGCTAAAAAACTTCAATCAAAATACAAATTTAAAATAAAATCAGTACTTAAACACATTTGATGTTAATAGGAGCAGTCACGATCTTTGAGCAGGGACTCAGGGACTTGGAGCAACATTCGAATTGAGAGCAGGGGTTCTCATCCTTAGCCAGCGACTTTTAATATAAATATAAATTAACCTAAAGACATTTTCCCGAAACAAATACTACTCAAAAAATTTCTGATCTGATCAGTAAGCTTTACACTTCACACAAAAAAGGCGACACTACGTATCGATAATTTGAAAAACTTAATGAAACGCATTAAGTCAACCACAAAAGCTCAAGGTTATTTAAAAATAAACAGAATCTTTTTCTTCTTTGTCTCTGTCTGTTAAGCCTTGGCATAACACTGTCTTCACTATACCACACCAGACGGTATTTGAGACCCGTTCCTGCCATGTAAAGTTCGTCCAAAACCCTATCGCCTAGGGATACGAAACACTAACATGTAAACAGAACAATCAAGCCTACAACAGTACAACCGTTAAAACAGTTTCTTTTCAGAAATGATCGGAAGACACCTGGTTGGTTCAAAATAATTGAGAATGGACGTTTTAACCTTCTCATTGACCACAAAGTTATGCAAAAATCTGTACTGTTATACTATTTTCTTCGAGCCTGGGTTTGATCGTTCCACTGAGATAAAGGATCGAAGCACGTAAGTTCAGATCAGATATCCAGTGATCATTTTCATTTTTAATATCCAGAAGCTCAAAAACATCTCTCCAAGGTTCAATTTTAATTTCATTCACATTTTTATATTCGTAATGAAGGTAAATTATTCAACTTCATTTTCCATTGTATATTAATCAACACGAATTTAATTTGCAGCATTATTTCCTAGTCAACGATATCAGAAAATTAAGGTTCTTTTAAAAAAAATGTTAAAATTGCTATCGTGTCAAACTTTGTAGATAATATAAGACCTTTCTTACTCAACTTTAAATTTAAAAATATTAAGAGAATAGACCCTAATAATAAATCATTATGCTTAAAGTTAAGTTAAACACAAAGTATGAGATTTTTATACATTTTCAAATGAACAATAAATAAAAACATACTGAAAACTAAGAGGGGTGGCCACAATAACAAAATAAATTCAAGGTATTTTCAAGCATACTGTACTATACAAAACTTACTCTATTGATTTGTTTTTTGCACATCGTTATGATGCCTACAAATACATCAATCTTGTAAGCTAAGCAGTACAAATCGAAACGAGTAACAATAACGCACACATAATATGTTTTTGTGTATGCTCCTCCACCACCACCACGGTCACCGTCTCGTTCGTTATCGTCATGAATAGTGTTCGCCGAGCCACTCAATAATCCCTCCATATGACGAACGAGCAGTTCGTTCCTATTATGTCGTCCACTTCCATTCCTTCCACCCTCGCAACCGAAACCATTTCCCCAGAGAGTAGTGTGGATAGAGAGGAAAAAATCCCCATTCTACGATTTCTTATCCATTTATGTGTCCGGCTCATCCGGGTAGAGTAGATGATTTTGTTATTTTTATACGAGCCCTCTGGCACTTGCGTCCGAGGTCGACATGTTGCCTCTCTCAGTGCCTGTGTGTGTGTGTGATGATGTACATCGATATTGGACGCGTTCCTATCGGTACACAAGTATCCAGCCGTTGCCGAGTGAAACGATGAGCTCGAACGAAAAACGCAAGCATGTGGCAAAAATGAAATTAATATCCAACACCTCGTATCCTGCTCCCTGGTGATGCTCGCCGTCCAAGGCATGGAGCATGGACGAGAGAACACCAAAAAAAATGTGAGGAAAAAGAAGATGACAAGGAAGACATTTTTACTGCCGCCTATTGCGCACACCCTATTCAGTCATACGTTTCCCGCTGACCACATGCTGCGATTGGAACGTTTAGGCGGAAGGCATCGAATAAGAAGCAACCACAGGCACGGTACACATACGCGCGGCAGAAAAAAAGACCCCCGACGTCATGACGACAGACTGTTGCTCGATGGCGACCCGGGAAGTGTCACTAAAAACGCTCCCCAAGGGGCATTTTGCGGTGAACTGGGGAGAGAGCACTGTCGAAGCACGAGGTGCCGAGTCAAGAAAGCAAACAAGCCATAAACGTCCCACTAACTGGCCGACCGGGTTGCCATCACAGGGCCGGCATCGTAACGTACCGTACCGAGCGAGAGTGTAATTGATCTGACCTCGTGCGGGAATCAAGAATGGGCCAGTAAGACACACACTGCCTGGCTGACCCGATAAACTTTGCTGCGCTTCGAATTAATCAGTGCCCAAAAGCGGACGACAATGTCACGACCTATTCGTAGGGGGAGGGAGACGAAGACACGGCACGACATTTGATCCAGCTTCGGGGTCAGATTGGTTCCCGACGGGGTCTTAATTTCCGTGTAAGCGGATCGAATGTCGGAATCTTTGGTCAGGTGTTGAATTACTTCACTGTCGCGTTGGCCACGCGTCGCCCAAGCTTAATCCCATTTAGTCCGTAAATAGCTCAGCCGGCACCGTCCAGGGACAGCCCAGGTACATAAGTTTTCATTTCCGACAGGGTTCAGAGGTTCCGTGGTACTGGTTGTACGGAAATTTAAACGAAAAGGATATCGATTCGAAATCAATACCGAGAAGCTTATCCAACTGCTGCTGCTGCTCAAGACGATGGTGAATCATTGATAGCTTTCTTTCGCAACAGACAGACACAACACACTGATTGCACAAGGGTTGCACAGTTCGTTGGCTTGCATTCCGGGATCAATTGATTATTTCCGATAGTTTGGCTTCGTCACATTCGGCTTCCCGTGTCCAGCTGGTGAAGCACTCGAACGGACGACTGTGTGTACATGTGTGCAGGTTGTGTGTTTGGTTTACATGAACTAGTGACATGATGGATGAAAAGAGGGAAAACGAGAGGTTTACAAGAAGCTGTTAGCTACATGTAGTGTACAGTAGAAACTATTTGTAAAACAAGAATCGTTAATTTATGGGGAAGATTTGTATGCACTGGACAGATGTAATTCAATTAACCCGGAAAGTAATTTACCTACCATCCACTTGACGTTCGTATGAGAGGACTTGTGAAGGAAACATGTTAAAGCTAGATGATGCTTAGGCAGTGTAGTGATTTTGAACAGCTTAGAAGAGATCAAAAGTTAATTTTAATTATAACATCGTTATTCTTTCAATACTGCATTTTGCAATGACGTTAATGCTAATATTATCAAATACGGTGCTGATGAGTGAAAAAGGCAGGGTTATCGGTTTAAGACAAATAATTCTTTGATTTTCGTTTACAAAATTTGCCTTTTCTTGCCCTCTTATATGCCTTATCCCGAGCATGCTCAGTTGTGAAAGTGTGAAGATTGCGATGAGGTTGTTCTGGTTTATTGTGGAGGTTATATCGGTGTAGTTTTGGAGGCTGTTTGTTATTAAGTCCGGTCAAATTGCCGTCTATTGTTGTGATGGCGATAGTGTTATGTGTGAGCTTGAAACGGAACATCGTCCTTCTGTGTAGCGGATCTGGACTGTAACAATATAAAACTTAAGAATTAAGAAACTATCGGGGAGTTCCTTAAAAAAAGCTATGGACAATGTTTACCAACAATGAAACTTTTGAACAAACTTGTTAAGAAAAGCTGCTATTAAATAAAAAAAAATTAAGTAATTAGGAAGTTGCAAAGGAATGAAAACGTAGAAAGGAGACTATAAGCTAATCCAGTCATAGAAAGCCAAAAATGGCAGGCCGTGACCTTTCGAGGTTGTAAGAAAGAGGAAGAAGAATTTGAAGAACAATCAATAAAACATCATAAGCTTCAAAGACTGTTATTTTGCATATTTTAGAAGAAAAGAAAGTTATGCTCCTAAATGTATGCAACCTATAAAGCATGTAAGAGAATTATTTTAAATCTGACATTAGGCATTCAATATACAGTATTTGGGCTTCGTTCTTCTATAATACACACAGTTTCTTTGTTATTTTCTTGTTCCAAATTCATCACTATCATACTTACAATTTCTTCTTCCTTTTTATAAATCACTATGGTCTTTAAACCCATCCAAAACACAAGGCCTACAACAAGACCCATAACCCCGCAAACCAAAGTGTGAGAAAAATCTTTCCGCTTCATAAATCTTCCAAAATGATTCACCCACCGGCGAGCATGGGTGTGAAGCAGTGTGCGTATGTTGTGAAACTCCTGCCATGGCTGCGCAAGGTCGCATAGCGATAAAATATGCAGACTCTGCTGAAACTTCACCCACCGTCGTCCAGTACGAAGCTGACCTCGACACAACGGTAGGCATCGAACTTTCGAACTTTCTCGCCCGCACTCGGTAGCAGTGCGTGATTTGTTCTTTTCATTTCGTTTTGTATGCATCTTCGTCGTGTTTCGGGCCAAGTGAAAGGAGTTCGTGTTCGTGTGAGCTAATTGGGAGCACGTGGCACGTTGATGACTAGGAAGCATAAAAGGCAAATTCAAAAAGTCCGACTCTGCATTCGGTTTTGGCATACAAATAATGTCCAAGAAGGATCGTGACTTAAGCAATTGCAAAGTCCTGGTCATCTTCCCCCCATTAGGGATGAAGCACACGTCGCGAAAGCTTGAACCACCCGCTGGAACTGAATCGATAAACCATTTCCGCTTCCGGCTGGTGGTCCTTCCAGATAGGGCCAATGAGCTTCGGACAAAGTTGTCCTTTAAAGTGACACATACACGCCGTTCGATACCAATCACGCTGTCTGTTCAGTTGTTTAGTTATCGATGAGCATTCACTTCTTCCTGTTAGCTTTCACTTTCCACTTCGTTTCTGCGGCAGTTTACATCTCCTAGAAGGAGTCCAGTTCCTGTGGAACGAAAAGGAAACCTGATGCCGCAGCAAAACAAGTCGCAGCGCAAGATAGGAAAATCCTAATGATCATCATTATTCTTGTCTGCGTGTTTTGCCACTTCACAAAAACTCATTCTTGCCTGCTTCTCCCTTCACGTCCCTTCACAATCGACTCCCGCCACGGGGGTGGGGTTTATGCAAGCCCAAGCCCCAATTTATCAAAACCAAGCACCCGGTGCGATACGGTTCGGATGAGATAAGCGAAAAAGAAACCAAGCAAAAAAATAAAGCGAAAGTACGAACAAACCGGAAATGGGCAAGTAAATCGATACCCGAAATCGACCGCACGACCGGTCCCACGCCGGGTGGGGCGGTGGCGTGACTACGTGCGGTCCACTTCGCCTTAGCTTCCGATGCGATGCGTAAGATATAAACTTTAAGGACGCTTTCGCTGACGAAGGTGAATCCTTTTTCGAGGTCACGCACACAGCCCAGCATACATTCCCGACCCCATTCGGTCAGAGTTAAAGCACAAGCTGATGTATATTCTTGGTGCTTTGCTGAGGAAAACTTTTCCCCCCGGCTTGCAAAGAACCTGCCTACCGAACTTGCCTACAAACAAAAGTTGGAAGAATTACAAGGAAGAAACCCTCGGGTGGTCTGATTCGGGAGGTTATTTACCTGCCGGGATACGACGGCTCAAGTTTTGCCCGTCTTATTAATAGGAATTCATACCATGCCGAGCCGGAGACTTATTGAGTGAGGTGTGCGAGAAGATAGGCGAGGAAGTAAATAATAAATATTTACCGTTTGCTGAATAGGTAACAGCAGAATTTGCTTGTAAAACTCTTGCACACGTTAAATTTGATATCCTCTGGAGATGGGAGCTGATCTTACGGGATGACGCATGGAGGAAGGCTTTTAAACCTGGAACTTACACGAGATTAAGCATGGATGGAAAACTGTTGTAAATTGCGTACATTTTGACATGTGATAATGGAAACTTCAAATTCAGATTATAAACTTCTTTTTGCGTTGATTTTTGAAGATTTTTCTTAAGTATGTTTAGTTTATTTAAGAAAATGTATTATATTGTAACCCTTATACATCTCGACCTACGTCTTAAAGTATGCTAATCACTCTAGGGCATTATGACATGTAGAACAATGATTCAACTTCAAAGTTCCAGGGACCTCAGTTGCTCAAAAAAAATTACCATATCACTTTAATTAAACATTGAGTTAAGCATTTCAACGATTATGACACTTAAACATTGGTTTTGTGATGTCTGTTGCTAACATATTGTAACTGTTAGACTGTTGAATGTCTTAAATATTTAGTATGTATTTCTAGTGGAATAATTTATTTACCTGTTCTTTTGCAATTTTGTTTATTTATTCCTGATTTTGTTTACGAAAAACTTAATTTTAAACAACAATCATCGCAAGATTTGTATGTTGCCAACGTACAGTCGTTTTTAATTATTTAATCGCTGAAACATTTTTCAAAATTCTAATAATGTTGTTCGCAAAATTGGTTTAAATAAAACTTTTGGTTGATGCCTTAAAAGACTATCAGAACGATCAAATCTAATCACAGCCTTGAATACGAACAGTGCATTGTGGTATGGCATACTTTTAGGCGTCGTGCTTTGCAAGCCTTAAATAGATCAATGTAAAAAGTAAACTCATTTTTCATTCTATATTGGAAACAAAAATACGGTGCTCCAGTTACTTTTCTATCAACGATTCAAATAAAATGTACTAATTAATTTTAATAACATTTCGCATAAATATGGGTCATCGAACTACACTAGAGTTTCAGCAGAAAAAGCACCCATTGTTTTCTTAAAAACACCACAAATTGGCTATTATGAATCACGCAGATCTCTTGCGCAAAGCCGATCTAAACGTCATCACGCCGATTTGAGGTTGTACAAGCTCAATTTATCGAACCACCACCACAAACCGAATCAGATGAATGCATGCAAATGATGCCCATAATTTGCCCGTGCGCAAATAAACAATTCGTCAACTTGACAAGCTCTATTTATTTAATTATCCACAACCACAACCGATGTAGTTTTGCAGCGTTTGAGGTTTTTCGTAGCTCATAAATTAATAGATCGACATTTGATTGGAAGCGCCAGGACTGGGCGTAATAATAAGCAATTTGAAATATTTGATTCCAAGTGTAAATGAAATGGTGAAATTTGAGAAAAAGAAATCAGAAATGCTTTTCAAAGTATGCATGACTGAATTGTAGCTTAAATTTCTCGCCAAATCATGATAGCAGACAAACACGCCCACCAAATAATGGCATTTGTCAAGTTCATTAGTAATGAAGCCGGGTGAAATGTCAAGTTCCCCATCAGCCACCCCAAAACTGGAACTGGCATGAAAACAAACGAAACTCCCCAATATCCAAAGTCCTGCAAAGGCCCAGTATTCTTTTTCTGTCTCTCGTTGTTGCATTTGAAATTTATGCCAACCAACACGGCCATAACATTATGGGTTGCGAGGGTGGGTGTGTGATATGCAAGCACAACATTCATAAAGCTCATATTAACGTGGTTTTCCCGATGGCATAAACAGGAGAAAGGGGTTAATGTTGAAATATGCTGCTGCTGCTGCTGCTGTTGATCCTGTCGATGGTGACGTGTTTTTGGTGTCGGTGGCTTTTCCCGAACACGGCACAGCACCGCAGCCGATGAATGCCCAAAAACTGCACCAGAGTGCATCGTGCTTGCTGGCTGCTGTATAAATCATAAACAAACTTCTTTGCTCATACGGTCTGCTCGTCTCTGTGCCGTCATGATCGACCCGAAATTTCCCACAAACAACCCTACAACGCAAATCGCATGTTTTTGGGGCTGAGGGTGCCGAAGACTAACCAGACACCACAGCTGGCACTAATCGTTGAAACACGGTTTGTCAAACATTCAATTTTCGCTCTCCATTTCTGTGAATATCAGGATGGCTGGAGAGAGGTTTTCGCTTTTCGTTCCCCCACTCCAGTACAGGCAAAAACAAGGAGCCGTAAGCGATACCCAAACATGGCCAATGGGATCATCATTATGTTTGGCATATGGCAATTGTGATGGTTTATGTCAGAGAATTACTTTAAAAATTCTAAGATATTTTTAGAAAGGTTTTAAGAGTTTTTCACAACTAGATTTTTTTTTCACTGAATAATATCCCGACAGAATATAGTGAAAAAGGTTGCAGGTGAATTATATATAATAAAATAAAATGTAAGAACCATTTTAAAATAAATATATAAATTTATCTTAACGAGACGGTAAATAGCTCTAAAATTGTACAATATTCTAGTTGATGTACTAAAAGTTATATTTTCTGTCAAGCATATTGCATACATTTAGGCGTAGTATTTCTACTGCTTGATTCTAACATTTTGAAAGCTTATTCAATTTCCCCTTGACAATTTGCAATTAAAATTATTTTGTTTTGGAACTGTTGTGGGGCATTTTTTTAATTTGACATGGTTCTTCCACGCTTATAAAATGGATTAACTTAAGAAAATTAATACCACATCATTTGCGTTTAGCACTCGCCATCCTCTACTCTATAGTAAATTTATTTAAAATTTTACACCTAAGCCTTTGTTTGAGTTATTTTATATTTGGTAAGCTCAACTTAAGTATAATTTCTTTAAATAATTCAAATCATTTTCAAAAAAAAAAAACAAATTAATTATTATTTTAATCACAAACCAAGTATTTCGCCAAGCGGATTGCATAACTTAAGGCGAGCAAATTCACCAGTTGTTGAAATGTCTTGCTTAGCAATACGGCCAGGCCGTTCTTTATGAATAAAAAAATGTCTTGCTTTTTGCCATCTTCATAATTATAATACCAAACCTCGTTGTTTTATAGAAATTCTCAAGCTTCAAACATTCCGACCATCGGTCCATGCTTGTTTATCTAAGTTTAAATAACATTTTATTTTTAATTGACCACCAATTAGTCCCCCGAAAAGCCCACCGTGTACAATCGAATTTCGGCATTACCTCAAGCAGTGTATGAATAAATTTAGCTCGTTTAGAATTTGGAACACAAACATCGCCGCCCGACCAGACAACAAGCACGACACAAATGCACGAAACCCCGTCGGTGAAAGTTTCCACTTCCACTCATTTATTATTTGGTTTAGGAAAGAACGAACGAAAAAAAGTGGCGAAAACAGGGACGTCCTTCACACAAGCACACAGTCGGGATGCGACCAGAAAACCTCCGGCAGATTTCACTTGCAAAGAGCGTAGCTTAAATAGCCAGCGAGTTTGCGACCGGCCAGATAGAACGGAAAGCTTTACCGCGACCGACAGAAGCAACTGACAACGACAACAACAAAAAACCCCCTCTTAACAGGACAACAAACGTGGGGAGAAAATGAGGACATATTTTCAGCGCGTGCAAACGGTTTCGCCCAGCGGCTGAGGATAGTACACACAACGCAAGCGGTACAGTTTGTTTATTGCCACGTGCAACATTGCACCTACGGAAAAATGTGTTTCGTGTGGTGGGACGGGCATGATGATGTGCATGTTTGCCTCCATCAAACCTACCGAGGGAAAAAAAATCTCCGAATGGGAGAAATATTCTGTTCAAACTCCCGGCTCTGGGAGAAAAACCGTTGACACGCTGCCAAAGCCCGGGAGGGGATGAAATGTTTTGGAGGTACTCAAAATTTAATTCTGTTCCCGAATTTCACTGCATGTGACAACATGGGAGACGGTGGATATGAATTCCACCGCATCTCGTAATGCTCCCCCGCTCCATAGCTATCTCTGTCTCTCTACGGCAATCCAAGGGGTGGCCACTTGCTCTTGGCTAAATAATGAAGCAAGCTACACAGCTACGATTGCTTGTTTCTCGTACCGGCCCCGTTTGGTCAATTTGGCCAGCCTCTGGTAGGCTGAGGGTGGTATCCTGTTTGGTAGAAAAATAATTCATAGCTCATTCAATAAAGCACACAAACACAACAGCAACAGCAAAAAAAAAAACCGAAAAAAAGGAAAACATCGTGTCGCAGCAAGGTGTGCTTATTCATATTAAATACGCACCTCGCAACCGGTAATAAAGCCTGCCGTACTATTTGCTGATGAAATTTATTTATTAAATTGCTGAAGAAAAACAACGGCGGTGTGAGCGTGGTGCAACGAACACGAGAATGTATCATCAAACCGAGAATGTTCATCGGGCCTGGGAGGTGGAGGGAGAGGCGGAACAGATGCCTGTTTGGGGGATGTTGAGAGGTGACTGTGTGTACAAATGGATGTGATATCCAAATTTCGGGAGAATCAAATTTCTCAAAAATGGGAACATTGATGAAAACAAATATCTTCTTTTATCAAAACATGAAAACGCAGATATTTTTAAAAGACTTAATAAGAGGTAAATCTTTATGAGTTAACTTTAGCGATTTATCTGTCAACCAATGTCTAGTGCAAGTAGTGTATAAAATGTTCCTATATTCAATAGATTCCCCTGTCATCTGAAGCCATTTCCATATCAACTAGCTTTGTTTGCCATTCCATATAAGAAGCCTGCCATAAAAATGGATGCTATTGTATTATCAACTGAAAACCCCTGTATGTTTGAAAAGCAGTTTTTGTAAGTTTTTTTTATGTTATTTGGTTTCTCCATGTGTTATTTATTTTTGTTTTATGTTATATTTTTCATGCTATTTCGTTTTGTTTTTATCTTCAAACATTTTTTAACTCAGTATCAATTTTTTTCCTCTTGTAAACGTCCTTTTTTATTTTGGTAACCGCATCGTTAATTGAATTTTCGTGGAATTTATGGATCTCATAATTACAATTTTTTATTGAAATATTTTTTTTATTTTGCTCTTCCATCGCTCAGCTTCCCGATTAATCAAGAAAGCTCTTCGGGAGGCTTGAAAAAAATGTACAAAAACCACAACATTCAAGAAACATACCTAATAGACTCGAACAAAACGATCGTCACGCACCGTCCCATTCCTGGCAGCACGATCACAGCATGGCGTTTATTGTGCGGGACATTGTTAGACCCCGTCGTCAAATTATCATTATTGCTTGCCCCGAAACATACTTCACCGTTTGGCCAGAACCGTTGGTCACGAATTTGGAAATTGAAATTCCTCCCCACGTGAATGTCCCCAGAAGTGGGGAGGGGACAGAAATATTTTTCGTTGCTTCAATTTTTTTCCAGACCACCCCAATAGACCCACCACCCTCCCGGTGACTGGTTGTTTTTTGGTGTCATTTTCGACCGTTTGGAACGTTTCGGGTTATCTTAATTAAAAATGAACTATGGGTGCAATTATTTGCTCGCATCGAAACCGTACACCCCTTATCGGGCTGAAAATAATTAAAACATGTAAAATCATTAAACGAAAAAAAGCACATGCCCTGTGTAAGTGTTTGTGTTGTGTGTGAGTGGAATGTGTACAAAGGAAAATAAACATCACACCAGTGTGGTCGTGCTGAGCGACATGGTTTTTTTATGAAAATTAATTTAAAACATTGCAATAATGTGCGCCGTGAGTCGAACCAACATTCCATGATCAAGATCATATTTTTCAAAGGAAAACACGTACAAACTGTTATCTGCTTTCGGAGTTCTGTTTGGAGTCGAAAAGGACATGAAAAGCGTTCAATTGATAATGTCCCTTGAAAGCTATTAGTTGAATGACGAATGTATAAAGTACAAGCATAATAGTATTGTTTTATGGAAAAAATCTGGTGAAAGCAAAATAAGTGTTAAAAATAACAATTTATCGCCTCATCATTAAAAAGTTGAATGCATCCTCGTGTATGAAGGCTGAAACACACCGTACAGACAATAGTAACCCATTACTCGATATCAGCCACGAGCAACAGCTTATCGTAAAGGAACATTTTTGTGTGCATCAAAAAAGCCTTTATTCCACACACATACACACATCGTTATTATCATCGGAAACGGAACGCAACAAAAAAATCCTCCTTTCATCTCTATCCAAAACCTAACGATGATTTGAAATGGGGCTGCAAACAGCATTCGTTAGTTCTAGGCGCCGTGTTACCCTTCGGCACAACGATCTGCACGTTTCATAAGCGAACAAGCACGGTCGAAACTTTTCCCTTCCTTGCGGAAGTGGTTTGATTGCTTGGCCAGAAAAATAAAACAGCTCACCAGAGGACTGGTAATAATCATGAACATCATCATCATTACAGTGACGTTTCTTTTTGCAATCGGTTTGAGCTAGGTTAACTGGCCCCGGGCTGTCTCAACCGATAGGTTCGATATTGTTGCGTTTTTTGTTTGTGTAAAGATAAAAGGAAAAGTAAACCTATGATAGAGTTCTCCTTTTTTATATTCTGTTATCGAAAATGCGGAAGTAAAAGAACGAGCGCTTCGTTTGCGGCACTTGTTCTGCCTTTAACGCTTGATGCCTACATTAAGGCGCAAATGTCACATAAGAGAAGAGTGCTATCGAATATTTTAATGTGGTGTGGTGTATGGAAAAGAGCATTTCAACACTTATTTCATCGGTCCAGTTGCCAAAGCGATAACAACGCCGATTTTCGCACTGCAGGGTCATGGTTCGAATCTCACCCAGACCGCAGGACTGACAACTTTGCTTCGCGCAAAATTCAAATCACAGAGTGCCAGCAATGGCAGGTTGAGGAGACCTTTAGAGGTGACAGTGCTAAGGAAGAAGAAGAACACTTATTTCCTTTTATAATATTATTTAACATTACTTACTGCCAAAAAAATAAACTTTTTATCAACTGTAATACGAATACTCTTCCATGCACGTTTGCCTACATGAAGGCGCAAATATTACATTTTCTCCCTTGGGAGAAAAAGATAGCCATGGAACACATTTTTATACTCTTTTCATTGTTACGTACACTTTTTTAATGGGTTTTGTTTCAAACTAAATGGAAGTCATGAATCTTGAGTTCATAGTAATAAATATTCATCGTAAAAACATTCATCAAATGCATCTCCATTGGCTATCAAACGCATCTCAACTGCATTTCGAAAACAGTCAAACCATTCAAAACCATCGCTAGCCTTCCATTATGATCCATTATTGTTGATTGGTGCTGTCAGTAACTAAACAAACAAAAAACACGAGAATGTTTAAAAAATCGCCTTCGAAACTTGACAAAATAGCAGTCCCAATTGGGTGTTGGGGCTGTTTACAGCTAAACCAAACCCAAAAACAATTGTGCAAAAGAAAAACACATATCCAGGCGCACCTTTCACCTACCGTGGGTGCTCCGTGTAGCTAGTGTGTTGTGTCCTAAACAAACATAGTATAAATCACAAACAAAACTAGGGCGACCGGCACGACCTGTAGCCACCTTCGGCACGGGCAATCTATCTTCGATTAGTTTTGTTTTATGGACCAACCGGATTGGCGGGCCATTTTTCGATCGGCCAAAGTGGAAATGGAGAAGGCTTAGGTGAAAAAATGGATTGGTGGAGGTGATTTTTATTTACCACCTGCCAGTGCTGAACATCCGGGGAGAAACGGGGGGGGCCAACCTGTCATCCCAATTCATTGTTTGTCTTCTCGTGTATTCTCCCGCCCGTGTTATCGACCGGCCCGGAGTGAGTAGCTTAGTAGCGGGGCTTTGGGGAATTTCTAGTAAAACAATAACACTGTCACTATGTATGAGTAAAAAAAAACCCGGTACATTTAGAAATGGTGACAAAACACCTATAGTCACCACCGGCAAGAGAAGTAGCTTTGTTCACATTTCAGGTTAAGCACACAGAGCAAGGAAAAAATAGAACGAAACAACAAACTATGCTGCAGTTTTGAATCCAAACGAATAAACTCAACCTCCCAGCATTGAGCTTCGCCATCCCGAAAATGGGCAACCGTAGACCCGTCGCCCCACCGTACGCAAGAGGAGGCACAATTTATGGCTATCGACGTATTGGATTTCGTTTTTCCCGGCAGTTACTCGAACGCTAACTTCCGTGAAACCGGCCTCGCGTCGGTGGTGAGGTGAGACAACAACCAGACACACATCCCCACCAGAGGGCGCTCCTTGTACCGTTCCCACCTTAGAAGTTCCCTCGGAAGCCAAGCACAAAAGTAGCCGAAAAAGAAATTGCCCAGGTTTGTTTTTCTTTTTTTTTCACCCCGTGAATGGGAAGAAACAGGACAAAAAGTGCTTTCCCGGAGTGCCTACTGTGCTATGTGCGGGATAAAACCGGGAAACCCGTTTGTCCTACCGGCACCGGTGATTTATGAAAGCTGGACAGATTTATGGGATTATTTACCACGTTCGCTTTCTCTGTGTGTGTGTGCTTGTAAAGGTTTGAGTGTGGAAAGGACGCGTCACCATTTGGCTTGCCGATCAGTACTGCTGGAATCTTGGTGGATGTAGATTTATTTTTATTTTCTCCGAATAAACCAACCGGGCAAGGTGACATGTTGTACGATGTCGGCCAGTGGTTTTGCCATTGCATTTATGCAGCTTTTTTTTACGTTTTCGGCTTGAAGTATTATCATGAAGAGCTTTTAATGGTGGGATAGCGTTTAAAGATATTAATCCTATTTAAACCAGAATGCACTTAAGTTGGCAAAGCAACAAAATTTAAAAAAAAGCCTTAAAGTATGCAATTTTGAACGCTAATGTGATTGCTAAATGGATATGTGCTTCGCATTCTGAGGATTTATTAGAGGTGTTTTTTTATATTGGGGCTGTCCGGTGGCTGAAGCGACAGCGGCGCCGGTTTACAAACGGTAAGACCGGGGTTAAAATCCCATCCAGACCGTCTCCCCGTGCGTAGAGGGGACTACTTTGCGAGTAAAATCAAGTCACATAAAGCCAAAAATTGCACGACGAGGCCTTTCAAGGCAATAGTGCCAAAGAAGAAGAAGGTTTTTAGCTTCATAAATATCAAAATAATTGCTAATGTATTGTGCGTTGATTCTCACATGCATATTTATGCTAGAATCTGTTGCTAAATTGGTTACTCGGGCTTCACTCCGCTTGGTATCGGAGAGTTGGTAGAGTTTGATAATCTATTCGCTTTGTTTCTATTAAGTTAGTAAATGAGATCTTGTTTTGCAATTTATTTGAGATAAGGTGCCCGATCAAGCCATGTTTAACACTGGCGCCACTATCAATATACCACCACTAAACCTAAGCTTTCCCATACTGAGGTAGAAAAATGTGGAACTGAAACGCCAAAAAGTATGAAATTCCATCGTTTAAGATAAATTTCTATACATTTTTTATTGTCATTTTGCAACTTCAAGCCTGTTAGCTTTCCATACAAACTGACAGACAAGGTAAGCGAGCGCCAAAGCCATAACAAATTTTAAACAGACATCTATAACACTGATACGATCAACTGATCGAAAAACGGTTTGTTTGAGTAGTTTTTCGAGTTTCTCTGACAAAGTCAGCCCAAGAATGTTTTTAAGAAAAATAAATCTTGCCCAGGAATATTATATCTCCCTGACATGCTCTCTACGCAGATAACTTGGTTTGGGTAAACTGCCGTAACAATCCTCGTATGTTGAACTGAAGGTGATGTCTATGAGTGTTTGAAAATATCATGTATAAATACTAATGCTGCTTGATTAAACCTGCTATTTAATTTTTAAATAAGAAGAAAAAATGACTTTCATTAGGCTGAATATCTTCATTAAAGAAATATGGCTAGCTTTAAGGATGCTCTATTCATCACGCTCTCCAATCTCAAAATATTGCTCAAACAACATACAATTTTTTTTTGTAGAAAAGACAACATCTTTATTTTAAATTAAGTTCGTTTAATTTTTCATCCAATACTGTAAGCAGTAAGATGCTGCGAGTGTTGTGCAGCAAGGCTTATACTCCTTCCCAAGCTCTGATTAGGCTCCAAGGCACTTAACAAGCAGAAGGCGGAAACCCTCACTGGCCAGAGGGTGGATGAGCTTCATTAATTTAATAATTAAAATTTATCTTCACTCTTCTCAAAAAGAAAAACCAAACAAACACAAAACAAAGTGACCCACACTTTGGGCGCAAAAAAAAATCATCTTCCAACCACTTATCAAAAACATGAAGCTTTGTTCGGTGCAATAGCAAAACAGCCCTCGGCTCTAGCTTAAATGTAACACTCAACCTCCCACAAACACATAGTACTCACACACACACAGAGAAAGAAAAGGATTATTCTCTTCCGCGAAAAAGCCCACTTTACTTCCAAACGTTTGGTTTTTCTTCAGATTTTCACTCACACACACACACGCACACAAAAGCTGCAAGAAAAATGGGATGCCTATCCTCACAAAACACAGTAAAACATTACGGGAAAAATAATTACGAAATAGCTTTCGCAGCCAGTGGAAAAACGAGTTTTTTGTATTCCACTGCTTTATTAGGTGGTTCGTGGGAGAAGCAAGCGAGGAAGGGTGGTGGTGGGTGGTGGGTGTAAAAATTCAAAAACCAGCCTGCCGTAAGAGCGCGTGAAAAGGTGGAACTAATTAAAACTGATTCGCCTTCTTTTTTGACCATTAATTCGCAAAAGGAGCCATTTTTCTTCCCGGTGGGTGAAAAGCGCTGGGATGATGGTTGAGAAATAGGCCAATACCGAATGGCGAGGGCCAGTTCGCCAATTTGTACAACCGATTGGGGATGATTTTTTTTTCCTTTGTTGGTTTGCATTTCCCAATTTATGTTTCCCGGTTTTCCCGCCGAAATGGGCTGCGGTATGTTTGTAAACCCAATTTGAGAGGGCCGCTTCTAATTTGATTGGGTTGTTTTGTATTAATGTTTTTCGGTTAATTGTTTGCGCATTCCATTTCCCGGTTTTTTGCTTTCCCCCGAGTGGGGAACCGTCTTCTTGCCCTTTTAACGGGGGAGTTGTGCCAGGGTTTTTTTATTGTGTGTGTCTTACCATCTGTTGGGCTGTTTGTATTGTGTTTTTTTGGTTTATTGCGTTTCGTTTTTAATTTCGCAACCTTAAGTGAGAAGGTTGTAAATTTAAGTAATTTTTTCCATGCCCCACCCGCCTCGCCAAATTACGCTCTATTTAGAAGATGAATTTTACAACCGTCGTTTAAGCTTTGCTTTTCTCTTTCTTGAACCTTCTCTCACACAAAAAATAATCGACATTTGTAATCATCTTCCTGCGATGGGAGCTTTCCCGCAGTGTAACTCACCTTTTTAACCTTCTCCCGATGACATTACAACGTCAGCGTATTAAAGTTTCCAAAAACAAGAAGGGCCGTTGGAAAGAAGTGAAACTGAGCAGCAAAAAACGAATTGATCCTTCTGCTCGATTCCAACCCCAATAGCAAAAAGAGCGAGAAAAAAAACTCACCCCCCACCAGATCAAACCAAACTTGCCACAAACTCTTTCATCGCCATCGCCATCATCATCCTTCTCACCGCCATTATTAGCTGCTCTCTCGCGCCTCGGCGCCACACTTTGATGGAGCAAGTTTTCCTGTAAATTTACCAATGAATCACGTCCCAAGCCGCCTCAAACCATCTCGAGTGCAGCGCTGACGGTTGGACGTCATGTTGGGATTAGCATTCGCGCTTCAAAAGAAATCGGTTCAAGTTTTGCCAGCAGCTGGTGTGTACTTTGAAGATTGAATGCAATTTGCAAACGGTATGTGTAAAGGTGGTGGATGATTTTTTTGGCATACATTTTATGCCTCAAAAGTAACTACGAGCATACCGAGGCACCGATGAAATGTATGGAATGAGAAAAGCTTTTGGAAAATTCTTTTGAATAAAGAGATAATTGCTACTACAAGTTAATAGGGAAACTTTTGAATACTTCTTCTAAGCAGATTGTTTTCAAATGTTTCAAATTATTTTGAATTTTTTTTCATATTTTTGCATTTTTTCGATTTTTTCCCCCTTTTGTTTAATGCTTAGACGGATTTTCTACTTTCATTTATTTATCTTGTATAATAGTTTTTACAAGACTTGAACCTGTTTTTTGCACATATTTTAATTTTAACTTTTTCATCATAATTTATCCTTGTGTTTTGAACTACTTTCCACAACACTTTTCCGATTATGTGATTTTTTTAACAATTCTTTTGATACTTATTTAACTTTTATCACTTTTCAAGGCCTTTCATTCCTCATTCATACCTGTTTCCTGAATAAGTAGTCTTTAATCCACAAATTTTGGGGCGGTCCGGTGGCCGAGGCGACAGCGGCGCCGGTCTTCACACGGCAGGGCCGGGGTTCAAATCCCATCCAGACCGCCTCCCCGTACGAAAGGCTGACTACTTTTCTACGGGTAAAATTAAGTCACAGAAAGCCAGAAAATGGCAGGCCGAGACCTTTCGAGGTTGTAGTGCCACAGAAGAAGAAGAAGAATCCACAAATTTACGATTTTTTCATATTCACTTTCTTATATCTTTCATCATGTTCACTTTTGTGCTTTTTTAACTTTGTACTTTCATAACATAGAGCAAGTAAAATATTCTTACAAAACCTTTAAACAGCTGTCTTAAAAGAGTTCTTCTTGGGTAACCATCATGTTATAATCTATTAAATCGTCTATATCATTACAAGCTTCCATCATTTGTATAATGGAGTTATAGCATCCCTGTTATACATCTCAAATATATGTCAACCAAGCAGATACTCAATAACGTTAAAACGTTTTAATCTAATTTAAGACGAATGAACTAACTATAAACTATGAAATTTTTGGTATAAATTAAGCTGTCGCTCCCAGCAAACGAGAGAGAGAGAGAGTTGGTTCTAGGTTGAGACTTGACGCAACTCAAAATCTGACATTCAATTCCTTTCAAGAGCTTTTTGAGTCCCCTTACTCAAGATAAGGCCTCGAAGACTCCAACGAGCCAGTAAGGGATGTTCCTTCTGAATATCTAGAGTCGCCTGGGACTCAACTCAACGATGAGCGATGAGCATCGAGAGTCCCCCTACCCAAGGTAAGGCCTCGATATCTCCAACGATGTAATGATGATTCCCACCTAGAATCTGCATGTTTCTAGCCTGCACAGTCGAAAAATGAAAGAAGTGGTCCGCTCAGCTGCTTGTAGTTTGTTGTTCTCGTTACGATCCGGAGGAACCCCGTTAGTACGGTGCGACTCAAATCGCGTATGCGTCACAAGTACGTGTAAAAGGACCGACCGATCTCGCGTATAACCTATTTCAGTGTCACTAACGCTATGTGTTGTTGGCTTGACATCTGTTTGCAATAATTTTCGATTGTTGAATTTCTATTTTCCCTTGCAGGAAGATGCACTGTGTCGTTGTTCTTCTATGTTCTAAAGGTTCTAGTCCAAAAAACTCACTTTTTTTTTTATTCATAAAGAACGGCCTGGCCGTATTGCTAAAAAAACTCACATCTCGTCCGGTAATTAGGTGACATTACGGGGCTAAGAAAGCTGAAAATTTTGTTTTTTTCCTCGGAAACTGTATGAAATTATACTTTTAACTATTTTACATACAAAATATCACCTGCCAACTTCCTTCAACAAATCTAAACAATAAGAGGAATCATCCGCTACAACTGTACGGATGCACATTTCGTACGATATACGGCTACAAATGGCCAAACAGATCCGATTGTTTGACATCAAATTTGACAGAAAGTAAACCCATTGTACCATACATCGTTCACATTCCACAAGCGTAAAACGGTGCAGCCATTGGGTATCTTAAAAACGTATGAAGAAACTGAACAATAAAACCGAGCAAAAAAAGATGAAAATCACTGCATTTCCCACAGTATGTCAAACGATGCTAACCGATATGGATGCAATGTACGGAGGCACTGGTTTTTCCTTAATTTCCCCCTTCATCTTCGCCCTATGTATACCCCCACGCTTAACGAAGTGAACTGTGCGAACCGGGACCGGATGTCGGTTGTCGGGAAATAAAATTTTACTATTTTGCAAAAGCTACATATTTTCCGTTCGTGTGTTCTTGTGCAACGATATTTCCTTACGGGTATAGGATTCAGCGTTGGCTTTCTCCTTCTTTCTCTCCCATACACATGGAACTTATTGTGCTTCATTTTTCTCTTTTCACTGCATTTTTTCCGCCCCGGTTCCATTTGTGGTGGAAACGAACTTTTCTTCCCTTGTTATGGGAACACAGCATGACGAGAGAAAAAAGATTTTACTTTGAGAACGTGTAGCGCAGCAACGGGACGGGGAAAAGTATTTTACTTTGCGTTCCCAGTAGCAGACAGCTCTCGTGTTCGTTTCCCGGTACACAACTTTCTTCCATTGCAGGTTGATAGTTTTGGTCCCCGACTTGTTTCCTAGCACCTTGGCATGGCTTTTGGCAGGTGATTGTTTCTATCGCCTTCAGGTGGTTTGATATCCACCTGCACACAAACATCGTGATGTGCCGTGTTTGGAGAAAACGGAAACCTGACACAAGGTTGACTTAAATCTTCGCGAATCTTTGCTCGGTATCTTGTCTTTCCCGGAAGGTAGCTCACGGTTAACGATCGCGTGTGGGTATGTGTGTGTCTGCTCGCTGTTCTCGTTTGATGTTGGGTTAAAGAATTTTTACAACACGAATCAGAGCCATGTTTGTTTTGTATAATATGGATGAATGGATTTTTTGTCTTCGGCTTTTAAAGTCATTTTAACTTAACTCGTATCGTAACTTAACTCTACGAGGGACCTTGGAAAAAGAAATTGCTTAAAACTACTCTTTTTGGTCTAAATTGTGTGTAAGTTTTGTTTCATCTATCAAGAAGGATAAAATGAATTGCCAACAATACGTACCAGCCACTAAGAATTTAGTCATTTTGATAATTGAAAGCTTTCAGCTGCATTGCATACATTTAGGCGCACTAAGGCGCAACATTTAGCTGTTGAAATCATTTATGATGTCTTAATAGCTTCTTTATCGTGAAAGAATCTAAGTGACTTTCAAGCTATAATTATTCGATCACTTTAGATTATTAAGATCTTCCTGTTTGCGATCTGCGAGAGTTTTCCATTCAAAAGACATTCAAAACTTTGAGACATTTCTTCTTCCCAAGAAAAACATTCCAAGGTATTAAAACAATGCTCAACTCATTTGGCTGCGAGCAACATTCTGAGGCTGTTTGACTGTGCCCACGTCACGGTGTAAATGTGTCACTTTTAATTCTATCCCTTGTACACCGAACTCAGCTGGAGTCGGGTTCGCACGACCACGATTCACTTCTTACCCTCGGAGTAAATTATCATACAACAACAAGACCGAAAAAACAGCAAAGAAAGGAGCAAAGAAAATAATGTTTCGCTTTCCCTTTTGCAAGCGTCAACAGACCCGGCCCCGAAAAGTTCACCGCAACCTTTTTGGTGACCTGCGACATTGAGGGACGTTTGGTTGATGTCTTCTTTTTTGGGGTTTTGATTCGGAGGAGAGTGAGGACGGAGTGAGAGTAAAGCATAATTTCGCTAAATAAAGTACGTTTGAAAAAATCTGACATCATCAACGGTTGCGCTCATCCGCCGTTTCCGGTTACAGGATGCTGGCGGACTTTTAAATAAAAAACCCGGGAATACTTATACTGCTGGATTGCTGGAACCACTGCACTCACTCGAGTGCTGCCGGGTGAAGTCCGAACTTTGGATTAATTTTTATTTACGACTCCCGGTCACCTTCAGTTCGCAAAACCCGGCCTCGCTGGACCCAATTACCGTGCTATGGGTAAGCCGGATGTAGAAGGTGTTGCTAAAATGAAGGGGGGGGGGGGGAGCGTGAAGGGACGTTGTTTGGTGAAGCAGGCTTTGATACTTAGAAATCCTTACTCAAGTCCCCGACCATAGGAAGTGCTCATTTATCACCGTGAACCGGAGTTCCGACCTCAGTCACAGTGACAGGCGAAAAACGTCTCGTTCCAACGTTTTTTTCTGGTCACGGCACCACATTACCACGGGCGGCGGGCGTTTCCACCGGATGCGACCGGATTTCGAGCTCCGACCGTACCGCAGCGACGCTTTCTCCCTTTTATCCCTTTTTCCACTTCTTAATACGCTCCTAAAACACGTAATCGTATTTGGGAATGATTTAATAAGCTACGCTTTCGCACACCAGCACCAGCCCGAACTCTCGGACGCGGTTGATTTGAGCTTCAAGCTCAAGTCTGGTTAACCGACACGAAAAAGGGCGAGTTTTTTCATAATTATGTGTGATATTTTTATTTTCACGTTCTCACATTGACTACTTTTCCTCTATTGCGCAAGAAGATGGGAAAATTGGGAAAATTGGGTGGTGGAAAAGCTATCCCCATCAAGGGGTGCTTTTATCGTTGCGTTGAAATCTGTTTCCGTCTCTGCCGGTCGATAAATGAGGCTCGACGCAGGGAGTGTATCACGTCAGTGGTCAAGGAGCTGGTATTAGCATAATCGTGGCCGAAGCACGATTATGGATGCCTTTGGCCTCCAAAAACGCCTGTGGAGTTGGCAATTTAGTACGCCTGCAGGGCGGTGGACGCAATTCTTATCGCCCATTCGGACACTGTGGGACAGAATTAATGCGGAAAGATGTCGATTGGGTGCAGTTTTCTTTTTAATTTAATTTAATTTATTCAACATCTTTCGCCCTAATGAGCAGCATCCGAGCCGGGTGCGGATATTGAGTCAATTAAAATAAAGACAAAGACTTGCTTTGAATTGATCATATCATATCACCACAACTTCCTCTCGGAATATCCTAAGAATGAAAAGCGAACAAAGTGAACAAAAACCTGTTATTCCAGAACGTTTAAGCGAACCAGTTCCAACCTTCATCTGTTGCCATCACCATGCCACAATTAAGAGAAATGGAAAGGTACCTGATGGAATGTGATTTTTCCTGATTTACGGGAACATATATTGATGGGCGCTCGGTACCTGCTTTCCTCGACGGGTTTCGACCATCCCCAGATCGATTTCAGCTTGCCCCTTTTTCAATATACCTTCTCAAATGCACAAAATCTCCGATGAATGAACATTCATCCGAACCCTTTTTTCATTCCGACTCAGGAACACAGCCGGCAATGGTGGGTCATATTTAATTTGCTGCTCTGCCACCTTTCCCCGATGTTGCCACCCACCGCTAGGGTTGCGTCATTTCGTGTGATGCGGCAGAACATTGGAAAAGGTTTTGCGGAGAAGAAAACTCATTTCCTTCACATGCTCGTGTCGCATTTCCGGCAATCGAACTCAGCCCAGGAAAATGTCCTTTTCATGCCTTCGAAACGGGTATCGGGCAGGAACAGGGTGTGGGCTGGAAATTTGTCACCAAATGGGTTGAGCTTTCGGTAACACCGGTACGGTCACATGTGGGTTAAAAAGGGCTGTTAGGTAAACGAAACGAAATAAATCCAATTTGAATATGATCGGCAGTTCCCGTAGCTGTTCAATACCGGTCGAAGAATGTGCAGCTTAACAGGATACGGCCAGGGTTAAGCTATGCAAAACACCAGCCAACGGAACAAAACAACAGGAACGGGACATAATTTTTCCACTTCCAAACACACACACACAGAGCCACGTCTTAAATGAACCCTCGGTCGTTGGTGGAAAGTTTTAGAATCGAGATAGGAATACGAAATGGTTTTATGCTTTTATAACAAAGCAGAAAAACAAGTCGGAAGAACCTACTCTCCAGCCCGCACACGTACCGAATCGGAATGCTCTGGAATGCAAAATATCAGTACGGTAAAGCTTTTTCATCAAACCCTTTTTTTGGGTGGCGGGAGAGGGTGCTTTTGTTTTTGGCTGCCGATCTTGCTCTTGAAGGAAATTTGATCAAATTCGATCCTAAACATTGGACAGCTTTTGACAGGCACGATGCTTCTGACATTATCGGAGGGAGAGGGGGGGGAGGGCTCAAATCAACTTACGCTTCGGCCAAACAGGAACCGTTTGCAATCAAGTTATCGATGAGCATAGGACGATTAGGTCCATTTACGGTGAGGCTAGCTCTTGACGGCGCTGGACATGGGATAATGCTGTTTATTTGGTTCCACACGCTGTCAGCTGCCGAATGCGCCAAAATGTATGCAATTGGGAAATCAGAAACGACAAGAAAGTACTAAATTTAGCATACAAATTGCATAGCTTTAGGCGCTTCTTCAGAGGTGTCTGTTGGAACTAGAGCAACACGAATTCATTCCAGTTTTTCTCATGAAAGTTTGTTAATTTTTCTTAAAGAGCAATTTGGAATCAAGTGTTTTTAAAACGAGTTATAATTTGAATAGATGAAAATATACATGTTTTGATAAATGAAAATATCGAAAGTTATTCTTCAATTGCCTGAGTAAATATGACTACATCATTCTACTGAATGAATACTATTGTAGTACGATTTATTTCTTCAACGCCTGCCAATATGCAACCTTTTTCTCTCAACATTCAACTATTTACACAAAGGCGTTTGAAATTTCTGATCTGTTAGAGAAAAACAAATCATGACTCAACTATTAAATGCAACTATTTAACAATAATTCTTGAACCGTCCTGAACAGAAACTAAGAACGTTTGCATACATTCAGGAGCTATGAACCTGAATCTGTCTTTATGCCTTACTGTAAGCATTTAAATCGGTTATTTCGTGATTGGTTTTTTATTTATAAATTTTACAAAGCATGAAAGTTATAAAAGTAAAAAACGCCTTTTTTACCACAATAAAATAATCAGCAAAGAAACACAATTGACATTTCAAAAAATCGTTCCCCGAAGCAACGATTAGCATATATCGAAACCATTCCTTACACATCCAGATGGACATTGGAAAACTTGTTCTCAACCCGCAAGAAAACTTCCTTCCCAACCACCCAGGGAATAGAACATTCCGTATTGGATCAATTACGCTAAATTGGTTTTCATTGGGACAGCAAACCCTTTCGTCCGGTTAGACAATTCTTTCGCGTCTTACAGTTACGACTTCTCGTTACAACTCTCTGCAACAATCAAGCTGGGGCAGACAAGCACGCATTGGCAGGTAGCAAGATCGGAGCATGGGTTGAACCGAAAAGTTTCATCCACCAGATGGATGGGGTGCGACTCCTGTGCGACCAAACTTTACTCTAACGTCGTCACTAAACGTGTTTCACCTTGTCCCAGTGGAACACTTTTCTCTTTCGATCTTTTTTTGCTTTTGAAGCAAAAGGGCAAACACGGAACCCGAAACTACGAAAAGTGTGTTTTGTTCGGCAATTACGTCACCAAACATTTCCTCTTCGAGATCGAGAGACAGAGAAAAAAAAACGCGCCCCGAACAACTTGAGTACGCGGGTGGAATAGAAATGATTTTTCACGAACTTGTCATACCAATGTTTGACTTCCTTTCTGTCACCGTTGGAGATTTTTACGTTTGCGTCTTTTTTTATGCATCGCTGTTGTAAACTTTTTTTTTTCCTTTGTAAGTGAGTTACAAAGTATGAAAACGAAGCGAACAAAACTCGTTCGCCGATGGAAAACGGAAACTTTCACCCGTCCGAAGCTAATGCCGAAACGAACTTTCATCAAAATTCAACCAACGACAGATTCCGTGGACGACCAACCTAAAAGGGTGGCAGGATTGAGAGAGAAAAAGAGAGAGAGAGCAAAAAAACCACCACAAACTGCAATTCTTGTCCAAGATTACTACGGGACTTCAGAGGGTTTTCGGGGCCACGCAAGCTGATTTTCGCTGTCGAAAGTTTAAAGACGAGTTTTGCTTGGGAAAGGATGCTTTTTGAATGTTCTTTTCCCTCGACAGCTTCACTTTATATTCTTTCTAACTCTTTGTGCTGCTCGCTAACTTCGCTTGGTTTGGTATGAATTTTTTTTTTGCGACAGCTCGTTTTTCCCTCTGTTTTGACCGTGGTCTAGTTCTAGGGCTCCCGCTGGTGCCGTAATGCAGTAATTCTACTAACATCACTGATCGAATTGAGAAGAGACTTTTAGTAACAAGTGAAACCGACACATAGAAAGTGAGAGATAGAGAGAGCGCGTGAGATGGGAAGGGCAAGAGAGAAGATCCCGTTGACAACAACAAACTGCACTTTTTTGCCCTGCCCTGGGTGCACTCGGTGTTACAGCCACTGGTTGGTGTAGTTTGCGGTGGAAAGTTTTCCACACCTCTCCTCCGGCATCATCCAGTGAGCATTAATCCATTTTTCATGAAACCACATTTATGGATCCAGCGTGGACCGTGCGGCGGGAGCTGTCTAAAGAGCCGAACAATCCTTGAGCTTTTCCTGCTCCAACTTTGTGTGTGTGTGTGCTGATGTTGAATCGCCATCACGTAGAAAGCAGCTTCCAAACAACACTACCAGAATGAGGATGGAGATTGGTGTAAAAAAAATGTGTTGGAACCCCCGCAATGACTGACAAACTGAATTTAATCTCCACGTCACTTCACTGCCCGCACATTATCCGGCGAGCGTTGGACGAGGCCAGACAGAGCAGAGCAAAAACAAAACAAAAAACACCCTGTGTCGCGTTTAATAGAGAAAATCCCGTTGAAGTGGATTTTTATTAAAAGTTTCCATCCCGAAAGCTAGACGCGCTAGAGGTTCATGATGGTGGGATGGAGTTTTGTGTGACATTACCAAACAGCCGGGTAACATGCATTAAAAGGTGTGTCCTGCTTTCGCGCTGGGTACTGCAAGCTTTTTGAACCGTGTTGGGGCAATGATTTTTGGATATGTGCTGGATTAAAGCTGTCTAACGTTGTGTTTTAAACAGATTCAAGGAACAACCGTATAATATAATTGATCTTCGTTTGCAATGCGGCTTTCGAATACGGGTGAAAATTGGCGATATTCTGTAGTTTTACTTCATATAAGCGATCATGGGTGGGCCATAAACACATTTATTACTAACACTTCGTTTTTAGTATTAACCACATTAATTTTACGCAAATTTATCATACCTAATGTCCCTGAATAATATTTTTAAATTTCATAGCGCCAAAAAGTATGCAATCTTCACTACACATTATTTCACATGTTTGTAAACATTTGGATGCACTTGAATTTCCTTAAACATTAAAAAAGATAAGCATGTTTTAGAAAGATTTAATCGTGGGAAAAGCATTTCTTTGGTACAAAAAACCAAGTGAATAATCAACTAATTACATTTTCGGTTCGGATATAGTTTGTTTATCGGAGCCAAAAGGTATAAATAGAGGAGCAGAGGGCTGAAGCCAGCAGTAGAACTATCTCGGGCACGATCATAAGCGGCAATAAATTTGAACCATATTTTTGTAGTGAAATCACATAGGTATTAAAATTTTGCCCCAGGGTCTAAACAATATTTATATAATATTTTGAGCATTTCAATTCAGAGAGTTTATACAAAGATTTTTTCCTAAAAGCATGCAGTGATTTGAACATTTGAAATTTAAATGAACCTCACCCATCTATCAGACAAATGGTGTTTTTGGGTGACTGACTAAATTATTATATGACAGACGTTTATAAAATTTAAAAATAAAAAAACTCAAATAACCCGAATGCCTAGAACATATGAACCACCAAGATATTACTAATAATATATCTATATAGGTTATTACGCCTAAATGTATGCAATGCAATCATCAAAGAGATCCCCTGAACAATTGACCATTCGAAACGAAATTCTAGGATTCACAATGTACCAGTCTTAAAACATTAACCTTCATAAAACTTATTTTTATCAAATACAAATGAAACCCAGCATTTCAATCCAACTATCTCCCGCGCAACGTTTAAAAAAGCGTACATTTTTTAAATCCTCCATTTGCTCTATCAGCTACCCAGCGTTCCGGGGCACATTTTCTACATTTTCACACGCAGAATTTTCAATTTCCAACACGTCACTCGCCTGGCATTTGCCATCTGACCCCGACACCATCTCGACAAACCGCCCATCTCATGTCAGCAAAGTGACAACGCCACCCCAGTATACTTTCACAACTTCACACGTGTCCCTGTGTACGTGCGGATTGTGTGCGAGTGTGTCAGTTGGAAATGTTTTGCAACGTTACACTTCCGGCACAAATTCTCCGTTTTCACTTTGTCTTTTATTGCAATTCGTGCGATTACACCACGTCCCAGCCCCGTTTCACTTCACAAATCTGGATTTCACATGAATCCCTGCTTCCACGGAACTCGTTGACTTTTTCACCAGTTTCGTTTTGAGATCTGTTCTCACATTCTTGTGCAGGAACAAAAAGTGCGGCAAGACAATCGCTGCAACAAGGCAAGCAAATGGAAGGGAACCAGTGCAAAAAAAAAAACGGACGGCGTCTTCAAACACCCCGAAACATCCGTCCCGAGAGACTGTGCAGCCAGCCGTCTTCCGTTCATGGAGACAGGAAGTTCATTGCGACGACCAGCCCTGGCGCGAAGCCATAAAACACCCACAAAGGGCTCGAGAAAAACATTGAAAGTTTTAAGCGCCCCCGTCGCTAACCAACAAATCTTTTCCGAAATCTGTTCCCTGTCCGACATTTTTCCTTCTCTCGCTGAGTGGGAGTTTTCCACCGAATTTTCACGGAAAACATGAAACAAGAAAAATGATATTTTCAACCAGTCCGTCCGTCCGCTGTTTCTCGGTAGCGTGAAGACAAGCCCCCGGGATCGGTCGGAGCTTTTAAATCGTTTTTCATGGAGGCGCCTGGTGCCCCACTCACAATGCAGCTCAAACCTGCTGCACCAACACCGGACACTGAAGGTGTGGAAAACAGAGGTTAAATCTGTGGGTGATGCTAAACTTTAAACTTCCCCCGCTAGCCAGCCAGCCACATTTGGGCTGTCGAATTCGAAAGTTTACATGTTTTTCTCCGCTGCTCCGATGCTCGCAGGGTTTCCATTCGCTCACTTTGCTTGTTTGTGAAAACTCAAACAATTGCCGTGTTCGGTGTTCAGTGGCACGGTGTATGTGTGTGTGTGTTTGAAGGAAAAGTTTTCCTCATTCCCTTCCACTCGTTGCATCGCCGATCCCCGATCAGACTGTGCAGAAAAATAAACGGACGACGATTCGATTCACTCCATTCGCTTAAAAGTTAAATCGTTGATATCCTTTTGCTACCCTTTTGCTTGAACGTTAAAACCCCCCCAGAACGGAGCACATAAAATGGGAATTAGAAAATGGCAAATGGATTCTTGTTCTATCGAAGGCATGGGACGATTTTTAAACAGCACCAGAGAAGAGGGAGCTTTGCGGAAAAGTTTTCCCAACTCCTTCTGCTTTCCCCCGAACAAAACAACAAAAGTACAACACACCCGAAAACATCGGTCACAGTGTTGCCACGAAATTTGCCACTGAGCCAACAGGAAACAAGAAAGAAACGGTCCCCAGAAAAAAGGGGATAAAACATACGCCCACAAAAGGATTAAAGTTTAGAAAACATTTCAATTTTGTCTACGAACGGGGTGAGTGTCTCTGAAATGGTAGCGTGAGACACATCGTTCTAATCGAGAAAGGAATTAAAGCGAGCAAGAAAAACAACATACGAAAGCAAAGGGCAATCTTAACGACGATCAGAACGTTCCTAAAATCACTTTGCTACGCCCGATTGCAATTCAATTGACTTTCGCTTTGTGTGTGTTTTTTTCGGACTCGTCGCTTTCTCCCTTTCTCACTCACTCTTTCGCTTCCTCACACTAAGCTATTAATTTGTCAACGGAATTTCGAAACGATGTGTTGAACAAACGCTGCTTAAGTGGATTTTTACTTTTAATTGTACGCTGCAACGGTACGTGGTCTTTGTGCAGTGGTTGCTCTAAGGATGGGTGTTTCTGAACCAGCAGCAAAGAGTAAAGGGGATACGTTATCACAACTAGTTGTTTGGGTGAATGAGTGTGGGATTTAGTGTTTGAGTTGGGTGATTTTGCAACTCATTATGTCGCTCGTTTTCTGTTTAACTGTTTGTTGGACCACTTACGAAATAGAAACAGAGAGATTGTAATTGCTGTTTATCGCAAATCAACAATCTTGTTATGCTTTTCTTTACTTGTAATCTGGCTCTTTCGTTAGTTAAATTCAATTTCATTTCTTGAAAAATTAGATTTTGCATGGTCTAAAAATTTCTATTCATTTGGAACGATTTGATTGAACCGGAGCTTCATTTTTTTTAGCATAAATCAAAAAAACGCTTCAAGCAAATGACCTTGCTTTGGTTTGCTCAAGTTTTCTCTGAGCATCATTCGCCAGGTCAGCTCGACGCAGGAGAAGTTTAAACAAAATATTTTAGAGACTATCAAATTGATTATTTCTTATTTCCATCAGTTGTCAAACGCTTTGAGTGGAGTTAAGCTGACTCGGATAAACATTTGTGTCGGCTCAGCTATTTGACAGAATCCGATTGATTTTTTTTAATTTCTAACTTAAATCAGCAAAGAAATATAATCATTCCCCAAAATAGGAAAATTACATGAAACAGAGACCACCTGAAGCCTAAATAAGCCATCGAAACCATAATTCTTTAATTATCATGGCTTGAGCAGTAGCTTCATCTTCTTTTTCCTTGGCATTACAACCTCGAGAGGTCTCGGCCTGCTATTTCTGCCATAGTAAAGTAGTCAGCTCTGCGTACGGGGAGACGGTGTCTAGATGGGGTTTGAACCCCGGTCCTGCCGTTATCGCCTCGGCCTCCAGACCGCCCCAGAGGAGTACCTTCACCGATCATAAAACTACAAAATGGCGGTCTAGAGGTGATAACGGTGCCGGTCTTCATACGACAGGACCGGTGTTCAATACACATCCAGATCGTTCCCCCATAGTGAGGAATGACTTTCCAACAAGGTGGTATCATTAAATCTCGTAAAACAGAAATAGCAGGCTTGACCTTAACAAGTCGTTAGGCCAAGAAGAAAGGAGAAATCTGCCCGGTATTAAGCTTCTGTAGAAAGACCATTCATAGAAACGATATCAAAAATTTTGACCCAAACAAGCAAACGTCAAGCTGTTATAGGAAGTAAATAAATAGAAACTAAAGAACCGAAATAAATTATCAATTGGAAGACAGTAATAAATATGAATTGAAATCCACAAGTCAAAAAACAAACTGACAGTAACTTCATAAAAAAAAAACACAAACTATAACAGCAAACAGAGAAAAAAAAAAGAAAAAATAACAATATAATTACAATCAAATAAATAAAAACCAAAGTCATATGAATTAAGGGAGATCGTAAAAAGGAAAATGAGAATAACGCTTAATGGACACAGGAAGAAACCAATAATGACAATCCATGTGAACAGAGACTTTAAAGTTAAAGATAAAACAAAGCTAAACACAAATTACTTTAGTCTTCAATGCATAAAGTTTTCGCCCCAACTATTTTATCAATTGAATCTAGTTCATGTAAGAAAAACTTTTTCTTCATCTTTTGGCACAAACACACTAAGCCTTGAAAGGGCTCGGCCAGAGTTTTCAGACTTTCTTGGGTTAAGTTTACCCGTTAATGAAGTAATTTTTTTTTCCAAAATTCTGAACCAGAAAACACTAACGAAAATCACTAACACTCCCGAGATGACAACTGCAAAATAAAATAGAATAACAGCGAACACCATCAAACCAACAGTCTCAAACACCACCTTTTTCGTGGCTTTTTTTTTCTTGCTGGCCCTCCCTGCTCCATACACATCCAGTTCCATAAATTTATCCACTTGAGTGTTTCCGCTATAAACCTTTCATCTCAGCACATCCGGCATCCGGCGGTAACAGGAGCCAAACGGTAACAACTGTTTTGCGAGGTTCCGAACGAGCCCAAAAGAGAGGGTTTGAAGATTCAAAGCATACACACTCGTTGAAGACTTCGATGTTTGAACGAGAAAATCGTTTACTCACCTTCCAGCCGAAAAGCTCCTTCTGTCGCCGAGTAGTGTTGGCCCTCTTCAGCTACCACCGAAGACTGTGGCATATGCCCTTTTTGGCGTCGAAATGCTCGAAATTGTGTCTACCGGTTAAACCAGTCTCTTCTCGATGTGCCCGTGTGTGTGTATGTGTTGGGTCTGTGCTTTCATCCATAAAAGATAACTCTTTTCCTATCGACAGCACAGTAGAAGAGAACGATTGGAAAGGAAAAAAGTCTCACTAGTAGCCTCGCAATCGACCCGATCGAATCGTGTGTTGGTTCGTTTTCTTCTCACCCATCATAACACACACGCAACACACTCAAGCACGCATGAGAAAGTGAACGGGGAAAAAACGCTTCTCAAATCACGTGTGTTCACGATACGTTCTCCGTTTTCCGGTAAGAATGAGAATCCCTTTGCAAGTTATGGTGTATATGAGCAGCATTAAAGAACCTTTTTAAAGTTTGGAACATTGATGTGGCAGAATAACTTCAACTGTTTTAGAGCTCCAATTCGAACGAGAAAAGTTCTAATTTGATTATTCAATTAACTTACCAGCTTGCTGCCTTTGCTACAAGCAAAAACACACTTTCTCTAGTCTATAAGTAAAGAAAATGGCGAAATGGTGAACATATGCCCCAATTTCGTTTAGTTTTCTTTTCAAGATTTTCATTCCAAACAGCCATGGTGTATGAAATCACTTAAAAACAGATACACTAAATGAAATAAGAAGCTGTCGAATTTAATCCACCAGAGGGCCGAACCTAAGGTTCCTGGCCGTATCAAGCGTCCCTCTGCATCTGGCATCTAGATACACGAAGAAAGATTAAGGCACGAAAAGAAAACATGAAACATAAATGCACCGCAGGGTACTACCACATGACACTAGCCATAGCGGCAGCTACACTCTACACACCAGGGCCAGATTTTTCGATCCTTTCATTCCTCAAAATAAAATAAAACAGCTGCGAGTCAAAATCGTTCATCGAAGCCACCAGCAGCTCCAGATGGCTCGAGCCAGCACCGAAACTAACCGACCCTAACGAACGGGGGGGAGTATATGCTACAGCTTAAAGCTGAAGGGAAAATTGTTGCACTGCATCGTCAGGCTTCAAAGCAAACGGGTAGATAAACTCGGTAAAACATAGCCCGAAACGAGAAGGAAAAAAAAGCCCAACTCACCTCCACAAGTACTCCCTTCGGCAATGAAATTAGGTAACCGATTCTACGGAAGAAAGAATCGACTCCGCACCACAAAACCACCAACTGTTTGCTCAAGTACGGTACGACGAACGGAGCAGCTTTGAATGATACATCATGGTTTCGAAAAGGAGGGAGAACTGCTGGGAGAACGATCGTGTATGCATCATTCTCTGGAAAGCTTTTTTTCACCGGAAACGACCAGACCAGCGTGCAGTAGTGAAGCGATAAAATAAATGAATAAAGCTATCCACTTCACTATCGGCTACCGATAATAGATGAGAAAGCTGGGCTTGGTTTCGGTAAGGAAGGGAGATTTGAAAAATTGGAAACAATTTACGAGTAACAAGTTGGGTGGGTGCCCAGTAGTTTATTTCGCTACTCGGGAGGCAGCTCTGTTGGGGTGCATACTTTGAGCTTGTTGCTGTTTTTGTAGACTTTCTAAGAGCTAATGCAGGTGTGCATGCGATATTGTGGACCAATTTTAAGAACTTTATTGAAATTTTCGAATTTTATAGAGCTTCCTATGGGTGTCAATTAAATTTAAAAAAAAGCCAAAAAGTATGAAATTTTTCATGATATAAGCTTAAAAATGCTTGCTTCTGAAAAGTCGGTTTTCTTAATCGATTAAATAGTCAGCCTGGCGTATAATAAAACTGAAACAAAGTTGAAACTAAGAAGACTTCGTAATAAATGAAATCAGTTAAGGTAAAATTTAGCAATTATCTTTATTCGCTTTATTATCTTTATTATAAAATGAAATTTGAAGTCAACATTTTTTTCTTTACGCTATTTTTAACAAAGAAACGAGACGCCTTAAAGTATGCAAATCACACCCAGTACTGTATGAAGTCATTGTTTATTAAAAATTATACTTTTTTTAATTTAACCAAATTTCATTATATGGTTGATATCCTCTTCTTTGCCCTAACGACCTCTTAGGTCATGCCTGCCATTTCTGACTTACTAGACTTACTAGAGGAACGGTCTTTGTGGGATATGAACCTCAGTCCTGCCAAAAGAGGACCGACGCTGTTGTCACCTCTATTACCTTAAATATAATTGAATTCCTTTAGTTTCCTAGCCTGTAGTTTTAGGTAAAGTTTTGGAAAATCGTTCAATTGAATTGAAACAAACTTAAATTATAAACAATTTTACTTGAACCCCGAAATTCCCTTTCAAAGCGAGCTATGCGTATGTGTTATTTAAATCCACTTCTCTGCACAAACTCCTTTCAACATTCTCCTCTTATCATACTAATCTGCTGTGAAATAATTATCCCTGTCTTTTGTCACCCGGGAGAGATAGTCACACACACAAAAAAAGTGTCTCCACCTTCATCAACTCACATTGCAGCCGGGTTCGCTACTTCTAATGCACTAAGTGAATAATGAACGGTTTACCCTGACAGTGCGCGACAAACGAGCTCACGGAGCCAGTTCACTCAACAACAAAAAAACGGAAAGAAGGAAAAATCCCCCAACTTTTCTTTTATTTATCTTTTTCACTCCACTCCACTCAAACTGTTTCCCCTTCGCCCTTGCGTGATAAGCGGTTCCGGGTGGGATTTTTTTTTGCTTCGTTTGCGAACATGAAGATGAATAAAATATTAAACGGCGCCGGTAACCACCCTTACCCTTCCTACCGAAACCGGTCTCCCAAACACAGGTGGGAAAATGGGAAAACAATCCCGACGGTGTGGGTCGCGCGCCCCCACACTAAGCGAGCAGGCCACCATGATCAGGTTTTAGGACGGATGCATATGAACGCGACAGTTTGGCGGGATTCTTGTTCCCGTCCCATCCACATCCCCGCACACACATTCCCTTCCGCGCGCAGATCGTCGGGTGTGAAATGAATATTTCAAGCACGAAAAGCTCCCAGGGAAAGAGTGTGCACGGTGTGTGTGCGTGTGTGTGTTTTCGTCCGTTTTTCTTTTGCACTGTTTTGCATTTCAAACAGGACGCGACGGACGCGAAAAAAAAAAGAACTTCAACTCATCCTAGAACGCACACATCAAACCGTACTGATGTGACAGTTAGGTTGGGATGGTTGAATCGGTTTGCTTGCTTTATTTGATAAATAAATGAATAATACATTCGTGCACTAATGCACGCTGAATTACAGCAAAGCGAAGGGGTAGAGAGCAGATGCGAAAGAAAAACCAGCCAAACGGTTTGCACAATTCAACACAAAAATTGAACAACAAAAAATCGCTTCGTTTTTTTTCTCTTGTTTCAATTCGCTTATTGCTTTATTATGCACGGGCATGACGAATTAGCGAGTCATTTTTATGAATGTGTAAAGCGAAACGCTTCGGCGAGGGTACGTAAGCTGGTTAAATGCTAACGATTAAACATTGAGCTGGGCCATTTAAATTCATTTTCACATTTGCCATAAAGGCTACCCGGTTATGAACGAACGGTGGGGCGAATTGAACATGGCAAACAAAGCCGTACCGGTTTATTGTATAATATTACCCGTTTAAAGAATGTTTAAATGAATTTTGCTAAATCAAAAACCCATATTTTAACCAATTTTCCCATATTTTCTTATCCTCCACAGCATGTTCGGCGGTGAAAATCATCAACCTAAAAGTTCCCTCCACCTACCTGCTCGACCAGACCTCCAAAACGCCCGACCCGCTAATACTGGACTGCGAGTACGAGGTGGACGAAAGCGAGAAAGGGTTCGTGTTAAAATGGCTTCTCGATGGACAGCCCGTCTATCAGTGGATCCCGTCGAAAAATCCGTTCCCTTTCGTAAGTATCTCGTTTCGGGTCTAGTCATTCATTCCCTCTAATAATCGTACCACGAGTGTCACAGCGTGCAATATAAATGTTTTATGTCTCTGCTATCTCCCACCACCATCACAGCAATCGTTTAAGAACCGTGTCGACACGAGCTACGTCGTGTCACAGGAGCATCTGCACAAGCATCGAGCGATGGCGATCATCAAACCGCTCGCCAACTTTACCGGCGAGTACATGTGCATCGTGCAGACGTACGCGTCCATCGATAGGAAATCAGCCAAGCTGAAAATAATCGGTAAGTGGTGCAATCTATCTGGTTCTGAGTGTTTTTTGAGGTGCAAAAAGTAAAAGTGATAAAAAATCATGAGAATTATACACAGCGACGAAGCACAAGCACAACATTGCCTACTTTCAGCCGCTTGAATGCGTATCACAAAATGGAGCAAGCAGCTATTTGCAGTTTATCACAAAATGTATTTTTGTATCGTAGTGAAAATTCGTTTCTTACCAGAAATACTATTAAACAAAATTTAACATCAATTATATTTAAAAATAATAAACAACTTCAAACTGTTTTAAACAAGAACTAACACGTAAATTGTTGATCAATGTTTAGTAGAAGATGATTAAACAAAATAGTTTATGTATAAATCAGATTTATCAAATTCAAGCATAAAGATACAAACAGACCAACGATTTATTCAAAGAAAGCAAAAAAACTAAGCTTTGATGTTACTTTTACTGACATGAAAAAAAATCTTAACAAATTGCATACATCTAGGCGCGTTTTATTCATTTATTTTCGTCAGTAATCAATCGCGTAAAATGACATTCCAATCTATGTTTTGATGCTTTTTGTCTTGTTTTCACTACGGTTATTATTGAAATATTAAAAATTCAAACATACTTCTTTCAAAAAATATATTCAACTTACTACCTGCAACTTAAATTACGCACTAACGATGACTAACTGTAAGAGTATACTGTATTAATGAGTATAAATTGAAAATACGTCCCGATCATTTTGGAGACAAAGTATTTTTACGAAAATCTGCAAAAAGTCTACAAAGCTAGTCTTTTGCTAAACTTCAAAATTAATGTATAACAGATTAGAAAATTGCACGTCAAATTTAAGATCTTAGGAAACGAACACTGTTTTATCAAGAAATAGTGACTCCACTTGTGTGCTCTCAGCATTCAAACCCATCAAACTCCTAGCCTTCTAACACAACATGTTCCTCACCCTTGTACCTGTACCGGTAAAAACTAATACCATTTCTAACCATTTTTTCGTTTTTTTCCTTCTATTCTTTCTCGTTTCACCCAAATTTCAACGATCCAGTGCGGGAGAGTAAATTCGACCTAAGCTACTACCTGAACGGCGATGGGTACATCACGGTTGATTGCCACGCACGGGACATTTCCCCGCTACCAGAGCTCCAAATACGGTAAGTTGAACCCCTTTAACCTCCCGGACCCTCACCGATCTGTTCCGCTGGTAACCACAGCAATACAGCGCTCAAAGGAACGAACAAAAGGGTGTATGGATAGTGCACGAAAATGGAAAAATAACCTACAGTTGATTGGGACACGCATTTCCTTCCACTTTACAAAATGGATCTCTCACTGCGCCAATCAACCGAGTACGTGATCCGACCCACAACCTCCCAAATCGACACGGTTCACTGTGTGTGTGTGTGTGTTTTCAATGGGTATACGAGGTTAACGGGCGGCTCGATGCCTGTTCGATTATGTTTTCCAATTGAGCAATCCTTCACAAGCACACACAGCAGCAGCAAAAAAAAACAGTCCTGTCTACCCTATACCGGTCACAATGGCGCCGACCCATGGCTGGCTGGTACAGGAAATAACCTCCATTGCTCTTCTCTCACTCGTGTACTCCTCCCGGTCGAAGAGTCCTTATTTTGGGCTCGGCGATGGCACAAAGTATCATCCCAGTTTAATTTATGAAATAAATTATAAGTAAAATATTTGCATAATTCATTTTTCCACCCGCATCATCATCTTCATCACCTTCATCAACAGATTTATTCCCCCGTTCGGTTTCCTTCGCACTGACAAAGTATTGCAGGGTTTGTGAGCAAGTTTTTTTTCTCGTTTAGAAAATTTTTTTTCAAATATTGAGTGTTTTTAAAGGCCTAACACATACAGCAAATTATTTAGATTTGATTTAAAAAAATGGTTTTGCTAAGGAAAATTCGCCTAAAAGTATGCAATTTTGATAACGAAATATTCTTACTTAAGATTTTATCTATTTGAAGCAGCATTTTATGTTGTAAAATCGCGGCTACAGCAAAACTACATCAAATTCCTCATCTAGAATTGTCCCACCGATATTAAAGCCCCTGCATTGGGCGTTCTCTCGCACCCTTCATGGGTCAGTTCCATCCCCGGACATCCAGGTCACAGGGAAGGGTTGAAGGTGCTTCCGCTATTTGCACTCGGCCCTACCCGTTGGGGGTACGCATTTTTAAGGTTGAATGATAAATCAAACTCGCCACCCCATCCTCCCCGCGAAAAACCAACCCCAAAACGAGCCAAAACGCACACGTGCCTATGGTGAAAAATATGAAAATTGGGACCGTGAAAAACTGGACAGAAGAGCAAAAAAACATGTTGTTATTTTTCCGCCTGCCTGGTCGGAAAACCCTCCCACTGACCCGCACGGGGTAAAAGGTCACGCTTGACCACATCGGTCATTTGTGTCCGGTGTGGAGTTAAAATCGCTGCACGAAAAAAAGGGTTCTGCAAAAAAAAATTATAAAAGATAGCTCGCGGCAAAGGTCAAGCCCAGCCAGCCCCCATCCGGTGTGTAGGTAAGAGGGCAAGGAAACATATATTTTTGCACCCTCCCGTCCAAAGACCATACACCGCCCGGGATCGGAACGGGAAAATTCAATCACTGAAAATCTGTTACGGTTTCGCGTTTACGATCGACATCGATTTCCTCGAGCGGCAGAATCGACCGGCCGGCCATGGTCCGGGCCCTGTCCGGTGATTAAGGAAATGGTCCCTTCAACAATAATCAAACGATGGGCATAAAATGTTTCAAGTGAAATATCTCATGCCCAGTAAGGTATCGAAAAAAGGGGTCCGCCTGAGTCGGCGCGAGCCAGACCTATAAATCGTACATGCTGTTAAACATCAGGCTTACCCGCTGATCGGAGGCACCCAGTACCGGCCGATGGGATGTAAAGATAGCCGAAGGATAATGTAGAGGTTTTTTTTCGCTCCTTACTTTTGATTTTCATGTTTGCTCCGCTGGGTTGCGGTTGGGTATCCGGGTAAGGGAAGAGAAGGGATCATTTTTCATTCGACCCGTAATCCCAACACATCCGACCATCCTTGTACCGTTGGCTGATTGATTGAACTGCAAATGAGCTGTTCGGGTTTTATTGGCGATTACATTAAAGCGAGCAAAACACATCTATTCAAATATGAATAAGCCGATTTGCATACTACATGTTGATGCAGTGGTTGTGATGGGTGTTGAATTAAAAAATAAACGGAACGGTTCACTTATGCCTTTATGATGGCTACGGACTTCATTTTGGGTATTTGCAATGATTGTTTTTTGCAAAGCGATGATGTAAGGTGGTGGGATGACTTTTTAAAATAATAAATGAATAATCTCAACTTTACTCAGGGCTAAAACAATATTGCATTACTCACAGAAACCCTTCCAAAGAACGAAGATAATCGTTTTGTTAACTGAAAACAAGATTGATAAACACAAAACAAATTAGAATAAAAGATTCAAGCAAAGTTTTAAGAAAAATAAAATTCAATATTTGTACAGATGATAAATAAGCTAAAATAAGTCCTATCTATCTATATCGCCACATATTTTAAATTATTCTATAAAGCTACTATAGCCTTAAGTAGAAGAAGAATAGTTAGAAGAGGGAACAAAGGGAATCATTGATGGATCAACACCAATACTTGAAGCGTCAACGTCTAATTTTATGCAAATAATAATGCCATGACGAAAGACGCTAAAATGGCCTTCGGGTTTTAAAAGTCTGCTATTTATAAATTCCAATTATAAATATATTCCATCGCAAAAGTCATGAACACAATAACATGTGGGACCTGTTAAAAAAGATTGCATAATTTTAGGCGTAGCAAAACACAAACAACCTTGTTTTTTAGCTGTTGAAGGGAGCTGTTCTCCTTTAATAAGTAATTTAAAGTTTCAATCCAAGTTATTTGCAGTCTGTTTTTTTAAATTTCCTTTGCTAACTTTATTTACAAGCACATTTTAGTCAGATTCCCTCCCCTAACCCGAATCACAATGTTCTAAGCATTGTACCTTGTTTACACTTTTTAATCACATCTTCTCCTATTCTCATTCTTTTCATCCTTGGCTCTAAAGCATCAACTACGAGCTGTTCGAGACGGAAAACCTCAAGTCCGTGCAGGGCGAGAACGGACTGTACAACGTGTCCATCAGCGGCCGGATACGAAAGGATCAGCTCGAATCGCCGGCCATGATCGAGTGTCTGCTCTCGATACCGGAGACGAACTACAACAAACGCCGCTCGACGACGTACTACGGTAAGCCCACGTGGTGGGATTGTATTTCCTTTCACACCACCATTCAGCTGCTTCTACACCAGCAAACAGACACACATACACCGTACAGCGCAAGAAAGCTGTTTGCACGAAAAATCCATATGCATGATCGTCAGTGCGTCTTCTCGCCAAACATCATCCAACCAACCATTGAATGTTAGCGCATCCTGCTTCACCTTTTCCCTTCTCTACCTTCTCAGTTTCTTCCTTTTCTCTCGTCCTGTAGACAACCTGGGCTTAACGTAGCAAAACTTGACACTGGTTGAAAAGTCATTACCATTCAACCGCAGCCAACCGTGGGCTGACATTCGTTGGGCAAAGCATGCTCGAGAGTGTTTCCTCGCTACGGCTTTTTTTTTCGTTCCTATTTTTTCTCTAATTCAACACCACCCGGTCAAAAGTTGCTCGCACTTGGGCGACTGGATTGATGGCGTGTCCTGTTAGCTTTTAACCTTCCCAATGTGTCTCGCCGTGTCGCATGTTGTTCGCTCCCGCGTTTCCTTTGCCTTCCTTTCCGGGTTTTTGTTGTGTCACTTTTTCTTCCCCCGTACTGCTAACAGGACAGATGCCGATGGCGTTATCAATTTCATGCTTCACAGATAAATCTTCAGCATATTGTGAGGGTTTGTGTGTGTGGGTGTATTGATCAGAAAAAAAAATTCGCCTTACCTTAGCCGGCGAAAGAATGTGCACAAGATTACTTTTTTACTGTCATTCCCCACGATATTTTAAGCAGTAAGCAAAGAAATATGAAGCGTTGCTGTACGTTTTTCGAATTATCTCATATTAATTCATAATTGTCCACCAGACAAACAATAAGTTGCTGTAAAACAGATGAAAGAGATTTTATAACAAAATGTATTGCTGATTGCATACCTTAAGGCTGAATGGTTTATTACAATATTCGCATTTTTGTACGCCTAAAACTATGCAATACGCTGTACAACCACGCCAGTTTTGAGTGTTTATGGACTTTATATTGTGCTAATATCCTCGTGCTTTCTTGTTTAACTGAAATTTTATTATAAGAAATAGTATACTCTTAATACTATACAATGCTACCAAAAGTTCTGCATTATTCATGTCCTCAATATCCTTACTGTGCTTCCTTTCGTAACACATTGCCTTACAAGATGTTTCGTATACGCTTGCCATTGATCCTGTTCCCACACAATTTTATTTTCGAACGCGCAGAAAGTAAATAAAAACTTGCCTTTCTTGCTGCGACATCAGTGACAGCAACAAAGGACAAGAGGCAAAAAATAAAATCTTCCTCCCAAGAAACCCCAAAAGTGTCAACAGATGTCAAATCGTTTCGGGAGGATGTAGGGCAAAAAAAAACAAAACACGAAATCCCGAATCGGTGATTGGAAGTGATTTGTGTTTGCGAAACTTCAACTGTCACCTTGTGGCCCCGTTCGGTTGTGTTGCTTTACGCTTACCTCACTTTTGTACTGCTTGAAGCAAGATATGGGAGGTGAAAAACATCTTTGGCGCCGAATCGTAGAAAGTGAAAATGAGATGCTGGAAGAGACGTTAGGAAGAAAAGCATCCTGCATTAGATTTTCATTCCGCTTCCTCGTTATGCTTGCTGCTAAATTGTGCTCTAACGTTAAACATAAGGAGCGAAGAAAAAAGTCACTTTGTTTCATGGTTTTTTGTGCTTTTGCTACTATTCGAAACGTCTTGGATGGTTTCGAAATGGATGGTTTGAAATGACGAATACGCGGAAAATGGTAAAGAAATCACGGGCACACCAAAAAACAAAACGCCCTAGCTATGAGAAATGTAATGCTGAAACGTCTTGTTTTAATTAGTTTTTCTTCATTTTTTCTTCCGTTTTTCCGTTTCAATTTTTCCGTTTTGCTTTCCATACATTTCCACCAGCGCAGTGTGAGTGTGTGTCGGTGCCCTTTATGCGCCGTTTTGCTTCGCAATATGCTTCAACGAGTGTCCGAATGGCTGGTGCGTCTGCTTCTTGCTTGTTATTTCAAACACCGGTAAAAGCCAGGGAGGGAAAAACACTCCTTAAGACTTTCTTCACTCGATCATTCTTGCTTTCCCTTCATTGAATTCTCTGCCCCCCACCCGACCGACCCACGAACTTTCTGCCAATGAATCGTAATATTTTACCCCGGCACAACAACGCCAGCAATAAGAAATCGCTCCACCGTACTGTGTGGTGGCCACGGAGGGCGTACGGACGGCCAACCCCATGGTGCGGAAAAGGAAAATTTGTTCCAGCGCAATGTTTACTAATGAACGTTGAGGGCACGTTTTTCCACTTCCACCGTGGTTTACGTGATGCGATACACCGGTCCGCCAATGGTCTAGTAACGAACGCGCACAAAAACAGAAACACAAACGATGATGATGAAATATCATTCAGCACAAATAAACATTGCCGGGCTGATGCTGGGTGTTCGTGTAAAAAGATAGCTAAAAAGAGATAGAGAAAGCATGCTAAGGGACTTTTGGATGAGGAACACAAAAGTACCGAAAATATCGCCACCGCTTCATAATCGTTCGCTTATCGTTTATCGAGCCGGAAAGCTCGGCCAGGCTGAAACGTTCGCGAAAGCGTCAGATAACCGAATGGGCCAATGAGAAATGGAAAGTGATCCTGATTTGCTTCTGGTTTCGCGGGCTGGTGCCGACTGAGGAAACACGGAAGCATAAAGAAGTGGAATGGCTAATTTAAAAACAATGATCAACTGCCCTTCGGAGGTCTGATGGGCCGGGCCAAGCGACCGTGCCTATTAGTATTGCCCTCCGCTCAAGAATCAAAATGCCAAATGTTGCACGAATAGATAATCCAGCCAGTCGTATCGGGGTTCCGAGAAGATGAGTGGTCGCTTTATGATTAGGATTATTACACGAATTTTGTACGGCGCAGAGATTGTGCTTCCTAATCGAAATGGGGTTTTCTTGTTTTTGTGCCTTCTCTCTAGAATGGTAAATTGGAAATTTCATTTTAACGAGATTTGCATGATGGTATGATGGGATGATTTCCATTTTGCGATGGTTGGATGTTTGGCAATGTTATGATGCAAATGCTAGTAATTATCCTAGTTTGCATAAGGATTGGATTTGAAATCTTTTTGTGTCTTTTAACTGGGTTTTGAATCATTATATGCTTCCAAATAAGGCCTGTTCGATGAAGTTCCAATAGAATAGATTCTTGTGAAACATCGGACAATACGATGAATCCATATTTATAATTTAGTATTTATAAAAGAAATTAGAAAAAGTGAAGCGGCTATTTCTAAAAGAAAATAATGGCATTGATTAAATTAAAAACATCAAACATCAAATCTTAAAATCTTTATAACAAGCAATTTAATATGTCAAACTCGATTTTATTCGTCAGTGGTCAGTCAAAACGCAACCTAGTACACCCTTCCATACCCTTTAATATCACGCTCCTCAGAGAAAATCAAGGTTCGAAAGATTCTAACTTCAACTCCTAGAAAGATTCGAATCGGCTTGAATCAAACATGACGGATTCGACTTGGATTAATATTATATAAAAGTATCCGAATCCAAATCAGGTTCGATTAGGAGTCGAATCCGATTCTGATACCACAAGTATCCCAGTACGAGCCAAATCCGATCCAAAGACGATTTAAATCCAACTCCGAATCCAATCCAGATCCAAATGGGATGCGGTAAGGATTCGATTGTGATACGATCATTAATGAGTTTTGATGATTGAGGGATTGGATGAGAGTGACCGCTCACTAAAGGAAAAACTACTGTGATAACGATAAGGATTAGGATTTGAATTCTGAGATTCGATTGGGATTGGGATTGGGAACTTCAAAACGGATTCATTTTCCCCGTCAATGACCTTTTTTCATGGTCATTTTATTCAACATTTTTTAAACAAACTTCATAAATGCTCTAATATCATCTCTAAACTCTAAACTCTCTTAATCTTTGTTAATTCAAAGTAGAAAAATTGTACATTTCTTGATTTAAAAAAAAGGGTCAACCTATCTTAATACTAAAAATATTATACATTAAAATGATGGGTTAACCTAACTGTCATTTTATTATTATTTTTTAATTCACGAGGAACGGGTATTGTTATATTGTTATAAAAACTCGATTCAATATTAAGAAATTTTACTTTAAGATTATAAAACAAAACGAAAATTGAAAACAAAAATGTAATAATAGTATAGTAGTAATAGTAATAGTAAATAGTACTAACACATTTGACTTCAATTAAAGTAATCATGTTAACACAACAAATAAAACAAAAACATAAACACAGATGTCAAAAACTATTTCTACCAATAGAGACATCTCACCGGAAAAGTTCCCCCCGTAAGAAATTAAGCTCCAAACTTTAACCGGCATAATCATGAAAAACATGTGCCGTCTTGCAGTTGGCTGCACTTGCACAGCTGCAAATTACATTCTCGCCATAAAACTCATTTGTCATCTCGCTGCCACGACACCCGAACGCTGGATGACAGTTCCCAGTGGAGTTTTTGCGCCTCCCACGGCCCATCTCCGCCGTGACAGATTTTCCTCCGCAATGTCTCCGCTTTACGCGTTTAGCAATTTTCATCGCGTGTCGCGCACTGCACAACCGCAAAACATCGCGGGATCGTATTGCAACGTGACTGCGTATCACACACACACACACAAACACAGAGAAACACACCCACTAGGATTCAGCTCTGGTTGGTGGTGGTTCCTATTTAAAACGAAGCACGAACGGCAAAAAGAAGTGGACGAAAAAACTTAATTACAGATATTTCTAACAGACGTCTTCTGCTCTCCATCTATCCTTCGCCGTTTCGAGAAGAAACGTCGACCCGAAGCATTTTGCACCTCATGCCTTTGCTCATCTCATTACCTCATGCTCAGCGGATGCTGTGGGGGCCTTTAAATGAAAACTTCACCACAAAAACCTTTGCGCGGGAAGTAACGGTGCAGCGTGGTAGCACCAAACCATCACCAACAGATCACCGGTGTCCAGTTCAAAGCAGACTGGCTGACCATACGGTGGTGGTGGTTTTCAAGTGGAGGCAAGCGTGGCACACACCAAAAAAAAAACAGAAGGAAAGTAAAAATATAAATGTTTCTCACTTTTCCCGCGTGCTCCGGACGGTACAAGTTTTCCTTGCCTCAGGTCAGTACGGTGGAAGAATTCATCTTGAGCAATGGAAAATTCTTTACCGTGCCTCTAGAAGGTAGACTAGAGGCGATTCATCTTGCAAGGGTTTTTTTTTCTACACCACCCGACTAGTTTACAGACACTGCTTCGCTCCTTTATCTTCCCATGCATTGGTTCTGGTTGCTGCGCCAACGGTTTAGATTCGGTCAAGAAGGTTCCCATTCTCGCCACGGGCGCGCGCTGGGAGTGTGACGAGATGTACAAATATCAGTAGGTGTACTTCCTCGTGCTGTTTGTAACAAACGGCTACGGCTACCCATTTTTGTAGTTGGTCTCGCTGCTGTTTTGTGCTGTTGTTACAATGCGAGTTATGCTTTTCTAAAGCATCGTCCCACAACCACAATTCTGAACTGGGGGTCCGAATGGGCGGTTGAAAAAAGAACATGCTCGGTTGAACTGCCTAGCCTGTTCAATTTCACCATCGCTTGAGGGAGTGTAACGCGAACGGTGAAGCCGAGTGACGGGGTGAAATGCGAGCCAAAATGATGAAATGAAAATTGTTTTTTTTTCGCTGCCTGCTGCCCAAATGCTGCTGGGCCAGGCCTTGCTCGAAAGTTAATTAGCACACCCGGTCGTAGGTTGATGCCGTGGTTGCACTTTCCACACCACCAAAAGCTGAACTCTCCAAACCCCGCAGGAGGAAAAGAAAAAGCTCCTGAAAACATCACCTTCAACCTTCCCATTTACACCAAGATGCAGCCAGAAAATAAACAACAAAACACAAATCAAGCAAATGAAGAGAGAAAAATATGGCATCATAAGCGTGTGACGGAGAGAGAGAGAGAGAGAGAGAGAGAGAACGAACAAGCGCGTGATGGGTACTTCACCAGCCAACTTCCAAGATTCGAGCGAAATGGTGGTGCAAACGTGGTGCAAATTAAAAACCAAAACACAATCGAAAACCTTCCCATCGCAGCCCAGCTACGGGACTGTGGCCAGGGAGCGGTACGGGCGAGCATCAGTTTCAAGGACTTAACAACAGTGGCTAATTAAAACATTCATCACTACTTATCTCAATTAGGACGGTTTCGTCTCGGCCGGCACTCGTAGTTGGCTGGAGCTATTTCAGAATCGCCACCACCACGTACACTATTGGCATTTTGCTGAGTTCGCGTTCGCTTCTGCTTTCACGACTCCTTGGAAAGAAAATCGAAATTATACCCCCTCGAATGCTGCTCGGCTGGTAGCCAGTCTTTCCGGCTTGTCATGTCGGGAAGGCGGAAAAGCGGGAGAAGAGAATTGTTTTTCTTTTCATTTGAAAGTCACTACGAAACTGTTTATTCTAATTCGGACCCAATAACATTTAATTTAAGGTGTAGACAGTGGGAACCATTTATGGAGAAGCCTCTAAAGTATAATTTGCATATATTTAGGCGTTTTTCAAGTGGTTATGGATTTTTTAATTTCAAATTGCCGCAAATTGAGACAAAATATTTTAAACTCTTTTACCTTTCATAATAAAAGTATCACCTGCTGCTTGAAAAAAAAGAAAAACAATTAAAAATTAACAATCGTCTCTGCGATTTATACGCCTAAAGGTATGCAAATTGTTTTATTTCCTTTCAACTACTAGGATAATTCACAGTTGTTTATTTGCAGACCAAAACACCAATATAAAGAAGACATTGCATACTTTTAGGCTTAAAATAAATACAAACAAAATCTTTTGAGCGATCTAATGAGCGGTTTTCATAGCCAGGTTACAATATTGGTTAAAATAGTCTCTCCTTTTCACGTCCTTTCGATAAATGTACATAATTCTAATTTTTGTAAATTTTGGTTGCAATAATCGCCCAAAGCTATGCATTTTTGGAACAAATGAAGCCTCTTCGGAATTAATTTTCGCTAATAAAAATAAAAGCACCACAAATAAATTAACGAAATTAAGATATACAAGTAAAAGACATCCAAAATCATTCAAACACTTACAGCCGTCTGTTACAAACCTAGAAAGCGAACAAAAGGCCTCCCTAAACTAGCACTTATGCCGATAAGACAATGGCTTATATCGTTCTAATAAATTAATTTTCAACTGCAAAACGCTCTACACTCGGCCCGAAATCCTCTGTCCTGCCTTAGTAGCCGTGGATCTTTATCGGACGCTATCGGAGCCCGTTAATGGTCACCCATCCCACAATAAAAAAAAACACACACCCAACACTGTCCAACACACCAAGCGGACCCTCAACGGACTAAGCCACCTGCAATGGTGGAAGTATTAATATATACTTTTTTCCCGCCATTCTGGCTAGGCCTAGGCTAGTTAGTGCTTTTCTTGTGCGCCAGCTAAGCACACCCCACCCTAGCGTACTAATTATGCCAATGCGGTTTGGCTGTTGGCGAGGATATGTTTTTGTCGTCGGCCAACACCACTGGCTATCCTTCGCGGTGATCGCTATCTTTAACGGTTGGTTTGCCGATTCCAACATAGCTGGGCGATTTTCCAACCAGCACCAAACGGACGGGACAGGATTTAGCGTCCGAAAATATCTCGCTTTTTTGTTGCGTTCCATGACCGTCCTCCATCCAACTGTACAGTTTGCAGCTAATTTCATCTAGTCGCAAAATGGACCCATTTTCAACCCCAGACAGCACACGAACGATGGACACGAACGAAGAACATTCGAAGGCCTAGCCAGCGCACTGCGGACACTCGTTTGTTTGAGTTGGTCGATTCTTCGGGTGTGAGCAGTGTTTTCCGCACCCGGTGCTTTGGATGTAAATTTCCGAATGTGTGACGACGCGTGGCTAACCCGGTAGCAATCGTGCCCGGGTAGGCACACAAAAACACACCGAAAAACACATAGAATTTAGCAGTCTAAAACGATTGTAATAAAAATCGACCATAACCGTAGTGATTACCATTATAAGAGTGAGTGGAAAGTGTGTGTAAAGAAAAGGTGTTTTTGGAAGCTCGTTTTTCTGTCCTCCCAACGTCTCGGTGGATTCTCATTGCAGACCAAACCCTCTCCAAAGTACCTCAACACAGACTACCCCCGTAGCAAACAAAAAAGCTCAAGGAAAATGAATAAATGAGCTCGGTGCTGTGGGTGCCCCGACGCTTCAACTCCAGATCATGATGATGATAATTTGTTTAATGAATTACCACGATCCATTCTAGTAAATGAAAATGAGCGGCATCATGGCTCATCATCGTGCGGACCTTTGCGTTTGGCCCATTTCAAAACCGAAATCGCGTTTCGTTTGCCAAAAAAACACAGTTGTCACCACTCCTCATTATACTCACACCGTTTACGTCGGTGGATTGGATGCTCGTACCAGCAGCAACAAACAAAAGAAACGGTCCTTTTGGGTTGTGTCCCTGTATCGGGAACAAGGTTTTTCTATTCTGAACGGTGGCTGATTTTTTTTTATAATTAATGGAACGAGAAACCTTGCGTATGCTTTCGCTTCCAACGATCAATGGTACGGTGCTGTCGGTGCCAGCGTTGGTAGTGACATCATGCGCCATTTTGGACATGACAGAATCAGTCAGTGTCACTGGCAGGAGGTCTCGGAGTTGATTCCGTTTTTTTTTTTTTTGCTGCTGCTGCTTTTATCATCGTCTTTTACAGGAGTAATCAGACGGTAGGTAGGGAATAGGAGAAAGAAAATTTGATGTCAATCTCAGCTAATTGACCGTTACCGGATGCACACGTTCACGCCAGATGCAACGTGATCAGCTGTCAGTTCAAGGATTTGTGCTGTTGGGAAAGAAGGGAAAAGCATGACATTAGCACTTGTTACTTTGGTTTATAACCATAAAGTCAAAGAGTTTGTAAAACTGGCTCCACTTTTTGGAAACTTCCGTCAACCCATCACTATCAGAATCAGTAATTTCACACCGGAAAGAACCCATCATCCCATTCAGGATGGAAGTGAATGGCGGAGAGAGCTGGGAGGAGATTCCGATTGGCCACAAATCTTCCTTCCGCGTGTGACAGCGAAAACGACACGTCACGAGAAAGTAGGTCTCACGCATGGCTGCGCCGCATTCGCATTGACAGAGTGGACGGACGGACGACGGTCCCGTGTACGTCACTTATCGGATTTCAATTTATCCAACCGACCAAACACGCTAACGAACGTGCAACATGACCCGCCACCGGTTCGTGATTAGAGACATCTTCGGATGCTCCTGGATGGTGCCGCAGACGTTCGCTTTTGTTCGAGATGTCAAACGTTCACTCACAATCACACACACACACCCATGCATGCAAACCGATATGACGTTTCGAGTCAAATTGGCCAACGGTACGAAAGATGACATCGAGGTAATCACCATATCGGGTGCGACTACACACCCAGGCATTAGGTACCGGGCCCATGTATACGTGTAAGCTTACTCCTTCCCGTTGTTGACATGGAAGTCAGTGAAGTGCACACCATAACCGGACATGACTGGCGCGTAAAGAAGCGTATCAGGTGAAGCAGCTATTTTTCACCAAACGCGGCCTCCATCGGGAAAAAGCCATTTATCAACGTGCTCAGCGTACGACCGCGGTACGAGAATTTTCGGGGAAAAGGATGAAGATACGCGCGGTCCTAACTTCCTGACATTGATCCCGGCACCGTGCACGGTGCGGCCGTGAGTTAGGTGAAGCGAAATGATTAATTGAGATGTCGCAGTCAATTCTCCCGGGCCGGAGCGTGTGCAAGACGATACCTGACCTGATTGCAAGTCAGGCTCAACCTGTCAACCCGAATGCAGTCCGCACAGCAGCGGGCGTGGTCGGTCGTGGTTCCCGGTGACGCCCGGACACAATGCACTTCTTCGTGCGATGGCCACAACTATCCTTAATGGACATCCGATTCGTGCCGGGACGTTTGAGTACCGGCATCGAGAGCACGTGTGTTTCGATGCTGCCGAACTCGATGCATCCTCGGCCCGGGCTGCTAAGCTCATTTGCTAGTCGTCAGCAGACATGCCATCTCATCCGGTACGGTACGTGCGTAAGTACGCGGGTACCCGCACACCGGCCTGGCATTAATTGTTGTGACGAGAGGAATTAGCTCGATCGCACCAGACCGGCCGTTTGCATTGAGAACAATGAGGCTTTAACTTTACCGTCGGTTTCGGAGCGCACCTAAAAACCTCCGGAAGCTGGAGCGTTGAAGGCTGTATTGTCTTGGAATTAGCTAGGCTGGGCGGGCTGAAGATTCAATCGGACCAACTGTTTTCAATTATCCTCTTCCGCGCTTGCTCCCTGGCAAGACTTAGAAGACGACCGTAGACGACAGTGTCGCTGACAAGTCGCTGCCTAACAAGAGCAGCCCAGCTCGAGACATTAGCGTACGGATCAACGCTTTTGGGAAGGTCTTTAGGCGTTGTTTGCGTATCAAACGGACCGGTATGACATATGGAGTAATACGTCATCTCCGAAGGACCAACTAAATTAGCAGTATGTACCACACACTTCTAGCCTTGTGAGTTGGCTGAGGTCTCTTTCGTAAAACCTCCCTGCAAACCCATTAGACGCATCCAGATGTTCTTTTCATTTGCCACTGCCCGGACGTCTTCAATCATCAATTTTTTGCCGACTCGGGACACGGTTTCGTTTCTTTCGCAATCATGTGAAATAATCCTTCCTTTATCGAGCCGCCGCCTCCGGTACGCATCGCAAAGTAAACAAAGTCTTCTACAGATTAGCCACTCAACTTCAGGCACTAAAGTTGGGAAAAACTCTCCGTAAAACAATACCCGGTGCCGGGCTCAAATCCTTAACTCAAACACACGCATTCAAAGACTGGTACCCCCGGAACGGAAGATGATCCATCTCAGCATCGTGTCGTTTGCTCGTTTGTCTGACTACTACCAACGCTGCCACTACTACTACTGTTACTCAGACAAAATCTTAAAGACCTTGTCGGACATTAGGGAATCGTCTCAACAAAAAACCCCGGAAAAGACTCCTTCAGGGAAACTGGTGCCGTACAAACAAAACATCGCAACCAATAAAACTGGCCTTATCCGATGGAATTGATTTCCCTTTCAGCCGTTCTCCGCTCCTTCCTGCCCTGTTGGGCATCATCCGGAGATGTCTCCTTTGGGACAGTTTCGGCTCTAACCGTACGTATCTGCCCGTTACGGGAAGGAAAACGCAGCACAAAAAAGCGTATCAAACACATTATCAATGTAGAAATGTTACCACTTCGTTTACTGCCGAGATCGTTCCGGGCGGTTGGAAATCGAAGGACCAGCCACACCGTAGGCAAACGCAAAAATGAAGGTGCTTAAGTAGAAAACAACACATTCTCGCTCGTGCTGAAGCTGGCCGACTAGGCTAATGATCTTGCCGATGATGATGGTGATGCTGATGGTGATGGTGATGAGGATTGAGCTGCTTGATAGTGGACAAACATGGAATATTGAATCCTGGAAAAAGGTTGTTTTTCAACCAAACACACTCAGTCACACACATACAAACACATGTCCGCGAATCAAGCTAATGCAACACACTGGAAACGTTACTGTTAATCGAAGGAACGTTGGAAAATAAACAACACTGCCAGCGCTACTTTTAGCTGGACTAATGGGCTAAAAGTGGTTGAAATACACCCTGGGCGCATTGGCATGAGCATTCTATCGATAATCTCCGCAAAATGAAAATTCACACTCGATAGACTGTGGTGAAGTATCTTCACAAGCAACAGAGGCGAATGAAAAATATTTCGATAGCAGATTAATGTTAGAAACAATTTGATAAAGTTTAAAATAACTTTAAGAAATTTGTCCTCTGTTTTCAAATTCTCAAAAGCCGCTTCTACTTTCTGTAAAGCAAATTGCATACATTTAGGCTTAATTTTTGTTCAAGGTAAATCGTAGATAAGGCGAGCAAGTCGTATTCGTTTTAAAGGCTGCAAAAGACAAATTAAACGATGCAAACTACTCAAAATCACATCTTACACCAGAAACTTTAAGATCTGTCAACAAAAACGCCTCAATGTATGCAACCTTATTTTTAAAAACATTTTTATAAATTGCCTTTAATTACAACAACTTACTGTCAGAGAACTCTTTGTTCTCCAAGATATCGGACAAACTTTTCCTTAAATTTTATAGTTTACAGTTCCTTAAGTTATTAAAGTGATTCGAATCAAACAATTTCTTTCAAAAGAATTTCATATAATTATTATAACAAGTAAGCATTTCATTTGAAGTTATGCACAGGTTTCAACCACGTTTTCTTAGCAACAAGTCAATATCGTAAATTGCGAGCACTTTTTCTTTGCCCTTAAACCATTCCCATAATCCTCCTGCCTAATTAATCAGCACAAGAGCGTCTACCTACCATAAACCCAGCTTAGAATGTCAGCTCATCATACCGTCCGCCAGATTATGAGAGCACGAAGGACGGCAAACAACCATAGAAAAACAATCGAAAAATCAATTCCAGCCCGTAATAAATCTGATATCAGATTTTCTTCTCATCAAATCGTTCGTTTTTTATTATTACTTACTTTATTTGTCTTTTGCTCTTAATCCTCACGGGCTGTGGGATATCTTGGAAGTTGCTTGAAATGAGTGTCTTTTCAAAATAGCATAATGGAAGAAAAATGAAACAATTTCAATCCTCCCCCCTCTCGAAACGCTTGAGACACCAGCGCCAAGTGCAATAAGCCGGTTGTATCAAGCCCGCAGAAGATAATGAGGAAATGGGACTAATTAAGATAATGGGATCATGGTTCGCCCGGGATCTCTTACGTTGCTGGGGCGCAAGAAGCACTGGAAGTTCGCCAGAGGTCATGCTCCTCCTCGCCGAGCCGGCCGAAGCAAACTACAATCGCAGTGCAATTCTACCATTGTGCATCATTATGCTCATTGTGTGTGCCATCCTCAAGCTGGATCCGCTTTATGCAAAAGTGCATCTTATTTGTTTCCTTTGTCGAGTGGCGCAGCTCGTTCGCTGCACAGTAAATCAGTAAATAATGTTGCTAAAGAGCAGCCCACCCATCGCCCGGGCGGGCCGGCTGTAGCTAGCGACGAGTGCAATTCTGCTTAAGATTTACAGATTAAGAAGCGCACCGTAATGCTCATTGTCCATAAACGCTCTACGAGCCATTACCGGTTTGCGCTTTGATTTCTTACCTTTCCCCCGTTGCTCGTTTATTCCGATTATGCTGCTTTTGAAGAAAATAAAATTCCATCCTCTGATCTTCGAGCATGCACAAGCTGGTGGAGGATGCAGGATGGAAGAGGAAAAAGGGAAAAGTAGGGAAAGAGGAAGTTTTATTAACAGACAAAACAAGCTAACGGTGGTGCAGTGATGCAGATGTGATGGAAGATTAAGAAGCAAGCACCGAGCGATTCAACAATGCAAACTGTCCTTACAATTGCTTTCATTTTGTTTGATTGCATTCTGTTTCGAAATGGGTCGTTCGCTTGTGATTGGATGCCGGTATGACTATCCTAAGGAATTATCTACTTTCTAGTGGTAGGGGGCTTGAAGCAACGGGACTATTGACTCTTATCGGCGATAAGACTATAACCGCTCAGGGATAAAAGGATAGTGAGTGATACACATTAGGAGAATTATTATGCAAGTTAAATAATAGGCAATTAGAAAATAAAAAGATACACTATTTTCAATGCAACGACTCAAATACTAAAAGCAAAAAATTATTGAATTTCTTATTAATCGTTGAAGAAACGCAATTAAGAGTTATATTCCATAAAGAAAATTGCATAACTTTAGGCGTATATGCAGTGTTGAATATATTTTTGGTGTACAACGCATATTAAACGTTCATTTTTAACTGATTTTTGAAACAGAAACTATTTTAAGCAGTTTTTTATTGCAATACATAAAATGAACCATTTTATTTTAGATTTGCATATCCACACCTCACGAACATTCCATCCGTCAACGGACCGCTTCAACAGTTGAGTTGCTTCACTGTGAGCCGAGAAAAGTGAAACCATTTAATGCACATTCCCTGCTCAACTGCATGAATCCTGATTCCATTGGTAGTGATACAAACAGCATACTACCCCTACCCCGCTCGCTTCCGCTTTCACTGCCTGCCTGCCTGCCTGCCTGCCTGTCAGTAGAAGCTCAACAACAAAACATCAAAACCATCGAAACCTTACTAACTAACATTTTCTACTCATCTACTCCCCTGTCCCTCAACCAAACATCCCCACTCACCGAACGCACTCCACATCACTGCCACGCCCTGGTTCACCTTTCCCTTCCTTCTTTCTCTTCTTCTTTCTAACATTCCACATCTTTCCCTTTAAAGCGCGCAAAACTAAATCTAACAATAAACCGCTTCCAGAATCGCATCTGAAAACCACTACCACTACGGTGGCGACCACGACGACGGTCGAAATGCTGCAAGCGGCACCGGAAAACCTACAGAAGAAGGGTAAGCCGGACCGGGGACAGGCTGGTTCAGCCCAGCTGGCCCGATCGCTCCGTACGCTTATGTTCACTCTTCTGTTTCGTGCAGCTCATGGTTTCGTTTCGTACAACTTTTTTTACGTTCGAAAGCTGGAAAAATTGTTTTCTTTTATTTTCTTGATTTTTTGTTAAATCAGTTTGTACATAGTTGGGTTGCTTTAATATCTTTTTTAATGGTTATTGACATCAAAATGGGAGAGGCAAGAAACGGGTGTTTATAATTAACACAACGAGCTACATCATGCCACATTCAAATCATCCGTGTAGATCGCATCGTTTGGCCGTAAGCTTTAAGCATTCATTGCTCTAACGACATCCATTTAGACCGTTTAAGTCCAAAAAATAGCGAAGAAAATTAAATTACTTCTATTTCCCCAAATTTTCTACCCTCAAAAATATTTGTTCGTACGTTCAGATCCTGACAGCCCTCCGGCCGGTTCCAGTGGAAGCACGGGCAACGAAACAACCGGTATTGGCTACAGTATTGGTAGATTCGAAAACATGATAGTTAAGATAGTTTTAGTGGCACTAATTTTCGCAATGGTCGCCGCCGAACTGCGATCGCGACACCTACCGACCCACGGATGAGCTTTGGGGCAGGTCAAATACAACATTTTATGACTTTCTATGGACTAACCATAGGATAGCAATTACATAGAAATAGTACTTCAATGTTTTGTATTGTTTGAGATTCAAGAAAAAAAAGAATTCTTCTCATTTGATTTCTACTTTACTTAACACACTCAGTCTACTTCCTAATGGTTTTATTCTATTTTCAAAATTAATTTACGTGTCTTTCGTAACTTTATGTTCCACATAGCTTCTTGTGATTTTCCGAATCTAACACACACACACACTTTGGTTTTACTCCTGCAGGCTTTAACGCGACCGAATCGAACGGCGCTAGCAGCAGTCTTCCGGTGCCGCTACGAACGACCACAAGCGTGCTGGCGACCGTAGTGACGATTTTACTCATCTTCACCACAACGCTCTTGTAGATGAGCTTGAAGCAGTACACCGACGTCGAGATCCGGAACCGCCGACTGCACCTCAACTTCATACACAGCTAAGAAGCCACCACAGCCACAGCCCGGTAGTGTGTTGCGGTGTGCCGCCATTCAGGCGCCAAACACTGGTGGCTCTTCTTCGTTTCACTAAAACACGATAATCAACGGGGTACGGGAGTGCTCGCCATAACTGTGTGAGTGTGTGTATGTACGTATGTGTGAGCGTGTGAGTGCAATTCGTCAACGTGATAGTCCAAAACTCCAAAGCTGCCGAATGTGCGTAGTGCGGTAAGTTAGAACGAGATAACGCTGCTGCAAACCATCAAGTACCAAAACGAGTCATGCTTACACTAGTTTGTTTGTTTGCTGCAAATTTTAAGCTCTTACTGCACAAGCTAAACCAAAACTATGGAGGCAGTAAGGAGCTAGGTTAAGTGAGTTTGTGTTTCAATGTCATATACATGATTTCGTAACAGACGTGTGCGGTTAAGTTTAGCTCTCTGAAAGAGAATTTAATTTTAAGAAGTAAATAGATTCATTGAACACATATTATTAACTACCAAAACACAAAGAAATAGCTGCTAATGAAAAGCAGAACGGCAAGCATGGATTTCATACAAACATAAGTTACCACAAAACACTTCTATTAAACCAAACTTTTGGAGAAAAAGCTTTACACAATCTGACGGGAGCATCTGCAGTCAAAAGATTGTACTACTTTTACCAAAAATAATCCCAATCATCAAAATTATACTATTTTGCTCGTCATTTTATTTATAAAGATGATATTTTGATTCAAGTTATTTGCTTCCTGCCTTTTGGCTCATGCCCATTCTGGTTGGCTCCACTAGAAGTGGTGAACGAGAGCGACCTAGCTCTTCAATTTCAACGTAACAAACACGCACACTAAACTAAAGCAAACATCGTGTATTTCCTCTTGTTTTAACCATTACTACAAAAACCACAAAGAAACTGTTAGTAACAAACTGAGTTTGCTTGTCGGATTGCATACCCACAGGCGTTATGACCTTTCGAATCTTTGTCAGTAGCGAACAAAAGCTTTCTGTGTGTGTTATTAATTGCCTTTTTTGGATTGCTTTAACACCACCCCACATCAAAATCATGACCTTCAAAAAATTTCCCTCAAAGAAAAACAAACGTCCGGGTTACATGCGTCGGTGTATGAAGGCAGGGTCATCAGCGAAAGCAACGAGAGCGTAAATTGAAAACAAAAAAATACAAACACACACACTCCGAGAAACAAGCTGTAAAAAGTTCTTATGCATATGATCGAATCGATATTTCAACAACAGTAACACAACACTAGATATTTAACTGCTCGGCCGTGGAAATGGGTACCATTTCCGCACTGGTTCGGTTACGAATCGAGCCGCGAAACTAATAGGACAATGAAACCGTTTGCGAGAGAGATTGCGTGTAATTTCACCGCAGCGAAGCGAAACACAATGAAACTCAAATCCAATGCACTGTAAAGATTTAAAATTAACAAACCCGCCAACCACTCGCCTGGGGGGAGAACAGGAGGGAGAAAGAAGGTGGGTAAAATTCGGCGAAAACAAAAGGAAAAGAAAACATAAACAGCTATTTTATACAACCATTGTGAATAGACGAGTAGAAGGAAGCCATTGTGATTGTGTTTTTTGCAACGCGATCACAGCAGGTGCGATACGCGTGTGTATGTGTGAGCGTGAGTGAGTGAATCGTGAGAATGAATGGTGAGTGGGGCGGATGGTGCATGCATGAAAAATTTGATGCCTTATGAACACTAAGACGGAAGCTGAAAGGAGAAGTAAACTAAACCAAAACCAACCGCAAGTACGCGTAAAGGATGCAACAACAAAAAAAAACAAAGGGGAAGCCGGGCTACTAGGAGGAGAGTATCGAAGCAAACGAAAGCTACAGCACAACTCGTATAGGTATAGGTATATACAATATATGTATATTGCAAATAGTGTTTTTTTAAGAAGTAAAACAAAAAACCAACCAAACGTACTTTTGATCGCATTTCGTAAAACGAAACTGTGGTAAGGCAACGCACGAGAGAGAGAGAGAAAGAGAAGGAAGGGAAGAGGGGGAAAGAAATGAACACTTTCACACTTCTATTGAAATGCACTGGTTTATTGAAGGATTTGAAAAACGAAGGGAAATTTGTTAAGAGAAACGGAACTAAAAACTAAACCAGAAACCGAAGCAGGAAAAAGTAAAGAGTCATGAGAACATAAAACCATTCTAACAAAAACCATAAATCACAACAGTGATCGTGAAATGATGAAAAACGGTAGAAGCGGCTTTGAAACACTTCACGAAACAGAAAGAAAAACCAAACACATGTCAATGAAAAAGAATAAAATAATGCAACTGTTCAAATGCAAACCTAAACTCACTGGCGAAAGTGCGATCGAGCGAACGAAGTTTGTACGTCCAATGTAAAGAGAAACTAAAACGAACGAAAGATGAAAACATGTTGGGTGCTGCTTTCATGGATTAGTATAACAAAGCGTGTATAATTTTGATTTAGGAGATGGCAAAAAAACAAACAAAAATCGCATATAAATTCTGCTATATAAATAAAAGCAAACAGAGCGAAAAAAAAACAGCGGATAAAATAAAAGGAAAAATCGACGAGTAACAGAAGGAATAAGAAAAAAAAACTATAAGTGTCCAGTCTCAAGCAGGAAGCTTGCAAAAAGGTTAAGTTTTCGTTATAGTTTGATTTTTCTGTTTTGCCTTTTTTAACAACTACAATGAAAGCGATTTTTTTTAAAAACGGTACAACCGAGTGAAAATAATGTGCTATGAAACTGTAAACTAAACAGAAATCAAGGAAAAAGAAAGAACAAACTTGCAAGTGAGCAGACCAGAGTATAAAATAGAGAGAGAGAAAAACATGAAACTACTTCAACCAGTCAATGCACAAAACAAAACCTAAAAAGTTTCAAAGAAACCAACAAAAAAGAAAAAAAAAGTATAGAAAAGAAGGATAAAGAAACAAAATTGGAACCAATTAAAGCCACCAAATCAGAATAAACTTAGAGCGTATCCGTACCAGAAAGCAGAGAGCAAACATTATAAACGAAGCCGATAACTCTGTTTTGCTTTAACTTCTTCCGGCTACAGACCAGCGTACCGGTAACATTGTTTCCTCTGTTGAATTTTATTTACATTTGTATATGTAAAATTTATATAAGCTGTAAAGTAAAAAAAAACAAGAAAACAAAACCAACAAACGGTGTCGACAGTTGCTTTCGACAAACAATCGTGAAGAGGAAAAATAAAAAAGTCGTAATTATTGACTTGAAAAGTGGTGTTTTGCTCTTTTCTTCTTTTAGATTAAAATTTTCAAATAATTGAGAAAAGTGTCTAAATTTCAGGTGCTCACAGGTAAGCTTATTTGAAACATGAAGATGGCAAGAGAATCCGAGAAAAATCATTTGAATGCTTTATGCAAAATTTGAAGTGAAAGTCTTGTTGCATACCTTTAGGCGTATTGCTGCGTTTCGCACAATTAAGCTCAGCCATTGCACTTGTATTAAGGTATTATTTTTTACAGGTTGCGCAACATGTGGCCGAGCATTGTCATGCAGAAGAATAACTTTATCGGGGCCTGATGAGCATTCTGACCGCTTCTCACGCAGTGCTCGGCTTAAACTAATCAAAGCTACCAGGAACATTCACCAGTTATTGTTTCTCCCGGTTTCAGAAGTTCGTAGTAGATGACGTCGAGCTGGTCCCACCAAATACTCAGCATAACTTTCGAGCTATGGATGTTTGGCCGAGCTAATGATGTTGGGGTATGACCGGGGGATCTCCATGATGTTTGGCCTGACCAGTTACACCAAGCACGGCGGCTGCAAGCTCTTCTGGCGGTTGGCAGTGATTTTCCTCCAGTAAAGCCGTATTCGGAGATTCTTCGTCACCGAACGTTTTTGGCCTTCCTTCACGTTGAGCATACTCCACGGCGAAAGCGTCGAAACCAATCCCGACACCAGGATCGCCGCAAACACTCAACAGCTCTCGATGCGCTTTCGCTGCCAATTTCTTCGATCGAAACAAAACCAGCAACACTTCCCGCATATGGCGCTTATCCGGCTCAAATTAGGCATTTTCAAGAACTAGGAACTTTTAGTCGCACGAAATAATCGCCCAAAATCGCGCCACAGTCCACAGTAGCTCCATCGATTTCAAAACAGCCGTTATTTATTTACGAACCTAATACAATTTTTATGATATTTGTACTCGAATTGGCTGGTGCGTTCATTCTATTCCCTTCTTATTGGCTTGCTCCGGGTTCAGCACGATTGGTTTGACCAGATTTCCCATCCATTTCCTGGAATCTCCTTGCAAGGCTCTAGGGCTGCTTTTGCGCAAACCCCATCCACATTCGATCTACAACAGGTTCAACTTGGCTTCATCCAGGTAACGAGCTCGCTCTACTTCTCTACGACCCTTGCCGAACGGGTCCCTGACGAGCACTTCCAGCCTATTCTTACGGCTCTGACCATCGTCAGGATGTTTGCAACGCCAAACAGAACTGCTTGCACGTGGTTTATCTTCCTTTTCCACATGGCTTGCTCGCACACACCGCCAACTACCGGATGCATATTGAATGTTATTGGAACCTTCTTGATTGCAGGAATTTCTGCAATTTTAGGATACCCCATAGCAGGCACGAGATCTTTGCACGATGCTCCTTCATATAACGAGAATTCGAGAATCACCATGGGATCGATGTCTCACTCATGCTTTGCTTCCTAGTTGGGGTTTATCACGGTCATGGACCTCCAGCAAGCAAGTACTTTGTCTTCGTAGCTCAATCCCATACCAAAACACATACTAGCTGGAAGCATTTTTCTCCTGCTGCCCGTAATTGCTTATCCAAATATCAATTAAAATTAAGTGTAAACTATTAATGTTATTCTATAAACCATTCGTTTCTTCCCTTTAACGTACAGTTTATAAAATGATCAAATTAATTGAACGTTTGATGTTCACCAAATCATTATCCTCCAAGTCGCAATATAGCAGCAGCACAAAACTTAATGATACAAAAAAGAATCACCACCTCTCATCAACCCACACACTAGGGCAACCGATACACCCATAATGGCACTTGACGTTACCGAAAACCCACCAGAACCGCCACCAGAGCCTGCTATCCACACAGACTTAATATCAGAAAATATACGGCTTAATTACTTGGCGTTCCTTAAGTCTGGCCAACGGAGGGGTAGCGAAAAAAACCTGGCGAACCAGATTCAAACCGCAACACTGATCCTCGTTTGGCCACCGGACCACTCTGTTTGCCCAAAACACACACACACGTGAGCGTGTCGGCACCGAATTAAAGCTATTTCCCTACCAATCTACGCCCCACCGAAAAGAGCTCATTATGGTACGAGCAATTGGATCATTTTGCTTAATGATGGCAGGATACACCGGGCCCAGTCGTTCATATGGCCCGTGCACCGTGGGTCAGGTTGTTTCTTGCTTTCTTTCACATCTGCTTCACTTCGCTGTCCTTTCCTGCCGTACGGTGGTACTATTTCGCGAATAGCCTCCGCGCCGAATGTGGCTCTGATAAAAATTATCATCACTTGATTAAGTAATTACGTAGTAAAACTCCAATAAAGGCGCTCGTAATGAATGCTGAGCTACCCGGGCACATTTGCACCCGTGCGCGTCTGGCTGTTTTCCGGGGTAAGGTGTTATGCTACCGGGCTAGGTGGTGGGCCTGTGGTTTATGCATTCGGTGCCTTCATACTCGGTGCCGCTAAAAAGCTATTTTATAATTACCAAGCGGAAACACTCACACACACATACACACACATCGTGAGTAGAGCGAGAGTTTTGACATTTCACTCGCTGTCTGGTTTTTGGGAAGTGTTTTCACACACACACACACACACACACACAGACACATACACTCCTGGATGGTGGCCATTGTGCGAACACTTATGAGCGTAATGGTGGTGCCGACTTTTCGCCACACACAACACGATGGGTTTTGTCTGCAATTTGAACATCATTTTCCATTACGAGGTAAGTGTGAGTTTACGGGCTTTCGGATCAGTTTTTGTGCGGTGTCATTTGAGGTCGAAGGTTTAAACAGTGCACCAGCTTAAAACAAACGACAACAAAAGAACTCATTTTACTGTGTATTAAGATTTAGAACAAAGTTTTGGTGCAGCATATTGCATTCGATTAAGTATTAATTATACTCCCGTAAAAGTCATTGTGTTTATTATAGGCTGTCAAATAAAATAAAGAAGTAAGGCTTCACTCAACTGTATTTGCTAGCCTTGCTAAGCTTATATATCCCTAAGGATACTCAATTGGGTAAAACAAGGTGAAAGTGCCTGAAGGTATGCAATGTATGTTGAATCCTTTGTAATCTTCAGGAATAGGGCCATCAAACAGGTTAGTCCTGTAGCGGAACCGGTTCCATGTATCCACCTTGACCATGTTTTGAATTCCATCACTGCACTAAATAGCTGCTGATACAATCAAGAAGAAGGACAGATATATGACCTTTTGTCTTTGTTCAACTACCAAAAGAAGAAGCAGAAGAACCTTCTAAATAGTCTAAGACTGTGCAAAATTCGTTGTGTAAGCTATCGTGACGAAAAGTGTAAAATGTTTAATAATTTACTACTTTTACTTACTTACTTATCAGGCGCTACAACCGTGTTTCCGTCTTGGCCTGCTGCAACAATCCTCGACACCGCTCACGGTTCAGCGCCGTCGTCTGCCAATCTGGTATCCCGGCCGTTCTGACGGAAGCATCAACGCCATCAGTCCATCTCAATTTGGGCCAACCAAGCCTCCTCTGTCGGTGTGGACGGCCTAAAAGGACTTTACGGGATGGGTTGTCCGATGTCATTCTTATGACGTGACCAGCCCACCGGAGCATGGCGAGTCTAATTCGCTGCACGATGGTGAAATCATCGTACAGCTCGTAGAGCTCATCATTGTAGCAGCTCCTCCATTGTCCTTCCACACATACAGGGCCTACATTCCTTCTGAGCATCTTCCTCTCGAACGCGGTTAAGAGGGCTTCGTCAGTTTTGGACAGAGTCCATGTCTCAGAAGCGTATATGAATATTGGGACTATAAATGTTCTATACAGTCCCAGCTTCATTCATCCAGGTATTTAGAGTGGTGAAGATTATATTTCGGATATTGTAATTGTAAAGTTAAAAAAATGCAATTTGAAATATGACAATTTTTGAATCAAAACACTCTCAACATTTCGTCGTGAAAATGCGAGCTACGTCTCTTTTTCAAACTAATTTATAGTGAAATGCTTAACCAATCTAAAAACTCCGAACGGTTCTATTATTTTAATCCCTCCTACGGCTGCAATCTTAAGCAATCCCACAACTCTAGTGAGACACTAACACTTCTAACTCCCCGTACGCCAAACGAACGACGTGGTAAACCATCAGATACTTCGTTGGATAATGGTTTCATTTGCATTTGCTTTTAAACAGGAAAAAAAAGTACCTTCCATTGCCATCCTTTTGTACATTTTACATTTTAAAAAGAATGCAATGAAAGGATTGTTCTTTTCCTGCTTTGTTTCTCGTTTTCCTAGGTGTCTCTCCGCTTACATCAGGATTTTGAACGGGTTTACACTGGACTGATTGCCTTTTTTTTAATTCAAAATCTTACCACCAACTGTACACCATTTAAATTTTTCTTCTAGTTTGGTAAATAAACAGAAAACGAAACAGGAAACCCTCATTTCTTTCTCGCCACCCAACAACATACTTGTTGTGGGACAGCGGCAACAGAAAGTGAATCCCCTTTATTGTGGTTGCTATTCTGGGTTTTTTTCTCTCTCTCTTTCTCTCTCTTTTCCAAAGCAATGGAGTGGAAACGTCCCTCGAGTGGCCAACCGCAATAGCAGCGTAAGTGGTCATCCGTATGTCCAGAGATGTAGCAACGGGACCCCGGGTAAATAAAACCCTTTTCATTCACAGCTAAATTCCAAGCGCGACACAACATTTGGTCCGGTGGTGCGTCACGATTTCTGAAATCGTTTCATATATTGTATGCATGATGAAGTGAGCGGGATGTTTCTTCTCGCAAGTAATGCTTTTAACTTCATATTGCTTTCGCTTTATGCGCGTTCCTACGTTCACGGGTACGCGGAAATGGAGACGCCCGGTTGCTTATGAAGCACACGGCTTGACAGCAAATGGAGACGCCTGGTGGCGCCACAAACTCCAACAGAGTAGGGATGACATTTTTCGTTTTTATTTCCTGCACACCGATACAAAATGGAAGATAGCAAAACGAAATAAAACGGACCAGTGGGTGATGGCTAGCAGGAGCAACAAAAAAAATGGCACAGGACACAAATCGCAAATCCCAAAGCACAGTGGGATGAAAAGTAAAATACCAAGAAGAAAAAAAAAAGTGAGGGCAATGTGCATAAAATGATCACCGCTCGGATGCAGATGAGCGAATCACGGTTAAGCTCTTACGTGGTGCAATTCCCTCGGACCGACCATTGGCATTCGGACGGTGTGGACTCGTGATGTTGGTTAGGGAAAAAAAAGATGAACCCTTTACGGACACACAAACTCACACATATTAGCCCTTCACGTTGCACATATCACGTAACGTGTTCATTACTTCTTTACCCCTGTTTCGTGTGTCACGTGATTTTGAAACGTTGGGGAAAAAAACCTCGGATACAGCCAGCATTTTTATCTTCTCCATTTCTGGTGAATCTTTCGCTTACCATAATGTGAGCTGCATTTAGGAGATAAACGTGTGCTCAGAGGTGCAAAGAGTTTTGTGTTAACTTTTCTTTCCCACGCGAGGGAATATGTGCAGATTAAAGTACAGGTGAAAATTTAAGTGTGAAAAATATACACAGCTTCTGTGGGATACAGCTTCTAAGCCAATATACAGTTGTTATTTTCTATGTTGTGCTTTATAGAAGATTAAATAAAATCTATTGGATTTTGAATGACACTTTTTGGTAAATTTACGATTTTTTTAAATTTATTCATAAAATATGACGGTCCGAAGAAGAATAGTTACAACCGCATGTGGTGCAAAATTACGAGCCAAGAATGAAAGAGCAACACTAAAAATCACTCTCAAATAGTCGACCCAACCTAGTAAAGGAAATTAAAACATAATGTTACCTGTAAATTCCCAGGAGTTGTTCGAACAAGGCGATTCGGTGGCCGAAGCGATAGTGGGTCCGGTCTTCACACGGCAGAACCGGGGTTCAAATCCCATCGAGACCGCCTCCTCGTACGAAGGGCTGACTGTTTTACTACGGGTAAAATTAAGTCACAGAAAACCAGAAATGGAAGGCCGAGACCTCTCGAAGTTGTAGTGCCAAGGAAGAAGAAGAAGGTTCGAGCAGGGTTGGAATTCTATCGGAACCATTCCCTCGTAGTGAAGACTAAATGTTAAACTACTTAATGCCATTTACTCTAGTAAGCCATCATATGGCCGTCATGATGAAAGTATTTAAACCAACAGAAGATGTAAATGTAAGCAATACGGCCAGGCCGTTCTTAATGAATTAAAAAAATTGATGTAAATGTCCTATTCCTTCTTAAAGCTATCGCGAAATCATATGATTACTCTTGTTTCACTCGAATGCGACCCAATTAGCAACAAATCATACTAAGAACAGTAGCGCCATCTAGGACTAAATACTAAGAAGCTTTCCACAACTTACCTTCATTTGCATACTTTCAGGGATTCCAAGTAATCGTCAAGGAAAAAGATTTGGAATCAAACGTTTCATAATTAAAGCACACTTCATCGATTCTTTCAGCACTCGCTCTTTACAACAACAAAAAAACTCTTCGCTTTTCAATCTCAGCTAAACTGAACCATTAATTGAATAACCATCGACCCATAACGCTACCGTACCAGGGGCGATAGAAATCTTTCCCCAATCGCACGGAAAACCTCTTACAAATCCATCCAATCAAACACGATCGTAATGAAGCGGCAGCTTTCAATATGATCGCGAATCGCGTCAAACGGGATATGCTTGCGCCGCGCAACGTTTCGATTGCGCTAATGTCATTAAAACGGCCACCATGCCGGAAGTGTTCGGATAGCATCTTTTAATTGTGCACAATTACAATTCAACGTGCCCGTCGTTGGGGTGGGTTAGTACCAGTTTCCAGAAATAGGAAGCCTCCCATTCCATCGTCAACCGTCACTGGCTTCGTGGGCACAGAAACTTTAGCAATTGGATTTTAAACTTCATCAGGCTTGGCGTGCCTGTGCACGCTTTACACCGGAGCTCCGAATCAAGAGTGGCCATTAAATCTGTCTTCCGCTCGTTTGCTCCCACCGGGGGTAAGAAATATTCAACAACTTCACTCCGCTCCACACTCTGTTTGCCAAACAGCTGGACCTTGCAGTACGTGCTTCTTGGCAAAGCCCCGGTTCGTTGACTAACGCAGACACTTGAAGACACTATCAATTTCTAACCGTGCTTTACATCGACATTGAAGCGATTTGCTGGAAAGCGTCCCGTGTTCCGAGCTTCAACCGAGCATACCACCAAAATCATTTCGTTGTCTCATTTACACCTCCCATTTTCTCTCACACACACACACACACACACACACACACACACACAGGAGCCTCCGTATCGACCGGATCAACCGGTCGACAGGTTCGGTGAAAGAAAAGGGCTCAACGACGCTCAAGACTGTCGGTAAAGGGGCGATAAATTTTCGAATGGGTTTAATGATTTTCATTCCATTAATCCCACCACTGTCAACCGTTACAACGGGTAAGACGCTTTCCCATCGCACGAAAGGATGTACGCTTGGTGAAAGCTTCTTGAAGATGCGGAACAGACACGAAACGACCGGCGCGAAGATCGAACCGAAAAGGGGCAGGCACGATGGTATGCGATTACAACGCCCGGCAGATATTTTACCCGGTCTCGGTTGATGTTACTACCACCACAGCAACATTAATTTTACAATTCTTTTCGCTCATTTCGTTTTCCTTCTTTCAGTTATTTTTCCATCTCTTGTGCATCGTACATCCTTTTTAGAGCGGGTTTTCGTTTTCATCCCCCACTCTATTTTCTTTACCCTAATTCAGTAAAGATCTTCTTTCATTAGTTGCATCTTACGGCTCACCTTCGAAGGAAATGGTGCTCGCATTGCAGCCTCGGAAATATGGCCCGGAAGCGAAATACATCGTTCACGTGGCCCGTTCCTGTAGGTAAGATTAGCGAAACGCGTCTGTCTACCGAACTTCGGGTGGAATTCGTTCGCAGTTTCGATGCTTTGAACAGCTCACGAAAGAATGCTGTTACGTCGCTCGGGCGCCACAGCTTCTTCCTTGACCTGCCCTGTTAGCAATGGTGAAGAAATGCTTGCAGAAGAAAGGAAAAAAGGTTCATTAAGATGAGAATGAACGGCGACTGACGAAGTTCGGTTCGATCAGTGCAAATGAGAATGATGCAAGCGTATTTTTATCTTCATTTCGATTTGTCTGCTCCGTCCGGAACGTGTCTGATTGCTGTGTTGAAGAGCTTTCAGGGTGTAGGTCCTCTATTAATTGAAGAGTCTTATTAAAAATATAACTTTTTCATTAAAACTTTAATTTTGCCTTTTTATCTGTCCACTATACTAAGCCTCACATATTTTATTCTTTAATGAATGTTTTAAACATACCAAAACGGCAATATCAGGCAAAACGCTCTTAAAAAATAAGAATTTTGTATAAAATGGATGAATTTCTTTGAGTTAACTGTAAAATGTTAAAAAATATTTTTAAAAAACTATTCTTAGGACTTCTGTATGATCATTTGGAAAAATATAAATTCAAATTCACGACGGAGAAAGAACCTTTAATCGAGAGCGCCTAGAACTATGCAATTCTTCTTACACATGTTTCGACTGCCCTTAACTACAGCGTTGAATGATTGTATCAATTCAAAATTATATCTATGAAGTATAAAACGGATTTCAACACACTATCAAACAAAAATTTAAGAACATTCATTTTAAACTACCTCATAAGCAAATGATAATTTCCAGCAAAAACATACACTCTTTAAAAGTAATGTTTCCTAGCTTCTTATAACCCCACAAAGGACTCAACCCACCACAAAAACCCACACACCGTGAAACTAAGTTTGCAAAAATCTTCTAGGACACACCGTTGCGCTTCAAAGGTGTGGAGCACTAGAAACCCGGTTCCACGGATACTTATCGCCCGTTTTTCTTCCACCAGTCGCATGCCTAGACGAAAAAACAAAAAATATTTTTAGCCCATCTTTGCCAGACAAACTTCACCAAACAGCATCAAGTTTCCGGGTGTATCATACGTTCGTACACGCCACTGTCTTCGGAAATATTTAAATTAGGAAAGTTGCTTCCCGCAGCAGCAAAAAAAGCAGCAAAGAGCTCGGAAGCTCCTGCAACAGCCACATCTCAACCGTCCGACAAACACGAAGAACACGATCTACGTAAACCTATGCCTCTCGAAGTGAATTTTCGCTTCTTTCTGGCGGAAAACTGCAAACGTGAGCAACATGGAATGAAGCAAATACGCACACACACACACACACACATCCACCTAGTCAAGGAGAAATGTATAACTGCCGGAAGCGGAACACTCTCGTTGCAGATTAATCCCAGTGCGCGCGGTGTCTCACGTTTCCTTACGCGTCGGTATGTTCTCGCCCTTTCAAGTGAATAAAGTAGATGGAGGACAAAAAAAACACACACACACTCACACACAAAAGCACCAACGGAAGAAAGTGCTTCAGGACAATAAAAACGGAAAGGGAACCATCGCACGATGATGGCTACCGGTAGCTTACCTTACGTCATTAACATTTCTGCACGCATGAGACCGGCTGGTTTTTTTTTTTTGTGCGGGAAAAATGGCAAACCTTACGTTCGCGCGCCTCAGCAAATGCAAATGCCCATCGGGATTTACGATGAAATGTTCTGCAAATTTATTCATCACTTCGCGTTTGCCGATTCCAATCGTACCATCCACGGCCGGTTGCTTTGAAGTGAGATCTCGGTTTTGCCCTGCCGTACCGTTTGTCACAGTGTGGGTAATAAGTGTAACAAGGGCGATTAATTAAACTACGCTAACATAAAACCATTAAGTAATTCATGTCAGTTAATTAGAAAATACTTTTTCTAACTAATTGTGATTAATTTTATGAGTTAGTTATAAACAAAAAAGGCACAATCTGGAAAGGAATGCTTTTGAAAAAAATGTAAAATTATCTTCGGGACTGTAAAGAAGGGAAAAAACCTTAGATTGCATACCTCCAGGCGTAAAATCGATGAGAATCTTATTTCTTTCCAAGATTTTTTCAAAAAAAAGTTCCTCAAGCGTTTTTTGAGAACTTTCAAATCTCTATTTAGTGTTGTCCACAAAAAGTGTACTGAAAAATGAGATTTCTTAAATAAATGAAGCAATTTCAAAAATAAAAACCTTTTGCATAATGTTATTAGCTGACACTACATTGTGTTTCTTCGACTTCTTCTCCTACCGCCTTGGCACTAAAACCTCGAGAGGTCTCGGCCTTCCATTTCTGGCTTTCTGTTACTTGACTCGTAGTAAAGAAGTCAGCCCTGCGTATGGGGAGGCTGCCTGAATGGAATTTGAACCCTGGTCCGGGCGTGTGAAGACCAGCACCGTTATCACCTCGGTCTCTTAACTGCCTTTCGACTTCACTTCAACTGTAATTAATTTTTATAATAAATTAGGTGTACTTTATAAAGTAGGGCAATCGCAAGCTGACGGTGGAGGTGATACCTTCACACGGCAGAACCAAGGTTCAAATCCTATTCAAACCACCATACGTTGAACGGACAACCGGTTTCGGACAACCGGAAAGTTAAAGAAAGCGAGAAATGGCAGGCCGAAGCCCTTCGAGATTAAAGTACCAAAAAAGAACAAGAATATGCGTTTAAAAGTCGTTTAAGAGCACATTTTAAAAATATTGTGATACCAAATTTTGAGGAAAACCCATTAATAGTATCGAAAAAATAAGCCAAATTACTCACAGTAAAACAAGATAGATAAAGCACCTATGCAAATAAAAACAATATATTTTATACGAAATGATACTATTGCAAAAGTACAGTATGAGAAAGATATTTAGTCTAAACATTTGTTAAAAAGCTAAAACAAAAGACAAAATAATGTAACTAAGACAATATCAAACTCAATCTTAATCTAAAAGAGAAGTTCAAGGCTTTGAATGTGATACGAAGTTATAAATACAAGATTGTATCATACTTCAACCCGATTGGTCTGTTACTTACATTCTCTAAGTATCTAATTGTTCTTCATGGTTCAACAACCTGTTAGGTCCCATCGGCCAACTAATGTCTTACTAAAGTTCTTCAGTATAACCTTTTCTGCTCGAAAAGATTCGCCGAATCTACTCGAATGCACCAATACACTGAAACAAAGATTCACTGTCAGTGAAGATTCGCATTAGAATCGTATGGTGTACAGCGACTTATTTAATTTGGATTGTTCCATCTGTGACTCCAAACAACTTTAGAAGAAGATTTTTGAAATATAAAGAAACTTGTACATTCCATAGTTTTGTCTTCAAGTTTAAAAAAAATAAGGCGAGTTTTCAACTCTTTTTGTTTGATACTTCATACAAACCTTACGCTTTATAACCCAAAAACCAATTAAAATCAAAAGATGATTTAAGTAAAGGAGCTCAAAGTAAATGCAAACTACACCCCATCGTATAACAAAACACCAATCGAAACATCGTCACCTTCATTGTTTAATAAAACCTTTGGCACTTTTCAAAACACACACACTCATTGTCCCTGCCGTGTTCCACCGCCTGCCTAATTATTATGACATCATGAGCATGTAAGTCACTGCAACAATGAAAATCAATTGGACAACATTTCATTAGACCCGGCCAGTCCCCAAACCTATACTCTCATCCATCACTCGCTCCAGTGGCCGTTGCAGCCTACTACAACCCGTACACCCTAATTTGTGACGCGCCCTGGTATTTGCCATTTACCGGCATTAATCATACTGGGCAGAAGCAACGGGCAGCATATTGCCAATTTATGCAACATTGTAATTATTTATTACATTTTGTCACTTGATTGCAATTTAACACAACCACATCATGGGTGTGTATGTGTGTGTGTGTGTGTGAAGAACATGGTGTACACTTTACCTCATAATGAGTGGGTTGCAGGTTCGTTTTCGAAATCGCTTCATGTTGTAGTATAATTTCGCTGCACACGAAACCCGACCATCCCGACCGACCGACCTAGAATGCATTATCCGGTCAGATTCTGTTCACACACACACACCGGCACAAAGGTTTGGCCTTTTGTTTTAGTGGGAAATATTAAATAACATTCAACTTTGGCACATTTCACTGCACACACGGAAATTATTCCAACGGCCTCCCGTAGCAAACTGCTGCACACCGGAATGGGGAAGCAAATTAGAATAAATGCTTTGCTTTTCGGACAAAACTTTTCCCCAAACAATCAATACAGCACAAGCAAGTTCTCCGCTTCGCCTGGTTCGGCTCGGCTAAGCGTCTCCGGCCCGGTAGCTTCGATGCGTTTTGCATTCCATAAAGCCCCCCCTTAATATTGTTGTGTGTATGCAAATTAAGGGCCTGGGAACCAGGGAGAACCTCGAAAATGACAAACACCGCGTGCGAGTGTGCGTGCCCCGTGCACAATCATGCAAAATTTTAACTGACAACCAGGTTAAATAGTTTGGTTTCGGTGGAATGGGGAAGGCGAATTACAAAATGCTTTTAATGTATGCAGATACTGCAACTGCGGTCACGGCAGTCCAGCCCTACGACCGACAGGTGGCGCTGTAAAACAGCGAATCATTTAGAAGTGATCACGCACGCACGCACGCACGCACGCTACCGCACGACTCAAATTATCCATTTTAAGGACGAAATTAAGGGAAAGCTTTCCCTGTCCGATGGCACGGTAGGGCCGATTCATTGAAATTCTGCATGTCATTTCCATACAATTCCCTGCCCAGGACTCCCGCGAGCGACTCATCAGCAATGTGCTGCTAGTACAGTGCGTCTAGTTGTAGTAGAGCCACACGAATTCGTCGACAGCTCATGAGGTTTAACCTTTGATCTTAATCTTTAGCAAAGAAGTGAAACTTTACGTCTGTTTGTTATGAAGATGCTCTCGACTCTATTAGAAGCTGTTGAAAATTGATGCAACCAAAAACAATGTAGAATCACAAATAATATATTTACTGCTACAAATTTAAAAAATCTATTTCAGGTAAGCGTGTTGGTTGAGGTTATCATAGGTTGAGTACATCATTAACACCAACTAAGTTGAAGGCCTACTTTATAAAACCTCTATTATCTAGTCAAGCGGCTCTCTAGAAACTGGACGCAGTGTAGTTTGCCAGAACTCTGGTCGCAACATTCCGGAATGTCTGGTTCAGCGCTTTTCGAGCGGCCGTACGGCGTATACATTTTTCCCTGCTTTCCCTTTGCGTCGACCAATCACACACAAAGTTCGGGTAGGCATTAGCTACAACCAGAGCTTAAATTATGGTCAACGTTTAAACCACGGTCGGCGCGAATCTTATAATCGGTTTAAAGGTAACGTCCCAGTCCCATCGACACGACACCCCCCCTCCCAACACTAGCGCCACAGACAGAACGTCGGTGGTAAAAGTATATAATTGGACCCGAAGAAAACCGGGCCAGACTAAAGTTCCAGTACCGCACCAAATTCGAGACTTCGGTGGTCCGGAGCTTAAACGGCTGGGAAAAGGACAAACTGCCATTGTGGCCGTAAACGCGCTCGGTGCTATGCTCCGGTCAGGCGACGGAAACCAGCCACGGGATAGATGGTAGGAAGCATCGAAGGGAAGGAAATAAATGGCATACAGCTCGAACTACTAAACTGAACATAATTCTCCACTAAAGGGCACGTAAATTACATTCGTTCGGAATGCATTCGCGCTCTCATTGTACGGCACCGGCAAAAGAGGAATGAGACACAGCTGCAAAGAGGGTTTTGTGGGAAGTACGGCAACATTCCTACTACTAGCAGCCCGACCAGGCTCACTCGCTCACACCGTGCTCATTCGCAAACAACATGTAACTGGACCACCATTTCCTGTAGCCATCCGCTCCGTTCCGTACTTCCGTGTGGGTTAGGGTTTCGCCTGGCGATTAGTAGAGCCGACCCGGAAGAATGCACCTGCATATGCACATATTTATATGTTTTATAATCATGCCGTTCGTGTGTTGAGAGGGACCCGTTGAAGGGTACGCTTTTCTTATCTTACGATAGGAGATGATCTTTGGATCATGGCAACGATACGCGCACTGGTACAGGCAAGCAAACGCCGTGTAAAATCTAAACCTACGGGTGCTTCTGAAGGCGCTACGGGAACTTCGTGATAGGTTTGCAGCATTAATAATATTTACCAAATTCCGGTTGGGAAATCGTCGGGAAAATCCGGCCCGTTTGCAAAACCCGGGGAGTTTAGCTTCCACCGTTCGTAGGCAACGGTACACGGCATTCGGTTCTTCGACGAACGAGCGTAACGACGCTTTTGCCCAAGACGGTCTCCAACACAACTATTGTGGGCAACTACAGCGTGAGACAGTGGTACTGTTGGGACGTTCCCGTTGAGAAAATACCACTATGGTAATGTAACGGAAATGGTGTAATGATGATTGGCCAACAAGTTACCTGGGAGTGATCAAGTTACTGATAGCAAATATTTACTTATTTCTTGTTATTTGGACTTATCATCAAAATTTTATATACTGTTTATCATATAAAACTTTTTTATTAAATAGGTTGACAATAAAGTTACATCTTTGTTACAGCTAAAATAACATCAAATTCCTCTAAGGGGAATGATTTCAGCCTAAAATTATGCAATCTGCCACACATATGCATGCAGCAAAAAAACAAGTTAGAAACAATTTTGAAGGTCAATAACCATTAAAATTTAGAAATTTTACTAAACTTATGGCAAACCAGGTATATTGCAGTAGTAATAACGATAAAAATAGTTTTGTTAAGCAAGTTGCATAAATTCAGGCGCTTCTTAATTTATACCTGTCGTATGTTATTCATTACAATACAATTCAAAAGTGCTATTTGCTGACTTTTTTATATCTGTTTAAGTGAGATTTCATGATGACAGTATCTGTTGGCATTAGATTGTAATCGATTATTTCAGTTTTCACTCGTAGACTCTCTCCTAATCGAGATCTAATACAAACCTAGCATCTTTTCTATCTGTCCCCAACAATCTTCGTTTCAGTCCCACCACGATGCCCGCTTGTTTGTAGTATCACCTGGCGAAAAGATGGGATAGTGTCGTTCCAACGGGTTTACCCGTAGCCTTTTCGCAAGCCTAAGAATGTGAGCAAACGACCGTCGGCTAGCGATATAGTCGATAGTCATTCTACCTACTCCTCCGGGACCAAACCAGGCGGAAGATTCGGTGCCAAGATCTTAGACCCATCCAGATGGCTGCCAGTAATTTCCAGGGATGGTTATCTCCCTTCGCAGGAATGCAAGATTGGTAGACTGAAAGCATTATCGTGGGTGTGCTTCTACCTGGACCCGCTGCAAACGCTTAAACACCCACCCCCGGCCAGGTTGAATGATTATTATCAAGGTGTAAACAAGCTGTCTTACGATTGGCTGCTCGTTGGCTCTCAGGGATCCGGGCCAGAGACCGTGTTACCATCGGTTGGCGCGAAATGGGCTAGATTGGCACTGCTGATTGCGTTACTTCCGCTATTAGAGAACTGGCCGTTCCCGTTACTGCTAAGTCATCATTTATGATTTATGGCATCCGAACACGTTCCGCCGGCGCTCCGTGATGTTCCATGGTCCCAGCTGCCCGAATCAGAACCGGAGTGTCCTTCCCAGTCCAACACCGGTGTGCCTCCTTGCCTCTTGAAAGTGTAATTAAATTTTAATCTTAAACAACGGTCGATGGCTTAGCAAATGTGTTAAATGGAGCTTGGTCGTCCTTTTGAAGCAGCTGTGCCTTAACCCTCTGTTCCGATCAGCGCCCGCTTGCTCGACCGATCCGGAAAATCATCAAAAAGCAATATAGCGAATCGACAGCGAAAAGCTCACTCCGATTTTGATGTAAATCCGTTTCATCCGCACTAAGTTCTAAGTACACATTCGCAAAAGGAAACATAACTTTGAGCGTCGGGCGGAGGTCAAGATATGACCGCACCACCTTTCCACCAAGCTTGCAAGTCAAGCAATAGCGCGGACGCGTATAATTAGTGTCGTTGAGCGGTACGCTTCGAGAAGGATTTGTCAATAAGCTGCTCAAAGTGGAAATGGTCCGAACGCATTGGTCAATTTTAAGGAGGCTTTCCGAGGACATGAGCCTATCAAGTGTATCAAGCGCTTGAAGAAATCCAATTATCATATCGAAACCATCAGATAAATCCTCTTTGCACGATTTCATGCAATCAGAAGCGGTGCGCAATGATATCGGGTTGTGGTTCGTGAGCTTTGTTGACCTCGGGAAAGATTTTGTGGTGTATGATGTGGCTGCGGGTAGCACGTTACTCGCTGGGTGGTGTTTGTAGTGACCCGGTAGGTGATAACGAAATAGCACAAAGGGAATAGGAGATGAGAACTCTATCTTTGTGGGTAATCTGCTATGCATATCCGTCCTGTTTTGTACGGTGGTTTTAAAAACCAGATCATTTCGATATTACGGTGATAATAAGTCGAAGGCATTCAAAAAACATAGACTGGAGTGTATTAATTTACATTTCTCTAAGTATAAGTGTAAGTATAAGTGTATTTTCAAGCATAACAATGCGGGCTTCAATATGAATTGCATACTTTCAGGCTAATATGACGCTATATAAATGTTTAGGGGATGTTTCGTAGCCCTTCAAACAAATTGTATTTCTCGCAAATAAAGAAAATCGGTTGAAGAATCGCTCGAACTTTTTGATTATTTCCAGTACAAAATTTAAACAAGGAGACGTTTCAGTTCAATTATGTTGGACGTGTGAACAGAAGCACTTAAGGAAGTAATATTTACTTAAAAACAAGTATTTTAATTCCATGCATGTTTATTTGCGATGCAAGCTAAAAAAGTGCGAGAAAGATAGAAAGTGAGATAAAGAGAGAGAGAACGAAAAATAGATAGAATAGAAATATTGAAAGGTGCAAAGCTCACACGTTTTTCGTTGGACATGTTACAGTTCCGACAATATACTTATTTATAGTTTTATGAAGAGTTTTTGACGACAGAATCAAGACTTAAAGTAAACAATCACATCAACAAATCAATGCAAATTACCTTACCGACTAAGTTTATAAGGGAAACCTCGAGCTAATGCAACGAAATACAATATTTAAAAAATTGCCTATCTTTAGGCACATAATCATTCAAAGGATTCTTGATGGAAATCATCCCGATGAATTGCAGTGTCCGTCGTAACAAAATTCCAAAGAGAGTTAAACGGTGTTTTTAAACAATATTTTACCACATGAATAATTCACAAAAAATAAATTTAAAAAAAGTAAACAAAAACACGCAACATGAATAATTTAGACTGTGCTCAAGTGGAACAAAATATGTTTTAAACCAACACAACAAAACGAACCCAAAACAAACCGTTGTTTAAAAAATTTCAATCGCACCAAACAATTAAACGCCATTGTCTCTAATTACCTTCATTTAGCATCGATTATGCGTTAGAAATATTTCGTTCCACACAACAATTAGCAGTGGCACGGCATCTACGGCAGCGTAAAACGCCGATAAAATCAACCATTCAAGAGCGCACCCTACAATTAACTTTAAATGCACACGCACCCACCCAGCCCCGCCGCTCGAGCCCGGGCGTGGTGTATTAAATCTCACTTTAGCGTTCATTAAAAACACATTCAGTTTAAAAAAAGAGCGCGCATGCACAGTGTGCGGTTAGAATATCGCTAAAATAAGCAAACCAAGAACGGTAATAGTGAAACAAAACAAAGCGCCATTCCTGTGACACTTTAGACGTGAAACATAACAACAAAAACGGTAGCAGCAAAAAAACCGGAACCAAACTCACCAGGTGATCCAGTGCAAGCTTTGACACGTACACGGGTAGCTTTAGCTTACCGCACAACCGAAGCCAACACAACATCGAACTGCATAATGAGCTAATTAAATTTGTAAATGAAATTTAATTTCAGCTACATTTCAAAGTTAATGAAAACTAATCACTTATTTGTTCACCTGGGCTTGCGGCTTTTCCCAGCCTTGTATGCATATTCCGGATGGGTCATCAATTTCACTCCCTTCTCTCACCACCCTTCCGGTTCCCCTTAGCCATCCCGCATAAACAGTTGCCTACTTGATTGACCGCCGTGAAATTGTCATCGGAAAACAAAAAGAGATTATCACAAACCTCGCGCACTCTCGTCGGACACCTTTTGTACACCGGCACCCCACAAACGTGCACCTGCCCTCCTTCCTGGCGCATCATCGTGATTGACAAATGGAATCGAAAAAGCGTAATAAGTACCAGAAAACCGACACTGATTAATTAATTGATTGATTATAACTGTTGCACTGATATGATTGCCGGTATTTATTGCTACCGATCCCGGGCGACACTTGCCAACTCGCTTCGTTCGCGGTGCAACGCGAACCTGACCCGGACCTGGGCTAGTTAGGGCGATACAAAGAGTCGAACGATTGGAAAAGGGACAGCGGCTTTTCCGGAAGGGTGGAATGATGGTGACGGTGTGCTGCCCCCCTGTAAACGGTCAGGAATTAATGATAACGATAAATTTTACTTCCCTTTTCAGGTGCGGGGCGTTTGGACGGCACAAATGAGCTCGCGACACGCACGACCAACGCATTCGAGGTAGTGAGCACCGACCCAACATGTGTGTCTGTTCTTCACACACTCAGACAACTCAGGGCAGCGTGCGCGTGAGTGTGTAAGTTTTTAATTTATTTTATCCACCAGAGTAGAGCTTTTAATCTCCGATCGAGTGATAGCTGGTGGTTGGTTTTGCTTTAATTCCCCCCCCCCCCCTCATTCTCTTATCCCCATTTGATGCCCTTTTGTGTCCTAGCCAAGCTCGCAAGGGGATAGACCATTATTCACCCATCGGTGATTGAATATTCAATTAAAAAAAAGTCGGCAACCAAACCTTCGATGGAGCTAAACGTTGTAAATCATTCGCCAAAATAATTAACCAATTTTTGTGTGTTTTTCTCAAAGGTTTTGTTTTTTTTTTTTCATTTTGTCGTTTTGTATTCAATAGCAAATTATTGTAATTATTGGCACCGAATTACTGGGCCAACGGTTTCCAGCGTACCGTTTAATTGCAACCGTACAATTATCAGAACATTTGTTCTCGATTGCTCAAACAGGAGTGAGCGAATGTGAATATGAGTGAGCGCACACTGGGGAAAAACTTGAAACATGACATCGATTAAAATCACAGAAAGGTGTTTTAAATGTTGTTCAATGATTTGGTGCAAAATGAAACAGTTTCTTCTTGAATGCTGTTGTTTTACGATAATATGCTCATTTAACTTTTTGTTGTTCTGCTTTGAATTAATCGAGAAATTTGGAGCACTATGGTAGATATGCAATACGGAGAAATTTAATGCTTGTTCATTTAATTATTCATTCATTTTTACACCAATTTTATTGGATTTAAAAGCATAACCTAAATGAAAAGGTGAAAGAAAAAAATTCAACACAAGACGTCGTGCCATTCTCTGATGAGAAGAACAATACAGTGAGTCCAAGTTACGATGCTTGCAAAATTTGATCAACATTTTTATTTTGTTCAGTAATATGTGACTGCTTCTACAAATGAAATTGCTTCGATCTTAATCCGAAGAAAAGAATGAAAAATAATTTCGATCTAATTATTTAAACTAACAAAATTGGCTTTTGTTGGTGTTTGTCATTTTAAAGTTCAGATCAAATTAGGTTAAAAATAAAACTATCTTGAATTTTTGAAAGAAAATTTAAAGGTATTAAGCTGCTTATTTTCAGTATTCTAGGCAATGAAAAGGCAGATCCACTGATCACAAGGGGTTCTTCAGAAGGGTGCTTGTTCAAAAGGCTAATCTTACCTCATGAGCACAGGCCTGCCTCTCAATCTCTCTTGACAGAGTATGCGGGACAGAAGATGAGCTTGGGTGGTTTTTTTTATATTCACTCACTTCCCAAATGTTCTTGAAGCCTTGGTTCCATGGCATCTCAGGAGATCGTGAGTCAATTCGAATGATGTCTAGGCACAGGTCTAACCACTTCGCATTGGACGCGTATCTCGAGCGTATAGGTCAAGTCGACTCTAAAGTATGTTGCTGTGGGCTCAGATAATCTTCTGTGGTCTTGTTGAACTTAGGCTAGGGCATTTAAAAGATGCCGAACATTCCTATCACCTGCTGAGATCCTGATCCCGCTGAGACCTATCTATTTTTTATGCTTGCCGAGTGAACGGATAATCATTGTTATTCTATCTCTTACCTTCCATTAACTCTTAATGTTTTTCTGTCTCTTATGTACTGTACCTGATGAATGAAAAAAGTATGAGTGAGTATGTTAAACGAAGAGTTCAGTACGGCAGAGAAAAAGTTGCTGCGATTGTAGTTCATGCCGGACAAGCAAGCGAGCAGGAATAAGGAATCACGAACAAAGAATTCCACAATATGAAAAACGGTCAAGACTTGGAATATCGATTACAGAATAATTGGCAACGAAGCTTTTGAATACGAGATCTTCGCTAAGAACACGACTTTGCCTTTGGGAGACGGAACACCAGGTAACCAAACAACCGAGCACATCCGGGATCAGGAGCGCTTTCAAGGGTCGGAGAAGGAAGTGTCTCCCAAATAAAGTGAAGAGAGAATTATCCTTACAATTGTATGAATAAATAAAAAATTGAGATTAAGACTATAATTATAAAACAATTAAAATTGTATTCCCCATTAAACTAACATTAAAATGCCTTACAGTATGTAAACTTCCTTACACAATGACACCATTTTCATCAAACGATACAAACATGATCAAAATTTATGATTTAAAGATAAATAATGAATTCCCCTTTTCTTAACTGATAGTACCCTTGAACTTGCTGAGCCATTTTTTACACTATTTCCCTTATTCTTCACCTACCTTCTATTCAACAATCACACGTAATTAATTGCTTACGAAAACACACGAAAACAAGATATTCCACTCACGGTGACAAATTGCTCTCACTAGCACTCATGTTTGTGCTGGTAGATGTTTTTGTTTTGCTGCTGTGTTACGTTTTTCACCTTCCAGGTTCATGTGCGTACAATCTGGTGACGGATGAGCATGCAACCTCTGTTTACTAAAACCAAAACAAAAAAACCGCTTTTAAAGCTCAAACCACTCGCAGTTCATGTGTTTAATGCAATCCTAACCAGTTTTGTGGGGAACACCACCTCAAAGTTGCAGTGAATAATCGCCCACAGGAGAGCACTTCAGCCGAGAACCGCTAGAGTCCTTCAAAAATCCATTCTCTACTCACACACAGACACACACAAAACAAACCCTTTCCATTTTTCTTGTTTTGTTTTTTTCCCCTCCCGAAGTACCATGTCTGTAAAACTCCACCGACCGGGTTTAAAAGAAAGCACAACAAGCAGCAACAAAAAAGCACCATATAATCCAAAGAGATACACTCCATTTTTCATTGAAGCGTAAGCCAAAGTGATAAAAAACGGAAAACGCTTGGTGGGAGGCAACGAACGGGTTGGCAGTCTGGGTTTGTTCCACGTATGACCATTGGCTTACCTTTCCGTCCTGCTGCCTGCGCCTTCACGGTAAGTTTTAATCCTTTCAACCCAGAGCCAACGCTATTCAACGGCAAAACAGATCAGCTCGCAAAGCACCTGAGCAAATAAAGCAATAAACAAAATTAAATCTTCCGGAAAGAAGCACTCATGCACTCAGCACCATCCCTTTCCATCGCTTTCGGTACGGTACACCGGTTGGAAAACACATACAAAAATTACAACCATCGCTTCGTGAGTAGGTCGATTGCATCAAACCACCACCAGGGGCCGGTTCATTGCGCACCGGCATGAGGTAATGCTTTTGCTAATTCTAATTTCTAAAATTCGCTCCACCCGACTGTTGGCCGGAGCATCCACCCATTCGCCATCGTTCCCGTCCATTACATCGGGAGATCTGGCCAATTGAGCGTTGGGTACGGTTTTCGGGGAGCAGCTCGTTGCTCGCTTGGCACATACATGTGTCTGATGTTGATTTTTATTCTTCCGCGCCCGATTCATGGAATTAATGCCTCGTCTCGGTTGGCGGTTGTTTGTTTACGATGGTTAAATGGGGTTTACAGCTGAGTTCGTTCGAAATCGGTGTGTAAGCTTACGGACATAAAATGCTTCGTTAAAATATGCTTGGATCGGTACGGGAGCTAAGCTGGTGAAGTATTTGTTACGATTAGGTCTGGGCTGTATAACGATCAATGTGGAGGATAACATGCAGTTGCAAGTTTATGTGGCATAACGTGTGGCTTTGGTAAGTTAATGGGAATGGTGAAGCTAGAAATTAACGTCCGACTTAAGAAGATCATGTAGCAGATATCGATATCGATATCTCAAGATTGAGATACTTCAACTCTTCGTTTTTAACCTATTTTGATAATTCGGTCATAGAGAATATGATATTGCATAACTTCAGGGGCATCTTGCAGAAACGCCTACTCACACGCAATCTGCATAACAAACCTGGTAGTTTTAATTTATATGGATGGCATCGCTAATTTATTTATTATATTTTATTTTTTACTTTATTTTTTTGGGGCTACAACAATCTCCAGAATTATCCGCATTAGATTGACTAGTTAATCCTGCTCACGTGAGGATAGTGTCTTGACAGGATTCCAATACCTTTTTTGCCTCGAGAAAACAGCTTCGCTAGTTCTAGCTAGCATATTGTCAAAGCTCTTAAATACCGAAGGTTTTAAAATCCAAATCATGAATAAATTAAAAATCCTCAGAGCATCAAATCGAACCAGCTCCCAGCTTCTTACCGATGTACTCCGGTTTAAACCCATATCTTACATGACCTTCCCAATGACTCAACCAACACCGACCCCTTTCTACAGCTTTATCAACCCAAAACCTCCAATCGAAACAACACTCCATCACCAATACGCTTCGAATGCATTGCTCAGCTCGTTGCATCTGCACAATCGAAAGCAATTTGGACAATTGGCCACAACATTAAGCACTTTCTGCCTGTTGTTGCGAACGACCGTCGAGCGACTCACTCAATACGGTACCCAGCAAAGTGTCGCCTTGCAAAGGGCCGGGCCCGATTGGGGGATAAGCAACCGATCCTCCCCCCCTGGATCGGTAACGTACCCCGTATCCTGCCGATGACAGGTCTCGTTCCTGGTGGCACGGTAGTTTAATCCCTACCAGGAACGTGCAAGGAAATTCTTTCTTTCCTACTTCCATTTTTTTCTCCCCGGACGCTTCTGGCTCTACATCACCAACCATAGTGGCCATGTTTACGAGACCGAGAAAGCTCTCAGCCCTCAGCCTCGAACCAAGCAACTCTGGATGAGTGTGAGTTTCAGACGGTGTGGTGATGTTACACATGCCTGTAAATCCGAACATTGCTTTGCCACCTCTTCCGCGCCGTTTTACACCGTAAAACGGTGGACCTGACACGTCGTACCAACACCGCAGCGGTGTCGTGTGTTCCAGCGTCTCCCGAGGAGGTAATTTTTTTGCATACCTTACGTGTGGCGCGTGCAGGCATCTTGCTTCCGACCGACCGACATTACCAAACCGTGCACGGCACACAGCGCCACGCGATACCAGACGCCGATGTGGGCCGTAAATTGAAATTCGGAACCATGTTGATGCCCTTTTGCGCTGCCCTACGACATCCCGTGCACACACACACCCAATCGCGTCACGTTTCCGTTCGGTGTGGCACAAAGGCAGCAAAAAAAGGGGGAATCCAAACTGAAGAAAACATGAGAAGGTAAGGAAAAACTACATCAAACCAAAAGGCGAAACAAAAACGCAAGCCTTCCCGTGGAAAATGACTTCCAACCCCGGGACAGATTATCGGTATGTGATGTTGGAATTTCTACTGTATTGCCTTCTGTTTCCTTCCACTGTTCTATTCTGTTCGCGATAAGGCGCATTTACGATGCCAACATGTGGCACGTTCGTGCTCGAGCACACACACACACACACAGCCACTCCAGGCCACCGTTTTCCTGTTGTTGTGAGGTCGTCATTATCACCACCAAACGACCCAACGTCGGTGGAACACATGGTGCCGAGGAAGAAGGAAAAAAATGGCCCCGAGAAGCAAAATTACGTCCTCATTCCTTGCATGAGCAGTCACGCTAATACACCTCAAGTCGTTTATTTCTGGGTTCCGTCTTGTTTTTTTTTTTTTTACTCTGCAAAATGCTCATCGGAATGTCACCTTCCTTCGAACCGGAGAAGCTGCAAACCAGACCAATCAAATCGAACCAAGATTTCCGTCACTAACAGGAGTTTAGTTCCGAATTGGAGTGGGAAGGGAAGAATTCTCGTTTGGCATTTTCACAAACCCCTTTGCGACCAGATAGATGACTTACGAAGCTGACGTGTCTAGACTACCTTGAATATCGAACACAAAAATTTTGTTTAAGGTTACATTACTACACATCTTTTTCTATTTTAAACGTTATACTTCTGTGTGTAATGGAGTGGCCAGATATTTAGAATAAGTTTAAAGTAAAGCAGTCTGAATCACTAGAATTTTGTTACCTATAATTGCGATTGAACCTATTTAAAATAATATAGCTTCCTTTAGAATCCATTCCTACCTACCACTTCTGTTCACCTGAAGTACACTAGGAGCATTGCTGACTTACTGCATACAGCATCCAGAAAGGGCTACAGCATCTAAAGCTCCGTTCTATAATTGACCAGTATATCTGTAAAGACCATTTTGTGCTCTTTCAAGAATTACTGACATGAGCAAGTTTAGCAGGAGCAACATAATTTTTTTACATAAATATTCAAAGCGTAGAAGCTCTACCTCTCCTTTAATTCTATCTTCTAATTTCCTTTAATTTCATCTTGATTAAACGTTTCGAGGACATTGCTTTCGCCTGAATTCCAGATAGTCACCGTCAAAACAACCTTATAGTGATTTTTGATCATCTCTGGATAATCTTTTGATGATTAAGCTATCTTTGAACCTTCATCATCAAACGTTCAACTCTAAATCTTTATTTGATTTCCTCAGGGCACAGCCTTCCTCAGGATGTCGCAAAAATACACTGAGAAAAAAGTCGGTAATAACGGCTTGTGATCTGAGACATCCCGGCCCGGTCGTAGATACGACAGCGGCACCGGTCTTCACGCGGCAGGACCGATGTTCTAATCTCATCTGGGCCGTTAGTTAGGACTGACTATCCACCTATACGGTATCAATAAGACTACTAAGCAAGGCAGCCAGGCCAGGGAAATGGCAGGCATGACCTTAAGAGGTCGAAAGAAGAAGGAAGACCTGAGTCATCGTTCATCGATCATTTGAAACAAACGCTCAATTTGCTCTTGCATAAGCTTTTACACAGAACGAGTTCAACAAAAATCAATGTTTCATAGCAAAGTCTTAATTAGCTGGACATCACTTACACCTTCTCCTAGGCCCTTCTTGAACTAAATTGTCCGTCAAAAAGTCTTGCAGTAAAAAATATCTATCTCTTCTATCTTTTAAAAATATCTCTCAACAAAAGACGTATACGCTGATTGTGGAGGGTAATGTGGGTACTATAGATCTTAATCACTCTACTTCGTATTTTGAATGAATATCGTCTTTCATATTCAGATGATAAGAGATCTATCAAGATAGCTCATTTATGACAATAATATTCCGATCTTTATAACTTCTGCGGAAAAATGTTAACGTCAAAGAAGTCCCAGAACGTCCTCTGGTACAGAAGATCGTTAGCGCCTGATTCCTTGGCTTAATTAGCCATCGATAGATAGTCAGTCAGACATATTGGGAGACGCTATGGACGGGATTTGATATCCCGTTCTACTGCGTGAAAACCGATTCTGCAGCTCTCTCTGCCAACGGACCATCCCAGATTTTATTCATATATATTTTTTTACCCATTTTTTAATTTAATGTCAAAAACAAAAAAGTCTTTTGTACGTCACTTAACATACTTTACTGCAAACCTTTTCTGCAAAAAGAAAAATTGCTCACGCTCACCACACTATTATTCCCTTCGAGTGTTTTACCATCCGTTCCAACCACTCCACTATTATCGGACCGTTCCACATCATTTCATTTTATTTTTTTTCCATTTTCTTTAGGCTCTACTTTAGCCTCGCAAAATAAGAGCCCGCAACACCATTCTACAATGCCGCTCGATCACCATTTGTCCCGTGGCACAGCCAGGCTGCCGAGCCATCAAATTAGTCAAACCGTCTGTGCAATGGAAAACCGATCACATTCCAACGGGGTTGTTCGTCGACAAATGGCTGTATCGGGAGGCGTTGCAGCACAGTGTGACGAAACTTATGCACTGGAAGGAAAAGCTAAGCATCGCACAAAGGTAAGCAATATTTGCAAAGAAAGAGTCGGGGATCGCACCACGGAACAAAATGGGAACCGAACCGTTCCTTAGTGCCAGGTTGAAGGTTTTATGAAGCAGAGGTCCCTTGGCGACTTTCGCACCACGGGTTGTTGATTTGTTTCCCACATTTTACACCGCAAAATGGTGTACGGAATTGCCGCCGGTGAAAACAGATTTTCCAATGCCAGACCGCAACGTTCGAGATTGAAAGGCATGGGACAAAGAAAAAGGGGAAAAACTTGTTTTCTATTAGCTATTTTCTCACCTATTTTTATATTCAAGCCATTGTTTGCGTACCCATTCTGTGTCGACGCGTTTTGATTAAATCTTCACACCTTTACGGTTGAAAGGCGGGCTCACAAAAGGTAGGGGCACACTCATTACATTCGACCTTCTGGCGAAGGTTTTGCTGTTTGCGTTCGTACGTTTTTATTGCAAACCAAAGGTTCGGCTTGATGGGTTTCGCTCCGGTTCACTACTTTATGGGAAAACAATTTTACATCCCATCGACCCTGAGCATCGGTTAATTTCGAACGGCAGTTTGACGCAAATAACCGTCACGCTATTCGGAGGTGCAGTTTGATTTGTTCTTTCTTTTGATTGTGAGTTTCTGCTCCAAATAAATACGGACATGTGCCACATGCGAGCTTGTTTTGCATTGGCCTTAACCCGTGATGCGCGTCCTTCGCGACAGTGTTTTGCTGAATAGTACCACAATAAATTTAATCCTTTTGCGTTAACCGAGGCTTCAAGCTGCCCGAACAACCTTCAACCCACTGAAAAGAGCTGAAAAGACACAAAAACTGATTCAGTTCCCTTAAGCGTTAAGCGGTATTACACTACAGGTCCATAAAAAGATATTTCATGTCTCCAATAGTTTAATTTCATAGATGATTTTCATTGTCTTTTTTTAACTTGGCTTTATGTACTTCTGCTGACGATTTTAGAATTATTAGCTATTTTATTGTAGAGTCTTCTTTTTGTTTCTTCTCACTTATTATTTCTTTCCCTTGTTGTATTTTCTGCTATTAACCTCTTCTATACGCCGTCCTCATTCATTGCGTTTATTTATATGAGTTTTGATTTACTGATGTTTTGATTCGTTTGCTTTTTTATGGATAGAGGAACATGGATAGAACAATAATATGTTGTTTTTTATTCTTCGCCTTAAATGCTTAACAAAAACTTCCTTACGTGCTAAATGCCCTAATCTAACCTAGTACCTTGACCTAATCTTAATTAGACTGCTCTATCCTAGCAAGATTAGAATGTGCTCCTCGGACCTAACGTCGAGGAAAACAAACGGGAACTAGTGGATCGTTTCTCCCCACTGATGTACGACGAGGCGTTATAAACAAAGGGAAACGGAACAATCGCGAAGGAACATATAATGGAATCGAGGAACGTAGAACAGGTGCATCAATAGAGTTTAATGGAACCACTGCAACAAAGGTGGGCTGAGAAAAGGATCGGCGAACTTCTAGCGACTGCAGACCAAGTAAACGACATTTATCATCATAGCAAGGCGAGCTGGTCGACCAATCACCAGGAGATTTGAGTGTTGCAAATTTTGTGAAGGACCTTAAAAATGGCTCGATACGGTTAATGTGGAGTTAAGACATCGTAGCCGAGTTAAGCTGATCTCGCATCGAAGACGACATCGCAGCATGGGCTAAAAGACGACAACGCAGAACGGCATCGAGCATCGAGAATCTGCAACGCAGCAGAATGCACCGAGCAAAGCGATGACGACGAAGACGCCGAGCAACGCGACACTGGCCACGCGCAGACAGCTCCAGAAAAGGACACCGCTGCACGTGGAGAGCCAACGTGGCCAAACCGTGGGAACCATCGTGGGTTCCCGACAGTAGGGCACAAGCTGGGCGATGATAAATCAGTTGTAATTAGGAGTTCGAAACGATAAGTCGAGTTGTAAAATTATCTCTAGGTTTAATAAAATTTTTTTTTATGACCAAACGGTTATAAGAAAGTTTAACTGGCGCCCGAATAGGGACCTTTGGTGAGGAAAACCCAAGTGTTGTGAAGTGCAGTAACCGCGTTAGTGCTTGAGTTACGCCGACATAGACATTCGGAAGTCTATCCCGATCGCCTGTGAAAAGTGAAAACAAACTGATGTGCAGTGAACTTTAGTGACTGCGTTAGTGCTAGTGTCACAAGTGCATAGTGCAGAAGTTATCGAACACTTTAGGCAGCCGTGCGAGTTGGTACCAGAGTAGCCGATAGTTGCCAGCAACAGTCTATCGGAGGAAAAGGATTCTGCCGCCGCACCGAGAAGGAAGACATCACCAAAGGATTCCAAAACCAGCCCCGTCAGAGGAGGTGAAGAAAATCAGCCCCGTCAGAGGAGGTGAAGAAAGCCAGCCCCGTCAGAGGAGGTGAAGAAAACCAGCCCCGTCAGAGGAGGTGAAGGAAACAGCCCCGTAAGTGGAGGTGAACAATGCAACTGTTAATGTAAGTAATAATATTAAACATATTCACATCCGATAAAAGTGAGTGACAAAATCCGTGAAAATCGTGTGTCGGTATACGTGTCGATTAGTGTAATTCGAAATTTTGAAGTGAAATTCGTGAAAAAGTTAGGAGATTAGTCAAACTGGAGGAATTAGTCCAATCACTACGACAATTCTCAGTTTCAATAAAAGAGAAAGATAACGAAGGAAAAGAGAGTAATTACGAAATGGAGGCATTGATCAACAGAATCGCAGCCCTAGAGGCACGATTAGAAGAGAACAATATAACGGACGATTATAGAGATCCTCCACTATTTTTCGTAAAAAAGGACGGCAGCGCCATAAACCCGGAGACTTTCGAGAAGATCCCAGGTTTGGTGAAAGACCTTCCCGTTTTTTGTGGAGATCCAAGCGAACTCAACAGCTGGATCAGCGACGTTGATGGATTGATCAGGTTATACGAAACTACTCCTGGTCATACAGAAGAACAGCAAAATAAATACCATATGGTATGCAAGTTTGTTCGACGAAAGATTAGAGGAGAAGCTAACGATGCGTTAGTCGCATCGAACGTAGGGATCAACTGGAATAACATAAGGAGAACGCTTATCACATACTATGGAGAGAAACGCGACTTGGAGACGCTCGATTTCCAACTAATGAGCGCACACCAAAAGAGTCGATCTTTAGAGACGTACTACGATGAAATAAATAGACTGCTTTCGCTAATTGCGAATCAGATAAAAACGGATAGCAGATTTGCCCACCCAGAAGCCTCAAAAGCAATGATAGAGACGTACAATAAAAAGGCAATAGATGCGTTTATCAGAGGTCTAGATGGAGACGTATACAAATTCATAAGAAACTACGAACCGACTTCTCTAGCAGCAGCATACAGCTACTGCATAACATTCCAGAATTTGGAATGTAGAAAATTACTAACAAGACCAAGACAGGTAAACACACCCCCATCAGCACCAAGGAACCTAATACCACTCCCAACTCCCCATCCACCACCACGAGTATTTCAAAACCACCAAAGACCATTTATGACAAACAACACAAGACCACATTTTGGAATCAACCAGCCATTCCAGAATCATGCAAGAAATTTCCAGCGTCCAGCTTTTTATCAACCAAATCAGACACGACCAATATTTCAACGATCAAATTTTAACCGACCCAATTTCATGCAACATACGAACCAATTCCGCGGACCAGAACCGATGGAAGTTGACCATTCAATTAGGTCACAACAAATTAATTACGCGAATAGGCCCAATTCATCCAATGTAAGGCCTATGAAAAGACAACGAGCTTTCAACATAGAAACATTTCCGCAAGAAGGAAATCCATATGAAGACGAAACTGAAAGTCAGGCGTCATATGAACGATACATGAGAAATGTAGAGAAACAGGAGAAAACAAACAACACTTCATGTACAGCAGAACTAAATTTTTTAGAATGAAGTCTGCTTTGCCCTATTTTATATATCATGGTAAAGCAGGACAACAGATAAAAATTTTAATTGACACAGGATCCAATAAGAATTTCATAAACCCAAAACATGCGAAAATCTCACATGACGTAACGAAACCCTTTATCGTATCATCAGTAGGAGGAGACTTGCTTGTCACGAAATATTCACAAGCTAAAATATTTGCCCCTTATTCCGATGTAAATGTAAAATTTTATCATCTACAAGGACTGAAAACTTTCGATGCCATTATTGGTTACGATACCATCAAAGAAATGGGAGCATTCATAGATGCCAAAAGAGATTACTTTATTATAAAAGATAAAATAATACCTCTCTTACTATACCCGTTACAGGAAATTAACAGGATCGAAATAAGAGATCAACATCTTAACAACCAAGAAAAAGGAAAATTACATTCATTCCTTAACAAGTTTCAAGATTTATTTCAGCCACCTGACGAGAAATTACCATTTACAACAAAGGTTGAAGCAACCATATCTACGGATGACACCGAACCAGTTTACTGTAAGTCATACCCATACCCCTTGTCTCTCAAACATGAAGTGGAGACACAGATAAAAAAATTACTAAACAATGGTATAATTCGACCATCCCGCTCACCATATAACTCACCTGTTTGGATTGTACCCAAAAAGGCTGATGCATCTAACGAAAAAAAGTATCGACTTGTGATCGATTATAGGAAACTAAACCTAAAAACTAAGAGTGATAGATATCCTATTCCAGACACGTCAACAGTTCTTTCGAATTTAGGAAATAATAAGTATTATACCACACTTGATTTAGCATCAGGCTTTCATCAAATTCGTTTGACAGAAAAAGATATCGAAAAAACCGCTTTTTCAATTAACAATGGGAAATATGAATTTTTACGACTACCTTTCGGTCTAAAGAATGCACCTTCTATATTTCAGAGGGTCATGGATGATGTTCTAAGGGAACATATCGGAAAAATCTGTCATGTCTACATCGACGATATAATAGTCTTTGGAAAGACATTTGATGAACATTTGAAAAATTTGGAAATTGTTTTGAACACATTACGCGAAGCCAATTTTAAAATACAACCAGACAAATCAGAATTTTTAAGAACTGAAGTTGAATTCTTAGGATTCATTGTCTCAGAACATGGTCTGAAACCAAATGAGAAAAAAATTCAAAGCATACAAAAATATCCCGAACCTAAAACTATCCGAGAGCTTAGAGCATTTCTAGGACTCTCCGGCTACTATAGAAGATTTGTTAAAAATTATGCTGCTCTAGCAAAACCTCTAACAAAACTCTTAAGAGGAGAGGATGGCCAAGGCCACTGTAAAATTACAAAAAATCAATCAAAAAATTTTCCGATTAAATTTGACGAAGACGCCACTCGCGCATTTAAAACTCTCAAGGAAATTTTATCATCCGAAGACGTTTTAGCGTACCCCGATTTTGATCATGGTTTTATATTAACCACAGACGCGTCCGACAAAGCAATCGGAGGTGTTTTATCACAAAAAATCAATGGTATTGAAAAACCAATAACGTTCATATCCAGAACATTATCGAAAACGGAAGAAAACTATGCTACCAACGAGAAGGAAATGCTTGCTATAGTTTGGGCTTTACATTCCTTGCGCAATTACATATATGGTGCAAAAATAACAATACTAACAGATCACCAACCTTTAACATATGCAATGTCGCCAAAAAATAACAATGCGAAACTAAAACGATGGAAAGCGTTCATCGAGGAACATAATTATGAGTTACGCTACAAACCTGGAAAAACTAACGTTGTAGCGGATGCGCTATCAAGAATCCAAATTAATTCTCTAACACCAACACAACATTCCGCTGATGATGATAGCAGTGAATATATACTGTCTACTGAAGCCCCCATCAACACTTTTCATAACCAACTAATATTTAAAACAACTAACAATTCGTCCTATGAAATGATGACGCCGTTTCCAAAATTTAAAAGGCATATTTTTTGTGAACCAGAATTTACTAACCAATATTTAACAGACAAACTAAAAAGATTCCTCAATCCTAACATTATTAACGGTATACTAACCGATGAAGTAACTATGGGTCTTATTCAAGAAGTGTATAAAAATTTATTCAATCCGAAAACAATGCGATGTAGATTTTCTCAAATACAAGTTGAAGATTTAACAAATGAAGAAAAACAACTAGACGAAATTAAAAACATTCATAATTTTGCACATAGAAATTCGAAAGAGAATTCATTACAATGCATTAAAAGATTTTATTTCCCAACGATGAGAAAAGTAATAGAGTCATTTGTAAAAAATTGCGAAATTTGCAAAATGGAAAAGTATGATAGGAAACCACAACAATTTATACCAATAAAGACTCCAATCCCCAGATATCCAGGTGAAATTGTTCACATTGACATATTTGCGTATAACTCAAACTTGCTGTACCTTTCATCAGTAGATAAATTTTCCAAATATCTCAAAGTAAGATTCATCAAATCAAAATCTATTGCAGATATAAAAGAAGTAATGCAAGAACTTTTATATGATTGGAATTTACCAAAACATATCGTAATTGATAACGAATGCACATTTGTTTCAAATGTCATAGAGCAAATGATTAAAAATCTAGGTATATCTATTTTTAAAACTCCCGTAAATCGTTCAGAAACAAACGGTCAAATCGAAAGATGCCATTCAACAATTCGTGAGATAGGCAGGTGTATCAAGGCACTAAACCCAGAAATCACAGATAAAAATTTAGTGCAACAGGCTGTATACAAATACAACAACACCATTCATTCGTTTACGAAAGAGACCCCCAAAAACGTATATATCGGAGAACAATCGGAAGAAATGTCGTTTAGAGACAGAGCGTTATTAAGAGAAAAACTTGATAAAAAAATTATAAAACTATTCGAAGAGAAAAATGAAAAGATGAAAGATAAGAAATATAAAGACTATGAACCAAATCAATATGCGTACGAAAAGAGGAAAACAAATAATAAACGAGATAGTCGTTTCAATATGGTAAAGATTAAAGAAAATTATCCTACGTATGTAATCGATACACATAACAGAAAAATTCATAAAGTGAATTTAAGAAATCCGACTAATTGATTCATTATTCTTATCATTTCAGTACAATCCTTATCGCTATTTCATCGATAGAATCGAGTAAAATTAAGATACATAATGTAACAAATGATCCATTAGCCATAATACCGATAGGGAAAGCTAAAGTACAAATTGGGTACATTAGAACAATTCATCCAATAGATTTAGCCGATATCAACGAAACAATAGAGAAAACATTGCTAGATAGTCCAAATGGAATTTTTACTGAACCTATCGACAATTTAATTAGAATAAAAGCTAGCATGCTACAGGACACTTTGGCGAAAATCAAACCATTTGTGAAAAGGCAAAAACGATGGGACACGATAGGTAAAGTTTGGAAATGGATCGCTGGAACTCCTGACGCCGACGACCTACATGTCATTAACTCCACAATGAACTCCCTGATAGCAGAAAGCAACAAACAAATAATAATCAACCAAGGTTTCAACGACAGGCTGAAACAAATAACTGATGTCGCTAACCAAGTCGTAAATATCGAGAACGAACGCTATGAGTCATACCAAGTAGAAAATCGAAAACTTATTCTACTTCCCAACATAAATATGTTACAAGAAAAATTGGATGTCATAGAAGACGCTATACTGTTAGCTAAACACGGGATTCCGAGCAGTAAGCTACTATCCCTTGAGGATCTGACCTCAATAGAACAGTTCCTTGAAAAGAATAACATTAAATACAACACACCGGAAGAATTGCTAAGGCAATCAACTGCCCAAGTTGCAGTAAATGAAACTCATATACTATACATGCTAAAGTTCCCCAAACTATCTCCAAAAATCTACGAATACGACTATATCGATTCGATAATACAACACGATGCACGTATAATCGTCACACAGAACTATATATTACAAAATCAAACCCACGTATATTCCATGGCAGAGAAGTGCCAACAACAAGAAGACGTTTATATATGTCCGCAAATCGGCATACAACAACCCACAACATGCATTCAACAAATTGTGAAAAGAGAAGATTCACAATGTGACTACGAAAAGATTTATAGCCAAGGCTTCATAAAAAGAATCAAAGAAGACACAATACTAATCAATGACGTCATAGCAGAAATCGCATCAAACTGCAGCAAAATGAACCAAGTACTGAACGGTTCCTACGTCATACAATTCGAAAATTGTAACATCATCATTAATGGAGAAATTTATTCAAACAATGAAGTCACCATTCCTGGTAAACCATTTAAGTCAACAACAGGAATTAACATTGACAAAGGCGAAATCAAACATAGACCGCCTCTTCAACTGATACAAAACCTCACAATAGAACACAGAGAAAAGCTAAAAAGTATCAACCTACAAAACGACTCCTTGAGATGGAAATTTAACATATTTGGAGGAACATTTGCGTTAATATGCATATGCGCATGTATAATATTTCTATTCTTCCAATTCAAGAGAACTACAGTAAAAATAGACATGACTCAAGCGAAACAACTCGAAACCTTTGTCAGCCGACCTATCTCGTTCCACGCAGCAGCGAGACTTTGAGGGCAAAGTCACTTAAGAGGGGAGGAGTTAAGACATCGTAGCCGAGTTAAGCTGATCTCGCATCGAAGACGACATCGCAGCATGGGCTAAAAGACGACAACGCAGAACGGCATCGAGCATCGAGAATCTGCAACGCAGCAGAATGCACCGAGCAAAGCGATGACGACGAAGACGCCGAGCAACGCGACACTGGCCACGCGCAGACAGCTCCAGAAAAGGACACCGCTGCACGTGGAGAGCCAACGTGGCCAAACCGTGGGAACCATCGTGGGTTCCCGACAGTAGGGCACAAGCTGGGCGATGATAAATCAGTTGTAATTAGGAGTTCGAAACGATAAGTCGAGTTGTAAAATTATCTCTAGGTTTAATAAAATTTTTTTTTATGACCAAACGGTTATAAGAAAGTTTAACTGTGGGTCCTGGCGATAGGGGATCAGATCAACGCTGATATGATCAAGGCGCAAAATAAGGCTTTAAAGTATCTGGGGTCACTAAAATCACGGACTTGTATCGTGACGACGGATACACGATTGACTGCCAAATAATGTAGGGCATATGGGGTAAACAATTGAAGAACGTGAACGGGAGAACGAAACGACATTACACTTTTCGGGACAAAGAGAAAGTTGGTTAAGATTACACCAAGAGGAAAAAAGGATTAATGATAAATTGAAGGTTAAAACAGACATTAGAAGAGGAGATGGGATAACATATTTTACGGTCTTCAGCAAAACATAGGAAGCAGTCATGAGGTAATACAGTACTAACATCGTTTATAAACAAGATGACTATGATGATGATAGTGAACAATACAAAATTGCTTATGTGAAGAAAATTTGTATGCTATTACCAATAACAATTAAACAAATAATTTAAAAGAACATGTTTCTCATAACAAATCACCTAAATTTATTGGTGTTGTACAAAATCCCAGTAACGTTCTTCTTCCTTAGCACTACAACATGGCAAGCTCTCACCCTGCCATTGTTGGCTTCCCTTGACTTGAGTTCAACAGTTGTTGGATAGTCAGTCCTGCAAACAGTGGTCTAAATGGGATTTGATCCCCGGTCCTGCCCGTGAAGACGAATGCTGTTATTGCCACGACCACCGGACTCTTCTCTTCCTTGGCACTACAACCTCGAGAGGTCTCGGCTAGCCGTTTCTGGCTTCCTGTGACTTAATTTCTGTAACCACCAGACCTTCTTCTTCTTCTGTGGCACTACAACCTCGAGAGGTCTCGGCTAGCCGTTTCTGGCTTCCTGTGACTTAATTTTACCCGTAGAAAAGTAGTCAACCTTTCGTACGGGGAGGCGGTCTGGATGGGATTTGAACCCCGGCCCTGCCGTGTGAAGACCGGCGCCGCTGTCGCCTCGGCCACCGGTCCGCCCCAACCACCAGACCAGCCCATCTCAATTATCGGACCAATGAATTTTTTTGCCTCCATTAGTCATTGCTGGAGCGCTTGTGAACATTTAAATGATTTAAATAAGTTATAATAAATGCATTGCAACTCACGTTTCGTTGTTGATATAATAATATCTTGTTACTTGTTTTCTTGAAGAACAGTCATTTGATATTTTGATTTCACATGTATAATCAAAATAAAATAATAATCATCATTTATACAAAAAAAAATCCTTCAAAAATAACAACATATTCTCAAGCAGTTCTGCTAGTGTAAACCCAAAGCTAAAACTTTCTGTTTTTGCTCCTCATCACATGCACCCTAGCCCAAATCAGCCAACCTTACCAAAGAACTAGCCCCCAGCAACGGTTTTGGTAACAGAAACAGATTTTGTTGCACCAAAAGTCACTCGTCAGCAGTTCAGCTTCCACACACTGTTTCGGTACCTTCTCACACATACCACCATTGGACAGGGGATGCAGTTTGCTGGACCGATACGCTGAAACAAGCACAACGCACACGATGCTCCCCTCCCCTAAAAAACCTTTCGAGCCCAGCATCCGTACAAAAGAAACACCACCAGCAGCAAGCCTCCGAGCAACGGCGAAAGCATTCTCTGCTGCCTCGGGGTTTGAACCAGCAAATGGTCCACTTTCTGCACGCCTTAATTTATGCAGTGGAAATTGAATTCAAACATACACATACATCATTCCGCGCGTGTGTGTTTGTGTGTGCGTGCGTATGTGTGGATGTTTTGGAAAGAGACTGTTTTCCATCCGAAAAAGGGGAAATTCTTTCTGTTTGCTTCTCGTTGTTGTTCTTACTAGGGCACTCTCCCATAGCACGGGCCGCAATTGTTTTCCAGCGATGGTGGCGCCCTGTGCTGTTGACTGTATACGTTTGCCAAAAGGTCATCCCGTAAGTGCAGCTGGCGAACGGCTGTGCTTGCAAGCTGCAACCGGCACAGCTGCATCCAATGAAGGCTGCTGGATGATAGAAGAAAGCTTTTGTTTGAGGCTCGTTCGTTCTCTTTTTTTTTGTATGCCATCACAGGCGACCTGGCTGGATGTTAATGAATTTATTCGTTTCTGATAGTGTTTGTTATGTGTGCCGAGCTTTTAAGCAATCGTTCATGTGCGCTACATAAAAGGGGTGCTTGTTTTTCGAAGATTTTCATGCAGTGAATATTTTTTTAACTAGTTTTGGGTTATGAAAACATACTTGTAGAGATTGTGTTCTATTTTGCAATTTATTTGAAAGCACTAGGAAAGTTGATGATGATATAAATATAGTATGTAGGCAATCAAAATTCAAGACTTAAAGTTTTTTAACTGCAATTTCCTACACCCTGTCTCCTGAACGTCAATATTAAAATGTACACAAAATAGAAATAAAAACCCACTCTCTTTCCACAAGCTGTTTCAAAGTAATTATAAACCTCTATTCAAAACAATCTTCTTTGATCACCATGACCATCGTCATAATGGAAACAGCAACAACGGCGCGCACCCTAAAAATCAACAACATGCTTCGCCTTCTGGGAACAAACTACCAGGCGCCTCCATCGAGGTGCGCTTTTTGGTGCAAAATTCGCTGCACACAATACCCCAAGCACACTAACCTTTTCCTTGACGTTTTTCGTTATCCTTTTTCTTTCCTGCTACCATTCTCATGTGCAACAATCTTTTACACTTCTCCCGGTGAATCCTTTGCACATAAAAGCGCGAGCAATCGATGGACGGAGGGTGAGCGCCGGGAAAGAATACAGCCTGAATACCTTCTGCCACACTGCAAAAGGGCAGCGAACTGTAACATTGCCCACGCGAATGACCCCATTCGGTCCGTTCGGTGCATGCATTCCAACCAATGCACTGACACATGCCGCGCGAAGAAACCGAAGCAAAAGAGAAGAAAGAGAAAAAAATCACAGAAACAAAACATGCAATTTTACACATAAATCAGTCGAGCATAAATGGATTGAAATGAAGGCAACCAGCACGGGACAAACAGCAAGATGTAACGTTCGGTTAGCCTTTGTTGTACCCTCGTACGTATGTGCCTGTGCCAGAGCTCGGCCACAAAAAAACACGGTGTCAAATATTTTTCTTCCCTCATGCCGTCCCGGAGGGAGCTTTCTTGCGCGACATGAGGCCAAACGGTCAGTTCAAACGATCGGCTAGCGTGTACGGGAACAAAGGAGAAAAACACGGCGCAACGGTTTCGTGCACCGTGGCATCGGGTCGCGTTTTACGTTTTACACCTACCCGCCGCGAGACACACACACGCGCGCACGCTGTCGGTTAAAGATTGTGGTGTCAGTACGAAGATGGGTTAGGCAGCGCACACTCTGGGATCAGTGGAATTTCCGTGGAAATTTATCACACCTCGGCATCGGTGGCGCACCGTAGGTGCCAGTCCGTTTTATTCAAACGGACTTCTTACCGTTTCAGTGCGATAAACCCCACAGTCGGTGACAATGAGAGAACGGGCGGATTTTTCTGACGAACATATTTTCCTAACTGATGCCTTTAATCTGTATGAAGTACCGGAATTAACCGGATTAAAGCCAAAAAAATAGGGAAATGGCACTTTCAGCTACGTTATAAGCGCAAAAGGAACAAACCAAACCGCCTAAAAGTATGCAACTCATATGACGTTTTAAGAGCTTGATTAAAGATGCTTAATGAATATTTAATGAAATGTATTCATTTTCAATATCAATTTATGCCTTTTACGAGGTTAATTTATGAGATGTATCAATGTTAAATTGAATTGCAAACTTTCTTCGAACGGTTGGGAAACAAGGAAATTTAAGTGAAATAATCATCCCGCCAGAGAAGGAAAATGAGAAGGAAGATGGCCAGAGGAAGTTTAAGCTTAGATTGTGTGGAAGGACTTTGGGAGGCCCGCTACAAGCTGTGCGATAATCTTACCATCGTGCAGTTAACTAGACCCACCAGTATTCTTTGGACTTGACTTTTCGTTGGCCATCCGAATGAACAGATGAGTCGTGCTTAGCACACGTATTGAGATGAAGGCCTTACATCATAAGCTTGAATAATTTGTGCAGCAGGCGAAAACTGCGAAGCGATAATAGTGCTCGATAAATAGGTAAGTAATGATCCAGGGTGAGTAATGAAGGAAACTACTCCAATTACAATACCTGTCACGATGGACGAAGCCGAAACTGTGTAGAACATTTATAGCCCCAGTGCAAAGTCTCTGAGACTCTGTCAAAAACTGAAAAAAACTCTCTTGCTCACCTTTTCGATAGGCCAATGTTCAGATGGATAATGGAGAAGCTGTTACAATTATCTCACCATCGTGCAGCGAATTAGACTCGCCAGGCTATGGTGATTAGCACAGGTCAAGAGATTGACACCAGACGACCCAGCCCGTTTTATCTCTTTGACTGTCCACGTATAGGGATAATGAGACGTCATCGCTAAGCTGACGAAAATTTCTGTAGCAGATCTGGACCACAAAGGGGTTGTAGAGCTTATGAAATAGAACATCCAATTACACAGTTAACTTTTTTTTATTCATGAAGAACGGCCTGGCCGTATTGCTTAAAATCAAATTACAAAAATGAAAACAATTCACGATGGTTTGGAAACATTTCCTTCTCTAAACCGCGAAAGGGCACCTTATCCCGGGTGAGTTCGGTAACAGTTAACATTATGAGTCTTACCAATGATTGGATAGTCTGTCCTGCATAGGGGAAGGCGATCTAGATGGGATTAGATTCTCTTTCCTACCGTGCGGAGGCCACCGCCGCTAATGCATCCACCATCGGACCGACCTAGAGTTCAGCAAGTTAAATTCCTGTAAAACTCTTCATCATGAAATTTAAAAAAATATACGTTATATGATGACTGGACACAAGTCATCGGAATAGTAGAAGATTGCGAAAAAAAATTATTCATGATAACTCCAAGTTATACACAAAAAGATTCAGAAACGTGTACATTAACTTTTGTAATTTACTGTTGATCAAATCGTTTTCCATCACATTATACCCCGTCAGCTCGTGAAATAAATAAAGAAGAATAGAGCAAGGAGTAAACCAAAAGCAAAAATTATTGTTAAAGCCCCTTTGTAGAAAAACCATGTTTTCCCCCTCTAACGAGTGCACCGAAGAACGTATCAAAAGAATGCATGCTCTGTGAGGGAGTCTGTGTTCACGCTGACCGATGCAACACCAACCGCGAACAAAGCGAAACGGACCACCAACGAAAGCTCGATGCAAACAATAAAGCGGAAATCGAGAAGTCTTATTTTTCCATCCCTACGTGGGCTTCCACCGATCGTGTCCACCAGCAAGATCAGACGAGTTTGACCTCGTTCTGTTGCCGCTTTTCATTATTACCGGTTACCCATTGAGCTGGCTAACACCGTGACCAGCTGCCATATTATGGTCTCGTCGATGTAGACACGTTCTACATACCTTTTCATAAAGCTGTAAGCTTCTGTTCTGCACTTCCAGAACAAAGCTTCCTAGCTTTCTGGCACTGTACTATCGTTCCTCCCTGGCACTGTCGCGACAAATCCCTCCCACCATTTCCCCCAAAGCAACCACACCACCCCCCCCCCCTCCCTCATCAAACTTTCCGCAATGAAACGAGGATCATGCACAAACCGCCCACCGTGCCATGATGATGCCATTTTCGAAAAGGTGGCCCCCTTTTGACAGCATTTTGCCGATGGGTTTTCGCGCTGTACCCAGTACACCCGAAGCCGAAATTGAATCACTTTCGCGGTTTTGCTACCGCAACCTGTCGCGTTAATTACATCGAGTTGATCGAGTTAATGCTTGGGATGTTGTTTACCGGAGGTGTCGTTGCAGACACCGGTAGCACGTGGATACTGTTGAGCAGTTGAACCGTACGGTGGGAGTGTGGTTGTTCAGAGAGAGAGAGATAGAGAATGATTATGACGCTACTTTACTATTACTCAGGCACCCAAGCGGATTGGGTGGAATATGTCACCTCGAAACCCGAACATGGGCAAACAAGGGTTTTTGATTTTTTTTTTTTTTTGGCAGAGAAGCAATTTTCGAAGCTTCACGAAGGTTAAAGGTTTAAGGGTTAAAAGGGGTCTTCAATAGATTTGCTAACGAATGGTATCGAAAGCTTAATTGAATTTCCCCCCAAAATAATTAGAAACATGAATAAAATATATCTAAAATTGAATGCTAGTAGAGAAGCAGAAAAACAAACGTAAAGTAAAGAAGGCAAAATGTGAATAAAGAGAAATAATATAAAAGTTTTAAAACAAACTGCAAATTGATTAGAATATATATCCATAAAAAGACATACATACAAACATTTAAAAGGATAGGATTGAAATGGTTAACTTGGTCTTGGTGCAGAACAAACCCGTGAAGAATTTTCTTTTCACAAACAATAATGAAAATTAGCAAATGTGGAATATTCTTAATAAATGTAATTAATTTTATAATTTTTCGAATAACTCAATTAAGTTTACAGCACTGTCCCTTCATAAACCATCATATCGGGCTTGCTTTATAACGGCCACCCCATTCGCTGTCTCTTTTCTTATGTGCAGCTCGTACATTTTTTCTACCACCCAAAACCGATCACTGTCTACTGGCAGCATGACTTCATTCTGTCGCCGGTGTGGTATGGATCGTTCGCCCCGACAAAACCCGTACCGACACGCCCTTTATCAGCAGCCTGACCGGGATGGATGTGTCCTATGCGTATGCAAAACTTTTTGCCGACTAGCAGCATCGGTGAATACTAATTATGCTAGCGTTCGGGGGCTTGCCCAGCCTTGGGGCTCCCAGTGTGGCACGGTGTGCGCTGGATCACGCTACGGCACACAAATGATGGCCAACGCCACCAGGCACTAACCGGCCCGGCATTACGTTAAAAAGTAATTTCAACTTCCAGCAACCACCGCCAGCCAGTGCCGCCATCCGTTCGAATGGATGCATCGAGCAGCAAACATCCGGCAGGCACGCTAGGATGGCGCAAAGACCGCAACCTTCCATTAAGTGTAATTTTATCATCCGATTTACCATCAAGCTGCCAGCGAACAAATTGCAACCGACAGCAGCATCGCGCACCATCCAGCATCGCGCGCGTGTGTGTGTGTGTGTGTCGACACCAGAGTGAGCCTGATTGAAGAATGGTCCCGGGCTAGGACGTGATGCTTTCATCGCAACACTCCCTTCGAACGCACGCTTGTGATGGAGCTTTAATTTTAGAGCTTTCCTTACCGCCGAGACTGTACCTCCCGACGGACGACGGTGGCGAAAATGAACAGCTTAATTCCGATCGATAAGTTACGCTGCATTGTGCGGCAGGAGAATGTATGAAAAGCTGCTATAAACGATGCTTTTCGATGCACTTAATTATGAAGCTGATACCCAAAGCTGAAAATAAAGAGAAAGAAGTTTAATGACAAACGAAATCGAAAAGCTTGCCTGCATTACGGAAATACATGCACAAAATATAGGCGTACGAGATGCAAACAATATAACACAAAACATAAATAGAAGGGAAAATGAAGAAAAAAAACACATATTAGTGATTTAAAACACGAAAGAAAAGATGGAAGGATCATGGTGGCCAAGGCGATAATGGCCCGATCTTCACACGACAGGACCAGGGTTCAAATCCCATTTAGACCGCCGCCCACCCCGTACGTTGGGCTGACTACTTTACTACGGGAAGTAAGATAGTGAGTAGGATAGCATATTATTTGAACAGATTAACAGAAGAAAATAATAGCAAATAATTTCAATCGTAGTTTTTAATGCTTTTGGTTTTTCATTAAACTATATTTTTCTCTTTCTTTCTTAGCCTAACGGCTTCATACGGTCATGCGTGCCATTTCTGACTTTCTAGACTTATTGATACCGCAAAGTAGTCACTCCTCACGATGGGGGAACGGTCCAGATGAGATTTGAACCCCGGTCCTGCCGTATAACGACCGATGCCACTGTTGCATCTAAACCGGGCCCCTACATTAAAGTTTTAAATTGAACCACAGTTTGATTGTTTGTCCTTATTTCGAGGCTAAATTTATAGAAAACAAGGCGAACAGCGGTGAACAAATTTACATACAAACTTTAATAATAGAAAAAAAACAATGTGTATAGAATTTCTTTGTTTAAAATAGACATGTTTATAATAGTTACCCATTTTTCCTTTAAAATCCATCATAACAAAGGCAAAAATAAAAAAAAACACATGAACGAAAGCACAGCACACTGAAGCATCAAACAAACAGAAGTTGTTTACATTGCCTCATTTTGTAACAACGTAAGAGTGATTTTACAATAAAGATTACAACCAAAATATTCAGTTGAAACATTTTGGGGTTTTAACTGTTACAAAAGCACTTGGCCGTTGGTACTTTTAGAAAAAAAAAAACAAATATTTCTTCAAAACTGATCAAACCATTCCCGTGAGCATCCCGAAAAATGTCTAAAAACCTGAAAAAAGGTTTAAAATCTTGTAACCTAAACAAAACATATATTTTTAATGTAAGAGATGCCTGCCATTTCGAGCTTACTTGACTTAATGATACCACGTAGTTGGATAGTCAATTCTCACTACGGGGGAAAGATCTGGATGGGATTTGAACCCCGGTCCTACTGTATCAAGACCGGCGCCGTTGTCGCCTTAGCACCGGGTCATAGGGCGACAGTGGGGTAAATATTAGACCTTGTAATTCAGCAATAGAGTCAGGTCATTTTTGTTGATTTAAAGAACTGGCCCATGCTTAAGTTTAAAAAAATTAGTAGAAGATGTCAAAAACTGAAGCAAAATCCGTGTGGATGGACTTAAAGGACTTTACGGGCTGGGTTGTCCGGTGTCATTCTCATGACGAGACCAGCCCACCGGAGCCTGGCGAGTCTAATTCGCCTGTAGGCTAGGCTATAGGCTACTAATAGGCTGTAGTACGACCGGTTGGCAGCCAGCACCCTTGCGCGTAACTCAACATCAATGTTGTTGTCGGTGCTGACTTTTGACCCCAGAAAGGTGAAGTTATGGACGACTTCGAAGTAAAAAAACACTAAGTCAATTAATTGCAATTTGTCATCATTACCTCGTTACTCTATGTAATTATAAAATTGGGTGGCCTTATTCTTTTGTTCATCACTGTAAAACGGGAACAATTTGCTACAAGTTACAATAGGTACAAGCAAAGACCACAGTTGAGCTTAAACATTTTAATTAACAAATTTAATAAAAATTTAAAAGTTCACTAGAAGCAATAAAACTAAAGCATAAATTGAAAATTTTCGATAACTTACACAGCACACAAAGCGAAAATAAAAACAAACCTGAACAACGACACAGAAAATCAATCCAATACATGGAACAGAAAACGAACAAACGAACAGCCAACAGCCTATGAATTAGTAAACAACAAACAGGAAAACCAAAGCACCAACTTCTTCCAATAATAGACATTGTTTGCGATTGAAACGACACAAAACATACGCTCGCCGAACGTACCACACCATCACTTGCCTCAATCACAGAACAAACACAGCACGATCAATCGATAGCAACGGCTGGCTACAAGCCCTACAGCAAAAACACAAACTAGCCTACAGCTAGTTGCCACACGTTGAGACCCCGTTTGCCATCTAGTTTGCCACAGGCATCACACTTGTAGTTTGTACAATTTAACAAACACACATGCACGCACTATTGGTGCATTCATTGGTTCTATTTCGTTGTACCAACATCATTGCAGCAGCAAGGGCTTGTTGCATGGTAATCCCCACGTTTTGGTGTCTTTTTTCCTTTCATTTTGTTTACTATTCCGAATGTAGGTTTTAAAGCTTACATTTTCACTAGCTTTATTGATCACCCAATAGGTTTGAGGAACCTAAAAGTACGGTGCAGAGAGTTCATTTCGTTGTGGTTTTTCCGCCTATTTGTTAGAGTCACTGAGTCTTCCCTCTTGCCTCTCTTGTGGCTAGTAGCTATTTTCGGTAATATTTTCTCCGTTTTTTTGTTTCTCCCCAGCTCCTCGAATGCGGCACCAGTTGCGAGAATTTCTATTAGCTCCATTAATACTTTTCCCACTCCGCAAGTGTATGCGCAAAACCCATCAACAACAACAAAAAAGAGCGTGTGCTATTGTTTTCGTCTACGGTAGGCCTGTTTTGTTTCTAGCTTCCCGCTTCTCTCTTCATTTGTTTTCCCAAAATTTTCCCTTTTTTATTTTCACCATTCGTTGGCTCGTATGAAAATTGGCCCCGTTTACTCGATCGAAAGCAAGCGTGGTAGAAAGGAAAAGCCAATCATTGGTTTTCCAACCTCACATCCATGGAAAATTGGGGAGCTTTGATTTTGTGCTTACATTCTTGAGGCTTTTGCGCGAGCCGACGGAAGTTGGCTCCCGTTTTAAGCTTGCTCCCTCCCCGCGAAAGCCGCTTTTGTTTTTCCGCCTGTGGTGTGATGAACTAGACAACCGAGTGGGAATGTTTTTTTTCGGTTCAGCAGAATCGCTGGTTCGTTTTTTTTTTTTGAGCTTTTTGTAGGAATACAGTCAACAGCAACCTTCACCGCAGCCATTTCGTACCGAGAAATTTGGGAAAAAAGCATCAGGTTCCAGCTGTCCTACTGCTTGGACGCTATGCGCACGAGGTCAGTAAGCGTGATGTATGATGTACATGGTTGCGACCATCGTTGTTCCGTTGACCACCACACAGCCACAGTGTCGTGGGTTTTCGGCAACGAAACAGCATCAAGGTAGTGTGATCCTATTGTTCACTGCACCGACCGCTTGGCTCCCAAACCTACCAAGGTCTGCACTGAGCAATCGGAGCTTCGGAGCTACTTGAATCCTGCTCTTACCTGCTACTCAAAACGTACCAAAAAGTTATGTTCAGAATCCGTTGAAGCTCGTTGTGATTTCGTGGCTCCATTTCCCAAGCCCCTCCCGTGCTGTCACACGCTCTGATCCATGGTGCAACCTTGGTAGAACCTTCTCCCACACAAAAACAACCACCCCACCGCGGGGAATACTGGGGCGCAAAATGATAAATGATGAATTGACTTCAATGGCGGATGCGCTCGTGCGATGATACCCTTTGTGACTTTCCGCACACACACACACGATCCACATCAGTGGAAAATTGGCCGTTCGTGCTGTGTTGCCGTGTGTCTCTGCTCTCCGGCAAAAATCCAAAAATGCTCCGAAAGCTGTATTTCAACCGCTAACCGGTTGGTCTAAAAACCCCGAACCGGTGAATCGTTTTGCGGTTGGAAGCCCGGTTACCGCATCGTGATGCTACGATACGTTCTTCGACTCTGTTTGCTGTTCCTGGAGAACGGTTTGGCAAAATCTGCTTCACCAACTGGGGTTAGTGGCGGTGGTTGGTTGATTCATGTTTTCCGACCTCCGGGGTGGGCGGTCGTATGATGAGGTCAGAGGGCATGCAATAGATGCTTAATTAAAATGATTTTCTTATGGCCCAGTTGACACGCGGTAGGATATGATCTATGGGTGGGTTTTATTACTTTTTGGAATAAAAATTACTACGCAATTTGTTACCATTAATATGCTTTTAATTTTATCGTAATGAGACAATTTAACATTCAATCTGTTCTTTTGTTGAAACATCCGTTGTGAAGTTTCAGGGCGCATTGTTAGCAGAAGTAATCCAGATTTGAACGAACTTGTTTGACTAATTACTTGCCATGCTTATTAAATTTGCTAGAAAAAAAATTGAACGGCGTTAGATGTATAACTATATCACTTAAAACTTTCTAACTTGGCTCTAATCCTTCATTCGTTGAATTTGAAGGTAATTTCTTAACTTAATTACTTCATTAACTACCAGCGATGTCGTAGCACCCGAAGTTTAGAGGTTCTGAAGAATACCAATAACGATTTTTTCAGTGCTTTATTGGAGCAACCTCTTCTTTACCTATAATAAAGCGGCCCGGTGGTAGACGCGACCATTTTTCAAACGGCAGGTTTGAGGTTCAAATTTGTTTTAATTGATTTACAGATAATTCTCACAGATCCCTTAAGTTGGGAGGCATTTGCTTCTCCCAACCATGAAATGGTACCTTATCCCGGGATATTTCGGCTGCTGTTGCTACTCTTTATTGGCCTCAGAATGATAAGATAGGGTCTTCCAATAGAGTTTAGCTTTCAAAATCTATTATTCGCCGCAGAGGTCAGCTGGGAGTCTCTTCGATCCATGGCATTTCCCCTAACTTAACTCAATCGTGTCTTCAACATCTCATATTGAGTCTTAGACATGGTTTTCGCATTGCATATAAGAATGTCTATCACGATCAGAATATTATTATTTCACTGTTTAACGCTTCACATGGCAGGGGACCGAAGTTCAAATTCCATCGAGACCCGCCTTCTCGTCCACAGGACTGATAATCGTTCTACGAGTAAAATCAAGCCATACAAAGCCAGCAATCCAAGAAGAGACTGTGTCGACCTTTTTTGCATTTCTGCTGCACATGAAAGGTCCTATAACACTGAGCTGAGTGGATAAAAACTGAAGCCTACAACATTTTTTTCGTTTTTCTCTGTAAGTTACATGATGTCTTAATATTGTAAGTAATGCTTTAAGGATAAAACTCGTAGCTTTTAAAAAAGAAGTGTGAATTATTAAACATTAGCCATATCTCAATACAAATGTTCGAACTATCTACAGAAGCAAACTACTAGAAGTGAGATAATTTTTTATTCAATTAGTACCCCAGTCAAACCCCAGCAACCGTAAGAAGTGAACTGAATCGTCAACTGCATTCGACTGGAAATATGTCTGTCGGCTGCTTCTCTTTCAAACACCAGCAAACCAACCGATCCCTCACATACTCCATCCCTTCCGTCCAACAAACTCTGCACTTCCTGCCTGTCCGAACCATGTACTACATCGTACCGTACACGCCCGGTGAAAAAAGTTGTTACATTCGTTGTGTCGAATAAATTACCGTCCTTTTGTGTGCATGTATGTGCAGCGTGCGCTACTCCGTCCAGCTGGTCGCCGATTTTGTTGCAACAATTTGCAATTTGCCGTCCATTGAAAGTTCCGTTCCGTGCACAGCCGGTGGTCATTGCAAATGGCTTTCAGAGATTTGAAAGCCGTTCGACTTCTTGCCAGAATTGCTAATGCACTCCTAATTCCACTGTTACAGCTTTCTGTGTTTTGGTTTCTGGATGTTTGTAGCACGAGGGTGAAACGTACGTAGCACTTTCGTACTGGTACAAGTTTCTATTTTTACTACACGTTCTGCATTTACTGCAAAAAGAGACAACTTTTACCCTGGGTGAGTGGTGCCTTCAGTATGTTGGTCGACAGTGTAGGTTAGTCGCAGTTAGATGATGATTTTTTAAAAAAAATGAGCACTTAGACTGAACATAAACAAGAAGCAATTGATATAATAAATTAATAAGAAAATAATAATAGCTCAAATGATATTTTTCCCAATCAATTTATTTTAAATACACCGATACAGATTTAATATTTTGTCTATTATTTACATGTACACGTACAATATAAAAGTTTACTATTTCCAGTCTTTTTCAACGTACCCAGCAACAGATGGCGCCACCAACGACTGCGCTAAAAATAGCACACGCACAACCATTGAAACAGACCAGCGTCACGCATCGCAGCGCAAGCCACCGCTTCGAGCGAGACCGATAAGGCCTGTGTACGCGTGCTAAAGCTCGCCACCTCGACTGGGAGCGTGGCGTCTCCTGTAACGCGGCTACTCGTGGGTCGGATTGCGGACTGATTTGAGGGCGGGAGTTCTGTGCGCTGGGCCAGGCCATGTTGACGGGGCGTCCGCACTAAGCTGGCCGTCAATATGGGTGTCACGGAGGAGTCCGAGACATTCAGGTTGGCCAAGGAGAGACACATCGAGCGAGGGGTGAAAACCAGCAGCTAAGAGTCTCCGCGGCAAGCAGTAGTGGGATAGCGTCCCGGAGTGGACTGCCAGTGCCAGCCCGACCAATACAGTCACACCGTAATCTTTTTGCTGCTTGAGTGGCAGATGCAAATTGTGTGGTAAAAAAGCTTTTTAATATGAACAATCATTTATGTTGTATGAGTACTGTTTTAATGTAAACTTTGAAGTAAATTGACACTTATGATAATTTTTTTGAACAGTACTGTACCCTTAACACAAGTAAATGTCGTAAATCTGATGGTAACAAATAAAAAATATAATAAATCTTATACAAAACAGAGTTTGAAGACGTCCGAACTCTAAGTTGGTGTGAAAAGAGAGCAAATAGCTAACTCTTACGTGCATTACATCGATCGATTATTCTTATAACCATGCATGTTGCATCTAGAAGAGTTCAATCAAACTCTTGATGAGATAATCTACTATATAGAATAATACCAACGATAATCGTACAAGACTACTTTAATTGCAATAATTTTCAAGGCCAGAGTCTAATTCGTCATACAAATCAGTTTAATAAACCATAAGCCTGAGTTTAAAGGCGAAAATCTGCTAGTGGAAGTGGTACTGGTATAGAAAAACTCATGTCCTTCTCCGCCTAATAAAGCTCAAAACATATATAGATTATCAAGCTATATTTCAGAAGTCGTTCTAACATTTTAAATAGGTACTTTATAGAAATAATTCGATTGCTTCATATTAGATATCTAAAGTAAGAAGATGCCGTATGTTTAAATATCATGTAGCTTTACCTATTTAAATACCCGTTAAACAATCTTCAAATGCCATTCTTAATCAAAATTTGTGAAAGAACCAGGGTTCAAATCCGATCCAGACCGTTCCTCCGGATGGAGAAGTGAGGACTGACTATCCAACTACGTGATATCGTTAAGTCTAGTAAGCCAGAAATGGCAGGCATGACCTACTAATTGGTTGTTAAGAGAGAGAGAGAGAGAGAGAGAGAGAGAAAGAGAGAGAGACCATTCCTTTTAGAACAGAGCTAACTCTTACGAGCAGTATGTTTAGCTTCTAATCAATCGGAGACTGTTTAACGAAATGATTCAACTTACCTATCCAGTTGAATACAAAAAAATTAAACACATGTCAAGTAAACAAAAGCTTCATAAAACCAGACTTGTAAGCAATGAAAACAGCCACTTTAAAAAAAATCCTCTCAGAATAACACCAAACTCATCATGTTTGGTCAAAGTAGTGACTGTTTCCATCTGCAAGCAAGCTCTAAAAACTTCCTACCAAAAATTGTTTATTCATATTTTAACTACACACCGCCACACGTGCTAGAACTAGAACAAAGAGAAGGAACATATTTCATAATCCCTAGCTCCCCATAATGGGTACATATCGATGCGTAAACTTTTCTCTTCCAGCAGATTAAATACCTGCTAAAAATGGTTTGTTAAAACGTTCAACGCGCACCCGCGTATATCACAAACAACCGACAACCCGTCTTTATCGCTGGTCTGGTTTTGGTGCAAATCAACCCCGTACACTGCACTGCTGCTAAAATAACAAACAAAAAACATAACTACCATCACCCGTTCCACCCAGAAACCTACCCTCCCATGTTTTACCACATCCTAACAAACACTCCACAGAGGAAAAACATGATGAATGTTCACCTAAAGTTTTCAATAATAAAAATTCCAACCTCTACCGTCGTACGGTGCGCATCAAAAGCTCACCAACTGTTCGCAGTGTATGGTGCTGCACTGCAGATTGCATACGGGCAGGCGTAAACCACACGCTGCGCATTCTTCTCCCATGTACGCGCGTGGTACACAAGCTCGGCAGCTTCCATCGGCCAGCCAGTGCAGACACAAATAATGTGCCGGTACAATTTTGCCGCTTAATGTACTGTGATGAATTTGACTTATTTGATGAGATTTTGCTTTGTGTGGATCGTTTTTTTAGCCACATGCCACAACCCACTGAACTATCTCGATGGTGCCCATCTTTGTCATCTTTCGCCTCTACGGTCGATATGTATTTGCTATCTCGGGAGAGAATGGTCTCGTATGTTTATGTTTTAGACTGCAAAAAGCCCTTTACCAACAGCGAGGATTTGTTTTGTTGTGTGTAGGATAAGCAAAGCTGAAATATAGTCCAAAAGCAATTCAAAGCTCTCGGTTTTACTTCACCTGCTGCAGCGTACCGGTGCCCATTTCGTATCTACAGTGCAGCTAGGGTGATGTTGGAGCTTGTCCCACCAAGTGGTTCTTTTTCTTAGAAAGATTTTTTTCTCTCATTTTCTCCCTTTTATTGTACCTCTAAGCTCGCAAGTGTGCAAGCATTAGCGGTCTTATAAATATTGGATTGTCTTTGGTACACTTTGGTACACCCAAACCCATTCGAAGGACACTAAATTTCCATTTCCACACAATAAACGGTGACAGACGCGGTTTTTGCAGCGCCTAATCTTGATTTGTAGCATGTATTTTCGGGAGGGAGGTGAAGGATGCGAAATTTGAACCAAAATGGGCTTCCGGTTTGCAATTCATTCACATAACAATACAAATACATTCCCTTTCTACCAGCACGATATGTGAGGACGTTTTGTTAGGCACTGAATGAGAAAAGGAAACAACAACGCACTTCATGAAAAATAATGTGTTTTGTGCGTTTTTGGAAACAGCTGCTAAGGATGAGAAATAATGTGCAAGGAAATGGTATAAATCACTCTTCAAGATGAGTAGCGCATTGTGTCAGCTCTAGCTTGCAACCGTGTGGGTTTGTGGCGTATTTCGTTACTTTGGATTAGAGCTAAGAAGAAGAGTTGTTTGAATATTGTGTCTTCTTTTATTTTCTGAGAGCGATCAGTCTTTAAAACCAATCGGTATTTGACTAAGCAAGTTAGTTCGGAACCGTTGTTGAACCAATCACGCGAAGGGATAGTCGATTCGAAAACCTCCGCGCAGATTCATTTACTTTGTTAGAATTGCTAGAGTCAAGCGGTTAACCATTTGTCCTGGATAACCAGGAGTAGTATTTAACCGTGGATCGATTCTGGCTTATTTCGCTTAATTCTTCCGACAGAGTGGAGAAACACCAAAGAAGTGCGAGACCAACATCCTTAGGGAAGTCAAAGATGAAACGTTCCCGGTTACGTAGAAGAAACCCTACTCATGAAACGCTCAAGCTTCTCTGTTCAGGTCTGAATTACAAGTCTAATTTTTTCTCAAAAATACTGTCTTATATTCTTAAGACAATCCCTAAAGTTCGATTGATAGAATGAATAGAAAAACTTCGAGAGAGATAAAACCTCTTTCGGCTTAAAGTAACATAAACCTACAGTGTCGGGCTTATCCTGAACATTGAAGCGACGTTCACTTAACTGTTTATGTTTCCGGACCGTAAGATCAAGTGGTCAAGCGGATCAAGATCCCTTTTTATGACCCTGGGTAAAGCATTGCGCATCGTCTTATGAATATTTGATAGGCTAAATCTGTAGCTCAAGTGCGTATGTTTATTTTCCTATCTTTTGTCTGTGCATCGTTTGCCCTATTGGTTGAATGATCTTTCCTTCACCGCACTTAGGATAGTGCGATCGCGCCTTGATCTTCGCGTTTGTTTCCTGATTTCTACCCATTTCTGTTCTTTTTTCCTGAAATGCATTTTATTTTGTAGCGTTCGCAACAAAGCATAGTGGTTGGTTTCAATTCAAGGCAATCTGTTTAATTGCATACTTTTATGCGTGGCTGCACGGCTGCAAACAAATGAAAGTACTCGTTCTTGCTCTTCATAATAAATTCCTTTCTAGAGTAGAACAGTATAGTTCTATCTACACTTCACAAAACTTTTATAAAACATACTTATTTATTCCATCTTTAATTGATTTTTTTTTTCATTTTCAAATTCTGCTCTGACAAATTATATAAAACACTTCCGTTTGTGCTAGGCCGTATTTTGAATATTTAGCATTTAATATTGCATTGAATATTAAAAAAAGAGCAGCTCCAGACCTTCTTCTTATTAAGACAGTAAAACGGGACAGTGACGGATAAATATTGCATATCTAAAGGCGAACTAAGAACAATTTGATGTATTATGTTATTCAATTCGTGTTTTCCGTTTCTTAACGAAACGCATCATTTGCTTTTCAAATATCAAATAGATTTTTCATATATCCAAACACCAATACACGCTGTGTGTTGTAAATTTCCTTTAAAGTCTTCTTTTAAAGAAAGCATCACCACTGGTTCTTCCTGAAAATCTTAAACTCCTACAGCAAAGACAACAACAAAGCACTTCCCTTTTCTCACAACACAAAGCAATGCCTCCCGGCCATTTGCGCTTCGCTGTTCCAATTTCACTTACCATTCGCAACCATCAAACGCTGCGCCTTTAACGGTTTTAAATCAAACGTGAGCTCAATAGCACGCCGGCTCTAGCAGGATGGCAGAATGTGCCTCCATCGTACGATGCGAGGTGTTTAATTTAACTTATTACCCATCATAATTTACATCGATTTTGTTACCCCCGAAAACCTGACACAAAACCTCACACCCATCGTACACAGACCGGTGTGGGAGAAAATTGGACCGGGTGGTCCATACACGTGGCGCATGCATCCTGCAGACGCGCTAGACATCTCAATAACGGTTCGATTTCATCGCAGAAGGCAAAGCAGCAGGTTCAAGGGGTCGCTGCTTTGCCACTGTCGGGGATCATTATTTTTCCACACCGAACGAACGAACGAGCGGCAGCAATCAACGAACAAGAAATGTTATTTCAGGGTGCAAACGAGCTTTCGCTTCCATTCTTTGTGTTTTGTGCGTCGTTTCAATTTTTATTTTCCATCACCACAGGCAACTCGTTTTGCACCGCTCGTTCTTTTTCCGGGGAAATCCGGTTAGAGTAGCAGGAGCAGGAGAGAGAGATTGCGTCTTGTGAGGAATAAACCGAACCCGGATAAAAACACACCCCGGAAGATCATGGAACGTCTTGAATAAAGGATGGGAAAAGCGGTGGCTAGGGGGTCAGAGTAAGCGTAAATGGACATTGCACGACTGAGCCACACCTGCTTGGGGCGGCACAAAAACCCCACCTTACCTGATGGAGTATATAATGGAAATGTCTAGTACGCAAATATGAAAAATAAAATCTTTGATGCACTCTCAGTAAACGGCATTAGAGCTGATTTAACATCATAGAACCGCAGCAAAAATATTTCTCAAATATTTAAAGCATGTTCCTAAATAAACTAATAATTCCTAGTTATTTAAAAATAAGTTATGAGAAGTAAAAGAAATTAGAAAACGAATAAAAAATTAACTCAAGCCGGCGCCTAAATGTATGCAATTGGTCCTTTTAAATTTTTTAGGTTAAAGTTAATCTCTTGCTTTTGCCTAATATTTATGTTTATTTATTGTATTTTACATTAACACAAACTTTCATGATAGCTTTATAAAAGCATTCAGGGACACATCTCTTCATTTTTATGACACCTTATAATTTTCCTTCCTAGTCTCTTATTTTCTCCCCACCGCGCTATACATCGAACCAAACGAGGGTAGACTTTAAGCCGAAGTGAACTCAAGATTGAATCCCCCAACGGTTAGCTTCTGATAGACAAATGGCCGGTAAGATAGTGAGTTATTCTTAGATTTTTCTTGCCCCGCACCCAGCACCCCACCGATCGGCACCGGGTGCCGGTATGCAAAATGGAGATTTCTACCAGCATCGATAATCTTACGATGCTCCAACACGGAAGGCTTCAACTGCATTTGGCGAAGTGTTTGCGCAGAATATGCATCCGCAGCATTCAGTTTCGATGGGGTTGGAAAACTTTCAACCCCTTCCTACCGTGGCAGGCTACTTCACCGTGCAAACGATGCGAACGTGTGCAACGATGGTAGAAAGCATCCCCTCGGAACGGTCCGGGTTTGTTAAATCACTTCTCGTTTGTTGCAGTGGATGGTGCACCGACTTTTTCTTGCGAAGAAACACAAACAGCACCGACCAACCGAGTTTCGACGTGGCGGAAACCGTTTAGCGAGTAACGATTTGCCCATCATCATCGCCTGCATCATCATCATCATCATCCCCATCATCATAATAATCATCGTGACTCCGTGAGCCGGGTGTCCGTAAATCCTTCAAGCCACCGTTAAAAGATTAGTTCTCGAAACGGGACGGTAGATTGCGGGTATTGTGGGTGCAAAAACCGTTTCCCGGAAGGTGGTAAGGTGCGGACGCCCGGCTGGCAGCCCCACGTAAACGGTGTAACTCAATATTACGATTGCCATCGGGAGGAGAGAAAAAAACCGAGCGGAAAGCAATCGTGATACCTCTTGGAAAGGTATTGATCAGCAATAAACAGTACTTTGATGATAACTAGTTTACGCTATCCTTCATCCGTTACGGAATCGATAAAAAAGAAGCTAAGCGTACTTCATCGCCTGGAAAGCGAGGGAGGGTGAAAAACTAGTACGCCCGTCGGACTTTACCGTTCCGTTAATACAGTCTTTAATCCAGAGCCATTTGGTATCGGTTAGTGTGTAATTGATCCTCTAGAAGCGGAGTTTGTTTGAGGTGCAATAAATTTTCCAACAGATGCTTACATCAGCTACGGAGCTTACTTGAATCTGTTCCTGAAATTGGTTATTGATAGTTCAACTCACCTCACCAAAAATATGATGACGAACTTCTAGGACCCCTCACACACTTAGCTGCGGCGAACGGCCACTTTTTGCGCTTAGCCAGCTGCGAAAACCGATCCGCAGTAATCCTCCCTATCTCTGCCTATTTGATGAGACAGCATCACGCTTAATGGACATTTTTAGACCATCGCACAGCAGCACAGTGGACATATAAAGCGGAAAAACTGAAAAAATCGGAAAAAAAACACATCAAAATATTTTTTACAAAGTATCTAGAATCAATGCATACACATAACAAAATAATATCAAGCAGCAATTTTGGAACAAAGATTTTTGGCAAAAAAGTTATACCCCAACATTTATTCGCAGCTACCCACTGTGCGTTGCTACGGGTATGAGAGCGAGCAGTAGAGCGAGAGAGAGAGAGAGAGAGTGAAAGAGCAAACTGTCAATCTGATCTACTACTAACCTACCAAACTGACAGATCCCGGAAAGGAAGGAACCGAACTGGAATGCACACAAAATTAGAAAGCTATTCATGTCAAAATTGAATTTCCAGCTCGGTCAGCTAAGAACATGTCCATTTTAGTGGTGTTTACCGTACCGTACTCGCACACGCTCAGTCGGATATATGTGTGTGTACCTACAGCCCCGGAAGCCGTTTTTCATTGTGCGATTTAATTAAACGGTTGAATGATTTCGGTGTGGCAGTGTGGGTTTGTGGTTTTTTTTTTGGGGGGGGCCGGGAAGCAGAAATAAGAAGAAGAAACCATTCTTGTGTTGGTGTGTTGGTGGGTTGCGTTTGTTTGCTGTTTGCCTCCAAAGATAAGCTTCCAGTGTTGTCTTTCCGGGGGGATTTTTTTTTCTATTCTTCTTTCATTAAACCACGTTTTTCAACTGTTGGAGACGTGAGCGTAGGGTTATAAACGGGTTGAAGCTTGACAGCTTCTGGGGACGCCAAGAAAACCGCGCACTCTTCGTTGCAGGCTCGGGCACAAAAGACGTGTACAATTAGAAAAGGAATAAAATATATATTGTATCACAAGATACAACAGTGGCGACGAGTTATATAAAATGACTACACCGGTAGAACCGAACGCGGCATGGATCGTCGAGATGTTCAAGCAGCAGCAGCAAATGTTAAATCAGCAACAGCAGCTGTTGAACAGCGTGATGTCGGTGATGAAGGCAAAGGACAGCGAATGTCCTGAAAAAGCGATAGACGCCATCGCCGGACAGATCAAGGAATTTCATCATACAGAGGAAACAAACTTCGAAGGCTGGTTTGTTCGATATGAAGGGTTATTCCTGGATGACGCGAAACGGTTGGATGATGGAACAAAGCTTCGTCTTCTTCTTCGGAAGATAGGTGTAGCGGAGCACGAGCGCTACATAAGCTCCATCATGCCAAAACAGCCGAAGGATTTCGATTTCACCACCACCGTGGAGAAGCTGAAAAAGCTGTTTGGAGACCGCGAATCTACCGTGTGCAAACGGTTTAAGTGCCTGCAGATGGTGAAAGAGTCACACGAGGAGTACCGAGCGTACGCGTGCCGTGTTAATAAAAAGGTCGTGGAAGCTAAGTTGGCGGGGATTGCAGAGGAGGAGATTAAATGTTTGTTATACGTGTGTGGACTCAAGGGAGATGCGGATGCCGATATTCGAGTACGGTTGCTCTCTAAGATGGAAGACAACGTAAACATAACGCTGGACCAACTATGTGGTGAATCTCAACGCCTGCTAAACCTGCGCCAAGACAGCAAGCTGATATCTACCGCTTCGCAGGAGGTACGGGCTGTTAGGAAAAGCGTCAAAGATTTTCGCAGCAATCCTGTGCGTGATAAAGAACAAAAAGCAGTAAGTTGCTGGCTGTGTGGTGATAAACACTTCGCGAGGGAATGCTCATTTGCTACGCACGCATGTAAGGACTGCAATAAGGTAGGCCATAAGGAGGGATTTTGTAAGACGGCGAACCGTAATCGTTTCCGCTATCGGTCTCGCAACGCAAACGTTAAGGTGGTAACGGTTAACAAAATCCAGGCCAAACGCAAATACGTAGATGTAATTTTAAACGGACGTAGGTTGCAACTGCAGTTAGATACCGGTGCCGATATCACTATAATATCGAGGGGTACGTGGCGTCAAATAGGCAGTCCGAAATTAGACAGTGCAACAGTGTCAGCCAAGACGGCCAATGGTGAGACACTCAAGCTGCTGGGAGAATGGAAAGGTATTATGGAAGTCAATGGACGGCGTAAGCAGGTGTTAGTGCGTGTTGTGGAAGAGGACCTGTTGTTATTTGGAACAGACAGTATGGATGTTTTCGGATTGTGGAAACAGCCACTTGATGCCTTCTGCAACATCATAAGTTCCACTAAAGATGCTGGTGCGGCCGTTTTAGAACAATTTCCTGCGTTATTCTCCAGCGAGCTTGGTCGGTGTGACAAGGTAAAAGTAAGCTTGCAGCTGAAAGACAATGTTAACCCTGTTTTCCGCCCGAAACGCCCTGTGGCGTATGCGATGCAGACAATGGTCGAAGATGAGTTGGGAAGGTTGGAGCGTCTCGGTATTATTACACCAACCGATTCCTCAGAATGGGCTGCACCCATTGTAGTGGTGAGGAAAGCAAACGGAACCGTTCGAATTTGTGGCGACTACTCGACCGGTCTTAATGACGCACTTCAGCCACACCAGTACCCGTTGCCGATTCCTCAAGACATCTTCACAGCCATTGGGAAGTCGGTAGTGTTTAGCCAAATCGATTTGGCTGAGGCCTTCCTGCAAGTGGAAGTATGCGAGAAAAGTCGTGAGTTGTTAACTATTAACACTCACAAGGGGCTTTACCGTTTCAACAGACTACCGCCGGGGGTAAAAACAGCACCTGGTGCATTCCAGCAGATCGTGGACTCTATGTTGAGTGGGCTGGAAGGTGTTGCGGGTTATATGGATGACATCATCGTAGGTGGTGCAGATGTGAAAAGCCATCTGAAGAATCTGCAAGCTGTTTTGTCAAGGATCGAGGAGTTTGGGTTTAAGCTACGTGTGGAAAAATGTTCCTTTTTGAAACCCCAAATACGATACCTGGGACATCTGCTGGATGGGCAAGGCCTACGACCGGACCCGTCGAAAATAGAAGCCATTTTGAAAATGCCAGCGCCATCGCAGCTGAGTGAGGTTCGATCGTATCTTGGTGCGATAAATTATTATGGGAAATTCGTACCACAGATGCGAGATCTGCGGTATCCTCTAGACCTTTTGTTGCAAAAGGGAGGCGAATTCAAGTGGACAGCCGAATGCCAGAAATCTTTTGAGAGATTTAAGGAGATTTTGAGTTCCGACCTACTTCTGACCCACTATGATCCGTCGAAGGATATAATCGTGTCAGCGGATGCTTCATCAGTAGGTTTGGGAGCTACCATCAGTCATCGGTTTCCGGATGGGCGTGTAAAGGTTATCCAGCATGCCGCGCGAGCGTTAACGAAGGTGGAAATGAACTATAGTCAGCCAGATCGCGAGGGTCTCGCAATTGTGTTCGCTGTGACGAAGTTCCACCGCATGCTGTTCGGACGTAAATTCACGCTACAAACTGATCACCAACCTCTCCTCAGAATCTTCGGCTCACGTAAAGGAATTCCGTTGTACACTGCGAACAGGCTTCAGCGTTGGGCATTAGCGCTTCTTCTTTACGATTTCACTATAGAATACGTAGCGACAGACAAGTTTGGCAATGCGGACATCCTCTCGAGATTGATGAATCGTCACGAAAAGCCAGAAGAGGATTACGTTATTGCTAGTATCCAGCTTGAAGATGATATGAATCATCTGGTGACGAGTGCAACTCAAGCCCTGCCGTTGAATTTCAAGGATTTGGAGCGTGGTACACAAACAGATTCTATGTTACGGAAGGTGTTCCAGTTCGTCCAGAATGGTTGGCCGATGGGTGAAGAGAAAAGTGTAGAGCTGAAACAATTCTTCGTACGGCGGGAGGCCTTATCCACTGTGGGAAATTGCCTCTTATTCGGAGAACGGGTTGTGATTCCAGCAAACATGCGAGATCGAGTGCTGAAGCTCTTGCACAGAGGACACCCTGGGGTAACTCGTATGAAGGCACTAGCAAGAGGATACGTTTATTGGCCAAAGATGGACAGTGAAATCGAGGACGTTGTTAAAACGTGTCAACCGTGTGCAAGTGCAGCGAAGTCTCCAGAGCACTGTGCACCGGTGGATTGGCCAAAATCGACCGCTCCCTGGCAGCGTATTCATATTGATTACGCCGGGCCCATCGAGGGAGAGTATTATTTTCTGGCAGTAGACTCGTATTCCAAATGGCCAGAAATAATACCGACAAAGCATACAACTGCACAAGTAACGGTTAAGATATTACGAGGACTGTGTGCACGGTTTGGTATGCCAGAGACGATTGTCAGCGACAATGGTACGCAGTTTACCAGTTCGGAGTTCGGGGACTTCTGCATACAGAACGGTATCCATCATGTGCGAACTGCGCCGTATCATCCGCAATCGAACGGGCAGGCTGAAAGGTTCGTGGACACCTTTAAGCGAGCTGTTAAAAAGATCCGCGAAGGAAATGGTGGAATGCATGAGGCCCTTGATGAATTTCTGTTGGCATACAGAACCACGCCGAACAAGACGCTGGAGCAGAAATCGCCGGGGGAGATGATGCTGAATAGGAAAGTTCGAACCGCTCTCGAGCTTTTGCGACCATCTTCTCGTAATTTTGCTAGACAACCAGCGGTGAATGACACTATCGCCGGAAGGAATTTCTGCGTAAACGACAAGGTCTACGTGAAAAGATACCATCGGAATGGCTGGGAGTGGGTATCCGGAGTAGTGACTGATCGTCTGGGAAGCGTGATGTACATGATTGACATCTGCGGTAGGTCTCTACGATACCACGTAAACCAGCTTAGAATACGACATGCAGCGGACGACCGTCAGCAAACACAGCTTCCACTGCATGTATTGTTGGATGCCTGGGACATGCCTGGAAGTATCGAGCCGGCATCCTCATCTTTAGTTCCGTCGACGACTACGGAACATGTTGAGCCTGATAACGACAACTCTCAGCAGACCTGCTCGGATGCAGCTCCACGTCGATCAGCACGATTAAAGAAGCAGCCTGTTTGGATGAGCGATTATCGCAATTAAAGCAGGGGGATGTTGGAGACGTGAGCGTAGGGTTATAAACGGGTTGAAGCTTGACAGCTTCTGGGGACGCCAAGAAAACCGCGCACTCTTCGTTGCAGGCTCGGGCACAAAAGACGTGTACAATTAGAAAAGGAATAAAATATATATTGTATCACAAGATACAACATCAACATTTTATTGTTATACCCAATTGTGATTGTGGCTTGTTGTTGTTGTGGTTTTATTTCATTATGGTTTCGGTGTTTTCTTTCATTTTTCCCCTTTCGCTCTTGTACATTTACTAAGATGATTATTGTTTGCTTGTATACAGCTAATGTCTACATGGTGACCCCAATAATGCTCCTGCATGGTGCTGCACGATAAGAATGGGATTCCGGGTTTCAATCTCTGGGTTTTTTGCTGACTTCGAATTATCCCAGACCGATTGAAAGAGTTTTCATAATGGAAGTTTCGAAAACAACATCGCTAGATGGCGCTGTATTGTATGGCGTTACTAAGAAACGATATAGCTTTTATAGCATCTCCCATACACGCACACCCAAGCGGTTGATCGCTTTTCAAAGGGGTGTAAATTATGCTAATGTAAAAATTACCATCCCATGTCATCGTAAAACCGTAATCCCTGCTGAGAAAAGGCTTACGGTGCCTGCAGCGTACTTCACCTAAAAATCCCACTGTCCCGTTTACCATCACATTCGGGAATCACATGAGCTTCTGTTTCTGTTTAGATGATACGATTTCCCCTTCCCAGGCGCCATGGTTTCCCGAAACGATGGATTACCGCCATCTGACGTGTACTGCTTAAGCCTCGTACGAGTTCACACAGTAAATGGGAGAAAAAAAAAAGAAAAAAACACCCCGGCGACGTAGCAATGTGTGTCAAAGCACCCCTAGACACTAATTCCTCAGTGTCATAAAATTTTAAATGACACCGCCATTAAAATAAAATATCACGAAATAATTATACACCATTCGGTTCGTAGCTCTTGGAACTCGCTTCCGAGTACGAAACAAACCCCCCAGGGATGCTTTAATGTACTCGCTGTACATGTAGCGAGTGGGCCACACACATACACAACCCGAAATATCCGGCAAATGCGTATGATCCGCGGTCTGCTTTGCGGAACGAAGACGGATGAGGTGGAACCTTGAAATGTGTCTTGAAGTGTAGTCGTAAATCGGAACGACGGCCTGAAAGGAATTCCGCTCCGGCTCCGGCTTCGAGTCGAGCTGATCCATTCCAAGACGGAGCGTAGTCTAGTACATTCCACCAAACAAAAAGCGCAAAGGATAAAAACCAGACCCGGGAGTAACGATAAACGAAAATATATGGCCTATCTCTTAACATTTGCACTACCCCGGTATGGTGTAGGCACCGGGTCGGGTAACGACATGGCTGTCACTTTCATGACCATTTGCCCTCAATACACGCAGCCACTCTTGCCACTCTTCCGTCACAGTTGGCTCAAGTTCTCAACATCTTGAGTTCCCGATGACAGGCGGTAACCATAGCCATAGACGTACTGTGGAACTGAAAGGAAGTCTTTTAAGAGGTTGTAGAAATAATTTGATCCCCACTTTCAACCTCCCCCTCTCTCTCACCCTCCCTTTCTCTAGCTCCCGCTCTCTTTTAAAGCTCAGCTATTACCGGGGTGCAGTAAATAAGCGAAGTATGCCTATCCCTTCAAACTGAACACTTCTTGGCCTACATTTAGGCGCATCACCGTTAGGCAGCGTTATCCAGTAAATCGGAGTACTTTTTATATCTGCATATTCGACAGGTGGTTTTATATGAATGTGGTTCCATGGAATAAGACAGTATCTGGTGTAGGGTGATACGCACCAGGAACCACCGGAAATTATAGCAATAAAATTGAGTTGTACCACACCGATTGGTTGACAATCATAAACTCCCGCCGGGTTTGTCGGATTTATTAACATCTCAATCGTACGTCCGATTGTACGATTTATCCAGCAAATTATTCATAAGGAATAAAACTATTAAAAGGGAATAAAGCGATAGTTTCTGCTGATTGTGACGGGTATTTACAGTTGTGTTCATATAAATAGCACAGCGGATGTGTGTGACGATTCATTTATTCAAAAAAACAATTATGGTTTTTATTAATAAAAATGATATGATGTTTTGGTTTAAGTCAAAGGTTTCAAATTCAACGAAATAAAAGATGAAATAAATGAAAAAAGAATGAAAAGGATTCGCTACCGGATTTCCTATGTAAATACTTATTTTTCGGTGGCGCCCTCTGTTAAAATCGTGTGAAACTATCATTCCAATCAAGGATTCAACCATTTTTTTGACAGTTTCCATCTTCAAAGGGAACATCTATTTCCACATTTTGCGACTGTACGGCAATCAAAATGGCTTATAAACATAAATATAAGCCCAATGCGTTATTTTATTGAAAACAGTTGTCTTTCCCCATTGTTTTAAACTTATTCGCACCGGTGAAATGCTTACCTTTTACCTTCCATTCACCGCCTGTTATGCGTTTCGAATGACAGTTTTATGACTCATTGTAATAAAAACAAGGCCAATTAATCTTTACATACCACAGCAGAGGTGCCCGAGGTAAAAAAAACCAAGAGACTCTTTAAATTCAAATAAAACGCCCCTTTCTGCCTTCTTAACGTTCCCTCCCACCCGAAGTTGGTTTATTGGAATGAAGAAAAGCGATTAATCTTTCACACTTGTCATCGTTACCAGTGAGCGTGGCTCCAGAAAACGAGCGACTGTTTACTGTTTTCCTCATCCCAACAATCCAACAAGTTTGGTAGACGTGCTGGCTTTTTCCCACGTACCTTTCACGCGTGAAGCTTTCCCGGAGCGAAGTCTTCGCACGGGGAGACGAGTCAACAGCACCCCGTTTGCTGTCGTTTTTGAGATTAGCGCGTAAGACGTTGCGGATTCATTTCGTAACGGCAACACTTGCTACTAGGGGAAGGATTAATCAGACTCAGCTTTGGATTGGTTCGCGAGGTTCGATATTTGCCTACACAAGCTTGTTGCGGTGTTAAGGCATACAAACGCGCGTTCACACACACACACACACACACAAGAGTGGAGCAAAGCCAGAAAATTGGGATCAGTGTTGATTTGCGCCTTCAGCAATTACCACCACCGCACGACGAGATGAAACGGAGTACGCACATTAAGTGGCGTTTGGTAAACGTTCAACCGAGGCAACATATTGCCGTGTCTGCGTGTGTGTGTGTATGTTAGGATGTATAGTACCAATCCGAACGTCTCCGAAACGGATTAAATGCTACCGTACCAATACACGCAGTTTTGCCCGGGCGAAACAACCACACATCGGTCTTTATCGCTTCGCCGGACTATTACATGCACAATTACATTTGAAATGAAACATATCCCAGCCCATCGGCACACGCACAATGGCGATCCCTTTCACTCCCGGCTCACATACTGCGGTTTTGGGTGCCCGTCGGTGCGGTCGATGGTACAGGGAGCCTTACGAGCCTTCAGAACTTCCCGCATTTCCCCGGGATCGGTTAGGCAAACGATCCGACCGGTGTGTAACGTTTGTTGCGTTTTTGTTGCGCATCGTTTGCTCGAGTGGTTCCGATTAGATCCGCTGGATGCTGGGAGTCGGGTTGAGCGGGACGGAGGTTTTTCGGACGGGGAACTTGAGCATAACGTCATTTTATGGCTCTCCTTTACCGGAGGCTTTAACTCGTGGCTTTGGAGGAGGCATTCCTGGCCCGGTGGCGTGGATGGATGATTTTCCACATTTTGCCACCCGCAAACGCAATCGAATCGTGCACATTGTGTTAACATTCCGCCCCAGTATGTCCACCAGGCCAGCACGGTACGATGCCTGGCGACTGGGAGCAAACAACGTACTGCAGAACTTCCCCTTCGGCAGCCGAACCCGGTTGCCAACCAGGTTCCCCTTTTGTGTTGAGGTCGTATCCACTACGGTGGAGGTTTATTTTCCTTTCATGGTGATAAATTATGCACAGCCAATTTCGAGTGCTATCATATCTCTCCTGGAACGGGAAGCCTCAATGTGCTGCCCAACCTCAAGCACCGCTTGCCCCAGCTTGCCACTAACGAACGTAATAAAATCCATGCGAAAGGTGTGTACACGATTAGCCATCCCTAACTGGAATGTTGTGTTTATCTGGGCACACGTTTACGAGTACTCGAGCTGCTCGGAAGTGTACTCAGGACTCGGCAACAGGAGAAAGAGCGACAGAGTGAGCTAGCGAGACAGTGGTACAGATTAGAAACGATCTGGTAATTGCCAAGTGCAATGGGTTTGCTGGACGGTTCTAAGAAATCTAATACGTGCTGGGAACAGGTTCATCTTCAGTGTGGCCAAACCACCACCGGCAAGTGGATGGTGTTTCTTATCGGAAGGGAAAAAAGAAAAAAAAGAGATAATAGTAGCACCAGTCAAGTCTCTTACTCCTAATCAAAGCTACCAATGTTACCAACTGATCGGGGAAAAAATAGTATTGACCACCCAAGCTACTGGAAACTGGGGAACGAGAGGGGCCTTTTTATTCTTTCGCCAACCACTTCCCGTCCCGCTCACACTGAACGATGCGGTTAGATAGCTCTTTGTAGTTGGTACCGATAGATCGGTTTTGTATCTTCGACTTGCCGACTTTCTCAGACGTTTGCGGGTGTCCGGCAGTGCCCTTGTACGGTACAGGACTCAGGACAATGGACAGGCTCCGTGCTTTCGAATGCAAATTAAACCGTACGCAATTGGAAACCTAATTGAGAAAATATTCCATTTCATTAGCTTCATTCGCTTTCGGTGTTTCGATGGCGTGTGAAGCGGGGAACTGGATGGGGACGATTGGACGGGAGGACCAAAGAAACCCGGACGGAACGATTCAAACCTTTAGAGGTTTCCCGTTAGGATACCAGAGTACTGCAAATACGATCTACCATTCGAAGGTTAGTTCCGGAATCTCCTTCTGAAGCTTCAATGGACGATTCGACTGCGTTGGTCCCATTCGAAAGCTTTTTCTCCCCCAGTTTTATTTTTCTGCTGCCTATTGAATGGAAATGTAAATCAAAACCTGACACCCCTCCCGGTAGCTTAAAATACGAGAGATTTAACATTATTACCGCTTCATAATAGGATACATTTTGTACGTCTGGACGAACGGACACAGCCAGACGAGTACGGACGGTCGTATCATCATAACATCAGTCTAATAATAATGAAGCCCAACAAAACACACAGATACGGATGGTGTGTTACAAGCCCCGATGGACAATCTGGTCCATCCGTGTACCATTCCGATCCAATGATTCATGATCCGCTCATTTTTCCTCAGCTCGCTCGCTTATGGTTTATGTGCGCCCCGAGCAACAGCGTCGTCTGTCATCTTTTCAATAATAAATTACCTGATCGTCAATCATGGTGGAGTTAAGCGAACATAAATTGGGACTCGGATTCGAAAATTCATACCCTTCAGGAGCATGTACTGTTGTCGCTGCATACAGTTGTATTAAGATCACATTACAATATCCAGACGGTGTCATAAATATCATCATCTATTTATAGGGTGCTCATTCACTAACTTTTTGGCGTAACAACCTCATAAGTCTTGCGTTTCAAATTTATTTTTACTGCATATCCAAATGGACTATCCTTGTGACAGGGAGTTGGTTTAGACGAGATTCAACTACTATAGCAGTCACCCGCATTGGACTGAAGTCTATTGAATTTTTTGAACCGAAACTCTCTAAGAGTTCCAAATTCAGAGCAGCCACTAAGTAAGTAGACGACAAGCAGCAGGAACAACAATCCTTCTTTCCTTACCAGGCGTTACAACTGCTTCGAGGTGTTCTGAGCATCTTCCTCTTCCGAACGCGGCTAACTTGGTTTCGTAAGTTTAGGACAATGTCCATGTGTCAGAAACGTAGGTGAGTACAGGCACGATAAATGTTCGATACAGTCCCAGCTTCCTCAGTCGCGACAGTTGATTTGAGTTGTTTTTCTTACCAGGACCGCTGATGGTGACACCATCATTTTGGTTTTCGCCTCGTCAATTTCCACGTTACGTAGACAAGCCTTTAACCAATGCTGTCTTTGTCCATCGCGTATGCCAGGATCTGGAGTGACTTATAGAATATGGTTCTCCGAAGTTTCCACCTCCAAGTAAAGGATGGCCATCCCTAGCAAAAAGAAGACAGGCAACTCCATCTTCTACAACCCTTGGTGGTAGCAAAAGGCCTTGAAAGTTTTCCATCCACCTTTACATGACATGTGATGTTGATCAACAAGGCACAACAATACATGTTATTAATTATATTAAACACATATCAAAGGTCAACTAAAACAATTGGAGAAAGTGTCCTAAAAATCGATCTTTTTTGTATTACTTTCTGATTATCGTTTGATTTATGGTACATTAACGATCACTTCAATATTTATTACTACATTATTTCATACCACACACGGCATTTATCTTAGTGCTTTATCAATGAATAGCTTTGACTATTGTAAAGACATTGATGCTATAAGACGTCAATAGCCTGTACAACCCATTCACACTGAGGACCCCTGGTGGCAGCGGCGACAACGGTTCCGATCTTAACATGGCAGGACCGTGGTTCAAATTCTATCCCGATCGTCTCCTCGTAGTGAGAGAAAAATTGGCTATCCAAAGTATAATACATAGTATCAATAAGTCTAATAAGCCAGGAATGGCAGACAGGACCTTCGTTTCCTAGATTTCGCAAAAACAAAGAAGAAGCAGAGCATGAAGATGACCAGCAATTGAAAATATACAAAGGAGGTATCCGGATAGGATTTAACAACGGTTCCTTCCTGTTGATTTATGAATGTGTGCGTTTTGATTTCACGCACATTTTCCATCTTCGGTAGTTTGGTAGAATACTTAAGCATGTATCTGTCATCAGTCTTTCTTAATTGACATCATGATCAGATAAGAATGATAATGATGAATGTTATCAAAGGAAAAATAGAAAAAATCATAGACGAACACACTTATTAGTTTTTATGTTGTTTGTATAACATAATTGTTATCAATTTTCTAACTCCCCTATGATGTCCGGGGAACACGCTGATATCGATCGTAAGATCGAAACCAATGACAGCTGCTACATCATCTCGAAAGGTAACTATTTATTAATGTTATCATATCATATTTTCTGCAGTCATACCTCCAGACATCATCCACCGCGATCCGCCAGCCAGTGCTGATGAATCGAAAGATATCGAATCGTGACAGCTTTCATCCGTTGCAACTTTTTGTCCGCTGACTGACTCTCTCGGAATTCATCTTTCCTCCGTAGCTGTATCATCATCCACCCGACAAACTTTCCCAATTTGCGACCGAAAGGACGGAATGGAAGCAAAATTTCCCGTGCATTCATGGCCGAAACCAGAGCCTTAAGGTAAGCAGAGCGTCAAACCACGAGGAACGCTGCTGTGTAATCGTAAAAGATTAAGTCAAGCACAAAGTTTGTCTCCGTGGTGACAGCGCGCCGGTAAAGTTATGCTAGCAGACTAGCAGCGATCCCTGGAGCAAAACGCATACAGGGACATTCAATCTCATGCCTGGCATAATCGTGTCATACCGGGGTTAAATCGATCGATTGGATGAACCGACGCCGAACAGTTTCTTGCCCAAGCCGGTGGTCCGGTTCATGTGGGTTCCAACTTACAACAACATTGCCTGCCCGGTCGGATATATTCCTTTTTTGAAAGACGCTCGTTTTTTTACCACACTTGACCAATGTCCTCGTTCACGGCAAAACCTCGTTAGGTGAGTTCTTATTTTTTTCTACTTTATTCGATCGTTTGAACTTCCCGAAAGACGGCGCGGCATGTCAGAATTTGATAAATCGAACGACTGCACCTTAGGACCGGTCGAAAATGGACCGGGGGTTCAGGTGTTGAAGGAGGTGTTGCTTTGGTTTGGGGAATGCTTTCACTCGACACTCCTAAGACACCCCGGAAGACATTTTCATCCTTCAATGGTTTCGCCATCACACAACCACGAGTACATCGTTATCTTATTTGCTGACCTTATGTGCAACCTTTGGCACGAGCAGAATCTTGGGTTTTGGGGTGGACAGTCGCCCTTTGATTGGGTTGTCAGAACGGCTACCCCAAAGGAGAAGGTTGATGTGCCGAAAGTGTTTGACAAAATTGGTTAGCTTCCTAGTGTGTGTTGGTGGGGCCTGATTCTTAAGCACACAATGTCTGTGTCTTCCCTTGGGTGTGTGTGTGCATTATAAAAGAAGTCAATTTTCATCCTTCGCTTACCGAAGGGAGAGAAAAAGGAATGCTTTCATGAATATTTTCCTCAACATTCCATCAAGCAAATCGGCCAATAGACTGTGTGTGTGTATGTATGTGCTCGTTCAATCTGACCATTATTGCAGCTTCCCTCATAGCTCTCATGTTAGTTTTCAAGATAGTTTTTTTTCTTCCTCTCTGTGCTGTTGGCAGGGACCAATAAGCTAGCGAAAAACTAACGTTCCTTCACGTACCGTACCTTAGTCGAATGCTAGGATCTTGAAGACTTTTTGAGGTTATAATATTAACCTAACGAACTGCACCGTTTCTTCCTGTCGATTCGTGCGTTGAGTTTGAGATGAGTTTGTAGCAACTTTCTGAAACCGTAAGAACTTTAGCGATGTGTTGGTTAAAGGTCTATTTTTCGGGATGATTTTAATAAGTTTTAAGTTGTTGAATTAGTGAGTGAATAAAATATCTACCAGAAGTCTTACTTTAAGCAACCCCAAATTCTGAGGGTCTTTGACTATTATTTTAACTTCTATGCAATGATCGTAGTACTAAACATTCAATACATAAGATTTTCGTTGTTAGATCCTCAACTTTTTGAGGCTTGATCCTTGTTTGCGTGTCCTTTTTTTCAATCGCCGGTTGCCAAAATCCTTATTTAAATAAACTGAAATCATGTGTAAAAATGACAGCCTTGTACCTCTAAAAAAGTCTCAACCTATATATTGTTCTCCAATAGTTGTTCTTCAAAAGTCTCAACCTATATATTGTTCTCCAATAGTTGTTCTTCAATATCTACTTGTTGAACTTGTTTCATCATTTTGTAACATTAAATAAACTAACGGTTTTATTTTAAAAGCTGATTATTTTAATTGTAAGCATGCGTATTTTAAACTTTTATTTATTTAACTTTGAAAAATCATGATTTTTTTAACATTACTGGGCATAATTTTTAAGCCGAATTTTCAAATTTGGCCAAGAAAAGCAAACGCATGCTAAGACTCGGGTTCATGAATAATTCAGTGAAAGGATTGTTTTCCTAAAATCTTTCCGAGTTCCAAAAAAAATAAAGGGTTAAAATCGTCAAGAAAATCATAGTCTCAATCTTGTCAAATTCTTCTTAAAATGCTACTCAAGATACTTGCATGTATTTCTGGTCTTGTGGCGGTCCGGTGGCCGAGGTAACGGCAGCCCGGGTCAGCAAACGATGTGAACGGGGATCAAATCCCATCTGGACCGTTCCTCTGTACACTGAACTGGGTATCCAGTTACATGTTCATGTTAAATTTTTTCTTCAAAACTTTTTTATAACAAGAAAGACCGGATTAATTTGTACGGTTGCATTTTGATATCTATTCTTCTTCTTCTTCTGTGGCACTACAACCTCGAGAGGTCTCGGCCTGCCATTTCTGGCTTTCTGTGACTTAATTTTACCCGTAGAAAAGTAGTCAGCCTTTCGTACGAGGAGGCGGTCTGGATGGGATTTGAACCCCGGCCCTGCCGTGTGAAGACCGGCGCCGCTGTCGCCTCGGCCACCGGACCGCCCCTATTTTAATATCTATATATTTTTTTATTTATGGAGGCTTTGAGTCAGCAATACGGCCATGCCGTTCTTCATGAATAAAAAAATAGAGGCTTTGAGTTTTAGAGACTTTATTCACCTCTAGATATCTACACTGAACTTTTAATATTAAAGCCTATGATAATCTCCCATCTATCAGTAGAATCCTTGAGAGTCTAACTGATTAACCATTTGACGTTTTGCTCTTGGATTATCAAACTCCACAGTAGTAACAGCAATATATAAAATTATAGAAGGTCCATAAGGTTTTAGCACTATACCTTCTACGTACCTTCTACATAAATCGCCACTTCTGTTAACAAAAAGTGTTAATGCCCATTAAAACTACACCGCACCCGTACAAACTAATAAAGTTTCACCTCGAACGACCGATGCTGCATAATTCACCACAAAGAATATGTTGTGTAAAACAAGCGCCTCGAAAGCGAAACATAACAACCGACTGACCGATTGATCGAGTGGAAAATGTATTCGAAATGCGGGTTGAGGGGGTTCTGCATCCGAAACCGGGGCATCCAATTAAACTTATGGACCTGGTATTAAGTAGCCAGAGCTCATTTAACCAACACGGTGCCCCTTTTCGCTTGTTTTTATTACTCCGCTTTCTGCTTCGAATGCAAATGCAATGCAATGTAATTGCTGTTGAAAATGAAGTGCGTTTTTTTGTCTCTCTCTCTCTCTCTCTCTCACCCCCCAAGGGTTTTTATTGCACTTCGATCGCTTTCCTATATCTTTCCGGTCCGTTTTCCATTTGGCATTTATAATTCAATGATTTTTAACCCTTCTTGCAGCGGGCCCAACCAGACCAGATTAATCGAAGCAGCAACAGCGCAAACCGAATCAATCTCTACATGTTGTTTTATTATTTTTTAACCACACAAATAAGCATTTCCAGCTTTTCCGATCCACGAGAAGAAAAAAAACACGCAGCAGAAAAGCTGCGAATCGTATTACCCAATTAAGTGATCAGTGGATTTCCGCGGCATTACCTTACGGCCATTAAAGTCGACTAAATTATGCATGTGCCTTTCGGTTGAGCCCATGTGCACTGGTGTGGCTATGTGTAAGTGTGTTTGAGTCTGTGCTTTCCAATTGATTTTGTCTCTTTGTCGGTTTTATGCACGCTGGGGTAAATAATGTACAACGCGCATGTGTTTGTAATAGGGTTTTTTTTAATGCGAAAGTTTGTAACAGGCAGGAAGCAGGAAAAGAGTGCACGCGCTTTTTTGTACGCGACGCTGTCACGCGAACATTAAGTATTTAAGCTAATGTGAAAGTGTGTTCTGTGCCGGTAAAGGTCGAATGCCGACTTTGGCGATGCGAGATTGTTTGCTTTTCAACTATTAACGGGACCACTTTTAAATGGGATGTTTTATTAATGGGAAATCAATCAGTTCTCATCGTAGTGGTGGGCTCTGCTGATGGGCTTGCCATGAATGAAGAAGAATGAACAGTAGTAGTAGAATGGAAATGTAACAAGTGATTGATGCATTAACAGCAACGTCTTTATTTTCATACTAAATTATCGTTAATTTATAATCACCTTCGATAGTGCTACAAATTATTAAAGGTTGGGAAAATGTGTCAGCTGTTTTGCATCAGCAGTTGTTTTCGTTCCTACTGAGTACCTGCTGGTTGTAAATGATTATTTTTTAATTCACTTAACTTTTCACTTTTACATGATATTTTTATGAATTTGTCTGCCGTTTAATTGCTAAGCTTCTTGATAATTTATTTTTACCCTTTTTTTGATTTTCTGTTATGTACGTTCAAAACATGTCCACATATGGTAATAAAAATTTGGTTAAAAAAACTTTGATTTATTAATTGCTAGGGATCACGATGCGGAAAATCTTGCCAAACATGAATGACAGTGGTCAACACCACATGCCAGATGACGGTGGATTGGGTCTGCCTGGCATACGCTGATGACATGGACATCATTATTTTGAGGCTCTCCTATGCAGCAAAAGCTTATCAAAGGTTCGAGCAAGTGGCATTAAACCTCGGGTTGGAGATCAACCCAGGAGCCAGCAAGGATGCTGAGTGCCAAATGGTGATACTACAGCCTGAGGAAACTTCTCCACTCAAAATTCTTGTCGCGACGGACGAAGCTTAAACCGTACAGAACATTTATAGTCTCAGTACAAAACACACGCTTCTAAGCCATGGACTCTGTCCAAATTGACAGAACACTCTTAGCCGCGTTCGAGAGGAAGATGTTCCCAAGGATTTTTGACCCCGTATGTGTGGAAGGACAAAGAGGAGTCGCTACAATGACGAGCTCTACGAACTGTACGATTATCTCACCATCGTGCAGCGAATTCGACTCGCCAGGCTCCGGTGGGCTGGTAACGTCATGAGAATGACACCGGACGATCCAGCCCGTAAAGTCCATTTAGGTCATCCACACGGACAGAGGAGGCGTGGTAGGCCAAAACTGAGATAGAGTGATGGCCGGAATAATCGGTTGGCAGATAAAGACCGCTAGACCGTGGGCGGTATCGAGGATTGTTACTAGCTGAGGACGTTGCTAAAAAAGCGACCGAATTGCTAACCAATTAAAGTATCGAGAATTGGATCAATTAAAAGTGACTCATTTTGAGCAATCGATTGCATACCTTTAGGCGTTATACCGAAAAGATTATTTAACAACTAATTTGATTTTAACTTCCACTATATTCTTCTTTTTTTAATGTTTTTGAATGACACATCAATATCCTTCCCTTTCAATTTTTTTTTTTTATATTTGAGTGTTTTCCAACCTGTGTTCGAATGAATTGTGCCTTGTCTTACAGTCCCATTATGCATGGTACATTCCACAAATATTATGTTTTAAATTATTCAAGTTATATTGACCAATGTTTTTGTATACTTTTTCTATTTCTGAAAAATTCCTTACTTTATTTAGATGATATCGTAATTTCATGATTTTTTTGGCCAAGTCCTTTTTATTTTTTACAAATATTCTCCAAACGCAGTTACTCAAAAAACAAGGGTATCCTCTGGAAAATATAGTCCTTTGTTATAAATATTATTCATAAATAGAACCGATTCTATTCGATCCCATCCCAAACCATTATTTTAACTCTCTACCGTTTGTATTACTCCAGTCCCAACCCTATCCTCCCATTTCACGTCACTCTATTTCATCCAATCAGCTAAAACGCATAGCAACGGCAAGCACCCGCCAAAAAACGACTATAAATGCACATATTTGTCCCATTGCGTTAGTAACGGAATCAGAATCGAAAATCGAATGGCTCTCTCGAAATTCCACAAGGGGGAAACCCAGCAAGTAGAGGCAGGATGTATTTTTTTGGGGGTAAGGTTTGTCATTGCAGGCGCATAAATATCGATGCTGCTATTCCCGTGATGAAGATATCTGCCCGCCGACTGCCTAAATGAAAACTGAATAACGATTCCGAAGCGGCTGGAAAATCGTTTACGCTTAACTACATCCCCGTTCTGCACACAGACACACCGTGTCCGGGACATTTTTAGAGGTAGAGATTCTGTTTTGTAGTTGATTTTAGTGCCCTGTTTTATGGTTCGAGAGTTTTTAAGTGAAGCGCGAAAAACAGCCTCCCGAGCAGTGTACCCAAGTGTTGCAATTTTCCAGCAAAAATTATCATGAAATTTTACTGGCTTTGATTACTGGCAACCGCAAACTGTTCGCGAGTTCGTATAAAGGGGCGAACGCTCCATCTGAAATATCACCATTTGATTGCTCGGCTTCTCGGCAGCACTGTTAGTCGTTTACGAGGTGAGCGTATTTGAATTTCATAAAACGGCGTACTGAACTGCACGGCAATTCAAGAGGAGCCATGCAAATGGGGATAGATATTGAGGTAATCGAATGGTACCAATGGAATACGGCGTGCCAACCGGGAGTCATACTTTTACCGACTTCATCGAGACACGCGAAATGCGTACAATAAAAGTCAATAACGTAACGAGTTCGGTTCCTTTCTAAAAGTTGCTGTAAATAAATATTTATGACCAAAAAAGGCGAAGGTGCTTGCGGTGGTTCGGTGCGGAGTCTCGAACGCATACCGGAAGTGACGGAAATGAAACTGTGTTCGGTGGAGGAGGATGATGACATGTGAGGCATCTCACATGACAGGTCACCAAAAATCATCATCTGTGTATGTGTGTGGTAAATCACAGTTCTTCAAAAAAGTATTTTCGTATGCACATAAAAGAAGTAGGAATATCAAAGAATGTGGTATATTAGCACTAGTCAGGGTTTGGCAAGCTATTGATCACGCAGATTTATAACTACTCAAAGATGTTTTCGAGAGGTCTCGGCCAGCCATTTCTGGCTTTCTGTGACTTGATTTTACCCGTAGCAAAGTACTCAGCCCTGCGTACGGGGAGGCGGTCTGGATGGGATTTGAACCCCAGTCCTGCTATGTGAAGACCCGTTAAGCGCCGTTATCGCTTCGGCCACCGGACCGCCCCCCTTTTCAAATAGTTGGAAAGAGTCTTATGTATTAACTTAATTTACCTGTCGCTACGATTACATTACATTAAAATGGCTCTAAACGACCCAATCCATAAAATTTGATTTGAATTTACGCATGATTCAAGGCCCTAGTATTATCTAAGTGTAAATCTACGTACCAGAAAAGCTAGAAGAAAAAAATAATCAGCGATACCAATTTACCTGATTCTTTCCACGTGATTTTTTCAATATATCTTCACAAATCGTTAAATTTGCCAAAAAAAATGGGTAAACGTAAGTTGAAATATGATCTTCTATTATTGGTCTTGACTTTATAGCCTGGAAAGACATAAAAATGCAATACATCAACACTTCAAACCACAACCAATAGACATCACCTAAATTCCAGTATTACTTATATTTGAGTGAGTAACAATTGCATACTTTAAGGCGCTTTTGCTGCTTCCAAACCATACATTCAATGTGTTTAGTATATTTACTCCAGTAAGGAGTATGATCTAGAAATGTTTGACCATCCCTGCTTTTGGCATTTTACTTTCCAAAAACGACAGCCACAAATGCTGTGCCCAACTGTGGCCACAGTGCCGATTTGAGTGAAGCGAATCTCTATACGCACGTTTCTGTTTTCTTCTTTCCGTTCGCAAAAAAATAGGTCAAAATCAAAGCGAAAAAATATTCTATAATAGAGCACGATCCCGACCGGAAAATGAGATACGGAGCAAAGCAGGTTGTTTTTTGCTATCTCACTCTCTCTCTCTCTACTATCTACTTTCTATGCACCAAAAATCACCGAAAAACACTCGAACCCCATTTTGCCGAGGTGAGAGGTGTTTTAAATTCATGAGATTTACAGTAAATATTTAAAATGAAACACCACGAAAAAAAGGGGCAGGTAGTCTTTCGGCATTTGAGAATGCCAACCAAAAAAAATCGGCAAACTCACTTCACGTTTCCGCGGCGGTCACACTTCATCCCGGTCGTTCCATCACATTCCGTGCTCCAATCTCGCTATCCACGGGTCTAAACGGATTTGTGATCCTTTATATTTGCCCGAGCCTATCGTGGCTCAACTGTTTCGCCACCGTTTTTTTTTTTTTGTATTTAAAAAGGCCGGGATTTATATTCAGATTTGCCTCGTTTTCTATTTTGGTTATCGAATTTTTGTGCACCGCCTCTGACTCCCTGACACCGGCCGATTGTGCCGTCGTTTGCGCTTTGCTAAAATAGCAAAATGGAAATCAGATTAATTTTGCTGCCCGATTTGAATGAATATTGAGTGTGCATACGGTTTGGCGGTGGTGCACCGCTCGGCCGTCCAGAAGCAACAGGGTCTAATGCAGCGTGGGTCGTCGGAATTTGGGCTATAAGAAGATTAGATTTCACATCTCGTCGGGAACGGGGGCAAAACCCTTTGCTGCCGTCAACGCGCACCAACCGGTGGAATATGAATATTGATGCAAGCATTTAGTGGAATGGTAGTTTCAATAATTGCCAACCATTTAAGTGGCTGGATGTTTGGGTGAGGAGAAAAGGTTTTGCGTACTTGGCGAAAAGGGATTAGCTTCTGCAGTTGGGGTGTGAAATGGTAGAATATCGTGGGAAGATACTGTTTTTCTTTTGAAGTATTCAAAACACAGTTTTTGATCTTTCGTTTTGAATTTGATTGCGAGGGAAAATATTACTCTCTCTCTCTCTCTCTCTCTCTCAGCTTTTTGGCTTGAGTACGAACGCCTCAAGGTATGCAATGTATCTAATATTTATAGCTTATCATACACACAGGAATTTCTAGGTCGCAACTCAGTCAAATAGTCTTTTATAAAAGTTGTTTTGAGCGGTATTGCATACTTGCAGGCGCTTTTGATCCATTCGCAATTTGTAGTAAAATTTATTCAATTAGAAATCTCTCTTTCTTCTTGGCCTAACGACTTCTAAATGACCAACCTGCCTACCTTGACTGACCGAGATTAGCATTCAAAGTCTTAGCTACTTTTATTAAATTCGCAACAGTATATTTTACCTGATAGCAAGAGATATTACGTTACGCTTCTCTTAAAAAAGCGCCTGCAGATATGCAATTTTCATTTTTAAATTGGCTCTGTTCTAATAAATAATTGTTTGAGGGTAATTTGGGGATTTTAAGATCAAACAATTTAAATGAATCATTTTTTTAATCTTAACCCCTTGGTCAATGTTAAATTGAACATCCTTCAAAGTGGAGCTAATCATTCAAACTAATGAATGCATCACAACAGAGCACTCTTCACACGTATCATGAGCGGCGCCTAAAACGGGTGCCTAGAAATGAAATGTATCCCCAAATCCTAAGTATCATCCACTAATGTCAACGATATCCTCTCGAGGCAGTGTGTCCATTTCCATTCCATCAGTCCATTTTGCGCCAAATTCTATGCGGGCTCCCGGCAGAACAAAAACTAAACCCCCTTTTTAAACAAAAAACCAAACCCCCTTTCACCACTAATTAGCGATATGATGCGATGTGCTTTTCTTTTTCTCTTCGAAAAATCGTTCGCAGCAGCCAAATATTTGTCCACGTCCATTAATTGCGGCTCCATCGCATATCCATTTGGTGCTGTGAACCATTTTAATTGATTAGATGAACACCAGGGCGTGCCAGGGAGATAGGTGAGATCGGGCAGCACCTGCCCCTGCTCGACGCTCCCGCTGCTCGCCCATCAATCAAAGCGATATGCATGGTAGGTGCTAGCGGAAACCGGTACAATACGCTATTGCCAGAGCCCGGTTCGTCCGGAATGGTCAATAATACGGATGATCTCACTGTCTAAAAACTACCACCAATCGCACCCGCGCCAACTCGAATATGAAATGGCAGCAAATGTTTTCTTAATTTCACGCATGCGGCACAGCACACAGATCGAGGGCGGAGGGCTTAATCAAACGGGCCATTGTTTCTAGAGCGACGTGCCGGAATATACTTGTACACATTTGCGAATGTGTTTGTGTACCGCTTCACGAACTCATCAGAGATTGTACCGGGCAGTGGCGTGGGGTCGGGTGGTGGAAAATAAATCGCACATCGGCACATAAAATGCACTCCTTGGGACTCCTCGGTGACGCACCTGCTTATGATGCTTGGGACCCCGGCCCGATGGCGACTTCATAAATCCTTTCAATCAGCATCAGGATCCGTTCCGGGAGTGGCTAAAAATCATGAGCTGATGCTGTGCTGATTTACCCCAAAATCATAAACCAAGAGAGGAGAAGAGAGAGAGAGAGAGAGAGAGCGAGGATGGGCGGAGGTAGGAGGGCAGGATAAATCAATTCCCTTCCCACCGCTGGAAATGATTCGATTTTCCATCACGGGGGCACAAACACACCGGACGCACCGGTACGCCACTGTGTGTACACGCGGGAACACACTAAGAGCAGGTGTTTCCGGTGATGACGATATGTTTTCCGGCATTTTCCCAAACCAGCGCACGTTGTGCATGTGCGTGTCCGTGTGTCTGCTGCTGCCTGTGTGATAATAATTGGCCTTTAATTGATTTGATTTGCGCTGATGTTTGAACAATTGTGCAAATGAAAATTTCATTCCCGTTCCGGAAGCGGAACCTCAACGCAACGTGGACTCTCTCCACTGTGGTGTGTTGTATGTCCCGGATACCCGGAGCAGCAACGGTCACATACACGTGTCCTTTGGCACCATGTGTGTGTGTGTGTGCGTCGGTTTTTTTTTTGCTCGTCATTTGTGGCAATGGTTTCTCCTGGCCGATTGTGTCGGAGCCGATTGAACCTCATTGTGTCCAGACAAGCTTTGCTTCACCGCGAGACAACAGTAGCAGCAGCAGCAGCAGCAGTTGTCCGGAGGCAACCTCTGTCGGAAGTTGACAGGAACATCGAATTTATGTGTTTCAGGTACATCTCCCCGGTACTCGTCAGGCTGGGAAAAACGGCGGGTTGGTGAGAGGAAATGGGAAAGAGGGAACAGGAATACGTTGAAACTACGTGTTAATAAAAAGGAACGCTGTGGACGATGGCTGCGCCGAATAATGGACGCTTTAAACTGCTCTTTTTCATGGCTCACTGCAAACTCTTCCGGACGATGTTTTACGGTTTTGATTTGGATTTAATAGATTTAAAATGAAAGGTTTTTCGTTTGTGTGAGGATTTAAAAGGGCTTAAAGCGATGGAGATTTATGGTTTATTCTTTTTATAACTATCTAATTTAATAAACTTTTTCATAAAAAGTATAGGTCTCAAAGGAGTAATTTTCATTAAGGAGTGACTCAAAGGAGTCATTCATTCATTAAGCAAAATGTTGATTGCTAGTAGGAAACCTTCATGAGGCATCTTAGGACATTGTTTTCTTCGAGAATGACCTAAAATTGCCCCTAAATTTTAAACTGTAAAACATAAACTTCTTCTTCTATAACTCAACGTACTCTTAGGACACTCCTGCCATTTCTGTCTTACTGAACTTAATGATACCACTTAGTTGGATACTCAGTCCTCACTATGGTTGAACGGTCCAGATGGGATTTGAACCCCGGTCCTGCCGTACCCCGGTGGTTTATGTAAAACATAAGGATGTACCCTACAAGTTTGCCAGTATAACATCGAAATGCTTCGAAATTATCCGTTATGTTACGTTACATTTTGCTCAATAAAAAAAAGGAACGCAAAGCAACGAGGATAATGCAGTCCCATGGATACTTCAGTAAGCAATTCGAACGCTTCTTTTCATACAACTTTATCCGTTGTGTAATCAGGTCGGCAAAAGCAGCGGCAGCGGGACTTTTCTCGTACTATAAGTCTCAAGGTCTTAATAATTAGATCGTTCTGAAAGAACAGCTGTTATCCTTGATGTCCTCTGGATTTTTCTTCTTCCTTGGCACCACAACCTCGAAACGTCTCGGCCTGCCATTTTTGGCTTTCTGTAACTTGATTTAACCGATAGCGTAGTAGTCAGCCCTACGTGCAGGGAAGCGGCCTTGAATGGGATTTGAACCCCGGTCCAGTCGTATGAAAACCGGCGCCGTTATCGCCTCTGCCACCAGACCTCCTCATTGCATTACTAATCTCACATCTATATCCGTTGCTGTTCCATCACACTATAACACAAAAATAATCGATCCTGTGGGCTCGCTCGCTAAAATAACCGGGATTTTTTTTTTATTCTTCTGCCTGGAAGTTAAAAATTCAGGATCCGAAGACAGTGCTCCTTGTTCATGGAAGAAATCACTACACCTCAACAAATTTGAACATCGTTACTGTTCATCACAAACTAGACTTGCCATTTTGTGCTTATAAATATAAGAGACAGACGAAAAAGAATCTGAAATCAGTGCTAATATTCTGAACATTAGTCGTTGAATGATGATAGCTTCGTTTTGAAAACAAAAGTCTCTTAGTAAACGACGCCCCTGATGGACCACTCTGGATCGTGACATCTTAATGATATTTACATCATATTGATGTTTTTAAGCATTAGATTGTAATTAGGAGCACAGCAAAATGTTTGCTTATACCGAATATAGACTCATTTTATTTAGGCTGATATTACTGATAAACGACTAGTTGTAGAAAGTTTATACGGTCTCATCCGTCTCATCCGTCAAAGTTGGAACAACTAATCGTAACTCCAGCCTAAGTGCTCGATTTTTTTTTCTACCGACGTGAATGCTTTTGATGCGCCTAAAATTATGGAATTAAGCTCATTTAAAATTGGTTTACATCCAGGTGTAAGCGCCTTTCAAACGTTATCCACGCAAAAAAAGTTAAAAACCATGGAATGTATGTCGCCTAATCAGCCTTTGTCTTTGATCGGATGCCTGTTAGAATTCGAGTGGAAAGAATTCTAGTAAAATATTATTTGATCACCACAATCAGCACAAATCATGCACCACAAAAAAAAACAAAAGTAAAGTTCAATAACCTCAAAGCAAATATTACTCAATATTCCAATCAGTCTATCAATACCATATACCGACCACATTTCTACAGCATCAACACCGTTTTCCCCAAAAGCCAAAGCTCAACAGAAAATTCTTCGAAAAACCTTCAATTTATACAAAACCTCAACTATTCGCAACACACGATCGAATTCCACGTAGCATTATGTTGAAACGATTTTGCTAATTGGTCGCGGTTCCATGCTCACCATCCACGATTGGAAATTCACCAGCCACCCAGCCAGCTAACCACTCTGTCGGCGATCTTCCTCGGCTCCCGGTTTTTTTTTTTTATGAGCAGCCAACCAACCGCTGGAAGCTTCTGTAACTACCACAATCAATCAAAGGATACAGCACGATTGTGTTTCTGTTTGTTGTTTGGCAGCTTAAGCGATTGTCCCACGCCACCCGTGGCTGATGTGCTTGGGAAAGGTTCCAGCGACCAGCACGGTTCCAACAAGCGCAAATGGTCTGCTTTGCACATTGTTTGTGCGAAATATGCGCCCATTCGATCGCAACGTTCCGGTGAGTTGTGTTTATTTACTTTTTTTTTACCTTCCCCACGCGTCCAGCTCGCCAACCGTCCAGCCCTGCTGGGTGGATTGGTTGCAACATAATTCATCTAAATTGCGTCCGAACCGAAATATTTCCGCCGGAATGTGTTCACATGTGTTTTTCGCGTGAACAGCGCAAACCGGTGACCTCGCTTTACCTTGCTCCGCGCAGATTCGATTGGTCAATTTCCGGCCCGGCGTCCCAGGTTCGCTTAATATTTCCCTTCAAAATTATCGCGAACGAAATCGGATTAAGGCTTTACGGCTGTGTGGAGCGTTTTTTTCACCTCCGAATCCGGGGTCCAACACACATTACCACAGCGCGGGTTTTTTTTTTTTGTTGGCCATTCAGCAAGCTACCTAACAACAATACGCAACCGAGCGTATCAGCTGATGATGGGAGAAAAAAACATTGTTAAACCTGGAATGAGCTAATACGTATATAGAAATGGAGCGAAATATCGGGGCAAAAATTGCACAACAGATACAGGCGTAAAGAAAATAGCAAATAATGCCAAACCCCGTTTGTTGCTGACCAAACAGACTTTTCCACAAAATGGCTTCCGGTATTATTTTGTCCCGGCACCGGTCGCGCTGGCTTTGGCGAAAGCACCACACAGGGAGAGAGAGAAAAAAATCGCTCCCAAAACGGGCTGGTTCCGGGGACTGTTGTGGAACAAATTCATAAATCTTGCTTCGCTGGCCGCACCAGGTTGACAGATATGATAGAAATAAATTTCGATTATTTTAAACTACCGGTCAACAACAAGCACGCAAATAGAAAACGATTTGGTATAAACAAAACCAGCCACTCGCTTTTTTTCCTCCCTCAAGAAAGCTTTAGTGCGATGAAAAGGGTTAAACCGTTTAAGGTGAAAGCTCGTCCTCGGTGTTTGGGGTTTTGACCCTTCCGGTGGGTTTAGTCCGATCAGAAACGGGCCACCTCCTGCATCCTTAGTCATCTTCAAGGCACCAGCAAAGGCTTTTTGGAGTCTGGAGGGATAGTGTGATAACACTCGAGCAGCCGGGTGTCTCCAACTCGATGCCCAAGAAGGAGAAATGTGGTGCGATTTATGAGCTTTGGAACGTCTAATAATTCACGCGTTGTCTGGGACCTGTCTCTGAAGAGTCCTTCTTCTCCTCCAGGGCGTGTGTGTGTGTGTGTGTGTTAATTTCCACCACTTTGAAATAGCAAATTTATGATATTCATTTTGAACGCATCAAGAAAACGAGTCTCCAAATAGATGGGACGTTTCAGGAGGCAAACAAAACCCATAGTCGAGTGACAACGGTCCAGTCCAATTTCCGTCGTTTAGTTTTGGACTTCGGAACAGCTGGAATTGATACATAATAGTTTCCGGTTCTGGCACGCTCTATTGCACGAAGGGGCTTTCTGTTTTTGAGAATATTAATATAAGGTCCACATGCTCTGGGGCGTTCGCAACACGGGCAAGGTGTTGATAAAGTTGGTGAACGAATTGAGCTGAACTGAAAAGGGGAAGTTAAACCTCAATAAAATATAACAATCAATAGCGCGCACGAAGCTGTAGACAATCGGGAACATAATGTAACCGTTTGGGGTAAATTGATGTGGAACGAATGGGCGATAACCGGTCTATGCTGCTGTTGACATATTCTCCTTGTCAAATGAATCGCTTGCGGATTAAGGGATGTGATGATATTGAAGAAGTTTTCCTTAGCTTAAATTTGTTGACATGTGTCAGTGAAATGTGCTTCGAGATCCGGGCTCAAACTTTTTGTAAGAATACTCTCGAACTTAGAAGAAAAATGTATTAATACAATAAGGATTATTTCAAGTATGCTTGTCAAGATCTCGACTCCATATTATAAATTAAAACGTTTGACGTTTGACAGACGGTAGCTCTTACTAAATTTGATAGCAGAATCATGTTAGAAAATATATTTTTAATCTTCTTTTATGCCCACGAGCTAGCTCAACTCTTCTTATAGACCTTTTCATTACCCTTATTGGCTACTTTTTCCTGATAGTACCTACTTTCTAGTGGGACCAGTCACTCAGTCCAACCAATAAACCACAGTCCTATATCGTTCCCCCTAAAAGGAAAAAGTGGTGTTGGTAATGAGTGACAGAACGCCCTATCCTCCCCATCGTTTTCGATGGTTCCCCCTTCAATTGGGTGGGTTCCAGGCTTCAATCATTTGTGAGTTTATTTGCTACAATATCCCAGCTAACGTAACCGAAACCGTGCCGGGAGAGCATAAAACTCAATGATTATTTTTACAATTTGGACCATTCTTTATGTTGGTTTAATTGAAAATTTTACGACCCGGACTGCTGTTAATTAACACGGAGGGCCGCGTCTTGGCGCACGATTATTATGGCCATGCTTTCTTTCTTCAGAGCTGGAGGGTCTTGCAGCAAAAAAGGTTTTGCTCCTTCAGGATTTTCATGTGAAACCTTCGTTGTCCAAACCAACCAAAAATGGGAAAACTAATCACAACGAAATTTGGGCTAAATCCTTCGCAATGTCTCATGTCACACTTCCGTTTCGGCACGATTACTCGTCCACCGTAAGGCGACGCTGTGCGTGTGCTGATATTTTCTGGGTAAATATATATGTATTTATTTTTTATCTTTCCCATGCACTCCCCCGAACACGTTAAGCTGCCCTAAGTTCCCGTCCGGCACCAAGACGGAGGAGGAAAATAAATCATCACGTCCATCAGAACGGCACGTTTCCACTGGCCGGAACAGTCCATCAGGAACAATGGTGTGCACACACACACACTTGTACAGGCGCACCCTCTGCTTGGGGAGCTGGTGGGATGGATTTAATTTTCTCCACTAATTGATTGACGGATCGAAACGGGTAAAAACACTGGACAGATCATTAACGGCCAGTGCTCCTCCGCCGGGAGTGTACCGAACGGGAGCAAGATTGATCAGGTCTCGGAGCGAATGATGCTGAAGTCTTGCAGTTGAAAACCACGCCAGGGGGAGTGTACGGTTGTGGATGCTCGAGGATGGGTTCGGTTTTACAAATAGACCAATTAATCTCCAGTGTGAAGGAGTGGTGCTTGGTGAGGTGAGTTGGAGGTGGTGCGAAATGATTGGAATTTTATTCGACACTCGATAGTGTTTCATCAGGGTAAGCTTAGGCTCCATACGTCAAAGGAGAAGGTCCTCGACAATAAAGCGAAGCGAGCTGCCTTACATACGATGGAGATGGGTTTTCTGTCAGCTTTTCGGTAAAATAAGCTTTGTGCTAGAGAGAAAATTCTTGGAAAATCCGAATTGAAAAACGTATTGTTGAGAAATATTAGAGCATTCGCTACAAGAAGGGACTAGTTTAGGATAGAAAACCACAAGGCAATATAAACTCGGCTTCAAGCTAGAAAGACATAATATTAAATATGAAACTTCCTAGTACAGCTAAAACAAGAAAGATACGCAGCAATGATACTTCTACGCTGGTTAAAACCTGTTTTAAACACTCAAAGATAATTACAAGCTACTTATCGCGCTACCAACTCTGTACTTACACTTGCTCAGTAGTTTACTTTTTAAAATTTTCAAAACATTAATTTTAAATGATTAATCCCTCCTTTCTTGAGCTAAATCCTCAATACGAGCTGAGGCAACAAAAAAAACAGCAAGTGTCCTAACCATATTCTCGATACCTACTTCCTTTTTATAGTTTCCATTAATCCATTTGAATTCTTCTTCCCTCTAACAATGTTGAACGCACAAAGCAGATAAGCTGCTTCTCAGGCAGTGTTCACTCATCTTAAGTGCTGTGGGACGAGCGTACCAGGGACAATTTATATTGACCATAAACAAACGACGGAGGCCATACAATCAGCGCTGAAAGCTTAGCCGGTTCCGTAATGTTTTGAGGTTACGATGAATAAAATGCACCGCCACACAATGAATGCACCGAGTTGCATTGCACCGTTGTTTATGGGGTCGTAAAACCCACCGCCACCACGTTCGATCGAGTACATGTGCACGAGATCAATATTTGAATTCTTTGTGCACAATTTTTTCCCCCTTTCGAAGCGAGGCAGCGAGTGTGTGTGTTTGTTTTCCTGGCTGCTTCTTGTATCTCTCTAATCGTTTGATGCGCGAAGCAAACCGGGGAAAGCGAGATTTTTCCAATAAAATACGGCAATTTATTGCCTTTCAAGTGCAACAGTACTCAAAGACACACACACACACACACTCATGCACTTCGATGCACTTCGAAGGAGTCTTGCAAAATGCATACTTTCGCCTGTCGTTCCCGATCCCGACGAAGGGATTTTTATGTGCCTGGCGGTATTTCCGTTTATCCTGTCAGTATGTGGTGCAAGGGCATTGGTTAACTGTCTCCGTTCTCTCGATCCCTTCCCCCATGCAAGACACAACCGTTAACATCAAACGAATCTGTCTCCAACGCTGCAAAGTTATATTGACATTCAATGAAAACTTTTCATCTTCAATCGTTTCCATTTTGTGTGCTGGGACATCCCTCTCCAGTTGTTTTCAATCGTCACTATAAAAATACAGTTCCAAGAATTTAAGCTTACGATGATACAACTGTTATTTTTTCGTAAGCATAACAACCTTTGTAAGTTTCAATTTCAAATAAAAATGGCCAACATAACGTCAGCAGGAGTAAGAGCAACGGTACGAAAATAGTACGCCCAATTCTGGGCACTGTAACATTGCAACCGTGTACTAAAGTTTCAAATAAAATGTCTGCCTTCCAAAGTGAAAACAAACAGTCATCAAATGGAGCACGGAACCTGGAGGAGGTTGTACCTGAGCAGACCTACTTCCACAAAGGTAGCATGTTCTTTTCCTTCCAGTGTTCCATGTGCATCATGTTTGTACTGTTACTACCATTACTACTACTTCTACTACTACTACTACAACTATTATTACTCCTGCTCAAGCTTCAACTTGTTGAAGAAAAAGCATCCCGTTGATCCTGTTTACCGTTCGAAAACAAGGGCTCCGAGATACTTCGATCGGGATGCACGAGAACTGCCCGTGCCCTATGTGGAAAGCAAAAAGAAACTCGAGAAAAAACAAGGACCGACCGCTAGTAGATTGCAAATTGCAACTTGCAAAACTCTCGATCGGTTGGAGAAGGTAGTGAGTGGGAAAATGTTGCACTATGAGTTGATCCTGGGATAAGAATCCGGTAAAGCGGATCTTTCTTGCAACAAATATGATTTATTTTCTTTGAATTAGTTTCGCTACTTTGACATTCCGAGGGCGGCGGTAAGAATAGTAATCAAATTCTGGAATTAAGGGTTTAAGATGTTCCTTTATGGTCATTATTCGTCAAGTACTGGGTGCCTCCATTCTCCTTTCATTAGTATTATATACGAGAGAAGATTCTATGCAAAATACACTAAATTCACAATGCTAATTGCTCAGAAATTTACGAAATTAACTTATCGTATTTAAGCAATACGGATAGGCCATTACTAATGAATAAAAATGATACTTCTCTACTTTAACGATCAGAGGGCGCTACAATTACTACAATGTCTAAAAGCATACTACCTTATTCCAGTTTTTTCTTCTATGATTGTCCTATGTTGTGGACAAGGGCCCTAAAACTGAATTATTCTTTAATACCAGATTAGCCATGAAAATAACGAATTGAGGGTTTATGCTGTCGCTTTATGGTTATTATTCGTCAAGTACTGGGCGCCTGCATTCTACTTCAATGTATATCGCATACAAAAGAAGGCAACAAACTTAACGACTGGACGCCATTGGAAGTGAAACTATGAAAACTTAGTTTGCCATAAGCAATGTCATTGGCAATCTATGATATTAACAAATTTTAAAGATAAATTCCAAAGAAATTTAGCAATAGCATAAATCATTTAAAAATAGAAAATTGTGTTTAGTTCCCCTGGTGCGGCTTACATTATAATGTTTTTTTGTTTTAGTTTCCTGGATCTAATATCTCAAAAAAAGGGCCATTATATTATAATTACAGAATTTTGATTTTATTTCTCAAATTAATTTTGGCCACTCTAGTCCAACAGTGCGTAGATGACTGGCCAAGGAATGAGGAAGCATTTTACATAATGCTTAACGAGAACAAACATGACTCCCCCATTGCAATCCGATGTTGTAATCCGGGAAAGTAGAAAGAAAACCCAGTAGGTTGCAAATCGTTCAAGCAAGCAGCCAATTTTCAAACCGTTCGCCTTCCAAGATCTGCAGGAACCTCTGATGCGCTATAAGAAGTAATTCATGCGAACAGGAACAAAACAAACTTGTTCCCGGATAGTCAGCAGTCGAATAGTTCAGCGGGTTGTAACACTAGCAGCGTATCCAGGAACTGTTTATTCTTGCAATCACAGATAATGGTCATCCGTAGGCATCGTGACACACACACACACACACTCTCGAACGCGTAACACACTGCTCTTGTTCCGTTGTCCAATCAGCTAAACCCGGTAGGAACCGTTTCCAACTGCCACCCGCAAAGTTTGCAGTAATCCGAGGCTCCCACCAGCCAACCCACAAGTTAACGCTATCAAACAAGAATCGTAACTTTCAATTTGCAAGTTACTCTCCTACTGGGCTGGAGACGAGCCAACCGTTGGTTGTTCCGTACCCACCAGGATTCTTGGCAAGTGTCGAAGGAAAACAATGCACAACCAACGGGTGATTGTTTTCCCGCTCACACTTTATCTACACGTTGTGCAACGTGAATAATAAAAGTTTGCGATTCTTAAAGAACCCTACAGGCGGGTTGAGCTTGTTTCACTCGGGCCACGGAACCGTGCGCCCGTTCTGCTTTAATTCATCAGAAACGGCGTGAGCTAATAGAGGAATTCTTGGAGCCGAACATGGAAAGATTACTGGTTCTGGAAAAACGAATCGGCCGGTGCTTCCTACAGTAAGGAAAATGGCTATAATTCTAGCCTCAGGATATACGAGGCTCACGGGCTTCTTGGAATCGCTGGCACTGTATGATACCGGCCGACCAAGCCTGCCGCTATGCTATGCCGTTCGATTTGTGAAGAAAGTTGCCCTCGGGGCAAAACGGAAGCGGAAATTGAACACAAATGGAAGCAGGAAACAGAAGTGGGAAGCGATGAAAGCTCGACCACTCGACCCGGTCCGTCCGATTTTTGGCGGAACCTGAACTTTGCGCTCCGGATGGGAAGGTAAATGGCCCCATCGGAAGTGAGCTGATCGGTGCTGGGCGGTGCGCCCTCGTTTCGTTCGTTGGACGCGCCTGGACACGATAAACATCTTGATGTGCAGGTTTCAATTGTAGGCTTTTTCGTTCATTCGTTCGCTCGTTCGGCGTTCTTTCGAAAGGATTAAGGCTTGGAAAGGGGTAAAAGCTAAGCGTTACTTGGCGTTTTACTGATGTCATTTCATTGTGCAGTCCGACGTTAGCTTGAGGTTCTTTCTTGTCTAGAAACGTTGAAGACTGTTTAATTTTTTGCCTGCAATTTTGTATAAAGATCGGTTCAATCTGTTTCACTTTCATAAGACCTTCTTTGCCCTTGGTGAATTTATCTAAATTTATACCATTATACAATGGATCCAAAGTTTGGCAAAAGTTCCTTTTTTGTTATTTTAAACAAAAAACTAAATTTAAAATAGTATTAGAGTTTTGGTATGATTATTACTTACTTACTTATTTATCAGGCGCTACAACCGCTTTGCGGTCTTGGCTTGCTGCAACAATCCTCGATACCGCTCACGGTTCAGCGCCGTCATCTGCCAATCCGTTATCCCGGCCGTTCTGGCGGACGCATCAACGCCATCACTCCATGTCAGTTTGACCCCACCACACCTCCTCTGTCCGTGTGGACGGCCTAAAAGGACTTTACGGGCTGGGTCGTCTGGTGTCATTCTCATGACGTAACCAGCGCACCGGAGCCTGGCGAGTCTAATGCGCTGCACGATGGTGAGATCATCACACACAGCTCGTAGAGCTCGTCATTGTAGCGGCTCCTCCACTGTCCTTCCACACATACGGGGCCAAAAATCCTTCTGAGCATCTTCCTCTCGAACGCGGCTAAGAGGACTTCGTCAGTTTTTGGACAGAGTCCATGTCTCAGAGGCGTATGTGAGTACTGGGACTATAAATGTTCTGTACAGTACCAGCTTCGTCCGTCGCGACAGGTATTAAGAGTGGACAAGTTTCCTCAGGCTGTAGTATGACCGGTTGGCAGCCAGCACCCGTGCGCGTAACTCAACATCAATGTTGTTGTCGGTGCTGACTTTTGACCCCAGATAGGTGAAGTTTTGGACGACTTCGAAAGTGCGGTCACCTATCTGTACATCACCCCTGCGTAAATCAGTGTTTGTTAGCAGGGTTGTTGGTGGTGCAACCATCATTTTGGTTTTCGCCTCGTTAATCTCCAACCCGAGGTTCTGTGCCGCACGCTCGATCCTTTGATAAGCTTCTGCTACATAGGAGAGCCTCAAACCAATGATGTCTATGTCATCAGCGTATGCCAGGATCTGTATTGACTTTTAGAAGATGGTCCCCGAAGCTTCCACCTCTGAGTCACGGATTCGGACGGTATGATTATTTGTACTTAAATATAGTTCCGATGTTTCCTAAAAGATAGCGCTTTAGTTTTTGATTATTTTTTGTATTTAGTTGTTTAAGATTGTCATTGTCTATATCGACTTTATTATTTTTCTTTGATAATACCCCGTACAAATATGGTATTGATACTAACGGAGATGATAAATTTCTTACTTCCGATTTAAATTCATCATTTGCATTTAATATACGACCTTTTTTGTAGTTAATAAGAAATCATTGAAAAGCAATTAGCACAATGAATGGCTGCTTGTTAACTAGTTACTGACGTAATTTTTAATGAAAATTTACATAAATAGTCTACCGTTCAGGGGTGGTCCGATGGTAGAGGCGACAGTGGCGCCGGTCTTCATACGGCCGTGGTTCAAATCCCATTCGGACCGCCTCCCCGTACGCAGGGCTGACTACCTTGCTACGGGTAAAATCCAGTCAAAGAAAGCCAAAAATGGCAGGCCGAGACCTCTTGAGATTGGTGTGCCACCGAAGAAGAAGAAGTCTACCATTCAATTTAAAGAACGTAAAAAATTATCAATTTTAAAACAAAAAAGTTAAACTTGAATATGGCGCTGGAAACGGACGATGGAGGCGCCTAGTGTTTTACAACTTTTTTAAGTAATCTTTTTTTTAAATAAGTGGAAAATAAAATTGTTCATTATAATTTATAACTTCATTAAAATATTTGAATTCCAATTAAAAAATCAAGGGAATGATTTATACTCATAAAACTATTAAAAATTATGAACTTTCTGTAACCATATCAGATTCAGTGATTAAAATTTGGAATTATCTTATTTTTGTTAAAAATAAACACTAACTCTGTGTAGATTTTTTTCCTTTCATCTCCCGTTGAATCAACTCATTGTCTAGAAAAAAATCTCATTACTGTAAATTTTTCGACCTTCTACTGCATCAAATGCAGCTGCATACATAGCTACGTCGCAACCGGAAGTGACTCCCCAGCTCATGAAATCCGTCAGAAGGTCAAACGGTCAAACGCATAATGGCAGGTCGGACAAAGCGTGTCGTGATTGTTTGCATCCTTTGAAACTCAATCTTGTAAGCGACAGCACACAAACTGGACATCAGCGGCAAAACTGGCACATCTTTGCCTGACCTCAGACAGGGTGCGAAGCGCATGAAATCTTCTCAGCTGCGTCTATAGCCCCACGGAGAAGCGGTATTAGAAGTAAAGATGTACGCTTTATTAGTTTCCTCCATTTCCTGTGCACGTTGCATACTGCACATTCGCACACTGGTCTCTCCCAGGCATCAGGTCCAGGGTACGTGTCCCATAAATAGCTCCGGTAGTGCAATTTATATTTTTTCGATAATTTCTCGATTGTGGAATCGTGATCGTACATATATTTCTTCCTCCGGTTGCTTACCATCATCCCTCGGTGCCATCTTGCCGACCGATGACCGAGAAACGCGTTAGGAAGATGGTGCAATAAAAGCATTACTCCAGCGTGGAGCAACGTGCAATCATCGAACATCGAACAGAAACGCTGTTTGAGGCAGCTTGTTTGCCACGCCAGTGGATGCTTGTGTTGCCCGGTACCCCAGTGCCGTAGAAGTAATTCCACGTAAATAACTTTCCGCAGATCATACTTGGGATTGGATTTATGAAAGTAAAAAGCTAGAAATCTCTGCCCCTTGCGCATCACTGCTGTCTCGGGTTTCCACAGACAACGATGTGAAAAGGATGAACAGACCAACGGCCGAGAGGAGAGGAGGGAAAAACAATATAAAATTGACGCCCTTGGTCAGTCTGCTCTGGTCTGCTATTGTGGTACGACGTCCACCTTGGGAAGCAAAAGACCTTCTACCTTCAATATTGCTTCCGGTAAGTAATGGTTCTTCGTAAATCAGGTTTGTCAGTAATTGTGCAATAATGAAAAAGGAAAATCGAGGGAAGAAAAGTGGTGAAATATTTCATGTTTCGCTTTCACTACTTGTGCTCGGGCGGAAACGTGCTCAAGTGAGTAAACGTGTGTCGAGTGGCTTCAAGCTTCGGAGCTGCAATTAGGGGACAATATTTAACTTTAATTATTATTGTAGAAAAAAGCTAACTCCGAGGATTCGCCCTGTCACAAAATCAATAATAACTCTATATTACTGTTATTACTACTGCCCTCTCACAGTAGTTCCAACCCACACCGCATCGCATGCACTAATAGGCCTTCCAATCTGACAGATATTTTAACCGATCCGGCTGATAGGTGTCCCAGCAAAACAATGTTGAACGATGTATAATAAACATAATGTGCTCATTATCACCATACCACCATCATTTGTTCCCAAACCTGCACGGGTGCTATTGTACCGGGAAACTTAGCCTCGCCCAATCGGCTCGTTTACAGCGTAAGTGGATAACAAGCTGACTAGCACAATCTCTTCAGATCGCAATCGATAACGTTATCGACATCGAATAGTGCAGTACGATCTGACATAATTATACAATTTAGAGCTTGTCCAGATTTATCTTCCTGTTCGGCTTCCCTCCGCTTCTCTCGCCCTCTCCATCAACAATTGTTTGCCATTGCGTACCAACCCCATGGAGGCAAATGAATAACAATTGATGACAAAATGTACACAATACAATAGAAGCCATATCAACTCTCACCCCTCCCCGTGGGCACACAGTCACAACCAGCACACAGCACTCTCAACAGTTGGCTTAGGTGGGAAGATTTATAAATTAATTACTCTAATTTGTGTTTATGAATTAATGCCCAACGGTTCGGACCGTTGGTGTATGCGTGTGAGTGTGGGTAGACTCGAGTGAAACGTTAGCGCGAATTAGCTTGTTGCTATTTTAATCAGCCCTATCTGTGACAGCGTTAGTAAATAATCGGTGTTTAGATGTCAAAATAGTAAATCGCTGTTGTGGATGCTTAAGAGCATATAGTATTTATTCTAAGTGGAAGTGAAGTATGACTTTCTTCTCAATTCTATTGTGTTTTTACTGAGGTTTACAAAGGCTTGATCCTATGCTTTATTTGTGTCTCGACATTTAACGTTAGTCCGATTGACCATCTTACTTCAAACTTTCACAAAAAAAAACATTTGGATGAAACTATTCCGAGCTTTAGGTGGCAATTTTTTTTTTCATTTCGCTGTGAGACATATAATTCAAAACTTCGTGTGTAACCACAGCCATGGAATTATGAATCTTACGCTATGTGCCACATTTTGAATAGGTCCAGTCGAATTCATGTTTTTCCTACCATAATAAAAACTGTCAAATTGATTTTTAACAGCTAAGGTTCGGTATAATTATTTTATGGAATTGTACTACAATGAGAAATTTACAGGTTCTCCACCCTCAGTGCTCCATAGTGCTCCATAAAAAAAAATTTTAACATGAATATGGCGCTGGAGATGGACGGTGGAGGCGCCTGGTGTTTTACAACTTTGTTTTAGTAAATAAATAAAAAAGTTAAGTGGAAAATAAAATTGAACATTACAATTCAGAACTTTATAAAAATATTGCTTGCCTGACTTTAATGTTTTGGAACAGTACACTAAAAAAATAATTCTAGCACCTTCTGGTGAAAAAAGCAAGCTATTATTCCTGCTAGTCGGACTTGGGGTGAGTTACTGCAGGAATTGTAAATAAAACATCCTTTAAAATTTTTTGAAAGATATGAGACATAACGGCTAATTCTAAAGGTGAACTATTGTTATTCGCTTCGCATTGCTCTTCTTTATGACTCACTCCTATGTTTGGCAGATTGTAGCTAAACATTAAAATTGGAACGTTATTAATCAGTAATTCCATAATTGGCAATCGTACGGAAACATGCGGGACCAGATATAGAAAATTTTGATCTCTGTAATTCTAATTAAAGAATAGCTTCATTTTTCTATAGCTCTCCCTCCATTTCTAAACGACAGTAAACACAACACAGTAAGGCGCTTTGACAGCTGTCAATCACTGATGACAGCGTGCAGCGGAAAACACTCTATCCAAACTAGCTTTCACCTACGTGTATGATGTTTATAAACATGCTCATATCGTTCCTTGATTTGTTTGAATAATTTGCAAACAAATATGACATTCAAATCAGCGCAGGAAAATAATTAATAAGCAGCCGCCGTCCAAACCCATGTCAGTGTCAGGGAGTAGCAAACCGTTCCCAACCGCCCAATTTCCGTAACGCGTGTGTTTGTGTGTGTGTTTATGAGATTCGAGCAATCCTATCGAGTGCTTTAAATTAAGTTAATGCAACCGAAACTAATGCAATGCAATTGCCAATGTGCAAATTAACGTTCGCTTACGGTCAGCTGTAATTAATGCTATCACCACTGCAACTGATGCAACACCACCACAATCAGCATGCCACCCTCTGCCCCCGTTCGATGAATATTCTATGCACCTATTTATGCTTAGCTAAGCCTCCACGCTCATCCAAACATCCGCCGCTCCCCTTTCCTACCGCTAAAAAACCCTCATCCACCGGGGGGGCTGTTTGGTGATTAACCGTTTGCATCAGTTATCTCTCCGTAGCTATCCGTTAAATGTTAGTTTTGGTTGTTTGCTAGCAGGCTGTTAATATGCTACTGCCGACCCGTAAAGCGTCTGATCTACCCGAGCCGTACGTTACGAATTATTTCACGCTAAATTGTTACGATACACTTGCTTGCCATGATCAGGTACGGTGGTACAATACATAAAAGATCTCAAATTCAATAACGGCACACATGTATTAACGATTACACGTATGTGTGTGTTACGTCAGTGCGGGAAAACACCGGGTTTGGTAAAATTTTCCTTGCCAAACCAAATCGTATGCAGTAATGATTGGTGGCCCCATCTGCGTTTGAGAGCCGCCTATTAATTGGTGCAACATATGCACCACGCAACAAATGATGATTGCAGCGCAAATTGCAAAACCCAAACAGCCCGCTGCCCGGTGTTGTCGACAACATCAAAGCATCGTCAGCGCCCCGGACAAGTGCATTCAGGCGGCACTGAAACACGACGCAGATAAAAGCACATTTTTCCGGCTGCATGATCGGATTCGGTGATGATGGTGCGTGTGGCATTGGAATACACAGTACACAGACGACAATCGATGAACAATAATTATTATGCCCAACCCTCTTTGTATGGAAATTTCTCGAGTCCATTGTTGTGCTGGACATTGTTGAGCTTATTAAGATGCGTCCGGTTCCAGCGATGGGCCCCGTTTTCCATGCTGGATGGAAATATTTTAAATATTTTGTACAACATTCTTTTCAAACTGTAATTTGCTTTAATATTTTTTGGGACGTACCGGTGATAGAGGCGACAACGGCACAGCACTTCATACAGCAGGACGGGGGTTCAAATCCCATCCAGACTGCCCGTCCGTACCCACACACAGAAAGCCAGAAATGGCATTCATGAGCAAAGAGTAAGACGTTGTTAGGCCAAGAAGTGAGAAAATATTGTTGATTAGAGCGCCTAAAAGTATGCAATCTCTTTAACTTATACTCCTTTTCGCACTAGGAGGCAAAAAAGTCCTTTAAACACTTCTAGCAATATTATACCCCCCTTAATATTATAAATTAAGTCACAGAAAGCCAGAAATGGCAGGCCGAGGAGCCTTTCGAGGTTGATTGTAATGGTAACAAAAAAAAAGACCGTATGATTACATACCTTCAGGCGCTAAAGACTTAAAATGATAGTAAACCGTCAAGAACAGTAATATCTTTGAAGCTGTCGTTATTTTAATTTAAAATCGTACTTCGTAATCGTAGATGTTGCATATGTTTCTTTGTACGTGTTAAGGGTGTGTTAAGTGTGACCTACCTGTGCCTAATGTGATGGCTCCACCATTTTATCAATTGAAAATATTCCCTATAGTAAGTATTGCTTTTGTTCGTCTGGTCGTGCCACTAATACATCAAACACCATCTAAAACGACCCCACAAAAAATAGCACTTGTTGCGCACAATTCAATATCAATGCAACGAATTCGTACCCAACCGTCGCTGAACCACTCAATATACTCTTCCATCACCATTTTTATTTTGGTCTCTTTTTCCTTTACCAATTAGGAAACATCCATCAACCGGAAGGCAACTAATTTATGCCAGCGCACCAGCATGGCTGCTCATGCTTTATGTATATGCAAATGGCCAGAAACGGTAAGAAGGAAACCGTTCCAGCTGGCCAGCTGATGGATGCCGCTACTGCCTGCCACACTTTGCCGGCTTCGTGTGTTTTGTGTGTGAGCGTGTGTGTTTGTGTGGATAGCAATTCTCCAAGGTACCTTCACTATCCCTTTTTCCGGTACTATTACCCTGAGGGGATAGCAGCTAGACGGCTCGCTAAGGCAAGGATAACATCGAACGGCTCGGATGTAAGCAGCACCGAGAAGCCTTATGCACTTATACACACACCCACGTGTGCGCTATCCACGCAGAAGCAGGAAACGGTGCGAAAGGTATACAATCCAATTTTCTGTTTGGAAACTTTTCTCAGGACTGCAGGGCGGGCCAAAAGATCGAGGAGAAAGCCAGCAAAGGACACACCACCACCAGCCAAGGCACGCTGAAAGCCACGAATGCAGATGGTGAGAGTTTAACGGATGACCACGTTCTAGAAGTTTGCGGGCTGGAGTTTACCTTCCTTTCTCGTCCAATTGGGGAACGGCTACGATCCGGGGTTTTTGGAACGATCCGGTCTCACCGGGCACCAACCCATGGTTATTAATACGGCTGTCCATATGGTAAAACCACTTGACGAAAGTTACAAACTGATGAGAGCCGGTAGTGTGAAAGCTTCCCAATGGCAGCACCAGTGCACCCGGTGTACTAAAGCTCAATCGATCACGAAGATGCCACAGTCACCGGCAAAGAAGGATGTACGTGAAATAGAGCCTTTGGTAAAGTATTTGAGTCAATTAACCTCTTTTGTCATGCAAGCTTCGAAAAGGGGCCTGCAGTGTATGGAGCGTTTCCTAGGACGTAGTTTTAGTGGAAAAAATGCCCTTCCTGCACCGGTTGACGTGCACGAAGAGTTCAATTGACAACTAATCCAATAAAACTGTATCCATAGTAACGTGGGTGCACTGCTTCCATGAGCTAGCTTTGGACTTTGGACTTCAGGCAAAGCTCCTGTCTAATAGACTCAGCGCAAAAGGGTGATGGCGAACCTTCGTGATGCAATTTTCCGACTCACATTGATCCCATGGATCGAACAGCACACACGTGGCGAGCTTGTGGCGATGATGTGTTTACAGAAATTAATACCTAAATGAAGCTGTCTGAAAGGTTTTCTTCGGCATTTTCCCTCCCGTTTCCCTACCGTAGAATTCTGTACGTATCCCTATCGGGTACGGCAGATGCTTTTTAATGGAAAAGTTTAAAGCTGCAGACCGACACACACACACATTCACATGCTGGGAAAAGTCTTCACAGCCTTAAGGCATACGGTTATAGCCTGCATGACCTGGATGCTGCTAATGTTCCTCATACCAACTTCTTCGTACAGGGAACAAATCCTGTGGACCTTCTGCAGAGACTCTCTATTGCGGGAAAAAAGTGAATAAATATATTACGTGTACAGTAAAGCACCGGTGGCATTCCAGCTTTTTTTATGGACGATGACAACAAGTCCAAACTCCAGAACATTAACCTCCCCAATGCTGGTCCCCTATGATACCCGTGGTGATGATGATGATGATGATGATACTGTAAAACAAAAGTTTCTCGACATCCAAGTCGATAAACACCGAAAGCTATACCCGATGGATGTCTGGCCCTCCCGTTGCCAATAGCTTGACCTCCGACACGCGTTCCCATCCCCCTCGGGCGGCCATTCCACCCGACTTCGGAGTGTTACTTTGCATCCAATTTTTTAATGTGCCATCGCCAGATACAAAGTCCACATTAAAAGGGGGTATCACTTTTACGACACGCTTCGCACACATGACTTTAGCCGATAGAAAAACAGCAGGTCGCTACGTGCACAGCACTGCCACGCTGGAAGTGGTCTAGGTTTCACTAGAATATGGGATTAAAAGTTTCACGCATAAGCTCGCATAAGAGTCACCAAAAATAATATCCTTCCATCGAACTTTGGGAGACTTGAGTTGGGGGATGGTTTGAGAGTCCGCTCTCCTTTCCCATGGGGACCGACTCGGAGTAAGAAGAATTTCCTAAATCATCAATAACATCAGGAGCAAAACATTGACCACATGACATGGTACGGAAGGATCGGAATCGAATGTGGCTTAATGTGGCATCAGGACGCAACTGATGTAGGATTTTCAGCTTGTTCCACTGGATTAGCATTCAATCAAGGGTAAGATTATGAGCTTGCTGAAAAAGTTTTTTTCCACGAATTATTATCTCCGCCCTTATTCGAGGAACATCTTCTTGCATCCTTAACTTCTCACCAGCGAAATGTTTACCGTGGCTAGTAAATATGGCGTTTGATTGTTTTAATCAAACACTACATACCACCACCACCACCACCACCACCACCACCACCACCACCACCATTAGCTTCCTGTCTAATGCATGTTAATTAGGTCAATATCCGGTTCACTTATCATTATCGATCTCGATGTAGCATTTCAAGCAGAAGTCAGCTCAACTCTTGGAAGCTGCTCCTGCAAGCCCACTGATTGATGAGCATTAAGCGCACTCGAACGGAGAATGTTTAGTTGGAATATTAAACGCAATTAGAGAAGCCAAAACCGTCCTGCCCGTGAGAACGTAACTGTCTGGTGATTGGGGGGAGGGGAGCGTTTCTATCCACTGATCTGCACCATTCTTCGGGTAAGGTGGGGTTGTTTATTGTTTTGTGGAGCTAATCGATTTTCACAGTTGAGCTGCTATTAGCATAATCCCACAAATTGCATTTGCATCACGTGCCTACCAAGAAGAAATTCCGGTCCGGTTGTTGATTCCTGGGGAAGAGTTGCGTTTGGTGGTCAAATCCCAATTCTTGGAAAGAAGCTCGAGCTACGGCGGCGGAAGAAAAATATATAAAATTGTTAACAAGCTAATGGAGGTTTCGATTATTTGAGAGCATCTTCTTAAATGCTTATTTATAATAAACAATTGTCAAAAACATCCAAACCCCTCTATTTAACACCTGTTTTACTCCCGGTAAAAGCTTCCGCATATGACGGTTGGGTGTTGTTTTGCGTCGTCGTCGTGAATTTTGAATTTCTTCGTTAAGTTGGTCGTTCGTTCAGTTTTCGTCAAAAGCAAGCTGTCAAGCGAAACGTCACCTTCTCGCGTTTTGTTGCGTTCACCGTCCGGTGTGGTAAACGTTGTTAATTCCATATTTTTCAACAAAACCCCTTAAATTTCCACCGCAAACATGGTGCATTACGTGAAAATGGAGGACGGCAAGGTGATGCCGATTCAGGAAATGTTGAAAAGTATCGAACGGTGAGTGTAAATCGCTGAGCAATGGGGCAACCCTAACCTGCACGCTCGGATTGTTTACGTTGCTGATTGTTCTCCCGTCCCGTTCGCTTCCCATCGCCTTTTGTAGATACAACCCGGAGCACCTGAAAATAATCGAAGCGTACGTCGAGGAGCAGGCCCGCGAAAACCAGTACGATCTGGAGGCGAACCTGGCCTGCCTGAAGCTGTACCAGTTCAATCCACACCTGATGAACCAGAACATTACGTACATCATCCTGCTGAAGGCGCTGACCAACTTCCCGCACACGGACTTTGTGCTGTGCAAGTGTTTGCTGCTACCGGCACAGATGAACGATGAAACGGTGAAGGAAATCATCTATCTGGCAAACATCCTGGAAAAGTGTGATTTCTCGCTGTTCTGGTCCCGCGTCAACCAGCACCCGGAAAACTTCCAGAAGATCAACGGCTTTTACGATTCGATCCGGAAGTTTGTGTGTCACGTTGTGGGCATCACTTTCCAGACGATCGACCGCGGGTATCTGATGCGACTGTTGGGCAATGTGGAGGAGAACGTGCTGCGGTCGTGGCTGAAGCAGTACGGCTGGAAGGAGGAAGGTGGTCTGGTCACGATCGCCACCCAGGAGGATAAGATTAAGACGAAGCACATTAACGAGAAGATTGAGTTTGATAATCTGGCCCCGTTGATGGCCAACTGCTTGTAAGATGGTGTAATGCGGAAGGTTGCGAATGAATATCGCGCGAAGAAGAAATAAATAACAACCAACTATTCTCTTCGTAACGCGAACGGCTTGTGCAATGATGCATCTTGAAGGAAAACACATTAGTGTGGATTATTCGTTTATTTAATCCTACATCAACTAAACCGGCTTAAATGCTAATTGTACAAACACGCGTCCCGCTTCACTCTATCTCGATCACCGCTCCCACCTTGGTAAACGCTTCCTTCAGCTTTTCGGCCTCATCCTTCGGGATGTCCTCCTTCACGACGGTCGGCGCACTTTCGACGAACTTTTTCGCCTGCACCAGGTTCATGCCCTCGAGCAGATTCTTCACCTCCTTGATCAGCGCCACCTTCTGCTTCTCGTCAAACTTGACCAGCTTCACCTTGAACGTCGTTTTGACCACCTTCGGGGCAGCTTCCTCTTCGTCCGCTGCAGCCGGTGCAGCACCACCAGCCCCAGCGGCGAATGCACCAAAACCGGCCGGCATCATGGCCGTATCGGGTAGGTTAAGCTTGCGCTTTAGCAACGTACTCAGCTCGGACACTTCTAGCAGATTTAGCTGGGCGATACTGTCGACGATGGACACCAGCTTCGGGTCGGCCGGCTTTTCCGTACCTTCCGGCACCGGTATCGTGAGCTTTGCCGATCCGGCCGACGCAACTGCAGCTTCCGCATGTCGAACGGTGTTCGTAGTTATGTGACGAGTGAGGGAAGTAACGCGGGAAAGCTGGCCAACTGTCCTTAGGGCAATCATTTTCCTTGCTGTGTAGGCTATATTCCGGCGGAAAATTGAGTAAAAAATAAGGATAGTCCCTGATGGTCCGATTTTTCTACCCACAGCACGCGAACCAGGTTGTGTTGTGACAGCTGTGACGTAACTGAAGCCGTGCTGCCAGCACTAACTGTCAACGAATTTGATGATATTTTTTGGTAATTTTTTCATAAAATATTTGCTACATATCACCTATTTAAAAACATTTCACTGCACTTTTTAACTAAAACCACATCAAATTGAAACTAAAAACAGGTTTAACACCCCTTTCAACCGATTAAAATTACAATTTTCAAATATTACCGTTACCGGTTTCTGTCAACCGAAATGATGCAACCGGTTTCGAACCGGTTCGGTCCAAATTCAAAGCAACTGCCAACTGTCAACGTGCTGCAACGAATTTCTCTGCGCGTTGTTATGAACCGTGTGTGTGTATGCGCGCTGTACCAAACGAGGATTTTTAGTGAATTTTAAAGAAAATATTGCGTTTAAACTATTGAAACCCGATTCGAAACAACAGGCAAATTACGGAAAACCAGTTGCAGTGAATTGTGCGTCAAAATTTCAACCCTTAGTGCGCTTTATTTTGTGATTTGCATTTGGCTTCGGTGTGATGCTTGTTGTTCGGTTGTTGGCGTCTGTTGATGTGCTTGCCCGTTGTTGATCTTGCGTGAAAACAGCAAGCATGAGCTCGAGAGGAAAACGATCATCTGTAAGCGTGTGTTTTGCAAAAGTGCCTTAAACAGTGCCAATGTGGAACTATTAATGCACGAATGTTTGTTTTTTTAGATCCTGAAAAAACAGCAAACACTTCCACCCTCCAATGGGCGTGCTAGTAGTCCGGTGGCATCATTGTCGAGTGTGTTCAAAAGCAGTAGAAAGATAGAATTTAACCGTAAAAAATCCGTCAAGTGAGTAGAACAAGTTTAGGTGCACGTGTCTGCAGTGTTACCTTACGTTACATTACTCGTTTTAAGGGAATTTCTCGTCGGCGAAGATGTGGACACTATCTGGGGCAATTCGTACGAAGTTTCCACCGACGGTACACCCTCCAATGGGCTGGACGATGCTACACTAGCCAATAGCACCTCCCCGAGCATAACGGCCGATGAGCAGAACAAGGAAAATCGATCACTAAACCAGCCCGCCACAGTGGGGGACGATTCGTTGCGGCGTAGTTCAATCAACAGCACCAACACCAGCTGGGATCTATCGATCACGATAGCGGATGACGAACGGCGAAAAATACGCAGTGAAACGTCGGCCGTTTTCTCGCAAAGCCTAAACACAACCGAGCGGTTGCTGGTGGAACCGTTTACCGTGCCTCCGGTCGCCGGTAGCGTAAGGATAAAGTTGAACGGTTTACAGGTTTCGGACGACACCGAAGTGCAGGCGATGGATATAAGCCCGATCAAGCCGAACGTCCTGCCATCGCCCTCCAAATCGCCACGGAAGATGATTTACACCTTTCCCAAGCAAGCTATGTTTGTGGAGATTAATGATGTTCCGCGTTTGAATGCGGATGCCTCGCAAAGCGCGAATCATCAGCGGGACGTGCAAAAAACATCGATTGGACCATCCTGGCACACCGCTCCATCCGACACTGGGAGTCAAACGCTTCGTAGTTCCAACAGCGACGTGTCGGAAACGTGGAACTCGCATCCGCATACCGTGTATCGTCCGGGAATGCTATCGCATACGCGTGATGGCGCCGATGTGGGAAACGTTAGTTCCGACGTGGATACGACGATCGCGCTTACAAACGCCATGACGAAGGTGCTTCAATCGTGCTCGAACGAATCAATTCAGAAGGCGGCCAATATGGACCTGGACGAATCGACAACGACAACGATACCGACAAACGCGCTGGCGCGTGCTAGACCATCATTTTTACCATCCAACCAGCGCCCCTGTGTGGATGAGTCGCATCTGGATGCTGAAGCCGACCGAACGCCAATAGGTGTTAGGCAGCAGGAAAAGGATACACTGCCGGCAGATATATCTTCCCCCCTGGAAGGACACGCACAGCGCGATAGCCTGTCGTTCGATAATCTTTCACTTTTGAACGATATTAGAGGGAAGGAAGAAAGCACAAACAAAACCGGCTCTTCTGATCAGCAGGGAAAGATCGGGGCGGACAAATCATCAGTAGAAGGTAAACGGGAGTTGTTAACGATCGATTTTGGATTGTCTTCGTTGAGCATGCATGGAAGACCCAGCTCACCCGAGGTGCCGGTCGTTGTTAAACCAAGAATTTTACGTCCCACGCTGCCACCTGCAATGATGCTCGAGATCGCTAGCGGGAAGCAAAAAGACTCGAAAGACGAATCCGATCGACCCAGTCGGACGTTAAGCCGGCAGAAAGCAATTACCAGCGAAGATCGGGCTGAAGCTGAGGCTGGCTGTAAAAAATCGCTTGTGGATATGGACGTTTCAACGAGAGGAGAACACAAGTCGTGCAAACCATCATCATCATCGGTTACTTCGATTCATTCGCGAACGACCGTTGACATGGTAGAATCTCCAAAGCAACCACGACAGCCCGGTCGATCAACGGTTTTCCTTTCCAACGATATTGAACTAGAGGATCGTGTGGATGAGTTGCCGAGACAGCATCGTGGAGCCGTTCTGTGCAATGACAAGATGGAGCTGACGGCCCACACTGCTACTACGCGGCGTACCGACTATGGACAGCAGGAGGAATTAATACTGGATGAAACGACGGGAAGGCTGGTAAAACGTGCCACCGTTCTCGGAACCGTCCCGATCGATGAATCCTCCGCGGAATGCTGTCCCCCACCACATTCACCCCAAACAGCGCTTAATAACTATCGGAAAACTGTGTATCCTTTGGACCGAATGAAGGAAGACGTGAGAACTGATCCCGCTCGGCAAACAATTGTTTGTAATGATAGTATGACGATGGATGTGTGCGCAACCACCACGCAAACCAAAGCTGGTAGCGCATCTTCTACGGTGGCATGCGTCGTTTACGGCCGGAACGTGGATGAGCTTTCGATTCACGCCACACGTGGTAATAGTGCGGTGGATATGAAATTTGCTCGTCCTCCAGTGTCTAGTTGTCGTCAAACCGTGGTGCAGGAGGAGAATATGGCCATAGCGGAAGAGACGACTAGTAAAAGCCCTCTGGCGACAAACCCAGACCGCCGAACGATACATACTGTGCGTGCAATGGAAGAAGAAAACCCTACGGTGGACAATTGTGCGCAGAAAAGCGGTGGAACAAATGCCCGGAAGAGTAATTTTAATGCGGAAGCAATGGAGCTAACTTTGGTGGAGAAATTGAAAGACTTGCCGGAGCAGTTTAGAGCGGTCCGACACACAATGCACGCCACTGAGGCAATGGACGAAAGCAAGGTGGAGCCAGCACGGTGCGTGCGGATGGATACGATCGGGCATGGCGAGCTGCAAGAGTGCATGGAACTTCAAAAAACCCATCAGACTGAAGAAACGGAGGTGCCCGTCATTCAAAAATCACACCCAACGTCAAGGATCCCTCGCCTGACGACCTATTTGCGAGAGGATATGCAGGACATTCCAGACAAGCCGAGATATTCCATCTACGAACGGGAGGATATGGACGTTACGAAGGCTGACGACGATCGTTCGAATTGGGCAGCTGAAGTGAATCCGCCTGTCCATATGATGAGCCAGCTGAAATCGAGACTGTCCGTGTACGAGCATGAAGCCATGAACGCTACGAATGTTTGTGCAGGCGAGCGCAATTATTCCTCCCCGCGACGAGAATCGATCGAAAGCGGCGGGGAAGAGGTGCCGCCCGTCACTGATACACAAGCCAAAAGTGTTACGATGCAAGAACCAAAAAGCAAACCGCGGCAAACCATACACCTGAAAGAAGCTATGGACATCGAAGCGCCGAACGATATTACAAACTACAACACATTTTTGGAACATTACGAGTCATCCCATGCTACAACTACTTCCACTGCACATCAAATGGATCTTTTGCAAGAAAAAGCCTTCAATTCTACACGCCTCTCGAAAGCATGCGAACGGGAGGTAGATCTTTCGAGGTCGGTCATTCGCTCGAGACTTTCATCCTACCGTGTAGAGGCAATGGTGGATGAGTCCGGGTCTAATGACGATCAGATAACACCACCGGATCAAATGTGCCCGATGAATTTGCCAGCGAAAGTACCGTTTTCCACCGCACAGCTAGATTCTGCCATGCATATGTCACCACCGGTCGGGGATGATTTCCGAAAGTCAGCACAAGGACGCAACGCGAGAAAGACCGTTTATTGCCCGGAAGAGATGACAGCTACACCGAAAGAGTCCAAAACAACCCAAGAATCGTGTGGTTTGCGAACATCCGATTTGCAAAGAATTGCTAAACAGAGCGATCCGATCGACATGGAAGGTATATCGGTGCTCGAGAGTGATGCAACTGATCCGAAGCTGGAAAGGGAAGTTATTGTGGCTACTACCACCACCACCACCACCAGGGGAACAATCTTCTTCAGTGACGGTGCCACTAGTGCGGTAGAAGCGAGCACGAAAAAGCACCCTCATAATCGGCTCTCGATTTACGAAGCAGCGGCAATGGTTGAGGAAACGGTACCGTTCGATTACGCACGATTGAAGCAAGGACATCGCGCCAAGATGTCCGCTGAGCGCAAAAGCAACGATTGTATGGATGAAACGATCGTTCCGGAGAACATCCGGGTAGAGCGTGATACAAAATACGTCCGACAAGCGTTTAGCAGAAGAGGAAGCACTCTGAAAGAATCGCCCACTATCGTGTGTCCTGCCGAACATCCACCCGCAATCGATTGCCATCTGTCACACGAACAAGGTACGCCACTGTACGGCACGGATGAAACAATGGAGCTAACGACTGCCGTCTCCAAGCCGCACAAACCTTCGCAAGCAGTTAGAAGCAGACAAACGATCCATCAACCAGCATGTATGGATTTGACGGCTGTTGACGGAGGGACTGTGACACCGCCACCTTTGGCAGGAACACCGGAACCACCACCATCTTCTCACCGTGAAACCATCCACAATGCTACAAGAGCGATGGAAGAAACACTCCCCCCACATAATGGGCCGGAAGTCAGCGTTAAAAGCGCGCACCGACGTACGGCTCGTCAGACAATTTTAATTTCGCAAGATATGGACGTGGAGGAGGAGGAGGAAGAGGAGCAGTCCTACGCACTATCGATGCTACCTCGTGAATCGACGGAAGATCGTGTTCCTCGCTCGGCATCAATCCTACCAAAGCGAGCCTTCTTCTCCACCTTTCCGTCGCTTGATATCGGTTCCGACTTTAGGAAACCCAGTCTTCCGGAATATGGTCCACAGCTATCTCCAACAGCGGAAAGGAAATCCGTCACCAGAAACGATTCACGCGCGTTCAACGTACAAGACCTTACTGACATCTCCATGTCCATCTCGACGATGCAACCAGAGCTAGCGATCCCGTACATTGGCAACATTACCGCTGGTGGTATGATGAGCTTGCGCGAAGTTCCGGAACCGTTTCCGTCTGCATCGTTCCAAGAGCAGAGCAACTCGGTGTCCGTTATCTGTCGCGTCGGTCAGGATGGGCCGGATGCGTCGGTGGGTCATCAAAAGACGATGGCTTTTGTAGCGGCCCGACCAAACCACGTACCGAGTGACGATGAATTCTACGATGCGGAAGAAGGTGATGATGCTGCGGTCGATCCACTATCGCTGACGAAATCGCGCCATTTAACGATGAAGTTTATCGATGTGGGACAGCTGGAGCAGACCGGTTACAGCGCTCCACCTACTGCAAGTAAACGTGTTCACGCGCAAGTCCTGAACTCACCTCTCGTCAGCCGACCTACCGAGGGTGATCAGGTGGATCCGTTACAAATGACCAACCTGCGACAATCGCTACGCATGGATGTGGAGCATACGCCACAAGGACCGATTAAGAAGCGTCCTCGAACTTCGTTTGAAAATCAAGCTCAAGTGGAAATGGCTGGCTCCACCAGGAATACTGCTGCTGCGGTTGAACATCCCTCACCAACGCCTGAACCGGAACCTGCCAGCATTGAGGAAGTCATCGTAAAAGAAGAACGACATACGCTAGCGCACGCTCCTGCGCGCGAGACACTCATTCACGATCCGTCGGTGTTTGCGATGGAAGAGCAAAACTTGCTAGACGACGAATCGGACCTTCCGTGTACCTCCCTGACGGAAGAAATGCACCTGGAGGACGAGGATGAGCATATACCGGACGGGCAATCCCTAACGCCACCTCTATCGCGACCAACACCACCAATACCGGTGTGCAAGCTTACGGAGTTATCGTACTACAAAAACTTTGCCAACTTGACGATCGACACGTTCGATTCGGGTAATGAGGAAGCGTCGTTCACACCGGACGAACTGCCAGAACCGACGCATCAGGAAGAGGACGCGTGCGTTTCGGAATGCATTTCGGTTAGCGATGAGGATTCGCTCATTGTCACACCACCGAGAGTACCGCTCGCTGCCAAAGGTGGTGGAATGTTGGACCGAATTTTGAACTGCAACAATCGGGCAGCGAACGAGGATGCTGCTGCGCTTGATTCGACCATTGCCAGCGAAATTATGTATAAAATCCGGCAGAAGCGGAATCCGATCGTACAGCATCCGTGCTGTGGTATGCAGACCGAGTGCATTTGCCGGCTGCAGCGAGAGCTGAAGCGCCATCAGGAGGTGACGGATTCGGTGTGGAACCGGTGGTGCAGTAAGTTTGAAACGATCAAGCAACGTATACCGAAGGTGTCTGAGCAGCAGCAGCAGCAGGAACGTACCGAGGAGAAACTAAGGCTGACGATCGAAGAACAGATCGAGGAGTTGAATTGGCGATTGCTGCGGGGAAAGCTGGATGAAAGCTTCCTGTTTGTGCAGGATGAGCTGAGCAGGGAGGATGTATCGAGACGCAGAAGCAGGACGACCGCCAGCGGACACTACCCTGAGCCGCCTAGTCTGGTATTTTTGGCGGAAAATTTAAGAAGGTGTGTGTTTTGAGTTCTTAAGATGGCTGCTTAGTAGTGCCCTTAAGTTATTATAACTTTCTTTCTTATTTATAGCTACCTATCGGAAGAATCGTACGTCGACTGCAGTCCTCCGCCAGGCGCTCCAATGCCACGAATCCCACGTATCACTCAGCTGATTGCGAATAAGCTTTCCACCGATCCGCACTCGCACTGGCTGCTGGACTGTTCGGAGGAACTGGACGGTCTGCTTCTGCTCCGCCACCGTACCCTTCGAAGTTTCGTCCTTTCGATACAGCTGGCGCCACCACGCACTAAAAACCCAGCGCCCGGCAGCATCACGGAAAACTGGCGCCTGGAACGGATACAGGTGCGCGAATGTCAGCAAGAGTATGTCCACTCACCGAAGCTGCTGCTAGCGCACATCGAGTTTATGCGGCTGGCGAAGGAAACGACCGAGCGGACACTCCGATCAACGTACCGTACCGTTGCGTCGCTGATGGGTTTGTGGCATCGGTTCGATGAGCTCCTGCAGCGGGTGTTTGACGCTGTCAATCGGCTGCTGACGATCATCCGCAACAACGAAGCTTTGCTGTGTTACGATGCGTAAGTAGAAAACTGTTTCCTTTAAAAACAAAAGAGCAAATTCTCTAAACAGAAATGGTTTTTTTTTTCCTTCCTCCCTATACAGTCAAATGGAACGATTTTGTGTGAAGAAGTGCTTCCACCGTACCCTCGATGATGGAAAAATCGAGGCGAACATACTGATGGTACACTTCAACTGGATCGGAAGCATCGGTGCGTCGGGAGTGAGCTTCAAATGGCCCGTAGCAGACCCGGGCAAGCTGCTACCAACTGCACCCAGCGCTGCTGCTGACCAGCATTCGGTCGCTTCCGGTAGTGGTAACTTTGTGATGCAGGGCGTTGGGACGAACGATAAAGCGGGCCTCATGTTTCTGGAGTGTTTACTATGGAACGTGGCAAAGCAGTACGAATCGTAACCCCCCGTTGCGGGGCAGTTCGCTTCTAGTGAATCCTACATAGAATGCAATTTAACACAGCAGTAAGTGAATTGTAGATTAACCGTTCGTTTTTTTATTTTTTGGGATTCTCAATCAACGTTAGCTAAATTATCCACAACTATAGTTAAGTAAGTGCTTGTTTGTTTTATTTTTAATGTGGAATCGATCGGTGACGTAGGTGTAGCAGTATAGTCTCGTTTTATCGACTGTGTAATAAATGGTTAAATGTAAACTTGCGATTATGCATTATTGTTTGGCATTTTTAAATTATTTAATTATCAATTCTAATTCGCAACATGGGCGAAGGTCTCATGCCTCTCATCCGACCCGGCCGTAAAACCGTAAAGTCACGGAAGTTTTAAAAATGGCTTACCAAAAGACTTCTAGGGGTTAGAGTGCAAAAGAAGAAGCTGAAATTTTAATCTTTTTTCCACGTTCTTTCCTGAAAAATAATAAAAATGATTTTCAAATTAAAGAAAAATGAAAACATTGCAACGGCTAGAAACGTCACTTTGACGTTTTGCCGACCCGTTTGACGTTTGCAACGCACAACAAATCGGGAGAGAGCGAGCAGAAATGTAGTGTGAAAGGATAAATAGAATGTATAGCGAAGTTTCTGCAAACAAACGATAGAACCATCCGAACGATAGCATCTGCCGTGTGAAGATATTTATCCTTTTAACAGACCATCGTAAAAGTTGCATAAAACTTTACCGGGTTTCCGTTCCGTGTTCTCTACGTCCGTGGTTGGTGTGTCTCGGGTACGGACGTGTCTCCCTGCCCGAACGAGGACGGGGTTTACGCACTTTCCTTTGTGAACACGGTTCTCCGCTCATTGATCGATTCGCTGTGTCGGTGAGCAAGGATGCAGAATGTCCTGAATTCCGTCAAGGGCACGGCGCTTGGTGTCGCCGAATATTTAACGCCCGTGCTAAAGGTATGTCCCGGTGGGCGAGCGAAACACGTTCTTTGTTTCTCAAGTTTCCCATTTGTTTCTCTCACCCCAACCAGGAGTCCAAGTTCCGCGAGACGGGCGTACTAACGCCGGAAGAGTTTATTGCGGCCGGGGATCATCTTACCCACCACTGTCCAACCTGGTCCTGGGCGGTGGGGGATGAGAGCAAAATAAAGCCTTATCTCCCGAAAGGTGACGACCGATGGCGTTAAAATCAGCTGACGACCCATGGAAAAAGATACTAAAAGCGCATATCTACCCGTTTTGTTGTTGTTGTTGTGTGTGTTTTTTGTTTTGCAGATAAACAATTTCTGATTACGCGCAACGTACCATGCCGGCGGCGCTGTAAACAGATCGAGTTTGTCGGTGAGGAGAACCTGGTGGAGGAGAACGATGCGGACGGTGGATGGGTCGAGACACACCACTACAATCCGGACGATGCTGGAAGTGCTGGGCTGGAGGAGAAGGTTTGTGAAATGAAGCTGGACAGCTCACGGATCGAGGACGAACCGGCGGCCGATATGGATGATCCGAGAAATCTTGACGATGGTGACGGTGGGGATGGTGGCGATGACGATGATGATGAGGATGGAGCGGCAATCGATATGGATGAGTTCGAGGAGAGCGGTTTGCTGGAAACCGTTGATCCGGTAGGAAAGAATGCCTTCGCAACCGCGCACTTTCTTCACTAATGTGGCGACGCTGATCTTTCCCTTTCTTAGTCAAATGCGTTACTGCCGGCACCGAACGAGAAGCCTAAACCAGCCGCTCCTACCGAGGCGGAAGGTGATTCGGTGGTGCGCACCAGAACATACGATCTTCACATCACGTACGACAAATACTACCAAACGCCCCGCCTGTGGGTGATCGGGTACGATGAAAACCGGAAGCTGCTAAGCGTGGAGCAGATGTACGATGACGTCAGTCAGGATCATGCCAAGAAAACGGTCACGATGGAAACGCATCCCCATCTGCCCGGTCCGAACATGGCCTCGGTACATCCGTGCAAGTGAGTAAATGTGATTTTCCATTCCCCGCTTTTTTGGTCTTAATTTGCTGCATTCTTTTCAGGCACGCAGATATTATGAAGAAAATCATCCAAACCGTGGAGGAAGGAGGCGGCGAACTGGGCGTCCATATGTATCTCATCATCTTCCTGAAGTTTGTCCAAACCGTCATACCGACGATCGAGTACGATTTTACGCAAAACTTCAACATTACCAACCACAAATAAGGCGACGGATTTTTTTTTTTGCGGGCGAGGAAAGGCAGACTAATGGCTGGCAAATGGCTTTTCTTCTAGCTAACTGTTTGGGGCTGTTAAAGCTAAACCCCAGCGTTCGTGTTTTAAGTTTGATCCATCACAGTCGATATTTTGTTTAATTTGGTCCCTTTTTACCTCGTTGTGTACGTGTTTTGCGTTTTAGCGTTCGTGTGTCCGTGTCTTTTTTTCGTTCCTTTACTGCCCTGTTTTACGCATCTGAACTGAACGTCCCACAATGATATTTAAACTCGTTCCCCCTCCCCGGCAGTTACACAGTTATGGCTATCAGGATAAAGACTATGGTTAAGTGAAGCAGGCGAAATATATAGATGCGATATGCTGCTTTAGCAGGAAAAAGGCACCCGATGTGTGTTATTGTATTTGCGGGAAGGATATTTTGGCGCTATGAGCTGTTAATAGCAGTTCGGTACTTTACATTCACAGAAGATGATCTACGTATATCACAGAATCTTGGCTGCCGGAAACTAATCCTGAAATCAACGCAAAATAGCTACAGATGTTGCGGAACCAACTTACGATGATTTTCCGTGCCATACATTGCATAAGACTTGTAGGCCATTTTGAGTACCATGGTCTGGAGGCCATAGCTACGGATCTTATGTTTACGTACAGAGATCTTCAATATCGGATCGTGTTGTTAGCTTCTGTACGCCGAGCCGATTACTTTACTACGGTTATCGGAACCGAAACGATCGCAGCATGCCAGGACATGCAAACAGCTTGGAAAAAACCCTCCCAACACCTTCGTTGCTACGTAGTTACCATGCCAGGCGGCTGTTCTTCGAACCCACGATGATCGCAGTAAGCACCCGAGCAGAAACCACGTCATCATCCGTCCCATCGTCGGGGTCGTCTGTGATGCTTTAAACCGTTCCTGCCCGTCTGTATCGGCAGTTAGGGCCGCTGAGGCGTTGTAAATATCGAGAGAATCATCAGCACACGAGAGTTTTGAAAAATTCGAGAAACCGATAGCGGCTGCAGAACCAGCACGGTTGCTGGTGCGGCGAAACATGAACGCGCGGAGCATAAGAAATAAGAGTGTTGCAAGGGTGTTGTGGAGATTCCACCGCGTGCAAGAGAAGCTGATCCCGTGCGTACGTACGTGGTGTGCTGTGGAATGTATGGGTGGCGGTGGTGGGGGTGGTTAGTTGGGCGAACAGCATACAGAGAGACATTCAGACAAAAGAATCAGTGCTAGAGAGAAAGAGAGTGTGAGCAAGAGCGAAGAGAAAAACGGGAGGAAAACGGTTGTAAACACGCAGAAGGAAAGAAAAAAAAGTGTTAGAGAACTAAATGTGTGTAGTAGAATTAGCACCGCCAAACAACAAACAGAGCAGACACAAACGATAACAACAAACCGCGGTTTCGCGCTCCGGAGTACTCGAACGCCTAGTCCTATCGTAAGGGAAGAAAGGTGCGTTGGAGGGTGGGTAAACAGTGCTGGCCGGGAAATTGAGTCGTCCGCAGGGAAATGTTACTAACATTCCTCCTTCTGAGGGTATCTTAGTACTGTACAGTTATTCGTCCGCCATTTGTTAACTACGGTTTCGGTGTGTGTTGTCAACGTTACCCGTACTTCTCCACCCACCCACCCCTTCTTCTTCTTGTTCTTGCATTCTATTCTGTTCTGTGCTTTTTGACAGCTTCGTCGTGTGTCTTTGGGTTGGGAAACATGTGCCCTTTTTAGCCTTGCGTTGTTAACGACAACGGCGACGTGGAAACAATTCCGGTACGTTTTCCCACTTTTCTTCCCGCTGCTGGAAAAGTGCCCCCCCCTCCCCCCTTCCTCGTCGCGCCCGTGTTCCCGTTATTCCTGGAGAGTTATTTCTGCACCGATGTGTGTGCGGGCGAGCGCTGCGTCCATACACTTTGCTGGTTGTGCATGCCTGCCCAGTCGTCGGTGCAGGTTCGCCTAGAGTAGAAAAGAGAAAGGGTGAGAGCGTGCGGTAGCAAACAGAGAAGGCGTGAGCCGCTGGTCGGAGGTTTTTCTTTGGTTGTAGGGAACTTTTCCTTGCTGCTGGTGGTACACGGTGGAATTGCGCGAGCATTATTCGCCTGCGTGGAGCATTTGCTGCGGGAAAGCGAGAGTACGCGTACGTGTGAGTAAGAGAGAGGAAGCGAGAGCGCACCATCAAGAGACGTACACACACACAAACGTGTGTGCGCGCGCGCGTATAGAAAGAAAAAATTCCCCGGGAGATTCGCTCGACAGGGAAGAGCGCGAGCGAGCGTCGCCATATTGTTCGTGAGCGTAGTGCGAGCAGGTCGATTTTCCGGAGCTACAACAACACACTGCGGGCGCGCGATTGTGTTCCGTGAGCTAGGGGTGTTTTTTTTCTATTGCTAGCGGGCCTATTGTGAGCCTTACTGTGTGTGTGTGGGTAGGTAGGTGCGTGCGTGCGGTGTGCAGGAGCGGTGGTGGTCGAGAACACGCCGTGAGTCCTCTTCAGTTTTTCGCTGTGGAATGAGCAAAAGAAGCGCACCGTTGGCGTAGTGCGTTGTGTGAGAGTGAGCAGGTGAGAACGAGTGAGAAAGCGAAGGCAAGATCTGAGAAGCAGTGTGTACACGGGTGTGTGTTTGTGTGTGCGTGTATACGCGCGCGTTCTTGGAAGTTTTTTCTTCCCTCTTGCTGACTGCCACAGTGCTGGCCCCCTCCTTACCGGGTCGCCCAGAAGTCAGGCCAAGTCCCCAAGCAAGGTGGAAGAAGAAAGGAGGACAACGACTCCCTCCGTGTAGGGCACACACGCGTCTAAAGCGAGCAACCGAGTGTGTGCGTGAACGACCGTGCGTGTGTGTGCGTGGTTGGTGTGTGTGCAGTTTTCTTTCGCTGCCTGCTTTGGTTTGCTCTGCTGCGCTCTGTTGTTGGTGAAAGGAAAAATCGAGAAAATCCGTGCTTTGGTACCCACAGAAATCGTGAATCCGTGGGTGGTGTAGGTAGAATTGCTCCGTTTGTCTGCCAAGCCAGAATGGCAATATCGTGAAAAGCATCCTGTGCTTTTTCGGGCCTTCGAAATATAATATCCGAGCTGTGTGTGTTTATAACTGTGTGTGTTTATATTATAATATCCGAGAAGCAAGTGTGTTTGTTGGTGACGACGACGGTGTTGAGAAGCTGTCGTTTGTGGTGTGTTGGTGGTGGACGAATATTTAGGCGTGAGTGAGCAAACGAAGGCGAAAATTAAAACGCGAAAACGTGTTCTTTTCTACGTCCTAGGTGCGCGTCTGACGTGGGAAAACAGTGATTACAGATTGAAGTGAAGTGAAAAAGCGACACACGGGAAGGCGAGTCTGGGCCAAAGAAAGAGTGTGAATTCTGTGCGTGTGTGTGTTGAGATTAGCGTGTAGTGCGTGAGAGTGAGTGAGAGTGAGGAGCACTCCGGAGTGAACGTCATGTCGCTCCCTATCAACTCACTGTACAGCCTGACCTGGGGTGATTACGGGACCTCGCTGGTGTCCGCGGTCCAGCTGCTCCGGTGCCATGGCGATCTGGTGGACGTCACACTGGCCGCCGGTGGCCGCAGCTTTCCGGCCCACAAAATAGTGCTGTGTGCTGCCAGTCCCTTTTTGCTGGATCTGCTGAAGGTAGGTTTTGAGGTCCATTCGTGAATGTGTGTGTGTGTGTGTGTGTGGAAAGATGTGAAAGGGTGTGAAAAGCAGGAAAGGGGGGAAGAGGTTTGAAAGTCTCTTTAGTTAAATATAGAGCGCAAAAAGGTGGTGTGAGTATTATAAAAGTGAGAAGGAAGAGTACGTACAATGAATCTCACTGCCCACGTCAGAGTGAGAAGAATTGGGCAAGAGAAGAAGAGGGCGCACGGATGTGTATTTTTGCTCTTAAAGTTACGGTACAAAGAATACTAAAAAGTGCACTACTGTGTGCAAGAGTGTGTGTATACCCACAAAGAAGAGAGCGAGAAAGCAAGAGTAAAATATCGGATCCGTCATCTCCATTCCCAGTAGTGAGCAAGCAGAACAGCGAGCGCAGTGAGAAGAAAAGATATGAGATGTTTTATTTTGGGAATTGTCGTACCCGTAAACTAGCTAAAATATAGCTTTGGGGCTGATTTTTCTATTGCCAGAAGTATTTAATATCTTCAGCATTCGTTTACTGTGTGTTACATTAAAATATTGTTTGAAAGATGTCGCCTTTATTATGTGTGAAAATATCGACACATCGCCGTGCAGTGAAAAGTAGTCTCTCTCTCGGTTTCCCTTTTTTGTGATGAGATACGAGATGGGATTTCTCTTTCCTTCTCACTCGTTTCTCGAACGCTCGGACGATGCGTGTGCGGATGCGATGAAATAGACTAGCGGAGCATAGCAACAGCACTAGAGAGAGAGAAAGGGAGCGCGTGGAGAATTTTTTTTTCTGTTCGTTGCGCTGAAACGGTGTGTGGGAAACGTCAGCGCGCTGCTCGTATAGTCTCCCATGAACCGGCACGCGGCAGTGTTGCCAGACCATGCGGGTTTTTTCGTAATGGAAAGAGAATTTCTTTAGAGTCTTGGTAGAGGACGAGAGGAAGAGTTGTAATTATAAAACCGAATTGAATTGTATTTAAGGTCCCGATTTTGTTTAATATTTTTTATTTAAAAAAATCTGTTTCAGTTATTTCTTCATGGTTCAAGTGTTACGAGCTTATGCGCTTAATGCTATTTTTAAACACGCCACCGGTTAGCAACGCCTATGCTACATTCATTTTCCAATGCGGTTGTCATCGGTGGTGGTCGTCCTCTTTCCAACTCATCACTTTTTTTTATCCGCATGCTAATGTTGTTCGAAACGCAGCAACGACGAATCTGGGGTTGATGGGTGGTTGTCAGATTGCATGTTTTTTCTCCTACCTTGCTTCTGCCCGACCGTGACTCCCGGCATCACGGAAATCTCGCATCGCAAGAGCAAGCAAAACAGAGAAAATTGCGAAAATGAACCACAAGCATAAAACCTCTCTTCTCGTTACCCTCGACACTCGGCTCGGCCGGTTCGCATTCCCATGCAAACGTACTCAAAAGTGGGAAGGCGAAAATGTAGCCCACCGACCCACGGCATTGATAATAAGAATGAGATAGAGAAGAGTCTCTTCTCATGCTCTATGCTGTCTGTATGCGTATGTGTGTGTGCGCGCGCCCTCTTTCCACAAACTCTCGGAGATGCAGAAAGAATTCCGCGCGCGCCGGGATGATCTCGCTCAATAAATGATGAGGCTGAGTGAGGAGGAACTTGCCTGCCCTGTGCACATACGCAATCAAGAGAATAGATGTGAGTTTGCTCTGTTTTGATTTTTTTTTTGTTGGTGTGTGCACACAAGAAAACATCACAAACAACGCTTTTTTGTGAATGAGTATTGCTCTAGGGGAGGTGCGCAGGGGATAGGATGAGCATGAGGATGGGGGAGGCGGTTTTTAGGTGTCCTGGAATGTGTGATTGCAATTTGAGATTTGCACTTTAAAACTAGGCTGTAATTTCTATATTTCATCTCAATGTCAATTATTACAGAAAGTCGGTGCCTCCATTTTAAATTAATTGATGTTTGGCAGTTTAACCAGATCCTTCAGATATTGAAAATGATATAATACACCATCGAAATGCGCACAGTTGGCATGGATTTGCCGCGGCCCCACCATCATTCGAGCGCTCCAAAGTGAGGGAAACAACGCGACGCCACCGCTGCCAGAGTTTCCGACGATTCTGCGCAATGCGACGGCAAATGAAAATGCCCGTACATCAAAGCGTATTTCTACTCTGACGAAAAAGAAAAACACAGCAACCATAGCTAGAAGATGACATGAGTACAATAAACACCCAGGATTTCCTCGGCGGAAAGGAGGCCTAGAGTGTATTAGGGGGTGAACGAGCAACGGGGTTTATGTTGTCATCAGGGACAGTAGAAGTGTGCGAATCGATAAAACATTTTCTCATAAAACATATCAAACTGGCGCTCCCTTTCTCTTCCTCTCCCTCTCATCCGTTTGTGTTGCTTTCTCGCTTTCTCTCCGTGAGTTTATCCCATTCTCCGCTATGCTCACCGATGCTCGCCTCTTGCATCCGCCGTATGTCTCTCCGATGGCGGTGCGTAGTACTCTTTGCCTCTTCGAGCAATATTGTATGGCGGGAAATTAACCCCTATCCGTCCCTACCACCCTTCCTTCTCCACAACTCTCTTCCGCATGATGCGCGATAATGGTGGGTGGGTTGGTTGGGCGGTTGTCCCAACGTACAAACATGATCTCTGCTCTACCCGCAACCGTACAACCGTGTAACGGCTGGTGCAACTCTCTGTTTTGATGCGAACGCCACATCTCCTTCGTGTTCTGTGTTTTGAATGCTCTCTCACTCACATGCTTCTACACTCTGCTTCTCTGACTCTTCTACAGAACACACCATGCAAGCATCCCGTCGTTATGCTGGCCGGCGTCAATGCGAACGATCTGGAGGCGCTGCTCGAGTTCGTGTACCGGGGCGAAGTGAGCGTGGACCATTCGCAGCTTCCCTCGCTGCTGCAGGCGGCCCACTGCCTCAACATCCAGGGCCTAGCGCCGCAGACCGTCTCGCACAAGGATGACAACACGACGTACACCACCTCGATCCAGCTGCACCCGACACTGGTGCCCCAGAATCACGTCAAGGCGGTGATCGATGTGGCTAACAATGTTTGCGTGAGTAAACTGTCACTTCCAATGGGACCCATGCCAATCCTGGACTGTTGCTGCCATACGCTTGGATAGCGCGGACGAGAGCTGCAGCAGCTGCAAGAAAAATCCTATCCCAAAAGCCCCATCAGCCAGTTTCGTTAACTTGAGTCCTATTTCCTCCATCTGCTGTTACAGACAACGGAAGAACTGATCACAACACTCGGACCCACACAAACGGTACAGGCACAGGTTATTGAAACGATCACCCCGGATCAGATGTCGGATGAGGTTACAAAGGATGTCATCAGCCAGTTTCTGCCAACACGCAAGCGCAAGCAGCGTACAAAGAAGACCGGTAACCAAGGACAAACTGGAGCGGCAACCAACAGTGCCGGTGGTACTCAGGCGGCTAAGGTTATGAAGACGGACGACGATGGTACAACGATTCAGGTTATTGTGAACAATCCGGATGAAGCTGCGCCCGTTCCAAAGGACATCAAGAAGGAAGCGAACGCTGACGGTACCACGGTAGACACCAAGGAAGGCATCATCAGTAAGTGTGCTGCGCAACAACACTCCTCGGTTATGAAATGAGATGGAGATCTAATGTTCATGTACGACCCTTTTTTTAGAGATCAAGAGCAAATCTCAATCGGAGCAACCGGCAACCTGCCCGATCTGTCAGGCCGTGATTAGACAGTCTAGGAATCTGCGTCGGCATCTGGAACTGAGACATTTCAAGAAACCCGGCGTTAAGAAGGAACGCGTTCGAAAGAGCAAGAAAGGTATGTTTTATGAGCAGTAAAGAGATTGTTGTCCATTTTTCCAAATCATTTTTTTGTTGGTCACTTCACTCCCCAGGACAAGCAAATGCAAATCAGGCAAACGGAAGCAACGGCACAAACGCAGGCACCATAACGGTAACCGGTGATCAGGTCGCACAACAGGCTCAGCAGCAAGTCGTACAGCAGCAGCAGCAGGCCCAACAGCAACAGGTACAGCAGGCACAGCAGCAGCAGCAGAACACGATCGATACGACCGGCACGATATCCGTCACCGTTTCACAGGCCCAGGCACAGCAGATCGAGCAGGCAGCCGCCAACGGACAGCAGCACGTTGTGACGCAGCACGAAAATGCGGACGGCACCACATCGCTCTCGATTGCACAGGTTCAAACGCTCGATGGCCACCAGCTCGCAATTGGAAATCTCAATCAGGTAAGCATCGCCAACGGGATACGCCACATTGATCTTGGACCCTTACTATAGTTATAGCTAGTACTTCCACCATAAATTCTACGAATCGTTAACGCTATTAACGATCCTGTGTATGTAAGGAAGATTCTTCTACAAAAACTCTATTAGCTTTCATATCGCTACGGAAGAAACTTACGAGGAAGGGAACGACCTGGCTCGTGTCGTGTTTCCACTGCTAATACATCTGAAGTCACAGCCTACTTGAGCATAGTAACGATAGCACAGTTGATCATATGATGCATTCGCCAGAAAGGCAAAGATTAGTGTTTGTAAACAGGCCATTTACATTTACATTTAAAGAGGCAAGGATTAGAGACGCTGCGGCTCAGTTAATAAGACATTGACGAAGACAAATTGTTTTACGGAGTTGGAGATAGATGGACAAAGACGGCTTATCAAACGCTTAGAAGAATATTTTTGCCGAACTAGTAAGGGGTCCTTCCTTTCTGATTAATCCTGATGAAAAAGAAAAGTTTTACTAAAGCAGAGATTTTGACTCACCTTTTATTTCTCTACTCTCTCTCTCTCCTCTCTCTCTTCCAGGCTACACTGATCCGAACTGGCGAACCGATCGAAACCGGTATCATTGCAACGCACGAGCCGACGCTACGTCCCCACACGGAGCTGTTCCGCGTCGGCAACACCGTCTACACGATAGAGGAACGTCGGACGGACACCACCAATCGCCTAACTTAGAACGATGCGGACGTCGACAACGGAGAGGGCGACGTTTATGAGATAGTGGAGGGTGTCGATTACGATTGCATCATCGACAGCGGTGTCGACGTCGAAATAGAGGAGGAAACGGGCGAGGTGGTGGAACAGCAACAGCAGCAGCACCAGCACCAACAACAGCACGGTGTTGGAGCGATCGTGTTGCAGGAAGATGATGACGGTGTTGGTGGTGGTGTTGGTGGTGTTGGAGGTGCGATGGTAAACCATGTGGAGGAGGTCGAGGAGGACGATGACGACGACGTGCAGGAGATCGTCATGGATGCGGCCTCGGTAGTACGGCAAGCGGACGAGATGATGGTGGGCGGCGATGTGAGTGGCGATACGACGGACGGTGTCATCATCGATGCCACCACGGACGATGAGGAGGAACTGCTTCTTCACCATCATCACTCGCACCATCATCACCATCATCAGTTGCAGCATTCGTTGGAGGTGGACGAAGACGATCACCACCATCAGCAGCAGCAACACCAGCAGCCGAATATGTCGGACGACCATCACCATCATCATCATCAGCAGCAGCAGCAGCATCACGTACATCACGTGGTGGAGGAGGACGATGTGGAGGAGTTGAGCGGAGTGGTGGAGGAGCTGGAGGAGGAAGAAATTGTGCAGCAGTTCGATGGTTCAACGGTCGTCACCGTTACGACGGCACGGGGGAATAGCTCGCGCAATGCAGCGCATCACACCGGGGGCATTAGCTTCGTAACGGCCGATTTGCCACTGTCCGGCCGGCGCCGAATTGTGCGACGGACGCTCGGTAGCGTTTTGCAGGACGATGTGGTAATTAGTGGAGCTGCTGGTGGTGATAGTACGATCGTTGAGGTGCCTGGTAGTAGTAGTAGTAGTAGCAACAAACCACGGCATGATGGAGGGACAGCTGGCGCAGATCGAGCCGAGGAAGCAAATGCTGCCGGCGGCGGTGTAGAAGTGACGCTTGAAGGTGGTGAAGCTGGAGGAGGAGGAGGAGGTGGTGGTGGCGGTGATCATGCCGGGTTGCCATCATCTTACAAACACTTTTTTATCCTCTAAACGTACCAGAAGGCTACTACCCACTCACGGTGTACGAGACCCGAATCGGCCGAAGGAAATGAGAAAAGCTGATTTTTTTTTTGCGGATTTCTGGCAAACCGAAGAAGCGCACACACGCGTGAAACCTAGGTACATTTCATTCATTGTCATTTGGGTGGACGTTGACCCGGTTTTTGTATTAATTACCTCCCCCCCCCTCAGCATCCGTAAGTTTGTTTTCGACCACGTCGCCCTTTTTTCATTTATTTTAGTAGTTACTTGTTAGACTTTTGCCCTAGTGTTGTAGACTTTTATTTGTATTTAGTAGCTCGACTCACACACACACACACGCAGAAAGAATGGACAGACGAAGGACGGGAGAAAGAGGAGTTTGGGGTCCCGGTACACAAACACCGTACCCTTCCACCGAGTGGGTATGCTTATGTTTTATGTGTTCTTTAAGTTACAAAGTGCGCATTTTGGAAGAAAATGCATCTTTTTAACGGTGCCGTGCAATTGGAGGAGGAGGAGGAGGAGGAGGAGGAGGGTGTGTTTGAATTCGAAATTCAACTGTCAAATTTTTCTGTTACTTTTTCCCTTCATTGTATCCTTAAGACTTCCACTCACTCCATCCGTATGGCACGCGTAACACTAGAGAGAGAGAGAGAGAGAGAGAGGGAGAGGGATACACACATATACATATATACACATGTAATGTTGTTGACGATCGATTTACAATGTTTCCTTTTTTTGCCTATAGTTTAAGAGCTATGTTTTATTTTAAGCATTTTTTTTTGTTCCCCCCGTTTGCCAATATAAAAATTCTGTACATATAGTTAATATGTATGCACACATACAGAAGAGAAAAACCCATCGCGCACCCCCCCCCCCCCCCCAGACGTTTTTAATGGCAATTAGCGTTAGCGTAGTAAATTCGGCAGTTATCGATTGTATATTGGTGGAGCAACAATGAATGTTAGTGGGAAGCGAATGAAGGCATTTTGGTGTTGGCGAATCAAAAGCGACCACAGCAAGAGAAAGAGAGAGAGAGAGAGAGAGGTTCGGAAAGATGTGTTTCCGTTTTGTGCAAGAGTAATGAACGATGGTACATCATAGTAAGGCATCCTTTTTTTATGCATTATAGTCGTACCTTGCCTGTACGATATTCTCATCCTGCGAATGAATGGGCTAAGATGAATGCCCCAAATAGTCAGATGTGTGTGTGTGCGTGTGGGTATGGTATTCAGCCATGAGCAGTACAGATTGGGATGTTAAAGAAGGGATTCAAGATTGACCTTAACAAACATTTACCCTTTTTTTACGCACATGATAGTCGTGACACACCATACTCTCAGCTTTGTTTCCTTGCATGTTGAACATTGCAGGTTGATTTCAATTAACAGATTATGCCATTAATGGAAGGCTTTTCCCTTTTTGTTACCCGCAACTGGTTAGTTAGTCCCTGCTCTACGTAGTCTCCCTTTTCCTTAATCTCTTAATATGTTTAATATTGAAGCTTTTTTCACGTGAAGCATTTGTGGGGTTTTTTTCGAGCGAGACATTATGCGGTCAGAGGACTCTAGAAACGAAACACGCAAGAAGGCGTGAGAAATGGCTTAATTTATTATTATTTCCCTAGGTTTTGTTCGTTACTCCTCCATTGCACAAGCGCGAGTAAGCGTGTACCGCGGAAGCAAAAGGAAATCATGGATCGTTGTTGTGCACACAGTTTAACCACAAACCAAGTGGTAAACGGGGAAAAAATGGTAGACGGAAGAAAATCATTTTAAAAATGGATAAAAGAAGAATTAAATATCTACCCATGGGAAAAAGGGTAGATGATTTCGCAGCAGCTATACTAATAATGTGGTTCATTGAAGAAACTGTCTTTGACGCTCGAACACTCGACGCAGCAGTAGCAGGGAGGTGAGTTAGATGAATAGTAGCTATTATTACACACACATATATGTTTGGTGTCATTTTATCGCGTTTAATGCAAAACATACAATATTAATAATAGTGATGAACACCCGTCGTTCTCCCGAGCACCCTTTCCTTCCCGAGCAAATATCTCTCCTCTAACCACACAAACGAGAAAGAAGAAGGTGCACAAGTGTGCAAGTGTAAGCCGATATGATTGTGAGCGTATAAAGTGAAGAAATGTGTGAGTGAAAACGAGTGTGCGTGTGCGTGTGTTTTGTCCAAAATTTTACAATTAGAAGCAAATGGCAACAACAACAGCAACAAAAACAAAAGAGTACAACATTAGCGAATAGTATGTAGCGTTATGTGGTGGTTATGATGGGGGTGCAGAGCAAGAAGCAAGCAAGCAAGCAAGTAGCGGCGAAACCCGGAACCACATACATGGCCACCAAAAAGCCACGAAGAAGAAAAAGAAAATCTCCCTCATCCTTGTTTTGCGGGTAGACAACCTCCCACCAACGTACGATGACTGTATCACGTTTCGGATTAGTTTGCTGTGCAAAAGGACTTAAAATGAGGCTTGCAAAAAAAACCTTCTCCACTGCCTCGATTCATCGATGGAGTGATCTCGCAGGCCTTCGCCAATGTGTCCCCCCTCCACCCCTCTGTGGTGGTGGGTGATGTAGGAAATCCCCGCAGATTTTACACGACAAACAAATGAAACACTCCCAATACCCCTCAATGAGCGCCAAATGAAGGAAACGTGACACAGGAATACTGAAATCACGCATCATTGCTGTATAATAACGGCACACATCTCCTAAAGTAAATTTATAAAGTTTAATAATTCTATAAAAAGTGGAACAAAAACCTGCACACACACATAAAGAGAAGCATAAGTAAGTGTCCAGCAAACAAAAACGGATTGCGAAGAAAAAAGGAATTTTGATCTGCAAAAGAAAAACCGAAGAAGAAGATAACAAACACTCTTCACAAGCACACTCCTGTACTCATCACCACTCGTAATGCATCGTTGTTGTAAGTCATAGCTGTATAAACAAAGAAACAAAAGTAAAACCATAACACACACACACACGCACGATACAAGGATGTGTTTTTTTTCCTAAAAAAATTAAAAGAAGAACAGATAAATCACTCAAAGGTTTTAAAACAAGAACAATGAAAATAATATAAATATACATTCGCCAAGTGCGTTGGGGTGTTGGTGTCGCAAAACACATTTTTATCACAAAAAATTAATAATTAATAGGATCGATTACACACACACTCATACACACACTTACTTTCTTTCGTTGTCGCACGCGGAAAAAGGAAAATTCATCTCCAAAATCAACTCTATGCTGTAAAATAAGACAAAACTTTAGACAAATGGACAGTCTGCTTGCTCTCAAACTTATTCGACTTTGACGGAAAGTTTCCCCCCGTTTTCTTTTTATATAAATATATATATAGATATATAAACGAAAAACAAAAATTTGATTGTAAAGAATAGAAAAGCGAACAATTCCTAGTGAAAATTTCAACCAAAATTAAACTACTAACTCGTGGGGGGGGTAAATTGTGAGACAAAAAACGGGGTAAGAGGAAGGAGGTGTACGAACCACCACAACAGACACACAACAGAGAGGAAGGGTAGATCAATTTCACAAAGGTTCACACTCCTCTCTAAATAGTAAAAGCTAAATGGGAGGAGGGCGCAGGAGAAAAAACGACAACCACTAAATGAATGATGAAAGGAGAAAGATGAGAAGAAAAAAAAAATCGCTACCGAATCATACTAACACGAATCAGAAAACAAAAAACCCTAAATTATGAACAATTTATGAAGTAAGCTATAAATTGAAATATCGTTAGAAGGAGGAGGAGACGTGACGGAAGCAGAAGAATAAAAAAACCACCAAAATGGTGGAGCGAAAGGTATATTAAAAAAAAGGCCTGTGGTGGGTTTGTGGCTGCGCAAACAACGACGATGAGCAACATGTGGTGGTAAACCAATATAGATGTGTGTGTGTGTGTAAATAAAGAAGAATAATGAAGAATAAAACAAAATGATATGATGTGCGCCGCCCGCGTTATGATCCAGTAAAGGATGGGCCAATGATATTGAGAAAGTGGCATGACTGGCCAAAAGGGCTGACGACGCAGGCCTGTTTAAAGTGATTAGAAAACTCCGTTAAAGGAGGTGAAAAAGACTTCCTGGAAGTATGCTCCAGATCTTGATACACGTTGCAACCATGGTGGATAGAAGACGCCAATTTTGAATGACTAGAAAGCAACTAAAGAAGTCGGCAGGCGGAGGACGAGAGCCAACAAATAATGGCCGACAGATGGCGCTATCGGCAGAAAGGAGGTATACTAGGACGGAAAGCTCTCCAGATCCTTTGCTATCATTTCCCATACAATCGATCCGAACCAAATACCAATCGCCACAGCTCCATAGACGGCTTCGTTAATTGGGAGTCAGTCGGGTGTGGGATCCATTCCAACTACGACAACTGCGTCATCAAGCTTCCTAACCACATATCTACCTTGTAAGCCGAAGCAATAGCCAACCGACTTGCTGCTGAAGAGGTCCGACATTCTGAACGTAATCTACTTAAAAACCCCCACATCCAACTCCTTGACGACATCCGCTCATCACCTACAATAGTTTTCGGTTGGATTCCGGGTCATAACCACACCGCTTTCTTTCACACAGAGACGTCATCCGGTTCACTAACGCTGGCACAATCTAGACCTCTCCACAAAACTTCGCTCCATCCATCTTCTCGACAGATCCAGTTCACCTCTTGGCAGCTTCTGTGGTGTAGACATTACCGTCTGCCACATCGTCATCGATTGCCATGGATACACTACACACCGAGACACCTGCCAACTTGATACCGACCTAGCCATCATACTTATTGCGAAAAAATCACCTGAAAAACAACAGCAAAACTGCCTCATCCATTTCTACGCATAAGCAATCTGTACCGAGAGATATGGTTAAGCAATAGTTAAGCCTTATTCGCAATAGTTGTAACACACATATGTGACAATAGACAGAAAACAGTTGAATGAGGTCCCAAAGATCCAAAGCCAAATCCATACCCTGACATACAGTGATGACATAGATATCATTGGTTCGAGGCTTTCCTATGTAGTAACAGCTAATCAAAGAATAGAGCGAGAAGCTCAAAATTGCATCTTTGAAGCCTAAAGCCCTCCAAAATTTTAACTATCTTCGGCTAAGAGTCAGCAAGGATAAGGGGATAGATGTTAATCTATTTCCAATATTTGCAGCAAACAAATCTCGCAAAGGCTCCGGTGGGCTGGTCATGCTATGAGAATGGCAGAAAAGCCCCTTAAGACAACACGTCCACTAGAAAAGGCACGATGTTGGATTGGCAAAGGACAGCTTTATAGCGTGAGAGGAATTGAGATCTTCCTCTGCTGACCTTTTGCATAACGAAGCCACGTTCTCACAAAGGATGCTGAGTAACGATCACAACGAGGGGTAGACAAGTTCTGCTTCCTAGGTGCGATCGATAATTCTGATAACAGCCAGAGCAGCAAAATAGTATGGTGAATCTCTACTGGCACGAGTCGTTACTTTGACGATAATGTTCTACGAAATATATAACGAAGAGTTCTCTTCTTAGAGCGAACTAAGGAAAACATATCCCGACGATGGTCATTTCCGGATGGATCGAGGATTCGAGGATTGTTTCAGCAGGCCAAGACCGCAAAGCGGTTGTAGCGCCTGATAACTCGAAGGACTCGTGCCAGTAGACCATACTATTTTGCTGCTCAGGCTGTTATCAGAATTATCGATCGCACCTAGGAAGCAATGACGGAGACCTCGAACATCCTGACGGGCGGCAAAGCTAAATAGCAAAGGAAGGTGAGGTCCTTTTTCCTGGAAGGTGCTTGTAGGTGTTGAGCTTTGAAGCTAATTGGATCAAGTGCAGCCGTAACCGTAAGTACGATGCCAACTTCCACTACTATTCTCAACTTTTCTCAATAAATTCTTAATACCCATCGTTGATCGTTAAACGGCAAATGAATGACGAGTAAAACAAACCATTTATATTCTAATCGCTTCCCCTTCTTCTTCAACAATACCCCTTTTCTTCTATATTTGCACTGCTTCGAACAAGGAGTGTGTGTGCGCGTGTATGCATGACGGGGTAATATTAATCATTTTACAATTCTCATACTGCTCCCCTGCTACTATGTTGCTGTGATGTGGTATAGTTTCAATCTTGTTCTCTCTTCGTCAGCACTCGGGGGGGGGGGGGGGGGGGGGGGGGGAGAAAAAGATAAAAATTCTTTGACTAGTGTTTTACAAACACGTTGTACTACTTGCACCTGCATCATCGCTCTTTCGCTTCCATTTTCATCGCTGCTCATGCTGCTGCTGTTCAAATTCTTAACACCCGGCCTCTCTATATGTACACAGTTTCAAAACATGTTACAGCATCCCTGTTTTCTTCTCGATTTTCCACTATTTAAAAAAAACAAAACAAACAATCATCTCCACTAACGACACAAATGCTTCCCTGGCGGAACTGATCACTTGCGACGCAAACTCTCTCTGAAACTCTCTCTCTCTCTCTTTCTATCCCTTAACTAGTATGTACAGGCATAATGCTTTATGCGTGTAACAAACCCCATTGCAAGCATTAAACCCCTAAAAACAAATCACTGCGAAGGGAATTGCGAGCTCACGCACAGCATTGGAACGGAAACCGATAAGAAAACCGAGTAGAGGAGAGGAGTTAAGGGTGAGCCGCCCAAGGATTGTTGTGGAATGCGAACACAATACTCAGTACGCCCGTTCGGTTGCCGCTGCCCGCCTTGCCGCTTTAGTCTAGCTTTAAGCACTCGCTGAAGAATTTACCAAGCGTGTGGTAAAGATGGGGCCGCACACCTGCCAGACTATGATCCTCGTCTGGGTAGCTCTACAAATGGTGAAGAAAAATTGGACAGTTTGTAGGTGTTGAGGTGGTTGAGCTTCTGCACCACTACTTACCACCTGCTTGAACATAATGTCGTGCGTTTCGAGTGCGCGGGACAGTTGCATCGCTTGCTGGAAGTGTACGTTGTCGTCGTACGTACCGTGCACGAGCAGGTACGTCCGGTTGCGGAACCTTTCGTGCAGGGCAGTTAGTCGGGATGTTTCGTAACCATGCCGATTGTCAGCCACCGACGGCAGTCCCATGTAACGCTCCGTGTAGATGGAATCGTAGAACAGCCAATCGGTAACGGGCGCCACCGACACGGCACACTGGAACACGTGTTTGGTGTCCTGTGCGAGTGCCATCGCGGAAGCGTAACCACCGTAACTCCAGCCCCAGATAGCGATCCTTTCGGGATCAATGAAGGGAAGCTTTTCCGACAGCTTCTTCGCTCCTTCAATCTGATCCTGTACCTCCACAGTACCGAGCTTACGGTAGATCTGGTACAAAAGCTTATCACCACGCAGTCCACTACCACGGCCATCAATCTTGGCGTACACGACCGACCGGTTCGAAGCTAGATGAGTTCCCCAACCGATCGACCACGTGCCAACGACATTTGCCGAGTTTGGACCACCGTAAACATCCACCAGCATCGGGTGCTTAACAGCGGCGCTGGAAGTATTCGTTCCGGGTGGGATGAGCAGCATAGCCTTCGCCGTGAATCCATTGTCGAGCTCAACCTCGTGTATTTCTACCCGCGGTATCGCTTTACCCTTGAGCGCACGCTGCAGATAGTCGTTCGATTCCCAAATCTTCATCAGCTTCAGCTGCACAACTGTATTAAAGAAAAATTGAACATAACGTAAGAATTTTGCTCACTTTGGAGTGCCTCTTTAACCTACCCTTGTTGGTCACACTCCACTGGAACACGTGCGTCCACGGTACGTTAGGACCACGCGCTTCCAGCACCAAATAATTGCCACCGTTCGGACTCATCTGTGCGTTGAAGAAGCTTTGCTTCGCACCCACCTCCACATCACAGGTCAAACACTGAGGAACCGCATTCGCTTGTCCACCATCCATCGCGTACACATGCAGCACGTGCGACTCTTCCGCCGTGTTGGCCGTGTAGAAGATCATATTGCTTTCCGCATCCCACCGCAGAATGTCCTGCACAACGAACGTCCCCTTCGTCAACGCTACAGCCGTACGCTCTGTGGTGGAGACCATCGTCACGTGCTTATAGTCACCGGCAGCACCTTGGCGTGAAGAAGCAATGATGAGGAAGTGTGTTCCGGCACCGTTAAACACCGGCGCACTGAACAGATCCAACCATCCGCCCATCTGGCTAATTTCATGCACCGTCCTACATTGGGGCATTCCGGGCACCACGTCCGGCGTGCAGGAACGTATAATCGCATGATTCTGGACGCGGTTCTTCCAGATCGTTATGAGCCGTTCCTTCGTCCATCCAACGCTCGTAATGATGTGGTCACGGTTCTGATTCACCAGCTCGCCCGGTGGCTCAATCTCCTGCAGCTTGCGTGCACGCAGATCGTACTGGAACAGGTGCACCTCGGGATTTTTCGTACCCACCTTTGGGTAGTGCAGTGAAAGCTCACGCGGATACTGATAGTCCGGGTTGCCCGGTGGCCCATAGATGGGGATCTTCATCAGCGGCGTTTCCGTGTCGTTGAAGCGAATGAACGCGATACGCTCACCGTCGGGTGAGAACCAGGTGGCAATGTTGGTGGAGAACACCTCCTCCTCGTAAACCCAATCCGGGATACCGTTGTAGACGCTTGGGCTACCGTCGGTTGTGATCTGCACCTCCGCCGCGGATGGCGTTTCCCGGTAGTACAGATTGTTCTGGTAGACGAACACGAACGAGTGGTTCACAGGGCTCCATTCGACCAGGTTCAGGGCGCGCTAAAAAGAAAACAGTTAGACGAAACGGGTGACGAAAAGTTGGGACTCCCATCAACGCACATACCCTTTGTCCGCCAACTGTTATCGGGAAGACCTGCTTGGTCGTCATATCCACGATATCGTACAGCGCCAGGTAGCTGTGCCGGAAGATCTTACTGTAGCCACGCGCCACCAGCAGATACTTCCCATCGGGTGAGAGATCAAACTTGAAGCCCTGCAGCTGCTCCTCGTTCGCCACACCGAGCAGTGTTTTCGTGTCGTTCTGCTCCGGATCGTACACCATCACCGAACCGAAGTCATCGCGGAAGATGATCTTCCCATTCGCGGTCCAGGTACCGGTAAAACCGGCAGCCGATAAGCGACCCTGCAGGAAATCTTCCAACGTGATCGGTTCTCCCTCGCGGATGATCGGGGCCGTTTCTGGACCACTTTCTTCATCGTTGCTGGCCGTTAGGATGACGACGAGTGCGACGGTAACTACGGTAACGATGACGGCAACCGTACCGAGCAGAAGGTACCACCGAAGGCTTCGTTTGCCAGAGCTGACGAGTTCCTGGAGAGATGGGAGGACAACGAGAATGGAAGGTATGTAAGTTTCAATGGAATTAGATTAGAGACGTAAGTAGTCCCCCCTGGTTGACAGATCCCTAGGGAAGTAATCGCATTTGATTCAGTGAAATAAGGACAATATTTGCATACAATCTAAGCTAAAAGTCATTTAAATTGTGGCGGCCAGGCAGCCATTTTCATACTGCAGGATCGCAAATCGCATCTCATCCAGACCATCCATCTGACCGTACGCAGGACTGACTATCCCTTCTTCTTCATCTTCCTTGGCACTACAACCTCGAGAGGTCCCGGCCTACCATTTTTCGGTTTCTGTGACTTGAATTTAACCGTAGCAAAGCAGTCAGCCCGGCCAGCCTATGGGGAGAGGCGGTCTGGATGGGATTTGAACCCCGGTCCTGCCTGCCGTGCTTAGACTGGCGCCGCTGTCGCCTAGGTCACCGGACCTCCCCAGCGGCGGTGCCTGAACTGGAGAACTGAGTCCAGTCCTCAAAGCAAGTCAAGGAAGCCAATTGTGGTAGGTCAGTTTTGAACTCTTGAAATCCATAAATCCGGTTTTTAAAACTCCTTTCACCGTGTACAAGGAAGGCAGCATGCTTTTTTCTATACATGGGTATACAAAAAGATGTACATCAAAATGCAAGAATATTTCGTTTCCCTCTGCCTTGGAATACGTAACTAAGATCGCTTCATTAAATTGTCCAAGCACTACGATCAAAAGTATACTCTCAATGCATTAAGATGTTGACTCTCAGGTGGACTGTTCATGTCATGAGAATGACACCGGACTACCCAGCCCGTAAAGTCCTTTTGGTTCGACCATACAGTCAGAGGAGGCGTGGTAGGCCCAAATTAACATAGAGTGATGGCGTGGAAGCTTCCGTCAAAACTGCCGAGGTAATGGATTGGCAGACGACGGCTCTACACATCGAGCGGTGTCTAGGATTGTTGCCTGATAAGTTAGTCAGTAAGATGTTGACCAGATATAGCTTCCGCCACCAAAAATATTTGAGCCCAAAAATGGCTGAAAGGACTTTTCCTTAACTTGCAGGATGTCGGCAAAGTGCAACAGATGCCAGTCCCATAAATGGAATAATTCTAAACAGAATCTAGAAGTGGTTCGAATATTGCTATTACTATCCCAAAAACCTTGTGATAAGTCCTATTGTTAGACGATCAAGGATCATACAGCTTTCACACGGGATTACATGTCTGACGCCACGTGTCACTAAAAGGAGTGTATCTTATCCGTTGTTACCTAATGTTCTCTCTACTGTCTCTAATTTTAAAAGTAGTTGTTAAGAACCTTTCAACTTGACAATTTACTCCGAGTATAGTGTCTCATGAAGGTCTTCATTGAAATGAAGCTAATCGTCTTGGCACTGGTCAAGTAATCTTCACAAGAAGCTTAACACCTGGTCCACATCCCTATGCGCGTTCAGCCTATTCCGGGGAAACTCACCGTGAATCGGACAAATAAATACATCCATCCCTCTATCTGTCCACCAATATCTAATTGCACATTTTGGAGCAGTTTGCCCCGCGCCTTTATCGACATCCAATTGTAAAGGTTATTGATCGTATAAATAAGGAACATGTTGCCCTGTCGGCAACATCTTATCGAAATCGATAGCCGCTATATTGAGCTATTGTTGGTAACAATGTTATCTTAACTTAAGGGCCAGGACAAGTGTGACGAGTCACGGTCGTACGTACGTATTGCTAACCAAATCGAGCGCGATAATCTTTGGTAAGATTCAATTAAGGGGTAGTAATTGGTGATGGCCCGGCCGGGGGAAGAAGATCTTTCCTCATCGAAGGCAAATAACTCAAAAGGTATTTCCGTCCGTGTTTTCCCCCCGATAGTTAGCTCGATAGTCCTTCTATAATGTCGTTCGTTCGTGTCTTTGCGGACCGCATTACACGCGCACTGAGTAACGTAACACAGTGCGGACACAACCGGTCACGAGAAACCTGTTCCTGGAGCCTTTCGTAACAGAGCTCCGAACTTCCGACCCTGGTACAACCGACGGAGCGTCCCGCGCGAGGAGTACTTGTTGGTACCAAGGTCCGGACCAAGGGAAAGTGGAACCGATCCGGAAGACACTGACTGAGCGTTTGGCTCGTGATGGCGGCACGTCGCTAATTGCCAACCATAGCAAGTACGACCCAAATTCGGTGATTTGAGTTTTCATTTTCATGCCAGTCACACCGGACCGAACCGAAAATGGGGCCATTCCTTTCCCAACTTTGTGGACCGTTTGGAGGTGTAGTGGGTTGGGTGGCTACCCTCTCGGCACGTCGGCATAAGACACACCACGATGCTTCACGTGCCCGCACTTACCACCTGCAAAGAAAGCACAAGGAACAATGTTTGCTCATGAAATCGGTACGGGCAAGATCGTTGACCACCGCCACCGCCACCGGAGCAAGTGGAATAGTGTCCCGGGGTGTATTACGATCGCGCATCGTTCGACGGTTGGCCATTTATCGGTATTTACAATTTCGCGCACTACGCAACACGCGACCATTTGGTGCTTGGGTAGTGTAAGCGAGAGGGAGCGAAATGTTTATTATATTATGCAACTGCCAAGCATGGCGCAATCGAAGGAAATGGTAGCAAAGAAGAGACTTTAGCCATGGCTGGCGGGACGAACAGTTTTGCAGCTGGAGTGTGAAGTTGATTGATTCACTATACAGCCGCTTGTGGGACTGTTTTTGTTTTGTGCAGCTAAGAGCTCTTCCTATTCCAAACAAAAACCGTTGCGCTTAAGATTGGGATTTGGAAAGCGTATTTACCTGATCCGATTGTCCGATCTCGATGGAATTGCCACTGGAAGCTGCCATGTTGGAAGACTCGTTCAGTTGTGGTGCCACCGTTCTCTCCACACTTTAGTCAAACACACACGCGCACACTCTTCTACCCCCTTTACAATCTAGAGGGAGCTAGAGAACAGTTCACAATATTTGTAATTTTTTGCTATCCCAATTACTAAAGATTGTAAGACAAAATGGTAGAAAAAAGTGTTTCCCGCTTCTGCCAGAAGCACAAGCTCTGATCGCCGAACTGTCTGCCTGCCCGTCGGTGACTGAATCCCACACCCTACCCTGGCAGGCACGGCTTATTTCGGTCGGTGGTAAGAAGTGTTGCTCGGTGGTAAAACTGCAGCAAGAAGCTTTTTCATGTCACACGGTGCTGTTCTATCGCGCAATACGCCTTTTCGCCTGTCAGTGAGGGTAAATCCCATCTGTACAAACATCCATCCGACCAACGTTGGATAAGTAAGTGAGTGAGTGATACCTCTAGAAGAGTTCCAGCTAAATGTTTGTGCGCCCTGCCCTGGCGGTGGAAAGAAATAATCGAACGGAAATACAGCCATCGTTTTTTGCTCCGATTGTACGTGGAAAAAAAGGGTGGCACGCAATAACAGATTCTTAAATACTTGAAAGAGATTCTTCTCCTCTGGAAGACAAATAAATTTTGGCTGGGTGGTGGTGCTGTGCTGTTTTCTTTTCTGGGGCATGGTGCGTGTGTGTGTTTTTTTATCGGCAACGGATGTAGTTCATTTACAACTACCCCGGGTTTTCGCTCGGTTAAAAGCCGGAATCGAAGGGTGTGTGTGCTCAATCAAAACCGGCATGTTTTACCTGAACGTGTGTGTTCGATAAGCGCACCAGCAGTGATACTTACGGAGCAGTGTACTATCGGTATCAGTAATTAGTGAACATTAGTTTTAGTAGGTTAAAATCATAAGGGCAGTGGTGTTAGGGCATGTGGGTAGAAAAGAAAGATAAAAGCACAGTAAAGAAAATTGTCTAACGCAGAAAAGAAAACAACTTTTTCATACAACTTTTTACTTGTATAACAGAATGTGTTATACATTACAAAACCTATTTGTTGAAAGCTGTTTTTTAGCTGTTTTTTGAAGTAGTTCAAAAAATTAAAAAAGGCACAGTCAAAATTTGATCAAAATTGTCAATAAAAAATTGTGGCCGTACTTCCTCCTATTTTTTATTTTATTGTACAAAGTATAAATTTTTGCATACCTTTTCCGAACTTAAATGAGTCGGAGTAATCTTCTGATCACAAAGAATAGCTAATATAAAAAAAAACCTTCTCTCTCTCTCTTTCTTCTTGGTCTTACGACCTTTTCTGGCTTTCAAGACTACATAGTTGGATAGTCAGTCCTCATTACAGGGGAGAGGCCCGGACGGGATTTGAACCCCGGTCCTGCCATGTGATGATCGGCACCACTGTGGCATTTACTACCGGGCCGCCCCGGATAAAAATAAACCTTATTCAGGCTGCCCTAACCATAATAAGAAGAAATATGATAAACAATTTATCTGGTGGGATCAGCTAAATATTATATATTCTGAGCTATTCATATCAATTATTAATTATACAATTTTCGAATACACTTCCGTTACTATTTATTCCGTAAATATTCCTTAAACGTCGTATTAATTTTGAATAAAATCTCCAAACACTTGATAAAGACATTAAAGCACAGTCAGATACGCCCAGAGCATACGTTGTGATTGGGAGGCAGACCATCTCTAAAAATAGCATCCAATGAAAAGATAAATTGATAACCCATTGATAAAACCGTCCAAGCAGAAACCGGGACCGAAATTCGTCACTGACTTGATTTCCTGCCCGTGGTTCGATTAATAGAGCCAATCTAAACGATCAATTTAATGCTTTTTGAGAAATGATTTCTCTACCCTGCTCTATCCCCTATCCAACCAGTAACGATCCTTCTACCGTAACGCTTCCTTCTGAAAACCATCCAACAGCTTTGACACGATGAAACTTCCTTCCTGGTGGTGTCTTGTGACGATTACCGCAGTGGACGTTGTGCTTAAATTACCGTTTAACAGCACCTTGACAGCACGTGACGAGCACTGTCCGGAATCGGATCCGGCACGGGTGGGAAAAGAATTGCAATAGCGAATTAGCAACCAATTTTCCACGCCTGCAGCGCAGTGAACAATGTTTGTAAATTGTTTCCAAGCACTCGTGACTACTCAAGCTCTCGCTCTCACTTGTGAGCTTTTCAACCATCGAGAATCACTTATTTAAATAATATATCGTGTTTAAGTGTTAGTTATCTTCCGTTACGGTGTGACGTACCGGAAAATTGGGTCTTAAGTTTAACACTATCGGGCAATAGAATGATTATTTGGCATTTTTCGAAATAGTTTTATTATTTAAACTTTGTGTGCATTAAGAGATGACATACGTTAAGGGTTGGCCGACTTCATTCAAAGCAGGCTGTAGGAAGTACTTAGCAGCGAATTTAGGAATTAATCCTCTACAAAATTCAAATGATGAGATTTTGCATGGGATCAATAGAATAAGTTTAAGGATAAGGATCTCTGTAAGAACTATATAGCACCAGACGCAACAAAGCTCTGAGAACCAAGTGTGTTGGTTGTTACTCAGCACACTCTTTAAAGATATTAGCAATTCCAGCCTGAGTAAACGCGGTCTTAAATCTGCAAAATTCTTATGGGATGATTCAACCTCCACAGCCATCTCAATCACGTTATTGAGAATGATGACCAGTGAATCATGATACAGATTGCATTCTTGGTTAAATTAATCATAATTTAGAATATCATCATAATTCAACTAGTGGTGGGACTGGCTTGATATTGTTTACTATGAGCTTGTTCGCTTAATTGAAGCTGCTAAGGTGAATATTTCTTCATTGTAGGATTTTGGGATGCTGTTGGCCTTTAAAACACAATTCTAATTCGTGTCTTTCATTGTCATCTAAAAAAAAAATCTAAAATGTGCTAGTCGTGAAACATCTGTTAAAAAAAATTGACCCGGTAATCCATAAAACCGTGTCAAAAGGCCTCTTAAATGAGCGTGGTAAAACGCGCTTCACTTGCCCTACTTATAATAACAGTTAATCATATCAAAAAGACCCTTGGAGTAGTATTTATCTGCATTCCAAAAGGTTCACCACGTGTAGCACACTAACTGTTGCCCTTTTGCTGGAAGGATACAATGTGTGCGCTTCCGTGGGCCTAGCGACAAGGGCGCAACGAGTAGCACCCCCTTTCTCCAATGATTCGGAACGATTCGCTCTAATTAAGGTTCATCTAAAACTTATCCAATTTGATTGACCGATTTGTCACCCGCCGGCCGGCCAATGGCGATTGGTCGTCACGGACCAGTTACGTTACACACGCACGGGTTCTGGGAAGCGCAAATATTGCTGGGCGATGAGTAACGGTAACGACCTTTCGGTAACAGTCCGCTGGTGATGTTAAGAGAAAGAAAACAACATCCACAAAGCCGACGCGTTCTTTAACTCGTAATCCATCATCGTAGTGTGTGTTCTCAGTTCGATTAACATTAATTAACTCGGTCCGTTGGGACGCGCTTCTTTGGTTATTGGGCAGCGAGGCCTCGGCTTCCTAAAGATTCCTCACTTTATTGCCCTTTAAGGGTGGCGACAAAAATGGAGACGCAAAAGTACTCAACGATTACCAGGCACTGGCAAGATATTCACTCTGCACTTGAGTTCATACATTACCATCCACAAGCCGCGCTCGCGGCATGTCCTGAGTCGGCACATACAGAGGGGTTAGGGCAAAATCTGGTCTGATCTAACACAGCTGGGTAAGTGGCATCTGTCTTGTAAGTATTCATCCCTCCCCTATGTCCACCATTTCGAAAGGATAACATTGGAAGGAAGCTTTGGGGAGACCGACGGGGGGCTATAAAGTGGGCACCCAAACACACACGCCGTATGGCGTAAGGAATTGCACCGTCAGGATGCACTCAGGATGCACGTTTGCATTTTTCATGACGATGTCGTCTTGACGGGCTCGACCGTGTACTGGTACCAGGAAAGCAACAACAAAAGCACGAGGAAATGGAAACAGCATAGTCTCTCGTAGCATACGAGCATCATCACATCCGCTTCTTCTTCTCAAAAGGACCTCTCGAGGAAACGGTTTTTACCCCCCTCCCCAGTCTCCGTGGACTGTTACCTTCCTGACCTTAAGGGCTATCCGTACCATTACTACTTCATCCCGCCACACACCAGCCATCCGGTCATCGTTAAACTGTCACTTATCACACGGCCCTACCCGACGTATGCCGTTGAATGTCCAAAGTGTACATTATTTATGAACCTTGACGTTTGCACACCTTTAGTGTTTAGTGCCTCGGGAACTGGGATGAAGGAAGTAAAGCAAATCTTACCTCCGGTGTTACTTTTCGTCACCGGATTAAACAATGTTTGCCATCGATAAACCGAGGGAGGGGACATTTTAATCTTCCTGTGCGAAGGGGACATTGTGCGAACTATTGAAGCTATCGGGAAACGTTAGATTGAAACACCTCAATGGAAGTCAAGCGTTTCCGTTCAAAGCAGCATTCCGTACGATTTCGTTTTATCCTCTGTCGGCACTTGGGCTATGTTTCTGGTAAAACTAAATAGCGACTTACAATGGGAGAAGGAATTTTTAAATTGATTTTTAAGCATTTCTTTGAATGAAACCTCACCCCGAGAATTGATCTCGCACGAACGTTGGAAGAAAAACCTTACTGGTGGTGTTCTGTTCCTTTTAAAAAAAAAGGTTGCGGCTTCTTTGCAGATTTTGTTACAAAGTATCAAACACAATGCTTTCAACGTGATTTGAATGGGGAACATGGGGAGGCGAAAACCCACGATTGGTAAATTGCTTAAAGACTCGGCTCGGTGAAATAAGAAGCGTGAGCCACATTTTAGAGGCAAACCAGTATGCAAAATACGGAACGGCTGACATTAGAAATTCGTTTCAGGTGCAATACCGTTTCGAGGGGAACCGTTACCTACGACAACATCTCGGACGTATTGAGTAACACAACCGTCCGCTGCCATATGTAGCTCACTTTCCCTCCCTGCTACTTGTTTGCCTTACAATCAACTGCAATTGTTTGTAAGCTTAGAAAGCCTCAACACATGACACTCCGCCATCGATCTCCCGCTCGATATGGGTTGGAAGTACAGCTGTCACGGTGCTACTGGTTGGTGAGTGGCTAGATCTATCACTTAACACTGACCCCACTTCCATTGGAGGGGTCAATTTCTTCGGGAGAAGAAAACGCCCCTGGAGTGGGGCGTTCGAACTGATTGACACTACCCGGGCGTCTACCCAGTGTGTCTAGTGTGATCAAGATTCCACGAAGCTCGCAATGATAAGCACTCAAAAAAACACGATCTCGATGACGATGGTGATGGTGGTGAGATGGAACGATAATGATAATGATGCCATCAGCTGTCGGGTTTTTTAGATGCAACCGTACAGGTGGGTTGATACGGAGCGTTACAAAAATGGCAAACTGTCATATCTGTCATGCGATTGAGATTAGAAATGTCAAACCACTATCGCTCGTTGATGGTATAGTTGCTTGTTAACAAATTAGTAGACGTATGTAGGAATTTGTATGACACAAGAAAAGATAAAAAAAAACACATTGATGGAGATAGGAATGAAAGTGGACTGTAACTATTTCTAAATAATTAGAAAGTGAAGCTATTTGTTATAAGAACGGAAAATTAAAAATTTAATTGAAAGAGCACATGATTTTAATGAAAATTTATTGAAAGTAAGCTAAGGATTAAAAAAAGTAAGCATTAACTAAACACAAAGATAACAATAAGAGTTGATACACAATTGAAAATATTTGTATCTCTCTCTTTTTTTGGAGTATCTTGGAGCCGAATGGACTCTTATGATCGCCAAATGTTAAAAAACAAATTTTTAATTTAAAACAAAACTAATCAGACGTTGGAAATCTGGTCCTCTGATAGTCTCTGATTTGTATGAAGGTCTACGCCAATGGTCAATCAGATTTTCATTTCGTTTGTTTGTTGATAAATCCACAAAATCCGACGACTTAAGGTCAACCAAGCAATCTGATTTGTCCGATCAATAAATGATGGTCCTTCCTTCCTTCCTCAGCTCGCCAGGTCTCGGCCTGCTATTTCTGACTTTCTGTGATTGGATAGGGAGGCGATCTGGATGGGAATAGAACCCTGGTCATACCGTGCCATGGTCCGGAAATTATGGTCGCGCTGCTCCATAAAAATTAGTATCATATTCATGTATCGCGTCCGATGATGACCATGTACATAGACGTATGTTCCTTCAATTGGAGTCCTCAAACGGAAGACATCGCAGATTCTTCCTTCATCCTGACGTTAAAGTCAGTAAAGATCATCGAAAAGACATCACTAGAAGCATCGTTCCAACTTGTACCTACTCATGTTAGCCACACTGTGTATTTCATCACAATAGTATTTCAACAAACCCCCATGCAAACGGACTGAGAATTTCACATCCGTTCATTGTGACATTTTCTGATGATCTTTGCGAGAGCTGACCTCACGAGAGCTAGATATCACCCCCACTGTCCTACTATACACAAACTGGTAAACCTTGAGCAGCCAATTCCACCACCACCAACACCACCAAAGAGCCCACCTATTAAATTAAGTCAGGAGCCTTGCAAGAAGTCTTGCCGTTATTCCGATCGGAGAACTTGTGCAAACGCAGTGGACACCACCGTCAACCAGCCTCCGCGGGTATGAGATTTTTTCCTAACCATCCAAAACAAAAACCAAAACCAAAAAGGCATCGATCATGCTCAGGAAACCGGTTTCGATCGGTAAGATTCAATTGGGAGGTATGCAGAGACATGAGAAGCAAAAAATTAGCCTCACGATTCCTGCACAACAAGCAGCACATTAAGATTGCCCTGTACGGAGCAATCTTTCGAGAAGAAGTTCTTCTACACTCGGGTGTTTTGCTAATGTTAGTTCATCCCACTCTCCCTTTTGCCTTGTTGTTTGGGGGGGGGGGGGGAAACATTCCCTTTCTGTCACCTTTACCCGACCAGAAGAGCATGACGTAAAGGAATCAGATAAACAAGTCTTACGAAATGGCACATCCGTCTTGGGTGTCTCCGTTCTCGGGTCGTCAATAGATTTTTGCGAGATGATAACCATTACCTGTCATTTGATGTAATTGCACTTAGCAAAACATGTGCCAGACATTTGAGGGAATGTCATTGGAAATGAATTCTTACTGGCCACTCGACTGGGATTTTGTTTTCTTCCTTCGCTACTCACTTCGGTCCAGCCCAGTCTTTTGTTGCCCTTGTGTAGTGAGGGAGTTAGCGCGGAATTCTCTCGCCCAACTTGAACACATTATCAACGATTAGGCGCAGATTAAGGTGCTTGAAAGGTGACCATAAAAGATGTTTTATGATCAACCCTCGTGATGAGCGCATAACGACCCGCGACGCCTGTTATCAGCTATTCGTACGTTCTTGACGAGCTATCAAACTGTGTTACGATGACTTTAAGTTTGCTTGAGTAAAGAAGATAAGTCACACAAGAGGCACCGAATAAAACTCAAAATGAAGTGAAATTAATTTTAAAAACCTATAAATCATGAAGAGGAAGGAGTTGTCGGTATGTCTGTCGTGGCTATAATTTAACAATGTTCATCCAACACATGTACACACAACCAATCCATCATTTTAACACACACACACACACACCTTATTCTCGCGTCCGTTCTACTACGCTAGAATGCAGTTTGTATGCAGATTCTTCGGTGTAAATCAAAACCACGTTCCACGTTCTCGGCCACGTGCGCCGGCGACACCTAGAACGCACACACCAAATCGTGCAGCGAGAGGTGGTGAACAACAGAGTTTGTAATAAAAATAATCCAAAGGAGACAAGAAGAAAAGGCGAACATGATGATACATTGCCATTTTACAATGCCGATGGCGTAGGGCTCGCGATGAAAAAAAAAAAAAGGTAACCCAAACAAGGAAGCGAGCATAACGCCGTTGATCATCGTGGAGTTGCAACAACAACGACGCACAGCCACACAGCGCATTACAGTAGCCGTTATTTAATTTGATTTTCTTTTTCATTCACTCACGCTGGTGGGCTCCAGTTGCCCACACTGGTGCATTGGACTAAAAAGGGTACGGGCAAGCAATTTACAGCAGCAACCGTGCGTCCACCACCACCACGGCTGTTTGTTTGGCTTTCGTCGCGGCCATGCTGTGTCAGTGGACAGCGGCCGGACACGGTGTTTAGAGAAAGCTTACGCAGTGTGAAATCTAATTGGAAGTGCACAAATTAGATAACAATACAGATTGGCGCTGGGAAACACCGGGGAAGGGTTTTGTGACGTTAAGGTATTCTTGATGTTGCAATCTGATGCATAGGACACGGATCTTGTGTTGGCTAAGTTGTTTAAGATCTATCACCCTCTATTACTATTGGATGACAGCTGTCATTAAAATAATTTGACACATTTGCGAAACACACACACACACATCCAACGCTTCGCAAGCACAGCTCTGGCGGAACAGTTAACGATCAGTTTGATCGTTTCCATGGTTACTGGTCTCGCGGGTGCACTTACACACAGACACAAGCATTCACACGCATTTTTTTTTTTTTGACGGTTCACCTCGTTTTGAAACCACTCGGTCACAAGGTTGTATGACGCTCCTTTTTTTTTGCTTTATGGTCACGATCCACAAATCACAAATCGGATCACCGAATTGATGACGGTGCAGCACAGCAAGCAGCGCAAATTAGCATACGAACGAAAGAGAACGTATCGTCGCATTACAATCTGACTGACGTACAAACGTTGCCATACGCAACACAGAAGAAGACAACAATAAAAAAACGTCGCTGTAGAACTCACTGGCCACTTACTAAGGAAGGGTGTTTTTGTGTGTATTTTTTTTCCTGTTCAACTCTTAATACTTTCGCCACTTACACCAACACACTTAGCGTCGGTACGCACCTTCATGCAACACTTAAACCAAGTGGACAAACGCCGCCGAAAACGGTGGGCCACACACACCCGAATACCGGACCGCACGCAACGAACACCACGCGGAAATTGGTGGCGTTCGGAATCTGCGAGCATCGGTGCAGCAACGCACGATCACCAGCGCCCCATTCCGATTCGAGCAGTGCTGGTCGGGAGAGCCGAGAGCGAGAATTGGCAGAGACTCTCTCCGGTAGTTAAGCATCGCATAGGAAAACGGGGGGCCTGGCACGCAATTTTTCTCTCTCCCTATTTCTCACAAATGGAGGGAAAAACTGTGCTCGAATTGAATCGCTCGCATATGGGGAGGGGGTGGTGGAAAATTGGGAAGCTGCATCCAACTGATTGTGATGATTTTTCAAAAATCAAAAATCCATTATGATGATACTGTGTTTTGCTTGTATGCTCACTTTCTCTCCGTTTCATGCATATGAACGCTTTTCCGCGAAGAGGGGAGAATTATTATCGGGTGCATTGATTTGCTTCAAAAATCCAAACCGCCATTAGCTGTACGCTGGTAATGAGGCGACGCTGTGCAGTGGAGGGAGTGCTGTGTGGAGCGATAAGGTCCATCAATCCGTCATGATGATCATCGTGAGGTTTAAATTGGTGGTTTACTTTCACCGAAAATCGAAACGGAAATATCACACGCTTTTTGTTGTATATAATGAGCAAATTTGGTTTCTGTTTTGGTTCCATTTTGGAAGTACAACAATTGACCTTAAATAATAGGTTTTTTGTTGGCAAGGTTTAAATGTTTTTTTTTTCTATTGGGAGGAAAACTGCTTGAGGGGAATTGAAGTTACCCAATGTGGGTCTCTTGCTGTTTCCCATTTAAGTGCGCCCGCATTTAATGTCACATCATTTGTCGGATCCAATGTAACCGATATAGCTATTACTTTCTCACCGTCACAATTCAGTTTGCGGAGTTGAGGACGTTTATAAAAAAGTAAAGCTCTTGCTGAGATATAAAAAAATGTTTAAACTTAACAAAACTATGTTTACAATTGTTGTAGCGAACAATCAGAGAACAGTCACAAATACTTATTTAAATTTAAAAGATTCTGAAATCTACTTCAACATTAACTAGTCACTTGTTGTTTAGCAGATATGCCAAGAAAACGAGTAAGTCATCCGATAAAAGTCGCACGATCGCAAGATCTTTATAACTGATTTTCCAACTCTTGTTCAATACATATATTTATTTATTTATTTATTTAATTTATTTATTTTTGAGAAGGAATACGGCACAACGAATGGCTGTGTGTGGCTGTTAATCACAACATTATGACATGGATGACCTATTCGAAATACTATGAATATCTACGGAATGGGTGACATGGCAGTCAAAGTGTTAATAATCCACCTGTTACATTGAGAGCACTTGCTTACTCACTTGTAGAAATGTTCTGAGTGTCGCTATTTGCTTAAGATCCTAGATAAGATCATGAATAAATACTGAATACTGAACCGAGATGGGTCCACAAATCCAGTGACTCAGAGTGGTAGTTTTCCACTCAAACTTAAACATTACTAACGAAATACAATCATAATAAGAATTGAAGTAGAGTCTCAGAAAATCTAATCTATAAAAATAACTATTGGAATGGCTCAAGCCAGAATTACCGCCAATTGCTGCATTTAAATTCCAAAATTTAAAAATGTTGACCCAATTTGATTCTCCCAACTGCCAACAGTGCTCGAAGCGTTACAAACTGCTCGAATGCTCACGCGAGTAACGCACTCTCTTTATTGAGCATCGTTCTCACAGCTCCACCACGTAACACGGGGGAGCATCAACCGGCATTTAACTGCTCGCACGCTGGACGCTGCATAAACACAACACAACAAACGACGACTTGTTGCCTTTACCGGCGGCCGCACGCTTTACCGCAAGCTGGTGGAAGGAAGTACGAGCCGTGTAACGTGTAACTTGGCCGTGCCGTTGCTAGAAAGTGGTTGAGCAAAGTGGATAAACTTTGCGGTTTCGGTATCGCTTTCAAACCAATCTTCTCACATCTCTGTCTCGCTGCACTGGAGGAGCCACTTGCTTGCCTTTCACTTTCCCTGTCAAGGTTAAATGCCGACGTAACGACGAGGCTAAGAAACGTCCGGTCCTTCGAACCGTAACGCCGTTCGTGCGGGGTTGTTGCAGTTCCTAGTTCTCCTCATCCACGGTATGTCTCATACGCTGCCAAACTGCAATTAAACCTATTATACTATCCCCCCCACGGGTCAGTCGGAGGCTTTCATGTTCTTTTCGGCTGGCTGTGCGGACGGAGAAGTGTCAGGCAGGCCGTCGAGCCGTCACCGTCACCAAATCGGCCCACATGCAGGCATCGGCCTAATCAGGATGAAACCAATTGAGGCACAAACGAACGATTAAGACCCGTCCTTTGCCGACAGTGAGCTGCATTAATTGCCCCCCACACACGCACAACACATCTTCACTAGGAAATCTTTGGCTCCGGCGAAGATGGTCAGGCCAGTACAGAGATTCGAACCATCAGATAGCTGGCGGTCGGTTTCGTGCGTGTTTGGACGCGTTAATGGATGGTAAATGTCCCGCCGACGAACAAAGAGGGTCGATGATGATGGTTCTAGGCCAGCAGGCAAGCTGTTTGCTGTACCGTGTAAACTGAGCTGTTATTGAAGAGATGAGTCCGGAGAGGCCCCAAAAGAGATTCCCATCGATGGGAATCGTAGCAGCAACAGTGGGCCAAGAAAACAATCCATCCTACAACAACTTTGATAAACCATGTGCAATATGCACATGTTCACCCAGTTCGACCCACATTTTGCCAGCTGAGTTCCAGCTAACGACTAGGATTGTGTGATTGTGTACGGCTTGTAAATCGCTTCTGTTAACAATGCAAGGTTGAGTTCGCATTTGCATGAGTTTTTTTTCTTAACAAAACCACCCAAGTGTCTTCATGCAGAGTAAACCAAACACAGGGTGCACAGCATAATGGGTGTGAAACTCGGGCGAGAGAGAGAGCGATAATTGCAAGCATTGTCTACACCATTTCCCTCCTAATCAAAGCCAGGCATGCGAATGGCGCGAATGTATTAAAATGCACCAGCGGGAGCTCTGCATACGGTAGTAGCTCGTCGTGATATATTTACGTATCAGGCAGGTTTAATTACACACCTTTTAGTGCGCTTAATTATTGTGCTTACGCTGGAAGTTAGTCGCGTGTGTAAATTAGCTGTGAAGGGTTGAACGACAATGGATAGAGGAAGCAGTGTTGGGCTTCGATGCATGACGTTGGGTAATTTGGGAGAAAATTAGCGATATATTTATGTGCTTTCTTTCGTGTGGTCAAGGATTATGTGCGAGCTAGTTGACTGTTTCAAATTTCCTGGCGGCCCCCTTATGGAGTAAAATGTTAAAGAACTTCCTTTTCATATAAAATAAAGTTAATAATAATTAATTATCATTAGGCCGGAAGAACACGCTGGTTAGGGCACGCAATGAGGATGCCGGACTCATGCCCTACCAGGAAGGTGCTCGCCAGCAACCCGTTCGGTATGAGTCGTAGAGGAGCACAGTGAGCTCGTTGGCTGGATCAAGTGGAGGAGTGCAGCCATGGGCCGCGTTTCCTGGAAACGTATTGGACACCAGGTCATGTCTTCAAGAGAGATAGATAGCCATAGCCAATGAGGCAGGCCAAGTAAGAACAAGTAGCTTAACTTGTGAACAACAATCGATGAACGTCTTGATGAGTGTTGATGCCAGGATACAGGAAGCTGATTCCAACCTGACTCCTTGTGGAGCAGTAGGGCAGCCCAGTATTTCAGAATCAAGGGTGTCCAAAACAATTTAGATCCTCATCATCAATTCTTGTAACGTGTCTAAGGTCTTGCGAAAGTGGTAAAGCTTCGCCAAAAGACATACTGATTCCTGATCAGCAACCTCTTCTGTAGCTGTTATTGAGAAGCCTCCTTATCAACAATATGTAGATCATAAAATTCAGAATGTTTTCAACGCAAAGCTTCAGTATTCTTCGCACCTAAGGGGGGCGGTCTGGTGGCCGAGGTGATAAAGGCGCAGGTCTTCACACGGCAAGACCGGGGTTCAAATCCAATCCAGATCGCCTCCCCATACGCTACGGGTTAAATCAGGCCACAGAAAACCAGAATTTGGTTGTCAGGCCGAGACCTTTCAAGGTTGTAGTTGGAAGGATTCTTGGTCCCGTCGCTGCTACAATGACGAGCCCTACGAGCGAGCTGTGTACGATGATCTCCTCACCATCGTGCAGTGAATTAGAATCGCCAGGCTCCGGTGGGGGCTAGTCACGTCATGAAAATGACACCGGACGACCCAGCCCGTAAAGTCCTTTTAGGCCGTCCACACGGACAGAGGGGAGGCGTGGTAGGCCCAAATTGAGATGAAGTGATGGCGTTGGCAGACGACGGCGCTAAACCGTGAGCGGTATCGAGGATGGGTTGCAGCGGGCCAAGACCGCAAAGCCGTTGTACCGCCTGATAAGTAAGTAAGTGTCAAGGAAGAAGACGAAGAAGAAGAAGAAGGCAGAGACTTGGGCAGCTTACGAAGACAGTCACGACTCTTCTTCGCTCAACTTTCAATGCTCTTTGATGAGTTACCTAAATTTGAGAGCCCTACGTTTCTTGAATTCCCTCGCCAAACCTACTGAAACGCATTTGTTGACCAACAAATGATCATTCGACCTTGAGTAAATTCGACCACCACTTCAAGCAGCACCTGACGCTCAAACGGCTAATACCATGAGTAACCTTCACACAGCAAAGGAACATGTAATGCGATCTTCTCACACTCGATCAACTTCCACCGCGGGGTTCCCATGGCTAGAGACATCGCACACTTCACTTACCTTATACATATCTGCTTTCATGTTCGCCTTACCCCTCGCCGCACGCAGTGGATCAACGTCTACGATGACACCGTGCGCCGTCCGCAACCATCTGCGGCCTGTGGTTAGCGTCGCCTCGGGATCGTCACTGTCGGCGTACTCCCCTGGCTCAGAATCGCTACTTCCGCCCGACACCAGATCCCGGCTGGTTTCAAAATCGTTCTGAGCCAACCGTTGATATGTCCGCTTGTGAGTTCTTACGATGTTCATAATTTCTCTCACGCCGTTAATGGTAGCTTCTTAGTTAGCTGAGGTGAGGTAACGTCAGATGGCTTGAAAGAAAAAAAAGTGCCGTATTAAAATATTTTTCAACAGATTGTATTATCTATGTTAAAAACAAATTAATCTGACGATATGATGTTTAAAATTAAAAAATCCCAAAGCAAGGTCGTCTTCGGTTTGGTAGCAGGAAGGCAGACAAAACCCATCTGTTTTTAAATCAATTTTTTTCGTAATATTTCCAAGGACATCAGGTCAAATGTTGACTCGCCTCTTTCGCGATGCCCTTTCTGTCCGCTTTATCACACTACATCTCGCTCATACCATTCTGCTGTTTTATCTCGCTTTTCCTCCACTGTTTCGGAACAGTTTGTGACTTATCGCAAATGCTCCGACTCAATCTAGGGCAGCTTCAAACTGGAAGCTTCACCGTCCCGCCCCTTCCAATCGCGCACGTTTCCATCAATCAAAGCAAAACCGGAACGGAGCGGAGCACAAAGCCTGCCGGCCACCAGGTCTCAACGTGACCGAAAAATCCCCGACCTAATGATGAACCTGTAGGCCGACGACGACAGCGTGGCAGGCAGGGCAGGCTGTTGTTGACAAAGTGCATGCTTATCATTCTTTGCCGTTGGTGCGCTGTAGATCTCTGGCACAAGTTACATAAAAATCACTGCCACGATGGCGCTTAACTTTTGCAAGTGCAATTTTATGCCACATTTTTCGCAGCCGTTCCCAAGTCCACGGTGAGAAATAAATAGATGCATTAATAATAGAAAATAGACACGCGGCATGGGAAGGGATCAGGGAGTGGCAATAAAGCTTGTTAAAGATCATGTTGTTTGAAAACATAAGACACCGTACTGACTGGCTTGGGGTATGGTTCACCTGAGCCAATGTGAATGGAGGCGGTTGGGTGAATTGAAAAGTTCGCGTTGCTTCTATTTGCGGTTTAGTTCGGGATGTTGAACTGAACGATATCTAGAATTTCAGGGACAATTTATATAGCATTTTGACTAAGGCCTATTTGCCATCTGCTTTCTTATTTTATCTTTTCATGTTATTAGTTTTAATTTTTTTTATTTATATTTTTATTCTAAGAAATATTCAATATTTGGCTAAAGTCTGAATAGATGCCCCCCCCCCCCCACTCACGGCCCTCACTTTTCGCTACTGAGTTACCTTAAATTTAGGAAAAAGTTAAGCAAAAGTTCTAAAATTTGTTGTAATCATAATCTATAATAATTAAAAATAATAAATAAATAATAAATAAATAAATACTTACAGTAATAAGTCTGAAAAATAAACCTTTTGGGTAACTCAGTTGCAAAAATGAGTGTTCGTGAGTGGGGGGGCATCTATTCAGACTTTAGCCGAATATTTTCCATAGTTTTTTTTTTCATTTATTATGTCTGGAAATCAGCCTCATACCTTATTCTTCATCTCTTACATGATATAAATATACTATTTCTGGATTTTTTTAACTTAGCATGCGAAGAGTGATTGTTCTCTTTTTTTATTCATAAAGAACGGCCTGGCCGTATTGCTGAGTGATTGTTTTCAACTCATTTTAAATAAATGAGGTTTGCTTTTTTTAATTTAAATTAATCTTCTTCTTCGTTCTTTTTATTATTATTATTAGACTTATTGATATCGCATAGATGTACACTACAGGGAAAAGGCCCAGATAAGATTTGAACCCCGGTCCTGTCGTGTGAAGACGGGCGCCGCTGTCGCTTCTACCGCCAGGCTCGAGTTTTTATTTAATATTTTTTATTTAAAATGAATAGGAACAACAAACAGTAGAAAATTTATAATTTGATGAATCATTAGGCACACTTTAACCCTACGAATATGCTTTGCATGGACTCGGAAATTGTAACTGTTGGGAGCCTGTATGTATTTAAAATGAATAGGAACAACAAACAGGAGAAAATTTATAATTTGATGAGTCATTAGGTTAAACACTTTACCCCTACGAATATGCTTTGCATGGACTTGGAAATTGTAACTGTTGGGAGCCTGTGTATGCTGCGCTTTATGTGTCACTCACAAGTGACAGTCGATGGTCACCTTGATGACGTGAGCAACAGGACACAGGTAGAGGCTCCCACGAGAGTCGGACTTCTCCCTCGACCGTTAACCAGGACATACCGTATCCGTTTGAACTTATATTTTATCTGTTCGTATTGTAAGACCATTTGTTGTAATTTTAGAATAAATCTAACGTGTATAAAACAGGATACCAAAGTAACATAGAATATACTTTACAGAAATCAGTTTCTTCTTAATTGGGCTCTACAACCTCGAGAGGACTTGGCCTGCCTTTGTCTGGCTTTCCTTGACTAGCTTTTACCCGCAGCTTAATAGCCAGTCCTGTGCAATGACGGAGACAGTCTGAATGGGGTTTGATTCCCGGTACTGCCGTGCGACGACCGGCGCCCCATCAAAATTAATCAGTTTTTTGTTGTTGTTATAATTAAATAAATGTCTCGTCCACAGACAGTTCCACTGACCACTTGATTAAAATTACTGACCAAAATCGGTCACTAACTGGCTGCAATGGACAAAAGAATGCAGAAATACTTTGATTGCCATATCCTGTATCTTCGATGTTGGAATGTTTTTAATAAGTTCGCCAGCATTTCGTGTCACTAATAGAATATAATATACTAAAAGCTTCGTGCTCTACTACTTTGAAGTTTGTCAACACTTGAACATTATAAATCAATCCTGGCAAATTGTGAACATGAAACAAAAACCAGTTCATACACCCGAACCAAACTTTTTGAAAACCCTACAAATTCCCCAACGCTCGATCGATCCACACACCGATCACTACCACACAAGCAATAACAAACGAAACGATCACAAACATCTGATCACACCGTGGAAAATAGCTCCATGCGACCTGAGAAAATATTGAATTTGTAAGTGACGACAAAACGTGCGTCTGCTGGAGAAGTTCCAGCTGAACAAACAAGCTCCGTTTTTCTCTCAAGGTATCGCACAAGCGGGTTGATAAGATACACACCAAAGCAGTATGGTGATGGCTTTTGTTCGAGGAAAGTTATCGATGCTGGAAACACATCATCACTTAGGTGTGCATTTTAATTAACCGGCAACGGGAACTTTCTTTTTGCGAGTCAAAGGCCCACTTGAAATTTGGTGAGCAAAAAAAAAAATTTGCATTTCTGGCTAATCAAGAAGCTTAAGTCTTCTCCTTACAGCAGAAAACAGGTTTACTGGCTGTTGAGAACACAGCATCCCATCTTCGTTTTATTCCAATCAAAATTCTCACCGCTAAATCCAACGGCTGGCATCATCTCTTAACGATCGCCCGATCGTTGTCCTTCACAGCTTCCAACACCGGGCCCTTCAACCAGTCCAACCCAACCGCGGTGTTGCAATAAACAAACAACAACACAGCGGTAGCGTCTGCCACTGACGCACACTAACGTTACACAGACACACTGCTACATTCACATCGCGATCGCGTGGTTGGTTTTGTGGCAAGATGAAGAAGATGCGCTCTCAATCTTGACCTCAAAATCTTCGCAACCACCCCATGGCTACTTGGATGATGGAGGCAAGATCGTTTCCCCTTCCACTACTGCTACCACTTACTTCCGTCGTTTACTTCTTCTTGTTCACCAAACACACGTGTGCACACAACCCCGTACCGCTGAATGGCGGGGTGTGTTTGTGTTAAAAATACGTCGCCTACTAAGTACGCAAAACTCACCCTTTTTTCCCCTATCAGCAGCAAGTCATTGCATACGGGGCATAGTGTACTTGGACACTTTTCTTTCTTTTCTTCACTCCCGTTTGAGATGTAACTTTTTTCACACGGAACCACCTCAATCAGCTGGACCACGGCAACTGAACTGTTGACATTTCATCTGTACGATCACAGTTCTGCAGCATATTTCCACTACTTTTTAAGGTAAAATAATTCACTTCACTTGATCCAGAGCTCAGGGGGAACAACCACGTAAACACAACACACACACTTCGAAACACTCTCACAGCAGCTTTCTCATCCGGTCCGGTTCAGCGAGATCGAAAGTCTTCCCGAAAGATTCGTGTCGGTGCAGCGGGTCTCGCGCGGCCGCGTGTTCGCAAAACGTAGCGTGAAATAAAAACCCCGCGATTCGCTACCAAGCACCGAACCCCGTCGTGGCAGCTCCATTTACCAGTGCCGGAGAACGCGAGAACGGAATTGGTTCCCGGTGGTGTAAGAAAGCACCGAGAGAACGTGTGCGAATGAGCGAGCGAGCGAGAGAGAGTGAAGCGACTAAAGTGCGAGAGAGAGAGCGTCGGTTGGGTGGAAAGAAAAGTGGCTTCGCTTTATGGTCAAGGTAAGGTTGTAAACGTAGGGAAAAGAGGGTTTTCTTGGTTTTATTATTACATTGGGGAATTGGTTTACGCAGAAGGTAATTAGGAAAAATAGAAAAAAAGTACTCGGACTCTCTTTTAGAGAGAGTACGCGCGATCCTGCCAGGAGTCGAACCTGGAATCTTCTGATCCGTAGTCAGACGCGTTATCCATTGCGCCACAGGACCGTTGTTGGGAAAGGGCCGTTCAGTTACGAACCGGTGGATGGCACAGTGAGCACTGTTTGGAACAAATATTCGATTATTTCTTTAAAAAAACTCAGCAAAATAAGAATTATACTTATTTAAAAGCTTTTTCCTCATGCTTAACGCTGTCCAGTTAAAAACCCCTAGAAAAAAAACAACCTGCCCACAATACATCCTTGAACGCCTTTCCAGCTTATCTTTTTATTTTCTTTCGTGCCTGTTAATTACGGTAATTTATGCTGCCAAATGCATATTCATCTTTGTTCCGTGCTGTCTTGGTACGGGGGTTTCACCCCTTTAACCATTTTTAAAGGGCAGTTGGTCAGCGGATGATCAGCGCCTGTCCGGGTAGATTATTAACGGTCCGGCACCTTCGCCATCCTACCCTTCCCAAATAGCAACAGAGCCTTCGAAAGGCGACTGTTGTTCTCATTCATCTATAAAAGTGAAAGGATTACAAAGTGTTTTATGACGTAAGCGCATTTATGTTAAGGACATCGTGCTGGTGTCTTCTGTTTTTCTTTCGAAAGCTCTTTCGACGGAGGAAAACCTCCCCGGATGAGAAATGTACCGCGTGTCCTCATTTTGTTCGATAAGAAATAATAATATACTTTTATTGCAAAAGGAAACTAGGCTCGTTTCTCACAACATTGCTTTCTCGTTCTCACTTTTTTTTGTGAGGAGAAAATGAAAATGTGTTCGATTGCTTTTTGTTTCTGTAATACAATGTACCAACCACGACGGGTTTTATAACATATTCTTCTGCTTTTTTTTACTAGTAATATAAATAAATATAATATATATGCACCATACACGGTCAACGATTTGGAATAGTCGAAATATAGAGTGTGTGTGTGTGAGTTGTTGAGTTGAATAAAAGAATGGAATAATAATGCTGTTCATGATTAAATATCGAGCTGACCGAGGATGGCACCAAACGGGTCCATCCCACCGCCGCTCGGGAAAATGCTCAAACATTTGGCGAGCGGAACGAGTAACGGAGCGTTTAGCATTAATATCGGTCCAGCCAGCAATAATAATCTGTTGTCGCTGCAGCGCTACTTTAGCTTCCACAGTGGATCAAGATCTTTAAACGGATCATTGTTGGCTTCCTCCTTCACCGTGCTGCTGGCCACTTGGGCCGATTTCATCTGGTACGATGTTAGTATGCCACCTGCACAGAGAAAAAAAAGCGACGAAAAAACGATGAATGAGCGTGCGTCACACGTGCTGGGGTGAGATGATTTTTATACGCGCTCTTACGCTTGTTCAGTATGCCGTGCCCGTGGTTTAGCACAATCTGATACGAAAGCTGTATCAGATTCGGATCGCGCAGTGCACCCTTCCGCTGGCAACAGATCCGGTACCAGATGTCGATCACGTCTGAAAAGAGCGAGCAAAATTGTTGTAACCCGTCCACCACAACACAGAACTATCCTCTCTGGCTGGCCCTTACTTATCAGAAGCGGCTTCCGGGTTTGCGTCGCCAGTATGGTAACGATCGCGACCGTTACCAAGCTCGACCGATCGGTCCCATTTAGACAGTTTAGTACGAGCGGACGCAGCTGGGGGGGTAGCTTCTGCTCCTGATTGTACTGCCGGTACGAGTCGATTAGGTTTTGCGCCACGCCCAAGATCTGTTCCGGGCAGCTTTTGGACCACAGTTTCGGTTGCAGCAGTGCCACGGTAAGCGAATAGTCCGAACCAAGCATGCTGATGCGTAGTGTACGTTCGATGCAGTGGGTTAGATCGAATTGCTTCATCAGATTCACCGAAACATCGCCGTAGCTGAGCTCCTGCCCAAGTTCCGTGGGCCAGAAGGGATCGAGAAGCTTTATGCGCGGAGCAAGCAAAGAGACGGTTAAAGAGGAAGTGTTTGGAAGCATTCGGTTGCGTGCGTGCTTACCTCATTGCCTGTATGCAAACAAACGATCACGTTCGATTTCTGGGACCAGATCATGTTCCAAAAATCGTTCACCGTGTTTGGGAGGGGCGTCTGGGCCAGTACGAAGTGAGGGCATCCGAATCCGAGATCCTGTGGAGAGGGTGAATTTTTTTTAGCTTTGTTTTAACGAAGAAGCTTGAAAGATGTTGTATGTTTTTAAAAAAATGTATGTCTCTTTGCGTTGCAACTAAACACAACAACGTGTAAAAAGTCGTCTCCTTCCGTAAGTTTTCTGAATTGGTATGATTCTCGGGATAGTAGGGAAGGGAGGAACCATGGAATGGTGGGGGTTAACATAAACTTACCAATTTTGTATCCCTTTGGAACTTTTCAGTTTCATTTTCAAAATGTGAATAAAAATTTGAGAAAAACGGAACAAAAATTAAAACCACAGGAACAGAGAGAATCACATTTTTGGCGTGCGTGCGTGCGTACAAAAAAAACGCCTTCCAATACTCTTGGCTCGTCTGGTTCCTTATGCTTGATCTTATGACACTACGTTTGTCGTTTGTGTGGCTGGAGAGTTCAGCGGCTTACCTTAACGTACACAGCGTTGATGTAATTGTCCGTGTCGGTTGATAGTTGGACCCGGGCATGATCGTAAGGGACACAGTCGATGGAGCGATTCTTTTCCGGGAACAGTCGTGCTACGCTTACTTGGCGTTTCGATTCCTCCTTTACCTAAAAAAGGGATGGATTTATTTTTATGATTAATTAATTGATTCATCAAATAAGAAATGCTTATTAAATATAAAATAAAAGAAGCAACCAAATGAACCGGTCGGAAGAACCTTGATTATGATTCTCGATTACTGCTACTGACGGCAGGCATAGTAAATTCGTCGAATGCTTAATATATGTAGAAACTATGGAAATTTGTTTTGATACAATTAGCGTTATTAGTTTTCTGTTTAACGCAATCTAAAAACACCTTTTTTAAGAAGTTGTTTACAAACATTACACAAAATGGTTAGCCGTTTTGACAAATAGAGGGCGCTGGCATCGTTTGAGAGCACGCTACATGATTTCAGGACTGTAACCACTCAATACAATTACGCAAGGTACATAAAAAGGAAGCTAAAACCACGTCAACTCACTTACCAACAAATCCTGCAACTCCTTCCATTTGCTATCCAACGGTGTCGTCCCATTGAGCGTCTTCACTCCGCTCGTGTCAACGAATTTCTCCAACCGCTCCACCTCCTTGTGGAACCACTTCAACGTAGCCGCATCCTCGAACGGGTCCGGTTTGGCCGGTCGCAAAAACACATTGTCCGCCGGATTAGCAGCCGCACCGGAAACCGAAGCCGTAGCACCGCAAACCGATGCACTTTCCCAGTCAAAGCTGGAGCTCAGATCGGAGCACAGGGACAGATTGTCCAGGCTTGGCTTTCGATCCCCAAATGCTGTCGGTGTCGCGGTAACATTCTGCGCTGTCGCCGGGGGTTCCGGAATAGTTGCTTTTTCCGTCGGTGGATCAACAGTTGCTTTCGTGGGTGTTAGTATAACGCTCGCCACTTCACTCCCGTCGACAGTGCTGCCAGCGATCGATCCAACGTTCGATGGCTGTGGCTGTAGAATTGGGACAGAAATCGGTGGTACGATAGCGGGCGAAAAATCGATCCCGGAGAGCAGATCGATGTTTTTGGACTGTGTGGCTGTTTGCGGCGTTACGACGGACTGTTGTTGGGGTGAGGAGGTGGTGGTTGCCGAAGCAGTCGTTGTGGCACTTTGCGAGCCGGTACTATCTACGTACGAGTTCGTGTGGTGGGAATAGTGGGCAACACTGGCTGCGTCGTTTGAATTGCTGGCGGGTGGGTGTGTGTTCTGCTGCGTGGCAGTTGCCTCAGCCGCATACTGGTTCGATTGTATGGTGGAGTAGGTGGACGTCTGGTGATAGTAACCGGTTTGGGCAACATTTGCATTGGGCGCGTAGTAGGACGCATTTGCCGGTTGTCCTTGTGGGTAGGATGGTGCTGCTGTTGATCCGGTGGAGACCTGATACGTTTGGGAGGCAGACGAATCAACCGATGCCGGTGCCGTTTGACCGGAAGCGGTGTAGGTTGCGTTACCTGCTCCTAGCTGTGGATTCGCGACGTACTGGTTCTGGTAGGACGCGACGGTGGCGTTGGATGAATCGTACTGGAAGCCGCTGGTGTAGTCGTACGCTCCAGTTTGCGGATTGTAGGAATATCCCGGATGCGATCCGTAAGATGCAGTCTGTTCCGTCTGATAAGGCGCTTGTTGGTAGTACGGGGTGGGAGATGAGTACGGTTGCTGCGTCTGAGACCCGGGCTGTTGATACTGCTGCTGGGAGGTCGATGTTTGGCCGTAGTTCGCATACGCCGATAAATCTTGGCTCGAAGAAACCGAGGACATCGATTCGCTAGAAGAGGTCGGGTATGGTGACGGATAGGCATGGTTTTGAGACACAGCGGCATATTGCTGTTGTTGATTAGCTGCTGCAGAATTTTGATAACCAGAACCATAAGAGGCATTACTGCTGGATCCAGCGACTTGGGTCCCATAGTTCCCATCAGCGGCCGGCTGTTGGAGATTCATGGTGGAAAACTGTTGGTTTAACTGGGTCCACGACGGTTGCTGCTGACTAACATCAGTCGAAGAAGATGACGTCGAAGGAGCTGGAGATGGCTGTTGCTGTGGAACCTGCGTCTGACCGTACTGGCCGTAATCGTATCCAGTCGAATTCGGTGCCGGCGTTTGGCTTTGATTGTAATAATAATTTGTGGGACCCGCATTTTGGTACATGGGATTGACGTATCCTGTAGCAACGGCAGGAGCAGTATTAACAGTAGGCTGTGGTTGCTGCTGCTGTTGTTGATGTGGTGTAGCGTACTGGTTGTAATCATAGCCTGTTCCTACTGCAGTCATATTGGATCCTCCGCCATATTGCATTTGCTGTTGTTGTTGCTGTTGCTGCTGCTGCTGCTGCTGCTGCTGCTGTTGTTGTTGTTGTTGCTGGTGATGTTGATACTGCTGATGATAATTGGCGTACGAGTCCTGATAGTAACCCCCCGAACCACCAACCGACATTCCTCCACCAGCACCTACAATCGGCGCCGTACTTTCCGAACCAACTGGAGCAGGTCTTACCGACGGCAAATGATTCATCGGGTTCTTATCCACCCCGGCGGCTTTAATAGACCCTAGCGTGATAGTGCCCGCTTTGAGATAGTCTTTAAGCTTTGGTCCTCCACTTCCACCACTGCTAGCGGTTCCTGTAGTTCCCGCACCAACACCAGCGATCGCTCCCACTGCAGCAGTATTATCGATCGAGGACCGCTTGAGCACATTGCTCGACTTTAGCTTCTGATTGCGCTCCTCTTCCTGTACATCACAGGCCGCCTTCACCCGGGAGTAGAGCTTCTGCACATTGCTCTGCAGCTTGCGGTAAAATTCTAACCCCTTTGCGCTCTTGGACAGCAAATCCTCGTACACATCGAACGATGCCGATAGGGAGGAAAAGAACTGATCCCGCTTCGTTTTCACGTCGGAAAGACTTTTCAACGTCGGTGCACACTTTGCATACACTTCGGTAAGTGCCTTCAGGATGTTGCCCTGCGCTTTCATATTCTGCTCGAGCAATCCCACCAGCTGATCGTGCTTGGATAGCTCCTTCCGGAACAGTTCCTCCATTTTTTGCTTCTGTTCCGAACCACTTCCCTCGAGCGCGATCAGCTGCGACGTAATGTCGTCCTCGGTGATGTTATGCCGCAGATCCTGGTACAGTTTGATCCGCTGCACCTTCATTTCCTTCACCTTCTGTACGATCGTGTTCAGCTCTTGGAATACACCATCGTCGATCTTATCCGCACAGACCGGTATCTGTGCCTTGATGTCCGGCAGCGGTTGGGAAAGAATCTTCAGGTTGTGCACGTGCAGGCCCATTGCTTTCCGGAGCGTATCATTGCTTTCTCCGGCCTTGTTGTGAGCTTCCTGATATTTTGCCAACTCTCGACCGAGTTCTACCATATGAGCACCACCGTTCGACCGTTGGCCAATTTTCGCCTGATACTGTTCCTCGCGGATTTCATCCTGTCGGAGCAGGTTCTTTATCTCTTTGAGGGTTAGCTCCACATCCGAGCAGGTATCGGCGAGCGTTGACATCGACTGTACCAGATCGGTGATAGCATTCGGTTTGGCTTGCAGTTCCGCGCATCGATCAACCAACCCTTGTGGGAGACGCTTATCATCTGCCGCTTTTGTCGGTGCCTCAATAGCATCCAAGTTAAGCGAATCGATGAATGTTTGCAGTTCCGCCTCCTTATCGTCCAGCTTCGAGCCGATCGTCCGCAGCAGGTTCGCCTTTTCCTCACTGTACATGGAACTACTTTCGTGTGCTTTCATTGGCACCAACCGGTGGAATATGTCCTCTCCCATCGCTTCCGGATCGATCACGTTGAAGGCGATGCCGTTTACTAAATTCGCACCCTGTACCGCTGAAATAGCACTCAAATCGGGCACTTCCTCGTGATAAATGAATTCATTTTCATTTTTAGCAGATTTACGCTTCGCCTCCACCACATCCATCGTGAATTGCAGTGCATCGTTCACCTGCTCGATCTGTGCCAAACCTTTTGACTCTTTGCGTGCCTCTTCAAGCTTATCGAACGATGCCTGATACAGTGCGACCCGTTCACCCATCTTCTGCTGTTCCTCTGACTGTTGTCCCTGGTAGAGCAGCAGTATGCAGGACAGATACGATATCTTGAATCGCACATAACGGCGCCACTCCTTGAACTGCTTGCTCCCAACTATATCCTGTATGCGCCCGTCATCGCCGTTCTGGGTGAGCAACGCAGCAAGCGCTGAATTGTAGTAGCTCACGATCTGTGCCGTTACTTTGGCAATTATGCCCGACTTTCGATTATCACACAAACTCTTCTCCATAATGCATTCCTGTGCCTGAGCGAGACAAAGTGCCTGCATAAAGATAAGCAACTCAGTGGACAGATCACCTTGCAGGAGCAGTGCATAATTATCCTTCACGTAACCGTACGCCCAAGCGGCACACTGGAAGTGGGTGCAAGCTTTCTTCATACTTTCCGGATCGGACCGACTTTCGGCGGCACCGAGTTGCGTGTGAAGCGCCGCAAAGTTGTGAAGCACGACCGCCATCTCGTACTTTATGTTCCACTTTGTAAGTACACACCCGGAGTAAAGGTCTTTCCAGTGGAACGTTAACATTTGCTGGCCTTCGCTAACCGTGCCAAGTAGGAAGCGATTCTGGATCGAGTGTAGCTGGCAGTAGTAGCGGCGGATGGTGGCCGTGCCTTCCACGTCTCGCGTTGGCCGTACGGCATTGCCACGGAGCTGTTCGAGCTGGTAGCATTCCTTGGAATACGATGCCGGATCTTCCTGATAATATTCCGCGATGTACTACGGTAAAGAATGGGTACAAAGCAAACAAATTCATCGAGGTCATCGGATGGAAGAAGCTACTCGTTAATTTAATTTAACAACTGACGTCCACATAAAACGATGATTCATCTTCACCACAAAAACATACCTGCTTCAGGGCGGAGAAGTTGGTCTGTTCCGGGCTGGTTTTCAGCTCGAAACTAACCATCGGCATCCGCGGCACAGCCTCCATGTTGCAGCGAACGGAATGAGAGTCGCTTCACACTAATTTAAACACTTTCTGTAGAGAATTTTCAAATTTAGGTTGCACAAACACAAGACCTTTTCTTTCTTCTCCAAAGTACCAAGTCTATTTGTTGTTTTTTTTCTACTCGCTTGACACAACAACTGCCGATCGGCACTGCGGGAGAACGGTGGGACAAGAAATATCATGTTTTTCTTCAACATATTTTGTTAAAACGATGTTATTCTTGAAGTATAACATTTGTGAAGTGTAAAAGTGATGCTACAAATATTTTTAAAACATTTAAAACCCTGATACTGTCTTGTTTTATAAAATTTAAATCAAAAATAGAAAAATTTCAAGTTCCTTCCGTTTACGACCCCTCGAGTCGAGTACTGCAGCAACCGCTGTCTGCGCTCAGCATTTTCCTTCGGCTGTCAGCCAAACAACATCATCATCATTTTCGCGGACGACGGACGGACGGAAGCGAAAAGAATCGCTCGAGAAATCATCAAATAATTGCGTTGTCTGCTGGTGCAAAGGTGCAAATTTCGTTGCACTTCTGCAGGCAAACGCATCCGGCAAACGAATCGAAACGAAACGACAACGTGCGAACGAGCGCGGGTGCGTGCAAACGTGCGAAGGTGTTGCGGGTGCGTTCCCGTGGTCTGTGCCGTGAAAAGCAGTGAAAAGAGAAAAGCCACCACCCCCTTGTCGGTGCGCGCATAATTGCGTCTGGGGAAAAATGGTTCCATCGCCGTCGGAAACGGTGTGCCGCACTGCCACAACCCGTTGGTCAATTTTCTGAATCCCCGGAACCAGTGCAAGGTAGTAGGAAAGGTGGTGCATTTTGCGCTCGGCGGAAGGAGAAGAAAATTCGTCACAAAGAGGCAAGCAGCAGGGTGTTGGAAGGTGGGCAGCAAGGCGAAACGAACATCGCTCTTCTCGACACAGACACACACCCTGTGGGGTTGGCTGTGTACGTGTGTGCGTGTGCCCTGTGCGTGTCCCGTGTGCGTAGTGTGTTCTCGCTTCGCGTAAAGGTGTAGTAGCCAGTTGGTGGTGGGGAAAGTGCGGTGGTTTACTGGGGGCGACGGCGAAAGGTACGGCAAGAGTGTACGGAGAGCAGCCTACTTCCGCTCGCCGCCGGGGTGTGCATAAAAAGTTACAAAGGTAATGGTGGGTGGGTGTGTGTACTAGGGGTGGGGCTTTTGGGGGTGGGAGCGACGTCAGGGAGGGGATAAAATTGTGCAACCAGCGGCTTAAATTTGTGCAAAAATCTATCCACCCTACTATCTGCCTGTTCAGCAGGCCTCAAGGATTGCAGATACATGAGCATGTCAAGTACATAAACCGTTCCTTAACAGCTAAATTGGAGCACAAACAGAAGCATATATCAAAAGTGCTTGAATATGTTATGTTGTGGAAGTAAATATGCTGGAAAAAAAGATGAAAAGACTAACCTTGTTTGGCTCTTCAAACAATCAATGCTCACCGGCTTCTACGATCCGTTGTGTTCCATTCTCAGCAGTTGTAGCTCTTGAAAATTCCTTGCATTGCACTGACGTACAGTGAGGTGCGAAAAAATGTCTACCCTAGGAGTTTTAAGTTTATCTAGAAATGTTTCGATTTTATCAGGACATGTTGTTATCTGGACAGTTTACCACATGGAAGAACTGTTATCGGATCCCATACGCATCGATCCTCCTATGGGTAAACAATAAGCCAAAGAAACCAAAATCCGAACAGAAAAGGTTCTTGAGACTTGAAACTACAATCTCAATCAAATTCTGCTTGAGGATGCTGATCTTGATTAAGTTAATAATTTAACTCTTGATTATATTTAAGTAACTCTTGATCTTTTGATGTTTGGTAATAGGTTAGGTATGGGCATGGATTAATTATTTGTGGCTGAAATTCAAGACTCAAGTTCAACATGCCGACCTATTTGGACCTACTCCTTATAGTGGTCCATTTTGATGGTTTCTAGCTAATCATTAGTTTTAAAATATCTTGACTAATTGATACATAGTACAGGGGGTATAATTTTAGCAATAAGAAGTACACTGTCATCAGGGTTTTCCCAAGTCTCATTAATTGTAAAGTATAGTCTTGCCGTCCGCTAGTTCTGGTTTGGCAACTCTTCGAAGTGCTTTATCTACGATGTCGTAAAATCAATTGTTAAAGAAACAGGTCGATTTCATTTGGTTAGGTCGTTGCGCCATTGACACAGGACTTTTTCGGCCGTCCACATGGACGCAGGAGACTTCATGGCGTTGATACGTCCGCCGGAAGGGCCAGAATATTGGATTGCCAGACGAAAGTGGCAAATCAATAACAAGTGCTACACTTTTTTGTCACTTACTGTAACGAATGGTACCGTCTACAACAGCACCGCGATACAGTGATGCAGCAGCATCCTTCCCAGGGGCTCCGTTATCGATGGACCGGGTCAGGGTCCGCATGCTGCAGCTGACCGGGAAAACAGGCCGAGAAACAAATCTTGGAAACTCGTTTAGAAGCATAGTGGCCTTTATCGCGTGTTCTATTCGTACGGTTTGGGCTAACGAATTAACCTGTTTGCGCGATGGAAGCGTTAGAAGAAGGTTCCGCTAGGCGGACAGGTTCTTAGTTCCAACTGCACACGTCGCCTTTGGCGGACGTACAAACTATTCGCTCCGCAAACCGCTTAATGGTTCGCGTAACGTTCGTCCAGCTTATGGCTACGAGCCTTCATCAAAAGAGGAAAAAGGTTTCTTCTGTTCTGTTTGCTTGTGGTTAAAAACTATTAAACAGCAACTAATAGTGTTTCCTTTACTTTCCCGCCTGCAGATAGATACCGTGTGGGGTTGGGCCTCTGCCCCGCTGCGCCTAGCGGCCAACAGAATGGGTGACGTACTCATATCGGATCGCCCACCGTCACCGGCGAGGTTAGTTGAGCGTGTTTCATCCCCCGAAAGTTCGCCCCGTGAAGCTAATAATCGTTTACGTTTTTTTGTTTATTTCTACCTTACGGCAAACGAATCTCCCACCCATCAGCAGACTATCACACACCTCGGAGAAGCATCCCCGGGTGACGCTGCAGGAGCTGAACGTGCTGCGCCGTCACCGGGAGCTCTGCGATGTCGTCATCAACGTGAAGGGGCGCAAAATCTTCGCCCACCGCGTCATCCTGTCCGCCTGCAGCCCCTACTTCCGGGCGATGTTTACCGGCGAGCTGGAAGAATCGCGCCAAACCGAGGTGACCATCTGCGACATCGACGAGAACGCGATGGAGCTGTTGATAGACTTTTGCTACACATCCCACATCGTGGTGGAGGAATCGAACGTGCAACCACTGCTACCGGCCGCCTGTTTGCTGCAGCTCGCCGAAATACAGGACATATGTTGCGAGTTTCTCAAGCGCCAGCTCGATCCGGAAAACTGTCTCGGCATAAGGGCGTTCGCGGACACCCACTCGTGCCGGGAGCTGTTGCGAATCGCGGACAAATTCACCCAACACAACTTCCAGGAGGTGATGGAGAGCGAAGAGTTTCTGTTGCTTCCGGTCGGCCAGCTGGTGGACATTATCTGCAGCGATGAGCTGAACGTGCGATCGGAGGAGCAAGTGTTCAACGCGGTTATGGCGTGGCTAAAGTATAACGTCGCCGATCGGAGACAGCATTTGGCGCAGGTGCTGCAACACGTCCGGATGCCGCTGCTGAGCCCAAAGTTTCTCGTCGGTACGGTCGGTTCGGATTTGCTGGTACGGTCCGACGAAGCGTGCCGGGATTTGGTGGATGAGGCGAAGAACTATCTGCTGCTGCCACAGGAACGTCCGCTGATGCAGGGACCTCGCACACGTCCCCGGAAGCCTACCCGGCGCGGCGAGGTACTGTTTGCGGTTGGTGGTTGGTGTTCGGGTGATGCGATTGCTTCCGTCGAACGGTTCGATCCGGAAACGGCCGACTGGAAGATGGTGGCACCGATGAGCAAGCGGCGCTGCGGTGTCGGTGTGGCCGTGCTGAACGATCTACTGTACGCCGTCGGTGGACACGACGGGCAAAGCTACCTGAACAGCATCGAGCGGTACGATCCACAGACGAACCAGTGGTCGTGTGATGTCGCGCCGACCACCAGCTGTCGCACGAGTGTCGGGGTGGCTGTGTTGGATGGGTTCCTGTACGCCGTCGGTGGGCAGGATGGTGTGCAGTGCTTGAACCACGTCGAACGATACGACCCGAAGGAGAACAAATGGTCTAAGGTAGCGCCAATGACGACACGACGGCTTGGGGTCGCGGTGGCAGTGCTTGGTGGCTATCTGTACGCGATCGGTGGTTCCGATGGACAGTGTCCGCTCAACACGGTCGAACGGTACGATCCCCGGCAGAACAAATGGTGCGCCGTGAGTCCAATGTCGACGCGAAGGAAACATCTTGGCTGTGCGGTGTTTAACAACTTCATCTACGCGGTGGGAGGACGGGACGATTGTATGGAACTGTCGTCCGCAGAACGATACAATCCACACACCAACTCCTGGAGCCCGATCGTCGCGATGACGTCCAGACGCAGTGGGGTAAGGGACAAACGCAGTGCGAACTAGCGGCATTGTTCGGTGGCTTCTTAAAAACACACCCCTCCCCCTTTGCTCCGTTTCCAGGTTGGACTGGCGGTGGTCAACGGTCAATTGTATGCCGTCGGCGGCTTTGACGGTACTGCCTACCTGAAGACGATCGAGGTGTACGATCCGGAAACGAATCAGTGGCGGCTTTGTGGCTGTATGAACTATCGCCGGCTCGGCGGTGGTGTCGGTGTGATGCGTGCACCCCAAACCGAGAACTACATGTGGTAAATAGTTTGCTTCTTGTATCTTCTAACCTTCCCCCCCCCCAAAAAAAACTCCTTCGCCCGCCCGTCCGTCAAGCGATTCCAGAGTATGCTCTTTCCCGCCTTGCGTCCGTTTGAATGTCGTAAAACATTAAGCCAGGCTTCTCCAAGCTAGAGATGAGAGTACAAGAGCCAGTGAATGTCCTTAGAAACAGTCCTGAAATTTAGCTTTATCATTGGACAAAAAGAGCAGCGAGTAATGAGGAGCGAGCTGCGAATCTAATTAGCAGGGAAATGATTTGCAATAGATTGTTAGCATCTGCGCTAGATGATCGAAATTCATGTTTCATTTAGTTCTGTGTTATTTTAGCATCCATTAATGCATTTTACATTTCATTAAACTGCAACAAATCGCCTCCATCTCGAATGATCATAATTGTTTGGTCTTTGGTAATTCAAAGCTCAGTTTCGGGTGTTTAGGATTAGCACTTTCTCTAACCTTTCTGGATACTTTCACGGAGAAGTTTAGGGACTCACACCATCTCAGTAGACAGCTCGAAATGTCTTGAAACGAGCGAAAGATCCAATCCAAGTCGCCTGTGTCTTCATCCCATCTGTGATCAATGCTCTTTACTGACTCATCCTCATTTTCACCAAATTGCACCCTATCTGCATCCTTTCTCCCCACAACCCACATTTCTCATAACCATTTTCAAAACCCCACACCGTGTGTGCCCGCTGCTTTTCGGCTTCTGTTTTTCGTTATTGTTTGTCTGTTGGTTTGTTTTGTTTGCTCATTTAACATCATACCTTTCTTTACTTACCTTTACTTTTAGGATTCGCAAAGATTCCGTTGTTTAACATACACACACAAAACACATTCGGCCAGCATTCTGTTCTACGCTTGCGAACGGCGGCACGCGGCAGGACTATTCGGCGGCACGGCACGATGATGGTGTTGGTGCCGTGCCGTGGAACAGAAGTGGTCTGTGAACCGTAGTGAAAAGGAAAGGTGTACATGAACATAATTTAGGGCGATCGGAAAGCTTCACAAGCTAGAACTGCCTAAAAAAAACGGGTTTTAGCAAAGCTCGAAATGACATACTTGATTTCAACACACACACATACACTCACCACTGCCAAGGCGAATAGGGTATGGCACCCAGCTGGTAACAGAATACCATTTATACCACCACACATTGGAAGGTGCAGACGCGGCACCTAAACCCCACCACTTAAGAACACACCCGTTCATTATGCAAAGGCATTAGGCGTTTAAGGAGTTAAGTACCCAGTATAATTTCGAACCAGTCGCGAAAAACAAGGGGCTTGTTATAAAGAAAAGAGAGAGAGAGAGAGAAAGGTGAAACGATTCGTTAATAATGTTTGTTTGATGAACGATCCATTAAATTTTTCGAATTGAACTTAAAGGTACGTTTTACTTCCGTTTTCCGGAAGCCTGTACGTCAAAGGCAAATGGGATTCAGGTTCAGGACGGTAGGAGTGTGTGTGTGAGTTGCCTGTGCGTGTTGCCTAGCAACGGGTGGTATATATTTTGATACAATGTTTTTTTGAATATTATTTATACAATCGCATCCTCAAAATAGGCTCCTCAAAGGCACACTTTTTCTGATTTAATTTTTTTTAACTATCTTGCGCAGACATGGTTAGATTGGTAAAAAAAGACAGGGAAAAAGCAAGCCCGATTAAGTGTGTGTTGATTGATTGCCCCACTGTTTATCGTAACCATCCATTAAAAAGGGTTATATTTGTAACCATTTAGTAGGGCTGTAGACTCCTGATGCTGATCGGACCGCGCAAGTGGATGATTTCGTTGTCCACACTTCGAGTTTGTATATAGGCCGCACGGTCCCTGCAACACCGCTCCCATCCGTTATCACAGATCTCAACCTTAAACGCGCACGATCCTAGTAGCCCTTCGCGCACGTTCCAGCTTCTGGCGTAACAGTTTTAGTTTTTATAGAACGGCCAATAATGGTACGGAAACGGAGCAAATGGAAGTGTTACGGTAAAGCGTCCTTCCGAAAATTAGATGTGTAGTAGTCTCCCCTCATTCATGCACACGCCACACACACGGGATCGATGCCCGCACTGCTAACTCCCCTCAATGCATGTTGCTTAACGTTGTTGCTTAGTATGTTGCCTAGTTACGTTTGCCTGCTCATCCCCATCACCGTTCCACCTTATAGGGGTTGTTCAGCTTAAAGGTTCTGTTTGGCGGGATTTGCTACGAGAACAGTTTGGTGTTCGAAGTGGTTAACGAAACGCTACCGAAAACTCATCAGAATATCACCGTGCCGTGGTGCCGCGGCTATATGTGGTCACAAGTATTAGGAAATGAGCCAAAAAGAAAAAGAAGGAAGCCAAGAATTTCTTCTCCAATTAAGAATTGCTGTTCAGAAAACGAAACAAAAAACGCATAGACAATTGTAAATGGTTTCTGTCAGCATGCAGAAAGTGTAAATCGTTCGTCGAATTCTAGCGAAAAGCGAGTAGCGTTAGCTGGAAAGGAAGTTTTAACGCGCTGCCGGTAAGCAACGGTCCAACTTCACTGACTGGGTCTGGTTAGATAGCAGTTGATAAGCTTTCAAATCAATGTTGAGCAACTATCGGATATCTCAGAATTTTAACAAACAGGTTGGCGTGGCTCTAATCTTTGCTGAGCCTCCCACGTGGCGTAGTCCGATCCATAAGGGGTAGACCTGGTGCAGAGTTAGGTCTAGTGGTCAGTGGCACTAAACCAAACCACAGCGTAGCGTATCAAGATTTAGAACTCCTGTGACCTCTACACTAATCTGTCTTTTCGGTTTTGTACAAAGTAACAACAGTTCCCTCCGTAGTTAGGTTGGCCCGAACGTTGGCGTACTCGGCGAGTGGCAGAGCGCGTTGGCTGCTGTTTAAGATTCTCTCACCAAGCCCCTTTTTTGTCGAGAAGGTGGAAAGTGCTATTAACTAATGCTCATCGCTCGTACGGTAACTTTTGTTTTAGGTTCGCGTGCTAATTTATTAGACATTTCAGTGCGATCGAGATCGTGCAAAACCGGTGATTGATTAGTTGTTGATGATAAGAAGAGCTGTAAGAATGTGATTAAGAATGGCAAAAATTAAAGTGCATAACTAAAGCCTTTGGTTGATTGTAGATGATCGTTTTTTTTTTCTCGGATGACTGCAGATAATTCAATTTAGCTCTCCCGTCGTCCTAGGTCAGCCTGGGTTCAAAATTCCAACGGTGGGTATATCTTGATGACAAGTAACACTAAACCACCTCACTGCGGCAGGCAAACCCTTAATAATCTTCCAGTTTCGTAGATACTGAAAGGAAAATAGATTAGACTAATCGGGAGAAGTAGTACAAGTTTGGCTTTTATCACCGTTTACGCACGATAACTGTTTCTCCGGGTTCCATGTTGCCTCGAATCGGAAGATCCGTGGCGTAAGAGAATTCCCGATTGCCTTCTTTCTCAGTTCGTGGTACACCGACACGGCGTACGGTTCGGTCCGGGGTTGCAGACGCATGTGTGTGTGTTGCGTGACCAGGAAATGCGTACCAGCGCCAAGTCGAGAATGTCTAGGGGAAGCGTAAGACCACCATCGTCGGTGATATCCGAACAGCCGGGTTTATCGCTCGATAGCCTGTCGGTGATGGCACCGGCGCTTCGTAACAGCTTTGGTGGTGGTCTAGGTGGTGCTGGTGCGGTACCTGCCACCGGAGTTGGTGAACAGTTCACCGGGCGCAGTGTCGATTCGTTAACGTCGAGCTCGTACGGTCAGCTCGGTGTGACAGCGTTCACCGAAGGTATTGTAATGGAAGATGGGCTCATCAATCCAGCCTTCACTGAGCCGGTCCTGGAGGGCACGGGCCGCCTGATGACGGAAGTGCTCGGTGAAGATACGGTGGAAAAGCTCGAGCAGCGGTACGCGAAGGCGATGGACAAGATCACCGATATGGAGCTGTCGGCTGGACAGATCGCGATGGCTGGCCAAGCGTTAGACACCGTGGCGGGGGATGACGAAGCAGGGGAATCGATGGAGATGAGACAAATGGTGCCAGAGGGGGAAGAGATTCCAGTGGACGAAATGCCGGACATGTTTTCCACCGAGATGGTTCAGCCGGAAGCAGACGGCATAGCGGCGGATCTGCACGAACTAGACGCGGATCAGCTGGGACAGATGGCAACTGCAAGCGGGTACATACCGCAGATGCAGGTAAGTGTCCATAAGCTTCTTCTTCTTTGGCATTAACAACCTCGAGAGGTTGTCGGCATGCCATTTCTGGCTTTCTGTGACTTAATTTTACCCGTAGTAAAGTAATCAGCAGCTCTACTTACGGGGACGCGGTCTGGATGGCATTTGAGGGCCTGTCCTGCCGTGTGAAGACCGGTGCCGTTATCGCCTCGGTCACCGGACCGCCCCAAGTGTCCATAAACACCTGTACGTCATACTTGTTGCACCGACCGGATGAAAGCGGTTTTGTCTGATATGTTGCATAGCCGCTTATCGCTTATCAAGTATTCCAAGCAGTTGAGCCGTAATATATGTTACGCACGCGACATTACTTAACGGTAGTTAGCTAGCCAAGCCTTCGCTAATCGTGACTTGCCGTCACGAATTTAACGGTGGCTTTGTACCATACTGTTTGACCTGACTCAGTGATCAGGAGGAAGCATTGGGATGAGTGGCCAGTCTGATACGGAACCAACAGCGACAACATCGTCGAGCTCGCGATTCGCGTGTGGTGTTATCTGGTCAAGTTTGAAGATGAACCTATGTGTAGCAGTTGTACATTCACAATTTATTGGCGGGGATTCCTCGGCGTGCAAGAGTATACCAATTCAACGCTTCAAGAACAATTCCCATTTGAACGGGTTCGGAGAAGTTCTCGGGGTAATATGCTTTGCACCAGGGGGAATGTATTTTTACCCCTAGCTCTCGCAATACCGGTCCATTCGAATATGAGTGATGTCATTGGCGAACTACCCCGAAAAAACAGCAACCCAAGGGGTGGTTGTCGTTTTGGCGTGTGCGTTTTGCCCCTGTTGCCGTTTGGATGTATTGGTTACGATCCGCAGCGCAAAGCGCCGTAGACCCTCGGCGATGCTTATTGCCTGCTCTGCTGCGGGCTTTAGTACGTTGTTTGGGTCCGGTCGACCGTAGCCGCGCTTGCCTGTAGAATCGATTCAACAACGTCGACCGGTGCAGTTGTGAAGTGGCGTGCGGCGGGTGTTGTTGTTTACGGCTAATAAACCGCATGTGACGCTTGCTCCGAACGGACCGCAAACCGGAGCATGAATTTCAAGTGTCCGCTGTGTGAGTCGCTGTTCGACACACAGGATGACCTTGGTGAGCACGTGAAGGAGGAGCACACGACGTACTACTACGACACCTACCTGCTGGTGCCGATGGTGCTGAATGACCTCGCGACAATTGGAACGACCACCACCACCGTGCTCACCAGTCCGCCGACCCTATCGGTACGCCCGGCTCCGTTCGTTCGTTGCTGTCGTCCAGCTGACCTCCACTAGATGTGGTCTAGTTCTAATCGTGCGTCGTTTTTTTTTTTCTCCAGGCACCCGACGCTGTCGATGCCGAGGCGGATGGCTGTTGCTGCGGTTGCTGTGGGGATGACGGTGGCGATGATCTGTGCGGCTGTGGCGATATGTGTGACATGTGCGGCTGCGGTGGTTGCTGCGGGTGCGGTGGACTGTGCGGCTGTGGGGACCTCTGTGACTGTGGGGACCTCTGTGACTGTGGGGATTGTTTCGGGTGCGGAGATTGCATCGGATGTGCAGACTGTGCGAATTGCTGTTCGTTCGATTGCTCCATAATGTGAGCCGGAGCGACTACAATCGGCCTCTACCAGCCAGCCAGCTTCGCAATGCCTTCCCTACTGACAAGTGTCCTTTAACGGTGTGTACAGTGTGTGATTAGCAGTTACAAACCTCAAAGCTGGGAATGAATGTGCGCACCGAGCGTGTGACCCATTAGCCATTTTTATAGCTTAAGCAGGGGACGGGAATTAGAGGAGGATTACCATTTTGATCCTCCTGGAGCAGGTTGTCTCTGGTTTGTTGTGTACAGTAAATGATAAGAATAGGATGCGTGGAGTTGTAGCTAACTTCACGTATCAATTAGGAGGCTCTTATCTAAAATAGGACAGCACGCTTATCGAAATTGAGGGACGCTTTGTAAATAAGTAAACGGTAACACTATTCTTGGTGAACATGGACACTATCCAAAACCTCTCGCGTATTCCCCTTTTCTCCATGACTGTAAAGGAAAGTGCTCAGAAATGCTGTAAATGGTAACTGAACTATCGATTATTGTGCTAGCTCATCAGACTTTGCTAGGGTCCCATGGGCTGGTCATGTCATTGGAATGGCACCGGACGTCCCAGCCCGTAAAGTCTTGGTCTGCCAGATGGGATATTAGAGTAACGATCCACCTTTTGAGGGTAAGCGAATGAAATCTAGGCGATCATCCGTATTCTTTAAGCGAGTACATCGTTTTTTTGTACTGCTTTTACTCACAATGTACAAATCTGTTACCGTTCTTGGCTTATAAAGCATTATACCTCACGCTGGATGATGTTAAGGAGAGTCCGCCGTTTGAGATAAGAGCCACACGTATGCGCCAAAATAATGCGTTACTTCAGCCTTCCCTTAACTGTTTAGCTTCTCCGGGAACGTGGGGGAAGCAATTTTATTTAACTTTGATCGGTTAATCTTTTAATCGGTTTTTTAAGTCGGGAGCGCACTCGGTATCACTGTCGCGTGTTCAGCCGGCAAAACGAGACTCTCTACCGGTCTTGGTGAGCGGAACAACTGCTGTCAATCATGACAGTTCCGCAATTCAGCTGATGACATTCCGCAACGCTGGACAGTGGTCGATATTAATATTCCTCCGATAGAGGTCGCCACAGTACTCCCCTTCAGATCGGTGTTAGCGGTAACGCAAAGGAATGGTCACACGACGTTGCGAACGGGTAACAGCGGTCGAGTAGTCTTTGGTGGCGACAGGAGGTGTCGTACCGTGCGAGGTTGTTTGTGGTGTTGTAGACGATGTCGGCGGCGACATATATGCTGACGGCGGTGATGCAAGCGATGGCGGCATAGGCGGTGTTGTCGAAACCGGATCTCGCAGCGTATAACACGGTTTTAGACGGTCGATGGAGACGTTTGTCGATTTACCGTTGACCAGGACCTCGAACCATTTCTCGGAACGACGCAGGACTTCGTAAGGCCCTTGGTACGGTGGAGTGAGAGCAGGTCGAACAGTATCATTCCGGACGAAGACGTGAGTACAGGTTCGTAGATCGGAATGTACGAAGGTCGCTCTCTTGTCGTGCCAAGCGGTTTGTGTCGGTCGCATGTTGTCCATCACCTTCCTCAGCTGTTGCGTGAACTCGGTAGTATCCGGTGGAATCGTCTGCGGGTTGCTGTGAAAGAACTCTGCTGGGATCTTTAGCGTGCTGCCGTAGACGAGTTCTGCTGGTGAAGCTTTAATGTCAGCCTTGTACGCGGTGCGTAGTCCTAGTAGGATGATGGGCAGGTGGTCGGTCCAGCGCGCGGCGTCTTTACAGCAGATGGCTGCTTTGAGCGTACGATGCCAGCGCTCGACCAGACCATTGGCCTGCGGATGGTACGCCGTGGTACGCAGATGTTTGGTACCCATTGCCTGGCACAGTTCACGAAACAGCGCTGACTCGAACTGCCGACCCTGATCGGTGGTGATGAAAGCAGGCACGCCGAATCGGGCTATCCATCCGTGTAGCAGTGCTGATGCCACCGTTGGTGCAGCTATGTCTGTTAACGGTATGGCTTCAGGCCAGCGCGTGAACCGGTCGATGATCGTAAGGCAGTATCGATATCCGTTGCTGATGGGAAACGGGCCCACGATGTCCAGGTTGATGTGCGCGAAGCGAGTATCGGTTGTTGGATAGCGTACAAGCGGGCTTTGCATATGCCTATGCACCTTCGTCGCCTGGCAAGCGATGCAGTTACGCACGAACTCTCGGCAATCTCGGCGGATATTTAACCAGACGAATCTCTCCGTCATCAGTCTGGTGGTAGTTTTCGCGCCGGGGTGACTCATCTCGTGGACCGATCGCAGGACTTGTAGTCGGAATGGTTTCGTAACGTACGGGCGGATGATTCCCGTTGGACAATCGCAGTATAGTGCCTTCGTGCTGCCGGGAATCTGGATGCGCTGGAGTATGAGATCTGACCGGGTTTTTCCATTGAGTATGTCGGCGAGCTCAGTGTCGCGGGTTTGATCCTCGGCCAATTCGTCGTAGTTGATGGTCGGTGTAGCTGGCTGGATGGTCTCGATTCGGGAAAGTAGGTCGGCGGTGATGTTATCTTTCCCTTCCACGTGGCGGATGTCTGTGGAGAACTGCCCGATATAATCGAGGTGTCGAGCCTGTCTCGGTGATGCCTTCTCCAAGGACTGTCGGAACGCATAAACCAGCGGTTTATGGTCCGTGTAGATGTGGAATTCACGTCCCTCCAGAAAATGTCGGAAGTGTCGGACGGCGAGATATATTGCAGCTAACTCGCGATCGTACGTAGAGTACCGCTGTTGCGCCTTGTCGAATTTCTTGCAGAAGAACCCCAGTGGTTGCATCTGCCCATCGACGATCTGATGCAAGGCGGCTCCAGCTGCGACGTTGGAAGCGTCGCACCATAGCGACAATTCTGCGGACTGCATCGGATGTGCAAGCAAGGTGGCCTGAGCCAGCTGTTGCTTACATTGCTCGAAGGCGGCTTCGGTGGACGGTGTCCATGACAAAGAGGTTTTGTCTCGCCGCTTGTTGCCGGGTATCATATCCAGTAGCGGTCCTTGCGCCTGCAGAGCGTGGGGGAGAAAACGTCGGTAGAAATTGATCATGGCCAGAAACTTCTTCAGGTCCATGATCGTCTCCGGTCGCGGGAACTCTGCAATGGCTCGGACTTTCTCCTCCAGTGGACGGATTCCTGCTGCAGATACTTGGTGTCCCAGGAACGAAATCTCCGACTTCCCGAACTCGCATTTCGCTACGTTAACAGTTAGGCGATGCTCCACCAAGCGACTAAACAGCTGCCGAAGATGCATCTTGTGCTCCTCCGGTGACGTTGAAGCAACAATGATGTCATCGATGTACGGGAACGCGAAGTCCAACCCTCGTAACACATCATGTATAAGCCTTTGGAAGGTCTGAGCAGCGTTGCGCAAACCGAACGGCATGGTAACGAATTCGAACAAGCCGAATGGTGTAGTGATGGCAGTCTTGGGCACGTCATCCGGATGGACGGGTATCTGATGGTACGCCTTGTGCAGGTCCACCTTGGAGAAAACAGTCTTTCCACTCAGCATCACTGTGAAGTCTTGCAGATATGGCAACGGGTACCGGTCCGGGATCGTTTGAGCATTTAGCGCACGATAGTCGCCGCATGGACGCCAGGTACCATCTGCTTTCTTCACCATATGCAGTGGACTTGCCCAACTGCTTTTCGATGGCCTACACACACCCAGACGCATCAGTGATTCGATCTCAGCCCGTGCGGCCGCATACTTGTCTGGTGCAAGACGACGAGCGCGAGCGAACGTAGGCGGTCCGGTGGTTTCTATGCGGTGCAAAACTTCTGACTGCGTAGTAGTGTCCAGTGGTCGTCTCGTAGTCAGGTCCGGAAACTCGCGAAGTAGTTGAAACATCGGTGATGTTGCGTCGCACAGCTTGATGGTATCTTGGCGCGTAGTGTCGGGTAGCCCTGAAACTCGGAGGCCAGTCTCCGCGTCCACCAAACAGCCCTCACGAATGTCCACCAGTAGATGGTAGTGATGCAGGAAATCCGCTCCAATGATCGCTGAATTTACGTCCGCGACGATGAAATTCCAGAGGAAAGAACGGCGCAAACTCAGGTCAAGTGTACGAAGAGATTCCCCATACACCATTATTGGTGTACCGTTGGCTGCGAACAAACGTATGGAAGAATCAGGTGAAGCTTGGCAATTGTTGGATTTCGGGATTACGGAGACATCGGCACCGGTGTCGATCAAAAAACGTATGTTGCTTTTTCGGTCCGTAACGACAAGCCGGTTGCTTGCAGGGTTGAAAGCGTCACACTGCAGGCCGATCCCTCCTTCGTTGTCTCAGCACGATGACGGCTGCCCCGTCTGGCTAGAGGAGACAGGTGCGCGGAAAGAACACGGTGGTCGGCAGGAACGAGCGGCTGCACCGAAACGGCGATGGTAGTAGCATTCACCGTTCGAGGTGTTCGAAGCGCTTGCCGATGGTGTGCGTGATCGCGGACGAAAACTGTACGGGGATCGCTCACGATGGTTCGGGGTACGATCACGACGTCGTGATTCCAGCATGAACTCACTCAGCTTTCGGTTGAGTTCGGCCACCTCGCGGGAAATACGTTCCTCGAAACCCCGCGTACCCTGAACTTCTGCCAATCGTTGGAACGTACGGTGCTGATTCTGATGAGCGATGCAATCCATGATGGCATCCGCCACACGAGTCTTGTCCGTGGTTGTCCCTCGTGTAGCGATTACGGCCGATTGAGCATGTTGCGGTAGTCTGCCAACCCAAAGATCGATGAGCATCGATTCTGTCATGGCACCGTTGGCTGCCCGTCGCATTTCTGCTAGCAGCTGGGACGGTTTGCGATCGCCCAACTCCATGCCGGATATCAGACGGTGAAGGCGGCTGCGTTGAGACTCCTCAAAATGAGCCAAGATGGTCTGCTTAGCAAACGTGTACCGGTCTGTCGAAGGCACATTTTCCAACAGCGGTCGCAACTCGGATAGCACGCGAACAGGAATCTGCGCCATAACCATGTGGTACCGCTTGCTGTCCATCTTTGCGGTTATCCCCTGCGCTGCGAACCAATGCTCGAGAGACCAAAAGAACGATGGTAGGTCGTTAAGGTCCATCTCTGGTGGGTTTATACGCACCGTGTTAAATGCTTCCACCGGGTGGTCCATGGCTGATTCGAGTTGGAGCGAGGTGGTTCTGCGTTTCGGTGTTGGAACGTCGACCGCATTTGAGCCAGTAGCGGGGACGGTATCCGGAAGGTTCTGGACGGCATCCGCTGGAGTATCATGCCGCTTATCGGGGCTGTGTTGCACCGTCGTTCCGTACATAGCCGAGATGGTGGTGTTGTCCAATCAGGCAACACTAATGCAATGGTCAACGCGACACGTGGAAAGCACGACACGACACTATTTACAAAATGGCGGATCCGAGACGAGGGCCACTTGATGGCGTCGGTTCGTTGGTAAGGACGACTGGCTGAAAGGTAGCGGGGTCTGCCAGGGTCCGAAACGATGAACACTGCGTTCGGGGACAATCCGGAACACGCGATAGTGCACCTTTTTTCGCACACGTAACGAACCGACTTTTTTACTCGCGGATGACGACACGCGGTAAGAGACGGGGAACGACGTGTGTCGACAGCGTCGGGTGCGCGAGAACAATGGCGTTGCGCAGATAACACAAATGACGCAAAAATTGTTCGGAAAACGACAACAATTAACCGATCACGTCGGGGTCACCAGTTTTAGCTTCTCCGGGAACGTGGGGGAAGCAATTTTATTTAACTTTGATCGGTTAATCTTTTAATCGGTTTTTTAAGTCGGGAGCGCACTCGGTATCACTGTCGCGTGTTCAGCCGGCAAAACGAGACTCTCTACCGGTCTTGGTGAGCGGAACAACTGCTGTCAATCATGACAGTTCCGCAATTCAGCTGATGACATTCCGCAACGCTGGACAGTGGTCGATATTAATATTCCTCCGATAGAGGTCGCCACAACTGTGTTCAGTATTGTTAGTATTGTTATATTTAAGCTTCTAAATGGTGCGAGGGAGCTCTACTCTGGTTTTTTTTTACAACGAAAATACAGATAAGATAATCCTTGAACGTGACTTTTTACAGACAGAAGATGCTAAAGTTTTGATTGGCGGCTTAATTATAGGCGGGTTTTTTAAATCTATTTTTTTGTATTTCGGTGGTAACATGATGACATCACGCATGCAAACTGCGAGTTAAAACTATCATTAACAATCTTAGCAAAAGAATTTTAAAGCTGCTTGCTGTTTTGTTTGTAATTCTCAACAATTTCTTATCTACGTTGAGATTCTCGCTGCTCCTATTCATTGGGGTGAAAATATTTAAATAAACTTTTTAATAGGAGTATTGGTAAATTATTACAAGCAGATACGGCTTTTGCGAACACGAATGCAATAAAATAAAAAAATCCAAACAATTACCCAATAAATACACACGACCGTTGTGCACCACTGCTAGCGCCCTCTATGAGTGAGATTGCGCACCACAACATGTCAACGCACACGCAAACGGCTGGCAGCCACATGCTGGGAACAGGGGAATACTGTCAGTGCACAGGACACACGATTGTCTACCTTCAGGCGCACCACCGCACAGTCGATACGATGTTAACATATTTTTGAACCGTTTACAGCTTAATCTCCGGGCAAGAAAGCGGCACAGCGGCCTCACTGTACCCCGTAGAAAAGGCCCGTGTTTTGTGTGTGTGTGTGTGTGTGTGTGTAATTCATCTGGCCAGCATGCAGCACGGCAAACAACCTCAACCACCGTGTGAACCGTGGTGCACGAGCGTATGGTGAACCGATTTTGGGCAGGTCCTGAAACTGAACGCGCACCATCGGTGGACAGGTGGAGTGCTGTGTTACAGCAACACGGCCGGATTCATTCGTGATGGAACCCGATCGGGGTATCGCCGCTGTGATGAGCTTCAAGTGTCCGCTCTGTGATATGCCGATCGAGTCGCAGGAGAAGCTGAAGCAACACATCAAGGTCACGCACAGCCACTACTACTACGATACGTATCTGTTTCCACCGGAAATGCTGTTCCCGGGTGCATCGTCCAGCGCCACAGCGAACGTGGAGGGTGTGATTAGCCACGAACCGGTAAGTGGACCGGAGGGGGAGTTGGGGTGGGGGGAGGGGGGGGTTTGTGTCGAGAGGAAGGACCTTGAGTGAGGTGGTGGTTTGCTAAGTACGCTTCCCTTTTGTGTTCTCTGCTTGTAGCTCTCCACACAGGAAGTGACAATCGAGCAGGCGGAAGAAGAGTGCTGCACCTGCTGCGCTTACGAAGAGTCCGGACAGGGCGGCGACTGTGGCTTTTGTGACTGTGAGGACGACGCTCAGGGCGAGTGCGACGATTGTCTGGTGATGTGAATCACCGGGAATCATCCCTTTCACCGCTTCCATACCATTCCCTTTCCCCTGCAGCACGCCTTCCGGACCCATTCACCGCGCTCGGTGCCGTTCGCAGCGCTTCCGATAGTCTGGAAAGGCGGAAACGATGCTTCCCACAGCACAGTATTAAATCAATACGGATTCGACACCACACCCGGCATCTTGCCTCACCCGAACCGAACCCCGGATTTACATTGCCTGCGCTCGTAAAAGTGCCTACACAATCGTTTTCCGTTTTTTTCTGCACTTTTTGTTTTTGCTACATCGACGCACACGAGAGTGTTGGGATGGAAATTTGCAACTGGCCGGGACGAAGGGTCGAAGACGCATCAATGCCGGAGCTGTAAGCGCCAACTGACAATTGCATCACCGGGAAAAATCTATTCCAAGCTCACGGAAAATGAAACAAGACTTTCGGGATACGCCAAGAACGTCCGCTTATCAAAGCGTTATCCAAAAACAAAAAAGAAGAAGAAACACATAATGGAGGTAACCATGTGGCCAAAGATACAAATGCTTCCTTCTTCACCGATTGAAACCCTCCACGAAAGACTGTAAACGTCCCTGGTTTTTAGCCAACCGCTCCAGTGTCACACACACACACACACAGCCACATCTTCCCGATAAGCAAAAAGAGAGAAAAGATACGAACCACCGATTAAGTGTTAAGATTTAGCGCCATACACGAGCTTTCTCAAAATTTCAACAGTCCGATGCAACGGAAGAACACGTGTTTTCCTCCCCCCCGTGACTAGCTTTAAGAGCCGGAACAGAACAGATTTCATTTACCGATTTCACTGTCACGCTAGCAAGTAGACTGAATGTTAGGGACTTTGGTTAAACTAGAAGGATTAGGTTTTAGTGTAGGACATAAGTAGTGCCGTCACTTTAACACACACACACACACACACTTAAGCGAGCAAACCAAACTTTTACTCCATCGGTAACGCCGGATGGGCGACGGGTAGGGTTTTAGTACCTTCGATGTTTGTACTGTATGGTATTATATATAGTTGATAGATGGCAAGAATGGCAATACTTAGACTAGTAGGTACACACACACATACGACACACCTAAAATGCACACAAGACATCATCATTAGCCTGCTCTGATACCGTACCGTATACTTCTAGCAGTCTTCTAGTGTAGCTAACGAAACAGATACTACTGGGTGGGGCTGGATCGGTTGACTTATCGTGGTCACTAAAGCAGGAAGGTGCCCGTTAACATGCCCGCGTGCAGCAAAAGCGTAGAGTACAAGACTGTAGTTGAACACACCTGTAGGCGCTGCAGGCCATGGCACCAAGTGCTGACAACAAATGACACAACAACAACGTAGCTCCTTATCCTATCCTTCACACGGAATGGAATTGCATGCGCATGGTAGCTGTGTATTTGTTACCCGTGAACATTTGTGTATACTATTTGTGGTGATACGATAGGTTTTATGATGGTTCCAAATGTGCAGATTTTATACCTTCCCCCCCCCCGTTACAAACCGTCGTCGTTGTTCTCGTTTTCGATTATCTAGTAGATCATCCAAACTGGCCTCCGTAAAGCAAACATACGAGCAATGGCTTAAGAGTGTAAGAGTAACCCTACTTTTTTAGCTACTTCTTAGCTTTACGCTAAGAAAAGAAAAGCAAAACAAAATAGAAAGGGAGTTACTATTCGGTGTATTATTACATGTTTTCCATGTTGTTGGTAGTTTTGCACTGGGAGAGAACAAACCAAACGCACCAACCAACCATCGATCACGATAGCTCCGAACCCTCCGACTTTGGTTACCAATCCCCGGAGGCACGCGCACAAGTGAAACAATTTTGGGAAACTAGCTGTCGGAATAGACGAAGAACGGATAGAGCACCTGCAATAATGCGATTGACAAGCAATTCGGTGTGTCCATCTGGTATGGAACACGCTGGTTAGGAAAGGGTGGAAATAGGGTTGAAATTGTGAAGGAATGAATAAAGAAGTATAGCAACAGTTTATTTTGAATGGGGCTTTTCATTGGTTTATTAACCGGCGTGGTTGTTCGGTGACATTTACAGCCAGTACTCTTCAGTGTATTATCTTTGGGAGGTATAAAAAAATGTTTGATTGCGTATTGCCTGCATTTAGGCACATTATTCCAGCGCGTTTCTTGCTAGCTTAATGGGTTTCGGATTTATCTCTTACTTTTTCTTGATCTGTTCAGGGTTGGGTGCGGGCTTCTCGATTACGTTCACAATTCTTCTTCTTCTGTGGCACTACAACCTCGAGAAGTCTCGGCCTGCCATTTCTGGCTTTCTGTGACTTAATTTTACCCGTTGAAAAGTAGTCAGCCTTTCGTACGGGGAGGCGGTCTGGATGGGATTTGAACCCCGGCCCTGCCGTGTGAAGACAGGCGCCGCTGTCGCCTCGGCCACCGGACCGCCCCAAACGTTCACAGTTATGTACTTAAATTTAACAGCCACGTCAATAACAACTGGTTAGAAAAACAGCTTATTCAATGAGTAGCAAACATGGACTTAACAACGATAGCGTCTTATGTTTTTAATCAATGTCTCAACGTTAGCTACAGTGCCCCAAATGGACCAAATGGACCGTTCACCTTAGAATCGAGCAAATGATGGACTTTTGCTGATAGAAAACCCGTTCCCAAATGGCCGTAATCGACAAAATATTGCAGAAAGTCAGATTATTGCAAACCAGTCCAACGGTTGCTCTATCTCAAGGTGTCCGGATTTCCGTTTGTGGCACTGTTTTTGATGGGCTTGGTACAGGCTAGGCTTGACTCCTGGCTTACTAGTCTTAATGATACCACGTAGTTGGATAGTCAGTCCTCACTGCGGGGAGACGATCTGGATGGGATTTGAACCCCAGTCCTGCCGTATGAAGGGCGGCGCCATTGTCCGTAGTAGCATTATAGCCTGAAAAAGGCGACCATAATTAAAAATATTTTTATAGAAATTGCATAAATTTAGGCGCTGGTGATCCTACATTTTTTTAGATCCAATTTCTTCATAAATCCATGGAAGCATCGCTCGCTCGCTTCCGATTTCTACTTCTAAAACCTTACCTCTTGGCTCAGAAAATCCATTGATATAAGGTTATAAGAAAGATTAGTTGCCATCATCCTCAGCAATGAAATCAGTGCTGTTCGTCAGTTACTGTTACTTCAAACCAAAACTGGTGATAATCTTATAGAGGAAGGTAGCGTTTGACAAAAACGCCCCAAACATCACTATTTCTTCATCCTAGTTCAGAGGTCGTAGGAATTCCAAAATACCTTTAGATAGGCATTATTTATTTCTTGGGGATGATTTCTAAGCATTACAAGAAACTAGAAGCATAGCTCATATCTTCATAACCTCCACAATAGCAACAGAGCGCCTAAATGTGTGCAATTTACCGAACAAAATCACTTTCCTATAATTATCTGCCCCAGCTGTCCCTTGCGTTGTAATTGTCAATTAAGCAAACACGTTGCACTTACCAATTCCGCTGGAAAATCAACAACGTAAATGTCTTCCGTGAAAACATTGCTGCTAGACTTTGTGTGTGTGTAATTCGCAGCAAACTTTAATACAATCTCGATGGGAAAACTTTGTTCCGATTTCCCCGGAAAATTCAAATGAATCAGATCAGAATCGTCAAGCGTGAGTGAATTTAAGCGATTTTTGCCTGTATCAACGAAAACAACCAACCAAGCGAGTGGGGAAAGAAAATTGCAAACAATCATTCATCCCTTATCCTGTGCCCGATACCACTTGAGGCCAAAAGCGTTCGCCAGCAGCCGGCACCTCTTCAATATGGTAGTAACCCTTGCATGCGTGTTTGTTTCGGAAAGGAAAAGTTTTCTAGTTTAGTGGCATTTTACAGGGAAAAAGTGTGTCTCACAGGGGAACGACGCTATATATTTTGTGTGTCCCCGTGCACGATTACATCGGTCATTTATTTCTTCCCGACCACGATGGGTTTAGGGGAAAGTTTTCCCCCACCCGAATCGAACGCTTCCGGTTGCTTGCCCGATGATCGTGCAACCGGGAACGAATGCGTCGTCGTTTCGGATGGTCCACAGTCCACGGAGAAACACCAGACCCCCCTCCCGACAAAGTGACAAAGTTTGAATTGCCAGTTGTTCTAGCTGTATTTATGTGGTACTGGGGCCGGCACGGCACGTGTGCCATTGCTGGCTGCCTGTGGTCAGAAATCTGTTGTAATATTCATAGTTTTCCTCTTTCTGCATGAGCGGGTTCCGAACAGGATGAGCAAAGTTTTGTCCCACGATGGACACTTGAAGTTTGTCTAATTTTTCCACCCGAAGATACACGGTTTCGGATAAGCGATGCAACTCGGCGGAAAGAAATCCTAACCTCGTATGCGTACACTAGGATGCGGCAAGTACTAAAAAAGTACCATAAAATGCCAAATGTCAACCATATTCCCGGTAGCGTCCATTGTTATTTATGTTTGTTCGGGTGAGTTTGTCTCAGCCTCCTGCCACTGTTCCCTATTTGCCTACTGACCACAGCAAGCAAATGTTACTCTTTTGTGCCACGGGGGGCGGAAAAAACAAACCCCAAGAACAAAACCCCCAAAAAAAAAACACTCAAAGACAAAGAAATGTTCCTCATCCCAAAGCCCCGCAAAATACGACACACGCACGCATAAAATGTGGTTGACAAATAAATCTCGCTTCGAACAAAAAGGCGCCCATCCCTAGGCGGTGTCAGCTATTGAAAGTGTGCCGAAGAAAGACACACCACCGTCTTGTGCAAACGCACGGAGAAAGTACGCAACAACAAAAAAAGGCATGGCAGTTTTGTCGGTGCTCTGTACCGTACTCCAACAGTTGGGTTTTTGGGCAATAAAATGTAACAAACTTTCCGATCATGATAATGACGCCGTTTCGATGTTTGGCGGTGCTTATGGGAGTTGTTTGTTGTGGGATCAAGTTCGAACAGTGCTGCGTAGTAGCTTTGCATTACAGCGTAGTGGTATTTATTGCGTACACGTGAAGGTTGCTTCCCATTGGTTTTTTTTTAAGGGGAGATTTTTTTCTCTCTAAAGATACGTTTTAAAAACTGGTTTTAGTTTATGGAAGTTACAGAAAATGCGTCCGTTTGCCTGTGCGGAACGTTGGAGATGAATAGAAAACGCCAACGGCTACTGGATGCGTTTAAATGACAGCATTCTGCATGGTGCTATGTAAATTGCATACTTTTAGGCGTGGAAAGCAACAATGCTGGCAGATACATCGGAATCGCCTTTTTTGTGCTCATAATTCATACTGAAGTATTTTTTTTCGTTATTTTCAATTATTTACCATTAATCTCATAATTATTGAACAATAATAAAGCAATATTTACGTTGAGCATAATGAAAAAATTGATCAATTTATAATTTTAAAAGATTTTCACCTTACTGTCACTCACAATTGTCAGTTTTTATGCCTCTTCTAACCTATACCGCTCATGAATTCTATTAGTTTTAATCCTATTTAATCCTATTTGTTATGTACCGGGTTCTCGATTTTATATGCTGTTTTATCGTCATAGTAAAGTTTTATAGTATTCTTCCTAATTATATCAATATTACTTTGTAAGAAGAGAATAGAAAAGCAATACGGCCAGACCGTTCCTAACGAATAATAAAAAAATGAGAATATAACTATACAGCATCACGGGCAGGCCGTCCTTCATGAATAAAATAAAACTAATAAAACAGGTGAATACAATAATACAGTCCTCCACCCCTGGCTGCATCTGATCTCCCTCAGGTCTGACTCCAATTGATCTAGCCAACGAGCTCGCTGCGCTCCTCTATGCCTCGTGCCGAACGGGTCGTTGACGAGCACCTTCCTGGTAGGCCCACCAGCGTATCCTTCCGGCTTTGACAACCGTCAGGATGTCTGCATCGCCAAACAGCTCAGCTAGCTCTTGGTTCATCCTCCTTCTACACACGCCCTGCTCGCACACACCACCAAAGATAGTCCGTAGCACTCGCCGCTCGAGTCCTCTACCAGCATAGTCCAGGACTCGTGCCCGTGAAGGACTACCGGCCGTATCAGTGTGCGATATATAGCGCATTTCGTGCGTTGCAGGAGTCTGCTGGATCTCAGGAGTTTGTGGAGCCCGTAGTAAGGGTTTGCCGCCAACAAAAAGGGAGATATTGTTTTTTTAAATTCTTATCATTATAAAAGTTAATTTTTTAAACAAATGTGTTCAATAAAATTTTAAAAATTTAGCAGCTGATTTACTCAATTATAAAAATTGACTAAAGAAAGCATATGTTAGAAACGTTCCATACCTCAAACGCAAAGAAGAACATTGATTGCATACTTTCAGGAGTTGCGAAACGAATTCCCCTGTAAATGTAAACAACACGATAAACAAAAACAAACCCACCTGCAGCAATCAACTTGAAACACTCACAAAGAATGCAGATAGATAGATCATTCAAAATCAAACAACACTGCCGGACTGCGCAACTAATTATTTTCAAGCTTTTCGGCAAACAAAACGGGGGGAAAGAAAACACAATCGAATTAAACAAACAAAACAACGCGAAAGGGCAAGAAAAAGTGTGCAAATATATGGGAACCCCATAAGGGAAAGCTTTTTTTAGCCCATTTGCAAATGGAGAGAAAAAAGTCGAGAAAGAAAGCCAAAATCACACCAAGCAAAACGCTAGAGAGGTGGTTCAGATTTTGGAAGGATCTGCCTTTTTTTTGTTGGTTGTAGAAAACTTTCCGCTTTCGCTACCTCTATAAAATCTGAAGAAGCTTTTGCAGTAAAAAAAAAGAAAACGGGGAGGGACAGAAAGTGGCAAGAAGTTTCGCACAAAAATGGCAAAAGTCAGCATCGGGCCGGCCGGTCAAACCGTGGCAACCGATGGCAAACCGAGCATGAATCGTTGCTTTATTGCCGCTATTTAAATGCAAATTTTGTAATTTACAACTTTCATCCGTTCCATGCTGGTAAGCAGAAAGTGCCGCCTCGGTGTGTGTGTGTGTGCTGACTCTTGCGAAAATGATGCTCTCCCTGCCGAACGGTTAACGCGTTGGGTTTGCCTTTTCCTTTTTATGATTGTCGCCTTTCTGTGCCTGGTGCCTTGGTAGTCTTGTGTGCGTGTGTGTGTGTGTGTGTGTGTGTGTGTGTGTGTGTGTGTGTTGCGGTGGTACGGTGGGCTGCACTTCCCAAATTGCAGTAGCAGCAAATTAAGCTGCCAAAGAAAATGGACCGGAGTGGATAATCGTAAAGAGGGGAAGAAAAAAACTTCACCAAGGAAGCGTGTCCAAGCGCGGATCTGTGTGCAACGCCGGATCTTGTGGTGCTCTTTACGATCGGATGCTTTGCGAATGTCCTTTTCAGCTTTCTAGAGCCTTTTTGCTAGCACGAACAGCAGCAAGCAGGCTCAAAGGTACGGGGGTTTGCATTTTTGCTTTGCTGCTTATGGTTTATGGCGAGCTTCGTCCGGCGTTCACCCGGCCTTTTACTGGCGCTCTGGCTCGATTAAGCTTTTCCTTTCCATTTTATTAGAACTTCCTGGCCAAGAAAACAGGCAGGCCGGGTTTGTCCTGTCTTCCCCCACCCACCATCCCCCCTTTCCCCCTGGCTTTTTGGTTTGGAAAGAAAATTACCAATTAGTGTCGCTTCGCTCTTACCACCGAACCGGGTGCGTCCGGAGCCGCAAGAAGATGCAGTCAATGAATAAATTAAACCATCTTAATTTGTGGTACACACAAACACACAAACACATACACAAAAGTGGTGGGAAATTTTGTGAAAAATTGCTTCCATTTCGTAATTGCCGCGATGGCGTTAGGGCCATGCACCGATGCAAGGAAGGACAGGCAGGCGAAAATCGCATCGGAAAATCGGATTGTAAGAAAGCCGATGGCTTTGCTGGGCGAAGAATTTATTAAGCATTTAAGCTAAAGACAAAGGAAAGTGGCTCTGAAGACATACAGAAAGATGCATTTTATAATCTTCCAAGAAGCATTCTTAGTAGGCTTGGTGTCATGCAGATTGCATGCTTTTGGGTTTTTTATCATGCCTGAAAGTATGCAATCTGCTATATATATTTTTGAATGGTATTTAAAATTGTTGGAAAATATCGTAATTTATAATTTGTTTTTTAATTCTCATTCCCTTTTTATTGATTTTGATTAAGAATTTATTGATTTTACTAAAAGTTAATTCCCTTTATTGACCTGAAAAGGTATTACAATAGCAAAATATTATAAACACCATACTTTAACATCTTCACCGCTTCAAACCGCCTTAGGAGTTAAACCAGTCTCTTGGAAAATAAACATTTTTTTGACTTCAAGGACTTTCTCGAGGAAAATCAAGATATTATTTTCTACTTCTCTTTCTACTCTTCTTTGAAACATCGCTTGCCAAGTGGCTGAAATGGACTAAACAGTTCATTCGTAAACCAAACACAATATTTTTCTGTTGAAATTTCTGTTAAAATAATCGAAAACAATTTGAAAATGTCCCAAAATTTGTTCAAGCTTCTCTGTGATATTATTGCAGCTTTTTAGGTGGTTTTTTAACATAAACCACGGCCAATCATGCCTAAGTTTTGTTGATCTATGTCATAAATATATGTCTTAAAATAAAGAATATATTTTCTTGTAATTTGGTATATTCTAATCATTATTAAATCTCTCGTGGAACGATTCTGCACCATTTTTACAAGTACACCAAATGCAAAAATTATGTAAGAAAAATGAATCAAGATTATCCAGATAAATTTAGCAATTGCCGGATTTTTGTTGAAGGCGCTGTATAAAGCCATCAATAGCAATATATGAATGTCCATGTATGTATCAATAAATCTAGCAAGCCAGAAATGGCAGGCATGATCTTAAGAAGTCGTCAGGCCAATAAAGAAGTCTTCTTATCTTATATCTTATATTGAAAAGGAAGGTGACTTTCATCGCACCATTTTCGGAGCTCCTGTTAAGATTCTGCTCTTTAAATAAAAATATCTTAGTTTTAAAATTTATGAACATCATTTCACTACTGCAACTGTAAAATGCCGAAGCAGACGATTCTTCATCATTCCTTTTATTTGTTACTTTGATTTCAATTCAATTGCCCTTAGTTACCGATTGGTGTCCTGCGGTTTGCATACTCTTGACTCTCTACCATACGCCTGGGAGTATGCAATCCGCAATTATGAAGTCTTAGTATTGATGAAAATATAAGCGATGTGAATTACGATAAAATGATAAACTATTCCAACCAGTTTCACAAAACAAACAAATCAGCTTATAAAAATAAACATTGATCCAATGAGTCAAACATAGAAACGCAGCCGAAACGTTCAACATGCTTTTGATCTTTCCTTTCCGTGATATTTTAATCCCGCCACGGCCGTCACAAGCTTCTGTGCGCTGCCATCTCGCAGTCTAACATACAAAAAAGCATAATTTCTTACGCTCTAGACGTAGCTAATGAGTGTGTTTTGTTTCCCGGGAAAAAAGCCCCTCGCCCTGTCGACTTTTACACATCGATGGTCTGATTGAAAATTGTTACAATTGTTTCGTACCGTGCTAAGCTCTTCTTCTCACAGAGTGTAATTAGCCTGTGGGAAGCGACTCGGTGAGATGAAGGACGACATGCGACCCTCCCTTTCGCCTTCGCTGAATGTTGATTTGGATAGTCAGCTTTGGGAATTGGGGTTTGTCGCGACACATTCAGTTTGTTCATTTTCCGCCGAGCGCACCATTTGATTAGACTTGTTGCGATGCGTTGTGATTGCAGTACGCAAATTGTTCAAAATAGATCGTACCACCGATCGGATGGTTGGACGCGGTGGTGCTGTACTGTGCTGCCATCAGTCAAAAACGGCTTTCTTTAGGCTATCTGGAAAGTCTTGGTCGGTTTTAAATTGAATGCAGACTTTTGGGTTGGGACAAATATAATAGATTAATTAAGGTGTTAAGGGTGTATTTATGCTTATAGTCAAATAAAAAATGCTTTATACTTTACCTTATAAGCTCACTAATAGGTTGTATTAAGATAGGGAAAATGATGTGCATAAATACAGGTGTGAAACGAATTTCCTATATTCAGGCGTGTTATGATCTACTAAGTATTTAGTGTTTGAAGAGTACTTCTTGGGATAATTAAAAACAGTTTTCTATGCAGTTTTGTGAAAACTGCTAAGTTTTTCAATTATTAAAAATTAATACTAAATTATAATTACCAAAACACTAGAACGGGAAAACTTTTTCACCAACCTAGTACGATGCGTCAAAAGGGGTCCTTCATGGGGCAGATTTGATATGCCTTTCGCGTTGCCGTTGCCGTAGAAAATTCATAATTCCCCAAACTCTAGCTTTAGCCGTCTCTGGGCCGGGCCTCTATCTAACGTCGAAACTAAAGCCCTGCAATCTAGGCAACGTTCCTACCAGTAAACTACAGTAAATCTCATTTACTTTGCATTCGTACGGTTTGGCGCGTACGAGCGCGTACCCCACCGTGGTAGCTTAAAAGCCGCGCAGAAAACAGTCAACTGAACAGGGCTGTTCCCGTGCCGAGACGGGAGAGTTTCTTTGGAGGTTTGTTTTTTTTTGCACTACTCTTACGCCGGAAGGATAATTCACGTTTCCGTACATTGTACATGCCGATAGAGAGAGAGAGAGAGAGAGGGTGAGAGGATGCCAACGCATGGTAGTTTTAGCAACTGCAAGCCTGGTGGTGGATGGATATTGGCTTAAGTTGAAATATTTCCGTATTCGAACGAACGGTTAGTCGACGGATTTCCCTTGAGGGACGGGTATCACGGAAGGGGACAGTGAAAGTTGATGAAGTTTCGGTTCGGTTTGCTAGTCATCTCCCTTTGGTGAGATATAGTAGACTGTACTGGTGGAAGAGTTTATAGTGTGTGAAGGCAAGTTAAACTAGTTTCTTTTCTATTACTACACCCGAGTGTGGGGTGAGAAGTTTTCTTTTCATAGAACGATGTTCGAGCAGTGAGCATCTGCCGTTGAGGTACGATGATATGGAATAGAGTTCTGAGAGTATTCCTTCGTGTTTTAGACACCATCTAACTGTAGCTGTAGGATGTAACGAGTGTGTAACGTAAGAACTGGTCTAAAAAGAAGAAAGTTTCGAACGCCAAACGGACGCGTTAGAACTTCGAGCTACCTTTGTTAAGCGCCTAAAGTTATGCAACGGTGTATCGGAGATGGTACCCATTAACGGTTCTTAGTATTTAGAAGCTTTAATTTCAATTGCAATTGCTGGAAAATGATTCGAAATTATATTTGAGAGCCATAAATTTTCCAAGAACTTTGCAAAGATATTAAATTACATTTTGATCGATTTTGTGCCAGGAATAAAACAAGCTTATCTATATCGTTCTCTCCAGTCTCAGACCAGACCGAAATAAATGCCGTTTGGAATTATCACTCGGGACCATCGATCAATTTCGCCATTGCATCATCAGAATGAATGAACACTGAATAGAAAGCAGCAGCATTTTGCAATTACCCGGGGCTCGTATTAATGGAAATCGTCGTAGCGTGTGAGAGAGTGAGTGAGCATGAGAACTAAGCATGATTGATAAAAACGAAATCCTCCCCCCCCCCGGACTTGCTATTACAGCAGGGAAAAGTTGGTGGTCCATTTGCAGGACTAATCAACCAATTCGGGTGTCATCGAGCAGGTTGACTTGGTTGACCAAACCAATAACCAGAATTCTAACAATCAATCTTACTCAATCGGTGGTGGTATTCGTGTGGTGTAAAGCTATATTCCCTTTCCACCATTTTCTTTCTCGGCTCCCGTCCCCCCCCAAAGACAATCGAGGCCCAATGCAGTTTTGTTCCTGAACGAGCAAGTTTTCCCGCGCACAGGCAAAAGTTTGGTGACTTCATCCATTACCCGTACTCGAGATATTTGTCACACCCGTAAATAGGCAGCACCCTGCTGACCTATCGATTGATTGGTGTGCGGTTTCGAAGAACAGAAGTAATTCACCGGCAAAAGTGCGCCATGTTGAGCGTAAATTAAGCAGCTAATGTGCTTCATGGCGGGGAAAGATACATTTTCTGTATGTGTGTGTGTGTGTGTAAGTAAGAAAGAGAGCCATAGTGAGGAGTGAAAGATCAGTTTCAAGTTTTTTTTTGGCAGATTATTTCTACCAGCTTATTATTTCTCCCCCCCCCCTAAACAGCAAATGAATTAAAGTTTTTGACGTGCCCCATTCGCTGGATGATGGAGACGCCTGGTCATTCACGGGTGGTTCGATGGAGGCGCCCAGTCCTTCACGTGGTTACTCACCGTGGGAAGACGATCGACGGCGTAGAAGACGAAACAAAGTTTGGCCTCGGTATCATCACGTCAAAATGATTGATGAAAGTGTGTGCGAGTGGTGACGTGCGATGTTGAGATTATGGTTTTGGCAAACTTTCCCCAGCACTGGCTTCAGTGCTCGCTGGTTTTCATTTATTTAAGGTGTGTGACATTGTGTACGGGGAGAGCCCATTTTTAACGCGAGGGCTCGCCAGGATGGATGGTGAACGCAATTTATCACTTTATGGGTGTGTTTGTGTGATAACGGGGGTTGAGCTGGTGGTGGTGGTGGAAGGAGATCACATTTTGAAATCAAATTAAACTTTATAGCCTTCCGATCGAACGGAAGGGAGAGTAATCAATGATGTTTGCTTAATGCCCTTGGCCCGCCGTTTTGGTTGTTTCGCTTTAAAGTTGAGTGTGATTGGAGATAGGAAGGTAAATAAAAAAAAAATCTGGAGCGGTTTTATAGAGATTTGAGAATATGATTGCGAAGCAGGTAGATATATTGAATAATGTAAAAAATATTGTGAAAAGAACTTGGATGATTTGGTAAGAAATAAATGTTTAGAAATTTGTGAGATGATATTATAATATTACTATTTGCTTGCTACTAAAAACGAGTTGGTTTTGTTGGAGAACGTTCTATGGCACATTCAAGCCAAAGCAAACGAATTTCTCTTGCTAACCGCAACTATTTCAACCACATTTCGCTTCATTCTCACCTTCCATTTTTAAGCGATACATCTCACCACCACAATCGACTCTTTCGTAGGCAGCTGTGTGCTGAGTGTGACGGTTGTTTAAATTTCCCAAACACCTCACCGGCCCATGGCACCTTCTTCAGCCTGTTGCGAACGATATAGCGATGGTGGTTGCGAAATGTAATTTCGGGTACCATTTGGAGCGAATGATTCGATAACGCATTCATCGTGCTCGGCGCTGGGCAGGAACTGTGCGGTGCGGGCACAGAACGAGCGTAAGTGATTCGCAGCCGGGTGCAAGTAATCGGTTTAAGAGATTCACTTTTATTGCATCGAGAGTGGCTACCGCCGGGCGATGGGATGATGGGATGACTCTTTTTTTATTATTACATTATTACTACAGACAGAGACAATTTGGTTATTGCGAGTTTGGTTTTGGTTAATAGCATTGGGAATGGTGCTTGCATACAGCATGAATTTGGAAAAATAGCAAAGAACAGGTGAGAGATGTATTTTTTTTTGTTAAAGTAGAGAAGAAATATATCATAATTGATTTATTAAAAATATATGGCTATTTATCTACTTTTTACTATTGTAGTTACATAATTCTGTCATTTTACTATTTTTAGTATATATTTTATGTTTTTGTTACATTTTATTGCTTTATTTTTATTTACTAGTTTGGTTCTATCTGTTGTATTTTATTAACTCGTATATTTACTTTTTAATTGAAATTATCTTAAAATGTGTTTAGTTTATAAAGTTTTAAATGTTTGAGCATTAATTTGAGTTTCTTGAAATATTTAACATATTGGTACATCGAATCTCTTTTTTTTTGTTATTCTGTACGCTTCCCAGTTTTACGTGATTGTGTAAGTTTTTGTTCTGTTTTGTTGACGACTTCCTTCATTTGCATTCCCTTCTTTTAGTATTATAATATCATTGTATCTTTTGTGCATAATTTAATCCTCTTTAATCCTCTTTTTTATCTGCTTCCTGATACTATCAAACCATGAGATAAGCCCACTTTGTAACATTCGCACCAGCTTCCTCGCAGAAGAAGAGCATATTTTAATTGAACGTTACCCAATTTCCCAAAGCGACACCAGGCAAGCGGGTAGATGTATATTTATACATGCATATTCTACACCGTTCCGACTCAATGAGCTGAAAACGTTCAACAAAGCCCATCTCAATTAACTTTGGCAAAATTGCTATTCATCTACCGCACAGCACCACCTTCATCTTCTCGCACCGGCGGTGAGGAGATAAATTGTTGCGGTTACACCGCACCAGCCTAGGACGGGATCTTTTTGGGGTTCAATTTTAATTAACAAACCTTCCGCCCTCATATTCTCTCCTAGATACCATCCCTCCCGCAGGTAACACGTACGACACACAACGAGCAGGTGTGAAAGAAATCAGCTCCATTATCCTGAACACAGCCCAACAGCACAGCAACTGCAAAGAAGGCACACGATACACACGGGATGCAGAACATGCCAATCAATTTTAAGGCTAGAGAAGGCTTGGTTTTTTTTTGTTGTTGAAAATGGGAGGAAAATTCGAGACAAGCAAGAATAAGCAGCAAGGGACAGCAATTTTGGGGGCAAAAAAAAACTTGAACAACCAGCATCAACAAGAATCCATTTTTCTTTGTCATCGGACGGAGTCGATACTGTCCATCCGGTGTCCAGCAGAAACACGACCGCAAGGATAATATTTTTCATGCCCACACAGACACACACACTCACATGTACACATGTGCAACATTTCCATCGAACCGTTCGATTTCATTCGACCGAGACAACCCCCCGCGTGAGATGGGTGGGGGGAGGGGAGTTTTTCTCCGAAAAATATTAACAGCAACGTGTCAAAGCGGATCACACGTTTACGAACCGTCCGCATCGGGGTGACAGGGCAAAAGAGGTTGAAATGCAGGGTGTAAATTCATTTTCTCTTTTCCGCACCGCCCAACTCTCCAGCTCCTTCCCCCTGGAAGGTGACCGGTAGTGGGACATAAAGTTTCCCTCCTCCTGGACACGGATGGATTGGGGGGGAAACAAAAAGGAAATGAGTTATTGGATGGTGAATTTTCCTGACGGGCTACAGCAGGTCAAGCACCTGTTTGCATCATCTGCGTGTGCGAGGGTAGGGTCGGTCGAGTTGAGTTTGAGTTCGGGTTTTTTTTATAGTTCAGGTCACACTAACATACACACACACGCACACACAAGCGCGTGCACACAAACACACAACGGGGTTTCCAATCGGCAGGTAAAAGTGATGGAAATATTTTGCCAATTCTTCTCACTTCTCTTGCCTTGGCTTACGGTTTGGATACGGTTTCTATTTTTCCAGTGTCAGTGGTGCTCAATCTCGATGGAGTGGGGTATAAAAGATAGAATAAAATTTATAAAACACATTGATTATATTGATATTGATACCGTACAGTTGAATAGTTATTCCTCATTACGGGGGAACGGCTCAGATGAGATTTGAGCACCGGTTCTGCCGTTTGAAGAGAGGAGCCGTTATCGTGTACATCACCATGCACCCCCTGGCAAACAGTTAAAACAGTATTAATTTCATTATTTTACTATCATAATTTAACTTTAATAAAATCATTAGTTGGTTCAAAGGTCTTTAAATACTTCCTAATGGCAAGACGGTAGCTCCACGATCGAGAATATTCTTCCATTTCATGACTTGGCTATAGCGAAGAGACCGTCCGGAAAGGATTCGAAATCCGTTCCTGCCGAAAGAAGGCTCCACCTGCTCAGTCTCTTGCCTTCGAACCGGGTTTGAATTCTGGTGCTTAATCTTTAAAGACGAGGCTCAAATCTTCTTCTTCCTTGGCACTACAGCCGTAAAAGGCCTCTACCTGCCACTTCTGGCTTTCTGTGAATTGATTTTACTCGAGGCAATCACCTTTCTCCTCGGTAGTTTGTATTTATTCGTGTACTAATGCACTTTTCAAATAATAAATAATACATGATTTCTTATAGACAAGGCGTTCAGGGTGTCGCTAATTTGAGAGTTTCTTCGTTTGCGACAGCAACTTTTCCTGTCTTGCTGGCAGAGCATGTGGAAGGCGGACGTTTTCGGGCGATTCCTTTTCTCGATCCGCAAGTGTCCCTGCGGCCTTGGTTCGTTGGTAGATCACCTTTTGCGGTCCTGCGTGGAGTTTGAAATCTCCTTGTTGGGCGCAGTCGAGAGCATCGGCAGACGACCGGGTGCAGAAATTAGATAGTTATCCTTCCAATCCACATCCGCCGTTCCTTTTTTGTTATTCGTTGTGTTGTCTTTGTCTTAAGTGTTTTTTGTAATGCCACGGGTGATCCATTGACGCAGCAATAGCATCCGGGCACACTGATAGCGTTGTCGTAAAAAAGAGGGGCAGACTTTATGCAACAGTGTTCTTCATCCCAGTCCAGCCTTCATGGAGCGAGTTCGGCCTTGCTAGCTATGGGCTCGGAGGTTGTCGGTTTTGACCTCTAAATTCGATTGCTAACCCCTGCCTTTTTAGTTTGTTCAAAGAGATACGCCAAAAACCATCGAGCAACTTAACAGTGGGGGTGTAGAGACAAAAAAAATGTGGAGAGACGCAGGTGGGCCTCGATAAAATGATGCCGGATGCCCATTTCACCTATTTCAAACCCAAACTTCAGAAACTTCAACAGACACACACGCACAAAAAAAAACAACCACCGTGAAAGGATTGTTACGTAGCAACCGAAATGAAAAGTGAGAGAGAGAGAGAGACGCAGCTTTATTGATGGAAAACTTGCGGGCAATACACGCATACGCGCATTTAGTTTATCCTGCTTGACCAACGTCCCGTATCCTGTGGCATGTGAGATGCTGTGCCGTAACACGAGTGTATGCATATTCCGATTCAGGCTTGTGTCCAGTGCGCTCGTGTGTGTGTGTGTTTTTGCATGCGTGCCGGACACCAGGCGGAAAATGTGGATGCGCTCCCGGGGATGCGCCCTGTCGAATAGAACCGTCGAATGATAGATACGGAATTTATTCATGGTGTTTTCTATATTTCATGGATGAAATATATGCGCATATAAATTGTTGATAAGCGGGGGTTATAAATTCGTGCACCGGTACCGACCGACCGACTCGGGTCGCCTTATTTCCCATGCTCGATCGGGCGTGAGTTATATTCACATTTGGTTGCCATTTTTCCCGCTTGAGTTTGGTTTTTGCCCACTTTTTGTTTCGGAGGTTTTGGTGCTCGTCTTGCTTGAGCTTGAGCCTGGTGGAAAACACGCATACGGGAGTAATGAGAGGGAAAGATCGTTTCGAACGAGATTACGATGGCGGGGAGCAGGGATGTGTGTGTGCGTGTGTTTGTGTTGGCGGTTGATGGATTGGGTGATCCGTTTTCCTTCGCACAAAACCGACAGCAACATTAGAAACAATAACCCAAACAAAAGTTCATACACACACACACACACACACACACACACACACACATACGCAGGAATCGGGAGCGCTATGTCCCTGCCAAGTGGACACGTTCGACAATAAAAAGATGGTGATTGCAGCAAAGCTAGTTCGACGGCGTCCAAAAAGGCATGGTGCGGATTCTTCGTGAACGACGTTCCAAGCAAAACTGCAAAAATGAGGCCAATATTTCATATCTAATCTTTTTTAAATGTAGGCAAAATTTAATGTACCAGAAATGGGGCAAAAATGGGGCGGCGTCGCGATAAGGCATGATTTAGGATGGCGATTCGAATGTTCGGGTTGGGATGGCCCAGGGGAGAAAGCATCCAAACCTAAGAACCAGCAACTTTACAAAAGAATTAATCGACGCACATTTATGTGTGCTTACGTGTGTGTGTGTGTGTGTGTGTGTGAAAAGAAACGGCGAAACTTGCTTGCATCGGCAGTAAAAAAAAGAAATGTTGATGGATGGTGTTGCAAAACATGTTTAGAATCGATGATGAGATAATTATACACCATTCTGCAGGCCATTAACAGATAGCGTTCTATGGTCTGCTTTCAAACAAAACCCCAAAACCCCGGTAGCTTAAAAGAACACCAAACCAGCAGGGCATGGTGGTTCGGAACCGGTTTGTTTTGCGAGAACTTTTGCTACCGGTTTCGATTGCTGGGTGGCTGAGGTTTGTTTTCGTTAGACCGGGAACCGGTTTTCTTACCTGTACAGTGTGTCAAATGAGGAGTGGGACCGATTAGACTGCGATTGAAAGTCTTCCTGAGGCGATGGAGACTTTTATTCAGGGAATGTTGCATTATTTACTGAAGATTTCATCATGCTAAGAAACTTAACCCAAGGACGTGTGGAAGTTCTGGCAATCTATGATCTATTTACTGTTGTTTTTGATGAATGAATTCCCATCGTTTCTCGAGATGATAAAGATATTTCTAATGAAATGTACTATGGTGGTCAGCCTTAGTTGTCTTTTTGAACTCGCTGCAATAAAGATGCTTAATGTTCTTCTTGATGAGCTCCACATGTCAGCAAGAAGACCTGAACCTAAACCCATGAGAGAGTCTTTTAAAATACTCTACATGAACCGAGCTGGCGAAATAATTGGTTCATATTCAGAAAGAGTAAATTAATGGATTAGAAAGGCTAAGGTTGTAAAGCTGGGAAGACGACATCTGTAAGCTGCCCGGAAGACTCCTGGAACAAGTCAAGACTATTAAGCACTTGAATCGCTTTTTAAGGTTATATGTCGGCATTTTTTTTTTTTTATTTTATTTTTCAAACTTTAAAGTCTATAAAAAAATTATCAAAAAATGTCCTCCTTTTTGATAGACAAAATCCTTCAGAATATGGTGGTACAGATAGATTAGTCCTTGGACGCAATTTACTTTCAATGCCTTCGGGGCGGCTCGGTGGTAGAGGCGACAACGGCTCCGGTCTTCATACGGCAGAACCGAGGCTCAAATCTCATCTGAGATGCGCCCCCCCCCCGCCCCCCCCCCCAATGAAGATTGACTATCCAACTTTGCGGTATCATTTGATCTAGTGAGCCAGAAATGGCCGGCATAAGACCTTAAGAGGACGTTTGGCCAAGAAGAGAGATAGAGAGCAATGTCTTGAAAATGAAAATGTACAGAGCTTCACGCTGACTTTGAAGAAATATATAGTCAATTTTGCACTGAGATACTCTTTGAATCCTCTTTTTCTCTTTAGATCTAACGTCATTTACTGGTGTCTTGTCAGTTACAGATGATCTTGAAGAGAAACCTATAACTGTAGAACTACAACTTCTTTCTTCATCTTTGGCAGAACAACCGCGAGAGATCTTCGCCTGCCAGTTTTGGTTGTCTTGACATAGTTAGTCAGTCCTACGTAAAGGGAGACAGTTCGGAATGGATTATTTGCTCGGACATATCGTTATATAGCGAAGACTGGTGGGATTGCTAAATCTGCTACCAGACCGGGTAATAGAACTATTCTAAGCCATGTGTACCACACTCATGGAGACAGTTCTACTGTGTACTCTTTTTACAGCTGGTTCTCGTCATTTTACAGCCGTACTCGTAGTACAGCGTAAAGTACCAGGCATTCATTAACGCAAACGTTCTGAGGTCGTTTCAACACAATACTTTTACAATAAATAAGAAATTTTGAATTGATAAAAAGCTATTTTTATTACATTTTAAAAGCTATAATTAAATATTCATTAATTATTGATAAATTAAGCGACTAGCAGATGTCCTTTCGAATTTCATAGTGTCACACTCGTACTTACTACTACTGTACCTTGTAACAGTGCTGTAACCTGGATATCGCAAACCCCTCAACAACAAAGTAACACACACTGAGAGTTGACAAGATTTACGAGGTACGAATTGGGAACACAAACCAAAGTGGAGGATGGAAAAAAAGAACTCCACCTTCTCTTCCCTCAAAACGTGCATCCTTCAGCATTGCGGGGAGTGTCCCGCATTGGTCCGGTCATGAAATATGCATACGCCTTGCGGTTCCGACCATCATAGATCATTCATTACTGGTGCATATTAAATAATCACAGCAGTGCAACGCAGTGGACATTGTAGTTATAGAGTTCGGCTTCACCGGCGGTCACTTTTCAAACGTAGGCTCAATGGTGAGCCCTCGGGAGAGAACCATTGCTGTGAGCGCACATGCCGCCTGACGTGCTGTGGACGTGTCCAGTGTGACGTTTGTCCCGCCACTGGATGCTTATAAATCTCGACCACCTACTGCAACCCGTACACAACAGTTCTAAATCTGCACCGTGGCACCAGAAAATGGTTCAATCCTGGTCGTAATCTATCGCGCGCGTTGGAATGAGCCGTACGTACGGGTATTGTGCGCTGTCCCTCGCACGTGCCCCTTCGCACTGTGTGATGGTATAATTTATGAAGTACATTTTGTAGTACTGCCGACTGTTTGGAATCCGGGCGCTGGTTATGTTTGGTGTTTCTGCACTCGAATGCACACGGCGAATCATTCCCAAACCCGGGGGGTGGATTTAGGTTGGTAATTTGTTTGCTTGCCGGTCCGTTTGGGAGCGAGCGTTCCGGGTCTGGGTTCCGGGTGATATCGGTGTCACGTAGTCGCCTGCGATCCGGAGCTGGAGTTTGATAATTGAATCCAAAAATCTACACACAACAACGTACGGCGAAAGCTTTGCCAGTGACCGTTGCCGTGGTTACGCGTATAAGCTTTCCAGGATTCGCTTACTGAAGAGTCCGTACGCACCCGTCCATACGCATAGGACCCTTTGCGTATTAAAGCGTATCGATTGTGGAGGCACGGTTGGCATTCGAGTGCTCGGAAATGCTCCGACCCGATGCTTAGGCGTTTTCCTTTATATCGGTATCGAGTGGGATACGGGAGGCCAAACCCGGTCCTCATTAATTCCGATGCAAGCACACTGATATGGAAAACTAATAATGAAGTGCGTCATTTTTCACCGTCCTCCCCTCATCTCAGCGGGCAGTCCTTCTGCCTTCCTAGTTTCCTTCGTTTTGCGGAGTTATGGGGTGCTATCACTGCTGGTGGGATTTTTCGGGATAGATAACTCTCCGCCCACCAGAGGACCGACCCTGCCCAGAAAGTTCCAGAATGGATGGAAATTCCAGGCCGAAAAACGTGCCACTGAGCCGTTTTGGGTGTTGGCGTTGGATAGGTGGTTATGAATATTTTAAGGCACCCGAACGAAGGTACTGCGTTCAGCAAACGCATTAAGCCAACAGGGGCTCTATAGATAGAACGAGGATATTTGTACGGTTTCTAATGTGAACTTTTAATGCGTTCTTGATAAGTACCCCAGTTCCGTAGTTCCGCAGCCCGGGAGAGAGGTATGCTCCCGACGGAACGTTGACGTCCTGGCTCACACGCTCTTGCCCTGTCCCTGGGGTATTTTGGGAGAATGGCCAACCCGGCGGAGGGGTTCCTTTGTTCGCTGACTATTTTCGAAGGCACACCTGCATCATCACTTGTCACCGTTTGGACCGGAACGGGCAGGCGTTAGTTGTGTCGTACATCATGTTCTATTTCACTTATCGGTTTTTATTTAGCCCAAAACGTTGTGCCTAACCAAGTACGGGCAGTGTGTCATATGGTGCAGTTGGACGATAACTTCCACGACATGCGACAAAACTTTACCTTCCAATCCCTCCCTTTCCTTCCAGCTATCCAGCAACACACGCACACGACAAGCAAACACGTACGCGATTAATTATTCACACACACACATACACACAGGAACGCACACCGTACCCTTTGTCCCCACTTGAACTTGTGTGCGTTTTTTTCTTCGCTCGGTATCCACCACCGGAAACGAACCTACAGGACCTTCGCTCATCGTTTGATCGGCTCCGGATGCGTAAAGCGGTTTGATATCTTTATCGCTCCCCTGCTAGATACGGGAGGGAGCAGTTTGGGCAAGGCAAAGGAGTTGCTCCTGATGCCGTCAAGGGACGCGTGTCCCATTCCTGTTCGGTTACGCACACAGAAACTTTCCAGCTGGAAAAAGTGGGGCACCAAGGGTGGCAGCAAACGGTAATTTTCGGGTGACACGTGTGTCACCCCGAGGTGTCGAGGTTGAGAACCCTTCAGCTCGGCTTGGTTCCTGCACCACCGACGATGACTTGGCACCATATGCATGTGATGGAGGAACCATTCGTTACTGGAGCGTACATAAATTGAAAAAGTAACCAAATGTTTCGATGGATTCGCTCGGTGTGTGTGTGCGTGTGTGTTAGGGTGTAGCAAAGTATCTATTTAGAATAGTGTAAACATTTGCTGCTAATTGTTAAACCACCGTGCTCTAGGAGACCCTTTTTTTGCTCTAGGAGAAAGGGGAAGGATTTATTTGTTTGCCTCAGCTGGAGCGTTAATTTCTAATCAACCACCCTATCAGGGAAAGTCGTGCCGAAGTTGAGCTAGAGAACTGGAAAGTGTTTAAAAATAGTTGCTTGTTGATTTAACGAACGGAGGCTCAACAAAATAAAAGTATGCAGTTTGATTTCGCAGATATATTACCATTGAATTATGGAATACTTTTAAAATAAAGTTTAAAAACAATTAAAAAAGGCTCGCTGTAAATCAGCCTGGTAGTATGCAATCCGCACTACAATTTCTCAGTATGCTATATACAACAACCCGCAGCATATGACACTCTCGAAAGGCCCCATGTTAAACAAGTTACAAACTTTCAAGCTTTACGTTACTGTTAAGGATATCTAGGCACCGTTTTTCCAATAAAATGAGAGGATAACGAATAGTTAAATATGGGCAATTATATACTAAAATGAATCATCCGGATTCCATGGCCTTCCTTGTCGTTCTAATGCACATCTCTTTAAAGCAATGCATGGACTCAATTCGCATCTTGACTGTTGCTTACATAAAAAGGATAGAATTAATTTTATGTAATATTTGTATCATGTTGCTAATACATATATTACTCTCAAACATTTCTATGAGAAAAGCTCAAAAGATTGCGCTAGAATGATCAACTTCAAGGCTACTCTCTTCTCTTTCTTCATGAACTGCTCAGGGTGGAGCACGTCTAGAAGACACGACCATGTCACCAATCCGTATCCAGGAAACTCGGTCCAGAGCTGCATTACTCCGTCCTCGGCTAAATTCAATCTGCGACAGGTTAGACTACAGCTGATCCAGAAAACGAGCTCTCTGCCCTCTTCTACGTATAATGTGGAACCGGGTTCTATACGAGCATTTTCCTGGTGAGGCATGAGTCCGGCATCCTTATCACTTGCTTCAGCCATCGAGTTCTTCCTGATTAGGTCACTGTCAACATACCTATAAGTCCATTGGTTCCATCTTGCTTTATGTCAAGACTACTAATAATCCAACTCCTAAAAAAAACCAAGGAGAACTAGCACTAGATTGAAGACCTAAAAACATCTCTTGATGTCACAATGTGGAATGAAATATAAGCGTATAGTGAAAAATAAGAAGGAGCCATAAATCATGTTCCAAGTCATATTTGATTTAGAGAAAGCCTAAGGTACTCCGAAACTACTGACATGGAAGCATTTGAATATAAACTTAAATTTAACTATAACAATTTAACGTATAAAAAATCAATCGAAATAGAATGAAATAAGATGTATCCTTCGGTTATCCTTAACGCCACTGTCCAAATCATGTGGTAGTAGCACCATTTAGCAAGTAGTGCACATACTCACACCATTCCATCCCACAACTGTCATTATCCTTCGATTCTGTAGCTCAATTGTCACCATCGTGTTTACTTAGTACAAATCACATCGAAAAGAACCGGAAGAGGAGTGTAACCAGGTTTACTGTTTACTTACCTACAAATGTGTGCCTACGTGTGAGAAATGAGTGTGTGACACTGTGTAAAAAGAACTCTCCCGAAATGGGGCGCACTAATCATCATCCCCCGAACAACACAGTGTGTACGGAAATGTTTGAGTAACCGTCAGGAATTGAAGGAATGGAACTGTTGTCATCATCGGTGTCCATGATGGTTCCCCCGGCACGTCATTCAGTTTTATTTACCAACGTCGACCAACGCCGGGAAACAGCAACGGGGTTCAACACAATTTACTGGGAGTGCTCCCGGAAACGGGGAATGAAGCAATTGCCGTGCCACCTAGGGTGAACGGCGACAGATGGAGCCACCCCTAGAGCGCCAGCTTCGCGTTGTTTACTACCACGTCAAGGTGAAATGTTGATGCGTAGTTTAGTTAATTAAATATTTCTTCCCATCCCGCCGGTACGGTTTGGGACATTGGGAACGGTACAATGAATTGGCAATCCTTCCGCACTCACTCACGATGTCAACCGGTCACACTTGTTTGATGACTCTTTTCCAGTCCGTAAACGGCGCCAGAACTTCCATCTAATCTACCAGCAAACGCGATGCGGTCGCCCTATGCTTGCTTTTATGTGTGCCTGCTTGCAGAAATCGATTCCCGCGGTGCACACTGCACGTGGTACGTGATGCGTACCGAAAAACGTGACACCTCGCCAAAACCGGTACGCTCAAAAGCTGACCACTTGCGGTGGATTATATCGTGTGCGGAAGATTCTTCACCGTGGACGTGCCACCATTCTTTCTGCTGACTGGTTATGCCGATGTACAATCGAACGACGCGGGGGAAAGTTAATTTGTCCCCCGGGAAAGCTTTACCGTTTTAGCGTGTGGTTTTTGATTGTGTGGTTCTAATTTTAGCTGAACAAGCTAGATCGATAAGACTTCCGGTTAAAGGTGAATCGGAGCTGGAGATGGTTTTCTTGGTGGGGAAGGATTTTCGGTGAGTGTAAACATCTGGAACAGACCACCAGGATTAATTAACCTTTTTTTTTCTCTCTGAGCGTTTTAGATGTGCCCTACACTCCATTAACTCGGGTTATCCGACTCAATTAGATGAATTATTGAACATGTCATGTAATAATTTTAGAAGATGGCCAATCTGTGACACAATCCATTCGCCCGATGTTCTGCTTTTCGGGGGAAAAAAAAGTAAGAAATGCATTAACGCTCTTCTGCCCGACTCTTCCTGTAGGCCCGACCCAACGACGTTTTTTGTCCCCTCCCCAGACGGAGACGGACCTGCTGTGGATCGTTGGATCATAAATCAGTCGCAAATGATTGACGATGAATTAACAACTTGAACTTGAGTTCACCACTTCCATTAGCTTGATTTAACGAAATGTCGTTCGGGGGGAGGGGTGCTGTCGGTTGCTGCCGTCCTTCTGTCAACCGGCACTACACCGCGGTACAAGTACCGGACCCATAGCACGCACCGGAGATCATGCTCGCATGGGTTAACCTTCGATAGCGCTACGCATGGAGAAACGCACGTACGTACACGCATCGCACGTACAGGTTTCGAGCAAAATTAGGCAACGGCACACTTACACGCGTTAGAGATGATGGGTTTTCGGTGGTTGGTTGCCGATTGCGTGCCGTTCAAAAATAAAACTCGAAAAAGTATATAAAGAACCAACTGCTGTGAGTATGTGTATGTGTGTGCCCCATCCTCCTAAACCCCCGTTCGAGGTTTGGCCAAGGCACACCCACCAACCCACCAACCCCAGCGAGTGAAGACCTTCGGTGCACCGAAAATCGATGTGTTGTATCTCTTCGGTACCGGTTTTTGCGGTTTTGTTGGCTACAATTGGAACACACCCTCCGCGGCCAACCGCACGCAGGCCCCCTCCCCCCACGAAACCGGTCGGTCGGTCGAACCGAGGGGACCCGGGATTCATTAAGATTGTTGCGATAAAAATTTATTTTCGGACTCCTAAGGTAAACAAAAAGGCACCAAACAACCGAGAGAAAGAGAGAGAGAGAGAGAGAGAGAGAGAGAGAGATAGAGGAAAGAAGAAACTTGTTTTGGAAAAGATTAAGGACGGCCGGACGATGCGTGACAAAACGCGTAATGAGTGATGAATTATGACAAACACTGGTTGGCACTGGGTGATATCCTCCGTGCCGGAGGGGGTTGAGTTGGCTAGGAGATGCGTTCGGGGGACGCGATTACCATCAGTCCAGTTGGGGTGCTACTGTGTGTCGTGCGAGCCTGTGCACATCATGATCGGGCAAACTGGAAGAGACCGGCCCGACAATTATATGCAATGTTTGGTATTGTTTTACACAACAGGGTGCGACATCGTTCTTTTAACCCCTTTTTTATCACAATCGAAATCGGAACAGCATAGACATTTTTGGGGGGATGTGCATTTTGGAAGGGAAATGGGAAGGTCTCTTAGATCATGTTAACGTCTTTATGGGACATGTGTAAAGGTTTTCGACAACCGTCGTTTTGGATGACACAAGGATTGTAAAAGATAGCATCATATGTAACGTCCCTACCTTTGTCTAGAATTGTTTTACAAAAGGGCAATTGTTCTTGGATCTTGGTTTTTACTACGAAACGGAACGGGTGTTGGATCAGGTTATAGGAGCTTCTTTGGAAACAACCTTCGCTTATGCCCATGTTTTTATAAAAGTCGCAACAAGTCATTAGACCTTTTTCCAAATAATATCATAGTCGATAGCATTCGTCTTTATACACACTAGGATCTTGTCAGGTAATTAAAGTCCCTCACGTTAGGTGGCCCCTTGGCCTTGGGCCATGGAGAATAGACTTAGGCCCATCTTGAATCCAATCACATCAAGTTTTCCTACATCACAATCTTTCTACCTAGTCGTTGGCTTAAAAATCCCTGACAGACTATCCAGCGATGGGTAAAATCAAGTCACAGGAAGCCAGAAATGGCACGCCGAGAGCTTTAGAGGTATTAGAGCTTAAGAAGAGGAAGAAGAAGTTGGACTAAAATAACTCAAATAAGCCAATACACGGATGGAATGACCTAGCCGTTAAAGAATATACTACACATAAGAACAGAAGAGGATATTTAGGGACGGCTCCGAGGTCGAGTAGACAACGGTGCCGGTCTTCACCTGGCAGGACCGGGGTCTAAATCCTATAGGGACAGTTTCCCCGTAGCTGAGGACTGACTATCCAACTACGAGGTTATCATTAAAGTCTTACTTACTTACTTATCAGGCGCTACGACCGCTTCGTGGTCTTGGCCTGCTGCAACAATCTTCGATACCGCTCACGGTTTAGCGCCGTCGTCTCCCAATCCGTTATCCTGGCCGTTCTGGCGGACGCATCAACGCCATCACTCCATCTCAATTTGGGCCTACCACGCCTCCTCTGTCCTTGTGGACGGCCTAAAAGGACTTTACGGGTTGAGTCGTCCGGTGCCATTCTCATGACGTGACCAGCCCACCCGAGCCTGGCGAGTCTAATGCGCTGCACGATGGTGAGATAATCGTATAGCTCTTAGAGCTCGTCTTTGTAGCGGCTCTTCCATTGTCCTTCCACACATACGAGGCCAAAAATACTTCTGAGCATCTTCTTCTCGAAATGTTATCTTGAAGTCCGGGTATCGCGTAATTGTTACTGCTTTCTGTAGTCCGTACGTTACTTGAGGCAGGGTGACTGGCCCTGCGCTCAAGCCCCAGGTCCCTCTGGAGGGCCTCGTAGCAGTTCGGTTTAGCGTCTGGTTACCCCCCCCCCCCACCGACGTACAGACAGACCAGTTACCTGGTCTTCCCACCCTCCTGTTTAGCCTTGCTCCACCGTACGCCCAAAGGGTTGGGGCAGGGCCGTGTTTCCAAGCTTGGATATGTGGCGAGGCAAATTACCACTCTGTGCGACAAGGAGTTGGGTAGGAGAGCCTGTGTAACCCCGAAAAGAGTCTCGGATCCTACCCCATTCACAGAGCTAGTAAGTCTAGTAAGCCAGAAATGAAAGGCAAGACCTAACAGTAAGAGGACGTCAGGCCAAGAAGAGAGGGAGGGAAAGAGAGAAGAACAGAAGAAGAAGTCGTAGTCTTACATAGGAATCCATGCTCAATGAATATTGCTTCAATTTTTGGAAAATATTCTTTCATGTTTATTGTCAAATCCATTCCATTTTAATATTATGCCAGCTCTTATCTGACATCTTGGTTAAATATCAGACTCGAACAAGCTTCATTTGACGAGTAAAAATGAATATTACTTCGATTTTTGGAAAATATTCTCTCATGTTTATTGTCAAATCCATTCCATTTTAATATTATGCCAGCTCTTATCTGACATCTTGGTTAAATATCCGACCCGAACAAGCTTGATTTGACGAGTAAAATTTTGTTCATGAGAACAAATCTTGATAATGCTTATCTCTATCTTTCGCTTAATAACCCCCAATTCTGCTTTTAGATTCCAAATAGTTCCATGACCATCAAAGAAAGTCTTTAAACTTCACCAACTGGAGCTAGATCTCTCAAACGAAGTGTTGTCCGTTCATTTATGCGATTTAAAGTCAGACGTAGACGCCTATACAGGTATATTGAGCTTAGAAAAATCACAGTTCAAGAGGTAAGCAAGAACAAAAAAAATCGTTGTTCAATGTACTTAAAGAACTAGAAGCTCCCCAAAATAGTTAGTTAAATCCTTGGCTAAATCACGTATCCTCGCACAAGCATCCCTCTCTCTCGCCATTTATAAATCAATAGCTTCAAATAGGCAACCTTTAGTGGCAAGAAAGCCTAGACAACTGACAAAGCCTCTGTAGCAAATTCTTGGAGCCTACAAAAAACATGCTCGGTTAGACAACTCTCCAGATGAACGGAGGACCAGATAGCAAATTGGCGTGAATATACATACACTGCAATAGACAATACCAGTTTCTTATTTGAGCGCTTTATTTTTAGACCAGCGTTCAAGGTCAGCAAGAACTACTGAAACCGCTAGCCCACAGTGTCCCGAGCCCGCAGCCAGCCTGACAGCTTGACATCTTCCATCCACTAATCGTATTAACCTCGTTCGGGCCAAGTAAATACATTGTCCAATAAAACTGATTAAAGCACGCACCCGATCTACCTGTTTGGATGTCGTGTTGGATGGCTGTCAAAAAGCTTCATTAATCATCACACCTCTCCACCGCGCGTTTTGATCCAATGATCCACGCATAAAGAATTGATCAAATGACAGATCGCAATGGCCCTTACAGACAAAAGCTACATAATACAAAATCTCAACGATGGATGATGATGATGGTGGAGGATCGGCGATCGTGATCGTGGTGCTGGAAGGTTGGTAAGGGTGCTTCTCGATTGCAAGACTCCTTCGTTTTCCCCCTGCCCGGATAGTTCCGAGCTCTCGTCTCGAGTCTGTGGACGGGAGGCCGGTTGTTTCGCTACTCATAAAACCATGTCGGCGTCGCCGTCGACGTCGGGTCTGGAGTTGTTGGAGCCGGTTTCTATGTACAGTACCAGTACAGCCTTCTAGATGTGTGCGTTTGTTTGGTCCACTTTATAGTTTTTTTTGTACTGCGAGAACCAGCACGAAGTGGATCAAAGCATTAGTTAGGAAGCCACGATCGCCGATCGTCTCTCGGCCTCCATTTTCGTTCAGCAGTTTGCTTCATTATTTGGGCACCTTTGTGAGTGGTCCCACACACACACAGCACGCTCTGCTCGGTGTGTGTAATAATAATGATGCTACTACACCATGCACCGGCTACATGGGTGTGTTTGCAAAAACCTGTTAGGCCGGTTCTGTTGCTTCTTTTTCGTAAGTCGGCTAAGCTTCTGCCCGCCAGCCGAACTGGTCGATCGTACCCAAGCCAACCACCATAAAGCAATTTCATCCGGCAGACTCGTTCCACAACCTTCCATGTGCCGGAGTCATCAATACACTTCCGCCCGCCGGAACTCTTCGAACCGATGCGTTCCTTTGGCTTTCTTTATGACGCAATTAGGACCCATCGCATAGTGACAGGATGCACGGGTAATAATCGTCGTAAAAGTGGATCCCATAAAATGAAGCTCCAAAAATGAACCGAGACAGAGAGCGAAAAAAGATTACGTTGCCTGTAGCTAAATGGCTAAATGGCAAATGGCGGCAGTACGGTTGATCTTTAATTAGGGACGCGTTTGGTATATTAATAAAAGCGCACAGTTAAAGTATTGCTAAGAGGCGTCCATTTTTAAAATAATTGAGTTCTTAATGAAGGACATTTCGCAGCTTTATTGTGATTCAAGATGGCTTCAAACTTCGTCCATTTTTATTCTTAGAATTAAGCTTGAAGAATTCTTTCAGAGTTCAAGCTATTGTAAAGATCTCCTACAGACCGCTTCACGCAGCCTCATATAACCTCAGCTAGTAAAAGTTTGAATACTTATCCTGTCAGGAAACTGATAATTAATTTCAAATTCCGTCTCATTTACCCGTAGTGTAGCCTCCAAGTACAACAACGACAAGAAAAAAGCCATCGCCACAATCCAATCAACAACTGTCAATCCGTTCGGTGCTCTCCCGCGTTGACAGCTCATTAACCTACTGCGATTGGGTGACTTTGAAAAATAACTCCTCGTGAAGTGTGTAGCGAGATCGGTCGCTGCATAAGCACGCTCGAAGCCGTTCAAAAAGTGAATGCTTTTTTTGCCGTACCTTGTCCCGTACAGGGCATTCTTGCGCCATCATCAAACCGTCCCATCATCCCGCGGTAGAAGCCGCGCGTCTAGGGTTTACGCTTCGCCTGTGCGCGGTATATTGTGCATAAATTAGACATTAAGCACGAACAGTCGCTTTGGGAAGGGTTTCGATCCTGTTTTACTGGTGGCGCTTAGCGCGCTGTCCCACCAGACCACGCTTCGGAGAGCCACTCCACAGTCGCCCAAAGTCGTGTGCAGTATTAAATTAAATTAAATGAAGAACACCGAACCGATGGCCGAACGGGTTACCCACTGTGGGCACACAACAGCGGTGCACGGAAGAGAGTGAGCCAGTGGCTCACGAAGTTTATTAAGTGGGTAATTGGATGGTGATTTATTGGACAAACTCCGTGGCGCGACCATGCAAAACCAAACCTAGCAAGGGAAGGTGCCAGCGTCTTGGGAGATAGTTATAGTTTATGGTGCGTTACACCACTCGCTTACAGAATCGGGCGCGATGAAACTTGGGTGTCCTATTCGGGATGCTCCTGGCGGCTTGTGGAGCTCGAACTTATATGATGATGCGGTTTGGCGTTGTAAATCTTTCAGTCCTCCCCGCCAAGGAACCCCGTCACATTACATTGGGCATTAGTGTGCGTGGTGAAGGATTACGCTGTTCGGAAATGGGATTTATTGGCTGGGAATGCAACCCATGATGGCGAACACGTCCGAAACTCTAATGACCTATATATATATCCACGCAGAGAACGCCAGGAGTCTGGTGGTCTAGCGACAAACTGTTTGTCTTAAAATCCGCCAGCCCAACCCATTTCGTTTCGAGTTTATTGCTGCGGCTTCGAAACTACTCACCGGAAACGATTCCGGGTGCGTCGATTCGGCACGAGACAAAGACACCGATTTATCCTGATGGATGGCGCACGATAAATGGCTGGCCCGGGTTGCCCGGGGAAGACTTGGCAAATTATTAAATCCATTTCCGAATGGATTGGGACGCATCGGAACCCGGTGGCGAAGGATTAAACTGTAAGTAAAATAAATTAATGCAGCAAGTGTGGTGGGCTGTCGGGTGTCGGCGAGAGCTGGTGTTTTGTTTTATTTGCGAAACTGTGGGTTTTATTGCAGTCTCCAAATAATCTATTACCACGATGAATCATGGATTTGCTTTCATTAGTTTATACCGACCCGGCAGCTCGAAGATCACAGTGACAATTAAAAGCAAGGCAATAAATAGGAAGGCTTTGGGTGAATGGGAGCCATTTTACTAAAACTAATACGATTAAGGCTTTTACATGGAGCGCGATAGTTTCCCGCATCCAAACCCCAACAAGTGGAGGACCTAAGACATTCGTATAATGGCAATCAATTGTTTATCGTTCGGTTTCGACCCTGCAAGAGGCTTATCTCTGGACGAATGTCGCATACTGGACCACTGTTAATGTATGCCCACAAGTTTTTGTCTCATAAAGGTATAAAATATAGCCAGGCCAGGGCTGTATCGTTTGGTTGACATCTAACCTCCCCAAGCTCGTGCTGCTGAATATAGGTAGCCATCCATTGTGATGGTAAAATGTCTCCACCATTTCTTTTCCCAGCTCCTGGGCCCTCTGAGTAAACTCCCATGTCACAGGGGTTTTTTTTGGAGATGTTGTGCATGAACACGCGAGCTGACAGCTACTGCAAAACCATTTGTCCAAAGTAAAAGCGTGAGCAAAGAGGTTGCTTTGGGTCGATCCGAACCGTGGAGAAGATGAGTGCGTGTTCCGTCCGTCCGTCCGTCCGTCCGTCCAAAAGCCGTCAAACCGTGGGTGTACTTTTGTGCTGAACTAGCATCAGCATCGGTGGTTGTTGCGGCGATTAAAGGTGACCTTTGGCAAACGTGTTTTTTGCGTCGTATGTATAGATTCGTGCAAGAAAAGCGACACATAACTGGTAGGGCATCCCAGGAAAAGGCATTAGGGACGTTGGCCAGAGTGTTGAAAACATAAACCGCGCGCAGCATAAGAATGGCCTCGTACGGTTGCGAATGAAGTGGAATGAAAGAAAAGTGAAGTGAAGAAAAGTGGAATGAAGGTACATAAAATGCTGAAAAAGGGCATCAGGCCGCCTAGGAAGTTTTTGTGTGTGTGTGGAACTATGTGCTAGTAAAAGATTCAGATGTGTCAAAGTGCGTGACCACCACAGTGCGTGACAGAGATTTGGAGCTAGAACTATAAATATTATTAATAATTATTTTTAGCTGAATTTTGAACATATCCCTTTGTTTGACGCGCATGAGAACTTACTAAGCACTGAGCTGCCAAAAATACGGTCACATCTTTGCTTTTATAAGTGTCTTAGAATAAATTTGCTTTTAGGTCGATAAATATATCAACTGAAAGAATTTAGGTAGATAACAAAGCTCAAGATGATAACAAAGCTCAAGAGAAATAAAAGAAGAAACAAATTTGCCATGGACTCAAGACATGTCCTAAATAAGGCCTAATAAAGCCCAAATTCAAGCCCTTTCATAATATATCCCACAGCCTAGCTGCTTTCTACTTCAACGAGCCCCAGATGAATTTTGACACAGTTTTGAAATGAACGAAGAAGAATTAGGAAAAGAAAATATGGTTTTGACTTATGATAAAAATTAAAAGTTCAACAAAGATAAAAGATAACGTTCAACAGTATTATTCAGGAAACATAACTGAAGCGATATGCGACAACGGCGTCGGTCTTCACACGCCAAGACCGTTTCAAATCTCATCTGGACCGTTCCCCCACAGTGAGGACAGGGTCTAGTAAGGTCCAGAAATGGCAGGTAAGAGGTCATTACGCCAAGAAAGAAGAAGAATTGAAGCAAATTTTTCGACAACTACATTTAAAAATATAGAGCTGCATATGAGTTCTTATTGTTGTTCGATACAATCTCCAGAGGTCTCGGCTAGCCATTTCTAGCTTTCTGTGACATTATTTTACCCATAGTAAAGTAGTCTGCCCTACGTACGGGGTCGCCGGTCTGGATGAGATATGAACTCCGGTCTTGCCGTGTGAAGACTGGTGCCGCTATTGCCTCGGCCACCATACCGCCTAATACTGTTATCACTGTAAAATACTGTTATAATTTAAGTAATCGATTTTTACTACAAATTTTTTAAGATAGCTCAAATTCCAAGTATGGCCAAAGACTAGAAAGCTTCAATAGTCTCAAAGATCCTGTTTACAGTTCTTCTTCTTCGTCTTCTTCGTTGGCACTACAACCTCGAGAGGTCTCGTCCTGCCTTTTTTGGATTTATGTGACTTGGTTTTCACCCATAGCAGTCTGGGTGGGATTTGGAGCCCGGTCCTGCCGTGGTGAAGACCGGCGCCGTTTTCGCCTCGGCCACTGGACCGCCCCTGTTTACAGTTCTTGGCTGAAACAAATCATGACCATTTTATAGTCAGATAGCTCATTTTCTTTTGACAAAATCGTTAGAAAAAGTAAGAAAGCTTACACTACGTAGTCCTGTATCTTACGTCAAATTAACTGAATAGGCAGTGTCGTCCAAAGCTGTTAGTATACTAGCGTTTATATCTACTACTTGAAATGTTTCAAGCCTTTATACTCTCTTTTTTTAAACGTTTTATGCTAATTTGAAATCTGAAGCAGTGAACTACAAATTGGAATGACAGTGCGCGATTCTTGGTTTATTAAATCAATGCGCTCTGTTCTTATAGCAAATTGTTGTTTGTATGTTTTGTTTGTTTTTTCCGCTTACTAAATCTATTTTGCGGTAGAGAGCAGAAAAAATGGGCTCCATTCCGAATCACTTCGCATCACGGCATAGTCCGAGAAAAACCTCCCCCCCACCCCGGGAATCCATGCCGATCACCGATTATGGTGGGCATTCTGTGGCATCAGTCTGGGGCGCTCTTGGTTTCATGACTGGCACAGACAATTATCAGCAGCAAACGGCTCAGCAGCAAACACGCTTCCGTCTAGCGTTAATGGATGGCAAAGTCAGTTTCCGTGATGTTTCCGGGAATCCGATTTACTACCGCCACCAGAGCCGACCAGCTAGTGAAACAACCCCATTCCCAAGTACGGCGGCCGTTTCTTCACACCCAACCCACGGTTGGCAGAAACGGCGGTGGTGGTTTTGCGTTTTCATCACCGTGGAGTCACTGCTCGCCGTGGTGCAATTACTTTGTGTTACTTTGCAACAATTTCTAGGAAAATTTGGTACTCCACCGTGGAGCCACCCTGTCGAGTTTTGGAGCCGGGAGCGCACAAGATGATGTGTGCGCACCACCGATCATGAGCACCCCAATTAAAATAATTCTACGAACGAAGCAAACGGCAGACTGGTTAGCGGCAGACCAGATGATGATGATGATGGTTTGGGTTGTAAAAATGCCAAAACAAACAAGCAGCTACAAAATAGATAGAGAGAAAATTAGGAACAAAAACGACACCCGAAGAAAAAAAAGGGGGGAACAACACACATCTGCAAAACATAGAACCCACTGAAAGCATAACCAAGCTACCAATTACATGCCGAACGGTGATGATCCACAGCGCTCCAGCGAGCTCTGTGTTTGTGTATGGATGTTGCAGACGATCACGATCACAACCCAGTGACGAATGTTGTGGTGAGAAAGGAAATAAAAAGCAATAAAATCAATCGCATAGGATGGGGATGTTGTCCCAGTAAGGGTACAAGGAATGCTGTTTTATGTTTTTCCCCCAAAAAAGGGTAGTCTTTTGAAGGTCAAAATTGTCTAAATGTTCAAAAGCAGTTGAAATGCGGCAGAGGATGATTGATTAATCATGTGTGATTGTTGATGATAATTAAGTTAATCAGCGCTGTACTGTAAGGGAGTTGGACATGAAGTATTACTAACAAAGTGAGTTCTAATTGTTTCCAATAGATGGCGCTATGAGTAGCAATTTTTGAGTACAAATATAGTGTCTATTTCTCTCAACAATTTTAGTTATTTAGTTGGTTCATAATTGCTTGTGTTTTGTATCGTTATATTTCAAGGATGCTTCACGAATGTAACCAAAAAAAACAATAACATGCTTAAAATTACCTTTGAATTGAAATGAGTCTTCCATGTAGTTGTGAATACTGAAAAAGTTTTTGCACACTGCTCAATAAAAAGAACAGAATTAAGGCTGAGTTTTTGAAGCATTTTATTGTTAGAAAATTTTAACTATAGAAATGTGTAGAGATGTGTGTTCTATCCTCCGGTAAGAGAGATAAGCATTACGTGAACTAAAAGAATAAATTGAAGACTGAAATCAATTGAAAGCGAAATAATGCTTTTAAATATTAATAATTGTTCTAAGTATGCCATTTGTGCAATCGTAAAAATATAAAAATAAACAATAGGTAATATTGAGGAATCAGTTGGTAATTTTGTTTAGGGCTGTTGGATTAATATCAAAGGCTCCAAACCAGCGAAAATTAAACAAACTTTCCAACTTCTTGTTATTTTGGGGAACGATGACTTGTGGTGTGCCATTTCTAGCATTCTTTAATTAAATTATCCCTAGCTTTATAGGCAGTGGTTAGAGTGTAAGAACGCTTGAGATAAAATTTGCAAGCTTAACGCTTAAAACTTTAAACTTTATTTCCCAAATTCATTTTTTAGCGTGAAGTCGATATGCTAAACTTATTTTTCGTTTTTTGCCTTCTTTTACTAGTGTTAGACGTTTATTGGATCAAATTGCAACAGATGATTTTAAAAGTTATTATTTTAAAAGTTATTGCAGCTGCAGACAAAGAATCAAAGATGTTTAATCAATAATGTGTCTTAACGCACTCCCTCTCAAATTATTGTTATTTCGCTTCAAAGGCGCAATATGCTAACCAGCAAGCAAAAACCACCTTAATATCTTCGCCTAATAAATTACTCTTTCTCTAATTTATTTATTGTATCCCCTTATATTCACTATTTTCTGCCATTACATTCTCTCTTACATTCTGTCATAACAGTGCTGTCATAACGATTCCGATAGATGGCGCGGTTTTGCAGGTACCCATTAAAGTGGAGGGCAAAAGTGATTTTTAATTTACTTCTCTAAACATCCAGGACCATCCAGGGACGATCCAGGGACCGAGGCGACAGCGGCGCCGATCTTACTCGGCAGTACCGGGGTTCAAATCCTATCCAGACCGCTTCTCCACATAAACCAGAAAAAAGTCATATAAAGAAGAAGAACCAGGTTTGCTTTTAGAATATTTTACGATACAGCAAATAAATCAGTTGAAAGCTTTGTATTAAACATAAAAGAATGAAAATTATTCCTGCTTCCTTAAAAAACATATTTGGTTCTTTATAATTACTGTTTTTTTGTAAAAAGAGCTTAGTTAAAAGAGAAGGCTAAAGAATAATACAGCATTTCTGGACAGCGAAATGTTTTGAAATGAGATCTAAAACCTTGAAACCATCCCGCATGAAGCATAAAGAACGTTATAAAATTAAATATTAAAATAAGTATAAAAAAAAAGAAGGAAAAGTGTTTACAAACAAACATTTAAGCATATTCTGCAGTATTGGTTCTAAATCGAAACGAACCATAATACATAAACATCGTAAACATGGAAGCAGTTTCACTTTCATTCTTTGGGCCCACCTCTCCTATCACCTAACACCCTATTTCCTGTCCTTTAGCCCCTTAACAAAAAAGTCCCAAAAAATTACCTCATCGTTGATTTATGCCCAGCAGCAGCTCCATCTCCTCCGGGTCGATTGGCATTAATTTACATTCGCCACCACACACATTAGACGCGTGAAGCAGAGAGTACGGCCAGCAATCCTCCCGGGGATGGATAACATGCAACGACGCAATTTCTGACTTTCCTTCTTGAAGAACGCTGGAGGGAAAAGAAACAGCAAGGAAGTACAATAAAACAGACCGATCAAGAACAAGAGTTACCCGTGTGTTGAAGGTGTTATGCATTCTTCATTCCCATGCCCAAGAATCAAGAAGTGAAACGAGCGAACAGAAAGGGGAAAACGGTAACAAAAGAACAAAAAATAAAAACACATGATTTCAACCCCCTTTTTCTCCGTGCCAACCCCCCCCCCATTCCCCCCATTCTCCAAGATGGGTTGTTCGATTGACTTACATTTGCCGGTGGGATGGACCGGGTTTGCTTCTTGCTTGCTCAAAATCTTCCCAAAAACGCGTGGCGTTCTTTACATTCTTCTCCATTTGCTTCTCCATTGTGGGGTCCAGGCAGGTGAAGAATGATGGTGGGAAGGGGTGATGAAGGGGCACGCATTCTTAGGCCAATTTCGTTGGCATCTTCTTACCACGCCACTTGGCTTAAAATTATACAACCGGTGAAGAGTGAGATAGAAGCGTGGTTCGACGAAGAAGCAAGAACGAGAAGGAATATTTCACCGCCTGCTAAAGGAAACCGAAGAGAAAAGAATAAGAAACCTGTCAAAACCGCAAAACCTACTGCGATGATCATAAAACCTGGGGGGACAAAAAATATATTTGCCAACCCAAAGTAAGAACAAGAGTAGCAAAACAAAACAAGCGAACAAAAACATAAAACCGGTTTCCCTATGTCGTAATATTTTCTTCCTTACCTACCACCCACCTCCCTTCCTTTCCTTCTCCGCCTCAACACCTTCTGTTCCTCTTCTTTTCTCAGCTGTTTTTTTCTTCTCGTAAGCAACTCAACCCACCCCGACTGCTATGTTTTCCATACTTCTTCTGCTTCTCATTTAGCTTCTTTTCTTCGCTTCTTCCAGTTCACTCTCACCTACCTTTGTTTATGTTTTTCGGTACGCGCGTTTTCAAGGTCAACTTTAGGATGTTTGCTTCTTTTGCTTCTTCTTGGTGTTCGTTCCTTCTCCTCTCTATACCACCACCCTCATCGTACCACCCTTTAATTATGGACCATCATGTTCTGGTTGTTATTGTTACCTTCTTGGGCCGATGTTTGTTGGTTGCTTTTTATGTATTCGTTGTTCGTTTTCGCTTTTCATTCTGTGAGTGTGTTTTTTTTTCCTTCTTTATATTTTGCTCCTTTCCGTTCTCGTTCGGCTGGTGTTGTTTTGTTCTTTTTGCCGTTATATTTGCTAGAGTACTTCACTCTTTTCGCGTTCGATTCGCTCATACTCATCAAAGTGTTTGCTTCTTTATTTTTGTATTGCTTCTTACCCGATTGTTTTTTTGTTTCGCTCACTGTTTGCACCGAGCATCAGGCGTTGTTCCGTGTTGTTTGCGATTTTTTCGACTACTTCTCAGCGCGTCTCCACATTCGGAGCGAACGATTGCTGAATTCGAAATGATCTCCACCTTACAATTCTGTGTATGTGTGTGTGTGTGTGTATTGCGGTGCGGTTCGTTCCGCGAGTAGATGTTGCGAGTAATGATGATAATTTAATTCTTATAGCCATCTTTTTCGCGTGTCTGGCCAACCTACGTTTAGTTCGCTTCTGCACAGTAAGATTGACTCAGCAGCGAGAAAGATTACGAAAAATAATGCCGCCGGCAATACACAAATTGACGGGCAATCGAAAGTTGCTGGACGAAATTAACGGCAGGAAGAAAACAAAAGTTTAGCTTCGAAGATTTTACTTCCTCCGGGCTTAAAATCGAACGATTCAAACGCAGAAATATGGCATTTTTTTCCTCGATTCTTCATCACGAAGGAGCGTTTTGTTTCTGGAATTGATCTCTTATTTGCTGCTGTTGCACCAGCCCTAGCTTCGGGCAGTAATACCATGCGCTGCCAATGCTACCATATCTATACCGACAAATATGCTAATAGCTGGTAAGCCTTTCTCAAGGGCAAACCCACGAAAAGGCAACGAAGGATGTGGCCGTTTTGGTTGGTTTTTGTGGCACGCAGATGAACAACAGAATGCCGCTTTTGCCAGTAGAATAATAGGAAGGTAAATGGTCAATATTTGAGCAGGAAGGGAGTGTAACGTATAATTTGGTTATTAAGTTCGTTTAATTCATACCGTGCGAGTAGGAACTCGTTATTTGTAAATTGTTTTCTGCATTTTAGTTAATGGTTTATTGAAGTCGGAAGCGTGCATTAGTTTATTTTTGTCATGTTATTATTTAGTTTCTTTTGCTAATCTTTTTAGTTTTACTTATTTTGTTTCCCACTTTTTCTTATCTACTTTTCCTTTTCTCATTTCGCTGTCGAGCAAGTATTGGCAAATGTGTTTGTGTCTGTTTCACTTTTATTTCCATTTCGCAACCAATTTCATTTTTCGCCTTACGCTTTGTTGTTTATTTCGGAAATTTTTCTTGGGGGTTCTGCTCACGTTCCTGCTCTTCTGTGGAGCTCCAATTTGAGCAAAACCATTGGCAACCACATTAATTCATTTCCACCTTGTTTTTTGGTTGAGCATGCGAGCTAAGGAAAGGCAAACTTCTTGCTCCTTTCTCTTTCTTTTACCCATTCTAACACTCTGACACCTTCTCATTTGGCCACTGCACGTCAGCGTGTTTCGCCAGGTTGGCCACTTCTCTGCGTGCCGAAACAGAAGGTGGCCAAGGGTGTAATTATCGTATTATATAATGCTTGAACTAATTATTTTGATTCGGAGCAGCAGATAACCATCCTCGGTGGAGTTTATTATGTTTCACGGGAATTTGCTACAGCGTGTTAGTTAGCTTAAGGATAAAGTTATTTTTTTCTATATTTCTTATAGTTTTTTAGTTTTAGTGATTGCTTTTTTACACATTTTCGTAACATGTTTTTGATTGTTTTTATATTATTTTATTTTTGAAAATAGATAATTTACCACATAATTCTTTAACTGTCGTTTTTACCTCTTTTTTATTTTTTTTTGTTGTTTTTATTATTTAAGCTCTGCTTAGATTTGTTTTCTTAGTTTTATCATAGAAATCTTATTTCAAGTCTTATTTCTTATTTTATTCGTTAAGTTTCCATTTGTTGTTTAACTCTTTTATGTTTTTCACTGGTTCTGTTATTCTTTTTTATTTATCTTTTTTTTCCTTAATATTAGCTTTTCCTTAATATGTGTTTTTTTTTGTTCAGTTTTGTTTTTATTATTCTTTTTGAACATTAAATATTTGTAAAGAATGAACAACTTCCCACATTATAGTTTTTTTCTTCTTTAGTTAGTTTCTTTTATTTTTTTATTTTTTGCTTTGTTTAAAATTAAGTAGTTTAAGTTTAGTTAGTTTTAGTTTCAGCGAGTTTTTTTCTTTAATTAAAATGAAGAATTTCATCAATTCTATGTTTTTTTTAAATTTTTTAATCCTTTTTAATTTAATTAGTATCTTGGTTTTACTTTTAACATTTTCAGACTATCTTCATTATGATGAATCGTTTTGTATTCTATTGTTTGTTTTGTTCTTTTCTTAGTGTATGTTTTGCAATTCTTAAGCCTAGAAACAAATTTCATTTTCTTTTCTTTTCATATTTATTTCCTATTTTTCTAGAATAAAGCATCTTTACATATTTTATTTTTTCCTTTTTTTTCTTCATTTTTCGTAATGTTTTCAATACATCTGTCCTTTTGTAATCAATTTGTTTTTCATTTCATGTGTCTTTTTAGTTTTGTTACTATTTTACTTGACTTTTACAATCCCATTGCAACCACCAGCCTGTTTCATGCATGATGGTTGTGTCTACTTTTGTTCCACTTTTGCTCCCTGCATCATCACTCTTCCCGCTGTGTATAATTGTATTTTCTCAATCTCCATTCCTTTTCCATTCTTAACACTCTTCGCGTTCCGTGTTGCGTGTTGTTCAACATTCATCTGACCTTCACGATGTGTTTTCGACGTATTTCGTACAACCTTTTCATCGTGCTTCTTTCACTTCGATCATCATTTACTCGGCACCGGAGTTTCGCCACTTCTTTCGACTCTTCTACATTTTCTTCCTTCATTCCAGTTATCCATTTGCCATAGTGTGTTGTTTTGCGTTCTTGATTCCCGAGAACAATCAAGTTAGTTGGTCATTTTCATTACCCTTTCCAGCTAGAACTTCGCCATACTTCTGCCATCATCTGTTTCCGTGTGGGGCTGTTTTCTGTTAGTAGGTTTTTTTTTCTTCCTCTTATTCTCTCTCTATTCCTTCGTTTCTGGGGGTTTCCTCCATTCTTAAGTGCCCACGATTCCCGGTGTGCCCCGTGTGAGCGGCATCCGGAAGTGGCAAGTCAGCTGTTTATATGGTCAAAATTACATACAGCATGCTGTGTTGTTAGTTCCGGCAAGCCGGCAATAATCGAACCGAGGAATCTCGCGCCAGGCCCGGCCAGAACTCACCGTGCATACCGCACAATTCGCGCAAATGGATTCTACTGCGGCCGGTGGCCGATTTTTTATTCCCATTTCCGTGTGCTTTCCGTTTCGTTTCTCTACGCACGCATTGCGTCATTCCGATCCTCTTGGAACATTCCGACGATGGCAGCTTGCACAGCCAAAGGGCCAGGAACGCCGTGCGTGACGGCACGGAAATTGGGTCTTTTGCGAAAGGATGAACGCAAGGTGTTTTTAGGGCTTAGTGTGTGTGTGTGTGTGTCCTCTAGAGCGTTCTTCCTGGGGCTTGTTTTTTCCTTCATCATGCTAATTCTACCGCCTGCTGATCGTCAAAGCACCGGAAGCACACAAGAGCAGCAGCAGCAGCAAGAATTCGCATTTGTGGGGCTTCTTTTGTTCGTAACGCTTCTTTCCGCATATTGAAAGACATGTGCTTCGTGTGATGGGAAATGAAATAGGATTGTGGAAAAAAAAACGCACACACACACACAGGCAAGACCTCATCTAACATCCGCCACTTCAATTCTTAAACGTGGAAGAAAATACAATACACAGGAGGACGTTGGAGGTTGTGCGGTTTTTAGAAAATTTAATTCATTTCACATTCCACGTTTTGCAGTTTGCGTATGGGCAGGTGAAATGGTTGCTTCCTTTGGAACAGTTTGCGTTCCCGAGTTGGAACGATCGGATACAATGATGGTTTGATTATAGTTTTGCCCTGCCCCCCGGGGGGCATGTAGCAAATGTTTTATTTGCCCTTGAAACGAGCAGGAAATGTGTTACTGAACGGTAGAAGCAGCTTAACTGTGAAGTCCGTTAATTTAATAATAAAAGTGCAACATAAATTAAAGTAAACAATTACAAAAAAATGGGGAAGGAAACAAAACAGCAATAAAACTACAAGTACACACATTTTTAATGAAAATAAAAGAGCAAATAAAGGTGGTGCAAAGCAAGAGAGCAAAGGTGAAAAGGAAACTATAACGTACATAATTTTGTAGACCTTGCTAATAAACTAAAAACAATAAAGAAACGAAAAGGAAATCATAAATACAGAGTTTTTCAGTTGATAAGGCAATAGCATCCATTTTTTCTTACTCGTGCGCGGAAAGGACGTGCACAATATCATTGGCTACTATGAGAATATCATCTGAGGAATAAACAATAAAAGGTATTTGATTCCCCTGTCATCTGAAGCCGTTTCCATATCAACTAGCTGTGTTTGCGTTTCATCTAAGAAGCCTGCCATAGAAATGGATGGCTTTTTGTCTTATCAACTGAAAAACCCTGTAAATATGCAAAAATTTTAAAAACTAGTATAATTTTTTTTGCTTTGTATAAAATAATTAATCATTCTGCCTCCAGCTTCCGTGGCGATAAGACGTGTTTCGCTGTGGAGCGTCAAACGGGTCATTTGCGTACGGCAGATAGTGGTCATTGTCCTCGTGTGCGATAGCGTAATCAACGTGATTACCCGTATCGCACTAATCGGTGTCTCCGCCTTTCTCCGGCTTTCGCTCGGAGTTTGTGTTTATCGATCGAGTGGCGCCTAGCCCCGATCAACGTGTGTTCTTAGTGTTGTGAGTGTGTGTATCTGTTGATCGTTGCGATAAGCAAGCGTATCCACGCTGCATCGTCGCATCGATCGTGATCAGTCCAGTGTGTGTGAGTTTGTGTGTGTACCTTTGCGCGCGTGCTGTCTATCGTGTGTGACGGTAAGTTTTGTCCTGTCCCACCTCTCCCGTTGTCTTCGGTCCTGGCATGGGGTCAGATAATTCTGACTCGGAAAGGGAGATTGAGCCCAATGTAAAGCGTAAACCAGGTCGCCCTAAGGCCGCTCCTGCCACTAAAAAGGTGGCATTGGAAGAGAGACCGTCTTCCTCGAAGGCGTCGAGTGCCCCACCGGCAAATAGTTTTTGTGCCCCGCTGACAAAAACTAATCAGCCATCTGAACATCGAGCTCGTGCTTACCCGGTGTCGTGGGAGGGTAAGCCATTAGTTTATTTTATGCCACGTACCAAGCAGCTCGATGTAAGGACGATCGCGGCTGTTTTGTTTAAAAAATACCCGGGTGTTGCCGATGTGTTTCGGATGCGCCCAAACAAGATCAGGGTAACCGCAAAGGACCGGGCTCAAGCCAACGTCATTGTGGCTGATCCAGATTTTACGGAGCACTACCGGGTTTATATTCCCGGTAGTCTGGTGGAAGTTACCGGCGTGATCGAAGACTTCGATTATCCGGAGGAGGAGGTGATTAAATTCGGCGTAGGTGCATTTCATGCACCAGACACGCCGAAGGTAAAAGTCCTTGAGGCAAAAAAGCTTTTTAAGCTTGATGCCTCATCGAAAAATGAAAAAAAATATATCCCGACCACCTCCCTCCGGATCACGTTTGAGGGAACGGTACTTCCGCAGGCCCTCATTTTAGAAGGCCTCCGGATACCCATCGACCGGCCATACGTGCCAAGGGTGGCCACCTGTTCGAAGTGCAGCCGGATTGGACATGCCGATCCGTTCTGCACTCGCAAGATTTGCTGCGGAAAATGCAGAGGGGCTCACGCTACCGAGGAGTGCAAAGCCCCATCCCAAAAATGTTCGCATTGTCGGGAGGAGTGGCATGAGGTTGCATTGTGCCCTGTGTACCGGAAACTGCAAAAGGAGCAGACCAAAACGGTAGCCGAGCGGGCACGCGGCTCGTACAGCGATGCTCTCAAGGGAGCAAACGCATCGAACCCTTTTGCAGTTTTGGGTACAACTGCAAATGGCGAGCCTAGTCCGACTGCACCCGAACAGGTGCCACTGAGATCGGTAAAGATCATGAGAGTGCCCTACAAAAAGGTACAGCGGAAGGTTTTAAAGACGAAAAGTAAACCTTTGGCACCACAGCGCCACGCTAAAGTTTCTTCCCCCGGTCCAAAACGTGACGCTGATCCCAAAACTCCAGCCCCCCAAATTGCCAGGAAGCAGCCCAAGAAGAAGCGATCTTCTCGGACCGAAGCTCCGGTGGAAAGCCTGGCTTTTCCGACGGAGCCCACGAGCTTCCCGAGAACTCCCACCCCGTCCCTTTCCGAGATCCTTGAGTCCCTCCTAATGACCCTTAACCTCCCGCAGCATCTGCACATGATCGCTACTTGGGCCCTTCCTTTCCTGAAGGGAATGATCAAACAGTGGCTGGCTCAATGGCCATGCTTAAGTATGATGGTCCGTTTGGATGATTAATGGCTCCTACGGCTACTATCATACAGTGGAACTGTAGGAGTTTGCTTGGCAAGCTAAACTCCTTTAAAGCATTAGTGGGCGAACACAACTGCGATGTGTTTGCCCTCTGTGAAACTTGGCTATCGGATGAAATTAAATTAACCTTCCCGGGATATAATATAATCCGTGAAGATCGCGTTACTAGGGGTGGGGGGGTACTGATTGGTGTTCGAAAGAGTCACACTTTCACCAGAATACCTACCCCTAGACAAGAAATGATAGAAACTGTCGCAGTTAAGGCAAAACTGGGCGTTCTTCACGTGACAATTGCATCCATCTATATCCCCCCGATAGCCAATAATGAAAAAGAAAAAATTGAAAAGTTCAAAGAGGATCTTGGAAATTTAGCAGTGGTCTTGCCTGGACCGCTTTTGATCCTGGGAGACTTTAACTCCCATGGAATCGACTGGGGGTGCGAAAAGGATGACATTCGCACTCCTATCATCCGAGATTTCTGCGACAGATTTGGGTTTTCGATTCTCAACTCAGGAGAGGCAACTAGGATGCAGACACCTCTAAGTAGGGCGAGTGCACTGGACCTGTCTCTATGTCCATCAGCAATGGCCCTGGATTTTAGTTGGAAGGTGATCCAGGACCCTATCGGCAGTGACCACTTGCCGATAGAAATTTCCTACATCAAGGGAGGATGTCCAGTAGAAGGAATCCCCGTTAAATGTGACTTAACGAGGAACATCGACTGGACGAGATACGGCGAATTAATAGCCGCTTCGCTTTCACTTGACTTGGAAGATTTGTCTCCTGTCAAGGAGTACGAAAAACTTGTTTCACTGATAAACAAGTGCGCCCTTGAGGCCCAAACAAGGCGCTCCCACCAAGCAAGGACATTTAAAAAACCTCCCACTCCTTGGTGGGACAAGGATTGCCAAGCGGCTTTCACCAAGAAGCGTGAGGCATTTAAAGCCTTACGGGACACGGGCTCGAGGTCCTTATATGAAAAATATAAAGGACTGGAGAGAACGTGCAAAAACCTGTTGAAGGCGAAGAAAAAGGGTTATTGGCGTAGATACGTCAATAATCTAAACCCTGCCACTTCACTTAATTCGCTTTGGAGAATGGCTAGAAGGATGCGAAACAGCAACAACATCAATGAGAGCGAAAGCTTTTCTGGCGAGTGGCTGTATGAATTTGCCCACAAGCTTTGTCCCGATTTCGTTCCTGCGCAAAGCTTTACACAACATGCGCCTGGTAGTGACCCTAGGATGGATTCACCGTTCACAATGGTAGAGCTGTCACTTGCTCTCCTATCAAGCAAAAATTCCTCCCCAGGTCTGGATCAGATTAGTAGCAAATTGCTTCAAAATCTTCCTGACATAGGGAGAAGGCGTCTGTTACGTATTTTCAACAATATGTTGGAGGTCAACAGCGTTCCGCAAGAGTGGAGAGAGGTGAAAGTTGTCACTATCTTGAAGCCTGGCAAACCGCCATCAAGACACGATTCTTATCGGCCAATATCGTTACTGTCGTGTCTGAGGAAACTCCTTGAAAGAATGATTCTTTTTCGGTTAGAAGAATGGTTGGAATCAAACAACCTTCTCTCGAATACCCAGTTTGGTTTTCGTAAAGCCAGGGGTACTAATGACTGCTTAGCCCTCCTGGTAACAGAAATAGAGCTTGCTCGTGCACGCAAGCAGAAAATGGGATCTATTTTCCTGGATATACAGGGGGCATTTGACTCAGTATCACCATACAAGCTGAGTCAAAAATTAGAAAATGTGGGGCTGGGTCCAAAGTTGAACAACTTTCTGTTCAACCTTTTGTCGGAAAAAGCTATGAGTTTCAACAATGGTCATGTGCAACTAAAGCGGACCAGTTTCCATGGACTAGCACAAGGGTCCTGCTTGAGCCCCCTGCTATATAACTTCTATGTCAGTGAAATAGATTCTTGCCTAGCTCCGAACTGCAGCATTAGACAATTAGCAGACGACGGCGTCATATCTTTTGCAAGCAGGGACGCCGTCGAAATCCAACTGGCTTTACAAACCACTTTGGACAACCTTGCCGAGTGGTCTGAAAACCTTGGTATCAAGTTCTCTGCAAAGAAAACTGAGATGGTAGTCTTTTCTCCCTTCAGCGACACGACAAAAAACAGGGAGAAAAGACTATTTGACCCGAAAATTGATGTCTTTTTGTACGGTGAAAAGATATCAACTACCGACAATTTTCGATACCTTGGTGTTTGGTTCAATTCAAGGCTAAACTGGAGTACACATATCACCCATCTGGTGCAAAAATGCAGTAAAAGAATCAACTTTCTAAGGACAGTCACAGGATTCTGGTGGGGCGCACATCCATCAGACGTCCTACGACTGTATAAGACAACGGTACTATCCGTGTTGGAATATGGAAGCATATGTTTTCATTGGGCATCCAACACGCATATCCTCAAATTAGAGAGGCTACAGTATCGTTGTCTTAGACTCGCACTAGGGAGCATGAAATCAACACACAACATGTCCCTAGAAGTGATGACCGGAGTGATGCCGCTAAAACTACGTTTTGAAATGCTGTCGCTTCGCCTTCTAGTCCGTTCTTCAGTATCAAATCCCTTGATCGAAGAAAATTTTAAAGCGCTTCTAGAGACAGGTTCTAAGAGCAAGATCTTGAAAATCTACGAAGATTTTGTTGCCCTACAAGTGCATCCTAGCGCTCCACAGGCATTAAACCGTGCTGCCCTTCCTGAGACCTACAGTTCCCTTTTAACAACAGATTCCTCGTTGCACGAGGAAATTAAGACCATACCGAATGATCTTCGCCCGATGGTAGTTCCGGGCATTTTCAGGGATAAGTATGGCCATTTAGACCAAAGTAGCCAGTATTACACTGACGGATCATCCTCTAAGGAAGGCACCGGCTTCGGCGTTTTTAGTGAGTCCGCCGAAGCATTTTTCAAATTGCGGGAGCCGTGTAGTGTCTACACCGCAGAACTAGCCGCAATCTTGTACGCACTATTGATTATAGCAGCGAGACCTTCGGATCAGTACTTCATTTTTACAGATAGCCTTAGCGCTATCGAAGCACTAAGGTCCCCGAAGGCTGTTAAGAGTCAGGATTTCCTTGTCATTAAAATCATAGAATTGCTTGGCTCCATGTTCGACAAGGCGTTCAGGATTTCGCTAATTTGGGTACCTGCTCATTGTGGAATTCCCGGCAACGAGAAGGCAGACTCACTGGCCAAAACAGGCGTCCAACAAGGCGCATTTTACGACCGTCCGATTTCGGCCCGAGAGTTTCTTCGCCTACCACAGCTACTTTTCCTGTCTCGCTGGCAGAGCATGTGGGAGGCGGACGATCTCGGGCGATTCCTTTTCTCGATCTCTCCGCAAGTGTCCCTGCGGCCTTGGTTCGGTGGGCTCTCTGTAGACCGGGCGTTCATACGCATGATGTCTCGACTTATGTCGAATCATTTCGCGTTGAACGCTCATCTGCAGCGTATAACTCTGGCTCAGACGAAGGTGTGTGGCTGTGGTGACGGATTTCACGATGTGGATCACCTTCTGTGGTCCTGCGTGGAGTTTGAAACTGCAAGACCCTCCTTGTTAAGCGCAGTCGAGAGCATCGGCAGACGACCGGGTATAGAAATAAGGGAAATGTTGGCGACTAGAGACCTCGCATACATGAGGCTCATCTTTCGATTCGCCAGAGACAACGGTCTCATCCTTTGATTCCGCATCCCTATTATCCTTCCAATCCACATCCGCCACTCCTTTTTTGTTATTCGTTGTGTTGTCTTTGTCTTAAGTGTTAAGTTTTTTTTTGTTGTAGTGCCACGGGTGATCCGCTGACGAAGCAACAGCATCCGGGGTCAAAGACGTCACTGTCGTAAGAAGAGAGGCAGAATTTTTCTGTAACAGTGTCCTTCATCTCTGTCTAGCCTTGATGGAGCGAGTGCGGCCTTGCTGGCGTTGGGTTCGGAGGTGGTCGGCGGGTTCAACCTCGTAATTAGCAGAGACCCTGCTGTTACGGGATGGAACTCGCCGATAGCTTCTGAATTCGGTGCTGGCTTGATCGAGCTCGGGCTATCACTGCTGGGCAGATTGAGGTCCACTGTTCACAGGCAAATGTTTGTGCTGTCACAATTGTTGTTTTCCTTCTGTTTTGTTTCAGTCCAGATCCGTTACACGGAAGGATGGAGTCCCGTGTGTACACATCTCAACCACCAACACACTCTACACAGCAATAGACCCGGACCAACAATAGAACTGGACAAACTCACCACAACCTCCACACATCTACAACCGAGCACGCCCGGGATAAGGCGAAATATCAGGGAGGAAATGCCTTGGTAATTTTTTGTGTTATTGAATTTTGTACTTCGTCAGCACATGCGGTACTGACCATACGGCGTCAAGCCGTCATAATCGAAAATAAATAAAATAAATAAATAAATAAATAAAATAATTAATAATTCTAGAATTATTTTCGCATTCGTAAAATAAGAATTTAATATCAATTTATTCTTCCAGACAGCAAATTGTAATCAAATTCATGATGTAAAAGGAACCAGAGCCTTAAAGTATGCAATCAATTTTGAAACGTGTAATTCTATTTCATGTTGTTGATTTTTATTTAATTTATCATTCGGTAAGGCCCCTTAGGAATAAAAACATAAATAATTAAACAATTGAAGGCAGCTTCCAAATATTACCTTCATTTAACATAAAATTCTTCAAGACTCAAAAAGCTAGTAATGGATAATTGGAGCATAGTTTAATCTGAAATGCACATTGCATAAATCAAGGCGTTCTATATAAGGCTAGAGACTAGAATCTTCAATGAAACCTAAATACTATTAATAGTTTTTTATAAGTTCTTCTGAGCATTATTTAAGGCGCCTGAATCGCTGCAAACGGCACTACAAATTTTAATTTCCACACCATCCCAAACTAACGATAACCTCAACTTTAAATACACAAAAGCACCTTCCGTTTCGATGTTGTTTATCTATTGCTGATCGGTATTAAATGATTGTAACATTAGAATCTATCGGACTGTAATTACATTTGCAATCACAATCAAGCAAGCAAACAAAACCATCCCAAAACAGCAATCCAACCTAGCAGAGGTTTGCGATAAACCGGAAGCAAGGCAACATGGCACACGGAACAAAAGCGCAGGATTCGCGCAAGGCTGCAGCAGCAGCAAGTTTTCCAACTATAGCGCCCCCAGTAAAGCGCGTGATGGTGATGAGTAAAGTCATTTGCTTTGTTTTTTCGGCAAATCCTCCCAACTCGGGCCACGGGCGCCCCAGCCAGCCCTCTCCGTTTCCGCCATTCGAAGTGGATCCGTGGAACGTGCGGGTTTCGGGGTAGCATAACGGGAAAGAATAGATACGTTTTTGATAAAATTTAATTAAAATTTCATCTTCCCGTTCCCGAAACCCCCTTTTTTTTCCCCGTGCAAGCCACTGCCTGTGGAGGTGTTTCACTATCGAGGAGGTAGCACACACCCCATCCCCGGCCGGGGTGTCCCATCGAGCGATTTTATGGCCGTGCTGCTAAGGGCGATTGGATAAGGGAAAGCCATGTTTCTAGGCTGCCTAGTGCAGAGCACCGTAGCTGCACAGCACAGTTTCGAACGGAGCAAAACGCAACTCCATCCACCTGGTTGGCTGATAGTTTCATAGCCAGTGGGGCCGGAAACACAGGAAACACATTCCGATACGCTGCTCAGCCAGGGATAAGCTGCTATCTCGGTGGAAACGGGGCGAGCAAGAATTGAAATTGGATAATAATTTCACTTTCCATGCAGCGCAGGTCGTTCGGTTTTTGTGTAGTATTTACCGGAGATACACAGTAACGAGCGAGCAGTAATGAGCAACAGTCGCGCTGCCAGCGTTGGCGGTTGTTTTCCACCCGAATCCTTCCCAGAAAAACGACCTCCACTTAGTGGAAGGAAAGGCAGGTTCTTAATGAGAATTATCTCCTTCTGCCGATTCTTAACTACTATCGTCAATCGTAATGAAGTATGCGAGAATGCGAGAGCTGAAATTCCTCTTTGAAGATGTAACAGATAGTAGCAGCTTCAGCTGAACCACAAAACCGACCCGCGCGCCTGTTTGCTGTAAACATGGATACGGATGTGATATAATTTTGACTTTGTCCTCAACCAAGCACACACAAACATGCCATCGATAATAAGGGATTATAGGGGAAGCAGCGCCAGTTGTTTCGGAGGTTCCGTATAATATTCCGCCCAGCACAGAACAAAGCCAATTCGATGCAGATTGCGGCTGGGCAGCAGTAGTGATGGGCCGATCGTGCCTGTTCTGCCAAAGGCAATGTACCGGGCAAGCTGGTGTGTGCTTGCATAAATTCTGCACTTTATGCGTTTTGCTGTTGCAAACTGTTGGAAATCTTTTAAGCCCACTCAAACGTAATGAACAACGGTATTAGACGAGTCCAGGGACGGGCCCCTAAGAGGGAGCCTCTTCCTTAGCATTACAAGCTAAGACTTCCACCCACTTGAAGGGGTTTTTTTCCCCCCTGAATCCCTTCCGACGAGAGGCCCAAGATCCGAGGAGATCGTCCTTAAGACTCGGTTGTCAACAATGTGCTTGTGTTTTGCGGCCGTATCGGGAACCGCCCGGGATAGTGCGGGACGCAAGGCTTACGACACATCTATTTGTATTTGGCAGTTTTGCTGTCCAACAACCCCTGCCTGAGCCGTCTTTGTCTTTTTGCTTTGTGCACAGAAGCGGGAGATTTTGTTTATGTTTTCGATCCGAATCCGGTTGGTCACAAGCATTAGGCATGCACACGAAGCCGGTCGTTCAGGGTGCAAGTGAAATCTCGCTACCACTGGCCGGGTTAAGCTCATAAGTTAAGGAACACTTGCATGCGAACAAACAATCACCTACCATGGACAGCGCCAGCTCATCGGTTGCAGTCATCCGATCTGGTTCAATCTAGGGAAGGGATGATATTTCAATTGAAGGGATTATCCCTTTCTTTGCGGGGCTGGATATTTGCTCGGTATCGAAAGAATAGTTGTTTATTTTGAGCAGCAAACCAACTTGATGGCACGTTCTGTATCGATCACTATTTACGCCAAGTGTGTTTTTCGAGTAAATAGTTTCGTATCCTGGTCACGGCACCATGTGTTGGATTGCTGGAAAGTTTGTTTAGAGAAATAGTTTGCATACGTGCATACGCTGCTTGACACTAATATATTGGATTGTGTCTTGCGAGTGCACAGCGCCTGAAGCTATGCAAATAATGCTTTTTTGTTATTTTATTAGAATAATTCTTGAAAATTGAATATGAATGCAAAGTGGAGCAATGGAAAAGGAAGGCTTAGGAAAATCTTAGAAGCTCCAGGATTTAGGGCATCCTTTCTTAAAGATTTCAGATAACCTGATCTTAATATAAACCTAAATTTAAAAAAATAGACAAATGAATCAACATGAAGACTTAAATTAAACGACATGAATAATTTGCCAACTCTCAGGCGTTTTCTTGACGGAGGGAATTTTTTTTAAAGATACTATGCTGAATTCTTTAGGGGCGGTCCGGTGGCCGAGGCGATAACAGAAAGCCAGAATTGACAGGCCAAGACCTCTCGAGGTTGTAGTGCCAAGGAAGAAGAAAGAAGAAGAAGCTGAATTCTTTAAACGAAAAAAGGTTGGATTGAAGTTGAAATTTCCACATGGCTGAAATAAGTATTGAATTAAACACAAGAGACCGTCCACCTGTAGGCACCTAGAAAGGATCTACTACAAACACTGGGAAAGCTTAGTTAACAGCTATATTTTTGACGCAATAAAATGACATTGAACATCCTCCAAAACTGCCTCAACACATCCACCATAATGGACCTGGACAACCACTCCTCAATCTCCATACATCCACAGCCGAGCATGTCCTAGGTAAGGCAAATAACAGGGATGGAATGGTCTTGTTAATTTTTCGGTTTTGACATTGCGGCAGTCAAACCGTAGTACTTAACATATAAATAAGTGAATTAAAAAAGATTCTTTTGCCAATTTTTCTGATATCTTACATTTTTCTTCGCTTCTCGGTGTAGTAAGCTGAAAAAGAAATGCTTTAAAATCGCTTACTATCTTTTCTTTGGCAGCGCCCTCTGACGGAAATGTAAGGTACTGTCAAAGCGACTTAAGGCGATCCGGTTGTAGAGGCGACAACGGCACCGATCTTCATACGGCTTGACCGTGGTTCAAATTCCATCTGGACCGTTCTCCCGAAGTGAGGAAATACTATTCAACTACGTGGCAATAAGGTCTAGTAAACCAGAATTTCAGGCATGATCTTATTAAGAGGTCGTTAGACCACAAAGAGAGAGTCATAGTAACTAGGAATTTAAAACAAAATTTACAGCTTGCATTATTAATTCGTTGCAAGTTGAGCGTTCAAAATAATAAACATAATAATAAAAAAATGTTCATGCTATTTTTGCCTTTTGTTTGACTGCCTTTAAATGGCTATAAACATCTAAACGGCTGTAGGTCTAAGATCTACGTCTAAATGACTGATTTTCATGACCTACTATTCTTCTCCAGATTTGGATCGATATCGGTACCAAATCGAAGAATAAAGATGTAGCTGGAAGCAATACCAAACTTGCTATTATATGAATAATATAAGGTATGGAAAAGAATCAAAAGTTATTGAAACGTCCAACGAACAAAGGCAAATAGTGTCCTGGTCATGGCACCAACAATAGAATAAAAAATAGTATATTTTTGAAGCTTTTAAGAATAGAAAATTTTGGTAAGTTTTTCTACAATACTCCTAACATTCTTCTTGAAGCGTTGTTCCATCAGAAAAAACTTACACATCCTGCTGACTAGTACGTGACAAAGCTGATGTAATACACATCGTCGCATCCTTCCAGAGGTTTCTCGCATTTGCCAGCGCATTTGAAAAGCGGTTGAAATGTTTCCCCCATCATCAGGCTCAGGATGAGAGATGGACAAGCAAATTTCATTTTATTACATTTATTCATCGATCCTTTTGCCAGTCCAGGCGCTCCGGCATCCTTTTGAATGTGGTATCATTTGCAGCCCGGTAGACAGGAAAAATGAACTCCATCAAAACACACACGGATGCAGTTGCTGCCGGACATGCACCCCCCGGTGGACGGACGGATGTCCAATCCAATCAACGGTCCAGGGACAGAAGAAATCAAAGCAATCACCAATAGTAGTAGTGATCGTGCGGGCAGCAAACATACCATATCCTTTCACGCTCGGACGATACGATGTTTTGCAAACGTTATTATTTTCCTATCATTCAAATGAGAGCGGGTGTTGGTGGGATGATGATGGCCAGCTCTAGCGGCAGAGGTCAGCGTGTGTTTGGAGTTGGAAACAATTTCAAACATAACAATTTCCCCTGCTAGGAAAAGCCATCCATGTCGACCCGGGTTTGGGATGCATCTTGTTATTTTCACTGCATGTGTCTACCTTAATGGACTCGCCAGGACTCGTCTCCCTACTGGTCTCCTTCCTTTCCACCATTGGATACATCTTCGGACATAAATAGCATCACCTTTTTGCATCTCGCAAGAGGCAGGCTCGGGTTTGGAGAGTTCCAGTAAAAGGGTGCCCCGCGGTGTCAATTCGAAGAAGTTTCACACAGAACCACACATTTCCTGGGTGAAGGAGAGCAAGATATGCCGGCACGGGAAACAATCGTCTGAAGATGATGGAAAGAAATTGGAAAATGTCCACTCCCGGGGCTAGCCTTTCATCGGCAGGCCTGCTTTTGAGACAAAGCCATTCCTGATGAGTGCGCACAAGAAATCTTCGAGACCGGGATTTTGAAGTTCTGAAAAGACATCCCCCACCACCTCACATCACCCCAGTACCCCAGTGTCCACCCGGGGGAAGGAAATGGAATCTTTATCAAACAGCACTCACAGACACAGCGAAGCGAAGGAGGCTGGAACCTTTTGGTGCAAATCCGTCGCCTTTGGCTTTGCGGTACGCAGGTGAAGTTTTGCAAAAGCCTTAGTTAGGAAACTGCCCTGTCCAGCGTTCCGGGCTAAATCTGGGTTTCTTCTCCCTTTTCAATCCTGCTTCCTCCTTGCAAGTCCAGCATCTAAAGCTAGGAAATGGTCAGGCGATACAGAACCGTACCCGAAGCCCTATTAATCAAATAAACTTCGAGCAAATGGTTCGGAAATGAATGGTTTCGGTGATGTCCGATGCGATATTGATTAGAATACTGACAGCGCACCGGCACCAGGGAGGTCACACAAAGGGACCGGACGATTGCTTTTGCTGCTGACGCTACGGGGTGGACAAACATTCTGCACTGGCACCGGGAATTGGCTTTCCGGGAGGTTGGCTGTGACGAGTGTGCCAGGGCGGGACGGCAGAAGATAGGCTCGCGAAGGCCGGTTCCGGTGTACGGCTGGCGAATGGTTATTGCTTATTGCTGAAGCAGCCGTACGATTCCTTTTCATTAAACATTAAAGACATCTTTGTGGTTGGGCGAAGTACTCGGTCTCGTGCTCTCTCTCTCTCTCCCGCCTCCCATTTACATTTCCTACCGAACCCAACATAAAGACTTTGATTCCGAATGAAAGGGCACACACTCGCATCCATTTTACAGCTGGTGGACAGTTGTAAAGAGGGCGTATCATTTTGCACTGCACTGCATGAACTGTGTGCGCTGTCGCTGATTTTGTCATCAAAGATTTACAATAATTGGATGTGTTTGAGTTTATGTTTACAACGGTGCGCTTACTTTCCGCTTTGTGCATCGTTACTGCTGGGTATTTTGCTTCGTTGGCAAAGCAAACGGCAAAGGTGACGAATAATTTAAGCTTCGGTCTTGCTTCGGTTGACTTACCATGGGATGGATTATCGAATATCGATTATGAACAGTTATGAAACAACGGCAGTGAGTTTAGTCACAATATTGAAATTTGAGAGTAAATTGTATAAGGGTTAAAACATTCACACAAAAAGCACATTTTATTCTAATGAAACGGTAAGCAGAGTTCAACGTGAATTGGAAACCTTTTTTTGTGTGGTAGGTCGTCTTTTATTTAAAAAAAAACAGAAAAAAACAACTTCCTTAAGTTGTTGTTAATTAAAGCTGTTACATTTGTTCATAGAATATATGCAATGTATGGAGTTTGCATTAAAAACACAGCCAGTCACAACCATGAGCATGTTATAAACGATTTAGACATTCGAGAAGAGTAGTTCAGACAAAAATAATGTAGCTGATGCGTTCTATGAAATAGCCTTTATATTTAGCCAAAAGAGAACAAAAATGCGATGAGCCAGACTGTTGAAAAATTCTGGCAGTTGGGATAGGATTTTAGCCCCGGTCCTGTCGTGTGAAGATCGGCGCCTAAAATACAAAAAATTACTAAGGCATTTCCTCCTTGATACTTCGCCTTATCCCGGGCGTGGCGTGATTGCGGTGTGGTTGTCCGGTTCTATTGTTGGTCTGGGTGAAACTTCATCCTCGCGTTTAGCGGATCTGGACTGAAACAAAACAGAAAGAAAACATCAATTGTGACAGCACAAACATTACACAACTGCGTACGGGGATCTGTCTGGATGGAATCTGAACCCCGGCCCTGTCGTGTGAAGACCGGCACCACTATCGCCTTGGCTACCAGACCGCCCATAGGCCCATAGGCTAATATAGGTTCTTTGTAATTGTTAGTCCTTGGTTAGTATAAGCCGACAGGATATACTAAGGATAACTGGTTCGGTAAAGTATTGAAGTGACAGGCATAAACGGGATAAGAAGAATTGATGAGCAGATCATAACTCTTCAGTGTAAAAAGTGTTTTTTAGATATTTTTTAACGAAGCATAAGAGTTCTGCTTCTTCCTTGGCTCTACAACCTTCAAAGGTCTCGGCCTGCCATTTCTGGCTTTCTGTGATTTGATTTCACCCTTGGCTGGATAGTTACAAGCCGTGAATACGGGGTGGCGGTCTGGATGGGATTAGAACCTCGGTCCTACCGTATGAAGACCGGCGCCACTATCACCTTAGCGACCGGACTGCCCTACAAATAAGAATTCAGTTATACTGCTAGTTCGATACTATCATGAAGGCATTTGTGAATTTTTAACCATCATGTTACATACTTCCAGGTGTCATAAAGTTAGTAATAAACGACCCATTCGAATGCGCCTTTGATTACTCGATAACGCACGTGGTGTACCAATTTGTTTACCTTTTTTTTCTCTCGCCAGTTCAAGCAAACCCCAGCTCACTGAACTTCAAACGAAGCAATTTTAATGTCCTACCTTCATATAAATTCAACCCACCAAAATTGCCAAAAAACAGAACGCTGCAACGATGGTGGAGATGTCGTATATTATCGTCTATCTGGGCGACCTTTATGTTTATGGGTTGAGCAGAACCGACGCAAAAAAGAAATTGGTAAAATAAATGCAAGCCCACTTCCATTTTTCCGAAGCACAGTTTCTACGCGAGAGCTAGCAAGTGGAGTTTAGAATGAAAAATTGGTACGAAAAAAAAAACGCCGGAAAACCCCCGAATATCATAAATGGTACGCAAATATTTAAATATCGTTATGGAGCACGCGATTGCTTCATCCAGTCGGCGGGTGCCCTTTGCTGTGTGGCGCAAAGGAAGACGCAAAGGCACCATTAAGCGTCGTACGATACTTTCACTTTTCCGACCTTGCTATGCGTACGTTTCCGGTACGCCGGGAAGGAAGTTTTCGGTTTCGGTGAGACCCAGCGCCGGGCTTTTGCTTCGGTGTCAGCTTCCTGTCAAAAATAGGAAACTTAGCCTCGCTTCAACACACTCGCAATGACACACCGGCAGGTTTCGCCGAGTTTTGGTGCAGTTTTTAAAATTTGCGTAAGGATTTATGCTAGGACGGGGCGGTTGTGTTGAGCATCAAATGCCAGCCTTGAAGGGCGGCCAGTGTTAGACTGGCCTGGAACGAAAGTAAGTCGTCGCCCGATAAAGTAAGTCGTTATGGAAGTCTGCTAAATTGATTGCAGCCAAACAGTTTCAGGCGCACAAAAAAACTGTGGCATAAAATCAAACTTCTTTTAGAAAGTAATTTTCCGTGTGTAACCTTCGCCAAGTGATGTCAGACAGGCTGCAGGGCAAACATAGGCTCGGGCTGGGTCGTAAAACAGTAATGGACTGAACCACTGGCAGGACCAAACACGCAGCGTTTTGGTTGTTTTGGGTACGTTGGGTCATTAGTTAAACGACATGTAACATCCATTCCAGAACTAGTTCGTCCGTCAAACAGCAACCGAAAGGAAAGAAAAAGAAACATATCCTCCCGCCCCATGGACGGCATCACGCCATAGTGAATGGCATTCTTAATGTCCTTAAAACCTCATTTACCAACAAAAAGTACCACATTTTAACAAAGCAACTAAAACTGTGCCCATCCTCTTGGCTTGCGCTAGATTTGCCATCCGATGGATGGTTGGGAATTAATGATGGAATTAAAGTGAGAACGAAGATTTCACGCGTCGATAGTGATCGCCTCGCCGGGCAGAGAGAGAGAGAGAGATGAGAACACACAGTTGCGGTGCGAATGTGTCACGGGAAGACGAACCCGAGCTCCCTGTAGAAGGTTCCGTTTCGGTTGAGTCAGTTTGTAAGCAATTATTCCAATGTTCCTTACCGTCCGAATGTCTGGATGTCTACTGCAGGATCAGTTTTTCCCCCCAAGATGGGAGACTCCTCGACTACGCGTTGAGGGTACTGCGATTGGTGCAGATATCGCGATTCGGCGTACCCAGCAAATGGAGAAATCACTGTATTTTAACGACCGTTCGTTTTCTTGGGAAGGTCTGAGCTCTGGGACCCGGGTTGCACTTAACCATGGCACATAAAATCCCATCCCAACATCAGCAGCACCAGAATAAGCGCGGCATAATATCGTCCAGCTGGCGAACGGAGGCTTGCGTAATAACGGCGATAGTCTGCCCTCTTGGAAAGAACTCCTGCACCGGGGGTCCATTACCCGGACCATTCGTTTAATTAACTGATAACGAATATAGGAAATCGTTTACCACAGCCAGATGTGGATGGGTGTGCGGGTGTGGTGGAAGGTGCAATAAAATCTTCCGGCAGTTCATTCACGGTAACATTCGCGGTAACAGCTCGCTGCGTACTACTGTTTGGGGCCGTTCGGGGTGCGTACACCATTCGAAATGTTCAAGTGGCTTCCAATTCTTACGAGATCGCTCGTGGAACCTCGTTCACTAACGATCATTGATATTGGTGTGCTGTTTAGTGAATAAAATTTGCTTTAATGGTCAAAATGATTTCAACAAAGAGGTAAGTGGAATTGTATGTAAAATATGAATAGACAATTACAGCAATGCGGTAAGGCCGATGGAACACCAACCAAAAAAATACAAGTTTTGTTTATCTGCAGTTAATCGAGTAGGGCAAACATTTCATCAGAAATGAATGCTAAGAGAATTGCATAACTTTAGGCTCTTCTTCTTTCTCTGGACATTTCCTGTAAAGTCAATGATAAAGTGTGATGATAATCAATCTACAGTTTTTTTTAATACCAATTTTGAGGATCAAGGATGTATTTGAAATGGCCTTTTCAGATTTTTTTTTAATTTTAAGAAAATATTGGAAAAATATTACAACAACAAGCCTTTATTTTAGTGACTGTTGATGTAAAACGACTTACAGGTAGCAATGTGTTTAAAGTTAGAAAAAAAAATTCTTAACCTAAAAAGAATATTAAGTAATTTGTATCAGTTTATATGGTAAAATAAACAACACAATAAAATTAATCATCAAAATGACAAAGTATTTGATTCCTATTACTTGATAATTTCTCGTTGCAATTTTATTACTATAAAAATATTAAAAACACTGTTATGTGTTTATTTAAAACTTATTAGCCATGTTTGCTACCAAGAATTCAATAGGCTTAACATAACATGGATAAATCACTTTGAGCCCCTAAATGTATGTATAGTGAATAGCATAAAGCAATTTAAATGTACCACTACAATAGACCAATCTCTACAGTATAATAAAATTGCCACGGACTAGATCCGTATTTTCTTACACACTATTCTCTTTACTGCATAATTATACCGGCGCAATAGTAAAGAACAGCCTGGAAAACATGTTCATGTATTCGTATCGCATGCGCCTAGAAGTATGCAATATCAAGCATTTTCCTATACTAGGAAATGTTTGGACTAGCAATACGGCCTGGCCGTTCCTCATGCAAGGGTCTTCACACGGTCGGACTGGGGATCAAAACCGATCCAGACCGCTTCCCCGTACGCAGAGCTGACTACCTTTCTCCGGGTAAATTTAAGACACAGAAAGCCAGAATGGAAGGCCGAGACCTTTCAAGTTTGTAGTGCTAAGAAAGAAGAAGAAAGTATTTAGAATTCGAGACTAAAGCTTTTATAAGACTTTAAAGGTTTTTTTTAAATTACACGTGGCACATTGCTCATAGACTTATGAGGAATAGCAATGGCAGCGCTTGTCTTCACATGACAGGACCGGTTATCGATTCCCATTTGGATTTTTTCCCGTACGCAGGACAGACTATCCAGCTTCGAGTAAACTAAATCAAGAAACTAGTAATGACAGTGTAGGAAGTGTTTGTCTTTTGTGAGCTATAAAAGATGAGGCATAAAATGGTTCAATTGTTTAAATTGTATTTGATAATTATATTGTGTATTAGAGCATTAATATAGCCATCTGGATCTTTATATCTCCTGTTGTATTTATTTATCTACTCACAGTAAAAGTTTACAGAAAGCTAAGAATTGTGTGAACCGGATCTATTCATGTGGTTAACGAGATGCTGTGAGCCTATTAACCAGATTGAAGCTAGCTTCTGTACAACGAGCACGAGTGAGTTTGATTTCATAGGCACCACGTAAGATGGATACCCGGTTTCCTCATCACTTTCTAAGGTAGTAGCAGCAACCATCATCGTTACCAATAACACTCAACCGTTCCAGGATAGCCGAAGCTGAAAAGTAAAGACTACCCTTTAAAGTACGCACGCACATTTAAAATACTGCTCGAAAAGGGAGTTTACACCAAACAAATCTCAATGACCGATCCGGACCGGCGGATGCGCGAGTGAGCATAATCCGTCGATTGTGACCACCCAGGTTGAGGTTGTGTTTTGTGTTGTTTTCATTTTAAATGCGAATGCGCGTCCCACGTTGTGCACGTGTTCAAGCAGCATGGGAAGGAAATTTCATTCACCTCCCGGTAAATGATTACAAATAAAACGTCCATCGAAATGTCCAGCAGCAGCAGCACAGTTGGAGATGGCAGGGCCGGGACGGTTTTAAAAAGAGTTAACGAGTTTGTTTTATACGTATTATCTTTACCCGGTTTTGTTTGGTTGGTACAGCACCTTTCACCGGCTTATAGTGACAGGAAGTTTGTGTTTTTGGGAACGGTGCAGTTTTATTTGTCGAGATTTTACTGTGGTGCGCTTCGGCGCTTGATAGCGCCGCCATCATTACACGCCACTGCTTGTGTGTTCATTCGTGGGGTTGTAGATGTTTTTTTTTTATTTTTATTTTGTTTTGGTGAAATAAAACTGAAGCACACAGAAGGGGTGAGGTTGGCTCAATCCGGGTGGCGGGGAGCATGAGCATTAAAGGTTAAATCCGTGCGAACGTTATACTAGGGGTACAAATGACGAGCGTACAAAGCGTGTGGTTTTATTTAGAAAGCATTAAAAAGGGCGTACTGTAAAGTGAGTAATAAAATGTTTTTATAATTAAACGAATGGCTCTTGATTTTTTTTGGGAGTCAGACAGGTTTCCGGGGGTTTACCATTTTTACGTGAAACATTGGGTGAAGCGATAACGTCAATTTCTTATCAAGCTTGGGTGTTTGGTTATTTTTCGTTGTTTGTACAAATATTTTGTTTTACCTAAGCGATTGTTGTAAGCTATTAAATTTTGTTGGTAGTTCTTTTTTAAATCTGTAATCTCTTTTTAATGCTCTTTGTAACGGTTTATATGAGTAAATTAAATAATTTAATGCAAATTGTTTTCAAGGCTTGAGTCCAATTTAAATGTTGTATGAATTGAGGATGTTTACAGCTGACGTCTTCCGCGATTGCTACAAACGATTTGTTTGAAGCTGTTGCTGATCTCCGGCAATATAAAACCGTTGAAGAATCCACGCATAATTTTGTCAGTTATAACCTTGTTTATGTTAGTAACTTCAAGGACCGCATCACAGTCAAGACAGAAGACCTTCTCTTCTATCTCAAAATCATGAACGTCAACTAATTAGGACAAAAATGGGAATCCTAGTCTCTCTCTCTTTCTCTCTCTCTCTCTCACTTTCTTTCTTCTTAGCCTAACGATCTCTTAGGTCATACCTGCCATTTCTGGCTTACTTGACTTAATGATGCCAAGTAGTTGGATAGTCAGTACCCGGATAGGATTTGAACCCAGATACTGCCGAGTGAAGCCGAGCGGCCCCGGTGCTATCGTCTCGGCCATCGGACCGTCCCTAGTCTAGTTCTCGTATATTATAGTTCAAATATATTATCTTCAATTAATCAGACCTCAATTCAATATTTGTGGCCACATGTTACGGTTGAGTTTGCTCTCAGAATCACGCTGTAATCAACCATTCAAGTTGATCAATATCTTCTTCGAAATTTCAGAATCAAGCTCATTGAACTAAACTAATAAAATTTCTGTTTTAAAAAAAATTCTGTAAAAAAAAATTAAAATTAAAATTTCTGTTTAGTTCTCATACCTTCTTGCAGAATAAAATACTGAAGTGATGACACTATTGCCCGTCAGCAGGTTTCAAAAATATATTCCCTCCGTCATTGCATTGCGCGCTCCGGGGAGAAAGCATCGAAAGATGGCAACACACCTGACATTAAGCAGCACCACCCTGCACCATGACGTGGTTGTAATGAATACCAAAATAATATGCTACGCTAATTCTGCCCCATCCTACACCGCAGCAAGGCGAACACACATCCCAGACTAGGCGACCGGCGAATTGCTGACACACCCGTCGCAGTGCACCGAGCAGAGCGCAGTGCATCGGCATCGCGTGTGCAGCACCGCACCACATCGTCGGAAGGATCTCATTTGACACGGTAATCTTTTTAATGCATTTTCGCCATTTTCCTACCGAGATGGTAGATTTTCGGTCGTCCGTTCCGTTTAGCAGCGCGTGTGAGATTTCTAATATTAACCGCCGCTGGTGACAGTCAGTCTATGGATATTTGTTTGCGCGGGATTTTTTCGGGGTTGACCGCAAGGGGCGGTGTGGCTGTGTGAGTGTCGTTGGCCCCTTCAAGATGCACGAACGCGCTTCAGTTGAGTGACAGGTGAAAACGGAAAACTATTTTTCCGATGATTTTTCCTCCCAAGCTGTTGTGGTGGTTGGGAAGAAGGGGGAGTTGAAGAAGCACGAGTAGGATGTGTTTGGCATGTGCTCGGAAGGTGGAAAGAAAAACGATACTCGGAGTCAGGTTCAATTTTAAAATTAATTTTCATGACTGCCAAATGGCATAGCGGAATGACGCGTACGATTAAGGAAGTGATGCCAGATGTATGGGATGGAGGGGTTGTAAGGGGAGGAAAGGAGGGAGGAGAGCGGTCGTAACACGCAATCTAAATTTAGGGATTTAAGAAAGGAACATTAAGAATTTCTCTCGCATTACGTCAAGTGCTAATGGAATAAGTTACAAGAGTATGTAAATCTATGAAGTTACAAATCTCACAAGTAAAGTTAAAATTTAGTAACAAGAAAAATAAATTAAAAAAGAAAACATAAATATGAAGTATAATTACCTAATATAAATGAATATTATCGAATAAAACTAAAAATAAAAAACATAAGCATAACAAAACTGAAAAAAACTTTTGAAATTCGTTAAAAATTAGCAAAAAATTACCTTCATACTAAGAAAGCATAAAAAACAACAAAAAGTTTTTGTAAAACAACTAAAATACTCTATAGAAGAAAAATTAAGCAAAATAAGTTTCAAAAAGAACAAGTATAAAAGCTTGAAGAAAAACCGTTAAGCTGTCATACGTAAAACTTTAATAAATAAGTAAATAAAAAGAAATAAGTCATTAAATAAATAAATATAAAAGTAAATAAATAAATAAATAAATAAATAAATAAATAAATAAACAAATAAAGTAATGAACCAATAAATAAATAAATAAATGAAATGGAGAAAAATTAAAGTACAAGCAAAAGATGTAAAGATACTTTAATTGAATTTGCTAAAAGAGTTTTTTTTATTGGTAAGGAACGGCCTGGCTTAAAGAGCTAATAAGTAAAAATTCAATTGGAAACTCTAAACCAATTTGTTCTATGGATTTTTTTATTTGTACCTTTGTGTTCCTATCTGTAGCCAACAGCAATATACATCGTATCGTACATCAGCTTGATGCAATTTTGTCAGACCACCTCACAATATTTCTACAAATTATATATTCCTCTCCCCCAGGTGGAGAATCATTCCCCCTATAAATTTGCCCTGGGGACTGTGGAAAAGTGCAAACATTCTACTTTAATTAATTGTAGCACATTAGCCACAATCCCATTCGGCTCGGCGTCGACGTCTTTACATACCAACGCTAACGAGCTGCCCCGTGACAACGTCATTCAATCGGTGCACTACGGGCGGTGTACGGGCCCCGAAACACATGAACCGGCCCCAATGTGTGCACAAATGATGCAATAAGTTATAATTACCAGACGAAGCAAGGGGGTTGTGGCAGGTGGAAGGAGGGAGGAATAAAAATCAACCTCCCCGAAAAGTGACATGTATTTATATCCACTTGAGCGAGAGGCATCAGCATCAGGTTCATCCTCGCCAGTCATCGAATTGCATACTTGCGGGCTGAAGCTCATGGTTGGATGGAAGGCGCGGGAGAAAGCCTGGTGAAATGTTATAAATTCCATTTTGCTGTTGTGAAGCGGTGAAGCAGATTTTTGACAGATGAGTTAGGAATGTGCAAGGAACGAATGACTCCTGCTCTGGCTCGTTCCACTCGTCATTTCGATTGGTTGTATTTAAAACAGCAGCCGGGTTTGGGTTTGGGTTTTTTTTTTCAACGACCACACAAAGCGATCACATGATGATGGAATTTTGTTTATGGAACATGTCAATTATATGTCATCGTTCGTGTGGCCAGCTCATCCGTGCACGAAGCGTGTAGCTCCGTTTGCAGAATACAAAATTGAACATTTTTGAGTGACGTTACGGCACAGTATCGGTAGAAATGGTTCCTGCGGGATATATCAGTCTACTTCGGCGCGTAGCTTGTGTAACCTAATACACTAACGTCCGATAACCTAACGTAACTTTTGAACCATAATGCTCGATGGAACATGATGCCTTTTCAAAAATCAATCAACAGATCAAAATTCATGTCAGTGAGTTCAACGAACAAAGCGTTACTAGCATCGGATCTGTAATTAATATCGATCAGCATGACTTATTACAAAGCATTACTAAAGTTTGCTATCCGTTTGATTGATTCCAGACAGGATGTGCTTGTTAGTTGCGAAGCAATGATCATATCTCCTCATGCTTCCTCATAAAACCATAATAAAGCACATTTCTAGTGACTTAACTTGCTATTGTCAAACCATTGCCGTTGACTATCGCCATCCCTCAAGGCAGCCCTACTCAACTCATAAATCTATCATTCCCGCTTCCCGAATCGATATTTTACTGCCCTCCTTAAGGTTAAGAGATTGCATCCGAATGCAATTCCAGCGCGGGGCTGTGTTTGCAAATCATAAACATTTCTCCCCGTCGCTGCAATCACTAGGGGACGACTGGACGACCCATTTAGGAGCAACGACGCCGTGTTGCTCGCTGTTTGCCAAGATAATAATAAATATGAATATTTGGTAAATATTGGTACACAGTTCGGCCAGCGCCAGCCCGGTACGGGGCCGGCTGGGCAAACATGGCCAGCTGGCCATCTTTGCCATCCATAAAGACGCATAAAGACATTGCGATCAATCCTTTCCGTAGCCGTACCGTATGTGTGTGAATATTATCCTCCCGCAACAAACTTTCCCAACCGCCCGATTGGAAACCTGCTCGCACGCGAGGCGAAGTCGAACGGGGCAGTCAAATTGTCCACTTTATCATCAGGCGCGACGGTGGTTGTCATCGTGCTCAGCTAACGGGGCGTGAAAACGGTGGGGCCAATCCCTATCACACGGGAAGCCTCGCAAATTGAAAGAAAAACCAAAGTTAAGTGAGTTCAAGCGGCTGCTGCTGCTTCTGCTAGTCCGGTTTGAAGGTACGGCTCGAAGGTAATCAATTCCAATATGCGTAACGACCTGACGGAAGAGTCGTAAAATTGATTTACTGCGAGCCGTACGTTAGGTCGTTAGGCCTGTCGACGTGCAGCCGGAAGCAAACGTCCCAAACTGCGAAATTGGCTACCAATAATGCTCGTCCAGGATCGAGTGGCCTTGTGCGCGAATTCGAACAGGTTGTGAGGAAGTTGACGCGATATGGGATTTCATATTACTTCTTCAATTTCCCAATGATTATGCGGACCATCCACCGGGGGAAGTTAATTGCATCTCAACACACATGTGTTGTGGAGATATCCTTTATGTGCAAGTCTTATCTGTTGCGCTTTTTTTCAATCACATGCTTCATCAATATGGTGACGTGACCGGGAACCGACATGATGTTCCTAAGGTATCAGATCAACAAAGAGGCACGAAAAAGACACCTCCCGACCATCGGATAAAGTTCTTGAGCGTGATTTGCATAAAGAGCGAGATTTGCATTTGCTCACCCGATAGGATGGTCGAATGCTGGAAGTTCGTCAACTCTTGAAAAGCGCGACCGGCAGACGAACTCGGCCGGTCCTGGGGGCCAAGTGTTCCAATTTACAATTCAAATAGTGGTGCTCTTCAATGCACAAAAGTGTTGCCCCTGGTTGGCAGCAGACAGGCAAGTATTGTCAGCTTGTGTTCGATTAGTTGTACCTTTGCTCTGCTTCTTGGTTTCCTTGGTGCTTGCAGTGGCCTCGGAACAGGTATTACATTCGCATCTTGTCAAAGCTTCTTGTTACCTTGGGTGAGACAAGCCGGGTAGACGCATGGACCGCCGGGTTGGTTAAGCTTTACATTATTCACCAGCGTACGGAAGATGGGAACCGGAACCACCGGCGTTCATTGGCAGGATTCTTCCTTCCGGGCGAATTTGATAGGCAGAACCGGTTTGGGGTTGTTGTCTAACTTGGAAGGTACGATGCGAAGATGCAGCAGGTTACACAATGTGCAGGAACATCAGCCTGGGTATCATGTTGTCTAGTATTAATTAGACTTCATGTCAGGATTCTAAACAACATCGATGTGCCGAAGAATCGACGGTACACAAAGGTTTCATGAGCTTACCGTCAGCTGTTGTAATATCGCCTAGAATAGACCACACTCTGCTAGGTCAAGGCGTTTAAATGTGTATTTTTGGGAGATAAATATTGAGAGATGGTAAAAATAAATTTCTGCCAGTCAGGTTAGCCTTACCAAATATTCTACGATGGTCAACTAACAACAAATGGACATCATGAGCGATGACTGATTGACAGCTGTTTGCTGAGCTGAACGTTATTCCTCGTGTGGGGTAATTGCAGATTTGGTTCCGTACTTCCTAGCTCAGCATGTAAAGGTTTCCCAGAACCAGATGATGCTAGAAAGATAGCGGATAGTGTATTTACGATGTTAAAATGAAAACTTTTAAACATTTTTGACATCAGCTTTAAGTCAAACACACATTTGACACATTCGCTATCCGCCCGTCGTAGTAGTAGAAGGACTTTGGAACAAAGCAACCATAGCAACCGAACCTGTCAAAATTTAAATCCTTCATCCTGGGTGCAAACGTGGAACGTGCCCCGAAACGTGTGACGCTCAGTTCTTGTTTCGCTACTTCATTACCATCATTCCGGTTGCCAGCACGGTTGACGTTTGCCGCCTATCAAAAGTCAATCATTTCGCCAGAATTCGGTCGATTACGATCGGAAGCGCCGAACGAAGGGAAGCCAGCGTGACAAGACAGTGTAGCTGTTCAAGGTTAACGATGGTAGTAACGGAAGCTACCTTTCGTTTCGTTCCCCGACCCATTTGTGTTCTTGAAGTGAAGTGATCGTCTTAGCGGTTGAGTTTGCACGCGAATTTTGTGCGTGTCAAAATGTGTTGGGGCGAGCGCGAAGGGTGTGTGTACATCACAAGTGCGTGCGGATCTCCCGTTTTTGTGACAGCATTATTCGAACATCATCAGCACCGTGAGCTGGATGGATGGATGGATAGTTGCCTGTTTCGGTGGCCTATCGCCCAGAGGAGGAAGTACAGCAGCTCATCCATCATCTTGAGTCGTCGGTGAAGAACTTTCCGTGAGTTTAAGGGGGGAGAAGAGAAATGAGGGAATCGTTCTCAAGTACGCGTTCTGAACGCTGAACGTCGTCGCGGTTGTGCGATAGAGATTTTGGGGATGGACCACATTAAAGGTAGTTTTTGGAAATTTTTGGCCCATTTCAGCCGTCTATTGACCTACCGGAGATAGCAGGAACGAGAGAGAGAGTGCGCAAGCATGGCGTACAAATCTGTTTAATTATAACACAAGAAGATGGCGTCGATGATGGGTGATCGGGATTGAATGGTGCACGCGTACAGCATTAGCGAGGGCACGTGTTTAACTTTTGTTTGCTTAGGACATTCAATCGCTCGTTCGTTACATTCGACGCTCAGTCCGGATTGGGACGTCCGGAACACAAAAACCACAAGTACCAATCTTTCTCAGTTAATTTTTGATTACTGTCGTACATAAAGTGAGTAGCGAAGAATGCCTTTTTGGAGGAGAGATTTAGCTCTCTGTTTCTCCCTATCTGTTTCTTTGTCTGTTGTCACAATTGGGATAGGGAGTGCAAGAAGATTTCCTGTTTGTTCGATCGATATCGGCATAGTATCTTATTAAAGGGGATGATATACGACACGTGCGCTGATGTGGTGGCAAAATAATTAAATTGAACAATTAATTTTTGGAACACTTCGAGAGTTGAGAAAGAGATAGTAGCGAGGTGTTCCCTAAGCTTAATATGCACATTGTGTTTGGGATGAGACTTAAAACCTTAAACAGGAAAAGTCCAGTCGCTTTTTTTGTCTAAGATGGTGACAAAACAGTACGTAAGAGCTCTGAATTCGCTACTGGCGGCCTAGCTGCAGGCGGAGTGCTTGTGTCTGATGATACGATGGCTCAGCTGAGTTGTTGTGGCTTTCGGGCCCAGGCATTTTGCCGGCGACATGACTGTCAGTAGAGGACGGTGTCCCGCAGTACAAAACCACAAAGGCTGCCTCCCGTCTCAGACCCACATGACGACATTACTAACGGAACTCATTTTCCTCTAGAGATCATCTGGGATCTAAACGGCCTCCTACTTTTTCCTACTTTTCCTACCTTTACTTCAACACTCCCTACTTGCCCAAAATTGGAGGATATCTTAGAAAATATTCGGTCCGATGGCCGAGGCGCTAGCGACGCCGATCTTCACACGACAGGGCTGGGGTTAAAATCCCACCCAGACCGACTCCCTGTACGCAGGTAGGATATGGTGCTCTTAGGTTCGATAGAAAACTTGAAGAAAACATATCTGCCTCTTCCAGAAACTTTAAAAAAAGTTTTAAAGTCTAAGCCAAAATCAAAATAAGGAAATTGAAATGAACCATCAGGTTAGCAAGTTCTGAGAAACTTGAATGTGCCTTGAAGATATTGAAGAACTTGAGTGGAAGAACTAATGATGCTAAAGCCGGATACCTCCACTCAAGGGTTTGCCTACTCCCTTAATAGCACTCGCTTTCATAATTATTACCCTTCAAGATTATCCGAAAAACATCGAAACGAGTCATAAAATTTGAAGCTTTACGATGAGCTACCCCATAAACCCCAACAGAGAGGTACATCTCATATCACTTGCAAACGAATGTCTCCCGTCTCATCGCTTATCGCATCCCTTAGTTGTTTTAGTTCAAACGAGCTCTCCACTCAAAACTCGAAATGCTGTGTGTGTTTTAGACATCAAATGTTGCCCATAAAACTATTTACGTTGGTTGCGTTGCTGCTTTTTTCGTCGTTTGATACGATCACAGCGGGCGATCGATGGCCTTGAGAGATTTGGGGAAACGGCGTCTAGGACCGCGTCTAGCGCTGTTGCTTCATTAATTAGATCCAGTGAGGTCCGGTCGAATCGAAACATGTTCTTCCCCGTTTCCTTACCTTGTTGAAGAGGTTCTGTTGCTATTTGCGTTGTTGGGGGCTGCTGAAGCTGCTGCCACACATCATTACCGAATCGATGCTTCAGTCGTTTGTCTTGGCTACGCACACGAAATCCATTTGCTGATGATCTGACGATGATGATTACGTGCTGGGTAGTGATGATCGTGTTGGATACTAATAATGTGTCTGCCGAAAAAAAAACAAAGACTGGGGAAACAGACTCGCTGAGCTTGAAAACTTTTACCTTTTACCAGGGTCGGTAGTTAAAGGTGGCCCTCATGTGTACCATGTGTACCATGTACGGGCGGGAGTTTCGTTTTTGATGGCTTTTTCCAAACTGCCTTTGTGAGTTTAGTTTTTACGGCCGTCGAACTCATCGTCCCTCGCTTTGTTCGCTAGGATAGGTGGATTTCTGCCATCTTTTTTTGTTGAAGAGTTTGTCGAGTGTTTGGCATCCAGATTTAGTTTATTTTACGACCGCTACTACCTCCGGATGGGTCGGCTGTGATGGGGCACACACACGGGAATCGATTTTACGCGTCCAGCTACAGGAAAGTCAGCCCAAAAGCTGAGTCGATCGGATCGCCATTTCGGCACGCGGAAAGGACTTCGACATCGAAGCACACTTTTATCCCCGCTACAATGGACAAGTTTTATGGCCAAGAATAATCCACGTGGATGAGTGGCTTTCCGAGAAAGGGGCTTGGTTTTCCTGGTGGCTGGAGACAAGATGGGACCACTTGCCAGTGGTTTGCAGTGGGTAGTAGTTGGTAGTTGCAGCTGAATGGCTGTGATATACTCACCGGCAGCTACTATCGATGTTTGCTCTCGGTGGTATCGGTAACAAACAGGAGCGTACTGGGAACTGTCATGCTGGGGGAACTAATTAAAAAGTAATAATTACTGACACGAAACCCCGAAAACAGCTAATGGCCGTTGATCCGACAGCGTTTGACGTTTTCCCCGACGTGTAGGATGATGGCCGTTCGCTGGCAAACTTCGAATGGTTTGCCGTGTACATCGCCATTATCATCACTGTTGTTGTGGCCTGTCCGACGAAACCGATGTTGACAACTATAATTTACTTTTTCACATAATATCACACCAAACGAAGCAACGGTTACACTATCATCATCATCATCATCACCATCATAATCATCATGATCATAAGCTACCCGCAGCCGTTGGGAATTGGGAGGTGGTTCCAGTATTCCCGAAAGGATGGCACGTCCGACAGTCTCGTGTGCAAGTTGCACGGGTTGATTGGTGTACGATTGTCAGCGGATTATGATTTATGATAACGCTACTTTAATGACAGTTTCCTCGGGCCCGCCAGAGTACTGATGACTTTATTTCTTCCGTTCGCTGCGAGGGTGTCGGATGAAATTGTAGGGCTTTTCGATTAATGATGCACACACACACACACACGAGCCCACGGAGTTGGGTGATAAGTTTGGCGAGGTCGTTAGTTTAACAGTCCTACGAAGAGAAAAGAAACTGTGTTGCGAAGTGGAAGTTTGTGTTGATTGAGATGTACTGGTCCTAACGCCACACCGACATTTCTGGCGACCGGAAGTCGCCCTGTTTGCTAAATGGGAACCACAAAACACACACATGAACGCATGCTGACAGTAGAAGAGCGTTTGGGACCTCCCGGTGCACTTGGAAAAGGTGTGACGATGGGTGAGCGAGTGGTGCGCGTTTTTACGTCAGTGGCCGGGCCCGGATCATTAGTGAGTGCAGCGATCCGCGATCGGATGATGGCTGGATGGGACGACGCGTTTTGATTGAACTTTCCAATGGCGGTGTGTGTGTGTGTCATTAGAGGAGGCGGGAGTTATGAGTTAAGCAGGGGAATTGTTTCTATTTCTCTTTCGCTACGGCTGGCACTCATCAAAATGTGTGTGAGAAGGTGATGAGGAGGGTCTAATTGACACGCTAGATGACAGAGCTATTAAGAACAACCGGTGAGTTCTTCTTACTTGTTGGGGAATATTCTTCGCAGATGGGTGTTTGCTAGGTTAGCCTTTTAACCTGCGATGATACAGCACTACGGGGAAGTCACCGGGAAGTCTCTTTATGTAGAATAAATCTGGTGGCTGAGTTGTTCGAGGAGATGCAGCTGAGATACTCTCCTGAGAATAAGTGGGATTTAGTAGACTAATGCTTCCAAGAATTTTTGTAACTAATATGGCCAGATTAACAGCAAAGGAATTACTAAGATCTGAGCTCGTTAGACGTTTCATGTCACTTAACTCGAGAGTTCTGACATCTAAGTGCCCTCCTTCCGACATTCAGAAGGATCTCTTTAGCTTTGATGTCACCTTTTTCTTGCGCGAAATTCCAGTAAGAGTTGGAATTCAGTTAGGTTAGGCAAGCGTGCTTCAGATGTTTATCTGGCAATGAAGGCTATCATAGGTGCAGGATAACAGACCAACAGCTGTTGTATTATTTAAATTCATGTCCAGATGACACAGACGATTCAAAGATGTATAGCGCTCAAAGCCAACAAACTGATTAAAATACTTTACCCTTTCCTAAACAGAAAATCAAAATTAAATCAAAAAAAATAAATTGCTCATTTATAAAGTATATGTTCGGCCTATTATCACATACGCAGCCCCTGCTTGGAGTAGCTGCGCGTTGGTCCATCGCAAAAAATTCAAATCAAGCAAAACAAAATACTTAAAATGATTCTAAATGTACCACCGTGGTACAGAACTAATGATTTGCATAATAAGCTTAAAATTTTGAAAATTGATGATTATTTATTAAAAAATAGTATAAATTACCTTAGCAGATGTATTCAAAACTCCAGTCGGATTATTCAACAATTAGTCTACAAAATCTTCAAATAACGTTAGATTGAACGGATTATATTCTATAGTTTCTCTTTAGGATTAAGTTTAGGTTAGTTCTGTATTTAAGGTTAGCTTAGTGTTTAAATAATTTTTTTTCTTTCAATCGTGGTTTTTTTTGAATTTTTTCCGCAACTAAATAAGTTCATTCAAATCAAAAGATTTTATCACAGCAATCACTAATCTAAAAATTCAATTATCAATGTGGAGTGCAAGTTTAGCGAACCCATTATTATTTAAGTATGCATTGTTCAATAACATTATACACTTGTTCCCAATAAAACTTCTACTACTACTGTATAGCGCTCAAACAGGTGGTCCACTTTTTTATCTCCAAAAATAGTCCAAATGTCTGTTGAATTATTGATTTTAATTTGATATCAGAGCTCCCATAAAATAGTTCAGACCGTCACCAAGATCCTCACTTAAATATTGTCCGATGAACTTAAAGAATTTGTCAGAAGTTTTCCAGTTGAAATTTTACACCTTCTTTTAATTAAATATCACTTTAATCCTTTCAACTTCATCGCCCACTTTATGCTCTAGCTCAAGTGGCACATGCCCTTACACTTTAAAGTGCTCCACATTTCTTCAACATTGTGTGACTCATTTAATTTTAATTATTCTAACGTTCCTTACGTGACTCATAGTCGATAGTCGCTCAACCACAATAAATAGTCCTTCCAGGCAGTTGGTGTAAATTAGTTCCCCACTTTGCAAACAAAAAAAGGAGCCCTGCGTGTCTTTTAGCGTTAGCCAATTTTTGCAAACAACGCATCAGGTCCATCAGAACAATCGAAACATGCATGTGCGTGTTCGTCCCATGGTGCGTTATGCGGGAACAGTGCCACCGGAACGTTCATTTCCATATAACAAAGCCTAATTGCATACCGGTTTAGTGTTTTTGGAGCAGTGCCAAGCCACGGACCGTGGCACATATGGTGGCGGCGGTACCGGGTCATAAAGCTGTCCCTGCACAGGCTGAACAGGTCCACGCGCAATCGTAAAGCGTCGCCCGGAGCAGGGCAGAGAGGTCATAACAATGAAAATGCGTTTTCCAACGACATCGAACCGAATTTTACCGCGTGTATTAGCCGTTGAAATCAAGCTGTCAACCGTCACCGTGGGCGTGCGGGTTTTAACGGGCGGCCACCGATAAATAATCTTGCGGCCGCCACCTGGAATGGCCGGTGTGTGTTCTAAATTAAAAACCCTCTCGCGGGAGGGCTGAAATATATCTAATATAAAAGAACAAACGCAACACGCACCGCGTGACCAACTCCCGACGAGTGCGTGTGTTAGGTTGCGGTCGTTAAAATTGCTCATTAGGTGACAACGGGGTTGCAGCATAAAAACAGGAAGTTCGGGTGTTGGGTGAGGTGCGCGCAACACGCTTTGCACATTTTAATAGAAAGCCATTAAAATTCATTACGATTATTATGACCTCACGGCCCGAAGTAACAACACCGCAGCAGCGGTGGTACGCATCCGCCTAGAACCGAATCGCGCCCCAGTAACAGCGGTCATTTACATCCGTCCAAATCATTCCCGGTGTTCCGGTGATGGGCCACGGCAAGTGTTCATTTCGAATTCGCCACCGGCGCATGATTATGGAGATGCGATCGGCAGATGGAAACCAATGGCCCCGGCGATAGCTTGAGCCATCTCCGAGCACGGACTCCCTTGGCAACAGAGATCGGTCACGAGCGCACATACACTCACTCGCGCATGTGAACGATCGGACTGATCGAAGCGTATTTCGAAATGCAAGCGCGCCGCCAGTTGCTACGCTCCGTGCCACCCCATTTGCATTCAGGTTTGGGTGAATGGCCGCCGGTTGTGATGAAATAATACCTAAAGCCCCTCTCTCCCGAAAGATCTCGCGATGCTGCCATGTGAGAGCATCGGTGGGGACCGCAGCCATGGTTACGTGTGGATTTTAGGTTTTTGGGGCTACCTGGGAGAGGGAACCCGATTGCGTCAAGTCGTGCGACAGTTTGACGTTCACTGAACTTTGGGCTGGTGTGGCCCTGGCCAACAAGAGCACCGCCGAGTTCGTAGACCCGCGTGATGGCCGCGACCGAACAAAAAACACGCCGCTGATCGGTATCGGTTAACGGTAAGCTCGGTGTGATGTAAGTGTTATTGTTGAGAGCTGCGTGTGTGTGTGTGTGTGTCTTGGGAGTCGAATGTGTCCATCGCGATTATCTATGGAAAAGGGATTAGCGCCTGATAAGTAGCCTCTGCTCTTGCGGTTCGCTTTTCATGCTCAGTCCCTACGCTCAAGGTTTTCGTATCTTTTGAAGCTATCTTTTCTCCATCTAAAGCTATCCGCACACATCGTGATATTATCTGCCTTTCTAAAAAGTAGTTTGAACACTGCCGCTTAAACCGCAACTCCGCCACTTTACTACCTCAGCAGGTGCTTCACAGCCCAGTAAAACATGACCGTACCCGCCAGATAGCCGACCGAACGCTCCCCACTATTCCGGAGCACCCCATTGATCCACTTTTCGTAGTACGCCACGTCCATGTACACGCCCGGCACGTTCGGTTTGGCACACCCGTCGCCGAAGCTCACGATGCCCGCCACGCGCCCTCCGGCACACAGCAACGCACCACCCGAATCGCCCTGACAAGCGTCCCGACCGGGTGCCTCCGCACACAGCATACCCCGGGTGAGTAGCTGATCGAACACGACATTGCACGCCCCAAAGTCGCTGATGGCCACATTGATACGCTGCAGGTGCGGGCTCATAACGTGCGACCGTTCGTCCGTCACACCCCAACCGGCCAGGCTGCACCGATCGCCGGGCGTCGGTGCCTTCTGCACTCGTTTGCCCGGGAAGAACGTGTCCGTTTTCCGGAACTCGGGCGCCACCCGCAGGACGGCGATGTCGTTGGAGAAGACGGTCGAATCGTACTGTGGATGGATGGTGATCGTAACGACGCGCCTTACTTGCCGCGTTGGACTGCCCATATGCTGCAGGATGTACAGATCATCGCCCATCACTTGGTACTGTAAAAAAAGAAGAATACAATTCAATTAGAAACCGGATTGATTCGAAGCCCCTCGGCCACGCTTACCTGGTTGGCGGGATGCAGAATTCCTCGCACATCCGTAACGCAGTGAGCCGCCGTCAGCACGTGACTCATCGTAATCAGAGTCCCGCCGCACACGTGTGCCGAATTCTGGACCTGCTGCAGTGACACCATCGCCGGGAACTCGCCGGCCGTTGCCATCGAGCCTCCGATGATCCGTGGAAACCAGAGCACCTTCCCGACCGGATCATAGTGGGCAGTGCGATAGCGTGGCATCGGTTTCCAGGGCGGGGAGACCGTCGCCAGCGGTGGTAAGCTATTGCTCGGCAGCGTGTGATTTACATCCACCGATACATTAAACGGCTGCGGTAAGGTTACGTTTGACTGGCCCAAAGCAACCGGCACTATCTGCAGAACTGCAAGCGCAAAAGGGTTTAGTGGCGGAACGCGTCTGCTACTTGCGGTTGCTCATCACGTAGACAAACTAAATGACTCACCGGTGATGCTGAACAGCAGCAGACCCAACAAGCGGCCGCTGTTTACCGTAGCGAAATGCATGGCTGTTCTCTCCCGCTGCAAACCCGGGTCTGATGCATGCCGGGGTCCGGCAACCAGGTTGGGGCCTTTTTTGCATCTGGCTGCTAGGCATATCTTTCGATGGTATGTGATAAGTAAATGCCACCCGTGGGGTTTTAAGATATCGAGTACGATAAGAGGCGCGGAGAGTTGAGTTTGAACGAAACCGGGGAACGATAGCATTTGTAAGGGTGGTGGCTTATGGTATTAGCGGAACGTTACGATTTGATAAAAGCGCACGAATGTATGCAACGTGCGAAGTGCGTTACGCGGTTCAGTATTTGGATGGCTTCCATACAGCGCCTGAAGGTATGCAAATAGTTTTTTGGTGTCGTGGCAAATATTTTTTTTCTTTTTTAAGATTAAATACAATATAAACGCATTAAACTTTAGATATGGGGCGGTTCAATGGCCGAGGCGACAGCTGCACTAGTCTACACACGGCAGAACCGAGGTTCAAATCCCATCCAGACCCGTACGCAGAGCTGACTACTTTGCTATTGGTACAATCAAGTCACAGAAAGCCTGAAATGATGGCAGTAGCGGTCCTGAGACCTTTCGAGGTTCTAATGCCAAGCAAAAAGTAGAAGAAACTTTAGATATTACGCTATACCTTATTATTCACCTTAAACCGTTGTCTTTCTAAGGTTTTCTTCCAGATTTTCAAGCTATTATATTTTAACACCACTAACTGTTGCAACATACTAAAGAATCTTTTTTCTGTAAGAATATTCACTAAAAGCTTAGAGCCTGCTACATTATAATGTGTAAAACTACCAGCATTAAATAAAATTTTATCAGCCAAGAAGTAGTTACGTTATCTAGCAGATTGTAAAGCCCAAGGAAGGAACAGAGGTTGAGAAATGCCGAACCAATACTATGTTTAAAACAAGGAGACGCACATTGTCATTTGAAAATAAGCAAGATGATTCGATTGAAAAGGGCTGCTTCTCTTCTTTGACACTAGAAAATTTCAGCCTCCCATTCCTGGCTCTCTATGACTTGATTATACCCGTAACTGGTCCTTGTAGTCAGTCCTGTGTACAGAGAGGCTGGTCTGGATTTGATCCACGGTCATGCCGTGTGAAGCCGCTATTAACACGGCCACTATAAGCCCCTAATGTGCCCCTATTTAGGACCAGTAGCTCATAAGGCTACTTCACTTAAATAAAATTAACAAAGGCTTGAAGATGGCAATATGTCTGGTCGACAGGGTCCAATTGGAAAATTATAAAATAGATGAGATTTATCGTAAAACTATACAAATTTCTGATTGAACGATTTAAAGGTAAAGAATAAATAAACGTAAAATAAAAAGCTCAGGTACTTAGGCCTGTCATAGTTGTTAGGGTTCATTTGCCCAGAACTATAAAATAGTGTCTTTAGTCTGAATAGCAATTGCATACATTCAGGAGCATCACTGTAAAATCTGTAGTTTCAATAAAAGTTTAATAGTTGTTTGATGGATTTGGAGTGTGTGCCTGTAGAACATATCTTTCAAACATGATATTGAGGTATATTTCTCAATTATTCATTAGTTTATTTATTATTAAGAAAGACGGCCGATGCCGTACAATAACTACAGGGCATTACATTCCTGGTGTTTACCTTATCCCAAGCATGCTCGGTTGGCAAATTTCTCTATAATATTGTGTCATATTTATTCGAAAAATAGCTCATAAAACAATTAAGAGTAGTACCAATACAAAAACTCCTTCCAATAACACACAGCAACAGCGGATACCTACGATGTATTGATTTTATCGTCAAGAAGAGCAAACACAAAAATAGCAAATCAATCATAAAAAGCGCTCCCCAATTTTCCACCGAATGTGTATGGTTCGGGCGCAAACGTGTGTGTGTTATGATTTGTTTGTTTAATCCTTTTTGTTCCACTGCTTTTTGCTACCCCATTCGAAATGGTGTTAAAATTCATCATCAGTCATCAAAAAGTACTGTTGCTTGCTGATCTGACTGACAACAACAAAAAAACCCCAAAAAAGGATTTTTAATTTAGCTACAAAACAAAACCTAAAAGGGACTGAAGGAAGAGGGAAAATAAAAGTCAACAATCAACAGCCTAAACACACACACACACACACACACACACACACATAGCGTGAATTCTTCCCATTCGATTCTTGTTGCTTGCAGTAATCAGCCAACTTTTCCATGGATACCGCACCACCCATAAAGGCAATAAACGTGAGCATTGGATGGGGAAGGACATGCTTGGCAACGAGTATGCCGGCATAAATTTTCCACCCATGCTGAAGAAGCCGTTTTCAGTGGCCAGGGGCTGGGTTGGGGAGCCCTAAACAAACGGAACGCGAACAGCCCATCCGAGTCGGCTATTTTTAGTATATTTGAACAATTTTTAACCGATGGCGAATACCGAAAATCGCCTATCGTTTAGCGCAACCCACTAGAACGGGTTGTGCGTGAGTGTGCGTGTTTACACAACTTATGGATAATCCTATCAACGCTGTCCTCATCCACGGCAGACGGTTGCCTTCCGAAAGCCATCAGTCGTCGTCATCAATCTTTCGAATCCTGAACCTCCCCCGTCCGGACACCGGCGGCCATGCAACGGATCCTTAAAGGAAAAATCAAATTGAAACGTAAAACTGGGGAACGCAACGGATCGAGTAGGACCGAGAGCGAGAACGGTGGAGATGAACGTCCATTTGTCCTTGGTTAAGGGGTGCAACATTGTTGACCCCTTTTTCGGAACGGTTTCGACTTGACGATGACGATGTGTGCCAACGGTGCCGATGGACGTTGGACGTGCTGAAATCGGATACACAGTCCCGGTTATCATGGTCAGCAGGTCCTTTCGGTTGGCTCACTCGGAGACGACGTGGTCAAACAGGATGGAAAAGGGTGATGAATGGATGACCACCGTCGGGAGGTGTACGGAGCGTATGTTGCATGATTGATATGCCTCGGAAATGGGATCGAATACTTTCCGTGCTTCCCGACAAACAAAACCCCTTTTTCGGGTTCGGTTCGGTGTAAAGCTTGCCGAGCCGAAAGTGGTGTGTTTAAGTGCACAGCTGCAGCAGTAGCTGCCTGCACGTACAGTGATGGCCGCAAGAGGATCGTATTACAAGATTTTGTTTTTATTTGAAGATTGCTCAAGATTATTATCTATAAAAAAAACTTAAAATAAAATTGGAAAAGATTTTAGATATTTAAGTATAAAAAAGTAAAGTTTGTTGATAAATCTCCAAGGTTGAAAATATCAGCAAAAAAAAAACCAACTGGAATATGTTCCTTCTAGTTCTAGTGTAGCTCGAGAGGAAGATGCTCAGAAGGAGTTTTGCTATACGGGAGCGGAGAAGGAGCCGCTACAACGACAAGCTCTATGAGCTGTGCTATTATCTTACTACCATGCTGCGAATTAGACTCGCCAGGCTCAGGTGGGCTGATTATATCATGAGAATAACACCGGGCAACCCCTGCCCATAAAGCCCTTTTAGGCCGTCTACACGGATAGAGTAGGCTTGGAACAATCGACTGGTAGACGAAGGCGCTGGATCGTGAGCGGTATCGTTGATTTTTGCTGCAAGCCAAGACCGAGAGTAACATCGATAAGTAAGTAATTAAAAGTCTACTTCTTCTTCTTCTTCTTCTTTGGCACTACAACCTCGAGAGGTCTCGGCCTGCCATTTCTGGCTTTATGTGACTTGGTTTTCATCCATAGCAAAGAAAGTCTGGAAGAGGTGGTGGTCCGGATGGGATTTGAACCCCGGTCCTGCTGTGTGGACACCGGCGCCATTGTAGCCTCGGCCACCGGACCGCCCAAGTAAAATTCTAGTCTTGCCTTATCTAGTCGTAGCTGGAAAGTCAGTTATACGTACGAGACGGTCGTGATAGGATTTGATCCGCGGTGCAACCGTGTGCAAGACAAGCGTCGCTATCGCTTCGACAACCGGACCGCCCTCAGCAGTGAACAGGTTTTGCTTAGAAGTTTACAGTAGTTGTTCGACTTGAAAAATGAAAGTCAAATTTAAGTCTCTAAAACTAAACTCATTCTGTATTTCGTAAAAAAAATATTCATCGTATTCTATTTGCTATGTCAATGAAACCTTCAAGGGGTACAAATACAGGAAAATGTTCTCTTTAATTTAAAGTTTTTTAGCTTCTGCCAGTGATAAAAAAATATTTGGTAAAAAGTTACAAAAATTGATTTTAATTGTTAGAAGTTATTATTTGAAATTTTACTAAATAAACTAAATAATAATAAATGAAAGAATATTATCTCAAGAAGCAATAAGGCCGTTCCAAAGTAATAAAAATAGAAGTAATATTTCTTTAAGAACCAAGCACCTTTAGTGTGACCGTTTCGCGAGTCGGTCACTGTGCAATAGTAAGACAAATAACTACGATTATAGTTTGTGGTCATTCCGTATGCAGTTGTCGTCGAATGGGCGAACAACAAGCGGTGGTTGCCAGTTCTTGCCACCGTCTTACCACAGAGCGCACCCCTCCCCAGCAATATGCATCTCAAGGTTTGCCCGAACCAGAAGGGCAGCATGCGTTGCGTTGCTCTACCCGCTGGAAAGGTCCTTTTCGCCCAACACTACCGGCCCAAAAACCAGGGTAACCAGGGAAAGGGAAAAAGTCAAATCAATAAAAAAACGAACGAGAGGCGTAAGCAATTTCCTTCACCAGAAGCCAGCGCGTTTGCTTAGGACTAGCCATAAAACCCATCTCCGGATGGGTACACAAGCAGCCTTTAAGCCGCAGCCGTTTAAAGGTGAAAGTTAGCGATGACGCAAACATTCGCGTTCGCTGTGGTTGTTGGAAAATCTTCAAGGTGTCACCGGATTAAAGCTGCACCTGGATGGTGTTTTACCAGCTTGCGTCGGGCACGGTATATTAAAGAGCACTGCGAGCTGGCAAGGAAGACTGGAGTTTTCGGATTCACTTCACTTTTCCCATCGGTCGCCGGCATTAAACAACTGTTTCCAGAGACGCGTGAAAAATGACGCTAAGGAATCGTATTTTATCTCTGCCAGCTAAACCGGTCCAACGTGGAACCGTTTCGGTTGGGGTGGGGGAAACCTCCGATGGCGTGAACTTTACTTTAAAACACTTTAATGTGCGCGCTGAAGTAGATGACAGTTGGCGGGGGTTGTTTCGTACACTAAAAATAACTTTCCCGATCGCTCAATATGGTGCTATCAGGAAAATTCCCAATCCTACCCGGGGGGTTCTTTTCTTTAAGAAGACAAAAAAAGAAAAGCGAAAAAAATGCACATCTTAAATGTCGGTTGGTACAGAGACGATGCCCGGAAACTGCTAATGATAAGTTTAATTTCCTCATTGCGAATTCAGTTTCAGATTATTTATTTATGAGAGACTTCGGGGGTGGGTTTGGTTCCAGCGCGGTTTCCCCCTCCATCAAGGAAAGTTCGTGCTGGACCGGACAGTACCCGGTCCGGTGCAATTATGAATTCGAAGACCGGAAGAAGCACGAGAATCGCCAGGAAATGAAAAGATCAGAAGAATCTTCTCCTCACCACGACCCCTCCACCGGAGGTGCCTCCCGATCTTCATCCGAGGACTATTGTGAAAAGTTTTTTTGCCTTCTTCTTGCTCCACCGACTTCCTGCTCTCTCTCTCTCTCTCCCTCCGGGAAGTCTATTTCAAATGTTGGTTCCTTTGCCCACTTTCACTTGAACCGTTTGAGGTTTCACTTTACCGTCTTGTTTGGACTTTTAGCCGACAGGTTGGAATGATTTTAAGAGTTTGCTCAAATTTTTACCATCACCGGTGGTCGGTGTGTGTGTGTGTGAGGTTTTTCTGCTTTGCACCGTCCGCTTCATGTGGTGCCTCATTAAAAATTTTCTTCAAATACTGGCACAAAAAGAAACTGAATCAACCGATAAATGAGGTTTTGATGAGAGGACTCATTTTACCTTTTATACTCCCGAAAAGGAAGCGTTCTTTTGCTTGGCGATTTTCTTCTTTGCGTGTGCTTATTTTACCAGTAACGAGCGTCAACACCACCGTCTCACGTCCATTCGGCCAGCGGGCACTTGCGTGGAAGCACAGCGCACTGTTGGCGTTTTCTTTGATCCTGTGCAAACGAACGGCGTTGTGAAAATGAATTTTCACCAGTGTTGCCTGCGCTCTATCGGTGACCGATAGAGTGACCAGCGATGCCCCACCCATCGTACGGTGTGGCAAGTAATGGTGGGTTTTCGCGTTTTAATTACACATCATTAATGGGACTCTTCGGCGAGAGTCGCTCGACAGCTCGGCAGGTGGTGGTGTGTGTATAGTACCATCGCTTTTTTGTTGGTGGAAACATTCTTCATACTTGTGCTAGGGTGTTATATGACACTAGGTTTAGTAATAGGCTATTTAATCACATTTAATTGAAGTACACGAACAGAATCTTTGACCAAGAAAAACTACGAGATGTTAAATATATCAAGCAATAAAAGAACTTCAATATAGGCTCATGTAAAAAAGTCCCAGTGACGTTAATTCTGAATGCCTTCAATACAGAATAAATTAGAATTGTTATAATCATCTCAATTGAATTCCTTATAGCAATGTCCTTATCGTGAGGCAGTCCAGCGAGCAAAGAGACTGCATCCAGGATCCAGAGCATGTCCTTAGTGCCTTAATCCTTTCCCCGGATCCTATCTTCATTCAGATATACCTCTAGATACCTAGAGCCTGGTGACGAACCAACTAATTATTAGACTAAAACATAGCTAGGTTCGTTAGAGCTGGTCAACTTCTTCTTCAATAATACACCAAACCTCGAAAAATCCCAGCCTGTCAAATCTGGATTTCTGTAACTTGATTTTCCCCCTGAGGCAAGCTGGGATGGGATTTGAACTCCGGTTCTGCCGTGTGAAGACCGGCACAGCTGTCACCGCTACCACCGGACTGCACTTACTTACTTATCAGGCGCTACAACCGCTTTGCGGTCTTGGCCTGTTGCAACAATCCTCGATACCGCTCACGGACGCATCAACGCCATCACTCCATCTCAATTTGGGCCTACCATGCCTCCTCTGTCCATTTACGGGTTGGGTCGTCCGGTGTCATTCTCATGACGTGACCAGCCCACCGGAGCCTGGCGAGTCTAATTCGCTGCTCATCATTGTAGCGGCTCCTCCATTGTCCTTCCACACATACGGGGCCAAAAATCCTTCTGAGCATCTTCCTCTCGAACGCGGCTAAGACGGTTTCGTCAGTTTTGGACAGAGTCCATGATTCAGAGGCGTATGTGAGTACTGGGATGATAAATGTTCTGTACAGTCCCAGCTTCGTCCATCGTGACAGGTAGTTAGAGTGATGAAGTTTCCTCCACTTCACGCGGCTGTAGCGTAACAGGCACTACAACCTCAAATAGACTAGATGAGCTTAGCATAGATTGCATTACCCATCGAATTATGTGATCTAGGTAATTCAATTCATAGAATGCTTATCTTTAGGCTAAGCAAGCCTTGAAAAGGAAATTTCTGGTGTTAGTCCAGTATATCTGGAAACTAAGGCGGCTCTAGGAATTTCTTTCATCATCTTTTTATTGGGAATTCAACAATTTGAAGATGTGAAGCAGTATTGTTGGCAAGGATATTGATGTTCATAAAAATAGTAGGGGATCGTTGAACTCATTTTCATTCGATATCGATATCTCTGAGACTATTATTTCATTTATTTTTAGAGGTTTTGGGTCCTTGGGACCTCATTCGTCTTTAAGAATCTCTGAGATACGATATAATACGACTCTTGGAGCAAGGCAAGTACTTCAAATTATCTACAAAGGACCAAATCACGAGAAATTCCTTAGCTAAGTCTCTTCTTTTGGTGTTCGCCATATGAGTAGCTCGATTAGACAGAACTAGTTAAAAGGGGAACTAAACTAGTAGGACATTAGGCAAAGATGTCAAAATTCATAAAATCTCAAAATGCATCAAACATTCTGATCATAGGGAACACATTCGAAAAAAAGTTAAACAACCACCAGCACATGGCTGCAGGACAGCCAATGGAACAACTAATTTGTTTAATGTTTGCCAACCCTCTATTTGCCCAAAATCCACCAATACACTGTTCGTTATTCAGTTAGTCACTAACAGGAAACGTCCTTCGCGCCGGCGGAAGTTATTCTATGGTTTAGGGTCGGATCCACTTTGCTTTGTGCATTTTCGACCACTCGTCGCTGCGCGTTATTTAATTATGCAAGGATATTACATCACCTCGGTTATGGTTCCGCCTTGTCCGCCACCTCCAGGCTCGCCAGCAAGCGAAGAATTATTGAGAGTGTGCAATCTCCGCGTAAATGTTTAATTCCACCGAAAGAGAGACCGACAAAAAAAAAAAAAAACAGCGCTTGACAGCTGTCACTTTAACCTCACCGAAGTGCGCGAACGAGAGTTGACAGATTGAAGCGAAGTAGTAGTAGCAGCCGGTTCCCGTTCCCGAAAGCCACTCCTTCGCCGGTCTTCACCACGCATTATTTATCGGTTGACAACCGGTCCACGGAACCCTTGGGCTGACGAGGCCAACCCCTTTTGTTCACCCGTTCCTAGAACCACCGTTATAGGTCGAGAAGGTCGGACAATATGAGAATAACAAAAAGGAGTTCTCGCAGTAACACAGCCCGAAAAAAAAAACAACAACCTCAACGAGCGGAGAAAGAATTAGATAAAATGGGAATCATGTCAGCAGTGATTTGCATAACTCAACAAACCGTCCACCGTCGGTAGTGGCGGAGGGATCAAGAAATTAAAGACGAATGCGATTCATGTAATGCCCTGGATGCGCTCGGCGGGGGGGGGGGGCCCAGTGCTCAGAGTGGTACGGAGCACCGGGAACGGCAAACGACAGTCGGTGAATTTAAATAAATCCTTGCTGCACACAGCGCCCACAGTAGCAGCGCGCACAGGTTGCCGGATGTGTGCTTTGCGTGATGCAAAAGATGCAAAGAAGGTTCACCCTTTGGGGTTGGCGTACTCTGTCCGTACCGTGTTCGGGAATATCATTCCTGTTACGGGCTGGCATTGGAAAACACAGATCCTGGCTGCTGAGGTTAGCCAGGCTCGGTATAATCTTCCCGCGGGCGCAAACCAAACCGACAACAGGTAGGAATGGGAAACAATCTCCCTATAGTCCACATTCACCGTGGACGGGGTGGATGGTTGGAGTGAAAAATCAACAACATAGACAGCATACAAGCCTGGCCTGGAGGAAGAAATTGGCCCAACATGTCAGAAATGTAAATTCTCCCCCACCGAACCAAACCAGCCAGCGCAGGCATCCCTCGGACCTTGGCGCTGGACGTTGCACGGTATCTGGACCGCTGGGATTCTTTTTTTTTTTGGACGATGAGGGTTGTGAATTCCTTTAGCCGTGCGGAGATAAAATCTGCACGAATCGAGTGAATGATGATCGGTGTTGTTCCGGTTGAAAGGCAGAAGTTACACAATACGATGGTGGATGGGATGGGATGTGGGACGGACATCAAGCGGGGAAACTGAAATCAAAATTATGATTGATGATTTTTCGCTTTCATTTTGAATTGAAGGGCTTATAGACGGGTGAAGGAAGGTGTGCATACGAAGAGCTGTCGAATTCTCTCCTTCGCCACATGGTGGTGACGAAGGATGCCGGGGTACGATGAGTGAGTGATATGGATTGTGAAAGAGTTTAGCTGTACAGTGAGGGTAATGATGGTAGGTGCTGTTAACTAATAATCATTTAGATGTAATATCAATACTTGGTCTAGAAATAGGAAGTATGCAGAGTTTTCTTCAAATTGTGGATTTTGACCTTCCTGGCCGGTGAAGTATTCTGGCTTCGTTACCTGTGGTCTGGAGAACAATGGGAAGATCCTGATTCCAGCCGCAACAAACGAGTTCTTTAACGCCTCTGTATCGGACACACCCGCCTGACGCACTCGTACCTCCTCGAGTGATCCTGTCCTTCATTCTGCAGCTTCTATGGTGTCGACATCACCGTCCGCCACATCCTTACCGATTGCCATGGATACGCTACACACCGAAACACCTGCCAACTAGATACCGACTTTGCCACCATTCTTTCGCCCGACAAATAGCAACAGAACCGTCTTATACGGTTTCTACCCATCAGCAACCGTTATAGAGATATTTAATTTTGTACTGCAATAGTTTTTTCACTAACGACAGTTGTAATAGTTTTAAATTGGCACTTGGACATAACCTCAATAGCCATGTAACTATTATACCGGAAAGAGGTGCATGAAGCCTCTCAGACTCAAAGCCTCTATAAATAAAAGAAGTCTGGAGAGTAGGGCAGTGAACAAGAAATCCCATATTACAGTTATGAAGTACTTTTGACTTCGGAGATTTTGACTCGTTTGAATGTTAGGGTCGTATTGTCCAGAAGTAAATTTTTGGTAACTAGTGTTGGACACCCGTTTCATGAAACTATTCTTTAAAAATAGCTCATCGTTGGGAGCACTACGACTGTTTTAATAGTCACTTCTGGACATCATTCTTTTGATTCTAATTTAGTTTTGGAATATCAAATAAAAGCCCATGTCGTATAAAAGGGATCCTAATGACCGATTCTTTTGAATGATTTTTCATACTATTCTTGTAAGCTTCGTTGACTTGATTTATCCATGACAGGGTAAGGATATTGAGTATAGACGATACATCTCCTAGAATCTTAAAAAATGCTCCTACTTATATGTCCATCACTGTACCTAATGTCCAGCAGGATCCCTTCCAGCTAGCACTCCGAAACAACACGTTAAAGGGCTTCGCTTCTTTTCTTGATCATTTCCAAGAACCGGTTGCCGTTCATATCTGTGCCGATATGCACGATTATTCTACAAACCTCCCTATCTCATCTACCATTCCCACCCAAAAAAAAAAACACCGTGAAGGAAAAACTGGACATGACATGAAAAGGTATTTACTTTAGCTTCCAGCAAGAAACTTTTCCCCCTTTCGATTTTATTTTTTCTACGCACAAAACCTTAAACCCTTGTTTGTTTTTGCTGTGAGCCGCTGGCAACACAGCAACTACGCAGTTAGCAGGGCTTCTTACAAGATCTGAGGCTGCTTTCACTCATCCCTGGAGAGCACACGGGGCCGGGTGTGCTGGTCAAGCCCGTACCGTACCGCTTCATGATGAGGAAAATATCTTTTTCCATTTGTCAAAAAATAAATAGATACCGAAATTGAAAGAAATGGTAACGAGATGGCCCATTCGATTTCAAAACGACGGGGATTTAGGAAGGATAGGAAGCATCAGGGTTAACGCCCGCCGGAAAAGGGTTGTTTCGGAACGGGATTTTGCACGCTGTTCCGTGTAATGGGGCTCAATGTACTTGGACGAGGGAGTGAGAGCAAAAAGAGCCAAACCAAAGGGGTTGGCTCTGGGGCACGAAGCGAAGAAAGCTGGCAGCATTGATCACCCGAAACAAGGGCTGAGTGATGAGTGGCTAAAAGGGAAAGTGTAGAAAAAAAAAAACACGCCGTAAGCCCGCTCCGCAAAACAATGTCCAAAGCGATAAAGTTCGCAAAGCATCACATGAACAGTATGGTAATATCCATCGAAATATCCTTAAGCTAAACATAAATAAGCGGAAAAAAGGGGGCATGCTGTGCGGGAAAAATTTCCCCGAAAAAGAAACACACAGCCGAACGGGGGTACAAAGGAGCGCAGGAAGCTTGTAGGAATATAGCCACCAGTTATTGCTGCTAGAAGTTGGATGTATGCATTAGCGATGGGAGGGCGAAGGAAGTTTGTTTTGATTACAATAGATTAATAGATGATTATAAATTCATAATAATAGGAAACCCTTTGGGTATGGGCGGAGCAGCAAGCGAGAGTGAGTGCTTTTCCATTGAACAATAATGATGCCGCAAACATGTAATGAAAGAAAAACATTAGGAGCAGGGGGCTTTGGCAGCAAAAAGTTTGAAGTCACGGGAAAAATTCCTGGTAGGCTTTCAATAAAAAATCCGAGAAAAACAGGAAGAACTTACTTACTTACCTACTTTCCAGGCGCTGCAATAGCGATCCAGCGATTTGTCTGCCAATCGATTATCCCGGCCGTTCTGGCAGACGCATCAACGCCGTCCCAATTTTAGCCCTATTAAGCCTAAACTGTCCGTGTGGACGGCGTGGGTCGTCCGGTGTCATTCTTATGACGTGACCAGCCCACCGGAGCCTAGCGAGTCTAATTTGCTGCACGATGGTGGATCAATCGTACAGCTCGTAGAGCTCGTCATTTTTGCGGGTCCTCCATTGTCCTTCCACACATATAGGGCAAAAAATCCTTCTGAGCATCTTCTTCTCGAACGCGGTTAAGAGGGCTTCGTCAGTTTTGGCTGAGTCGTTCTCTCCCAGGCGTATGTGAGTACTAGTTTATTAAATGTGCTGCGTACTGCTATTTCCGAGGTAAGATTGGAAATCGAGAGACTTTGTTTTGACCACGAGCCTTACTATTTTTTCGCCTTTGCGTAACATGCACCAGATGCTAATAAGCTTGTCTGGTAGCCTTAAGGACATATGGCCCACAGTTGCTGATCTTATTATATAGAGATGATGCTTGTGCAGTTACGAAGCTTCCGAGGCACGGGAATGGTAAGGACGCTGGATTCTAGAGTCATATTGTGAAACACCTCGAAAGCTTAATAGTTCCAAATTTTAGGCCCAGGAGTCAGAGCATCTGGGCATTAATTGAAAGAAGATTAAAAAAAAAACATGACTATTGTTGCCTAAATCTCCTGTGGAGGATGTTCAGGTTTGAGACACTTTTTGAAAAATATTGCAGTGAGGACGACATTGCTAGAAGGAACCTCCCAGCTTCTTTCAACAGAATAGAGTTTTTGGGCAAACCTTAAGATTTGCTCTTCTGGTTGATCGCTTTAAGGATATAATTCTTTTCTATCTATCTTTCTATCGTAATATCTCTTGGGTCATGCCTGCCATTTCTGGCTTACTAGACTTATTGATGCTGCATTGTAAGTTGGATAGATTTGAATCCCGGTACTGCCGTGTGAGGCCGGCATCGCTTTCGCATCTACAACCGGGCCACCCTGATGCCTTATTTTATTTATATTTTTGAATATTACCACATGATGACAACACACCGTGAGTAGAAAGAATTCCTCCTTGTGATTTACCTTACCCGGGGCACACTCGGCTGTGGATGGGTGATTGGGTTTGGTTGTCTAGACGGTTGTGTACTGTGGTGATTGTGTTGGAGTTGTTCTAGAGGATGTTCAATAATTTCGTCCTAGTCCGATTGCTCTCTATTGATGTTTATAACGATTTTCTACCTTACTCTGAAGCAAAAACAAAACAAAAATGTGCCTGGAATCTATAATAACCATAATGAAAGATCTTGCACATTGGATGGAATACTTTCGTAGCATCTTATTTGGTATTTGTTCAAGCCGCAAAACACCATCGTAATATTCATAAATAATTACCTAATCCATATTCACTCTTAAACAACTGCTCGTCCTGACAGTGCTCTACAGTTGTTTAATACGAGGCCACCTTTTCACCAACTCCTTTTTTATGGGTGCACCTTGTTCGGCAACATCATCTGACACACATTAGCCGAAGATGAACAGTGATGCGGTGTACCGATAAATGCCGATAAGCAGCAACTCGATTGCCTTTCGTCAATCATTAGCTCTTGGCGTTAAGGTTGCGAGGCGAAAGCGAGAGGAATAAAGGGTGAAAAAGGGTCTGCTGATATCTCTCTCCATGCCTTTCCAAAAAAAAAGTCAAACGGGCAACCCTTCCACACCATCCCTTCCTTATCGGCGTACGAAATAGGAAGGAAATAACAACCAAAACTCAAAATTGCTTCCATTCCGCATAAGTGTCGATATGGCGTAAAGGGAACGGGGTAAGACAATGGGGACGGGCACGAGAGGTTGGTTAGTTAAGCGTTTTGCTTATCACGAATCAACACAAAACCATCGCATAGGACGAAGACGAAACAAGCCTTTGTTGCGTAGTAGTAGAAGTATCAGTAAACACGAGCACGAGCGGTTCGTCCTTGGGACGTATTATCTTGTCCAAAAATCCCCGCAAAAAAGCATATCCGATTTCTCTTCCAAATAGTAACACACACACACACACCCATTCAGGCAAGCAGCGATGGAAGAAAGGTTTAACAATTCTTGGAAAAACGCGGTTTTTGAGGCTCATGGGCCTGGGAGGAGAAAATTTGACAGCAAAAACCCTCCCTCAGGTATCGCGGCGTATCGGCATTGCAGGTGTAGTCACACGCACGCAGGCACGCACCAGAAAGATAATCATTTTTGTTCCAGTTGTCACACACACACACACATCCAAATCTGGTCCTCCTTCCTCTCCTCCCATCCCTGTACCAACTAGATCTATTCCATCGTATTTTAAACCGGTCGGAACAAATTGATCTCACCACCTGTTTTGGGCAAACTTTTCCAACCCAATTCTACCTGGTGAGCTCCCTCCTTTTTGCGACTTTGGGGAAATCGAGCGATTGTGAAGATGGGAAGAAAATGCGACACACACAAAAAAAAAACGGGGCGATCACTTCCGCATGCCGTGTTATCAGTGTGCGCGCGGGTTATCCTCCGAGGACGCCCTCGAAGTTCCCTCGAAAAACTGAAAAGAAGCAAAGAACGCGAGCTTCCCGTCGTGGTCGAAGTTTTAATTAAATATTTAACGCCTGCTTTCGTTGGCCGGGGAGTGCCAGGGCGGAAATTGTGCATCACACACTTTATGCTTTCATGTCCCACCGGGAAGCTGCTACGCTTTACTTCATTCGTTCGTCTTCTCCCGGGAGCGTCACAATTATCAGCCATGTAAGCTGCCTTCGGAGCAGAAGCACCTCGGAAACCTATCTTCCAACCAGGTAGAACACTTCATCAAGCAAAAGCTCGATTTAAACTTTTTGGTCCATTTTAAAGAACAAAAAAATACAGAAAGGAAAAGCAAACAAACCACACAAGCGATACAGGAAAACCTCGGCAGATTCCGGCTTTTCGCACACCGTCAATCCGGTGGTCTCCATCCCATCCTCATCATCATAATCTACCACGGAGCATCGTGGCGAATAAGAAGTCGGTCGAAAAAATATCCTTTCCACGCTGCTGAAACTTAAAACATATCTTATTCGCTCTCCTTTTTTTGCGCTTTCCCACCACCAAAGATCAATTTTGTAAAGGCTCCACGCCTTTCGGTAATGATTCGGTGGTTGGGAGCGTTTAGGAAGGATGGTTAACCAAAAAAAAAAAGAAATGGCGCCCTAATTAGCCGAATCGACAGCCGGCAGCAGGAAATGGTAATTTTCCGTTATTTCAGGTGTGACGGGCGTGTGATACCGGGCTCCGGTTGTTCGGAAAGCGCGAACATACCTGCGGGCTATTTCTTGTGTTATCCTTACGATTCGTTTCGTCCGGGATTCTGGGACGGCATCCCTGGCAGGACGATGATGTTCTAACTTTTCCACTTTCCATATCGTAGACACACACACACACACACACACCCGAACACCGAAAGCAAGCTTTGGGCGGGTTTCATCGAATCGGCGAGTTGATTAGCTTATGTTCCCACCGCAGTGTTTCCATAGCCGCAGGATGTACGATGATGGGTTAACCCTACCGAGAAAAAGTTGCTCGATAAGTCCAGGCAATGTTTTTTGGGAACAGGGCGAAAGAAAAATGTTTACCACAATCCCTGCACTTGGGGAGGTGTGCTCCCAAAAGGTGGTTTAATTAGGACCATATTTCGGGGGAAGATCCGGAAGCAAGTCGACTTTCGGCAGGAGGAATATCAATAGAAAACGTTTAAGAGGGTCGGTGGATTTTTTCTTGCAAGCGAATATTTAACTGAGGCTGAGGATGAAAATTACACATTTTACTATCAAGACTTTAAGAAGGTTCTGGGATGAACATAAAGGCTATACTTAGAACAATTGAAGACAATAGCTATGATTGACTAAGCTAAGCTTTGTGGAAATGTATGAATCTCACCACGAGAAACGGTTGACTATTTTATCACAATCCATACAGTGATATTCTTTTTCCTTCTTCGTAATTGGAGATGCGCTGATCAGTAAGGCTATGTTGAATCGATCGAAAGAGATAGGACTCTCAGACATTTGGATCCCATCTAAACGTTTCTGAATACATTTTCATCGGTGACGCCACATCTGGCCGGAGTTTCAGGCTGCTGGCTACTTTGACGACCTCGTGATCCATGCCATCTAATGTAGAGAGAGATAGAGTTTTTTCATACCGCGCAGCTGGATAGTCAGTACTCCCTAAGGGGGAAAGGCCCGAATCTGTCGCATGAAGACCAGCGCCTCTAATGCATCTATTACTGAGCAGTAAAATGACTTTATTCTGTCTTTTAGCATTCTGCAATCGTTTTTCCTTAAATGCTTACCTTACATGTATCATTTCCCTTAGGTTAACCAACTAGGTTATCGTTCTGATTGGTTATAGCAGCTCATACTACACAACATCAAGTGGATCCCACCAACTACACAGCCTGATTTTCGTATCATGAAAGTTCGGCTTGACTGTCGATGATGAGGCATGGCTGGGATATTGATATGACGTGCTGCATCTTCTTTTCATCACTGATGAGAATTTACTAAAACAAATCCTCATATCTTTTGTCGTTGGAGTGGATGTTCTTCTTATTCTTCCTTGGCACTACAAAACCTCGAGAGGCCTCGCCCAGCCATTTTTAGGCTTTCTGTGACTTAATGTTACCCGTAGTAAAGGAGTCAGCCCTGTGTACGGCGAGGCGGACTGGGTGAGATTTGAACCCCGGTCCTGCCGTGTGAAGGCCGGTGCCGCCGTCGCCTCGGCCACCGGACGCGGAGTTCACAAGTAAATAAACGGTGTTCAATGTCCCTTGGCTTCAGTTTACACGGCAAACAATTTACCATTTTCCCGATCACTTTAACTGCTTTTACTCTGCGGAAAATCGCTATCTGAGTTACTCATAGTATTTTTGCCATTCGATTTAGGTTTGCAATTTTCATCGAGCATTTCCTAAGGCTTTTCTGCCAGAATATGCTTACCATTAACAACAACTATATTGTGATGCCTTTTTTCAATCATATTTAAATCATGAAGCAGTACTTCCCGAAAACTTACTGAATTTAGTACAAAAGTTTTCTATTCAAGTGCAAAAATATACTAAGCTTTTGACACTTTCGCGGCATGACAGCATAATGACAGCGGATTGACAGATTGAATGATTGGACATAAATGAATTGAATTAGATTCGCGCCATCTGATATCGATATCAAAAAGGATTTATTTATACTCCTGATAACTATTTATCTAAAACTCCAAACAAATTTCGTGTCTATTATGTTTACTATTTCCACTACATGACACTTACCCAAATGTCAAATGTGACAGCTTCGTATGACACATGTTTTTTTTTATTTAAACACGTTTCACTCTCATTGCATAATTTTCCACTCCAATGGCTTACTGGACGTGCTCGGACACACAAAAACGTGGATTTGCCACCAAATCTTTACTCCCTCCCACCGAAACCGGTTGTGATTTGTGTCCGTATCGATTTCCTTTTCCAGTGCGCCTAATCCCATCTCATCCACTGCGGATGCCCGCTTTGCCGTGTGTCCGAGGGAATTAAATTTATGACAACAGAAATAGTGTCAATAATGTTGGGCCATGGATCGCCACGCGTGTCTCCGCTTCCAAGAAAGCAATTGGAAGTTTGTTTTTGCTACTGTTTGAATGTAGCTTCAACTCCCCAGCCCACCAAAACCAAACCGATATCTCTGGCCGAACGCTTTTTCCACGAACTTCTCGCAAACGTCGTTCCAGTTTTCCAATTGTTTTTTTTTTTTGTTCTTGTCTGCGGAATATCTTCCAATTTCATGGTTCCGATTCGGTCCGGGTTGGAAAACTCGGTCCGCCCCACCAGCGTCAACAGGAATGCCATAACCATTCATCTTTGCCCCATAATTAAGTACATTCCCAATTTTTCACATACGGAACGATAAATCCATCCATTATCGGTGATTTACCGCACACCGGGCCGTACCGGGCCATTGTCGTTGGAGCGACGGAGCAGTTTGGTGACACCGTGACTTTTGGTCTCTCTCGGCGTGTGCCTTCTGTGGAGTGTGTGCCTGCTCTGGAATATTATCATAATCGAGAGAATGGCCCACTCCATCATCGGCCACGGGTCAACTGGATGGGTGCTCAAAACTTCTTGTAAAGACTGTTCTTTACAGAGTTCTCAAGAAACAAAGCAACAAAGTCTATCCGCACGAGATGGCCCAGTGAAATTGGTAACCCAAATCAGCCCAGACCGTTTATGCCGGACGGTGTTTGTTTTTGTCCCATTTTTCCTCAGCCAAAAGAAGAAAAAGCGTTCATAATTGGTATCGGTTTGGAGCGGAAAGTGCCATTAAAATGGAAGAGGACAATTCTATTCCAGCTGGATGCTTGGTAATGCCGGGCGAATGGCGGCAAATGGATGGGAAGGCGTTCAAGATTGATGCGTTGGAGCAAGAGCAGGAATAAGCAGGAGGAAGGATACATATAATACATAATTTTTCCTTATGACCAGACCGGCGGAGGTATCGGCAGACACAACGGGGAAGCAGGTGGAACTAATCATAATATATTATGTTTGTTGGAGACATTTTCTTTGTTTCAGCTGCTAGCCATCGATTGGCTTCGTTCGGAAGAATTCTTAGTATAGAGAAGGCGGTGTGGAGGATCGTGAGGCGAGAGCGAGATCCAATATTTTCCACCACTTCAACTATGACAATACGGCTTCCGGAATTGAATTAGTTCCATGTGAAAGTTATACCGTGGCGTGGGGATAAAGATTTATCGTGGCGTGTCTGGATGGGATTTCTGATTTTTTAGCTAGAAGGTTGCTCCGGACGTCCGGCATGCGTCATGCGGCGCGCTGGAGATGAAATCATGTCCCAATATTCAGCGAATGTGACTACGTGACACGTACTGGGAAATCTTTGCCTAATGAGAGCGCTTTATTAGTGAGCAATGTATGCGCACCACCCTATGGCCAAGAATGCAGATCCCGGGAATGTGTTCCCTATAGTTGGGACAGCAGGGACAGAAAGTACTAACACGTACTCAGCGTTTCATCAGCAGTTTAGACGAGGGAAAACCCCAATTCCAAAAACGGCACGATTTCCGGGGAACGTACGCGCACCAAATTTTGCTACCAACGAACCTGTCTGTCGAACGGTCGGTCCCGGGATGACCTTTTTTGGGGCAGAGAATAGTTTGCAGTTTTCGCAAACCTCTTGACGAAGGATTTTTTTTGTTGTTGTGTCTTCCGCGTCCCTCCAGGCTCGATTAGCAGAGCATTTGGCGCACTATTGCGTTCCCGGTTCCATCTCCAGCATCCACCGAATGTGTTCCCGGACATAAAACAAAGTCACAGCGCATAAACCGGGTCGCCGAAACGCCGTCCCGGAGTGTAGTTTTGCCAAAACCGGGAAGGGAAAAAATCCAATTACGAGACCAGAATTCGGGACTCTCAGGTTTTTCGGCGTCCTCCCCACCATCCCTCACCCCCTCAACAATTCGTTACAATGTAGCAAGCTGCGCAACCAGCAGCAGCAGCAGCAGCGAGCAGTATGGTCACCAATCGGAAACATTCGACAGGCAACGGTTTGAGGTTCTACAGGGTGGTGAGCACCATAAAAGACGTCAACCGATTTCAATCACGCAGACGAACCACACCACCACCGTAATCGCTCTCATTAGAATGTGAAGGGAGCAAAAACCAAACCTGACACCGGGCAGGCATTTGCTGCCTTCGTTTCCTGTACGCCACATGAAACATGCTCGCAATGGAAATGGCCAAATTATGCGCCCCGAAGTTTTCTATGCGCTTTTTCCTCGGTGAGATCGCTTTTCCGACAGCTTGCTCATCAAACGTACCGTGGCGCAGTTTTGGCGGGGCCTTTGCCGCTACGACTGCCTGAACGCTGTACCCGGCGGTGTACATTCAGCAATCGCCTCCGGGTTGTGATGTTGTGCAGTGCGGATGGAAGGGTGATGGACATTTTTCAAATTAACCCAACCAACTCGACGAGCACACGCGAGCAGGCGCTCGTTGATCCTTGGTGGCCAGCGTCCAATCGGGAATCTGGTTGAAATCACTAAACCACATCCACCAACACCGTCGGTATCAATCTCGTCTCGGGGTTGTAAACGACCCCGGTCCATATCCCCGGACGACGCAACAATTATCGTAAAAAGTAATATCCGTACCGAAAATGTGCTCCGCAGGCACATATTCCCGACGTTTGACGTGGGCCGGGGGTGGGGAGGTTTCTTTTTTGCCTTCCGCTCCGGATCCGTCAGACCAGGTAGGTTTGTTGGCAGGATAGGTGTGCAATTCCTGGATGCCGCCGGTGCAATTGGAGCTCCGTCCATCCAATTCGCGCAAAACAGACGGCGTCGGTTAAATGTTGTGTAACGAAATGACTCATTAAGTCAAACTGTGCACGCATAGCGATGTGACATTCGGGGATGATCACACTCCGACACGGGTCACCGGGTACCGGGTACAGTCGGTGACAGAAGTACAGGTACGTGCGATGTGCTGGGAAAAGGTGCTTTAAGGTGTGAGTAGTTCTGGTGATTCAATTAGTGTAACGACCTGTGGAGATGATGACGATGTGCACGCGGCGTTCAATTAAATCGAATGTTTCAAATCGACCAAAATCGCTCCGGATGGTACAATTAATTGTTCAAAAGCAATTGCTTAACTGCGCGCCGCCAAAACCGGGAATAGTTAATGTGAATCGCGCTCCATTTTTTGTTGGGATGAATACTAATGAGCGATTTAGCGGGAGGGATTATTTTAAATGAAGATGAAGCAGGATCGACCATTTTGACACAACCTGTAGAAGGTGAGCAATGCCGAGGGAACCATAAAGCAAGGCGCCTGCCCCCTTTCATTTCATCGTAATGTCATCGGCTGTGTTTCCTAGCAACACCGGTGCTACGGTGGAATAGTCGTTCCAGCTGTCCACAAAGATGCTTCATCATCGTTGTCTGTACCGAGTCGTCAGCAAAGAATTTCCGGTGACCTGTCCGCTGCTCTGCCATGTCTTCAAGTCAACTGTAGGATAAAATCACGGCTACACAAAAAAGAATCCTTCTTTCCCGGGTCGCTAGGCAACACCGAACATGGATCCTACGATTGCAATGCAAGCAATCTTAGCACAGACTGACAACACGACTCGCACGCCACCGAGAATGGCGGCAACCCAAGCGCAGCGCATGATTTTATGACGGTTTGACGAGTTACTCGTTTTAATTTGCCACTGCAGATGAATATGTGTGCTGACATGGGAGAGCTGGGCAAGTAATATGGTAAGCTCCGATTTCATAAAACCTTACCCCACACGAAACCCAATTTGTTTCAGTATCTCGGGCTCGGGTATCTCTTTAATGTTTCCGCCACAAACATCCGATGACATAATATGAATTTAAGCTAAACAATCTTCGCTGTCCGTAGGCTTTTAGTGGGGGTTAGAATTCTACCGTCGAACCTACCCAGACACCGCACATCATCCTCCGTCAGTGGATGGGCAAGCTTTGTTTCGTTACAGTGCCTGTTCCGGGAAAACTTTCTCCTCCTCTTACCTCAGCATCTCATCTCCTGTAGCTGGGACTCTAGCAGCACACACTAGCGGACCAGCGATCCCAAAAGTTCTGAAAGTCGTTGTGATAAATATTCATATCAGCACCGGCAACGCACCAAACCCCGAACTTCTGCGAGCATCAAAAACTTGGACCTGCTGCTGGTGTGGTGAAAGGCACCCGAGCGGTGCCTGAAGGATGCCTGAAGACCGGTGAGGTGAGCGTTTGACGTGAAGAGATTTTAGTCCACTCGCTAGCACATCCCTGGCACAGCGCGAGTAAGAGGGAACTTCTAGCTCCGAAAGGTTATCGGAAGACAGTTTCGGTCTTTCGGCCGGTATTGTTATTCAATTAGAACTGGAAATTAAGTCGTTACACACACACACACACACCCGCGTGCGCCGGCATCTTACAAAGGACTAAGGGTAGAGCTGGACGTGAGGCCACCGAATATCTCGTCCATGATGTTCATTATGATGGTGGGTAGTGGATTGTACGGCGTAACGTTCCAGTGACTTCACGGCATAACCCATCATCATCGCCGTGCCAGTCAATCAGGAAGTCTATTGATATTCCGGACAAAGTGCCGGATGTGACAACCTTGTGAGATACCGGTCCCGGGAAATAAACCGGCTTTGCTGACGCTATAACTAAGACTATCGTCACTTTTCGGCAGCACTAGCCCTGTGTTTTATGTGTTTCAACAGTTTTGACAGATTACCGCGGTGACACTTGGTGAGAATTCTGCAGCAATGAGCCTTCTGGCCAAGGAATTAACACTCGAGTAAAGTTTTCCAGCACTATAGATTCTTAATGCGGAAGTGAGGGGGGAATTGTTTGGAAGGTGGTAAAGTACGGCCGTTTCCATTCCAAAGTGTGTAGAATTGATTTAGCGCACAATAAGGAACAACGGGACGAAATGCGTGAAGTTTCCAAGAATTTACACCAACAATAAAAGGAAACATATTCACCAAATCAACACAATCGACACAAAAGACCTTCTCGCGCACTGTAACACTCGGTCGGTCTTCTGTTCGGTTCAATTCGGCGTTACTCGTACCGATTCCTATGCAAGACTCCCTTTTTTGCTATTCCTGGATCGGGTTCTGCTGGGGTTGTGCTGTGGGGGTGAGCGAAACGTCAAAAAACACATTTTTCACGGGAACTGTGTCTGATTTCCATTCATAGGAAAAACCCGGAAAGCCGTCCCCACCCCCCCCCCCCCACCCGGGACTAGCCCGGTACCTTTTAATGTTTGAACCGTAACAACATGGCGTAACTCTGAGGCTTCCTGGGAGTGGGGCTGCTTTGCACAACAACAACAACAAAAACAGTTTAAGACGTTCCCTCTCTTCAGGACCTCCAGCAAGATACCTGGCACCTAGCCCTGCAATCTGAACGGTCGGGCTTCATACTTTTTTTCATAGTAAATATATTAAAGAGCAGCAATTTATAGCTCACCCAATGGTTGAATGTTATTGAATTTTTCCATTCACATCACTTCCGGCCACTGGCTTTCTTCTCGGATTAGTATTAATTTTCTTGACGCTTCCCACGCTTTTGATGTCGTAATACTCTACGCTTGTACGTTCAATTGATCTCAACAAGCACGAGGCCTTGTTTTCGCAATGAAGTTGAAGTTCAGCGGAATAGAACGCATTATGAAGTACACCGTTTCCCTGGTCCGTAGCAAGCCATGACGACGACGCTTGACAGGGTGTGTTTTTGTGTACGTGTGTGTGTGTGTGCGGTACGTCTTGTGCAGCCGGAAACCCTGCGAAGGAAAAAAAGGTGACGGTGTATTGATGTTTTCATTTGTGTACTATTATTGATGAATGGCAATGAGTGTTTTGATTAAATTTCCACACTTTCCCTCGTCCCTCGGGATGTTGCCATCGGTAAAATGCAGTTAGTGATGAGATTTTTTGCTTTCGCAACTCCCTTGTTACAGTGATTCCGTCCCTGTCCGACCTGTCTAGAGCTGGTAGTAGTAGTAGTGGCGGTAGTGTCAGTAGTTGCCAGTTTTGCGTAACGTAGCGAAGAGGAAAGCGTATAAAATCCAATTATGACCCAATTTCAACCTCATCAGCATGTAAATTGACCTCGCCCGGGAAACGTTCGTACCCTGTGCCGGAAATGCTTGTCCCGTCCAGCCGGGGAAGACGGGCCCCGTGTAGGCTTGGCTGGTCAGTCAGAAGTGGTAATTAAATTTTCAAAACCACTTCAAAACTCGATCCAAATTAAATCGGACGTGTTTGGTGGACGGACTGGACGGACGGAAGAGTGAAGGCGGAGAGAGCTAGTTTTTTCGGGATAAAACAGCACTATTGAAGTACTTGGTAGCTTTTTTTTGTTTGGTGATGCCTAAAAGTTGAGAACCAACGGTTAACTTCTTGTAGAACTTTGTGGAATCTACCATTTCAACCACCCTGTTTCGCCGTGATTTCCGTGACACTTTGCCGGTTTCCGAACCCGGGGTTAGAATGCTGCCTATCCCCATGATGTCCTTCCCGCAAGGGTTTCTTTTCATTTCCGGATCGGTCACTCCCTCCGGCAGTACAAAGTGCTGCCTGATGATGGATCTATCCCGAGGTGTTTTTTTTCTCTCTCTCTTTTCTGGGTCATTTTCCAAGAAAATGGTCATTTCTTTTTTTCGTGGGACGAAAGTGCTTTTGTTTGGGAGGCAGTGACGTTTCTAGCGGACGCAAGAGGCTGCTGAAAAACTGTAATACAAAAAGCCACACATTAGGCAAGATTGAAATGACATTTTCTGGAAGTCTCGTTTACTGGGGGACACTGTAACAAGTTGAGCGTGCCACGCGCCAAAGTGTGTCCTCACGCTCCTCTCGCGTGAATGCTTGTCCCCCTTGTAGTTGGTGATGCTTAGTGCTTTGAAGCTATTCATATTTGAACATCAGTTACGCCGTTTTCGTGCATCCGTGTCCACCACAGTCTTCAATGTCTCCGTCAATAGAATGTTCGAGATTTCGTTTTTTTTTGCCCGTGAGTTCCTGTAGCCTTTTGGTGATGTTCGCTGGAAAGGGTCGCCGGGATATAACCGCCCCGAATTCTTCTGATTGACATGAATAAAATACATTAAGCACAACTACGGCGTAGAAACTACGACGCTTGTAGCTCCGAATGTCACTCAGTACAAGAGCCGGACTCCGGGACGTAGCACAACGTCCTGCAGGACACTACAGAATTGGAAGAATTGGAGAGAGAAAAAAAAAAAGAGCGGTTGTCCGTGTGTTCTTTTTTTTTGTGGGTCCTTTCTGCAAACGTCGCCGCTCGGAAAGGTATTACAGCATTGTCCCAGCACCGAACCATAGTCGAGATGAATGTTTAATTTCCGCTTCGACTAGTGCTGACCAACAGCGAGCCTGAGCTCTGATGATCAGATGGTTCTGTTTTGTGATGTCACTCAGGCTGCGTGTTTGCTTTCCGAACTGTCCTTCAAACACGTGCCCGCTGACCGCCGGAGGACATGCGGTTTTTCTGAAGGGGTTGTAAGGTTGTCTCCGACCCTGCTAGCACTGATTAAATAACTGACATCTAAATTATTAGAGTACCCCGTGTGTCCAACGGTCGCCCACAAAAAAATGAGGTGAATTTCTTTCTCTACTTCCATTCAAACAACGCGTTTGTATGTCCCACTGGCTGACAAGTGCTCTAAGTGTCATTTTCGCTCTGAACGATACCCGTGTCAGGAATTCTTTCTGGAGGATGTCGTGGAGGTGCCTTGCTCCCCGCGTTTCCTACACGAAACAAACGATTATTGAGGGTGATTTCTTTATGACCAACGGCGCTCGCAAGCGAAATACGCACCGTAATGCCGAACGAGACCCGTCGTCATGTCCTTTTGCTATACCGGAAATGAACGCCATTTTGCGGTGCCTGCTACACGGCCAGCACGGCGGCACTTCTTGGAGCAGTATGGATTTTTTTTCTTCTTCTGATAGCCTGACATAGAATCTCTTTGAATCCAAGTAGCAGCAGCAAATGTACGACGTATCCCGATTCACGCACACACATCGGACGCAACAAAGAACTGGAAAGAAAGGACCAACAAAAAAAAACGGGGTAAATTGTCAAGAAACCACACCGATTTGAGTTCCCCAATGAAAAAGTGAGATGTGAATTGATGTCGCGGTACCGGTTGAGAAGGGTCCGGAAACCCGGGAGCTTGTGGGTTTTTGGGCCCGGTTGCCGGCTAGAGAACCCTTGTTTACTAATAATAGCGCCACTCTAATGGTGGTTTATGATAATGCGTAATGCTTGTTACATACTTGGGTTGGGAATTTTAATCTTAAATCTTGTTTCGTTTTTTGCTTGCTGCTTGCAGGAGTAAAGTGCTTTCAATAGGGATATTGGAGAAAAAATTGGATGTTTTGGGGGGCGAATCTATGGAGAGTGTGAGAGAGAGAGAGCACGTGCTGCGGTTACTATGATTGACACTAGTTGTATGGCAGCGAGGTTTATAACGGTAGGTTTGAAGGTTGAAAGGTGGGCCTCGCATAAATTTCCTTTGAATGGACACTTCTTGACAGATGAGCGTCCGTCAGGTATAAGATGGAGCAAATTAACCTTTGGATAGATAACCTCGTAAGCGATTAATATCTTTGCTCAAAAACCCCATAGGAAATGTCGTTTTTTTTTACAATCTAATTTGTGTTTAGCATCCCCACTGACCCTTTGCTTAAGTGATTAGGAACTGCTCATCATGCTTAAAGTTACAAACAAAATGATTTTTCTGTCTGCTGAAGCTTCAGTTAATACGTTGTAGCGATTTGAATAATTTTCTACGTAACTTTCAGCATATAAGGAACACAAGGGTGCTGCTATTATGGCAATTACCATAAACTAGCAGAGAACAAGTGTCCCCAGGTATCGAAGCTCCAGGTCGGTTCCGTGTCACCCCCCTCCCCCCGGTCAAAAGCCATCATACACGAAGCTGTCAATGTCAAGGAGGACTTAACCGTGGTTCCTAAAAAGGGAACCATCCAACAATCAGGCGAGGACGGTGTGTGTGTGTGTTTGCCTGCCTATAACACTATCATCTCCACCCCATCATGATACACGTGTCAATGGGAAGGGGTACCAGTGGCGCACCGCCCGTACGGTTATAGTTGATGAACTCGACACCACCATTTACGGAGCAAACGACAGTTTGGCCGCGTTTCATGATTGTTGTACACCTACGCGTCACCGACCGGCGGTGCCGTATGGGCAAGCGCCGAAAAGCCGCACCGTTTTGTGGTGCCAGGTCGTGGCCACGTGATGGAATCTTTCGAAGCGTTCGATCGATACGTATCAGGCGCGGGCAGATTAATCTTCAACCACTTCGAAGGGCGAGGGAGAGTCGGTACAATTTGCATAAAATTATTGACTCCCAATCGTCCAGAGTCGGTCGGTGCGGTAACCATCAAATCTGATCAATCTCGTGCGGGACACATGTGCGTGCAAAAGTGGGGTGTGCCCTTGACAGTGGACACACAGTAGAATGCGGTGTTTGTTTGTTTAGCGAATGGTGTTTTTTCGTTCTTTCGTCAGTGCTTTTGCTTCACTTTGCCCTCTGTTCAATTTGCAAGGGCAGCACCGTGTGTTGGCGCCGATGAAATGCAAGTGTGCGAGCTCATTTACCATATAGACCTGGACATTGGCGGGTACCGATACACTGTTGGCCACTATTTGGCTCCCCGTGTCGTGTCGCCTGTGTTGGACAAGTGTTGTCAGCTTCAACAACACTGCGCCAAGCGCAGTGGAACAATGTGACCTATTCACCGCCAGCTAGTTGTGGTACCGGCCCGAGAACCCTAAACCCTCACTCCCCGCCAAACGTACGGATTCTCGGTTACGAAAGACTCATTTGCATCTCTGTACACACCAGTGCCAGTGGCAAGGAGAGACACACAAACAACTCGTCATATTTTTGCGTTCGCGTACCCGCAACCTGTTGACGTTGAGTCATCGGTTGGCTGGGCGAGGAAGCAATTCGCAACTCCGCACTACCACTCCGATTGATTATCTAAGCGCTATTCCGGCACGTTTCTAGATTCTGCCATGCTGCCATTCGGAATATATATTCCAAAGATAGGGGGTCCTAGGGCGTACCACTCGGAGTAGCGATTCGTCAAGGATGACAGGAGTTGTGAAGTTGTCACACCGTAAGCAACGTTCGCACTCCCATCCTAGGTACAACACAGATCCTCAACAACCGCAAGGTTTGACCTTCAGGCAGCTAAGCCTTAGCCGAGGTATTTTAAGCTGCTGCTGCTGCTGGCGAGAGATGATGATGTACGGACAAATATTAGCCACTCTTGGGTGCTTCGGCAGACGGTCTGTCAATAACACTCCGCTGGGATAAACAAACAATTCATCTCGACCATATTTGCATTCCTAGACAATCTCGCGCCGGGCCGGAGTGGGGCCATCAACGATGACGGTCTCTCGCTGTCGATATATCACACGAGTCAATCGCGCCTTCTGCAACACGCCCGTGCGCTTCAAATGAAGTGGTTAACAATGTAAAATTGACTGTTATCCGCGGGGGGGAAGATATGCAGGGAAGCGACGCCACTCGCCAGGGAGCTCTTAAATCATGCGTTATTCATTAAGCGATGAGCAGCAGGATGGAAGATGGACCGAATGTTAACAGTCGCTGAGACTGAGTGAACCGAACGTTAGTGTACTCGAGCGCGAGTCGCTAATCAATTTGAAGTACTATTCTTGAATTGTGCGTTTTAAACAGCCGCTAGACATGTCACTTCTTTAAGTGAACGCAACAGAGAAACAAATATACAGTGGCTCAAACCGAAAACTGGACTTTGGGGCAATCGAACAAATGATAGAATTTGAGAATGATTTTCTTCGACTAGCAATGGACAGTCATGATTATCTTTTAGCTGCCTTCTTCTCATAACTTCTTGATTATTAAAAAAAAATCTGTTCAAAAACGTGTAGTCTAATAATCTTCACGATGCGGCAAATCTTGGAGAAGATGGCGGAGAAGCAGCTCCACACCTACCATCTCTTCTTTGATTTTAAAGCCGCATATGACAGCATAGCCAGGGTAAAACTGTACGACGCAATGATCCCTTGAGGAATCCCGGCCAAGCTTACCAAGCTTGTAAGAATGACAATGGTCAACATCACATGCCAGGTGAAGGTGGATGGAAAACTCTTAGGGCCCTTTGCTACCACCAAGGTCTTGCGCCAGGGAGATGGGCTTGCCTGTCTCCTTTTCAACCAGGCGCTAGAGAGAGCCATCCGCGACTCGGAGATGAGCTTCGGGGACCATCTTCTATAAGCCAATCCAGATCCTTGGGTTGGAGATTAACGAGCCGAAAACCAAAATGATAGAGGCACTATCAGCGGCCCTGCTAACAAACACAGATTTACGTAGGGGTGATGTACAGATAGGGGACCGCACCTTCGAAGTCGTCCAAAACTTCACCTCTCTGGGGTCAAAAGTCAACATCGACAACAACATTGATGTTGAGTTACGCGCAAGGGTGCTGGCTGTCAACCGGTCATACTACAGCCTGAGGAAACTTTTCCACTCCAAATACCTGTCGCGACGGACGAAACTGGGACTTTAGAGAACATTTATCGACCCAGTACTCACATACACCTCTGAGACATGGACTCTGTCCAAAACTGACGAAGCCCTCTTAGCCGCGTTCGAGAGGAAGATGGCTGGAAGAACAATGACGAGCTCTTCGAGCTGTAGGATGATCTCATCATCGTGCAGCGAATTAGACTCGCCAGGCTCCGGTGGGCTGGTCACGTCATGAGAATGACACCGGACGACCCAGCCTCTTCGAGTAAAAACATGGCTCACATAATGTCAATGGTAAAGCCTCACGCCATTGATGTCAGTGTAAACCACAAAAAAGGACTACAAATCGCTTACAGTTTTGGTTGTGGGAGAATATTTCTTTAAATATTTTGTTTGGATCAGGTTGGATTCATTGGATATTGGTTCAAATTGATAGCAGTCTACTTTCCAGAACCAAGAAGAGTTCCAGAACCAAGAGATGTTGAAGAAAGTTTGAAAAAATGTTGGTGTTCATATAAGTAAAGGTTTGAGTATTGTTAAATCAAATCATGGAAGGTAGTTTGGAGAAATTGGAGATATCCTGGCGTGGCAGCCATCACGCATTTGGCCGTTGGAAAACTCGAGAAATTTGCTCGATCTTTAGGTGTCCCAATTTCCATTTGAATCACTGTATATTACCTACACTCAATAAAATCAATCCAAAATCGGCATTGCACTGTACTTGGAAAGCGTGAAGTGTCCATAAATCATCCCCCATTTCTCTCTCGCTCCCTCTCGCTCCCTCTGTTTGCAAATGCTGTGCCATTGTGGTATGTTTGCAAGCAATCGAAGAAGAAGAAGAAAAAGAAAAAACAGCGTGGCACGTGGTAAACAAATCCGAAAAAGGTGTGTCCGACCACTCCTCCGAGCGGCGTGTCGCAAACTGAAAATTGTGTCGTTCGGTGCGCCAAAGGTTGCCGGAGGAGGTTCGACACCTGTCCCGCTTGGACGCTTGTTTACATTTTCGATAACGAACTGCAACGCGTTAATTTTTGCTACCGTCCCCCCGTACACACTTCCCTTCCCTTCCCTTCCCTGGATCGTGTCCACGGGCAGACAGTGAGATCGTGTGTTTGATGAGTAATGGCACTTGATTGAAATTCAAACTTACTTTTCCATTTCCCCTTTCGGGCGGTTGGTAATTGTTGTGGCCACCGAACGGGCGGGTGCCGCTCGCGGTGAAACCGTGACGTGTGTAGAAGGAAGTCCGGCCGCAACAACACCGTAAACATGCGCGTCACGCCCGACGCTCCGTCCGATTGGACCGTGGGCAGGGTGACACGCCCGAGATTTGCATTCGAGTATTAATTATTTATCGTATTTAATTACCCGTCGGTCGAGCGGCAAAGGAGCCGCACTTGATGATGGTGAAGATGATGGGTACGGCCGTACACCCCGAACGACTCCTCCGCTCTGGGGTGTGGTAGCAGGTACGTGACACATACCATGGTTAAATAGTCGGTCGGCGGTGCCCGATTGGCATTCGTGATGCATTTCCGTTCCACGCGCACAATCGGACCACATTGTTGGCAAGTGGCAATGCAAGTGATTAACAAGTCCGGTGCATCAGTCGTGCCCCAATCACAACCTTGCGGTTCCAAGTTGAAGAAAGATGAGAAAAACACAATCGGCACCTTGTGTGTGTTGTGGTTTTGGAGGTGCTGGGTGCGACCGTACGAGGTCTGTTCGAGTCACACTTCTAGGGCAAGTCACTTCACCGCAACCATATTTACATCATAATCCCTCTTTTGCAGTGGAAACCAATAACTTACGGCTAGAAGCAGGGCTAGGAATCGAGCACTATCGCATATAAACCGTAATAGTGGCTAGCGCACAACATAAGGGCCATATTTTAAATTAATCTAAGCAATCAATGCTCCGGCACAACATAAACCTTAATGGGCTCTAACACACACACACACACACACACACATGGTGTCGGGTATCGTCGCCATCATCATCATTTCTCCCGTCATTTGTTTGGTTCCTGTTATGTAAAGTTTTATTCCAAATGGTCGGCCCGGCCATCGTATCCACCCGTTTTCACCATAAATAATGATCCCTTTCCTTTGTCCGGGTGTTTGAAATTGGCCCGTAAAAATAAATTATTATTCTCACACACACACTCACACCAGAGCCTCACAAAAGTCTAGGCCTGCTGGGCGAGTTTCATTCTTTAGGGAACTGCAGCGTGTTCAATAATTTTCCCAGCAGGCGTGTTATTTTCGGTAGATGAATCATATCATCACCCCCCTCCCTTCCGGCGATGGCCGTTCGCTGAAGAGCGAGAGACAGATCTTCTGAACCATTATCCGTCATCAGCACATCGTAAAATCTGACGACAGGCTCCGGTGCTCCGAATCGGGACCGGTGCGAAAACCCAGTCTATCTGCATCTTCTACTGTCCCTAGGTCCAGTATGGAAATCATCGCTCCAACGCCCTACACGCTCTGCTCGAAACCAATAATCATAAAACACGTCCCCATTTTCTGGAACAACACACACTTTGGAGGCGATCAAATGTGACTAGTGGAGCAGTGAAAGGCGTCATCGAGGTAGGCCGAAGCGCTGTGGTCGATTAAAATAACGCACCTCTTCGGAAGCACCGGAAGGATAGCGAGGTACGCTGCTGCCGACCATTATGACATTTAGGACATTAGGCACAGCGTTACCACGCCGTTTGATAAGATAACAACCCCGGTATAACTCTTCCATGGGCACGGGGTTAAGTTCTCGCCGGGCAACATATTGCGCTGATTGTTATTGCGTTGCGCTTGGGACTTGGGGCAAGGATCGGTTGAACGTCTAGGAAATTTCCTTCTGCCAATTATTGTGCCAGATATTAATCGGAACGTCCAACAAATCCGGATATGGCCACTAAAGGGCCGGTTCCTTTCTTTTTTACATCCCCCCCCCCCCCCCCCCCCGGGGACAACCCTATCTGTGCCCCGGGAAATGAGCTCAAGTGGAAACACTAAACTCTACTGACCACCATCCACCCAACTAACTTGGCTGACTAAGCGTGTTTTGTAGTGCCGGGGTCGTGCTACTATAATCGGGCCTGTGAGTAGCGGAGGTAAACCGGCTGCCCAATGCCTGTACAACCCATGCTCGGCTGCCTTTATCATAATGGCATTAAAATAATGAAGGAATGAAAATGCAACGCCGCAAAAAAGTGCCAAGTCAGCAAACGCTCCCGGAAGTGACCCGAGCCACATTAGACAACCGTGGCGTGCACACCTTTTCCTGATTCGAGAATTCCCAGAACAACGAAAAAGGGAAAGCCGTGGAAAAGGTTCTCCGATTGCTGTCAGTCACCCGGAGCAGAGAGAACGATTCAGGCGGCAGGCTTTGTGTTGCTGTGGTGCACACGCGGCTAAAGGGAGCTTGAAAAAAAATGGTGTTCTGGCAGTACCCATTAAATTATTAATCCATTTCGCGTTGATTGCACAAAATGTTGATTACACACTTTAGGTGTGCGGTTGTAAAAAGAGAGGGGAAGAAAAAGGTTTGGCTTTTGAAGTACTTGGCCATCACTAGGTGGTGGTAGTCGTCGGATGTCCGATTATTGATAAGTAAGGGCAGGACCCCGGAAATGGGGTTAATTTTAGAAGAGTACGACGAAGCTTTCTTCTTTTTGTTCGACCTTACTTCAAAGAAAGCATTGCAAATGGCGCTAGCAAAGTTTGCCATCAGTCGGATACTTTTAACCCTAATTTTATCTTCCGCACAAACACATTTGGAAAGGCGTGAAAACGTTCGACAGTTAGTAACGAAATGTAATAAGGAAACGAGGGAACGATTTTTCGCCTTCTTTATTGCATGTAATTAAGCTAATTATTGTACTCGCTTTTTTGTAATTGTTATCCTTTATCGGTTGTTGGGTGGCTGAGTCTTCTTTTATTTAATTTTACTTCTAGCCTTTTCCATCTTTTTTTTTGTGGTTAGTTTTTTTTTTTCCTTTTTTCATTTTTATAACTTTTTTATACTAAACAAATGAAACGCAGTAGTACGTTTTCTTTTCTTAACTAATTACATTTCTATTATCTATTTTTGTGTTTGATGTTCTTTTGTAGTAGCATTTAAAATGGTTATTGTTAATGTTATGTTGCTGTTTTGTAGATATTAGGAGATTTTTATTTTATTTCTATATTTTGTTGCTTTAATCAGTTTTGTTGATCAGATGTTTGTTTTGGATATTTGAAATATTTTGTCCATTCAAAACTATTTGAACAAAGTCACTATTCAGACCTCAAATAAAGTGAGGAAATATTTTATCATTTTTTCTATTTTGATAAAAAAAATTAATTATCTTTTTATGTTCTCTTGTGTTGCTTTATTTTTTATTATTTTCTTATGCACATTTTGTTTGATAATATTACATTGAATTTATTATTTATTTACTAATTTTTCTTACTGATTTGTTGTAATTTATTTAACTATTTTTTCAAAATTATATCTTCGTCTGATTTTAAATTAAATTTTTCACAAAATAAACCATTTCATTACAGGGTTTTCCTGTTGATAAGGCAATAGTATCCTTTTTTACGGAAGGCTTCTTAGAAGAAACGGCAAACACACGGAAATCAAATACCTTTTATTGTGATGCTCTCAGATGGTATTGTCATAGTAGCCGTTGATATTGTACACGTCCTCCCAGCGTACGGGAAAGTGCGTACAATGTCAACAACTACTAGGACAATACCAACACGTATTTGATTCCCCTATCAGCTGAAGCCGTTTCCACATCAACTAGCTATGTTTGCCGTTTCATTTGAGAAGCCTTCCATAAAAGTGGATGCTATTGCCTTACCAACTGAAAAACCCTGTATATTTATCTTTTTTTTACGTAGTACGAATCAACCCCCTATCTCTTGACACTTCAACAATGTACCATTTTATAGGGCTCTTTTGTACCACGACTGCTACTACTTTTCTATTTAATTTCGATTTCCAACGAAAATGTATGCTTTTTTGCTACATACTTCGCCGGGCGTGATTTATTGCTGGCCAGTGTTTTTCACTTGTTCGTTTTAACGCGCCTGACGAACCCGCACCCGCACGTCATTAGTTGTTTCGGCAGAGAAAAATGTTCTTTTCTTTCCTTTGTGCAGTAAGGTGCGTCTTTCATTCTTTTCCTTTTCCCAGGCTGTACATGCTTTTTTTTTGTTCGCTTACCTTCCGTGGCTGAATTTTCATCATTAGCCACCTTTGTTAACGTGGTGTGTATTCGATTTGTTGCCGTTGTTGTTATTGCCCAACTCCCCCCCGAACAACTCCGACTGATGGTCCAACTCGACTGGACCGGATGAAGTCTTGCCTTGTCCTGGGATAAAGAAGCCTGCCTGTTCAAGCACCTTTCCTTGTGGCGATTTTGCTGGACAGGAAGAAAATTTTCACGGGGAGGGCGTTAGGTGGAAAAAACCGAAAAAAGGAACCTTCTTTTTGCGTTGGCTTACGCGTTGAATCTCATTTTTCTTTCGGTTCCTTAATTGAAGCTTTTTGTTTAGAGAGTGAAGAAGCGTATCGGGTAGTGGTGGCCGGCAAACCCCCCCTCCCATGGGTGCGACGTGCATGTGCGCTTCGGAAGGAAAATTGGGCCCGGGAAATTGCCACATCGTTTCATAATTCATGAGATCCTCGGACGGTGTGTACAGCGCCACATCCCGCGTTGGTCGTCGCCGACGAAATATTCATCATCCTAACGATGTCCATCTTGGTGTTTACTTTCGCTCGACTCTCTGTGGTGGCTCCGAGGATGCCTTTCTCCCTGGCCAAACGGTTGTAGTTGGTTGTTTGAGAGAAAAATTGTGTGAAAGTGACAGCTAAGCTAAAGGTACGAGGAAGGACAGCTAGGGCGGTAAATAAGAAAATCTCTGCGGTATGGTAGAGTACGAAGAAAAAAAAGAACCTCCTATACAGGAACTGAGCAAGGACACAACAAACGCGGCTGCCTTTGACCTGGTGTTGAGCTCCGTTTTGGGGTGGTGGATTGTTTCGATTTGTTCGGTGGATGTGGGGTTTTGCCTTCTTCTGTATCTTATCACACCATTTATTAGTGGATGAAGCATATTTTTTGTCCTCCAGGAAATCTCCCCCAGAGGAGTGGGATTGATAAAGTTGAGCTCTTAATCAGGTTTGAACTAATTGCCGTAATTAAAATGTTGAATCGCTTGCATCAGTAATTAGTGCGGGGAGGATGGGGAAGGATGTCCTTTCGCGAGACCACTTCCGGCGTGGCAGGCTGGCCGCCCCTAGCAGTGGTAGTGTTGTGGTAAGGAAGTGATTTTGAGTGGAAATAAATTGCGCAAAGATGATCGATATTTTTCATGCCTTTGCCTCCCTTTCGCTTTCCTCGGTCGACGAGGTGCTGCGAGGCGAACCGGGTCGCGCGACCGAAACGGCGTACGAAATGGTTAAAGGAATTTTGATTAAAACTGATTTCGCTTCATCTGCATTTACCCGCCTCGTTTTTTTTTTCGCTGGGTGTGGGTTGGAATTTTTCCACGTCTAATGAGCGCGTGGTTTGAAGCGACAGCGGTGAAAAAAATTCGTTTTGTTATTCTAAGCTCGGATTACGTTGTTTTGGGTTGTTGCTGCTGCTTTCGCGGCTTTTCATTTTCCGAAACGCACCACCGAAGGATGAATCAGTCCCGTCCAGTGTTTTGTATTATTTTGATTATAATTTACTATGCTTTGCTGCTAGCTGGATACTCCGATCCGCGGGCGAAGATCTTGGTACGGAATTTCTAATTAAAATAGCAGCAACTACTACCGGATTTTGCACAGTTGGGGATGAATGCTGATGATGATGAGCATCGGTTTTTGGTTGATGATTGCAGGCTTCATGGGTGAGATGCATCCTGGTGAAGGTGTTTTAGCATAGTAAATCTGTTGTTTTACTCTTTCTGGTCATTTAAGTAGTACCACACGAAAACTTTTTTATTCTTTGCTTCAATGAACTGTGATCGTAGGATTTTCTTTTAAATTTTTTATGTATATAGCTTTGATGCGTTTTTCCTAAATTATATCTGATTTGTTTAATTGAACTATCTTTAGGTTAAAAAGAGCAAAAAATTTCTACGCTAGCTTCCCCGGGCTTTGGAAAACGCCAATTTAAATTTAAAATTAAAAAAGCATTAAAATGAACTAGAAAAATGTAAACTATATAAGAAGAAAAGAACTATCTAGATAGAAATGAAAAAGGAAGAAGGCGATTTAAATTTCTATCAAATATAAAATGTAAAATAAAGACGTAGAATTAAATAAATGAAACAAAAACCAAAAAGAAAACGAAGAACAAAGATATTTAAACAAACATGAAGTAAGAATAGGAAAACACAACTAAGAAACCGTTAAACGAGATTGTACAACCATTAAAATAAACAATTGGTTTTGTGTGGAGTACGATGCTGCTCGACCCTTCTTGTTGGAGGCTGAACAGGACATCAGCAGATCGCTTTACGATCCTTTTCGAGATCTGCTGAGGGCGGCGGGGATGATACCTAACTGACGTCTATTTTTGAGTTCTACCGAGATGGTGTTTAGTTTAATTTAGTACCTTTCCTTCCTTCCTTTCACTCCTACTGTTTGTCTGTTATATGTGTTGTATCTCGCTTGTGTGTATGATGATGAATGACTGGATGAATAAATGAATGTATGAACGAGTGCGAGGATAGAGGGCCTTGGTATGGCATTGGCTAAATATCTGGGATCCCGGATAAGTAACTACAACGTTGCAAGAACGTATTGCAACGACTATCAACAGCAGAAAACAGCTCTGGATACTTACTTGCTTTGCGGTCTTGGCCTGCTGCAACAATCCTCAATACCACTCAAAGTCCAGCGCCGTCGTCTCCCAATTCGTTATCCCGGCCGATCTGGCGGACGCATCAAACTCCTTCTCAGTTTGACCCCACCACACCTCCTCTGTCCATGTGGATGGCCTAAAAGGACCTTACGGGTAGGGTCGTCCGGTGTCATTCACATGACTGGCCTGGCGAGTCTAATTCGCTGCAGGATGGTGAGATCATCGTACAGCTGGTAGAGCTCGTCATTGTAGCGGTTCCTCCATTGATCCATCATTGGAACTCGGGATATAACCATGGAGGACCACGAAAAGGACCCCCCCCCCCCAAGCACCGACGGGATGTGATGCCCACACATGATACCGACCTCCGCTAACCACACTACCACAATTTTGTAAGACGGAATACCATAAACGGATCGGCCAAGCTCACCCAGGATAAGGTACCCTTTCACGGTTTGCAGAAGGAAATGTCACCAAACCGATGTGAATTGTAATCTTTCTTGTAGTCGAATTTTTAAGCAGTACGGCCAGACGAGAAAAGGCGTCCCTTATGAATAGCAACAAAAAATATAAAAAAATGAATTAAAAGTAAAATACAGGGTTTTTCAGTTAATAAGGCAATAGCATCCATTTTCATGGCAGGCTTCTTAGATGAAATAGCAAATAAAGCTAGTTGACATCAAACGACAGTGGATTCAAATACCTTTTATTGTGATCTCCTCAGATGGTATTGTCATAGTAGCCGTTGGTATTGAACTTACTTTCACGTACACTAGCAGTTTTTTTTTATTCATAAAGAACGGCCTGGCCGTATTGCTATACACTAGCAGTTCGTGAAGAATGAATTTTAAATCGTCAATCTACAATAATAGATAGGTGATGAATATTATATTTCATTATAATATTTCATCACACCTTATTTAGAAAACCTTAGCCAAATGACATCTGTGCATCGTCAGTCGGCTACACACAGACAGGCTCCTCGACGGGCCATCATTCTTAGTCCGACCACGAACGAATAAAGACAGGGAACTAGAAACACGACTTGTAATTGGCGCAGCCGGTATTAGGTGATTAGAAAAAAGAACAGTGCTAGTGAGTGACAAAAAGCTCACGTAGTTTGTCCGGATTTGTAGCTACTACCAGATAGGGCTTCATATTCATCTCCGTGCGATTCCAAAAGTGCGGACGATTTGTGGCAACGCCGTTTTCTTTTCATCGAAAGGACCATCCTCTTCCCTCTTTCATCATCCAGTGTCGGATTGAGGTTAGGATCCTCACGTGTTCTTCAACACTAACGCACAGGTAAGCAAACTTTTAGTTTTTAATATCTTTTGTTTGTCCGAGTGACAGAGAAAAAAAAACTTTTGCTACCGTGCTTCGAATAGTAACTATTGAATAGAGCTATTCGATTTCTTTAATTTGAGTGTATTAAAAACGCGTTCTTAGAGAGACGTTTTTAACCGACACATTTTTATGTGGAGAGATCCAACGGCTGAGCCTTTTTTTCGGATTCCGATTCCATATCGAACGATTCCGGTAGCCTCTCGCACATACCCACAAACGTAGTTATTCCTATCGAGAATTTCTCCTTAGCAGATAATATGGAACAAATACAAGTGCAACTTGAGCAGCTTAAGCAGCTTGTGCAAACTCTCGCTGTCTCTCACGAGCAGCAATCTCAAAAAATTCTCTCATTAGAGAACAAGTCTAGCAATAATCAAGCTAGTAGTAGTAGCGAACCGCATGGCGCTAACCTTAGTGCTAATTTGGATGCCTTTTATAAAATCCCAGATCCGATAAAGGCAGTACCAGTGTACGATGGGAACAAAAAACAGCTTTTTGCTTGGTTGAAGACAGCTGAGAGTGTATTGAATATTTTTAAAAATAACGTGCATCCTGCTGTTTATCGCATGTATGAAGATGCTATTAGCAATAAAATACAAGGTCGAGCAAAAGATGCGTTGTGCTTAGAAGGAAATCCTGCTGATTTTCAAGAAATCAAAGATATTTTGACGAAAGCTTTCAGTGATAAATATGATCTATCAATGCACATGAGCCAACTGTGGCATAACAAGATGAATAACAGTGCAAATTTAAAAACTTATTACATACACACAAAAGAATTAGTACAAAAGATTAAACAGATAGCTAGGCAAACCGATAAATATCAGGAGAGTTGGTCTGCTATAAACCAATTTATAGACGAAACAAGTCTAGCTGCATTTATTGCAGGGTTGCAGGAACCATATTTTGGTCATGTTCAAGCAGCACGCCCTGAGGATTTGGAAGAGGCATATGCATTTTTATGCAAATTGAAATCCAACGAGGTGACAGCACAAAATTTGAATGTTAGGAAAATTGCAGAGACGAAGCATTTTTCAAACAGTGAAGGATCCCAAAAGCGTTTTGATAATAACGCCAATAGATCAAAACCTACAAATCAAGCATCGTCATCGAGTTCAATGAACCGAAGCACGAGAAATGTGCACTCTTCTAACACAAATGCCCCTGTTCCAATGGAAACTGAAACCAGCAGAACAAGACTAACACTAAATAGGAAAAATTTAAATACAAACGAAACGTTTGATACGAACTTAACTCGATCGTTTGAAGATGAGGAGGAAGACATTACAGTAAATTTTTGGGAGACTACGGAAACAAATCTACCAATTTAGACTTTCTTCCATACATAATAGGAACACATCCGAAAACTTCACGACAATTTAAATTACTTTTGGATAGTGGTGCAAATAAAAATATTTTGAAACCGGGTATAATTCAGTCATTACAATCTGTTGATACAGTTATAAAGAACACTTCAGGTCGTCATAAAGTTTCACGGAAAGGATCAATAAACTTGCTTGGACCAGAATTTCCAGACCAAATGTACTATGAATATGACTTCCATAAGTTTTTTGATGGAATTATCGGTTCACAATATTTAGCCGAATGTGATTCTGTTATCAGCTATAGTGAAGAAACAGTAACCATCGCTGGTAACTCGATTGCATTCCGCAAATATTTTCCATCTAAAAAATTGTTTTATCACATAGTAACAATTGACACTCTGGAAAATGGAGATTGGTTTGTTCCGTGCCATCAAGTTCTTTGTAATAATATTATAATAGAGCCTGGATTATATAAATCAGAAAACAATAAGTCTACCGTAAAAATCATAAGCAAATCTCATATTGCACCAACTATTACGACAAGTTTTCATCTAAATGTAAATAATTTTGAAACCATTAACCCTATCCCATTAAACATTGATGAACCAATTGATAAAAAAACAATAGAAATGTTAATAAGGGTTGACCATTTGACACCTTATGAAAAAGAAAACCTTTTGGATTTAATATTAAAAAATCAACAGGTACTCCTCAAGAGCAATGAAAAACTTTCTTCTACTACCGTAGTTAAGCACAAAATTATAACTAAAGACGATGAACCAACATATTCCAAAACGTACCGATTTCCAAATCATTTTAAAAAAGATGTAGAGGAGCAAATCTTAGAAATGCTCGAAGATGGGATAATTGTTCCCTCCAACAGCCCATATTCTTCTCCGATTTGGGTTGTTCCCAAAAAACCAGATGCCTCTCAAAAAAGAAAGATCAGAGTCGTAATAGATTTTCGAAAACTAAATGAAAAAACTATCAATGATAAATACCCCATTCCTCAGATAGAGGAAATCTTAGATAGTTTGGGAAAATCTACATACTTTTCCACATTAGATCTCAAATCTGGTTTTCACCAGATAGAAATGGATCCCGCACATCGCGAAAAAACGGCTTTCTCTACAGCACAAGGACACTTCGAGTTTACGAGAATGCCTTTTGGGCTTAAAAATGCCCCAGCGACTTTTCAACGTGCAATGAATCACGTATTAGCAGGATACATAGGATCAATTTGTTTTGTCTACTTGGACGATATTATTGTTACAGGTCATAGTTTAACATCACATTTGGAAAATTTGGATAAAGTCTTGAAAAGATTAGCAGCTTGCAATTTAAAAATTCAAGTTAACAAATGTGAATTTCTAAAAAGAGAGACGGAATTTTTAGGTCATTTAATAACTCAGGACGGGATAAAACCTAACCCCGATAAAATTCAAAAAATTCTAGATTGGAAAATACCCACGAATCAAAAGGAAATTAAACAGTTTCTCGGGCTAACTGGTTACTATCGCAAGTTTGTGAAAGATTATGCCAAGCTAAGTAGACTACTTTCAAAATGCCTGAAAAAAGGCACTAAAGTCACTTATGATGAAGAAGATTATAAAAAGGCATTTGAAGAATTAAAACAAATTATTGCTTCTGATCAAGTCCTCGCTTATCCAGATTTTGAACAACCCTTCATTCTTACCACAGACGCTAGCAATTTCGCCTTAGGAGCGGTGTTGTCTCAAATTCAGGATAATCGTGAAAGGCCTATAGCATTTGCAAGTAGGACACTGAATAGCACCGAGTCTAACTATCCAGCCACAGAAAAAGAGGCCTTAGCAATAATTTGGGCAGTCAAAAAATTCAAGCCTTATCTTTACGGAAAAAAGTTTACGTTAATCACGGATCATAAACCCCTCACATTCATAAAAACTTCTTTTAAAAATTCAAAAATTCTGAATTGGCGTTTAGAGCTGGAAAATTTTGACTACGAGGTTAAGTATAAAGAAGGAAAAACTAATGTAGTAGCGGATGCGTTGAGTAGAAGGATTGATCCCGACAAACCAATACGAGATATTAATGCTTCCTCCATTTCAGATTCACCAAGAAGTGGAACAAACCAAAGTAGTGGCACGATTCATTCGGCGGATAGATCCAACGATCACTACGTCCACTACACAACAAGACCTGTGAATTTGTATCGTAACCAGCTAATATTCAAGTTGGGAGACACGGATTCTATTGTACAAGAAACACCATTCACGAATTATCAACGAACTGTAATCACTAAGAATAATTTCGATTCATGTAATGTTAGTCAGCTTTTAGGAATGTACCATAACGGAAAGCAAACTGCGATTTTTGCCCCAGAAAATCTTATGCAAGTGATCCAAGAAACACTTAGTAACCATTCCTTTAGTAAAGGACATTTCGTAGTTACAACACATATGGTAGAAGACGTGACAAGCTCTGAGAAACAAAACTTTCTTGTAACATCTGAACATGATAGGGCCCATAGAGGCATATGCGAAGTAGAGCAACAGCTAAGGAGATCGTATTTTTTTCCTTGTATGCTTAAAATGATTACACGTTATGTGAACAGTTGTGAAATTTGTAGTTGTAATAAGTATGAACGAAAACGTTATAATATTAAGATTTCCCCTAGACCGATCACCCGGAAACCATTAGATCGCGTTCATATGGACATTTATATAATCAATAGTTGTAGTTTCTTATCTATCATTGATTCATTTTCTAAACATTTGCAAATGCTGTATCTTAAAAACAAAAATATTGTGCAAGTTCAAAAAAAATTAGCTTCTTACTTTTCTACCATAGGATTACCTAAAGAAATTATAACAGATCATGAGACCACATTCATGTCTGTCCAACTAAAAAGTTATCTTTCATCGTTAGGAGTTTTGTTGAAGTATGCATCTTGCTCAGAGTCTAACGGCCAAATTGAAAAAACACACTGCACAATAACAGAGATTATAAATACAAATAAGTACAAATATGAAAGAGCGGACACACGAACCTTAACAAAAATTGCTGTAACTCTTTACAATAATAGTGTACACTCAGCAACTAAATTTACGCCCAACGAATTGTTGTTTAACAACACTAACAATAGAAATCTTTTAGAAATATCTAGAAACGCTCAAGTGCTGTATGATGAGGCGTATAAGAATATGAGCAAAGCCGCCAAACAGCAAACTAATAAAAACGATACGAAATGTGTCCCTCCAACATTAGCAGAAGAGCAAGCAGTATTCGTTATACCTAACATAAGAACTAAGATGCAACCTAGAGCAACAAAAATACTAGTGAAAAACGTACAGGACAAAACATTTGAAAATGCTAGAGGCGTTAAGAGACATAAGAAAAAGATTAAGAGGTTAAAAATTTAACCAGTAAGGAATAGCGTAAAAAGAATTCGAATGAAACCATTTTTTTTTTTTTTTTTTTTTTTTGTATACGGTACTTAAATTAAGGAACGCAAATTCATTGTATGTCAATTGTATTAGGATAAGGAATTAGGCTAGGAAACCATTTGAACTTTTTTTTGAATACTGTCGTTAATATTCGGACGAGGACGCCCGATCTCTACCCCCCGGAGAAATAATAGATAGGTGATGAATATTATATTTCATTATAATATTTCATCACACCTTATTTAGAAAACCTTAGCCAAATGACATCTGTGCATCGTCAGTCGGCTACACACAGACAGGCTCCTCGACGGGCCATCATTCTTAGTCCGACCACGAACGAATAAAGACAGGGAACTAGAAACACGACTTGTAATTCTACATAGAAATATTAAATTAAAATAATCAAATAAATTGACAATAAAAAATAATATCTAACAGCCTAAAAATACAAAATAATTAAAAAAAAGCTTTTGATGATAATAAAACATTAAAACTTAAACCATTTCGTAGATTAGAGGAATGTGTTGATATGTAGTCCTATCAACAATTTATCTATTTGACATTTTCTTTTGCATTCCTTTTTCTAGTCTTCCCCTTATTTACTATCATCCTTTCCAAACTTAATTTACTGTCATTTTTCAAACGCCTAAACCATTCCCCGAGTGTTTCGTTGGTAAATTGCATCCTATCTAATGTTTACCGTTTTATTACTTCATTTACCGACACTAAGGACATCGGTACAGAAAATGCTATTAAACTGCAACCTTCTGGCAATGGCCAGAGTGTTCTGATGCACTCCCCTTACCATTTGCTAGTAATGTCCGACCGACCGACCGACTGGTGTCAAAGCGTCGGGCCGATTCCCGAAGGTCACCCATTATCTTCATCCCTCAATGACCTGCCGTTTAGTTTCGAAGCCTCGGTTAAATCTAACGGCGATTGTTGTAATGGATTAGTTTCCACTGGATCGTTTCCACTGCATCGTTGCTAATTATCCCAACCATCCGTGAGGACCTTTCTGGTCCTGCAACTGACGCTCCCTATCCAAAAATGGACTGCTCGAAAAAAACAAAGGGGAACCGATAAACCGACAAGCACCGACCAAGACAAGACAAGCCGTAGAACGCTATTGCTGCTGTACTGTGCTCTGACGCAGTGTCGTCTGCCGCCCTTGCCGGGCGTATTTCGGGCTCTGTCCACTCTTCCCAACTGGCCGAAAGTGTAACCGGCCAAAAAACAATCGACTTAAGAGGATTTACGAGATAGCGAGAAGCCGATCCCCGCGCGCCATCATAGCCGGGCTGCTCTGGCAGGTTCGTCTTAATGCGTTGCTGCTGCTAACCGTCATAAACTTTTCGCTCGTCCGGGTGTGTTATCTAATCTCGTTGAAATTTAAGAACGAAGCAAACCACCATTGACGTCGCATCTTCTCGTGGTGTGTGGAGCAACGCCACAAAAAAAAAAACAACGGGAAAAGCCCGTTCATTGGAAAACGGCAAGGACAACGGCTAAACCTGAGGCAGGCAATTTTAGGGCGAAACGGAGACAAGCGTCCAAAAAGGGAACCCGAAGGGCGCCAGCTCTTTGGGAGACAAATCGGAATAAGTGCCCATCAGTTTGTCAGCGCACAAGGACAATCACACACGCAGCGCGCGCTGGAGGACGACGAGTGGTGCGAGAAGGCGATAAATGTCACTGGTGACAGTTGTCCTTTATCGTGCTGGTTATGCTTTTTTATTTTTATACGCCTTGCCCCAATCGTTTTGTTCTGTTGCCTTCTAATTTTTTTCTTTTCTGGTTAGAAATGATCTTGTACTTTAATCGTCCACAAATTCTAGCAGGGTGAGAGGGTCGATTTATCGAAAGGACATTCTGAAGCGAACGGACATTTTTGCAGCAGCAGCAGCATGTGACGTTTATGCAAGCGGTTTTGCTGGCCCGAACCGAGCCGTGCAGCCACGCCAAACCTAATTCAATTAAAAGTCTAGACATTTGGACAATTTCGCCATTTTGGACAACAGCAAGCCCTGTATCTTGGCGGGCTTTTCATCACTCGACTGCTGCAATCTTGCGCCCGTTGCGATACAATAAAAATTTATGTTATGATATCGGTTTTGAGCATGAAATGCCTGGAGTGGTGTCGTCGAGTGGAACCGCACCAGAACCGGGGGCAAGTGTCATTTTCATCCTGCGGAATGTCAGCTGCAATTGTTTTGTCACTCGTGCGCGGCAAAACAACCGCGGAATGATGCGCATTTTCGGTTACGATGGCAAGTGTCATTGGGGAAAGCTGGCTATCCTCATTGCGAGCGGCCAGTTACGATTGTGAGTAAATTACTTTTTATCGTTTTTAGCAGGAAAACGGGAACAGAGCTTACAGTCCGCAAAACCTACTTCTGGGGTTATCGGTGTTTGCAATTTTGGGAAAATTGCACGTCTGTTAAAAGGAACTCCTAACAGAGACCTCCCACGAGAGGACATCAGGAACTGTGGACTACGGAATTGTGTCTCGGTTTTTTGGGTGGAGCAGTTTAAGTGACCTCGAGGTGTGACCGTTTGGTGTGTTTTTTTTGCGGGAGGCTTCTTCATTCAAATTTATGTAATCGATATTTGAGAATGATTGTGTGCGTTGATTGGCAAAGTTTGGGATGTACTCTTTTATGGGCGCTCAATTGTTGTACTTAAAGCCACACGATTAAACGACCGACTATGGTTCCTTCAACAGTGCTTCGAATGTGGTCACAAAATGTATAGAATAGGGATTCATAAATTAAGGTTTCCTCACGTTGATAACAGTGTCCTTACAATATCTGAAACGTACAAGTTGTCATGAAGTATCTCCCCCATCTTAAATTACCATTTTATCAGCATGAATGCTTCTAACGAATACTTTCACCTTTAACAGTCTGACTTGTCGTAGAATTCAACGGTTTTTATTTGGGCCATCACCCGGACCGGACATCGCTACCACACCATTCCACGAGAGGGAACAACCAGATAACTACTCCCCTTGTTTTAACAAGCCAACCGACCGATAGTTCCCGATAATGTGCCGATAGTGTGTGACGCCCCACTGAGGAACCAGGACATTCCAACACTCCGGTAAAACGCTTCAACCGGCCTGGTGCCATACAATTAAAAGCAGTGACAAATTAACTGCACGCTGGAGGTGGGAAGAATACTGCCTATGGGGTGAAGTTTGCTGAACCGGAAACGAACTGTTAGGAATTAGGACGAACAATTTATGCAAATTTGTGTCACCACTGTACCTCTTAGGCACTCTTCCGTACAGTGGGTCGGAGGTTTAGGTGAAACTAAATGGGGACATTATGGAGTTTTCAGTAGCGGAGGGAACACTCTTTAAATGATTTTCTATAGGTTTTTTTTTAAATTAAGTCACGCAGATAAAATATTTTTCATATAAAATGCTAAATTAATATTAGAACATTTCATAACAATAAGACATTAGAATTAAATTATTTTGGCATCAGCTTTATACAGTCCTTAACACAATTATACCTGTTTTTTTAACAATAAAATATGAACCAGAAGAGTAAGCTAAACATGATCTTCTAGCAAGTTGTAGAGAACCACAAAGCCATTAAGGAATTTTGCTATATTTTTCCAATATTTTGTTACATTTTTCCTTTCTGAAAAACCAATCCGCCTTATTTTTATACTAGGGTTTTGATTTTCTGTACCGATGTATATGAAATAAATTTCAATTGTTCGCTTCGCTTTTTTAAATTTCTAGCTCTATGTAAGTATGTTCACATAAAATACATCGTGTAAACGGTTATCGAAAATCCCACATAAAATTGAAATCAATACATGTGATATCAAAAATATAAAAAATTAAAATATGAGAAAAAAATCGTGTCTTTCCCGTAAAAACTGTATGGCAGGGAGCCAAAACCGTTTACTTAATTACTTCTAAAATATAATTACGTTAAAAAATAGTTTTCTTATGCTTACTGTATTTTTTAACGGATTTTTTAAAGCTATTACAGCAGCGGAGAAAAATATTTTCCGTAGGTGTTCGTATATTTATGATATATGGAGCAATATTTCAGGTGCCAAATTCGTTAAAGTGTGTGAAGATTTATAGTTTTTTCTTCAGAATAGGTGATTTGTGATTCTCGTCAACTTACTAGACAATCATTTAGCTAAATTTTCGGTAAAAGACTCGAGAAGGCACCCCCCCTCAGCTAGAATCTTTTGTGTCCATCACTGTGGCGTACCATTTTTGTTGCTCAGTGTGATTTCTGTATGGTCTAAACTCGTTTGATTCTTCTCCGACAGCTTAAGCGCTGTCGAAGCACTAAAGTCTGTGAAGGCAATTAAGAGCCCAGACTACTTTATGAGAGAAATGTTGAAGGTCTTAAGCTCCTTGTTTGAAAAATCTTTCCGAATATCTCTTGTTTGGTTGCCCGAACATTGCGGTATTCTATGCAATGAAAGGGCAGCTCAATTGGCCAAAAAGGGCGCTTCGGGAGGGTCTCTTTTTGATAGGCTGATCCTACCTCACGAGCACATGCGTGCCCCACAATCTCTCTGCATGGCTCGGTGGCAGAGTATGTGGGACACAGATGAGCTTGGGAGGTTTTTATATTCGATCACTCCCCAAGTTAGCTTGAAGCCCTGGTTCCAAGGCATCTCAGGAGATCGTGCTTTCATTCGAATGAGGTCTAGGCTTAGGTCTAATCATTTCGCATTGGGTGAGCATCTCTAGCGCTACAAGACAGCGAGTAGAAAGTGATTTGAAATGTTGTTATCTTTATTTTTCCTCCTTTCCTGATTATCTATGCCCGGCAACAAGAATTTAGCGAATCAATGTTCCGTTACCGTCCAAGAACAACGTGTATGTTATAAGCCCGATTTTCCACCCTTAGTGCTGTCGAACATTATTACGTAGCCCCCTTAATCCAAAATGAATGGTCAGGGTAGGAAGGAGGGAATTCTAATCGAATAATAGACAATATTTCATTCGAATAAATTTTACCCATTTTTGACCACACTGAAAGCACACTGTGAAGCTTTCGCAATGTGTACTGCGGATTGCATACATCTATAATGTCATCTATAGTGAACCTTTTACCAAATCTTTTAGTTCTTGCCTTATTCTTAAAAAAACGCAGGTGTTCGTATAATTGTGTTAAGGGCTGTATCATATTTCCCTTAAAAATGGTCTAGTTTTATGCTATTGTTAGATAGCATTATTTAACTCCCTTTTTGATTTGTTTTCCCTGTTTGAATTTTTCAATTAATTAGGCAGTAAATAATTTAAATTTACATTATCAGTTTACATTAAAAATTTGTTCCAATAATGTTTAATCATTATTTTAAATTAACGAAATTACGTTTACTAATTATTATGTCCATTTGTTCAACCACCGTTCTGTTAATTTATTTACAAAAAAATCCCAAACCACACACGTTGCGTACGATTAAGTTCAGTTTATTCGGGAACTTTGTCTTCGGGCACACCGAAAGAACCTCCCACGAAAAAGCGGCCATCACGCGCACCGGGAACTACTTCCGCTTCCGCAGTGGCGGGTCTTTTCTTTGATAGAAACAATAAGCGTCCGGGGCAACAAAAAAAGGGTAAACCCAGGGCAATTTAATTGCCGAATTTTAAATTCATAAAACAGAACGAAGTTACCTAGCCGCACAGCACGCAGCCGGTAACGATTTCCCATATGTCCCCCCCAGGTTGGTGAAGTGAGTTTGAACAGGAATGCATTTGATGAGAGGGAACTGTTGGGTTCGAAAGGGGAATGGAAAGAAAGGAAGGCAGGCGGGAACATAAATTCTTCACTCTAATTCCAACACCTTCCAACACGCGGAAGCTCGTTAAGGGGGAGGAAGCACACACGAATAAAGACGTCAGCTGTTGTGCCGGAAGGTAATTGAAGGTGATTTTTTTTAAGTTTTTTTCCTCCCTCGGGCTGTTTCCCTTTTTTTATTTTGAGCTAAATATTTAGGGAAGCATAATGAGGACTATCTTGGATGTTGGAAATTTTGAGCAAAAGTTTTCCAACTAAGACGGTTCAAAATCGCTGAGTTATTCGTGTGAAAAAGAGCTCGGATAGGCTCGTAAAGCCGGCACCGGACCAGGATATTTCTACCGATGCTCTGCTGATGAGTTTGAGTTATTTGGGAGGTAAAAGTTTTAAGGCCCTCACAAGGCATTTGCAAGGATGGTTGCAAATTATTTTAATTATTCGGTGAGTCGAGTTTATCCGTTCGCTTAGCCAAGGTGGTGCATTCTTTAAATAAATTTATAATTTCAAGTTCGGGGAAGCAAGCTTAGTTTCAGCAAAGTCCTTAAAATATCATGGTGTGATCGAATTGATCGGTCCTAACTATTCTGACGCTTTCGTTCGGATAGATAGAGGGTCTTTATATACATGAGTTCCGAATGAACTCAAGAATCCAATAATGTCAATGGTGCAATGAGGCCGTTCAGTTTGTATGAGAAAGGAGAGGGTTTGCGCCTGGGGGGTATGCAAACAGTTGTCGTGATACACGGAGGAAATACTAGAAATGTAATACCCGTTTAATCTCCCGGTGGAGACCTATAAAGGAAAGAGAGGTTTAGAGCTGTGACGGATATTGAAGAGAGAATCATGTTCAACCTTTCCTAGATCACTCAGCCACAGAATCGGTTTGGAGCCCTTGGCGGGTAGCGACATTCCGACACACTGCAGTGTCCTCTACCCTAGCCTACCTCCTATACCTTCCCATCTGGTCCGCAATCGGTTGGCACAGTCCGACGATCCGAACCATTCACTTCCATTTTTCGGACGTGCCGGCGTGACCTCCACTCCCCTCGATAATCGGCCAGTTCGGCATAGTCCAACGGTCGCTAGTGTCCTCTTTTCGGTGCTAGCCCACTATCACCACCAATGGTTTCTACCGTCTTCTCTTTCCTTTCCCAACCAAAACCTCGGAGTAGGCTGTACCCCTTCACATACACTACATTGATACTCGAGAAGGCATCGTAGAACAATAAAACAACCTAGAGCTTTTTATATAGCTCCAAAGAGTATGCAACATACTCTCGAAACAATTGCTTCACATTTAAAGTACTGAACAAGACTTCTAGAAGAATTTTCTAAGTATATTCTCGTAACATGTCTTTGTTAGTATGAAGACAAATCGGTAATGATATGTGAGGGAACTTCAAATCCTGCAAAGCTGTTGAAGAAGCTCACGTTAGCATGCAGTCACAAACAGGGTCATCTCTCGAACGTACAGCTCGTCAGCGAGTGGCTCTGTGTTGGTTAAGTTGTCAAAGAGCTGAATGAATGATCATAATGACATGGCGCTTGCGTATAAGAGATGCTCGTAGACAAGAATATTGAAACCTGTCCAGATGCCTGATAGTAGGTGGTTAAGAAGCCTTTTCTCAGCTTAAGGATCTTATTTTCAAGCTGCATTATTCAGGGTGCATTATCTGGACTGGTAAGCAATCGTGTATTCGTATCTGTAATCTGTGCTTATTATGAGCTATTTAACTTCAGGAACGCATCTCCGTGTCGGTCTCATAATATTCTCCATTTTATAGGAGACAAACCTGGAAGGTCATCCATAAAAAATGAACCATTCCCATCGTTTCCTAATTAAAAACTCCTATAATTATTGTTTGCTCTCAGCTTTCTTCATCCTTGAGAAGGGATTTTATTTTCCGAAGCGATCAACACTCGATCATTCGACCTCCACCAGTTGTCCAAGGCAACGACCTTCCCTCGAAGAAGGTTCTTCTAAGGATCCTGGGAAAATGTTCCCAAAAAGCTCGCTGGCCCAAAAATTAAATAGTACAATCGATGAATGAATCATAATGATAGAGAGCTCGCTCCACAGAGAGTGAGCCCAATGAACCCATGCGTGGGACATTATTGTAAGGGCGAAGGATCTTTCCTTTCTTGCCGGATCGTTACGTGATCGTGTGCTCAAGGAAACTGTGTTCATTCAACCCAGCACCCATTTGCACCTTGTACTTTCTTTTGTGATCTTTCTTTTGCTCCAGCTTCTTAAACCGAGGAACAAAAGTGTGTGTGTGTGTGTGTGTGTGTGTGTGTGTGTGTGTGTGCTCGATCCGCACGTACGCATCTCGTCCTTATTGTTTGCAGGACATGACCCGAGTTTCGTTCCCACAACCCTTGGCGGATTGAAATCGTCTTAAAGAGAGCAAAAAAAAAGGGCCCAAGAAGGTGTGTTCCCATTTTTCGATCCTCCGGCGATCTTTCGGGCACGAGGGATAACCTCACTACACCATCAGTGTGTTACGGTGTGTTTTGTTATCACTTGTATGTTTTCATTTCTGTATTGTCATCCCTTTCATCCTGCTTCGGCCTGTTCGCTACTTATCGGGTGGCTTTTTTTTTCTTTCCTAGCTCCTTTTCTTATTCGTCTTATGCTCAGCTGATCCTTCTGTTCCCTATTTTTTTTTTGCTTTACTCCTGTTCTCCTAGCTTACCCCTATTTTGCAGGTGTTTTCCATCCAAACCATTTGACCTGGCGCAATAGGCACGTGGGAAAATTAACTTTTGGCGCAATTCTTCTTCGGGGACTCCGGGAACCGACACGAGCACATTACAAAGGGCGGGCAATGTGGTTGTGGTGCGTGGACTGGGAACGATAGGGTCCCATAAATCAATATAGAAGAACGCAGGCAAACACAGGTCAGAGCGAGGACGTACAACTCTCCCTCTCTCTCTTTATCTGATGTAGATTAATTTACTACGCACCGTCCACCTTTAAGGGACTTCAAACCTGCACCTTTCTTTCCCTTATCCTACGCACTAAACGACTTCGAAGAGGTGAAGGTTTTGCTTGCCTTATCTTTTATCATACTCCATGTATGTAAGTTACGACATCCGACGCACTGCAATCGCTCGCATCTGACACCCGGTTCCATTCGTCGGGGTGAAGGCTAGCGTGCCGGTCGAGTTAGTCACAATTTTACAACAGCCCTTAATAAATATGTCTTCCTCCATCGATCAACGGCTCGGTCCTAGGCCGGTTGGTGCGGGTGGCCTAATTTCGTTGTGAGGCGGCGGTGCATGCAACCCCCTAAAATGAATAAACGAATGAAACAAAGAGTACTGCCCTTTGTCACCCACCTATTAAATATGTTTATATGTGGTCAATTTACCATTTTATTTCGATGCACATTTTTGTGTCGACCCGGCAGCAGCTTCATGCAACGAAAGTAGCCGACTGCAATCCGGTGCGTCGCCGGTTGACAGTTATGATAATTTATGATGCATCTATTTCCTCCCCAGCTGCATGGCGGGTCTGTCGGGAGAGCTATAAAATGTGCACCGATTTATTGTCCGGCCCGGTCGTTCCCTCGCGCTCTCATATATGGGGTTTTATGTGTTTTTGGGGTTTAATTTTTTAAGGTGTGTCTGTTGAATCACTTCCACGCTAGACGAATCTCGTTCGCTGATCAGTTGCAAAAGGGTAATAATTTTACCCGTTCTGCCCTTCCAGAGCTGCATTTCGGAGCATTTATATCGCGCGCGCGCGCACTCGGGCAAGAAGCGTTATATGTGGCTCCAAGCCATCGAATGGTAATTTTACGGTCGTGCCTGTGCTGTGGAACCGTGGTGCAATAAATGTGGGGTGGGGTGTTGGAAATCAATTTCTGGTTTACAGTGATTGAATTACATGTGGTAGGTGTAACGTAGATGGGATGGAAGGGTTAGTAGATTGCATTTATGATTCAGATACCCACACGTGTGGGGTTTTTTATTATTATTTTTGGACACTCGGAATGGTACGATGTTAGCAGATTTATTGCATTTTGTTTGATGAATATTCAACCAAAAGTCATTTGTTCACATTTTTGGCTGTATCTTTTACACTTTGGCTAATCAGAAGCGATTTGGTGTGATATGTGGGCCCAATTAATGATTCTATATGGCTTTGGGGTCCCATGACCGGGGTTCTCGGTCAATTTCCATGCAACTATAGTTTATTATACTGGTTGAAATACTTGAATTTGAGGTACACTCTAAAGAAGAGTATTTCTCAGAAGATCTCAGATGATTGGTGATCCTGGATAGGAATAGTGAAGACGGTAATAGATCGTTCATGCAAATCTTGAGGTAGAAGACGATTAGGGCTGTCTATTGGCATACTTACCTATCGGGCGCTTCGCGGTCTTGGCCTGCCGCAACATTCTTCGATACCGCTCACTGGCTAGCTTCGTCTTCTGACAATCCGTTATCCCGGCCGTTCTGGCGGACGCATCAACGCCATCGCTCCATCTCAGTTTAGGCCTACCACGACTCTTCTGTCCGTATGGAGGGCCTAAAAGGATTTTACGGGCTGGGTGTCATTCTCATGACATGACCAGCCCACCGGAGCCTGGCGAGTCTAATTCGCTGCACGATGGTGAGATCATCGTACAGCTCGTAGAGCTCTTCATCGTTCTTCCACACATCTTCCTCTCGGGCGCAGCTAACAGGGTTTCGTCAGTTTTGGACAGAATCCATGTCTCAGAGGCGTATGTGAGCACTGGCACACAAAATTGTTCTGTATAGTCCCAGTTTCGTCCGTCGCGACAGGTATTTAGAGTGAAGAAGTTTCCTCAGGCTGTAGTATGACCGGTTGGCAGCCAGCGCCCTTACGCGTAACTCATCATCAATGTTGTTGTCGGTGCTGACTTTTGACCTCAGATAGGTGAAATTTTACTCGACTTCGAAGGTCCGATCACCGATATGTAAATCATCCCTGCGCTTAACAGTGTTTGTTGGTAGGGTCTCCATAATTTTAGTTTCCGCCTCGTTAATCTCTAACTAGTGGTTTAGTGCCGTCATCATCATCAAAATCATCGTGTTGGCCTGCTCTTTTAAAGAGCACGTCGTCGTGACATGGCCCGGTCAACAATAGATCTCCTGGAAACTCGATTCCTGGCTGCAGTTTCCCATCCGTGTAGGCTCCCGATCTCCGACAGGTCTCTCTTCACCAAATCCAGCCAACGAACTTGCTGTGCTCGCCCACGCCTCGTGCCGAGCTGAGGGTCGCTGACGAATACCTTCTTGACGGGACATGAGTCCGGCATCCTCATAACATGCCCCAGCCATCGTATAATGCCGGTCTTCGCCGCCGTCAGGATGTCCGGTTCGCCGTATAGCTCAGCAAGCTCGTGGTTCATCCTTCTCCTCCACACTCCCTCCACGCCATGGTCCAAGACTCGTGGCCATATATAACCACCGGGAGAATCAGTGTGCGATAGATCTCACATTTCGTGCGGTCTCGAAGTCTTCTGGTTTCTCAGCAGACGGTGAAGGCCGTAGTAGGCACGATTCCCCAGCACAATGTGTCTCCGGATTTTGCTGCTGACATCGTTATCGGAAGTATCGACAGTCCCAAGATAGCAGAACTCCTATACCACCTCGAGATTGTCGACTAACACGCTGCTTCCCACTCGGGCTCTCTCACGATCGGAGCCTCCGGCTAGTAGGTATTTCGTCTACGTCGCATTGATCATCAGTCCAATTCTTGCTGCTTCAGTCGGGTGAAGCCAAGAAATTGGAGAGACCGATAGAGAATCTTGCCACGGATGTCGTTGTCTAGCCCCGCACCACGTATGACACCTTTCAAGGCTATATTGAACAGTAGACAGGAGAGTCCGTCCCCTTGCCTCAGACCCCTGTGAGTTTCGAACGACTCCGACAGCATGTGCGATACTCTCCCTCTGCACTGTACCCCGTTCATGGTGGCCCTTAATAGCCTGATCAACTTTCCAGCAAAGCGGTGCCGCTGCATGATGTTCCACAGCTCATTCCTATCCATGGTATCCCAAGGCCGGCTTGAAGTTGATAAAGAGGTGGTGCGTAGTGATCTGGCGCTGTCGGCACTTCTGGCGGATCTGCCGAAGAGTAAAGATTTGGTCAGTGGTGGATTTGCCTCCAACAAACCCAGCCTGGTAGCTTCCGACGAAATCCGTAGCAAAGGAGGCAAGACTGCAGAACAAGATCTGGGACTAAGCGGCATTGAGGGCTGAAATAGCACGATAGTTCGTGCATTCCAATCTGTCACCCTTTTCGTAGACTGGGTGAATGACGCCCAGCTTCCACTGCTCAACCGTTTAGTGCCGTAGAAACCTCAAATTGAAAGAGAATAAAGCTGTATATCTCTTAATAGTATCAGTGCGGTTGGTGGATCCAATATCTTACCATCGATAAGGCATTACAATAACTAATCAGATAACTTAAAGAATCGAAGGTCTTTCTAGCTGTCTACCCTTAGCTGGATAGCCAGTCCTTCATACGAGAAGTAGGTCCGGACGGAATCTGGTAACCGCTTCTTTCACCGGACCGAACCAAACGTTCATCTGTTAGATGATAAAATACTTCTTGGAATGCAAATAAACCATGGATATTTGCTTACGAAATATCCCAGTTCTAACTCCACAAACTGCAGTTTTTTCCCAGGAGAAGGTAGTAGAAACTCTACAAAGTTTCTGGTGCTGTGATCAGGATTTTCCTTCTTCAGCTTACATTCGTTTGCCATCATAGCAGCGACTAGAAAATGGCTGAGTCATGTGCTATTTTCCACATCACTTGAACCGCTTCCCTAAGACATCGATTCTGCCGGTATCTGACGCTCCATTACAGCTTATGTCTACTGCACATTGTGTTAAATCTGGTGAAGATGCAAATGATGTTGCTGCGAGCTTCCTTCCAAATGATGATTAATTAACACCGATCCCATTGTTTTAATTGCCACAAATTGCCGACACGTACAGACTGCGAAAGAATGGAGGCGCCTTCGCACGACGGACGGGAAGATCCATCCTGTGTTTAGCTTGTCATTGTTTTGTAGCATCGTTTTAAAAACTGCTGGAAAAGAACAAATACAACAGCCTGGCGGTGGATGGTAAACACACACACATATGTGCCAACGCAAATTACAGCTCATTTGTGCTCAGTTGGTTGGGGTGCAAACTTGCACCTTTGCTACTAATCGAGCCAAACAGCAGCTCCTCATCCACCGGATTGTGCCTTCCTGGGAAAAGTTGTTGGAGCAGTAAAAGATACGTGCTTTTCTTACTTTTTTTTGCTGTTCCTCATTTCATATGAACGCGGGTGTGTAAAGTGTCGTAAATTGAATTCTTGTGCGGGTTTCTGTTTGGTGGCGGAGGTCCTTGCTTTTCCATCAAACCGTTACGCAGCGATGAGAAGGAAACGTTTGCGGATGAGAAATGGGCAACCATATCATTCATCCTTTCACCCCCGTTGTTGCTGGGAGTTGAATGTTGGAAAGCAAAAATATATATTTAATGAATCAAATACACACGCACAACACGATTCTGTTGGGAAGAGACGATGGGGCATCCAGCATCCAAGGCTTCCGGTCGATTTGGTTGGAAACACGTATAAATATGTGAACGAGCGTTTTGAGCGGGTTCCACGGAAGGGTGGACGACCGAGATAAGCTTCCCCTATCCCGGGGGGTAGTCAACGGAGGAGGCATGGCGCGTTGGCGCGCCCCAATTCCCGAATCCAACCTGGCGAACGACGACAATGTGTTCCAATGATAAAACGTTTCCCATTTGCAACAGCCAGCCAGGTTTTCCGATACGATGCCAACCACCTTGGGTAACTGAACCCAGGCAGGGAATGTTTAGGCAAGCGAGTTCCAACTTCCCAACTGCCAGGCCCTGCCCTCCCACTCCCGAACAACAATCTCTCACTACTACTGCCGGTCGTTCGCATTGGCGATGAATTATGGAACCGACCGGCAACAAAGCTCTCCGTGCGATCTGCTTTGGGGATTGGTAAAACGGGGCAAAACGGCCCCGTTTTGTTTTGGTGAATTGCTGCTGGTAAGCTTCACGACCCGGCTCCACGTAGGCTGCTGTTACCAATGGGAAGTGGGCTGTAACGTATACGCGACCAAGAATCAACTCCAAAAATCGTCCAGAGATGTTCTCGCTCGCAGCACAAACGGGAAAGTTTAGAAACTTTCCAGCCCACCACTGCTTTCTGCGTTCGTTCCTCGTAGCTTGAGGCTCGTTTCCCCCTTCCCGCTCGAGTGAATATATGACAGTTGTCAGCATGTGATTGGGAGTGTGTGTGTGGAGCGGGGTGTCGAGTTTGGAATAAATTAGATAACATAAATAAACTGGTGTAATTTAAAAGTAGACTATTGTGCTAAAGTTGGTGGTGCAAAACGAATGGAGGGGGGTACAACAGCACAAACACACACACACACACACAAATAGACATTCACAGGATAATCCTTCTAGAGATCCATGAAGCGAGCTCTGCTGATGATACAGTAAGGGACAGCATTTAGTGCACAGTGAACTAGCCCAGTGGCCGTTAACGCTTAAGCCGAAATTTACTCACCAATAAGGCAGTATTTTTGTCAGGAATGTAATTTAAGCCGAAATGTTCAATTCAGGGTAAAATTCATAGCCTGTGTAATATAGAGGTCGATTTGATTTTTGACGTGCAACAGCAGCAGCCTCGCACAATGAGGATTTGCTGGTCTTTTCCAGGAGTAAAACGATCAATTTCGGCTAACAAACTGTTTAAAAGATTGCAAGGATAATCAAATCTCAAAATACAAGTAGCGAGAGAAGTTCCAAGATCCGGTACTAACAGCAGCAGCAGCAGCAGATACAAGAGCTGTACACATTGTCCTATCAAACCGTTTACTACCATTCGTAAGGTATTCGGTCAGTTTGTATGGAACGTATCGACCTCTGTATTGCACAGACCTTGGTAAAATTCAAGGACACAGACAAGCACCTTGACGGTCATGTATTCCGGGATGCAAAAGTTATTGAGATAGGAATCAGAAATATATTTTTTTTCTATTGTTTTGGGCCTTATATCGTACAGAATACGTAATTTACGGAACAATTTTGGACATTTTCAGCAAGGTTTCAATAGAAAGGAACGCATTGTTTCGACTCATAATAATGAAACTTTTGATGCACTCGGTGGAATGTTTCAACTGGATGAAGGAATAACACAATCTTGCTGTGGAAAGTTGCAATCATACAATGGAATGTTGCATTCAGTAAGGAGATATCGAAGCCACTTCCGTGTTTACTTGCACGAACAAACGACGGCGAACAACAGTAAAACGACATTCTCAATAGTTTATCACACTTTGTAAATCCACAGTTGTCCCCGTAGTGAGAACTGACCATCGAAATAAGTTGTATCCAAATTAAGTCTAGTAAGCCAGAAATGACAGGCTAGACCAGGGGTCGTTAAGCCAAAGAAGAAGAGAATACACATTTGAACCCATTTTATGCGAAAATTTGTGGAAAATGTCCATAGCTAGTTGCAAAATTCCACAGTCGCGTTGCAAATTTCCCCTAACTGAATGCAACATTTCATTGGTGGATTGCAACTTTCCACAGCGAGATAGCAATATTCCACAATTATTCTTATCCCACTAGACCCTGATTTCTACCATTGGACCTTACAGTTGGAGGTCACAAAATTTGATTTGAACACCACTATAGGTATCTCATTGCAGTAAGCTATATTTATCTTATCTCTTTCGAAGTCTTTGCGCTAGAATAAGATAATCTTCTATTTGAAGTAATATTTTAAAATCCAAAAAACACCATCGGCTTTAGCTTGATACCGACTGTAACCATAACCATGTATCGCGTTAATGACAGAGTATGCCCACGTTTGTACAGAGCTAGCGAGTTTAGCTGTATCGCACACCAAAAATCGTGCCCAGAGAAAAACACTTTTTCACCGAAATCGTATTCCAAAAAACATTGCAGGCTTTCTACACGCCCTGTGATTGTGATACCTTTACAGTGGGAATGCATTACTATCCTCCAAAGCAGGTACGTGGCCAAGTGCTAATAATAATGTATACGTTGGAGGATGTACATGGCGATTAGCGAGAAGGCCTTCAGAATGCTTCTGAGATGATGAAGTTGCTCTACAAGACAACAGTTTGAGGATAAGCCGCCCTACCCGATTGCCTTGACAGCCCTTACCAATTTTAATATTAATAGCAACAACTGGGTCCCTTCCTGCTGTGTGCCTTACGACATTCTTACGGCGGAGTGGTGTTTTGTTTTACGATTATGTGTGTGTGTGTGTGTGACAGGGCAGTAAGCAGGAGACTTGTTCAAACTTTTCACGTCTCCAAAGTTTGAAGTTCATTCGCCCGTCTTTAAAATCCGCCCTTCCAAACCGGAGGAAGCCTTCAGAAACTTTAAAGTATCACAAGTTCGTCAAGTTCTAATCCTTGCCCAAGTACGCCAAGAAGGGTAAACAATAAAACTGCACTTAAATTCCACTACAGCAGCTGACGTTGTCGTGGCAGAACTCCGACTCATCTGACACTGAATAAAGCATGGACGGTTGTTGCTAAGGAGAATGCTTATCAAGGCGTTGCTGGTGTAGCGTTTTTCGTGTAAATCACACAACCAGCGCCAGGCGATGAAACGGCGGCACTCGAGGGCACCGAGGGGCCGAGGATGAAACTGGTGGCAGAATAAATGTCATCACCGTACATAAATCATCATTACGGGAGTAGGAGTTGTACGGAAACGTGAGCCGACATCAAGGGGCACCAGCAGCCTCTCTAGCAGTGTACTGCGCAAGGTAGCTCCAGTCAGCCACAATTTGTAGTATCATCACAATCCTCCCGTGCCTCACCCCACCCCACTCACAGTTCGACCTCAGCCGAGTTCGCCACCGAGAGAAGTGCTGATGTGTGTCCTTAAATGTGTCGTTTTCATCAGGACAGTTCTTGTGCAGGTTTTGCTGAAGCGTACGCGAATCCAGCAGCGCCCACCCGGCCATGTCTACTCATCAGCAAACGTTAACGATCATCAAATCGAATCGCCGGCTGCCTCGCCTGGAACAGTAACTGCAGTAACGAGACTGCACAAGGCCAGTCCTTGAAAGCACGAGCACGTGTGCAAAACCCAAGCCGGTGTCTTCCACCGGGTCTGGGCCGTTTGTTTTATGTCATAAATATAATATAACATAAATTCCCTTCACACATGCCCCACGGCCCAACCAAACCCGGTTCAATGGGTAGCAGCACCCGACACTTCATTTTCTCGAGAAGGGAATTGCCGTTTGGGCCGGCCCGGAGTCTCGTTGTGGCACCGCACGCAACCACCGCCGGGAACGCATCCCACTGCGCGGCACCCCGTGTTGACATAAATGATAGTATTGTTACCCATATTTATGGACGCGTCCTGCGGGGTTTTTCTCTCTCTCTCTCTCTCTCTCTCTATCTCTCCCAAAAATGTTGCCAGGACCCCCGCCGTAGGCGCACTGACCTTTCGGGCGTGCGTGTACGCGCGTTCCGTGTGTTGGTGACAGCGTTAAAGGACAATAAATTTTGCACCACTTGTCATCATCTGGCTTTCACTTTCGGTGAATCTGTGGGAAACCGTTGCGCCTCGATGGCCTACAGAGTGTGTGAGTTTAATGTGGCTGAATTGCAAAACACATTTGGTGAAGGATGCGTTCGGTTCGTGGGGGGTGAAATTTGAAGCATTTGACACCCTTGGAAGGATTTTTTTCCGGATCGCTACTGGATTGGTGGTTGTTTGCAGAGGATTTCAGAAGTTTCACGTGTCTGTTTTGCTTCATTTGCAAAATTGGAATCAATATCAAATACCACTAAGTTGAAAGGAATAAGGGTCTCTGGAACTCTGAGCTGAAGGTAGAGGGGATTTTTGTGGTTGTATTGATTGAACTCTGAATAGATTGAACAAAATGATGAAACCTGATTGAAAAGATTGAACTATTTAATTTCATTTTATACAGCCATTAACCTTGCTATTGAAGGACGGCGCAGATGAGGTTAGACTCAAGGTCCTAATTCAAGGATCAGTGTCTCTATGCCTCTTGGCTGTCAAACGACATTATTGGCTTAAGAGTTTTCGACACTGAGTTGATTTTAAAAGCTTTGAAGGAACACCCAGAAGATCCATGCATGATCAACGATTGTAAAGCCTAATGAGTCTTCAAAGTCGATAACAGCTTCAATAGAAGACAACAGATGTTCGGATATGCACGTGAAAGAATTGAATGAACTTATCATACCCACAGATCAATTCTAGCTTGATTAAAGTCGTTTTAGCTCCGCCTTGAGTTCGTAAATGTGAGTACCCTCAGAATCTTCTTGGAGAATGTTCTTGGAAAGTTGCTAGTGGTGATTGAGTGCGCCAAATTCCTGAAAATCCATATGAATCACGTAAGGCAGCGACCATAAAAAGGACTTTGAAGTTTGTCTTAGTACTTTCAACTATTCCTGAGAATTGCTTTAAAACTATTATAGAAAAATAGATCTGCCTCTGATTAATAGATAGCTCTTCCAGATAATCTAAGCATTAAAGTAAAGGAAGATTTTAACATTTGTTCCATGCGATGGCCCTTGTGTCCTATTAATCCCCAAACATCGAATGTTTTCAATTGTCCCGTCCTTTATGTACAGACAAAATATAACGTCGGTCACTCAACGAAGTTGTTCAACACTGTCAAGGTCAGCTCAATCCTTATGATGCAGGAAACATTTACGAGAAATCCAAGGTTTTATTGGCTGGTAGATTGATCCGTACGCAGGGCTGAATGCTTTGCTGCGGGTAAAATCAAGAGACCTTTCGACGTTGTAGTGCCAAGGAAGAGATTGATTCTTGTGATGCGTGAATCCAATTATTAGCACGGCATCCGTCCAAGTGGTGAAAATTATCCTGGACACAATGGTGGTAAAGACGCAAAACAGCGCCAGTCTTCATACGCCAGGACCGGGATTTAAATCCCATCCGGACCGCGTTCCTCCATAATGAGGACTGACTATCCAACTACGTGGTATCATTAAGTCTAGTAAGCCGCAGAAAATAGCAGTCATGACCTAAGAGGTCGTTAGGCCAAAAAGAGAGAGATGAGAATGAGATTGAACAGGTTTGTAAAAAACACTCCGAATATGCCTGACACAACCCTTTAAAATGAGCTAGCGACACAATCTGTGAATAATTCGTTTGCATCGGTTAAGTGGTCGCTGGAATATACTCTCAACTGACCTCACCAACGAACAAACGAATATTTCGGGTGGGTCTTGATTGGAAAAAAATTATTTCCAATTATTCTGTATCCAGAAGGGGGCCATCGTCAAGGCATTCGCTTGAGAAAATGTGGCAGTACATTTAAGGTTGGATGGCTCTAGAACGTAAGCCTCGAACAACGTTGTCAACTTTACTTAAAATCTATACGAGACTACAGACACTAATCAAGGACTAGCCTGAGTCAGAAGATTCAAGACTTGAATCAGAGGACTTCAGTAGGATGGCATGAAATGCTTAAACCATTAGATGACTCTCCTTTCTCAGAAGGCTTTACAGAGACTACTTAGAAATGAAGGACTTCAAGAAAAGATACAAGAAGACGAGAACTTCGGACAAGTTCTATGGGATATCGAGGTTTTGAATCCTTGATTATTTGCTTCCAATCTTCTCATCTCCATTGAATATCTATCTGCCCTCTTTGCGAATAGAAAACGCCCCGAAAACCTCGCACTACGCTTTTATCCATTTTTTTTATTATACCGCACCCCGTTTAATTGTGCGCGGCGTCGATGTTCCGCATTATTCCATCACAATTCGATGGGTTTGCCACATTTGCATACGAGTAGCAGCGCATAAATCTGTGCCGCAGAATTATGATACGCGCCTGTGTTCTCCCTCCATTCGCTCATGAGCGGTGCGTGTGCTTGCGCAGGGGTTTTTCTTTTCTTCCTTCACCACAACGGTGCTGCGACCAAACGGAAATCGAGTTTTCCATTATTTCACATCGCACTTTCTCCAGCCCGTACGGGATCGGATTGATTGAAAGGCACTCAACCGTTTTGCGTTCGTCACGCACGCACTTCACTACTCCCGTCGGGAGGGGGGATATCGGCGCACGGGATCTACGAGCATTTTGCCTTTACGAGTCCCGGGTTCCATTTTCCCAGCGGTGTGTGTAATGCGCATTTCATGTGGCGAATTAGCGAAATTTATGGCCCACGACCTTTTCTGGCACAAAACCATGCCATGCCGCATGCCGATCGGATTTATAATTGAATTCAAGCGACGTTGAGAAGAAGAACAATCGGCCGTCGGGAAACGGTTGGACTCGGTGCGTACAGGGTGTCGAATGGAAATTGTGGCACAGCCAAGAGGACGCGCACATATATTTCTATTTCGATGCAGCAGCAAGTGGACACGCGTCCGGAGGCTACACAAGCACACACGCGATCGCGCAAGCAGCAAACGCCAGGATGTGTGGCACGCATTTTTACGACTCCCTTGGGTCCTTGGCGAGCAGCAACAACAGCAACAACAGCAACCACCCAGCGGGATGAGTTTTATGCGTGTTTTCGATTATTATTTTTTGGTGTCTGTGGTATTTTTTGTTATGTTTGGTTGGATGCGGATGCGTTTGAGCGAAAGTGTGTTAAGAGGTCCATCAGGGATGGAACCTTTTTCTTCCTCAAAGTGGCACTTTTCCCCTAATGAATGTTGATTAAATTGAAACCGGCGCTAATTGGAAGCGAGAGACAGAGCGCGAGTGAACGTGTGGGAAAGCACTGAACCCGAGCGTTCTGTGGCTTGTGTTGTGCGATTTTGTGTTGGGCCGGGAGTTAAATATTACCAAGGGGACAGAACGTTCAATAGTGTTGATGTTATCTGCTGCTACGGGATGCTTTTGCGTGTTTGTTTTGGTAATGTAATTGTCAAACAAACGACTGCAGAAAGGATTCTCGATAAGAGATTATTTATAATTAAATTTAAAAAAAAAAGTTGACAGAATGGATAGAAGTTAAATCTTCTAATACCACTCAAAGGAAACATTTTAGTCTGAGCTTCAGTTCAAATAAAAAAATATTTACTTACTAGGTTTACTCCTTATTCAGGACGTTGCTCATGCTACCGGCATTGCATCAACAAGGGTTTGGAGAATAAATAAAATCTCAGATATCCAGATTTTGCTTCTAAAGAAAGATCCGAGGGCCTGCATCTGTTTCGTTGACTGTTTCTCTCTTTAGATAGTTGTATGAAGTTACAATACAATTCAAACCATTTATCACTGGGTCAATTTATTCTGCAATCTGGGAAATTTTGTTCGCAATAAATCCAAATTATACATTCTTCTTCTTCTTATTTCTTGGCCTAATGACCTCTTAGGTCATGATGCCTGCCATTTCTGGCTTACTAGGCTTATTGATTCCGCATAGTTGGATAGTTAATCTTCACCCTCACTATAGAAAAACGGACCAAATGGGGTTTGAACCCCGGTCCGGCCGTGTGAAGATCGCCGGGGCCGTCCCTCTCTAATGTATAAGTTATTTGTGATGAATAGTTTGGGGAATTACAGGGGTAGCTGTTTATCTCGAGAATATCCTGCACTCTTTAAAATCTGCTTTGACAGATTTTCAATTTCTTCACTCTTCATTTGGTTAACAAATTTAAGGTCATAAGATTTGAGTTATTCAGTTTTTTTTCCACAGTGGCGGGTCAAGGTCTTTGGAGGCCCTGACCGAAATAGCAATTGATTGTGAGTCGTTTGTGAGTAAGACCAATAGGATTTCTCTCGTCGATTAAGCCCCCCCTATCCGACAAGGCCCCGAGAGACCGCTCCTTGCGCTCCTAGGTTGATCCACTACTAGATAACCAAGACTATATAAATAGGTCCTCGCGTCGGACGAATCCGGGAAGAACATAAGTCCAGTATCCTATTTGCTATGGCACACATACGCCGCCGAAGATAGGCCATTGCATCATCAGCATGAAATCGTTTCCACAGTGAACCATCGGACGTATAATTAGGTGTATCATCCTACCAGAAAATATGAGCCTCTAAATGTACCTGCTTCGACTCTTATTCGAAGTAATAATTCAGTCAAAGAAGCAGCTTAACTAAAATACAAATCGATCTTCGCAGTCAACTCATGCTATATGTTTCTTAGTAAGGTCCAACTTTGATCTTAGTTGTTTGAATTATTGGGGGCCTACTGTGGCCTTTGAATGGGCCTACCACGCCTCCTCTGTCCTTGTGGACGGCCTAAAAGGACTTCAAAAGCTGGGTCGTCCGGTGACATTCGCTTGACGTAACCAGCTCACCGGAGCCTAGCGAGTCTAATTCGCTGAGATCATCGTACAGCTCGTAGAGCTCGTCATTGCAGAGGCTTCTCCATTGTCCTTCCACGCATACGGGACCAAACATCCTTCTGAGCATCGTCTTAACGAACGCGGCTACGAGGGTTTCGTCAGTTTCGCAAAAGAGTCCATGTCTCAGAGGCGTTAGTTATTTTTTTAGAGCTCAAAAATAATGAAGATATTACACCTTAAACGAATATCCGCCTAATGCGTATCAGTTTGATCTTCCATTCGATTTCTGCAGGACAAACATCGATGCAATGCTTCATGGTGAGCTCTGTAAGTCTTTGCATTTTAATATTGCAATAGTGCCATCAAAAAGTAGAGACCGGATATATGAAGACTTCAGCAAAACCACGTGTAACATGCACCAACCAATCGATAAATAATCAAGTACCATTCCATTCATCAAAGCAGGAAGGATAGTGATTAACATTGCGACCTCCAGACCGATACAGACGCGGAACGTACCCAAAACCAGCGACGCTCATAATCATTTATAACTCGACATCATCATACACGCTAATATGGTCTCGCTACACATCTCGCTCGCTCACACGTGTACGGTGATTCCGAAGCACAACCCAACAAACAGAAACTAAAGTGGTTCAACAGTTCGGGCAATAAAAGGTCCTACGGACTCCTATCTACCCCGCGTGGCAGATATTAATTAACGGGCATTCATCTTCAACAGGTTCCATAATCGGTGAGGCAAAAGGATGCCGGTTCCCATGCCAATGCCCAACGGTGGTTCCCCCGGTAGGTTCCTCAAACCAAAGGCATCATGATTCATTGCGTGTGTCATTGTGTGTTACGGTGTGCCAATAGTCGTGTGGGGTCATGCATGTACTGCCGTACGCTACAGGACGCTTTATTCAAATCACATCTGTTCCAAGCGCAGATAGTGAGAGAGCGAGAGAAACCCAGGCCCGTTCGGTATCCGGAAAGGGCAATTTCAATTTCCTCCCTTGTTTCTTTTTTTTCGTTTTTGCCCTTCTCCGCATGACCGGAACCAGGGACAAAAGGGCACTCGAAATGGGGCGAATGGAACGCGCACAGGATATTCGCGAGTACGTCAAGCTGTTTAGTGGCTCTAGAGCAGGCTTCTTATGGGTTTTGTGTTGCATTATTCCCAGTTTGTTTTTCTTCTTTCACCACGTTTAGCGTAGAAGGGATAACCCCTTAAACGCGCAGGTTGTAATTCTTCGTTAGAATCGTTATTTTTTTCCTCCGGTTTTCCACTCACGGTTTGACAGCATTACAGGAAAATATCGTAGATTGAAAATTGAAAAATCAATTCAAAACTGGTGTGAGAGGTTACGGAGTAGCGCGCACCATCTAGAAGAAAGCAAAGGAAAAATATATTTCCTTTCCTAAAAGGTTATCCTTCCGCTTCGGAGTGTCCATGTTTGGCGCTCGCAACCTCTCATCCCATTGTTTTGCGTTGCTTTAACAACCGGAGATGAAGCCACACACGGTGCTGTTGCCCTACGCGATAGGAAGCAAAGCATAATCATAATCGTAAACTAATAGCAATCCCTTCTTCGATCCGGGTGTTATCTGCACGCTTGCCAAACACACACACATACCAGGCACCGGGGTGCTATGGAGCCGTTTGTTTGCTGAGGGTTTTCCAAACGGAGGGCGGGTCGAGGAAACCCTTACTTTCGACCGGCCCGAGCGCATATCCACGTGCGACACCCATAAACGCGCGGCACGTGTAAAGTCGCGAAAAAGCGCGAAAATTGCAACACCATCCGGTTCACCCTCGGTCACTACGGGTTACACAACGGTGCGCTGGTTTTCCGTACCGCCATCCTGCTTTTAACGGGGGGTTTGTGTTTTTTTTTTCTTTGGCTGCAAAAAAGAAGCACCACCGAGGACACATCGTTATCGCTCGCTCTGTAAACGGATTCAATTATTAATATTAAAAATTGTATCTGCAAGCGAAACGATATTATCCGCGATGGTGAATGGGGTGCAGAAAGAGAATCGAAAATTTTTAGCCAATATTATTAGCTATTGAAAACGGAGGGCAAATCGACCGACGCGAAATAGAAAAAAAACGGAGAGAAAAATTCTGCTTAGAGGGTTAAATTATTTGTGTGTAAATTTAGAAGCGTTGGGTTTAAACTGTACTTAGAACGCCGAACGAAGGGTGATAAAGAATGTGTGAAGAGAAAGCAGCAACAGCAGCAGCGGAAAAGAAGGTGATTGAATTTCAATTCTAAAATTCGGTCCCCAGATCAATCTTCGGGGCATGAAACAGAGCATGGGGTTGGAAAACAAGTTCAATGTGTCCGCTTGCAGGTCGTAAGATTTTATTGTATTTTATTCCCTCGGTTTTTTGCTTTCATTCTCCTTTGTCATATTACCCTTATTGCGTGCGGTCGATGAGAATGGTTTAGAATTGAATGTCTCTGCCTTAATTGAACATTAAGTTTTTTTTTCTGCTTTGCGTTTTGAATTACCATTAGTGCCAATTGCGCGGTCCAGGGAAAGTGCTGTTCCAGTAACGAGCAGGATAATCAATGTAAAATAATATTACGCTATTGGGATGAAATAATATTAAATAAGCAACCTAATTAGCAATAAAATTAAGTAAAAACACGGGAAAATATTGATAACGATTGATAAATTGCTAAGAGGAGCTCACTGCAATGCAACGTACCCATTCTTGGCGTCTTACGATGAAATAGTGAGTAAGAAATAGTTTAGTGAACAGAGGCACAGGTTCGTAAGGTGAGGATGTAGAACCTTCTCTTACTCTTGTCTCTAGTAAGAAATTTAATCACACGAAATGGTGTATTATATTGGCCTAAGAGACCGAAAGCACTGAAAGCCCCGATTCACGGCAGGACCGGGGTTAAAATCCCACCCCCAGGCTGACTTCTTTGCTACGGAAAGAGTTACAAGTTACTCGGCTCCGTCCGGCCAAACCGCACAGCTCTCTTTCGCACCGTGACGCCATCCGCTTCACTACCGAAATAGTCGCTCAACACTGGAACACCACCTGGTACAACCTAGACCTCTCCACAAAACTCCGCTGTATCAAGCACAACATCCTTACCGATTGCCATGGATACACTACACACCGAACCACCTGCCAACTAGATACCGACTTTGCCACCATTCTTTCACCCGTCAAACAGTAATAGAACCGCCTCATCCGATTACACATCAGCAACCTGTACCGAGAACTATAAATTTATAGCACAATATATTCCATATTACACTCAGAATAATAGATAAGCAATAGCTAAGCCATACTCACTATAGTGTTTACCACACATATGTAATAATAGACAGGAAAGAGGCGAATGAGGCCTCAAACACCCAAAGCCTCTATAAATAAACGAAAACAAAAGTTACAAGTTACATGACAGGCCGAGTCCTATCGAGGTTTGGTAGAGCCATGGAAGACGAAGAGAATATCTAAGAGGCGATAAGCGTTTAAATAGACCTTTAAATTGCATTAATACATATGTGACGCAGCCGATACTGCTGTAGAAAAATAAAAATCATTAGGAAAATATTTTTGTGCTCTGTATGACGAGGAGATAGCAAAATAATCCTACCAGCTTCCAGAGATCTATTTTATCGTAATGTGTGCCAGAAAGTTGTCAGAAAAACAATTCAAAAGATCTTAAATTTAGGGTCTATGGGAAAGGGTTTAACGCCAATATATCTGTAGGGAATAGGATAGGCAGGGCCAGACAAAGACAAAGAGATAGAGAGAGAGAGAAAGTGTGTGAGAGAGAGAGCGATTATGAGATTGAAAGCTGGGGTAGAAAAATACATCAGTCGAGTTGGATTACTCTACGGAAGAACATATCATTCTGTGTCCTTTATTTTGTTTTAGTAAATTAAAAAGTGGTTTGAAAGAAAGCGGGCTACCCCGGTCACTACAATATCAAGCCAAAGTACGATTGGGATAATAGTTTTCTTCTCATTTGGTCCTAAATTATCAAGAAATCTGAGCCGGTTATTTATGACTTTATCCACCCGCTAGTTGGTCTGAATATGACTCGATATCGATTCTGTCAGACAAGCAATTTGCTTCGCTAATTCTTGCAAGGACGTCGGCTGTATGGAACTAAATTCAATCGCCGAACTAAATAGGCATTACTCTAAGACCTGTATTATCAAAAAAAAAAAACCGAAGAGCTCGCTAAGCAAGAGTCCTGAGTACGGATCGATCAAACAGAACGCTTGCTTGCCTAACGAAGCTTCTTGCATTATGTTTCGAAACTCTACTTTCGAATCGTTCTTCTATAGCAATGGAAAGGGTTCACTCTAAGCCTAACTTTCAAACATTTACTAAAGTTATACCAATATCTACCCTATCTGACCGAAACGCTTATGAAAAAATTTTGCTTTGTGTTGAATATTGCCTATCTGCAGGCGCAAATCGTTCGAATAGCTCCAACACATTAAAAATACGTTACTTTTAGTGAAAGTGTTCTTATAGATAGGTCGCTTAGCTTGCTGTCATCCCTCTGCAAAATTTACTTCGCGGGTTGGTCGGTATCATTCACACGACATATCTGCTATTCGACACGACCCGAGAGAATCCTAATTTCTTAAACATACTGACCCGAAAAAAAAAGACTTTTTATGAGCTTGTTGTACACAACCGGGCTGTCAGCTATCATATTCACTAATTACTGTTCGCGATGTAATCAACATGCTGTTATGTGGCTCATACATCAACCGAATGGTTGTTACCGTTGTGTTCTGTATGTTAACGCACGTTCGAAGTAAAATTTCCTCCTGACAGGCAATCGGTAGGAAGGGCGTATTACAGAAAAGCGCGTTCTATTCAATGCAACACGACATTCACCAGCAGGACAGTTTTAGGAATTTTACTATGAATAAAAAGGGTTCCCTCTCCATCCTTCCCAACCGCATGGAAGCCTTCCATTCCAGTTCCAATAGTAAAAGCGAGGCATTTAATCATGACCGACGCACAGTGCACCGCGCTGTAATTCAATCCATTCCATTCGACGAGGCGGCATTTACTATATATCTCCTTCCGCTTTGGTGTTATCTTGTTGTGGTTTTATGCTGGCCGTTTTTATTTTCTTCCTCACATCACAAAAACTGACGCCACCGATCCGTCCGTCCTGGGGAGTGGTATTAATTTCAGCTCTCGCTCAGAGCAACACGAAAAATACTTTGCGCGTCCATAATTTACCATAATTATCTGTGAATATCTCCCGGCCGAACGAGCGGTTCTAGCGCGTTCCGTCCCGTTCCGTTTTCCGCGTGTCAGTGGTCATTTGTGGGCCTGTCATGTTCGAGGTTCCGTGGTTTCCGCGGCATTCGCGTTCTTTCAATTTTCCCTCCGAGCTATCGTTCCACACGAATCCTTCCGGGAAACTCCCGGAGGGGAATCGTACTTCTTCTTGCTTGCGTGACGTGCCGTTGGTTTTTGCCGTTGCGTGAACACAAAAAATATGTAACGCAAAAGGGAACCCTACGCGCTGGCAGGGTGCACACAAAACACCACCAGTGGGAATTTTCATTTACAGAAGAGAAGAAAAAAATGGCATCCAACAGAAAGGTACGGCGCGAGCTGCAATCTCTGGCCGTATGTCACTGACTGTCACTGAGTCCAGTAGGAGTCTATCCCTAAACAGTTTTATTTGTAAGAGGAGAAAAGTGATATCAAGGAATTTTTCCATCGACAGGAATGCTCATCTCCGGTGGCACAACTCATCGCTAATATCTATCCGCGTCTCGGAACTCCCATAGCCGAAACACATGGCCTCGATACAAAAAGAAACCAACGATAATCCCACTCTCCCAGCGGACAGGGAAGTGCACACCGGTACACCATGATTTTCCTTTTGTTTCTAGTCTGTGAATGAGCGAAAAAAATGGCTGCTAAATCATTACCACGACATTAAAACCATTTGAAGGGGGGTGAGTTTTGTTTGTACCCACGCTTAAATAATTATCATTCACCCGTTAAACTAAAATTCCTCGCCATTCTCTGGCAGCCATTTGCCGCGGTTGCAGTATTTCATTTTGTTCCTTTTCAACGGATTTATGGCGGTACGCCTTTGGGGGAGGTGTCGTAGAGTGAATAATTACTTCATAATTTGCCAACCCGCGGGTGGATTGTGAGAACGAGCCAGAGTCGCCGCAGTTTTAAATATTGAAGATTTTTACAAAGGCTACATACCTTATCTGCTTGAAGAGGATCTAGCTTAATCAATCATATATTACCTAGTATTATTTACGCTTGGATGGTACTAAACCTTCTATACTTATTGCACGATACGTTACCGTGCAAATAAACACCCTGATTGTAGGTTTCATTACACGACTCTTTTATCCTGCCCATTACACGTTCATTGCTCACTGTCCATATCGCCTTTTGCCTCCCAGCATTGTAAAGAGCCTAGACCCAGACGAGAGATCCAGCGTCCAGGAGCGAAATATTTTTTACGACTTCCACAGTTCCAACCGTACAATGCCGGGAATGATGTGCACGCGCTTATTTCCCGTGCGTACGTACTTCCAGATGATCTGAAGCCGTTTATGAGCTCATCTCGTCCACTACGTCCTCCACGCTGCCATCAACCTTCCAGGAATTACTGCAGAATTACATGCAATAAAACACGCAATTCAGGCGTGCAACGTTTGGGTGTGTTGAGCTCTCTTTCTCTCTCCACCGCACAACGCCAACTTTTGCTACATTCTAGACATACCCGGCTTACAGTATTCCTGGGATGTGCGTGTGAGTGTGAAGGAACCTCTTCGCACAAAACACCACCGGGCAGGAATTTTCAATTAAAACTTAATTACACGCACTCCAACCGAATGCGTGGCACCGAAGGGGCTACGCAAAAACGCACACCATATCCTAAAAAGCATATTTATGGACCCCGCTTTTCCCGTTTTTTCGATGCTCCCAATCTCCAAGTGATACGCCTGAAGAGATTCACAACAACAGCGCCCATCGGCTGCAGCAAAAAGTGCCAGGATTGTAAACCTTTAATCAAGACCTTCTTCTCGACTCGAGATGGGGAAAGCATCCTTCATGTTGGATGAATCCTTGATGATTTTGTTTTTCTTGTGCTACCTACTACTTGGGCATAAAATCCTTTCCAATTTTCCAAAAGTCCGCCCAACAGTCAGCTCCCGAATGCAACTGATAGTCCAGTGTCTCGCTCGTTCGCTCGCTCTCTCTCGGTTTTCTTCCACCCGGAAGTGGCCCATCTATTGGACGTGACATTGTGTCCTCCGGTACTCCGGCTGAAACGACGAATAGGAAAAGTTGGAAATAGTACAAGTGTGTGTGTGTGTGTGTGAAAGAGGACATGAAACGGAAACTCATCCTGCATTCAGCTCAGGATCATAATTACCAATTTTCTTCTCACGAGCACGAAGTCACGATTTTCGATTTTTGAAAATGGACCATTGTGTGTGTTTTTTTTTCTTCTTCTTACGTTCAGTTTGCACTGAGATTTTGCGGGAAAACTCCGGAAAAGCCGAAGGACCAGACCGAAGGAGAATAGCTAGTTTTGATTCCCGGAATGCAATGGAATGTGAAATTGTACTTGTTTCGGAGGATTTTAATTGGGTTTCTCAAATGCAGCGCACCGAGCACCGATGGAGGACGTGACGGTGGAGAGAAAACTTTGCAGAAAAATAACCGAAAACAATTAGTGTTTTCGGTGAAGGTTTTTGGAATGCCTGTGTAGCTTCCAATTATCGATTGCTTCCCATCTACTCTATCTTCATCCCTTTGCTTTTTGCGCCCAAGACACGCTCAGCTTCAGAGGCTCCAGGATAAGGAGCATACTAAGGGGTGAGCGTAAAGTGGAAATGGATGACAGCTAGCTCATAAATACCCGGCTACGAGCAACCACACAGAACCTTTCCACCAGCCTGTTTCAGGGCGAAAGCCCCGAAACAATATCTTACGCTTCGTATTCCATTACTTGGTTCTTGGGATTTTCTACCCCTTGGATGGTTTGCCCGAGAAGGTCTGGGTGGACTCGAGAAAACAGAAACCCAACATAACACAGGAAAGGGAGTTTCTGGGTGAAACTTTCGAATCCAATATTTAGTTTACGGTGTTTCGCACAGGACACCAACCAGGACTCTCTCTCTCTCTCTCTCTCTCCGTCTGCCAGTACGAAGAAACATCTTCACCAGAATGTAAGTGGTACACACGACAAACCGAACGCTGGTCCGGAGGACAACGAATTGAATTTCAAAATAACATTATTGGCATAATAACCATCGCAGACGAAGGACACACGGCCCCACGGCTGTCAGAATCGGTTTGCCGCTTCTGCCCATCCGGTCTCAACCGGTCTCTGGCAGGCAGGGTTGGTGGATCTGGTTCGTGCTTAATTTTCCCTACTTTTTCATTGATGCATAAACCGGCGACGGAAAGGGCATGTACCGGACGCCACAGTGTACATTCGATGGTACATTTTATCACTGTCGCAAGAATTCTGGAATGTTTCTGGATATTCAAAACGACTTAGCGGAAGCCCCTTGTTTCGGTGGGATCTTAACGAAATGTAAATTTAAATTACATTTTAATCACACAAGATGGCGCAATTGATGTGGTAATGAAGCTCAACTTGGTCCTGAGAAGCTGACAATAATGATCCACTACTACTTCGAGGCGAGTACATTTTGCCATCGTACCACTAATCGCTCCCCAACGATTTGCCGGGAGAAAGGGCGTGTACCCCAAGCTACTTGCATTGCAAAATCCCCGGCAAAACCGATAAGCTGATGATATATCACCACTAAATCCTTATCCGATGAGTTATCGAGACCGGGAGCCCTGGCGTGCGTGTTCGAAAGAGTATGTGGGCAAAGTTTCTCCGATCCACTCGGATGCAGTTTGTTCGATGAAGTTACTTACGTTCGCCGGGAATGAAGTTCGAGCTTTCAGCCCGGGGACGCTTGCGGGGTGCCATGTGTAACTTGGCGTAAAATGTGTGACCTGCACACCAAACTATGGTGGTAAGTCTATGGAGAGAGAGAGAGAGAGAAAACGCTGTTAAAGGTGTGCACTACCTACGCCACTTACGTACAGCATCATATAAACTACCAACTGGCTGATCCACTCCATCGGGTTCCTCCGGGATGGTGGCACCAGCTAGCATCTGATTTACAATCGAACCACCACCACTGCGCCGGACGAGTGTCCCTGGAGGAGTTGGCGCTAACTTTGTGGTAATATTTTTCCAAGACGAATTGCCACATCCCCAGTCTACCCTCAACAGTGAACTCTCGGGTTGCATATGTGTGTACATGTGAAGTGTATCCGTTTTCCCGCTCGAACGCCGCAGGTTTGCATTGTGCTGCGACTGAAAGTTTTCGCACAACGATCACATTTTGAATTTAAATTACTTCCACCCGGCGACGGTTGTTGGGCGGAAAAACTTTGTCCCTGAATCGGTACGCGATCGTGATGGTAGTCCTTCTGGATGGTATGAAAGCATGGAAGGAATTAGCCCTTGGTGGTTGTTGGATGGCAAGGCTAGCTAGGCATTCGGCTTCCGTTCCCGGAAGCTGCAACACCACGTGCCCGTGTTGCGAATTATCACGCGGCTAAATTAAAATTATATGTCATTTTCTTCGCCGAAAACTTTTGATGCTTTCAGCACCCGCCAGGATAATTATTCTGCCATTCTGGCGTGGTAGAAAGCACCAAAGCATCAACCGGCACCGAATACGTTTTGGCCGAATTGCGAACTTTGTAGCGACTGGCGGCGCCCGAAAGCCTTCCCCTAGCACTACTACTGTCTGATTAAATTTACTCTGATTTGACTTTGTCACAACTGGATGGGCTGTGGCAAACGCGCCAGACTTTGATTTCTGACGCGGGACCTAAAATGTAGCCTAATTACACCTTCCCCTCTTCCTGGAGGAGATAATGCCAGAGCTTGGAGCACACCGAGCGGTGACGGCGAACACTCATCATCAGCTTCATCAGCGTGCCGCATTGTTCAGTTCTCGTTCAGCAAGCAGTTGATTCCGGGTTTGAGCCGCCGAACGCAGCGAGTAGTTCCTTGAACCACGGAACTGCAAGCCCGGAAGCGCAAATAACAACCGTTCCATTTTCCGGCGAGGAGGGGTAGCTAATTAGACGGGGAGGCCTTAGTGTTAATTAGAGACAAGCGACAGGCTGTCATATTCGATGTTGAGGGATGAGGATTCTCTATAGACTTCTCCGCCCCGTACACAAGGGAGGCTTGTCGCGAGCAATTCTTCAAAGAGATGAAGCAATTGAAAAGGCTTCTTTTACTTTTTTGCGAAAAAAATGCAAAATGATGGTACTTATTAGGCATTATTACAATCGCTTTGTGGTTGTTCGTCTGCTGTTGAAGTTTTCAAGGGTGTGCATCTCGTGTCTTATGGCGGGAGTAGTGACGTCAGTAACATCCTTCACCGAATGAGCCTCTTTTAGTCATTCCAAATAGATGAAGATGAATATCCTGCTCAAGGTACTTTCTTGACAATGGGGAAACTTTTGCAAAGGCCCGATAAAGTTCCTAGGATAATGTACGACCTCTATCTTCGTTCACATTAGTGTATGCACCGGTACCAGGACTAGCATATGGAATAGAACGTTGAAGCTTGATCGCCTTTTAATTATTAGCGAGTATAAAGTTATTTCAATCCAATTACGTTTCTCATCGAATCCTAAAAATTATTCATTTAAAAAAAAATTGTTGGAAACTGTGTAGGGCTCCCAACGATCTGTCAGTTGGAGAGCAAAGAAGAATGATCGGAAAAGGAAGGTCGCGCCTACACGACGGGGATTAGCAGGATCAGCCACGAACCGAAGTTGAAACTTGTACTAATTTTTGGATTTCCTCAAGGAACGATTTCTAAAAAATTAAATCGCGTTTCAACAAAAATAGTTAAGCCGTTAAGCTGAACAACTCGCATTCCTGCTGCCTACTGTTTAAAAATGTTTTGATGATTGAGTCATTCACATTTTCAAATCAGATTATTTTCCTCCCCTTATCAAGCGGTTCCATGGTGTAATGGTTAGCACTTTGGACTCTGAATCCAACGATCCGAGTTCTAATCTCGGTGGAACCTACCTCTCATCCAAGTTTTTTTCGTAACATGAGGGGTTCTTATCGTGCCTCTAATTTTATCGTTCGAATACATTTCAACAAGTTTTTTGCATGCCTAACTGCATACTTATTTTTACCGATAACATGCCACTCCGGAGTGGGTTGCGTTAGGGCTTCAGTAATCTTGCGCATTTTCTTCGAAGTACACGCACCTTTGTTTTCACCTCTTGCGGACGCTCGTTTGCTACCGACAAACATTGAAGCAGATAAGTTTAGTGGTGGCAAATGTACGAGAACACTTTAAAAACACAATTTATTCAATTAAAACAAGGCAACTTATAATTAGCACCACCGATTTCGTAATGTAAACAAAACGCCTTCACGCCTACTTGAACCGTGTGATCTAGTGCTATCTCGCTCACGCTTGCGACGTCCTGCCAGGAGCTGTCACTTGCCGCAGACGTGTGTCAAAAACGGCGAAAGGGATATCTTTTGGTTCATTCGCTGCAATCAAAGTAGACTTGGTGCGCATTTGGAGCGGGCATCGTCACGCAATTCCCCCTGAGATTGAATTGTGCCAAGAAAATTGAAGCTGAAGGTAGGAAAATAGCACATTTTTGTGGTAAGTTACTGGTACTAATATTACATACCACATTATTGTTCATGGGCGTAAAAAATCCGGTCGTTGGTATTTGTTTGCGTACCGGCAGCGTTCCAAGCGCAGCAACATCCAGAGCACGAACCGGCACAAATCAGCACCCGCAGCACCTAACCTGCCAATAGTTTTACATATTCCCTGTTCTAGTTTTAACTCACTTGTGCTTATTGCTAGCTGAGACTGTAGATTCTGTTTTCTGGCTGAACGCGCGTGGGAACACTATCGGCGATCTTGCGTACGGCCGTCCGGTGCTCAGACCGCCGGTGCGCGTGTTTGTTTACGTGCGCCCGTATCGCATCGATCGGCAATAGGCGGAGCAGGTTAATGACTGCAGCTAGCGACCGGAGCTGTATTATTGTAAATATACGGACCCTCAAGCCGTACACCAAGGAGCAGGTTAGTATGGAAGAAACAACTACAGAGCTTCTCTCTTCGTCGATGAAGGACGGTTCCACCGGAATGGGGATGTTTACCAACAAGGAAACGTTGCACCTGATCGAGTGTGTGCGAAGGAAACCGAAGCTGTGGCATCGACAGTACCTGCGCAAACGAGTATCGTCCTGCGTGGCCGAATGGGATGATATCCAGCAGAACGAATTTCCCGGGTACACGGGTAAGAACGTGCGGAACGCGTCATGATCCCTTCATTTTCTTCACTAATTCATCACTAATGCTTTCCACCCGCCCGGGGGGTTTGCTTTTAGTTCCTCAACTGAAGGTGCGCTGGAAAACGATGCGCGATTGCTTCCGGCGTGAATCGAAGCGGCTCGAGTCGGGTGACCTTACCGCGAGCCGCTGGCCCCTGTACGACCATATGAAGTTTCTGGATGGACACTTTCGGCTTAACGTTCGGCACAGGGTATCAACGGCGTTTGCCAGGCGGAATGTTACATTGACCGCGTCGAAAGAACCGATTAAGGCTAGCATTAAGAGGGAAGAAGTCGCTCAACACGTTCCGTCACCAACCTGCACCGAGCAGGGAAGCGAAATGTTAGACGAACACAGCGGTAGATTAATCGTTGTCGAAGCGGAGGATGCGCCGCCGGTTGGCATTAGTGAGGTGACCTACTGTAACAAGTTTCGGTCACGTCTTCGCTCCGATCCCATCTCCCCGGAGGGTGGTGGCGAGGGGTGGAACGCACACGGGCATGACACTACCGACAGCCAGTTTTTGATGAGCTTGGTACCGTTTCTGAGCGTGTTACCGATGGATAAAAATTTGGAAATTCGTCTCAAGGTGTTGCAGCTGATAGCACATGCGACGCAAAGCTTGAATGGCTCGGAAAGGAAGTAGGAAGAAGATTGTAAACGACCCGAATTTAAACGGAATTATTTTACTATATTAGTGCAACGAGTTGTACGCAGTTGGGTGGTAGAAACATGTGGGTAAAATAGTTGTTAAATTATTAAATGATTGCAAGGTTTGTTTTGCATGTTACACATTCCAAATTTTGCAAAGCATTCTGTAGCCGCAATAGATTGCGGGCAATACTAGCTGATTTTGGGTTTTAAATACCGTAAAAATTAATTACAAATATCTTTGATTTCATGTACTTACTCAGCACACGCCGTGTGTTGCAGGAAAATCCTATCCAGTGAAAAATATCCGTTGACTCTTTTCCATCCAGTTATAGTCAAAAGTTGTATTGCCATGGTCCTTAATCGTAAAACGCGCATGCAGGCATACCGTTTTCTGCCCTTTCGCTTTCGAGCTATACCACTTCTGGGACAGACAACGTGTTCGTAGTGGTGGATGGACCTTTAGTCCATCTACTGGACATACTTTTGAGCTTGACATATTAGGAGGTAGTAACAGAGTGTAGATAATTTGGACACTAAAGTTATGTTAGGAAGCGGCAAATGGACGAAAACGTCTTAGAGGACTCGAAGCAGGTGAAGTCCCTTGGGATACGCGGGGAACGCTTTGATATAGTCCCTAGCAAGAGGCCCCTCGGACAGCCCTGAAAAAAGCCCACTCCACCTGCTCGATTACTCAATTGAAAGCTAATCATTCCCAATTTATGTAGCCAGAATTGCCACAGACACCTGTCTGTGTACTTTCGAAAAGGTTTGAACTTGTACAGCTGATGTTTCACAATTTTCCTTTAAAAGCCACATATCCAATAATACTACAATTTTATGAAGATATCGTAAATCATCAATTAAAACAAAATAGATATAGATGAAAAGAAAACGTGTCGTAATTACGCAATTGCTTGATGTGGTTTGCTCGAGTTGGTATGTGAATGTAATGCAAAAACTAGCCGTTACATATGTTAGATAGTGGTGAGACGATCAAGGTAGCCAAGGTCGAAAGAAAAAAAAACACACACACACACATGACATCTGTCAAACGTGTTGCGCTTGTCGGCAGTCACGCATCATACGCAGCCCGAAGTAGCCGCCTCAATCCATGATGTCTTCCGAACTGGACCACGCTCAGCCATCCTCAGCGGTACATACGGTCACCATCAGGTCTAATACACATCCTGGCTGGAACTTTGCCTCCCAGAATGATGTGGCTCGTTTTATCGCACTGGTACAGCGTTATCCCAAGCTGCAGTCGCGCATCTCTCCGGAGCGTCTCCTGCCGGAATGGGAAAAGTTGGTCCCGGTGACGGGCCTTAGTGGTACGTATAATGGTGCTTCGTGAAGCAAGAGGCGTAACGCAAGTATTTACAAAACATCCATTGGCATGTTGCAGCAAAGGAGATGTGCTTGAAGTGGAAACGGTTGTGCGACCGGTATCGGACCGAGCTGCGCCGCGAGATGATCACACCTCCGGCAGAGTTCAAATCGAAATGGGCCTTTTTCGTGCAGATGTCGTTCGTCCGGGAAACGGAGCTGAAGCGTATCCGTCTGATTAAGGGTAAGCAAAACCCGCAGCCGCCGCCTATGAAACGCGAACCGCATTCACCAACTTCACCGATCCCGATGCCGGCATGGCCAACGTCACCGAAGCGCAAGATTGCGAAGCAGCAACGGCCACTAGTGGTACCGATGAAATGCTTCAAAGCTGAACCAGTCTCGCCATCCGCTGGGTCGACTCTAATCGCGGAATCATCGCAGCGATCGGAGAAGCCGCCGATGGCGTCCCACGGTGGCGATTCAGAATCGCCCAGCTGCTCGCGCACGAAACCTTCGCCGATGTTCAGTTCGCAGAAGCAAGCGGCCTGCAGGAAATTGATTCCGATCGAACAGATGCCAAGTACGGGGCGAGTGAAGGTGGTGGGCAGCGCGAAGCAAAACTTCCTGAAGGACTTGCAGGAACAGGCGGGCCGTGCCGTGGCACTCCGCCGTCCGGTACACCGTGCGCCGATAACGGATTCGCTGCGAGTGGCACCGGACAATGATTACGATTTCCTGATGATACGCATCTATCCGCTGCTCGGGCTGGTACCGGTGGCCATGAAGCCGATTTGTTACGAGCGGGTCCAGCAGTACCTGTTTCAGATGTCCGATGTAAAGGGTAAGCGATATGACCGTTGAACTGAGATGGGAAGATATTGTATTCATTTTCTTGTTAAGTGCGAATAAATGTAATTCTCAGGTCCCGGTCTCGAGCAATAGTTCTAGCGTGGCAGGATGAATTTCTCAGAATTCTTTCTGCACGGGCGAACTGAGTGTAATGGTGTGCGTGTGAGAGAACGCTTTTGTTAGAAAATTCGCAATACGCATGCTTTCCAGGTAGCGAGGGCCCACACACTAACACACCGATAGCCGGCTTTTGGGTATGCAGCTGTGTGCGTGTGCTAGCAAGCCGTGTATAGGAGATTTCGATTTCATTTCCGTGACGAGTGTGCGAGTGTGTGTGCGTGATGGTTAAAATTCCAGGGAACAGAAATCCGCGTGCATTGCGCAATCGCTTCAGATCTCCCCTTATTTTCGAGTCCCACAGAAGAGGACAAGGGATGCATTTCTTTCGGGGTGTGTTTGTGTGTGTGTGGGGAGCAGAATGGTCGCTGCAGCTGCTTGTCTTGTCGGTAGTGTTGGTGTGGCAGGATAAAGCCGGTAAATGTTACCTTGTACAGACACAAGCAAACGTGCCCTTATGTACAGCAGGCGGATTTGTTCGATTTTTCCTCCAAACGAGAGTGAAGTACATTGCCATGTGTCAACGTCACCGCGCGATCAGCTGAGCTGAGTGTGCCCCTTCTTTTGTGGGGCGAACGTGTGAGGGGACCGGGAGAGTGAGATGGCGCTAGGTGAGTTATATGTTTCCCCCTTTGCGTTCGAAAGGAAAAGTGGAGCCCGATCAGCTGAGAGTCCGCTTTTTGTGTGTTGCATGTACTGTGACGAGCCCCCTTCTTTGCTTTGCGTGGTGGTTGGGTGTTATTTTAAGGGTGGGCAGGACAGTTTCCCCTACCCACACCCCCGTGCGAACTGCTAGAATCGAGCAGTTTCCACCCTCTGGTTGGAATGTTTTCTTTTTGTTGTGCGTTGTGTGCTCGAAAGAGATAGAAAGCTAACACATCCATCGGTTTGTGTATGAGTGAGCAGGAAAGAAGGAATATTCTGCTCTAGAATGAGAAGACATCTGGGAGCATCGAGTTTTTGCACCGGGCGGAAAATAAATTGTACACGTGGAGCTACTAAAAAACGGAAGGTTAAAGTACTCTTGAAGGAGTGTGAAGAAAAAACGAACACGAGCAGGGAAAAATCGAACCAGGTAGGCCCCAAAAAAAAATTTTGACAGCGGCAACTGAACACCACCGGTAGCGACGGTGAAAAAAAGGGGGGTGGGTAGGTAGGGTAAGGTTGGGGTAAGAAAAATCAGAACCAAGACCCAACCGTGACTGTAAACGCGGTGTGGAAATGGTGCGTGCGTTGGGAGATTTGCTTCTTCTTCTGGCTTGCTATTATGCTTCTTTGTCTTCTTCTACGGCTCCACCACACACGTCCGTCAAACGCATCTTCCCTGTGACAGTTGATTTGACGTGGCAGCTCGAGCGCGAGGTTACTTTGATGGGTGGACCGGAATTTTTCACACCTCCAACCACTTAGAGATACGAGGAAAACAACAGTGGAAATTATGCTTGCATTTCTTCCTCTTCCTACACACTTTTTAATTGGGGTTGTTGTTTAGCGAGGTGTTGGAATGTTTCATTTTTGTTTTGCACTTGTTTGGGTAAAACTTTTTTACTTTTTGATGCGTTTCTATGTTGATTTTGTCGTTTTTGGTATGTTTTTATTTTCCTCGTTTGTTTCCCTTTATTTTTATATTTATTTTTCTTTAATGTTGTTTTCATCAAATTTTGTTTTCAGTTGTATTTTAAGTTCTTGATTAATTAATTAATTTAATATTTTATTTATTCTTTTTGTACATGATCAATAATTTAGAATGCAATTTTATTTTTTTCTTCTTCATATTTAAGTTCTTATTTAAGGCGAAGAAAAACTGTTTTGACAATATTTCATTTCTGTACATCGCCTCCCTTAAACCGCTTTATATTCCAAATCTTTGGTGAAAGTTTTCCGTGATTTAGCTTCCTTCCTGGTCGTTTTAGAGTTCAACAGACAGATGTCACAAGAAAAGCCAGAAATTTCCGTTGAGTACTTGCCTTCCGCTAAGGAGGATTGGAAAATGAGGAAACAACATTTTTATTTATACCTTACTTGACCACGGACTTTTCCGTCCATTCGCGACCGAGAGTGCTTCTGCTCATTGACGTCAATCGATGTTTGGGGCAGTAGCAAAGCAAAGTAGCCAGTTTGCAAATAGGGTGGAAATACAGGGCCATGCTTCTACCTCCCCCGCTCATTTTCCCACACAACGTTAAGACAAGGGAAAATATTACTGCAAAAAACACCCTGCTGCTCTATAGTCCTACCGATGCAAGAACATCGCAAGACCGACAAACAGCTTTGTGCTAAAACGGATTTATATTTGTGTGTCGTTTGTGGTCCTTTTTCGGTCCATTGGCTCCACACTTACAGCGAGTGGAAAAATAACAAATACACGTACGAGTAAAAAAGAAGAAGAAGGAGAAGTAGAAAACTGTCACAAAGAGAAAATGGGTTAACGATGCCGGATTGTTGTGGTCGACATTTGTTTTGCTTTGAATCAAGTGAATGGTTGATTGTTTCTTGCGTACTGCCCGGTTGTTTTCGGGCGTTTTTCGTTATTTCTTTTTTTCCCCCGCCCCTTATTTTCGCTCCGAAGGTCATCCATGTTCGCACGTCACGTTTCCGTGGGGACAAAACAGGTGGGCAACCCTTTTCTTTTTGTTTTGCTTTCGGTGAGAAGAACCCGAGAACAAAACGTGAAACAACCGTGCACGATGGACGGTTGTAAGGTGGGATGTTCCCTTCCAGGAAGAGATTCCTGTAGAATCTGCAAGAAGCGCAGGGATTTTTTTTTTGCTCCCGCTTCAATGTTGTTATTGTTGCAACGTTTGGGTTTGGCCTTTATTTCTACCCTTTTAGGAAGTGAGGGGGTTTTGTTTGTATTTTGAATTTGAAAACAAACGTGCTGTGGTTACGAAATGTGGGTTCGTAGAATGGTAGGTGGTCAGTGTCATTCTTTTGCACGGAAAGCATCATGAAGTACCATGCGCCTCCATCAGCAAAGGGGTGTTTTAAGGTTAGAATTTGGTTTTGTTAGAATGAAATGAAAAGAAACCAGTAAAATGTTTTAGCGAGAAAATCGGTTGTGGAAAAACATGACAAAATATTTTTCTTTATTCATCTAATTAAATATTGCTAAAGCACTAACATTAAATGCTGATTTAAGGAGTGAACAATATCGGAAGGGGCTTTTTAAATATTTTTGTATTTGTAATATCATTTCTAGTTCGTCTAAATTATTTGTTTATCATAAATATTACGATTTTAAGAGAGTATTTTAATATTAGTTTGATGTAAAATATGTGCGAATTATAAAAAGTAAGTAATATTTTGCAACGGGATTTTGCAGCTCACAGTACCGTATCTAATATTGGTCCTACCGGTCATTTCGTTATATTATGAGTTCTTGGGCTTGAGGGCAAGGGAATTCACAATAAAGTGCATCAATCTATTTCATAGAATATCTACCATAGTTAAGAGCTTCCTTTTACTTTTTAATGGATCTCCAACCCGTTGAAGATGAACAAATCAATATTTCTATTTACCCTACCAAACCATATACAGAGGTTTAAGTCGGAATAAACTTCCTGAAGTGAACTTGTGTTTGCAACTAAGAGCACCGAAAATAATCACTTGTATCATTTGTAAATGAATTTCCTCGAAAATTCTTCCCCAAATTCCTTTCACAAGTCCATCGAACATTTGCCAGAACCCTCGAACGGTACCGAGAAATCATGTAGTGGATTAAAAACTTACCCCAAAATGTGTCCATTTCTTAGAAACACGGAAACTTTGAAGTAAATTTTGTCAAACAGGTTTCCACTCACCTATTAGAATCGCGTTAAGCTCCCATGTTTCGTACCTTCATCAAAATGTATTTCTGAATGAAGCACTACCATTCGCTCCTCAACCTGCCGTACTTGTGTGCGTTTGCCCGGAGAGTCCGCTGACCGTTCACCTAAATGACTGTTGAGGAAGAAAAAAATGCACAGAAAGGTTTTCCTAAGATCTCCGTCGCTGTCTCTGTGTGTCCATTTTCCATTTGTGCTTTGTACAGGGTGAATGGTAAATATAGGCACGGCATGTTCCCGGTCCTTCCAGGAAATGAGTTTCGGGAACGGGAGACGCTTTGTGTGTGTGTGTGTGCGAGTCGCTTTCGGTTACGTGGGCAGGCAAGCAAACTAGCCAAAACCCATCGTAAGAAGCACGTGGCCGGAACAAGTTTCGTAAGCGCAAGCATTTTCCGCACTTTCATCGGTTGTGCTCGATCTCTCTCTCTCTCACACACACTCGCTGCTCCCTAAAAAAAACTTTGGTTCAGCGAAGGATTAGGTGTTTGAATTGAAAAGTTTTTCGACCGGGAGCTGCCCGTGAGGTCGGCTTCTGGCTGTTAGTTCATTCCGTTTGCTTGTGTTGTGTAACGGGCAACGTGATTTTGCCCCTGACGAGGGAGGGGTTGGGAGTTTGAAAATGGTTAGATAATTTGTCTTTGATTATTTAGTAGTTTTAAGGGGAAAACGGTTTATTACAGAGAATTGAAAATATTGAGTTCTCAGTATGACGTTTATTGAATTATATTTTAATTGTTCCTCGTCATCTTCATCTTCATCACTTGAAATATTTGTTTTGCATCTTTCAACAGAAATACGAATGATAGTTTTGGCTAATTTTATTGTTTAATAAAGGCGCGTTTTAGTGCCAAAGCACTAGCCGGACCGTTTTGAAGCGTTAAACTTCTTAAACTCTTTGCAAACTACTCGATGGGCTCAGATTCATGGGCTGGTTCTTATCTCTTCTCTTTATATTGAAAAAGATCTACATATGTCAGGCAATACATTGTTCAGAGGGGCTTTGGATCCCAGAAAGTCTCGCAGTTGAAGAGTCCTCATCGGACCTCATCAAGTCCTCGTCGTCCTAGAGACCTTAACATCCAAGGTGCTTTATCTACTGTAAGACCACGTCCTCTTGAAGACTCGTCGTCGTCGTCAAGCTTCATCTTTTAAGAAATCTCATGATCGTAGGGACCTCGTAGTCCATAGGACCCATCATTCATGCTTCATCTACCATTTATAATATAAACATAAAATTGGAAGCTTACCACAAAGTTTCCCGTCAAAGGCCTTACCTACTATGAGTCCTCGGTGTCCTCATAGTCCTAGTCCTAGAGACCTCATCGTGCTAGGAGTCTTTCGCACCCAGAGACTTTCTAGAAGAAGACTTATCGTCCAATAAGTCTCTTGTATCAAGAGACTTTCTAGTTGAAGACTCGTCGTCATCAAAGCTCCATAGCAAGAGAACGCTTTATACGACTGGACTAGCTAGACCCAACATTGTTAGCTTACCGAAGAGACCTTGTCGTCAAATGAGTTCAGGAGCCTCCTTAGTCCAAAAGATCTTAGCAATTAAGTGGCATTGCTAGCGAAACTTTCTCTTTTGTCTAGAGACCATGTCATCCAAAAAGCCACATGTACCAAGAGATATTCTACTAAGATATATCTAAGAAACTCTAGAAGTATAATGAGCCCGATTTTTCGATTCTGAGATATAATGTTGAGTGATGTAAATAAGTCCACTATTTCGGGATAAATAAGTTTCAAATATTTTATTCAAGTTTTAATATATTATTATTAATATCTTATTTAATTTAAGGAAAAAAATCAAATATTGGCCCCAAATGAAGATGCCTCTCAGTAGATGCCCTACTACCGCCTGACACCTGCTCCTTTTATATTTCACTTCCTAACGCTACAAAGCCACCATCATACCAGCATTATCGTTATCGTTAGCAATTCCGCACATAAATTATATTACACCTTTTATGCGAACGGAAAATCGAATTTTCCCCACACCCCCGTCAGTGCTTCACCGTTTTCCCAAACTCCGGGACTCATCTTGATCGTAACATTTAAACATGAAACACACACACACACACACATTCATATAAAGGACACAGTGAATAAAATGGCAAATCCCGCACACAAACTTTCAGCCCTGCTCGGTAATGAAGCATACACAGGCTGCAGAAGGCACCCCACCAACGGGAAGCCAATTTTGATAACCGAAGGCAGCGAACAACAGGCAAAGAAGAAAGAAAAAGAAGAAGCCGAGAGACAATTTTATCACATCAGTCACCAGTGCCCTCCTCCTTCACGTTCCTCCCGCCGCTTCCCGCTCTTCGCAAAACGTCCCAACTGGTTCGGTGGCTGCTTGTCACGAGCAGAATTAACCGCATGAAATATGAGCCACACGGATGGCTCCACCGGAGAAGGCGCACGACTTTTTAATAATAAATAAAAATACAATTTATGCGATTCGTTTCCCTTTTCTTTCACGAGGCCCCGCTTTCTTCGTTCCCTTCTCAGCTTTTTTCTGCTGGTTCGTGTCTCAGAATGTCTCTTTAATTTAAAGCAGTTATCATCCTTGCATATTACGTTCCCAGCGTACAGCAGCTCTTGGTTGGTACTTTCTGCTCGGCGTACCGATGGGTAGTAAGTTTAGCAGTTCCGTACAGAAATGTAATGAAAACGATACTTCTAAATTGAACGCCGAGCGAATGGGGGGCGTGTGGGGTGATTCCTTTCTAGTGGTTCCCGTTTGCAACGTTCGCCCGGCGAAGGGATTTTCATACGGGATTTGGTTGGTATTTCTGTCCGCTGGTTGACATTACTTTGGTGGGGATTGGGGGGGCGTTTTGCTTTATTTTCCATTTGGAGAAGATTGGGTTTGGCAGGTTTGCGTTTTGTTTTTGCGGTGCGTTCTTTTAGTGCTTTGCTTTCGCTAGTTCGAGAGATAATTTTTGTGGAATATTAATTGCTTTGAATTTAATGTCTGTTGGTACATTTGGTCATAACAGTGCTCGAATGACTAGAATAGTATACAAATCAATAATTTTCATTCGCTCTTCATTACTTAGAGTAACGATTTTGGCGCATACCCTTGCTAGAGATATCGTCGGAAGCTACCAAGCTGGATTTGTTGGAGGGAAATCCACGACCGACCAAAGTATTTACTCAACGGCAGATCCTCCAGCAGTAGCGGGAGCACCAGATCCCCACGCACCACCTGTTCATCGACTTCAAAGTCATAGATCGGACCGAGCTATGGAACATCATGCGGTGTCAGTACGGTTTCCCTGCGAAACTTGTACGGCTGTTGAGGGCTACTTTGGACGGTGTGCAGTGCATGGTGAGAGTATCAAACTTGCTGTCGGAATCGTTCGAATCTCATCGGGTACTGTGGCAAGGGGACGGGCTCTCCTGTCTACTGTTTAACATCACTCTCGAAGGTGTCGTGCGAAGCGCGAGTATTTGACATCAATGGCACAATTTTCACCCGGTCGCTTCAATTCCTTGACGTCGCAGATGACATCGACATTATCGGCCGGACATCTGTGGCAGTATGCGACGAAGAACCTGCCTGCTTGCCGGAGGCTCTGACCGTGATAGAGCACGACTCGGAAGCAGAGTATTAGTTGACGATTTTTAAGTAGTAGAGGACTTCTGCCATCTCTGCACGATCGTACCTTCGAACGACTTCGGAAGGCGCATTGTTCAGGGGAATCGTGTCTACTACTTCATAGACTCCTACCAAGCACGAAATGGTACGGCAAGTAGTCCACTACGGACACGAGTTCTGGACTATGCTGTCAGTGGAATGCACCAATGCATTGGCCATCTTCGAGCGACGGATGCTACGGACTATATTTGGCGGTATGTGCGAGCAGGTGGGGAGAAGGAGAATGAACCACGAGCTAGCTGAGCCGTTTGGCTATGCAGACATCCTGACGGTAGCTAAAGATGGAAGGATACGCTGGCAAGGGCAAGTTATAACTATAAGATATATCCAGCTAAATTGGAACTCTGATTCATCTGATGCCCTCACTTCGGCATCGGCGTCAATGCGAAACGTACACTTGTCTCCTCTTCAATCTTCAGATTCAGTAGGATAGCACCTGAACCTAGGCTCTCTGGAAGCTCCATCTTTGAGGACTAGCTTCTACTACTAGATCCTGGTGCACATTTATATCTGCCATGAACTGTAGTCCTTGTCTTAATATAAAAGGACTCTGAGTAATGAAATGAGAAATGCTAAATAAATGGGGCGGTCCAATGGTAGCTACTTGTAGCTCACAAAAAAGTCTAATCAAGTCACGGAAAGCCAGAAATGGCAGGCTGAGACCTCTCGAGGATGTAGTCAAGCCAAGGACAAGAAGAAGAATTGTAAGAATAATTATTGGTATTGGTTGGTATAATGAGTAGAGCAAAGCGATTCAAGGATTTTCTCACAATAATGAAGATAACCAGACTCGTCAGAACTCTTAAGGAACGGTTCTACGGTTGAAATGACTCTGAACGCAGGACATGACGTATCTTTGGGTTGGTTTCACTAACAGAGGTGATTTAACCTGAGTTCTCTAAATTCTGATCTAGTCTAAGGTCCAATCAATAATGAAACTGTCTTTCTTGATGAAGTCCAATATCCAATTTCTTGAACTATGAAGTTCGATCCCACAATATTCTAGACCTGTTCTTTTAGAGTTATGGCAAGGCCATCTTCAAAGTTGCCATAAATCTCCATCAACTGTTGGAAAGTTTAAAACTGTTGAAAATTAAACAAATGGTTTGAAAAAGTCATGAAGAGTATACACACTCTTTTCAACAGTTTCACAAGATGCTCATCATTTGTGGAGTGATTTTGTCTTGTTTTGTAGGTTTTCCTACTCAATCGGAAACACTTCATTCAATCGTTTCAAGCATCCAGCAGCTATTTTCAACGCTTTTACGTCTTCTGCGCTGCAGTGCAAAGAAGGTAAACCGAAAACAAGAAGCAAAGCGGAAATAAAGTCCTTCCGTGGGGCCACCTTTCGGGCCAACTTCTCCATTGCCCCCCTTCGTAGCCTGGTACCGGTGCTCCCGTTCATCCTATTGATAAATAATGCTTCAGGAGGAAATTAATGTCCTGCAACTAATGGGGTCGTCCCCATGCGTCCCCTTCCATCCTCCAGGGTGACACAAACACACACACACACACACAAAGACACCCACGGTAAGCAACACCGGCCAGCTGGCATTCGTCTTCCGCTGCCGGCACGACACGGGGATTCTGTACACAGACTGACTGATTGTGGAGCAACAGCGCACAAGCAAAACATCTGATTGAGAAGAACATCCCAGTGTGCCGTGTGTGGAGAAGAAAGGCAGAAGCGGCAGCAGTTTTCCATTTCCTATACATTTAATGATAAATTTATCGCATTCGTTGCCGGCGCTGGTTTGGCCTGCCCGGGCAGCAGTGTGGGAACTCGTTGTGCGGAAAGAATCTGCCAGAAATCGTCTCACTTTCACTGTGTGTGTGTGTGTGTGTGGCCTTTGCTGAATGAATGAAGGGAGACCGGTTCGGGACCGGGGTGGACCGGACGGGTCCAGAGGCAAAGGGAAAAGAACATAAAGAACGAAGCCCGCTGTCGTTCGAGGGCGTAAGGCAATCCCTTTTTCTTGGGAAGGCGTCCTTCACTGCCGTTAACTGATGTTGCTGCTGTGGGGCCGATGTTTCGGTCGATTCTTGAGAAAAGAGCACCGACCTGGCACAGCACAATCGTTTTCATTTGATGAGCCATAATTTTTAATGCTCATATTTTTAGCATCATTCCCACATCCGGACCCTGCACGTGCGATGCGTCTGTTTGAGTTCGTGCGTTTAAGGGCGCGTCCTCTTAAGGGCGAGTTTTAAGACTATTCGGTGTGGGGTTTTATTAAGAAAGTTTTCTCTTTTCGGGGCATGAAAATTAAACTTTATTATTGTACAGCTTTGCTAAAATGGGATTAGCTGGTTTGATTTTGCAAACACTATTTGTTCTACTTGCTTTTAAACACATTATAGCAATAATTGTTCAGTATAGATTGTTGGATGTTTTACACGATTTTCTTCTCTTTTTTATATTTTTTTGGGAAAAATTGGACTTGTAATTTTGATTTGACTTTTTATCTATATTTATGTAGTCTGTATGAAATAAAAACCTTTACAGAAATGTGATCTTAAAATTTATCTGATCTCAAATCGTTGCGTTTCGTGCTTGTATGTGGCATTTATATTGTTTTTTATATCATTTATTAATAGAGTCTTTGAGTCTTTGAGACCTCATTCGCCTCTTTTTTTATTGTTTATTTTAAGAAATTAATTTTTATTTTTTTAAGTCCTTGTTATACAGTAGTTCATCAATAATTAATTCGAATAAAATGTTTTATGTGCAAAAATTTAATGACAAAACTCGTATATTCCGGCTGAAGTATGAATAGATGCCCCTCCCCCCCCCCCCCCCCCACTCACTTACTTTTCGCTACTGAGTTACCTAAAATTTAGGTAAAATTTAAGCAAAAATGTGAAATTTTTTTAATGATTTAAATTAATTATAAATAATAAATAAAATAATTTTCATAGTAAAAAGTCTGAAAAGGATACCCCTTTGCGTATCTCAGTTGCACAAATGAGTGCCCCTGAGTGGTGAGCGGGGGTTCATCTATTCAGACTTTAACCTACATTCCTAATGTTTTATATGTTAAGCAATAATATATTGAATAGATTATTTAATATGATCTGTATACTCAAATCTGTATACTTGGGGCGGTCCGGTGGCCGAGGCGACAGCGGTGCCGGTCTTCACACGGCAGGGCCGGGGTTCAAATCCCATCCAGACCGCCTCCCCGTACGAAAGGCTGACTACTTTTCTACGGGTAAAATTAAGTCACAGAAAGCCAGAAATGGCAGGCCGAGACCTCTCGAGGTTGTAGTGCCACAGAAGAAGAAGAAGAGTATACTCAAATGAGGTAGGTTTATTTCTTAATTGTTCTGAAGTTTGTAAAATATTCTTCTTTCCGTTCTTTCTTGGCATTACACCCTCGAAAGGTCTCGGCCTGCCATTTCTGGCTTCCTGTGACTTGATTTTACTCGCAGCTGGATAGTTAGTCAGTCCTGCAGCGTATGGAGAGGCGATCTGGATGGGATCCGACCCCGGTTGCTGCAGGCCCAATATCATTATACCGAAAAGTAGCTCACTATACAGCGCTCTTCCTTGACCTGATTGTTCTGATGGAGTTCATTTTTTGGTTCATCAATTCCCAAAACATTTGTTTAATTTCCAATAAGTCTATAGGTAATTATTGCAAGAGATTAATCGACTTGTTATAACATTTAATATACCTTCTTTCTTGGCCTAACGATCTCTTATGCCTGACATTTCTAGCTAACTAGACTTATTGATACCGCATATTTGGACTAGTCATTCCTCACTAGAAGGGAACGGCTCATATGAGATTTGAACCCCGGTCCTGTCATGTGAAAACCGGTGCCCCTTTCGCAGGTACCACAGGTCATAATTTGTATAACAGTTAGTATAGAAAATTAGTATTTATTCTCATAGAACGACCCATAGCTGTATTGCTATTAGTTAGTATATCATTCTAATATAACTTTTTTTCTTGTTATCGCGATGATTATTATTGAAAGTTCATAATATAAATGTAGATCTTTTCTTTATAACAATTAATGGGGGGAGGAGTTACGACATTGAAATTTTTAATTCGTCGATCATAATTTGACAGCTATGTTCAAAGTATCTAAGTAACAGTTTATAGTCTTTGTGATGTTTTAGACAGCATTCTTAAAGGTTTATTCTAATTTGGTTTCAAAATAACTATCTTAAAGCAATGATTTCATTAGTCACAATTTACAATAAAATTGTATAAATAAATTATACAATAAATAACATAATTAAAAATATAGCTAATGAAGTCCTCAGAGCGAGCATTTTAAAGCAAAAGAAAAAAAACGTAAACTATCCACGGGACTCCTTACCAGCCACACATTTGAATCAAGCTTGTTCGAAGCAAAGAAAACATTCCTCGATTCACTCTTTAGTTACAAATGTCGTTTGCATTTCCCCAGCCTCCACTCACCCATCATTAAGTTCCCATTTGCTCTTTCCAGGCGTATGTGTAACCGAAGAAGCTACCATCGCTCCTGACTGTTCTTGATGATTTTTAACATCACGTGAACGAGTCCCAAACACACACACAACGATTCCTGGGACACATCCGCTGAGCATAGAGACAGACACACACGTTGGAGATAGTACTCACTTGAACTTAAACGGAAACGCTTATCAAAACCATCTTTAGCGCTCATAAATTCCGACGTTATTACATCAATCCTCCTTGGCGCTTTTGGCCAGCGGAAAAAGAAATGCGCAAAAGGAAAGCGAGCTACGGGCGACTTTTCGTTTTCCTTTTTCTCTCACTGTTTGTATGTTTGTGTGTGTGCGTGCGTGTGTGTGTGTCCCGTTGTGGTGTGCCAACCGGTGGCACATGTCGTTTTCATAAAATATTAAATCTGATTTATTGCGATATAATTCTGCGTTGATGGGCCACTTTTTCTTAAGTGTAGTAGTTTTTTTTCTCTCTCGAGATGTTCCCCTTTTTTCTTTGCTGTATTTATTATGATAAGAGATAGAAAGAGAGAGAGAGAGAGAGAGAGAGAGAGAGAGTATGCTGTTAGTCAAACTAGAAATTGAAATTAGAATAAAATTCCTCGAACCGAAGCAAAGACAAGGACACAATTCTTGAAGAGAAGATTCTTCAACGGTCTTCATCTTCACCAGCTCGCCCAGTTCGTTAGATGAGTGCCGAAGTGATAGCGTGCCCTAATGGTATCTCAATAATTCTGTTCCAATTTTGCTAATGATGTTTCAAATTTATTTCCAAAACCACTCGGCAAAATAGTTGAATTTCGTCTGACGCAGCTTCCAATCCTCGAGTTTTTTTTCTTTCGCACTCAAGGCTCATGTCATCAGGGCAAATGTCTGGTAAGAAAAGGCTACGATTGCCCATCATATCTTATCGTGGTGAAGGAAAGAAAAACACAACACGCTGCCATTTTGTGTGTGTGTGTGTGTGTGTGTGGCATCAGTTTACCCAACTGCAAAGACTGCTCTCGGGCCAGTTGGGTGTGTGTCCTGTCGGTTATCGCCTTTTCGTTGGGGGTGAATAAGACACTGGTCGATTGCTGCACAGCTTCCATTACTTATGGGTTTCATATTTTCTCTCAAATTTAATGAAATTGCCCTTGGAAAGCAGATATCCTTTCCCTCGATGTGCTCTCGTGCTCCGTGCTTTACGGTCGGCCGGTTAAGTGAGGTTATCCGTTCGAGCCGTGGATGAAGCTGCCGGGTAGTGTGCCGGGTCCTTAAAGCGAGCCGACATGTATCGAATGTCGACGAAATATTGTCCCCTACGGATGATACTTACTCGATACTGGAGCCCCTTATCACCGTCCGAAATTGGTCAAAGGGGGTTTCGGGTCGCCAGAAGAAGTGTTCGCTTAGCAAGCTGTCTTCAGGCTTATAAGGAAGATAGAAGGGAATGGGGGAGAGAGGGATAAGAGAAGAAAAAAAACAGAGTGCTCTACCGATAATCCGCCTGGAAGCAATCGAACACATCGCCAGCACGCTATTAGCTGGCGGGCTATTTTGTTTTCCACCCAGCAGCCGGAGGTGCCGTACGTCCCGAAGAAGCTTCTCCAAGGCTACACCAGGGGTTGGGAGGCTTCGCTGCTTAACCCCTTTCCCGAATGAAAGGGACTGCTTGTGCAACAGCACACAGTCACACACACAGCGCACACCCAAAAAATGTAACTTGCTCCACGCGAAAAGCACTCACAGCTTCACAAGGGGACATTCGCTAGAGAGGTTTGGAGCAGTGCCGAACTCGAATTTGTGATGCCATAAAGTGTCTACATAAGCCTCGATTTATCCTATTACTTAAAATCAATTCCATTTAATTAAATTGGCTCTCCGTTTATCCGTTGCTGTTGGGTTCGGGAGGGATGGTTGCAGCATAGTGGTAGATAGGCGTTGGGAAAGTTATCGCGCAGGAATGAACAGGAAAAAAAAAAACAATGTTTTCGGTGCATTGTCCTAGAAGTTTGTGTGTAAGGTTGTGTGGTGCTTTAAGTGGTGTTATAGTTGGCTTAAAGGCAAAACAAAATGTTTGAAAATAATTTAAATCGTTTTTAAATAAAAAAAATACAGTAAAACGGGTTGTGCTACGCATAACAAAGTGTTTGGGCATGTCATGGAAATGATGTCGATCAATCAACCTCAAATAACAGATAATTTAGCGAGTTGGATTCCATTTTTCATTTAGGATTTTTTTTATATAATAACGACTCACATAAATGAAGTGTTTCAAGCAGTAGTACTGTAGAAGGTGTTTAAAAAATAAAAAGACTTGAGTAATGTATAGAAGGCTAGTTTAAGGCTTACAAAGATATTAACATTTAGCCGAAGTCACTTAATTTAGTGAGTAAATGAGTGAGACCGTCCTTCGATGACATCAGGCTTCAAAATGTTCCCGAATATCCAAGTATTGTTAACTTTAAGCTATTGAAAGCTTTAAATTCTGCTTCACGCAGTTCGTCTTAATCGCCTGATGGTTGTATTAAGAAGACCCCGAACTCGTGTTCCACTGACAACGGGGTTAGCAGCTATCAGGGAAGTCCTAATAAAAATACTACAGCTCAGCGGTAAATAACATTTTCTAGCAGTGTTAAACCAGTTCTAACTCATATATTTTCTTAGTTGCTCATCTCTGTAATTTTTTGTTCAATTGTTGAACAGAGCTCCGAGTTGCTTAGTTTGAATTTTAAAATTTTATATATTTTCTCCAACTTTTACTTCATGTTTTTGTTAACTTTGCTATATTATACTGTTGTGGAACGGTTGTGTTTCTTTTTTTTACATTTTTGTAATGTTTAACGTTTAAAGCCATTAATTCTTTGTTTATTGATCTCCAAATATTTTAGTTTGTGTATTAGTTTATTTGCCACATTACGCTTACTTTGAAATTAATATTTCATTCATATTCATTTACATAGGATTATATGGCTACAGCAGCTCTTATAGCAGGTTCGCAGGTTAGCTACTAACTAAGTTTACTATTCGTAGTTGTGTCCGCGGTTAAGGAGCTTCAACAGTCAATCAATTCAGTCTCAATTCGTTGGTTTGAACTAGATACGGATAAACCTACATACTAACAAGTCCGTTCTGATCCTAAAGAATGATGCCGACCAGATTCGGATTCGTTTTGATTCTGGACTCGTACTTGATTCCGGTTCGTTTCGCTTTTAGGACTCGTTTTAGATTCCGGACTCATTTTTAGTTTTAGACTCATTTTTTATTTATTTTGAACTTGATTTTAATAACGGACTCGGGATTCACGTATCAGCTGCAAGTTTCAACTATGAGGTAACAATAAGTATAGTGAGCCAGAAATTGCAGGCATGACCTAAGAAGTCGTTTGATCAAGAAGAGAGCGGTTCTTTCCTCTTCTAATGGGCGCTGGGTTTCACACTGAGAGGACCTCTTCTGGGTGATTAGTTGTGGCTAGGTTACCCTGTCACAGTATAGCTCAATGTTCTCATTTCTTTCATATGTTATTACAGGAAAATATATCACTCTGGATCGCGAAATCGTGATCCGGACTCGACTTCGGCATCGGAGCGCTCGGGCTTGATCCGATCCGGCAAATGGTCGAATCTTCCCATCCCTAGCTGATCACCAACTTGAATGGCAAGGTAAATATCAACCATGAATTTTGTTTATCCGAGAAGGATGCGTTGGCTGTATTACTAACACCGAACTAAATCAGTTGACCGTTTTAAATCAGTTGAAGAAACGACAACAAAATTGACGTTAAACGTTTCAATTCTCTTCACTTCTTTTCCAAGTACTTCATTCAGATTTAAAATTCAGATAAAATTAATTTTTTACCGAATGTTGTATCTTTTCGTTTTGTCTTCCATAGCAAATTGGAACGCCTTCTGTTGTAAACAACGTGTTGTTCGAATTATTCCCCCGACATAAATCAATCTTATCGCATAACAGGGCCTGTACCCTTTTTCGAGCCAAAAACGAAACGAATTAAACTTTCGGGTGGTTATTTCGAGTGGAGAAAATCTTGTTTACACCCGGCCCCTTAATGACACCCGGGCGTACGTGGAAATCGTGTGTACGATTTAAATTTTCGCAAGGAAGATTAGCTGGCGTGGAAGATTGATGTCATCATCGTTGAGCTATCAAAACACGCGTGCTACCGACCCGGGCTCGTTGGTGAAGGTGTTTGGAAATGAAAATAAGAAGAATGAAACCGAAAGAAAAACATCTTCATGACGCACATTTCGAAATGAATCGAAACCGCTCACTCGACGACACACTGCGCTCTTGCGGAATTCCACATAAATTATGGCAAAATAGAGAAAATTGGACGGTTTCACCTAAGAAGCAATCCCTTTTCTCTCTCTCCCAAGCAAGCATCCCGGGCAGGTAGTTTTCACTTCATTAATGCTCGGTTGTATATTAAAGCGGACTTTGCCTGGTTGGAAAATGCAAAGATCCACGCAAAGCCCGATCGAGGCGATGGCATTAACAATTGACACCGTAAATTCCACCGTGCTGCCAGCCCTGACACAAACCTGCTCAAACATTCATCCCCTATAGCTTGGGACGTTGGGTTGGGTGGGGGGATGTTTTTCCGGTAGATTTTCCCCTTGTGGGAGCATACGGAGACACACTTGCCTCTTTGCGCGAAAGTACGCTTCCCACTTCGCGACGGGTAGGACATTCTTGAGGAGCTGGCGGGCAAAGCGTGTGGTTTACCGGTCTCGTTATTACTTCTGTGACTTCTCCTGTCCAAAGGCGCTACAAGACCCTTCGCGCTCGTGTGTGCATATGTGGTGGTGGGAAACACGTCGCGGGAATGAAAATGGCACTCCGGTTGCTAATAAAGTTAAATTATTAATCTCATTCTTGCGATAATTTTACTGTTTTTCGCGTGCGCCACTACTTCGCGCTTGTGGAGTTGCGGTTTGCCCCTCAGCTCCACCTCTGGGGTGACAATGAACCTTGTCCCAGACCGTTATCCTCACGCCGCGAGCTGCTAATCTCAACCGCAAAGGCCGATATAATGCCTTGGGCTGAGAATAAAACCCCCGAACGGGCGACGAACGATCCGGTGAAGCTTATTTAAATTGAACTTTTGCTAACTGTGCGGCTGGCGTTTGTTTTTCGCGTGCCTCTCACGGGATGGTTTTTCTGCCTGTATGGGAAAACTAAGGACGTCGCGTTTTGTGCAAATTTTCATCCCGTGCCGGCAGGTTTTACGAGCCAGAACGCGCATCGTCTTAAAATCGTCGTCGGAGTGTAAACATTTTGTCATTACCCCCCGCCGAATGCATCACATTCCAGAACACATTACATTCCGGGGCCGAAATGGTTCATCATCCTTGGAGAGGCTCATTTTAATGAAGCTTGCAGACTTGCTTGTTGTGGATGTGGATCGTAAAACAATTTGAGCGGGGCCCATTGTTCTGTTGCTGTTGTTTGATGGCGATCGTTCGATTTTATGGTGGCACGCTTACACTAATGCCTTTAGCTGTAATTAGAGCAGGTTCAGTTGGGATATTAAATAAGCAAAGCGAGAAGGGAGTGATGTTAAATTAATCTAGTGTGTGGAAATTTTATGATAAAAGAGTAAATGAATCTTGAATTGAAAGTGGTGGAATAAATACTCAGGCAAAACATTTGAAGATAATCGAAAATGTAACTACATTTGCTGTCACAACCATGAGGAATTTCATTAAACTTAACTTCAGATGAATGAGTATTAATCTGAGTTGGCCGATGGTATTCTAGTGAAATACTGAGACTGAGCCCAGAAACTGCGGTTCGGAATATAGGATCAAAACAGTCCCATAGCAATCCACCCTGGAATATCCTGATCGTATTTATTGAGGTCATCGCTGAGTTTCTGAAATCAAAGCTTCTTACAAACAACAAAAACGTAGTTAATATAGTAGTTAGAGTCTCGATTATAATTTTTGATTAACTGTTGGCTGATCAATAAAAAGTTTAACGGCTGGATCTGATGAAGCTCCTAGCTTAGTCTCCATAGAAGGTAGGCTGGATGTCCATGATTGCTTACTGAAATGAGCAACCGAATCATGGACATTCAGCCATGATTGCTTACTGAAATGAGCAATGAGCAGTCGGCGTACCAATAACTTGAAGGAAAACCTCTGGTACTCGAATTACTCTGAGCTTAACTCTTCTTAACTCGAATGATCCTTCGATGCTGTTGAGAGACTGTATACCATGAATTCAATAGCGAGTGTTAGATGGTGGTGGTCTAGCTTGAAGGCTTAGAATAACATATTCAAGATAACTACTTCTTAAGGCGTCTACCTATTTTTATTTATTAAATGAGAGAGGCTTTGGCGGGCCGTAATTTCAACGGCATAGAAGCTGCAAAGTGAACGATTGGACCTGTCGCGAAGATAGGAGTGTTTCATGGCGAGTGTGACTAATGCAGAGGGGTTCCAAGGTACAGTGTTGTGTTTGACAGAGCGGAGTTTCGAGGAGAAAAGATAAGTGTGTAGTAAGGAAGTTCGATGACGCAGTTGTTGAGGCGTCTTCCGAAGCAACAGTTTACAATGAGTTACAGTATGGTAAAGTGGGCTTATACAATCATCGCTTTCGCTGCGAGTCTGATTATAGATAGGCCTACTGTTTGAATGTTCCATTTAATAGTGTCTCTAGTTATTGCAAAATGGATACGAGGTGTCTAGCATTGGGACATGAATATATAAAGAAAATGCTTTCGTGCAGTGATAGTACTCTAAAAGGAATGTATTTCTTCGTTATCCACCATCGATAAGCTCCACAACTTAGTTTCACAGCAATGTGAGTTGGTTCTAGGTCCTAGGATACGTGTGTACTTGACTGAGTTTCAGCCAACTACGTCTATCCTCTTCCTTGATGTGTCTGGTCTCGTAGCAGTCCAAACAAGAATGTTGGACCATATCTCTGCAGCTTTTTCTCCAGAGAAGACGATAATTTTAACTCAATGAATAACAATAAGCTGGAGATCTACAATGAACTATACGTGGAATACCAATGGGCACAGATATCATTAGAGTTCTTCAAAAGTCTGATCTCTCTCCGTAACAAAGAGTTGAACGAACACCTAGATCGGTTGATGGTAAAAAAGTCCCCATGGGTTTGATAGACTTTTTGGTGGAGCCTAGTACCCAGGAAATGACAGCCGATGGAGATGATCGTGTCTTTTTACGATGATGGTCTATGTCGGTTTGATCCTTGCGATTAATAATCGGACATAAGAACTTGTGTCGCAGTTCAGGCACAACTCTACTGAAAGATGCCTTTGAGTTTGAGGATCCAAGCGATATGGTGGAGTTTAGTCCGATTCTCATCTGTGATCTCCGATCTGTGGCCTCAGTAATGATGTCAACAGCAGAGTTTATCAATCCTGCTATGATGTAGGAAAAGTACGGTCCCCTAGAGACTTTTACCCAGGAACGATTGTACTTCTTGACCGCCTGTAAAATTAAATATTGTGGAGGTAGCTCTAGGATTAAACTTGTTGGGAACATTCTTCTATTCATCACTATACTTATCTCATTGCTTAACAACCTATCTTGCTTTGTTTGAAACAGTGCGTGATGATTAGCTCAAAAATTCTCCTCCAACTTTCGAAAGCCGATCCATTTGTCTAACTGCAAACATAAACACACACCGAGAAAAAAAATCGATCACGGGTGTGGTTCCGCATGTCGGAAGCACATTGTTTCGGCCACGCAAATCTCGAAACTCAACTGCGCAATTTTTCGACTATCAAAAACAACTCAACAAAAAAACGGCATTGCTCCGCCAGTGGCGGTGGCGCACACGAGATGATAGCCGGCTTATCGGTTGCTTCCTGGTTTATTTTAATATTTTGTAGAGTTGTGTGTTTGGTGTATGTGGGCATCGTTTTTTTGTTGTCGCTCCCTGTTTGCTCTCAATCTGTTTGCCATTAAAGCCTTTACCGCCCTACCGCGACCGGCTCGGCGACCGATAGACAACAAAACACCCCTGTATGCATTTTTTTTTGCTGGGTGTGCTGCAATTATGAATGGAAAATAAATATGGAGCCACCACCAGTGGAAGAAAGAAAAATGAATAAAAGACATAGAAACTCTTTCCCTAATCGATAAACAAACTTGTTCACTCCATCATCACCGCGTCCCGGGACGGCCCCCGCCCGGAAGCATGGGGGTTGATACTATGTGCTCAAGCGGTTGTTGTTGTTGCTGGACGGGCCCACCGAGCTCAGGCAATCACAAAATTCGCAAATTGTTATGATATTTGCCAAGCCCAAACCACCGCCCATGTTCGCCTTCCGAGGGCTTCGAGACGAACCAAACTTGATGAAACCGGTTGGTCAGTGTGCAACAAGTGGGGGCATTGGGGAGTGAAAATGGAGGGGGGTGGTGAGAAAGGAACAGAGGGGTTGATGTTGTTGTTTGTCCGATGCTGAATGGAATCGAAGTTTCGTACCCCGTTCTCGTTTGCGGCATTCTCGTTTTTTGTTGTTCTGTTTTTCTTCTTCTTCTCGCGGCCACTCACACAGAGGCACAGAATCCGCGATTAGATAAAGTCCGGCACGCTTAGACACGTTCAGCGATAGAGAGCGCGAAGAATCGTACGATGGTTGCACATGGTAGAACTGCGCACCATTTTGACCCAGTTTCGGCCCTGTTCGCTCGTACCAGAACGTGAAGCAAGAAGCGGAAAAAGGGAAGAAAGGGTGGCGGAGAGGGATCATACGAGGGTGAGGATCCCCCATCGGACGGGTGGGGAGGGTGGTTTATTCGCGATCGGAAAGGCGGATGGTGTGTGTGTGTGTGTGTGAGCTGCGTATTTAAATTGAGTCCAATCTCGTCGTTCCTCTCGCTACAGCATGTGTTCTGTTCTATCGCCTGTTTGCTCATGACCAACTCAACGTCGGAATAAGTTGGTGTGAGTTTGTGTTGTGTGTGTGTGTTTTTTTAAATGCCGCTCGCTATGGTTTTATTATGAAGCGAGTGAGTGATTAGAATGAAATGGGGCTCGTTAATGAAAGCGATTCGGATGGTGTGCCCTGCTGATAAGCGTTACTCAACTGGCTTTGTTTTGTTTGGAAATATTTTTTATAAATTTGTTTAATAGTAGGGTGTTATGGAGCGTAATGAGCGATTTATAGGTCAATTTAAGCCTCTTTTATTTATTTTTTTAGGATCAAAACGAATAATAAGAACTATTAAAGTTAATGTTAAGATACACTAAGGGCCAATATTCAAATTGCATGGCAGAACCGGGATTCAAATGCCATCCAGACCTCCTCCCCGTAAGCATTGCTTTGCTACGGGTAAAATCAAGTCAATAAATAGCAGGCCGAGACCTCTCGAGATGGTAGCGTCAAATTAGGAAGGAAGTACCAATATTCACATCTTAATAGCTTTCTGAAGTGATCAACTCTTTTTTGGCTCTACAATATAGGTAAAACTTGTCATTACTTGACGTCTTTTTCTGTGCTTGATTGTACCCATAGCTATGTAGTCGGCTTTCCGTATAGAGCGGAGACGGTGCGAGCTGGATTTGAAACCAGTTTGTGCTGTTTGAAGACTCGCGCCTCAGTTAGTCGTGTAAAGTGGACCTACCGATCTACGTTTCAGCTACGAGACTTGGCAAGATAAAATAACTTAACGGGTTTTTAGAATTCTAAACAGAAAACGGTTTACATTATTAAAAATATTGGTACAGGAATTTATGAGGAAAATGACTGACAATTCCAACATAAATCTCTCTTATTTCATATTCAGAGTGATAAGCGAAAATGGTTTAACAGATGTTGGTGAATATTCCATCATCAACGTCATCAAATATTTAGCCTAGCAAAGGCATCGATAATGCGATCGATTTTGATTATCGCTTTTCTTTATTTTATTGTAGACAACAGTAGCTGTTTGCAATACGATGAAGCCGTAAGGAATCTTTACAATCGAATAATGGAATGTTACCTATAGCAATAATGAATAATAAGCCCTCGTGATTCAGAAAAAATCAGAGGGATTTCGCCAGAAAGACAATTCAGAGACACCAAAGATGGAAATTGAGAACACATTTTTTTCTCTACATTAAACTTTTGAAGAAAATATTGAAAAAGTATGAAAAATGATGGAAAGGTACATTAACCCTTTGCTTTGTAAGGAATCCAATGCAGATAATAAATTTCCTTTCTAGTAGAAGTGCTTGAACTTAATCAAAACAACGGCCTAAAAATGGTTCTCCGGTTCTAATTCATCTTTGACAAACGAAAACATGTCAATCTCACCCCGTAACGTCACAGCACCCCACCCAAAATAAAAGAACTCTGTGCAGAGTAAAACCATCCCCAACAGCCTTCTTACCTCTTCCCCCCTGCCCATTCCTCCACTCATCCAGTTGAAAAAGTTCTTTGCTAAAACCGTTGAACGAATTAACCCTTCCACCACTCCCACCGGATCAACCGGTGTTGAAGACGAGTTGTTAAAAATAGGACCCGGTAAAATGAATTGATAAAAAGTGTCTATTTATTAAACTGTTTACTACGACGATGCCCACGACCCCACGTCAACCCACCCCCCGACAACCAAACCCCCCCCAATCACCCCAATGAAAGAAAGCGAAATGGCAATTTCAAAAACCACGCTTTAAATTCTGTATCTGTGTGTATGTGTGTTTATGTGTGTGATTGTGTAAGGGGGGCAACTTCTTCTTCCTCTTCTTCTTCTTCTTCTTTGTGGGGTGGTGGGATGCTTGCCTTGTTTACACCCTGCTTACCAAACTGGGTGCTGTGGGAAGGGGTCGGGAGAATGCCGAAAGCCCGGTGTACAATGAGTGATGATGGAGTTGATTCTATCGCGCGTCTGGTGGATCGCCGTACTTTTCGCGCTGCGCTGGTGTGGGTTAAGTTAAGCCGGTTAAGGAGGGTAAGTTGTTGTTTTCGTTGCATTTACGCTGTAACGCTGTTTGTTGTTGTTTTCGATTTCTTTACTTATTTTTGCCATGTGTTTGGTGTTGTTGTATTTTCTTCAATAAGTCTGTGAACGACCACACATTCAGTGAGAGGTTGGGTGTGTTGGTGTAGGTACAAGATCCACGGATGGTGGTCGATGTGGGGCTTGTCACGTACGTGCACAGGGAAGTCGACGAGCTTGTTGACTGAGTGCGTCTGTACTCGGAGAGAATCTAGACGTTGGGGCATGTTTTTCAAGGAGAGTGAGATAGAGAGAATAAGGGAGCGAAAGAGATAGAGCACTGGGCCGATGAAACACGAATGAGGGATTGGTGTTGGTGATTATCAAAACAACACACTTTGGCAAACTGTCAGATAGGGCTTGGCGTCAAGGTCGTTAGCTTTGTTTTCTGTGTTTTACACGGCAAGGAGGGTTGGGTTGTTGTTTTCAACTTTTTGGGGTGGATCAAGCTGACGATATAATAACAGGGAAGGTGCCAGAAAAAAATACCCATATACAAACATAACCACAGACATATGTCCATTTGGAATTGCTCTCGGAGTAGGATTCTCAAACGTCTTAAGCAGTCTTATCAGACGGCTTTCCAATAGCGTAGACTAACAGAAGCCAATGTAGAGAGATGTTACTCAGGTGTAGTGAGATGGTATTTGATGGTCGTTTAAATGTATTACTCTTCGGAAAAGTATATGAAATTTTATCACGTTCGCTAGCAGGATGAAGAGCAGGACATAGATCCTCAGAACTCTAAGAATCCAGAGGTCTAGGATCTTTTATCTTGAAATGCCGAGTTTTGGAGGCTAAATTCAAATACGGCATTCACTAAATGTCTGTTATTACAAAAAAAACTTGTTCAGGGAATGAAAAAAGAATATTTGTCCTGATAGGTACAGCTTCAATAGCTAGAACTTTAAAGGAATTTAAATTGTTGTTTGAGCACGACAGAATTGCTGGTAATGCACGTGAGGACGATACCCTTAGAATACAGGATTAGGGTACTTTAGGGTACTTGATCCTTCTTCAAAGTGTGATTCTACCTTTATCCACTTGTTGGTCAGTTGTTCTGAGGACGAATTCTACTATTAGAATCCCTACAACGTAAATCTTCGGTAATTAGGTTTAGTCACGGCACAGAGTCTTCACACGGTAGGACCAAGTGTCGAATCCCATTCGGACAGGATTGATTATTCCTAAATAAGTAGAACAATAGATGGCTAGATTCTTTAGGTTATGTTAGAATATTAGAATTTTAAAATATCAGGTATCCAGGACGTGAGTATATCAGCATGTTAGCATCTCGAGATCTAAAGACATAGGAGTGCAAAGGTTTACGAAGCTACGCTGGCTAGGTTCAACAAACAAATTTGACTAGTGCAGTTCTGTACTGAAAATTGGCAAAGCTTGAAGTTATCAAAGCTCCAAGCTAAAAATCAACCCCGAAGGAATAAAAAACCCCACACACAAAATCGCCTCCAGGCACCAGAAAACCAAACCGGGAAGCAACCAATTTGACAGTCTTTCACCTCCCCCCCCCCCCCCTTCCACGAGCCCAAGATCCGGTCTTGGGCTATTCTGATAAAATGTATCGCCAGTGCCGCCCAACCCCATCAGCTGGGGTTGGTGAGAGAAGGAAAAAGGATTTAAGTTCGCAAAAGATAACGAAACGACTGGGAACGAGTCAGGCGATGTGTGTGCCTGTGCGTCTGTGTAGGTGGCCTTGTTTGTACAGGAAATTGAATGGCAAATATTGTGACAGTGAAGTGGAAGCTTAGATAAAAGATGGCGCCAGCTATGCGAAGCGAAACTGTGAGGAGCGACCGGGCGATAGGTAGAAAAGTCATTTTTTTGTGTTGCTGTTCTTGATGCTGGTGGTGGTGTTGGTTCTGACGAGATGGTTACACAAACTATGAAAATATTCATCTTAATGGGTGATGGAGAAGAAAACAGGCGCTTAAAGCACATATGGCTTGAAGAAAGTGACCATCACACTGTTCCGGATACGCACACTTAGCAGCTTTATTTAGTGAACGCATCTTCCTTATCGCCAACGTGATCAATCGTGAAGGGGAAATGTTGTGTGAAAATGTCCTTTTTCCTTTCACAACTACGAGTAAAAAGGGGTTACCATTGCAACAATCGTCAAGCTCGGAACCCGCTCAGTTCGGACAATTTATTTTCATTGTACCATTTCACCTATTTCAAAACAAGCGAGACATTTCCGGCCCACCCCATACAGCATTTTCCGTACCTTTCACCATCAAAACCCAGGATCGGTGGACTGCTAAATGGTGTGGCTTTCAAATTTTATGACAAACTTTTCCCATGTTGATCGTTATCGTCGCAGCGAGTGATGGTTCCGGTACGGTGGGAAAATCGATTTTTCCTTAGCCGAATGTTAAGGTGGGTGGAGGATGGTTGATAATGTTTTACAACCCGTACCCGTAGATTAAAGATCTTTCGCTTCGGCTGTGTATATGCCGGCACATCACACACCAACACAACACGATGGGACGTTGCGGTGTTTTTCCAACGTCTGTTTGCTTAGTGACGATATGATTAAAGCATCGCTTTTGTCGATTGTTTCGCCAGGGAAGTGGAGTATCTTAAAGTAAAACCGGATTTTCTTTGTTTGGAGCTGTTGTTTGTATGGGGCAAACGCGGCTAATCGTTTTTCCACATGGAGGCGCCTGGTGCTTTGTACCGATGCGAAGGGAAGATCACGTAGTGAGATGCTTTAAGGTGAAGATTTTTTAGCAAAATTTCTATTTCAAGATATTTCCACACTCGTGCGCTTTTGTGACCTTAAATCCATCCATCTGCATCCACCCGAGAATGCAATGGCGTGAGCGTTAAAAGCTCGAATATGTCACCGTAAACGGTCGCCACCAACGGGTTCGCGCCGTGAAAAGCGCCGATTTAGGAGGTGACGAAAAATGTAATCTCATCTCATTTCCCCACCGCAAACGATGTATCACGTTGGTGCTGGTGCTGGTGCGGCAAGATGCGCCTTAATCGCCCTGATGCTGCGAAAAAGGCAGCGACGATACACACGACGCTGTGTTGCGAAATGAGTTTTGACTCGGTTTTGCGTATCGTCCGGAGGGTTTTTTTTCCTTTTTCACTTTCGTATTCCGGTTGTAGTGATGTTTTCTTCTTACATCATCTTATGCCGTACTTGCTAGCTTTCGACGAGGATTAGTTTCCTTCTTTGCCAACCCGATTTCTTGTCCATGGTAGATGGTTGGAAATAACTCATCCAAAAGGAAGGAACGACGGGAACCATAAATTGATGACAGATTCATGATGCTGCTTAGCAGTTTGCATGTAAGTGATGTAAGCGGGGAAACCGTTAAAAGTGTGATCGTACGATAATTGAGCATCTCGTTTGGCTGCCCGCGGGATTGTGCAGGTCTGGGTAATGGGCGGTGAATGACAGCGCTGGTGCCAGGATAAAATGGGAAGCGATCCAGTGGAAATTAAGCGTTTTGTAAAGATTTTTGAGGAATTTTCTTTTATGTAGCATACTTTCAAAGATGAGCTCTTTATCTTTTGCTAGAGAGGGAATTTTTAGTACTAAAGCCTGGGATGATTGCGAAGAAGCTATATGGTTGTCAACATTGTTATATTTTTCTTAAAACCCGATAACATAACTTAGTAGCAAAAAAATTATCATCTCGCATGGCAGCGGTGGGATTCGAACCCACGCCACCGAAGTGACTGGTGCCTTAAACCAGCGCCTTAGACCGCTCGGCCACGCTACCTTGGTGCGTAGAGGCCCGTCCGGATTCTGCCCGGTTCGATGCTAGCTCTCGCATTATCGTCTTACGCATCACCGCCCACCGTCATCCCGCCGGGCTGAACCACCCCGACCACCCCTATCCGCACGCTGGGAGTAAATCATGCAACGCTGAAGATATCTATAAGTAGGCAAACGTTCTTCGCTTCTTCGCTTGCTGCCAGTTGTTTGCATATTGGCCCGGTGTTACGCTCGTGGCACAAAACCTCGTACCAAATACACACACACGCCCGGCGACCTCATAATGGTGGACACACCACCCGATACCCGACATGCCACGAGCTGCATGTTTATCAATAAACAAGCACTCCAATTATCGAACATTCGGCTCCACACGTATTAAACAACGGTTTTCGGAAAATTGTGTTGCGAGCGGGTGAGTGAGATGAAGATTGAATCCATCTGAATGCGGTGAGAGCGAAAGAGATGGGCAGAGAGCGAGGTAGAGATTATACACACAGCAAGAGAAGCTAGAGGCAGAGCACAGATGATGATGTTTGACTAAGCGCTTATCTCTCGTTGTTACTCCATTTAGACTTCGCTTTTGGAAGAAGGGAGGAGGTGTGTCGGACGCTCTCCTTCACTCACCACCCAACCCCACCCATTATGCAAGTGCCATTGCGCCCGTTCGACACATCCACACGCATTCGCGCTTATCTGCCTTTGATTCTGACTACACTGCTCCGTTCTCTTCCGCAATTACACGAACGCACACACACACACACCCTCTCTCTCTTTTTCCAACCCCGTACCCCGCACCACCCACAGCTGATAAATGGCTTAATAAGGCTATGCACATCTTCTCCCCTCCTCCCTTCACACCGTTTCACCCCACGATCAAGCGATGGCATCGTGCGCGTATTGGTAAGCAGAGTGTAACGCACCGGCATCAAGCGCCCGGATTGCATAATAATCGATGCGTGAATGCAGTTTTCGATTGCATTCTACCGAGCTGTGTGCTGGGTACACGGGGTGGCTAACCACACCCGGGCCAACCGAGGCGCGGAGCAAGAAATGTACGCCGCGACGTAGCGGCAGATGTTGAATAATATCTGCCCGGAATGGGAATGGTGCAAATGAAATGCATAATGAAGTGAGTTTTTTTCCTCCCCACCCACGCCACCCAGCTCTTCCGATGCATTATCCCGATGTGCGGATCATTTGCCGGACCCAATATTTTGGGATGGTTCTGTTCTGTGTGTTTGTGTGTGTGCGAATAAAATGGAGCTCTTTTAAATGGAGCAGCAATTCACAAAAAATAAAATTTAAAAAGGATATGGTAGATGTGGTTTAATTATGTCGAAAAACAGGTATTTACATATATTGGTAGCACGGCCTCGCCGACTGTAGTTAATGATGTTTGTAAGGTAGAAAGCAGTTTTATTTACTAACACATAATGATATCGTATCGATTGGTTGCTATTTTTATCCGGTAATTGCAAGTGCTTGATTACGATCGTTGGGGGAAAAAAGCATTATTTAAACTTTTGCGCAGATTTTTTTATACTTTTGGTAAAATAATATAAATTAAAAATTCGATCATTTCGATGAACTTTATTTTGCTTTTTATGAAAACTTTATATGAAATTAAAGAAAAAGGTAATGCAAGTATAAAAAACACACACAAATACATAAAAACCACAACATAAGAGTCAAAACACAATTAAAGTACTCAGAACATTGTTTAAAATTTATGGAAAAAATATGCAAATATAGTTCAAGTTTTTTATAAATTCACAGTAATAGTAGAAATAAACATGAAACAATATAAAGCTAAAAACGAATTGTTAAATGCGTTGAAACTTGATAACAGTAAAGTAACTGAATATTATAAGATAAAAAAAGTTTTTAACAAAACTTGCTTGTTTGTAAAAAAAATACAATTCTGCTTTCTTTTTCGATTTTTATAATTTTTTTACTTTTTTTATATTTCTTGTTTTTTATTAATTTTTTATTTTTGTACTTTCATTTATTTGTTGTTGATTTATTTCCATTTTGATTTCTTTTCTTATTCATTTGTTCTCGTTTTTATGTCTCTTGAATTTATTCCTGTTTTTTTGAGTGTTCATTGCTTTATTTTTTTTTTTACGTTTCTTTGACGTTTATGCTGTAATTTTTGACATCATTTGTTTTTCTTAATTGCTATTTTTGTCGATTTTAAGTGTTTCTTTTCAATTCATAGCTTTTTTTTGCTTCCTTTCGTTATGATTTTTCTTTTTTCATTGCTTTGAATATTTCCTGGTTTTTTTACTGCCATCGTATGAGCAATTTTTTAATGTGCACTTTGTTTATTTATGTAAAATAAAGTTTTTTTGCTTTACAAATCTCCCAAAAGAGAGAGAGAGAGAGAGAGAGAGAGAGAGAGAGAGAGAGAACGATCTGCATTATTTTCCCACCGATAAACATTTTCTACAGTAATCTGCGTGCACGAACAACATGGCATGCCCACTTGCTTGTTGTAGCGTTTTGTTAACCACACCAGAAAACCGCTCGAGATTGATCATGGCGAGCATAGCACAGCACAGCACAGCAGCACCTTCAAATCCCCTTTGCGTGATTGCCCGCGAGTCGTTTTCATTTAAATAAACGTGCTCTCTCGTGTCCGATTGGATTAAGGTGAGATGCGAACACGCAGTACAAAACACCTTTTCCAACGTCATCATCATCATCATCCAGCAGCAAATGATAAGCTTCTCCTTCGCTATCTGCTGCTCGTTCTCGATATAATCCAACCGAAAGCGATTCGAATTCCGTTTTGCATTCAGCAGCCGTGGATTAAAAATGGCAAACAGACCTCCCCCCTTTTTCGGTGAAACAAAGCGCGAAAAATAATGAAAATTCTTGCACTCGACCACCCTCCCCTGCTTGCCTCCCCATCAATGTTGTGTGTGTATGGTACAAAACAAAAGCGTCCATTGTTGTTCGGGTTGTGCCGGTCATGTGCCAGTGTGCTGCCAGGTTGTGCCGGCCGTTTTGTTGTGCGGTCATTGTTAGAAGAGCGCAACCATTTTTGGCGATACTGCCCCGTAATGGTAAACCTCTACGGAGTAGCATCCTACCAACATACACTCTACGGGCACGTGTAAATGAGCGATGCGATGCGAGAGCCAAACGATGGGTTTCATGATGAATTTAAATAAGCGATTAATTGTGATACAAATTCGCTGGACGATGGTTAAATCAACACAACAAGTAACACGAATGGGAGGGGGCAGGAAAGAGGGGAGCAGGGCTTAGTGGAGAAATGTAAAACGTTGCGAGTGATTAAATTAGATCATCGTTTGAGTTGGGATCTGGTTCGTGCACGGCCATGTGGTGACCGGATCATGATGGGCCGGTAGCGATTGAGAGCGACAGATTAGCGTGAGCTGTTGTTGTTGTTGTTTCCACACGTGCCTGGACCATGGAGTCCACATATGGGGTGCTGACTGGCCGTGGGATTTGGTGTGTGTGTTTACTGATCGCGTAATGAGGATTGATTACGGTTTCAATCTGGTGGCATAGGAAACGCTGGAGAATTCGAGTTTGACATTAGACAGTTGTTAGTATCGATGGGGCTTTTGTGAGCTGGAAATTGGAAGCAGAAAAAGTAAATAACACAATCTCTGTGTAAAAATAAATTCAATAAATCTTTCATAAAGTTTCACTCTATAGCTTGTGATCAAGCTAGACTTCAAAATATAATAAAATCATACACGAATATCATAAGCATGCGTAAGTATTGGCAGATTCAAAGCAGATTTTGTTAAAAAAAATTATAAAGCACTGTTTGTCCCTATAAATGAATAAATCAAAATAGGTTTCAATTTATGACAATAACTAAATTTACTGTAGAACCCAGATTCTTGGTCCTTCCTCCACCGGTAGGAGAGCGCAACGAACAGCTCAACTTACGACTTCAAATTTATGGAGGACCAGCTAAAGGTCCCATTCCATATTAGTAAGTTATCTGATCGTTTTCTTATTCCTCTCAAAGAGGTTATCCTTCGATACGACTAGGGAATCCAGATTCCTGAGCCATCCTAAGATACTCCGATGGCATGAGAGTGCATGGTACTGCTGAACTAGTGAGGTATTTTTTCGAACAAGCTTAACACATTCCTAATAAGCTGAATTTGTCATATCGACAGCCTCTTTAGACTATGGACTCCAACAAAGCAGTGACCCATATACGAAACAATTGCTTATCAATCTTATGACTCGTCTAAAAGAGACCCAATGAAGATTGCCAATAACTGTGAAACTTCATTCAGTCCTAAACTTACTTCCTTAATTACCGCTCACGGTTTAGCGCCGTCGTCTGCCAATCCGTTATCCAGACCGTTCTGGCGGACGCATCAACGCCATCACTCCATCTCAATTTGGGACTACTACGCTTGCACTGTCCGTGTGGCCGGCCTAAAAGGACTTTACGGGCAGGGTCGTCCGGTTTCATTCTCATGACGTGACCAGCCCACTGGAGCCTGGCGAGTCGAATTCGCTGCACGATTATTATTATTATTATTCTTTATTCAAATTGTTTGCCTCAAGGGCTTTACAAAGTCAATTTATCTTATAACTAAACATACATGACACACAAGGAGGATATAGGGAGCAGACATGGTGAGACTATCGTACAGCTCGTAGAGCTCATCATTGTAGCGGCTCCTCCTTCCACACATACGGGGCCAAAAATCCTTCTGGGCCTCTTCCTCTCGAATGCGGCTAAGAGGGCTTCGTCAGTTTTGGACAGAGTCCATGTCTCAGAGGCGTATGTGAGTACTGGGACTTTAAATGTTCTGGTCAGTTCCAGCTTCGTCCGTCGTGACAGGTATTTAGAGTGGAGAAGTTTCAGTCCTAGACAGTCCCAGGATTCTAGATGTCCATTGTGTCCTACAAGTAAGTTCTAGACAGACCCAGGATATACACTAAATTTATAATAAAAAAAATAATCTTAAGAGATTGGTAAGGATTCTCAAATAAATGGTGAGAATGGCTATCCGAACATACTGCAGTGCGAATCAGCTACTTCACTTTTAATAAATATCTTTATGCTTCAAGCTGGTTCATACAATCACATACAATTCTGAGACATGAATCATATCCAAAGAACCTTTATTCCTCCTAAATGTGAATATCTTACATGGCAACTACTTTTTCTTCTTCTTCTTCTTCTTCTTTGGCACTTAAAAGCTCGATGGGTCTTGGCCTGCGCTTCCTGGCTTTCCGTGACTTAATTTGAACCTGAAGCTGGATAGTCAGTCCTTCGTACGGAAAAGAGATGGCAAGTTCAATCACTTTATTAGAGATAATTTGCAAACTGTCACATTAGCTTTGATCACCATAAATAAGAGTTTAAATACTTTAAAAACAATAAAAGAACGATGTTAACAAGTACTCACATAATTTATGTCAATACTAAAGTTATCTATAATTTAAAAATAATCCCATATCAACCACAATCTTCTATCTACAAATTATTAGAAACATATAAAACACACATAAATCCTAGAGCGATCAAGAGCTTGACACATAGCAGGATCCTGAGTATCTCCATCGTTCCATCTTATAGAAAACTAATGGTTGGAAACCCCTAGCCTCACGCATTTGTCCACACTTCGCCCGTTTAATGTAATTGCCTTCCGAATGGTACAGAATCCCACCATAGTACATATCCACCCAGTATTCACCAGAATTCACCTTCTGCTCACCGCTTTACTCGTTTCTCGTAATCTTTTGATAGCTAATAAATTTTCCTGCCACGGTGAACCCCAACTGGTGTGCGTTTTAATTGCCATAACACACACCGTATAGCACGCTGTTCGTCCTATAGCAGGGAAAACGTCTTCAAGGTAGTCCTGAAGACTTGGATGCAGTCTTCGGAAGGAACCAAAACAAAGGAACAAACAAAAAAAAATGGCGCACCAATGCTGTAAGATTTTAAGCTCATTTGAATTGTTGTGGCAGAAGTAATTTGCCATTTATTGCTTGCGATGCTCGGGACGCTGGGGTTCTGTTTTTATGTTCACCTGCAGCAGCTTCCCCTTCGGCGTCGGTTAGTGGTGTAGGACCCCACCAAAACACTGGGAAGTTCTCGTCCGTTTTCGGAGGATTCGGTGGGTGTGGTACACATAAGGACGATTCTTTTGCGTTTTCAATACCGCAAAAGGTAGCGAGGAAGACGTTCGTTTTATGCTTCCAACCGTAGAGGCAGTGAGTGCCGTAGTTTAATGATTATTGATACGGTTGTGTAGGATGGCAAGGGCTGGCAAGCATCATCGTTTAGTGGTTCGTTTTAATCCATTATGGTGCTCTGTTTGTTTTAATGTTTTCGGCAGTAAATCGAAGGTATTTATTTTATAGGCCAAGCGACGGTCCACCTCAGTAACGGTAGCGTTGACCACCCGGGCACACACACACCATTTCACAGTTGGTGCCATCGAAGCCGGCCGGACAGTAGCCGGAAAGCAGCATGATTTACGGCGCCATCTAGTGGTCGGCCGAAAAGGCCACCCAATGTACGCGGGGATTAGCATTCGAACGAGATTCGTGTCAGGGGGGAGAGGAGGGATGTTAGTTAGTGTTTCCCGGTTCTATTGGTTCCAATGTTCCTAGCCAAACGCTGGATGAAATTAAACCGAGAAAATCGAGCCATTTTGAAGGCTGGCCTGGACTTTCGGCATTTTATTGTGATTACCTTAATGAGCCGGTATTATCTATCGTAAATTATTTTATGACTCTTCTATTAATGCCATCCTACTACGCTTTTTCGGCTTCTTCTTCATCGCCTTCATTCCCTACTATTAGTTCTTACCATAGTCCCCACGGGTACCTTGCAGGGGAAAAGGTGAGAAGCAGTAATTAGCCGACAGAAGCGCTATGGGACGCCTGTCGCATGACGCGATGGGCAATAAAAACTCATCGCATCCAACTCAACTCCGGACCCGACCGATAGTCCGGCGAGTCGAGAAGTAATCGAGAATCAATTCTTAATTAAAGCAATCATGCTGGAACGGGCTCCGGCTGCGGAAGAATCTCACACGTCCTGGAGTCATCACCAGGAATCGTTCTTCAATTGCGTTTTCCTGCAAGTGAGGGCTATTTTTCTTGCTGACTGCTATGCCTGCTATGCCGACGTTTGTACTGTGTGATGCTCCTACGTGCCTTACCAGGGTTGTCATGGTGAATATTGAAAAAGGGATGTGAGCGAACCTATTGGATTTTGGTTTACGTCAGCGATAAGGATTGTAACGAGGGTGTTAGGGGAATGGCTTCGAGTAATCATGTGGATCGGATAGGAAGAAAAAATCATAAAGGCAGTCAGGGAAACATCATCGGGTTCCATGGTGTAATGGTTAGCACTTTGGACTCTGAATCCAACGATCCGAGTTCAAATCTCGGTGGAACCTACAGGAGATCATTTTTTTGTAGGTGGTGCTGTATTCATTCACGAGACGTTTGGTAAGTCATTTCAGTTGAAAACTTATAATAAGAGCTTTAGAAGAACTTAGGATCAACACTTTGTCGTCTGATGCAAAAATGGAAAAGTTTGATCTTATAATCTATTAAAGTTTTTTTTTTCGTTTTATGTTAATATAATTCTATGTTTTTAGATATTTTTCACCATTTAATATATTTTCGGAAATATCAATCATTTTTAGACTTTTTGGATTTTCTCTTGATATTTTTCTTTCAATCACGGCGGCTTGACGTCTTATTGCCATTGCATTTTTAATCCTTTGTATCCTTTATAATCCTTTTATTCTTCAGTTTTTTATTTTTTCAGATTTTTTTATGTCATTTTTTATGTTTTGTTAAATTTTTTAAACTTTTTTTATTCTTTTGATTTTTTTTAATTCCTTTCGAATATTTTGTTGATTGGTCGTATTTTTATATTTTGTTTTAATGGGGTTTCAGATTAATTTTGTCTCAAGATTAATAAAGCACATATTTAACAATCTTATAGCTAAAAGCCATCATTTACTCTTCTTTGTTCCTCACATCAGACACAATGGTTGAGGACCAATTATTCGCAAATAAAACCATTCTTCTGCCAGCAGCGAGAGTTCCTGCAATAAATTGATAATCCACGCCGGGTTGTAGCACCACAATCTTACCGGCCGGTTCGAGTGCAGTTCAGGGACAGTCGAGTACGATTGGTTGGCCGGTTAGCATTTCCTGTGGCCCGCCCGATAACCGGTTACAGGAACTCAGGCTCACCAGTAATCTACGGTTACCGGTCCGAACTGGTTCTACGCTGCACGTTGAACAATGGCTGATAATGCGTCGGACTGGAACGGTAGAGGCAGAACCAGCCGTTTGGAGGTAATGTTTGTGTAATAAATTGGTTGGTTTGATTAGCGTTTGTGATTTGCAGCATGGCTAGGAGCGCAAGGGTAGCTGGGTAGCAGGGGTCAACGGTGCTATCATCCACCATAAACCATTCCACGTCTGGTGTCTGGTGGATGATTACGTCAATGTGATTGAATTAGAATTGCTATACGTTTATGGCTTCTGTTGCTATAAAAATGGCACTTGGAGGCAGGCTATTGTTTAGCTGGTGTGTTTCGATAGCAAATATGCTTAAAATCTTAACAGATAAGAGAGAGAGAGAGAAAAAGTAAAAAAAAATCCCGATTAAAAACTGTCCAGCTTTATGGGTTGTGCTGCCACTAATCATGCTATGTGAAATAAAAGCAAAACGATCACTTTGATTCGCTTGGTTTGCGTCACAGCGCTCAGTCCTGGCAATCATCGCGTGCGGCTAAAAATATGCTGCTTTCTCGGCAAAAATTTCATCCCCCGTGCGAGATAATGCAAGAATTTCGGGCCAAAAATATGACGCAACAATGGAATCGTGTTGAATCAGCAGCAGCAGCCGGCAGAAGAAGAAAAAGAATGCACCACACTTTGTTGTGTTGGCTCTTGTCACGAATCGTGACCGGTGTGTCTTGCCCGTATTCTATTCCTGGTTTGATACGGTGCACTGCGCCGTAAGGGTAAGTTTCCATCGGGGATGATGAAGAAGTCAAGAAGTTTGCTTGGATTATATTTTTACAGTGCTGCGCTAGGGGATGACGGGCTCGTGGTTAATCGGGGTTGATTAAGTGGGAGTTGGGTGTATCGCGATAGATGGATTGGGTGATCCGACCGTGGATTGGGTTAGCACAAAAGAAGCTGTTTCCGTGGTGTAGTGGTTATCACATCCGCCTAACACGCGGAAGGCCCCCGGTTCGATCCCGGGCGGAAACAGAGATAACTTGCTTTTTTGATGCTGCTTAGTAGTAGAATTTACTGAAGATTCTTATATTATTCTATTGAGTATATTTTTCGTAACACATTGGACCATGTGTTTGCAGTGTCAGTTTTCGATTAAAACATAAGTGTAAACTACAAGTAGATTCAAGAAAATATTTACGAAGTATGCATACTAACTATCAAATAACAAAATGCATTGCGTAAATAAGCAGATAATAGTAGTATCGATTGCTTGAATATTAAGACATTTAAAGCCATTTTTTAGGAATGAAAAAAAATAATTAAAACCTTGGGAACAACCGAATTAGTAAGAAAAAAAGGGAATTAAGAAAGGTGTAATACGAATTCACCGGAAAAATAAATCCACCTCACTCATTTGCCTGTTTGAATTAAATAAAGAAAAAGAAAAAGGTAAAACGACATTGAAAGATACAAACTTATTTTATAACGTTTTTAATTTTTTATTTGATTTTATTTTATAATTTTACAATAAAAGAGAAAAATAGGATTGAACATCAAAATATTAGACAAAGACAAAGATAAAATATAGGCTCCAACTCCAACTTCAATCAATAGCAACCAAATGCAATTGAAAATAAAAAAAATCAAAATAATTTTAAAACAATTATGTAAAAGATTGGAGTAAATCAACAAACATAAATACGAATTGAATCAACTCGAAAAATCAACAACAGAACTAGTTGAACTCAGTGGTAAGCCATCAGTTGAAAAAAAAAGTTGGAAAAAAAAATCGGAGAGATGGATTAAATAATGTAAAAACAGTATTGTACAATTTTTAATGAAAATACTAGAGAGCTGATAATAAAGCAAGCGAATGGTTTAAAATAATATATTTTCGTTATTCAAAAAAAAGATGAGAATAAGAAAAATGAAAATAAAATAGAAAGTTCGAAAGCAAAATGCACAATTGACACAAAACATTAGACAAGAAAAGGGAAAAGCGTAAATAAGAAGAAAGACAACCTTGTTCAACAAGTTGATAAAATAAATAACAAATAACAAGAGAATAAAACATGAAAAAATTAAACAAGATAGCTAGTTACAATATTTTTATGGAAAAACGTAATTGCTAAAGTATATTTCCATTTGTTTAGTTTTATTTAAATTATTTTGTTGAGCGTCATTTTTGTTTTGCTTCTTTTATTACCTTTTGCTTTTTATGTTCTTCTCTTTGTCCCATCGGCCCATCAATTACACGATTGTCACTATTATTCTTTGCACCGGGAATAGAACTCTTCTGACGCTTGAGAGACACACAAACCTCACAAATCCTCCTCAAGGCCAATTTACCAAACCGCTTACCCTCAGGTTAAAATAAGTAGAAAGAAAAACATTCAATACTCGCGAACGACACAGTAGGACACAACGAATCCATCCCAACGCACGCACCACGGAACCGTATCCGATGCTTACTTTGCTAATCAAATGCAAACCGCTTTTCGCTTTGTTTGGACGACGAAAAACAAAATAACCAATCGTTGCCCGCGGTACAACGACGACCGCAACGGAACACAAAAGCCAGGCGCAGCCAGCGCTGCGACACCGAAATCCTTGATGTCACCCGGATGAGGTCTAAAATAACAGCGAACGAACGGAGCAATTCAACCGGAGAGCGCACCTGGTTAGCACACGGCAGCCCTGCAATTAATTGTGCACAAAGAGATTGGCTGTGTAATATAGTGCGCTCTTAAACGGTTCCGAGCACTCCCCGGGTCCGGTAATGGATCCGCTCGTCCGGAACTAATCGCCACGCCACGAGATTTGATGGAAACTATTTTGTGCGCACAATGTGTACGAGCCGTCCCGTTTTTCCACTACGCAGTAACACGCAACACGAAGGACACGGCACATCTTGGTCTTCAGCTTGGCAAAAGGGGATTGAAGTCGTCATCGGGGCCGGGCTTAATGGAACGCATGTTTATTTATGCTACCCTACGCTGCAGCAGCACCCAGAAGCCACCGTAGCATGCTGGTGGTTCCGGTTTTCTTCAATCCAGAGGCAGTACAGCCAGCAAGGAAGGACTGTCCTCCTGGTGAAGAGGGATAAAAATGTCAATTAAAATCTTGCAAGAATGTTGCCAAGGTAACACCACCAGGGTTTAGAGTAACCCACCGGGAGCCGTATTTTTTTGCGTCGCGGTTAACTTGGATCTGTTACGGGTAAACATTCCTTTCAAACCCATCCCATCTGCCCAACTGACGTGTATCTAGCGCACTGCCAAACATCAAGCAGGACGGCATCTCAGTACCTCGCAGCCACCAGATGGAGTAAATCACCTTTCATCGATGATGGTATCAGCCGCATTGCTGTGCCTGTATGTGGTGCGTGTGTGTGTGCAAATATGACATGGGCACACTGTTACTTCCAAGCAGAAAAAGAGGTTTACCGAAAGGATTAGAGCTCCCAGCACCGTTTTGGGTTGCGTCGGAATGCTTCAAAGGCGCACAAGCGCACGCCATGTGTAATGAAGAGACGGTGCCACCCAAGGGTGGGATTTAGTGTTGGCGCGATGCTCATTTCAGGTTGCCGAGGACGACGCGCGTAAGTCTTATTAGGTTGTGCGCTCGGTACGCTGCTGATTGCAGCTACAGCAGGATTCGGGAAATTAATCCTGCCCGGGCTTGCATTCCGGGTTGATGGATGAATTTTGACTCGGTCCCTGGTGATGGTTTGTGAATGCTGGGGGATGGAAATAAGGGAGGTAGGATGACGCATTCGCTACAACTCCATTGCTACAGTTGCAAAGGTTCAGCTTCCGAGAGGGCTTTACATTATCCTCTTCGGTTGAGTGTAGATGTTTTCTCCGTCCAGAAATGTTGCCAGTTTTGTGACGCGCTTTTAAAAATGTATTATTGTGTTGTGCTCTTTTGCATGTAAATTTAATCCTTTTTGATGAATTATCGCAGGTGGAAAATGTTTGTGAGAAAATCTGTATGTTTTGATCTCATTTCTTTACCAAAGTATTTCGTAAGTATACTTTATATACTTAAATTTTCAGTATGACGGCTTGACGCTGTATTGTCAACACCGAATGCGCTGTTTCGTTGAGTTTAAAAAAAATTCAAACGCATTTTATTGTAAAGTTTATAAAATTGTTTAAGTAACATGACTTTTTCCCTTTTTATATTATTCACTTTTATATATTTTAATTGATTGCATTATTTTTTAACTTAATTCAGTTCTTTTTTTATTTATGTTTCAATTGTTTGTTACTTTAATTTGTTTAGCTTACTTGAATTTGTACAAATTTTACTCTATTTTTATTGCTTTTATCGAATTAAACTAATGACAAAACAAAGCTTAACTATTTTTTTGACTTGTTTTGCTTTTCATACTTATTGTTTATTTTAATTTGTTTAGTCAAACCTACAAATGTTACTGTCTGATTTCAGTTGCTTTATATTGTATTCATTTCTATTGGTTTCGTTAAATATTTTAAAGTTATGGTTGATGTTTTTTTGCTATCGCTTTCTTGAGTTTTATATTTTGCATCACCTGTTATCCTGCCATTTTTATTTTATTTTTAAGCTATATTTTTTATGTGTGCATTTACATTGTTTTGTTTTTGGATTTTTGATGTTCATCTCAAGTTTATTCAAATTTTAATTTAGTTCAATTTCTTATTGTTTGCCAACCACAACTTAACAAAGAAAACTTGCAAAATGATTTAAAATTTAATTTACAAAATAAATACCCGCATAAAGAAAAACTAACGAACAACTTTACATTAAATAATAAAATTTGTAAATAAATAATCAACAGGAGTCTAAAATCAGTCGACAAAAGATAGCAGAAGAAAAAAGGAAATTCAAACACATAAATAGAAAACATTAAATTGACTCTGACTTAGAAGGAAAGGGTCCGACGCTCCATAACGAGTAGCGCGATTAGGAAAGGTAAGAATTAAATGAGGACGCAGAATTCTGGAAGGGATGTACAAAGGAGTACGAGACGGAATATCAGGACTATCTTCCGAAGGAATACGCCGATCCTCCAGTGACACAACACTGAACATCCAGCATCGAGCTTGATAGGATGGAAGTGACAAGCTCGCTCGGCCTCGAAATCGTCTGATAACCGTCATGGAGGAGCAGCGTTGAACGTGCTTAATTTTAGTGCTTAAGTGTCCTGCTAGTAGAACACCATACATTCGAAGCATAGTGTAGAGAGGAACGAACAAGGGTGAAGTAAAATGTTTTGAGGCAGAATAGATCCAGTAAATTCCTGTGTGAGACCACGAATCATTTCCATGGGTTGGTTAGCTTTTGAAACGATGCACTTTAAGAGATCGTTAGAAGTTAATTTCTGGTCAAGGACTACCTCGAGGTCGGAGATAAATTAGACACGGTTGAGAATGGTGGTACATAATAAATATAATATACTTTTACTAATTTAATCTATGTTTTAGCATACAAGAACTTGTATTCTTAATTTAATTTAATAAAAAAGTTTGTGTTTTAAAATGCTTTTAATTGAACAAGTCTCGTGCCCTTCGGTTTATTCCATTTATTACAGTAAAGCAAACAAAACATTATCTCACGATTTCGTTTGTTTTATTGTCCACCTCGTGCACCGTCAACGTTTGTCACTCGAAATAAAACAAAACAAAAAATTGGAAACAACTTGTTGTATTTGTGTGTTTTCCCTTTCCTTCTCTCAACTGGCTCGCATTATTATGCACGCAACGACCGGAAATGTATAGGAAGAAATACATGCCTTCACCGATCATACCAAACCGGGAAAAAGGGAGCTTGGAGGAAAACGAAAGTGGCGGAGACCGAGTGTGTCAATTGACGTGCCAGTAATGACGTGCCAGAGCTGTGCCTGTACCAAAGTAACAACAAACTTGCTAGCAAAACCCGGCGGGCACGATGGAGGCACGATTAAACAAACAAGCAATTTATCGTCCAGCTGAAAAGCAAACAGTGCACCATTTAGATTGGCTGGAGGGGGGCAAATAAAAAAAAGAAAGGAAAAATCGAGCCTGCAGACCATGGAAAACAAAGCACGGAACAATGGTTGAAGCAAATTTTTGAACTGTCACACGTTGTTTGTTGTCCTTGTTCTCCTCTGCGATCGGTCCATTCCCGGCGCGACTCTGCCAGGAGGATACTGTTTATTTTTGTAATTGAATAATTTGGAAAATTGTATTACTGGATGATTGGTTGGCTCGGAGCAGTGGGGTTCGAGTTGTTGTTGTGTGTGTGTCGTGCAGGAGGTGAAAAGAAGAAAACAAATTCACCCTCCAACTCACCGTACAGATTACAACATTACGTGAGGATAACGCGAGCCCGCGACACATCTAATTCAATTGCAGCGAGGCGTACCGCGAAGGACTTCTTCGAACCTTCGAGAGAGAGAAAAAAGACTGGAAAAGATCCACAGCAAATATGACATTCGGGTGAAGCAGTAGTACCGCAGCAGCAGCAGCGTAACGTACCTTCGGGCAACACTTGGCGCGAAGAAAGCCATCAACATGCTAATTTAGTTGTTGCTTTACTCTCGTTGCTCTTGTTTACTAGGCAACAGGAAGGACAGCGTGACCTCCTTCACTGATCCAGGCTATCTATTATGGATCGAAATTGGGTCTTTTCTTGTTTTATTTTTTATCTTTTATGTAAAAATAGTCCGACATTGTTTTGGTCGTGTTCCTGCTCTTTTTTTCTGTTAAATTTAATTACCTTAAAGCCAGCGACACTTCTCACCACACAGCTTTTCCTTTTCTCGGAATACTTATTTATTTTTAACACACATTCTGCTGCAAGGGGGACACAGCATCGCTTTTCTACTTTATTGTTCGCACTTTAGCCTCCATCGCAATTAAGTAATCCAATCTTCATAAAACGCACCAAGTAATGGCCGGCATTGTCCTCCCATGGCTGTCGACACCTAGCCGTCCCATCTTGAGCACGCCATCTTGCGACTTTGGTCTGTGACCAGCCAGAAGCTGGGGTGAAGAGCTGCGAAAGATTAAGCCTGTAACTGGTGCTGCACAGTTGCCCGGTGCTGCATTGCATCTTACGATGGTAGGGAAATTATGATGGCAAAGTTACTGCGTTCCGGTCGCCGGACGTTTGTTACTTTCTTTGCCTTGCAGCAACCATAAAGCCAATGAATAGAAGGCAAGAAGAACAGGTGGCAAGCAAAAAAAAAGCCGACCATTTTGTCTTAACGTTCTGGCAAACGGACGGTTAAGAAAACGGCAGTGACCGTCTGCACTCAGCATCCTATGAATGCAGCTAATTGCACTTCAGTGTAATTCATTTGACGCTCCGGGTTCGGTTTTTTTCGCGAAGCAAAGCTCACCTTGCGCCATTTTTTGTTCTGCATCTCAACAAGCAAACAAGACGCGACACGAACGGGAAACTGTTAGAAGTAGTAAGTGGTCTCCAAAGGAAGCGCAGGCAGGCACGTCTTACGCATTCCGCTGTTGGAAAGCGATTTTCTTTTAAGGGTGGAGCAAGCAAAGTGAATGAATTGTATGAATGCAAATTATTACTGTAATGCATGGCGACGGTTTTTTGCTCCCGTTTTGAATTGCTGCATGGAGTGTCCTTTTTTGTAATTACTTACGATTGCATGTTCAAAGGATACGGTGGTGGGAGAAGTCTTGAAGATATTAGTTAATAAAGAAGAAAGAAGCTTCCAAAATTATGTTTTAGTAAATGAATCTGTAAGTAACTCAGGTTGAATGTAAATAAACTCTCACAGTTTATTAGTTTAAGGGCTGATTTATGTGAGATGATTGTACTTAAAAAGTGCTTAGTTAAGAAAGCTAATTTTTGGAGAAGATTTTTTCATCCCCTTTCTTCTTTGGCTCTGGAACCTCAGGAGTTCTTGACTTTCAATCCTGCGTACGGGTGGCGTATGGTTGAGCCATCCGAGTGAAGCCTTGCGTCGAGGTGATAGGTCATAGCTAGGTAGAAAAGTATTCGGAGCAATGTTCTCTTCTGGATTCCTTGCTAAGCTGACCAGGTTGGTATGAGCGACAAAGTCCCTCGTCACCAGAATGTCAGGAGAAGGTGGATGGATAGGTCGCAGGACAATCGCTACTACAACCGAGGTTCTTCGCCGGGGCGATGGGCTTGTCTGTCTTCCCGTGAACCCTTCGTTTGACTAGAAAGTGTAAATTTCGGGATCTTCTATCGTCTATACGATATACCGATCGTTTCATATACTTCTGACTTATACTTCATAGTTTTGAGGCTGCTATAGGCAGTAGTAGTTCTCCACTCAATACTCTTGTTGCGATGGACAAAGCTGGTATTGTATAGAGCATTTGTAGTTCCCGTGCTCAAATAAGCCTCTGAGTCCTATACTATATCCAACACTGATGATATCTCTCTTAGCAACCTTCGAAAGCAAGATGATCAGAAGCATATTTAACTTTGTGGGAGTGGAAGGTGACTAGAGTCCCTCGTAGTGAGGACTTTCTAGCCAACTACGAGGTATTAAGAAGTCCAGATAGCTACAAGTAAATTGGCGAAGCTCAGAAGGCTATTCAGCTAAGAAGAAGAGGAAGGAGTTAGGATGAGCAATGGAGGTGCCATTATAATAACCAGCTCTCTGAACTGTACGGTGATCTTATCATACTGCAGCGGATTAAAATCGGCAGGGTCCTATAAACCGGTCATGTCATGAGAATGGCACCGAACGACCCATCCAGTAAAGTCCTTTTAGGACGCCCACATGGACAGAGTAAGGTGTGGTAGACCTAAACGAAGATGGTGTGACGACGTTGATGCGTTATCCTTCCAATCGTTAGCCAAGCAGACAACGATTCATTCGTTTAGCAGATGTAGGCACTACAACGTGAGTGGTATTAGTTACTCCAGAGCAGGCATGATGAAAGCAATCATCAAACAGTAACAGTTCTACAACACCTTTTAATGTTTTCCAGTGAAAATTATAAACTGTGCTTTCACGCATATTTATTGCTAACGAAAAATTTATCACAAGCTAAAAAACTTTGTAAAAACCACCTCCAAAACATTTCTTGCTTTGAAACTTCATAGGAAGGTAACACATTTCCCCAAAAATTTTAATCTTTTTCCGATTAGAAGAAAAAAACCCAAAACAGTGAACAAGTGGAGTACAGTTTTTCTTCCCTTTACTAAACTCCCAAACAAAATGTATCATTCGTCGTTACTATGCTGCTAAAAAAACTCTTACAAAGCACACACACACACAAATATAAGCGCCCAGGTTTGCTTCTGTACACTAATAAATCAGCGAGATTACTAGCTTTTAATACTCATTTGAAACATTTCGCCCTGTTCCTAAAGTCATTTGTCGTACGGTTGGAATGTTTTTGCTTTCTCTCTCTCTTTTAATGGTCAAACGAGTTGTTTGAAAATCCAGTTCTAGTTCTTGCATTCCACCCAGAGAAATCCCCAAAAAACGACAAAGACAAACAAAAATCCAAATGCGCAGAAAAAACAACAAACCGTGGCCAGGGGAAAAAAAACAATGCGGCACCCAGCACTGGAAAGCACCGTTTTCCGTTTTAATCTAGTAAATTTAATAAAAATGATTGATGATCAGCAAGGCACGCCCCGTGGCTTCGTGCTACAGCAGGCTAGCTCGAACCCGCCGAAACAAATCTCCATCGCAGTGCACTGTCTAACCCGGGGAAAATCCCTTTTTTGCTGAAAACCCCCTACCCATCGGGAGGGAAAATTCGCGGCAAGGCACCCCGCGAAAGGGTTGTGTAATTAGAAAAACAAATTTTTACACCCTTTTTTGGGTTAAGAGAGTGAGAAAGAGAGAAAGAGACGTAGAGGGTTAGCGGAAGCTGAGGAACTCTCTCGCACGGCCAACACAACTAACGACTTTTTGTTTATCCTGTTTGTCAATGTTCGTTTGTTTTTTTGCGCTGAATGTCTATTGGTGCCGTTTTGTTTTTGTTTTGGAGGACACATTGAGACACATTGAAAGGATTTAACAGTTTGTTCCTTTGGTTTGGACGCTTTTGGCTATGAATCGAGCTAAGGCACCCGCAGCATTCGGTCTTGATTGATAGCTTCCGAAATCGTTTTTTGTGCAGTTCAGTGCTTCCCCCATTATCTCTCACCCAGGAACTGATTCGTATACAGAGCAAAGGAAAGACACCATCCATCCTGATTGCGATCCAGATTCGGAAAAGCGAGGACAAGGTGACACAAACATTTGCATCCCTGATAACGATCGATCAGTATTGGAATGAAGCTATTTTAAGGGCCCCATCATCATCATCATCATAATCACAGACGACCTCTGACGATTATCGTCGAGTGTCTGAGGGAACGGATCAATATTTACGCTTCTTTCCGAAAACAGACCGATAATTGTGTTCGGTTTTGTTTGTCTTGGAAAAGCTGATTGTGGTTTTGCATCACCCGGTGCATCATCGCCAGACGCGTTTCGATTGTGCAACTGCATCTGGGTGGTAATCAGTGATTATTTTTACGCTAGCAGGCCTCGGGACGCGTGGTCCGGTATTTGATTACTGGACGGATGATGGTGTGCTTGAGCTTGGTGTTCGCATCTTGATACGAATGTTTGGAGAGTTTGTGTTTGTGCTTACGATTGTTGGAACAAACATTGGTCGCAACACAATGCACAGTGCTACGTCACCGGTCGGGAGTGTTTACTTCTTTTGCTGGGGTAAACAGTTCTTTTGGGATGTGTTTTTTCCCGTATTTGATGCAATGACTATTTCTGATTTTCTGTACTGAAATCAACTATGTCAAGGCGATTTAACTCGCTTTTCATCAGTGGAACATTGTCTGTAATAGAATATTTTTAAATAAAGATTCGGAATTCGGAAGATTCGAAGCTCCAATCCCTAGAAATATTCGAATCCGATTGGATCCTAAATGAAGGACTCTAATCAGATTCGGAATCGTTATGAATCTTGACCCGACTCAGACTCGACAAATATCTGAATCCGATCCAAATCCAATTCGAATCTGAATTCGATTCAACTTCGATCCAAATCCGGTTCGAATCCGATTTAGATTCGATAAGGATTCGATTGGGATTCAATTGGGATTCGATTACGATTCAATGGGGTTTCCATTGGGATTCAATTGGGATTCAATTGGGATTCCATTGACATTCGATTGGGATTCCATTAGGATTCGATTGAGATTCTATTGGGATACGATTGAAATTCGATAGGGATTCGATCGGAAATCGAAAGGGATTCGATTAGGATTCGATTGGGTTTTGATAGGGATTTGATAGGAATTGAATAAGAATTACTCGTTTAGAATAATGTTGTTGTTTGCTTTCATCATTCATCATTGATTGGTGTCATTGTGAAGTTTGAGTTGAGCCTATCCGCTCCGTTACTCCTTTGAATTCCTCTCATTAATTGATTTTATTTAGATGTGGTTTTATTGATCAGGTTTTTGGGTTTAAAACAAGTTTTTTTAAATTAAAAAAGTGCTTTTTTTATGTGACAACAATAAGACGAACTCTTCGGTTAAAGTCAGCGGAAATGACGGATGATGGAATGCATGGTTAAATTATATTAAATTTTGGGTTAAAATTAATGAGAATTATAAACGGTATGTTTTTTTGGTTTAAATCCCTACCAACTATAATTTATTCAACATCACTTAACATAACTCTTATCTAGTACTTTCACATCCATTTTAAATGTATAAATCCTGTAAACGGATTTCATGCTTATCTCGCCACAACCAGCCTGTTCGTTGGTATTTACCGACCAGGAACCGCGCAAAGGCTTAACCTACGAGCAGTGAATCATTAACGGAAGGAAGACAGCAAACAAAAAAAAAACTCTGCATTACATAAATGCTTCATGGGCTGTATCCAATGGTTGAGATGTACCCATTGAGAGAGAGAGAAAAAACCAGGATTACAGCCAACTCGACGGGATGTTAAAAAACTGCCTACTGTAGCTACACCGAGGCGGCAGCATCGCTCACGTGGGCACAGCCTCGGCCTGGCTGATATGAAAATGTAATAAAACAAAATAAATCAGCTTAGAACGATTTGAACTTTTGTAATTAACCGACACGGTGCGGTGATCGTGCGGAAGGCCTGCCGAAAGCCTTTCGTGGAGGACATTTCTATGCCACGTGGAGGATGAAAGACCGAAAGGAAAAAACACACGAAAAGGGATAATCATAAAAAGGGCTCGGGTGAGCAACAGAAAAAAAGGGTTGCTGGAAATAGTGGAATAAAACCTCTCTCTTTTCCTTGGCCGGTGAAATGAAGCTAAGGGAAATGTGAGCAATTTTATTTTTCACCCCAAACCATTTAGCGTTGGTTTCTTGAGCGTAAGGGGCCTGAGTGGAAGATAGTAAAAAAAGGGCGAGCAAAAGCTCCATAATCTTAAGCTGCCGGGGCCGGCCCGGAATGGAGCTGGCTTCATCATCGCTCACTGCTTCTTCAGAAGATTAATTTCATCTGTCATTCGGTGGCGAAAGGATGCTTAAAATTTAACAACCTCATCGCGTGCCTCAATTTTAAGCGAAACAACTTCTCACTTAAAGCTTTGACTTTTTTTAAAGCACTTTTTTTCTGTTCCCTTAAAACCGCTTCTTTGATTTCGTACCCTCCCATCAGCACAATCAGTTGCTTTGTTTGATTAAATTGGATCCATTTCATCTCGTTTGTTGTTTTCCCTTTTTGCCACGTTTCCACTTTTCATGACCAAGCGCACCTCAGTGGGAAACAATATCCGTGATCGTGTAGCTCCCAACAATCCGTCACAGTTCCGTTCGACGCGCGGCCGAGGTTGGTGCCGTTGGTTCAATAGAAACCGAAATGAAATCCATAGAAAAACGAGTAGGAAAAAAAGCTTGGGGGGAATGTGAAATGGGTGGGTGCCGTTTAGAGGATGCTGGCTCCCGTGCAGTGACGGCGGAGATGATATTGATTGTCATTCAGGCGTTTCGCGATCAATCGAATTCTTCCGTTTCGAAGGATGGAAAACACCTCGATGGGTGTCGGTTTTTTTCTGTCCCTCTCTCAGTGTATGTGGAGTTGTTGTTGGTGTGTCCTATTACAGGGCACAATAGATACACTTTTTTTTTCGTACTGTCTCCAACGATGGTGGTGCTTCAGCCTTTTTGTCAAAGGAAGCCAGTCGGTGTAAAACCCCGGTTGTAAAGAGGGCACCAATAGGAAGCTGTTTGAAAATCTCAATTTTACTATTGAGGATTACATCCTGCGTGCGATACGGAGAAGTAGGGAGGGATAGAGGAATTTAAGAAAAGCGGGAATGGGAAAGGAAGAATATAAGAACTTTGAAATTGTTCAAACGATTTTATCTATAGCATAAGAAAGGAAGAAGACGTATGGCTGTTTCCATCGGAACGAAGCGAAGATAATTTTAAATAAACTTTGTGGAATTGTTTTTTATGTTATTGTTTGACGTGTTAGTAAGAATATATAGTCCTTAATTAGAGATTTATGATTTTGTTAAAAAAACATTAGATTTAAGTTGAAAAACTTCATAGCCTTTGTTTTGAGATTTTTTATAGCTTTTATCAATATTTAAGTAATTTTAGAAAATCTCTCGATACCGTCAACTGCCAATCAATTATTCTGGCCGTTCCGGTGGAGGCCCATCACAGTTTGGTCCTAGCACGTATCCTCTGCCCGTTGGGACGGTCTAAAAGGACTTTACGGGATGGTCCGATGTCATTCTCTTGACCTGACTGGAGTCTCTAAGCCAACCAAGATAGTGAGATCAGCGTCTGTACGCTCGTAGGGCTCGTCATTGCAACGGATCCTCCAATGTCCTTCGACACATACGGAGCTAAAAATCCTTCCGATCAGTTTCCAATCAAACGCGGCTACGAGGGTTTTGTAATGTTTTGGACAGGGTCCTTGTCTCAGTTCAATCTCCTATAAGTAACTCAACCTTGCGTAAATCAATGTTTGTTACCATAGGAGAGCCTCTAAACGAATGTTGTACATTCCTTCAGTGTATGCGAAATACTAGATTTACTTTTAGAAGATGGTTTCCCCGAAGTTTCCACCTCCGAGTCGCGGAAGGCTCTCTCTGTAGCGCCAGGTTGGAAAGGAGACAGTCAAGCCCATCTCCCTGGCGCAGGCCCTTGGTGGTAGCAAAGGGCCCCTTATAGTTTTCCAGGTGAAGGTGGATACCTGGCATGTGATGTTGGCCATCGTCATTCGTACAAGCTTGGTAAGCTTGGCCGGGATTCTAAAAGAGCTCATTGCGTCGTATAGCTTTACCCTGGCTATTCTGTCATATGCGGCTTAAAAATCAATGAAGAGATGGAAGGAGTGGAGCTGCTGTTCTGCCATCTTCTCCAAGATTTGCAAGCATCGTGAAGATCTGATCAGGAGTTGATTGCCGCTTCCAAGTTCTTCTGCTACATCCACAAGAGGCCTCTGGGCTTGCCATTTCTGACTTTTTGTGAGTGAATTTTACTCGTAGTTAAGTAGTCAGCCCTACGTACGGGGAAGGTGGTCTGGAAGGGATTTGAACCCCGGCCCTGCCGTGTGAGGACCGGCGCCGTTATTGGTTCGGTTACAGGACCGCCTCTTCAGTGCAATATAGTATTTATTTATTTTAGCTTTATGTACTCTCTAAACGTTTCATTAAGTTGAATTTTGCGTTTGATGGTAACATATCTACTGAATTTTGTTGTCTTCTGTTTTATCAATTTCCTTTTTATAAACTCGTTTGTTTATTTGTTATTAGTTTATGAGATTTTTTACAAGGACAAAAACATTTGTTTCGTAAAGGAAATATTGAATAGGTGAGCTACTTTAGATGCCTAAATTTTATTTATTTATTTATATTTTTAGGATTACGGCTTGACGCCGTATTGTCAACACCGCATGTGTTGACTTTTACAAATTCACAAAAATTAACAAAAATTAACAAGGCATTTCCTCCCTGTTATTTGCCTTATCCCGGGCATGCTCGGTTGTGAGTGTGAGATGGTTGCGGGGTGTGTATCCAGGTTGTTGGTGTATATGATAGGGATGTTTGTTATCGGGATCCGGTTCTATTGCTTTTCCTATGGATGTGATGGCTGGATTTGGGGTTCTGGTGTCGGCGGATCGGAATTTGGACATCGTCCTTCCGTCTATCGGGTCTCGGCTGTAACAATAACAAAAAACAAAAAAAAAAAAAAACAAACAAGACAGCACACACAATTGCCTGTGAACAGTGTTCCTCAAGCAGCCCAGTGCGCCCAAGCAGTGATAGTCAAAGCTCGACCAGGCCAGCATCGAACTCAAAAGCTATCGGCGAGCTCTATCCCGTAACAGCAGGCTTTCTGCTAATCACGATATCGAACCCGCCGACCACCTCCGAACCCAACGCCAGCAAGGCCGAACCCACTTCACCATGGCTGGACTGGGATGAAGAACACTGTTGCAAAGTCTGCCCCTCTTTTTACGACAACGCAGTCATTGAGCCCGGATGCCATTGTTCCGTCAACGGATCACTCGGGCGTTACCAAAAAACAAAGAAAAAAAAAAAAACACTTAAGACCAAGACAACACAACGAATAACAAAAAAGGAATGGCGGATATGGTTTGGAAGGATAATGAGGATGTGGAATCAAAGGATAAGACCGTTGTCTTTGGCGAATCGGAAGATGAGCCTCATGTAGGTGAGGTCCCTAGTCGCCAAAATTTCTCTTATTTCTGTACCCGGTCGTCTGCCGATGCTCTCGACTGCGCCCAACAAGGAGGGTCTTGCGGTTTCAAACTCCACGCAGGACCACAGAAGGTGATCCACATCGTGAAATCCGTCACCGCAGCCACACACCTTCGTCTGAGCCAGAGTTATACGCTGCAAATGAGCGTTCAACGCGAAATGATTCGACATAAGTCGAGACATCATGCGTATGAACGCCCGGTCTACAGAGAGCCCACCGAACCAAGGCCGCAGGGACACTTGCGGAGAGATCGAGAAAAGGAATCGCCCGAGATCGTCCGCCTCCCACATGCTCTGCCAGCGAGACAGGAAAAGTTGCTGTGGTAGGCGAAGAAACTCTCGGGCCGAGATCGGACGGTCGTAAAAGGCGCCTTGTTGGACGCCTGTTTTGGCCAGTGAGTCTGCCTTCTCGTTGCCGGGAATTCCACAATGAGAAGGTACCCAAATTAGCGAAATCCTGAACGCCTTGTCGAACATGGAGCCAAGCAATTCTATGATTTTAATGACAAGGAAATCCTGGCTCTTAACAGCCTTCGGGGATCGTAGTGCTTCAATAGCGCTAAGGCTATCTGTAAAGATGAAGTACTGATCCGAAGGTCTCGCTGCTATAATCAATAGTGCGTACAAGATTGCGGCTAGTTCTGCGGTGTAGACACTACACGGCTCCCGCAATTTGAAAAATGCTTCGGCGGACTCACTAAAAACGCCGAAGCCGGTGCCTTCCTTAGAGGATGATCCATCAGTATAATACTGGCTACTTTGGTCTAAATGGCCATACTTATCCCTGAAAATGCCCGGAACTACCATCGGGCGAAGATCATTCGGTATGGTCTTAATTTCCTCGTGCAACGAGGAATCTGTTGTTAAAAAAGATGCCTAAATGTTTAAAAAAATATATCATCTTCATTAAACAAAAGTAACGAAGAAACAAACACAGAAACAACTGATGTACATTACTCTCCTTCCCATTTCTTCACTTTGAAAGCAAGACTACGCCTTACTTTACAACACATTTCCACCAACGAACCCATGTTAAGCCTCTTGTTTCTTGAGTTCCGTACTTTCGCGCTCCCTTCAAGAGGCTGGTTCTATTTTTGGCAAACAAGCACAAGAATGCCCAGATTCCTGGTTACAGGGCTCCATCAGCAAGTGAGCCGGCGAGCGCCCGAGAGTGAGAGTGAATACATGCTCTCCAGAGCGGCAACAAAAGCACCCATCAAAGACACAAAACACCCAGCCAAGGCTGCCTTGAGGCTACATCGACCGACACATAAACCGGTGTAGTGCCGGGTGCTAAAATGCAGGCAAAAATATGCAAAAAAGCGTCTTTTCTTCTTGCAAAGCAAGGCACAAAGAAAAAAAGAACGACACGTTAAAAATAAAAGCGAAAAAGCAACGAAAGCAAACGCTAAAAGTCCTCGAGACGGTACTCCAAATCTATTCTTTTCCACCCACGGCTCACGACGGGCGAAGGGGATCGCGACTCGACAAAAATCGACACGTCTTTCAAAACGGGTGAAAGATCCTCGAACAAAAATTCGCTGCCTCCTGTGGTGGTGTTGCGGATGAGACACTTCCAACGCAAAAGACAATGGGTGTGCGATAAAATTTATTCAAGTGAACCGACGAACATTCACCACCCTCGCGAAACAACGTCAATTCTTGGCGGTAGAATGTCCAGCAGACGGGGGGAAACCTGTGTTTTCGGGCCGGAGGACATCGTGTGCTCGGATCACGGATTCCGTTCGGTTCGCTTCGCACGCTGAAAAGTGTCAATTAGGGATGGAAGCGAAGAAATGTGTCAACTTGAATAATGCTCCCTCCCCCCACACTCGACGGTTTTGCCGAACGGGGTTTACTGCCCAGGACGGATTGGTTCCTGTGCTTTGTGATGTGCCAGTAACACACCGCGGCAGGGTGGGGAAGGTCGCCGAAGGCAAGGCACAGGACGCGAATAACTCAAGAGGTCTGCGCAGCATCAGCAATGGGACGGTCGAATCGATTCGTTGGCAGTGGCGGAGGACACGATTTTGTTGACAATTCGCATGTTGAATGTAGTGGCTGTTCCGCCCAAAAACCCCGGAAGTTCTCGTGGTGGACGTGGAATATCGGAATCCGAATCGCTAAACCGCTCAGCCCGGAACTGCCGAAGTGGATTCATGCCTGGCAGTGACTGTTGAATTATGCAATAGTTTTCGACGACCACTTCGACCCCGGTTCGGGAAGGGAGGTGCGGAAGCCGTTAGTGGTGGGTGGACAGCCGACTCAGCGACAACATGTTTTGGAATTGCTTGAATTACATCACCGGTATGTGGTTGCCCCTGCAAAAGGATCCAAACCGTGCCAACGACGCCGATAGAGATCGAAGGGTTCTTCCTCACTGTTCGATGGAAATGTCTGATGGAAGGGGTCTGGTGGAAGGGAGTGAGATGTGATAGGGGGATTTGCTGATAATTAGAGTCATTCATATTCGGTTGTGTTACGCCATATGAGCTTGACAGGGATCAATATTGGTCGTCGTTGTTGAACCACTAGAACCACTAGAATACTAAGAAGGGCTATGACTGTTGACGAGAAGGTCGTCGTGGGTTGATATTTGACAGTGCTGTCATCGATGCGGGTATCATCCGTTTGTTTGCGACTCTGGGTTACAAAATGTTACACAAGTTATCGGATCATTGAGACATTTTCCTGGAAAAAAATTAATTTAAAATTTTATACATGATTTCATCATTTTTTCCTACTAAATTTTTGTATTATTTTTAGTGTATGACTTTTATTTTGAAATAACCCATCTGAACTAACATATTCATCAAATTTAAACTCTATCATTTTACGTCGATGGACTGTAACCATTCCTGGAAAGTCCAGCAGAAGTCCCCGTCCCTCTCCTTTTTATCTTCTATGTCTCTTCTCCTCACGCACCCTATATCGCATCCTCGTGACTCCAAGTCCCAACAACTGCTCATGATTCCTTCTCTCTGTGGTGTTCTTCTAACTACCTCTCCCTAAACCTCGAGGAGTTTCCGTCATCTTCTCTAGATCCTTCAATCCAAACCTGGCGCTTTACTTCTTAAATTCTGGACCACTCAAGCGGTCCAACGCTATCAGCGACCTTGGGGTTATCTTCGAAAGCAAAATGTCCCTCCACGTGCACTACGAAGACACGGCTTTCTGACGATATCACTGACCTCTTATGTCTGAAGCCGCAATACTGCAGCTTGATTTGATCCATGCTTGTATGCGGGAGCATCATCTGGTGTCCTTCGGTTTCAGTTTGGAACAAGTTCAGCGCTATTTCACCAGACTAGCTACCCGTAGGATGTTCGGTCAAAAGCGGCGGTCTGAGGCTAGTGCCGTCTCCATCGCTGGCCTGGTCCTTCAAGTTACCGACGCTCCTGATCTTCTAAGCCGGATAGGCCTATACATGTCCCCACCCGATTATTCCGTCCCAGTGCTCCGCAAGCTATCGTGTTCCGGCGTGCGTGCTTCGGCCATAATGACCCCTTCCTTGTATGTCTGTGCCGTTTCAATAGTGTCTCCGATCTCTTAGATTACATCTTCGGGTATTTTTGCATCTCCAATCTGCCATACCACCCTTATGTCGTTAAGTTTTAAGTCTTTGTTCTGCCGTGGTGGATTAAGGGACACATCAGTAGCGGGACTTGTTTGGGGCGATCGAGAGCTCTTCACGCGGCAGGTCCATAACCCATCTGGACAGTGTCCCCGTAGTGAGAACTGACTGACTACCCTATCACTTGTTGGTAGGTTTAGTAAGCCTGAAATGGCAGGCATTAGCTAAGAAGCTATAAAACCAAGATGAAGAGAAAAACCGTTGACCGTTCCAACATGTCTCTTAGATTTCTGAATAAATGGGCACTTAGAGGATAAGTTAACTCATCCACATTGACAGTAGTTCATACCTTTAGTCTTCTGCTAGAACAATGATGTTATATTATATCAGATACATCGGGTAAAGATAAGTCACCGAAAGCCAGAAATGGCAGGCCGAGTCCTCTCGAGGTTGTAGTGCCATGGAAGAAGAAGAAGAGTATGCAAGTGCTAATATGAAAAAAATAAACCAAATCTTGTGTTTATTCTACTAAATGTACTCACCAAAGGCAAGAAGATACTTATGTTGAAGTGTTTAAACAAAGAATACTAACTGAGCTGCAGGATTAGGCAAGAAGTACCAAAAATTATCATAAAAAGTGCACGCCACCTACTGGAAGTGTCACATTAAACATCTTAACTTCATTTCTACCGACTATCATCATCAATCGCACCAGTAATTCTAACCCACATTGCCATTCAATCTTAAAGCCATCGGCCTAATCCCTTTGCCACTGGGGCACTGACAGCCGGTTGGCCGCGTCACGTGACAACAAGCGGCCTACCGTTTATCTTACCATCCTAACACGCTGTCGATGATGTGGATTATCGTGGTGCCCATGGCCCATGGGTTGCCCAACGATCACAACGCACATCGCAGATCGAAAGGCTGATTACGCACGTTTTCCTGTGACGCTCGTAAGAGCGCGTAAGGTTGACTCTGGGAGCGCCTTCTTCAGCGTCCAAGAAAATATCTTCTTTATAAATCCATGCCAAAGAAGCAGAACAAAATGGCATCTCGTTTTTTTTGTGTGCGATTTCAGCGTTCTTTCGCGTGGCCGGGATTGGGATTTCGGTGCTGGGCTCTGATTCATTAGCATTGAAATGAGCCGTCACCCGACGCCCCCTTCGATTGTCGCGAAAATCACGGATCGCATCAGATCAGAAACAATTCGTTGCTTATAAAGCGACCCCAGCACGGGGAATCGCACCGGGACCATAAAGTCCAGGTTGGATGGGTGCATTCCGGGCGCTGTACAGGTACCAGGATGCCGTTGCTAGGGATGACGCACGTTCGATAGGAACTTTATTCGCTTCCGGGAGCGGGCAGGACGGTTATAAATGGTGAAGTTTTACGACGTGCAGCGCGAGAGACAGCCCTTCACTGACAGCTGCCACTGTTTATGCTAATCGAACGAATCGAAAGCAAACGAAACGGAACAACGAAGATCTAGGGAAGCTGGAAAAAAGGAAGCACTCCCTATCTCGTACGTTCCTTCTAACAGCAGGGATTTGGAACAGTTTTACGATTATTAGTAATTTAGATTTTATACACTCGCTGCGACTCCCTGAGGAAATGGCTGAGATTGACAGGGTTTGGCTGCCATTTTTGCAATTCCAGTTCTCCCGCTGTAAAGGGCACACAAATCCCTCCTTCAGCATCTACTGCTAGTGGATTGCACTTTCCTGTAGCAGCCCTCTGATCCGGCATCCCCATCGCTTCATGGCTTCCCATTCGGTGCAGATCTTTCGCCCATCACGCCGGAAGTGTGTCTGTTCGTTCGGGCGGGTTCTGATTCTGCTGGTTGTTTGTTTTTAGCTTCACTCTCGCCTGTTGGGCGCGTGTGGATGATTTGATGGATGAGCGAACGGCCAGCGATGGGGATGAGAGATCGGAACAATCTCACCATTCGGCAGAGAATGAAGATAGCACAGTGTGCCGTCAACGGTGGGAAGTAACTTTTAGGCTGGCCATAAAAGCTGAGCACATCTCACCGACCAAAAACCAGACGGATGACTTTTTGCCCCGTTTTCGTCGAAATCTTTTAATTGATCCTTTCCATTCGCCGCTTGTCTGGGCGCGTTGAATAGAGGGAGTGAAGTAGCAGCCACACTATCCCATTCAGTGCCGGGGCACTTTTAGGGTGATTGTTTTCACTTTCTTCGTTTCCCTGCGCTCTTAAAGTGCAAGTGTTTCGTCCCGTGGTGCTTTTTTCCGTGCTTGTCTCTGCTTTCGTTTTGTAGAGCAAAAGATCGTTGTCTACTGAATGAATGGTGGGGGAGCAAAACAAAAACGGGCCAAGGCGCAGGAAACACTTTCATCAGTTTCATGGATCGGCAGCAGTGCTAATGAATGCTTTTCGCTACTTCTTCTCTCTTTTTTTTTGCGAAACCGTTCCTTAGTGGATACGCCTGCTGATGAAGAATCTTAATTATTTCTTCTTCCATTTCTCTAACCAACGAACTCTCAGTCACTCTCTTGATAGTATTGGGTGAATTTCTGGACGGAAATGGATTTCTGAGTCGTGGCGAGCGAGCCTTTGGGAAGGAAGCGATACACTTTAACCAGAAGATCGATGGGCTTTAAGAAGGATTGCTGAGTAGGAAGATGGCCAGGACTTTCTAATAATAATCTAAGAGTGTGGTGTGAAGCATATTGCTGTGAAATCGATGTAGAAAAGTATTTTTCGAGCTCAGAATCAGCATTTCAGAAGAATTTCTGAGGCTTTATATAATAATATTTATTAGACAATTTAAAGATTTCTGAATAAGAGACTGTTTTATTAAGTTAATTTCTAGGACAGCACCCTGATTTATTGGGATTTATTTGAAATGCGAGACATTTACACAAAGCAATCATTTGTGTTTTGTTTTCATAAAGTATGGTGGGATAAAATTATGATCGATTAATATGAGCCTTTAATCAATAAAAAATTAAGTAACCAACATATCATTTTTTATCAGGAGATAATTTCCTAAATTGACAATACGGCTTGAAAGCGTCATAATAAAAAAATAAATAAAATATTTTCCTACAGATAGGATTAATACATTGATTTAACTAAATTTCTGGTGGGACTGTAAAGGCATTGTTTACTATGAGCCTTCATTATGCCCAATTTTAAACGACTAATGAATGTGTTTTGGGGGTGTCCAACACTTCATATCAAAGAGTTTCTTCAACAGTGTTTTGTGGGATAAAAGTAACATTCTTTGCCGAGAGTCTTTACATTTTCGACCGGAGTAATTTAACATATAATATTCAATTTAAAATACAATAAAAAGAGGACATTTACAGGACGATATTTTATAGCTCGTGCCATTGCTTTAAGTTTCTTATTTGTTCTTAATAATTTGCTTGTAGCAATGAATATAAAAAAAAATAATTTGATAAGTAAAATAAAAGGATGCAATAAAAGCATAAAAGCAAAAAATATCTAAATTTTTGGTGGGACCAAGTTCGTATTGTATACCATGAGCTCTTAATGCGAGTTTTTAAATTAATCCAAATCCTTTAAACTAGCACTGCATTCTTCGCCAGCATCACCTTTTGTGCACTAATACCCCACAAAAGAGACACGTGTCAAAATCAGACCCAACACACTGTTACTCGGCCGCTGCATGATTAAATGGAAATCTTTCATCCACCCATGCGTTTTCTCCCTTCCAGCAAACAACCCCATTCCTCATTCTCATTCTCTTTCCATCGAAACATCTTTTCAGGAAAAAATCCTTCCTTTCCCTGTAAGAGTTCGTAGGGGGTGGATGATTATTTTTCGCTTGTGTTTCTACTTTCGCTTTCAAAAGACCGGCCCTTGGACGCAGAAAGAAAAGCGTACAAAACTCGGCCCAGAAACAAGGCAAACAGTGAAAGGAGTCAGCACTTTTCTTCATCAACGCTCGCTCAACACCTCATTCATTTTCCCGGCCAGTGCCATTGTTGCATCGGGAAATGGTACAAGGGAAGGGGGGCTTTCCAACCGGTTTTCCCGGTACGGCCGAAGTGAGCGATTGCTGATTGCTCTATCTAGCCCGCCTTCTAGTGCGAGCGTACATACAGACACACGAGCGTGTAGCTAGCGTCAGCAAAGCTGTGTAAGGCTTTCTCATGATGGCATGGAAAGCAAGGGTGGCAATAGGGAGGCGTGCCAGCCTGAAGATGGAGAAATTAACCATTTGCTAACGAGAAGTTCACCACGCAAAACCTGCTGATGTGTGGTGGACGCCATAATGCGTTTCACTGTATCCTGCCGCTCGGGATAGATTTTGGACAACCGAGTGTGTGGTGCAAGATTTACGTATAAATTAACGATTTACTACACTGCTGCCAGGGTTCTTCATCGAGATAGGAAGAAGTTACGAAGAAAACAAAAAGAAAAACCATGAACAAAAAAAACAACGGATGATGGATGCCCTTCGAAACGGCAAGCAAGTGAACCGTCCATCGTTCGCCAAGAAATATGACCCATCGTTTTGTGGCTTAAGCGAAAGCGAAATTGCAGCGTAATCGAAAAATTGAAAAATAAGCAACATTGTAAGTTCTCTAGAGGTGATGGGGGGAGCGGACGTGGTTGGTTTATGCTCAGGGACGTCCCCTAAGTCCTGACGGGGTACTTTCCCGGGGGTTTTCCTGGAAGAAAGCTCATAATCTCTGGAAAGGAGCCCCAACCCAGGAGGAATATTTATAGCTGCCATCTTACAAACGCGTTACGCGATAAATAGTTTGAAAGCATGGTCGAATAATGCTTGTAATGTGTAATTAATAATCGTGCCAGCAGAGAGCGAGAGAGAGAGAGAGAAACGTTCGAGGTGGTTGTAATGTAAAGACGAATGGTACCCGGCACCAGGGATTAGTGAGCGAGCTCAATTTTGAAGGATATATTTATTGAGCTTTTATAAAACGTTTAAGATTGAATGGACGCTCCTTTTTTTGCTGGCCGCGAGCGACTGATTTATAATGGAGAGTTGCGTGCTTTGCGTGGCCACAAATTGGCCCAAAGCCATATGCTCGTCAGGTTTTGATTTATTTTAATAGGAGCTATTTACGTTTAAAATTATGCGCTAGTGGCACAGTCCAGTGCGGCAGGTAAGGATTCGGTGGCCTATAAATTGCGTGTGAAAGACGATTATCCTGGACAGGATGAAGGTAGACTGAGAGGAATTATTTTTTTAATTTGATTAAGAAAGCTACGAAAAATGTACATATTCTCGTGTAATAAGTACAATAACACTTTAATAAAGCATGATAATTTCTTGGTCTTAGCGATCCCGATGAGGTCCTCAAGACTTTGGGCCTTTTGATCAAATACGATTGTGTGTTAAGAGCTTCACTGCTTTATTTCTAATTCTGAATAGACCAGGTTAAATTGGAAGCTTATAATGAGTATTTAAAATCAATTCGGCCAGGCCGTTCTTGATGAAAAAAAGCGTAGTTAAACAAGTACCAACTAAATTATGCTCGTTAGCGATAAGTGTGAGCTATACGTTAAAAGCATTTTAGTCAGAATATTTCGAACAAAAATCAGATTTGAGTCCTATCGTATTATCGTGATCTGGTTCTGGATGAAATAAATTCATTTTATCCTTTTTCTTTCCACAGCATGGAGTTTCCAGTTCTGGAAGAGTTTCTGCCGACAGTATTGATAGGTATCACACAACCCCGCAAAGAGAACTTCAGAAAGGCAATTTAGAATGCTGGTCTGAAGAATTTGTCTAATAAACGGTAAACTTGAAACTAAATTTAGTGTATCCTTATTTTCTTAACTGCTTGTTCTGTTCGTCTATTACACAAGCTTATAGTTGGTAAGGGGTGTCCTTATCCTTAATATGTCTTAGTTATGGTTCTATTTATTTTTGGTGCTTCTGCTAGAAAATTCCTAAAAATTGCTAAATTTACAAGTTTTTTAGTTTATTTTTTATTTTTCTCTATTAAACTTTGATTGGGGTGGTCTGGTGGACGAGGCGACAGCGACGCCGGTCTTCACACGGCAGGAATGGGGTTCAGATCCCATCATTTACTACGGGTAAAACTAAATGAGCTCTTAATGCGAGTTTTTAAATTAATCCAAATCCTTTAAACTAGCACTGCATTCTTCGCCAGCATCACCTTTTGTGCACTAATACCCCACAAAAGAGACACGTGTCAAAATCAGACCCAACACACTGTTACTCGGCCGCTGCATGATTAAATGGAAATCTTTCATCCACCCATGCGTTTTCTCCCTTCCAGCAAACAACCCCATTCCTCATTCTCATTCTCTTTCCATCGAAACATCTTTTCAGGAAAAAATCCTTCCTTTCCCTGTACTAAATAACAGAAAGCCAAAAATGAGATCATTCGAGGTTGTAGTGCCAAGGAAGAAAAAGCAGGACTTAAAAAAAATTTCTTAAATTATATTAAGAAATTAAATTTTTGCAATGCCCAGATTGATGAGATTTAGGTAAAGTCTTTCAGTTCGAGAGTTCATCCAATTACAGACTCTCCATTTGAGGCCATCAGCAAGGCAACTAGTGGTGCTCAAGGTTAATACAGAATGGAGCTGGACTTATTGGGTGTTGAAACTGATCGTAAAACGTCTCAACTCAACATAGTGTGAAGCTTATTGTAATCAGTTGAAAATTACCTAATCTCAGCCTTGTTAGCCTTGCTTAAAATCCAGCAATTGCTGAACTTTATTGATGAAGCCTGGAGCTAGTTAATTATTTTTCTCTTGTTGCTCATATCTTTCTACACAGTTCATTTAATGATTGCCAAGTGCCCTTAATGGACAAAATAGTGTCCTACAGATCTTTGATGCTCTTGGGGATTCATGGATGATTTTTTTGGATGTATTTATTGAAAGGTTTTTACAAAGGAAACCTTACCTAATCTATCACAGTAATTAGAGGAAACATTAAGCACACTAAATGGTCTTCCCCAGGTAGACAAATAATAAAGAAATGGCTACAAGTTCTACCTGTCTACTTAAAAAGAACACACAAATCCTCTGTTCCGGCCAATGTCCAGTCGAGTTCCGTACACACTACACCAGCTACGTGATACAGTCAACATTGAACCAATTTGTCGCTGGCTCATTTTTCAAACCGAGCTGATCCCTTACGATGTACTTGCGAGCCATTTCCGCTTCATATCGAGCCATCCTTGCAGCGCTCTAAGTGGGTGCACTACTTCACACACGACACCAGCTCACCTTGCTGCCCTGGTCGGCCGAACAGAAATTGAGTCCGGAAGCGAAATGAGATGGAACTCTCGGTCCAGCAAACAAACACACGAGAAAAAAAGCCAACGTTTTCTGTGAGTCCAAGTGCAGTAATAGGTTCAATTACTGCCATAAACTTACATGCTTCTGAACCTCTTTTATTTTTGTACCAGCCCGGTGAAGGTTGTCCCTTATGAAGAAGTTCCCGTCAACCGGATGTGGCAGCTCTAAAACCCGTAATTGTGTGTGTGTGTGTGAGAGGGAAAGAGTCCTGAAAGGTCGCCATGGGAGATGCAGTGGGAGAAATTCGTGCTGCAGTCGTTTAAGTTTTCCTTTCCTCCCCAGGATGGACCAACCAGTGGATACTGCTCTAGCAAATTACTCCTTACTCCGTGAGTACCTTAAGAACGAGCAATCAGGCCGGCAACAGATGCCGGTAACGACCTGGCGAAAAGCGACAGTTGCCGGTAGCTTTGAAATTCCTTTTTTCCTATTTGGTCTCTCTAGGTGTGGTTCCTTTTTAGACTTCTCGGGATACCGGTGGCCCTTTAATGATGTCTTTCCATCTCGATTCAGCAAGAGAGAAAGGCAAAGAAAACAAAACAAAAAACCAACAACGGGTTACAGGAACTAAGACTCGCCTCCCTTCGCCTGCCTTAGTGCAACCGTTTCGTTTCGCTTCACTTAATCTCGGATGCCAATTTTGCCTGCCGAAGCACTATTTCTGTTGAAGGAAGTTCCGGAGATGCCTTGGGAAGGTAAGAGAATTCTTCGAATGAAAATGGTCATCAGTGGGCAGTGGGAAGGCTTCCCTTCGCCGAGCACCTTTTCCGAGCCACAACCGGACGGGAAGGTCGTTCAGGACAATCGCCATTTTCACCATTTACCTTCGCACATTTAGGTGTAAGGTGGTGTGATGCCAAAGGAGGCCTCCTTACTGAAAAGCAACCCCGGATGTAGGAATGGAAAATGAAAGTTTTTCTCTGGTGCTGAGCAAAGGTTGGGAAGTCATTTTTTCTTTCTTTTGCTGTTGGAAGTCCCGGAAATTCGTCGCAAATTCCGTGCGCTTCGTGCAAGGTCATCCGGGGTAAGATTTCTTGGCGAATGAATTCCAGCTCGTAGCGGAGGTTGAGAAAAGGCGGCACAAAAGCGAAAATATGCCACAGCAGGTGAGTCGGCAAAAATAGAAGAACGGCACGGAAGTCCAGCACGATGGGTTTTGCGTCGTGATATATGGTCGCACTAATTGGGTTTCTTGTTCGTGGGGCCGGCGTTTTTCCTTACTCGCACAGGAATTTTGCCATCCCGGTGGAGCGATCCCATCGCAGAAGGCAAAAGTTCCCCAAGTCCGGAGGAGAGAAAAATTGGAACGTCAAACATTTGTTCTCGGCCACCATCGGACCCGTGCCTCCCGTTCGCCAAGGGTAAGATTTGTTTTGTGGATAGCATTCCAACCATTGAGCTGACGTTTATTGTCCAGATCGAAATCGGCACTCTCCGTCTCTCAGCCAGTCCTGGCAGTACCCCCGATAAAAGTCCTGCACCACAAAACCCGGAACCAATTTGGGGCTTTCTGGGTGCGAAAAAGTAAATTCTTCGGTCACCTTTGGGGACCTCTTTTTCGGAAACTCTGATGTGTTGGAGGGTACTCCATCCCCAACAAAAAATCTCATGCTTAAAATCAAACGGTGGCAGCTTTCCCGAAGGAAGGAGAAAAGTTTTCGCAAATATTTGCTATCCCACACACACACACACCTAAACAGCATCGGAGATAGTGGTGGAGGTGATTGATTTGCCTGTGAGGTGTCCCCGAAGGAGTCCCTTTTTGTCGGAGGACCCCATTTTTCGATATCTCACCCCGCCCTTCCCCTGGTTGAAGGATGCCCATCCTTAAGGCGACAATGCGAAATGATCTTGGACGGAAGGGTTAGCTGCGTTTGAAACGGGTGCGAATGGGATTCACAACACGTGTACGCACCTAGGGAGCTATTTTGGCTTCTGGCCAAAACGATCGGAATGTCATTATTTGTCACACAAACATATAACAAACAAAAAAATGCGGGAGGTGCGCAAGGTCATTATGGAATTTGGCATCCGGGGAGCTGGGACGACCAGTGGTCCTGTTGGGGTTTTTTGGGAGTGTAATAATGATGATGGGACGAAATTATTCAACCCGAATGGGACACAAACCGGGTAGATAATGGGGTTTGGGAAAGATTTCATGATGGGGATTTTTTGTTTGTGTGCGAAAGGTGTTGTGATTTTGGGCAAATAAAATGGTAAGGAGCTAGAGAATGTTTTGAGCTGGCAATTCAGGGGTTACGATGTTTGATAGCTGTATAGTACATTATTTGAAAGTTCGGCATTGATTGTTTTGGAAGGCTATTGCATTAAGAATACAAATTAGAAATTTATACTAAATTTGGTTAGACTACTGAAAAAAAATCAGCAAATGAAAGATAAAGACATGAAAATGACAAATTGCTTCAGATGTCATTATGAGCTTAATACTAAAGACTAAAATCTGTTTGATTCTACTTTTTCTTTCTTGATGTAACAACCTCTTACTAGGGTCATGCTTGCCGTCGGTAGCTACTAGAGGAGGAACGGCCCAGATGAGATTTTCACCCCTGTCCTGACGTGTGAAGAATGGCGCGTTGTCACATCAACTATCGGGCCGCCCTTGAAATCAAAACGTTCTTGATAACTTGGAGGAACGATTTATCTAGAATTTAATTGATTCGTTCATTCAATTCTGTGTGATTTATTTTAGTTGATTGGCCAGGAAGTGAAACATAGTCTAATGCAAAATCTCATTCTTATTGGAAAGATTTATTAATTTCTTTATATTAGAAATCGTTAAAAAGGCTTGAGCTTGAATCAGAGATCGTATCCGAAGACTTGTTTCTGACTTCTTGAAGTACAGTTTTAGTCAACATGTGTCTAATGGAGTATCCTTTTCGAGATCTATTAAGTTTTATAACGTCTCTTACGCTATTTATTTTTTATGTAGATCCCACCAATCGGAGAGCATTATTTGAAAAAAAACCGCTATTCTTCTTCTTCTTTGGCAATTTAACCCTGAAAGGTCTCGGCTTGCCATTTTTGACTTCATGTGATTTGATTTAACCAGTATCAATGTAGAGGTACGGAAAAGCCAAAGGATCAATATTAGACCGAATATTCAAATGCACATACATATCTGTTCTTATGTAGAGAAGAACATTTGGGATTTTTGGACGTATAAATGAAACTAATTCCAATTTATTATCAGTAATAATGATCCTTCCGTATACCATGACAGGTGTTTTGCACATTAAATTTTTATTCGACAAAGCTTCGCGACTTGTCTCCCTATAAAAAAGTCGGTAAAATTTGACTGAAGCTATTACGGTAATTGAGACCAAAGCTTAGCAAACTGATATAAGATTTTGTTCATGTTCATCTATCAGCAAATAGACAACATTAAATGAAGAGATTTGAAGCCATAATTTTCCCGGTTTTGTTTTTCTAGCCAGGAGATCAAATGTAGTACATTGAAATAATCTCTCATACTGAGGAATGTAAGGAAGGCAAGAAGAACGATGGAGAATATAATATGTTTGCAATTCTTTTATCTAACAGCTTATGTTGTATCCTATGTACGAAAAGCCATTTGAAAACGCTTCCCAAACAATCGGTTGATTTAATACCCAAGATGGATCGGTAAAAGAGGCGAACAAAAAATCCATCAATAATCATTGCCGTTGAATGTAGATATCCTTCATCGGAAAAACTGACACACAAAAACTCCACCTTTAAGCTATTGTTCTTTCCCAGAAGAAAAAAAAAAACGTTCCTAACCCCTTTTTTTCGGCTGCAAAAATTCTTCCCAAAACGCTTCGTTATTAATCATCAGATTAGCTCACCAGCTACCGGGCTCGAACATTATTATTTGTGCTCGAAGGTGACAACTCGCCCGGGTGCATCCGGCGCACTTCCCCCAGCCGGTTCTTCACAATCAATAACTCCCCGTGTCCCTAACGGAGCGGCGTACGCAACCGAGCGCAGCACAAAACAATTATCCTCTAAACAACAGGACCTATAACGGGGACAAGGGTGGTCCTTCGCAGGCTGGGCTTTACCTCTTTTTTACTTGGTTCTCGTCCACCATTTGCGCTGTTAATGGTTGCCGGAGTGCTCAGGTGTAATTTATGGTTTTCGGTTACGCAAAAACTTTCCATCCCTTTCCCTTTTTCGCTTCCCTTTGCTTCCTCTCTTTCTGGTGTGTGAGAATCACATTGGGAAACGGAACGCAACCAGTGTCCAACATAGGCCGCGGTGAGCGTGCTGGGTAAAGTTTTAGCTCGAGAAAATTTTAGGAAAACACACTTCTCCGCTCGATACAAAGTAAGAAAAGTTTTCCGGGAGAAGAATTAAAGGGGAAACATTAAGCAAAAAAACATGGCCAGTGTTACACAGCTACTGTTTGAAGTTAATGACATTTTAAACATCTACACGAAGGACGTCATTTATCACTTACCGCCTTGGGCTGTGTGTGTGTGTGACTCACGTTTTTTCTGATTTTTTTTTCTATTTTCCCCCTTTTTCCTCCTAACTACCCTTACATCGAGTCTTACCAGTTCTGTACAATCGTTATCTATCGACAGCTCAACTCCCGGAGTGGAGATGAATTATTCAACTCGTATCAAAAAGTCCACCGGTACAGATCGTCTCATACTGTACGCGGCAAAAACTAGGCGAGAGCTGGAGTGTGCAAGGATTTATTGTTATCCCGATTGCCTAATTCTTGCCCAGCCGTAATCAGCTGTTCCCTGCCCTGGAGTGGCCATTTTTCTACGGTCCTTTATCGAAAACCCGGCGCTCCGGCTCGAATTGGCAATGAAGTGGCTGGAAGGAAAGGACAGATTGTTCATCAGGGGTTTGGCTACGACTTCTTTTTTTTTTTCTACGTTCTTCTCCCAGTTGCGTTGTCGGCTCACCGTAATTGAAATTCGATACAGTTCGTTTCGAATCCACCCAGGGCCAAAAAAGCCATCTGGGATTACGGTGACTCGGGAAGTTCGGTGAAGTCACTCGATGGAGTTTTTTCCTTGTGTCGGCTTTTTATAGGGTTTTAGCCAAAGGACTTTCTTTTGTTTGTGAGGTTTTTTCTTTGTAGCTGTAGTTTTGTAACCAGCAAACTGATTGACAGTGGATAATTTAATGGCAGTCGGGGTTTGTTTCAACTGGCAGATTTTTTTATTTTAAAGATTGGAAGCTATGAAGAGAGAAGAAGCTTCTTGTGAACTAAAGCAGCGGTACGAATAGTTTTAACACAAAAAAAAACTAACAATGTGATAAAAATTTTGTAATAAATTGGTTTTTTTAAAGTATTTCAAAACATATTTGAAAGAAGTTGAATAAGGGACCAAAAAGAATCGACTATATCAGACAGGGTGGATAATATTAAATAAATATCCAAATGATATACAAAATAATTATAAAACATAACAGTATGTTACTTCAAAAATCAAAATAAAAGTAAATTTCGAATGGAGAGAAAAATAAGAAAGAAAATATTACCGAAAGAAAAGGAAAATCAAATCTATTACTACCGAAGAAGTCTTGAGCGGTATATAACAGGAGAAGAACAATGTTTGGATACTCAGTTGCCCTCGTATAGGATAAATTAATAAGAGTATGTAACAAACATTTTTAAACCTTGTTTCAATTTATGGTAAAATTTTTCTAACTTAAAAAGGAAGTAGCAAAGAAGTTAGAGAAAATAATTAAAAATCAAATTTTATGATACAAAAACATAGAAAAGCTTTTAAAATTTACATAAAAGTCATAAAAGTCAGGAAAAAATAGAAGGGAAAAAATAGAGGGAAAAAAAGAAGTAAAAACGGTAAAAGAGCAGGCACTTAACATAAAAAAAGATAAATAGAAAAACAAAAATAGCAAACGCTTGTTCTTAATCACCAATTAACAATTGAAAACATGAACAGTATTGACTCTAAACACAAAACAAGACAAGAAAATGATCAATTTAATTAAATTGGCGTCTAGAAAACAACCATTTCTACCATTACATTGTAACTTGTGCAGCAAATTAAACAACATTTTGTTTTGCAAACTTCCTCAGAACATGTACTCTAATTGTCCAATTACAGTGGCATTGCCCTGGGGATAGGAAACGTTTGATTTGAAAAGTTACATCACCGTTTCCGTCCTGGTAGAACGTACAATAAGGCACTCGTAGCGGCCCGATACTGGGACGAAGTCCTGCAAGAATGCAAGCAAAGAATGAAACAATAGTAAGTGGAAAGGATGAGAACCGAGTTGAAGAAAAAAATAAACGAGCGTGCAAAAAATCGAAAAACCCTTACCCCCAGAGAGACCGAGAGAGACCGAGAGCCCTTTCTACACGGTTGGCAGACATTTGAATCAACAGATTATAATTAGATACGCCCGAAGGGACAATTAAAATCGAATGCTTCCCAACTGCTGCTGCTTCGTTTCGCATCCTCTTCCCAAGGGTTTATTGCAACATTGTGAACAACTGTGCGAAGAAGTGGACGGTACAAACAGAAGAACACAAAAAAGCGCCGAAGGTAGATCCGGTAAGAGATTCCTTCCCGGGGGTCCCGGCTTCGTTGGCGATGCATCTGCAGTGCAGCCCGGAACGGTTGTTCAGGGACGGACAGGATTTGACATATGTAGCCGCTGGTTTGACGGGATTGTTCGGTGGCGCGTTTCTAGTACTTGGCAGTTTGTCAATCTTTCGTCAGCCAGCAGCTCGGTTGAAATTAATTGTTCCAATTCGTTGCATGCAAACCCACGGTGAGCTGCAGGAATTTTGTTTGATTAATGTTGTTTTGATTGTACGCTTGCGTAGTTACAAAACGAACCGAACACGGGTCCTTGTTAGCGTTGTCAATGTGCTTAGAGGATGAGATGATTGAACGAGACTAGGATGGAATTCTTAATCGGGTTTCACAGGACGGCAAAAACTGAAGTCATTTATTTTTCGTGTCCTAAGAATCGATTATAAATGAACAAGGACTCTATCTCCGGGTCGATTTCGGGGAGGGAAGGAACTATTTAGACGCGAGTGAGCTTTTGAGAAATGGTTCATCACTTCTTGGAATGGAATTTTCTCATAAGCCAATTTGTGAGATCATTGTTAAGTATTATTAATGGTTTTATGTCAAACAACGGCCAACACCTTTCGTAAATGGGATGGCACTAATTACAATCGAGTCGGGAAAGGTTTGCCGGGAATCGGGAGTGCTAGAAACAGTCAAATCTAAGCTACAGATGTTGTTCAATTAACAGTGCGATTCGAGAGAAGAAGCTTGTGTTTAATTTAATATCGGAAATTTTAGCAGTAGAGCATTCAACATAAGTCGTTATTCCTTATTTAAAACAATAAGAGCCTTCCTTAGAAATCAGCTTCACTGAAAGAATTATAGAAATCCGCACAGAGACATCCTTTATTAATGATGTTATGCTGTACCTTCAGCTTAAGCCTGCAGCGACCTTAATACTAAACTAAGTAAACATATAACATTTTACAGTGACTAACTTAGTGTTAGAACTTAGTGATTTTTGAGAGAATCGACTTAGTGTTTTTTTTTATAAAATTTAGTTTCAGATGTTGCAAAACTACTCTTCCATTGAATCAATCTCGAAATTGTATCTGAGTTTATTTTTATCTCATGAAGAGCAGGCCAAAACATTAAATAGAAAAAAACCCAGCCTATAATCTAAATTTATAATAAAAAAGTGCAATGATGAGCATCTTCCGTTAATTTTTAAATCTTAGTTCACAATTTTTCACAATAAAAGTCAGACTTTTTGTAATAAAAGTAAAAATCATTACTTTATTTTTTTAATTATTACTCAAGATATGTTCATTATCGAACACACCCAGATAGTAAAATATGATCTTCTGGATGGTTTTGCCTAATTTTAGATTGATAATTTCTTTTCGAATGAATGAATGCAAAAGCTGGTAAATCGGCTATAAAAGAGGTTTATTCTACTGTCCGTAACTTTATACATCCTACATAATGTAAACATTATTATGAGAAGAAAATTTACCAAGAAAATTCGACCGGTTAACTAATCACCATTATTGACCGATTACCATACCAACGATTTTGTTCCCAAGATATTGGTCGTAGAAAGTGGATAGATAGATAATTATTGACGACATTTCTCCGACAAGAACATTTTCTAAGCAATGAGGCTTATCCTGAATTTTGTTTGATTTCATTAGAGTGAGAATCCTGGGCGTCATGCAGCAGAAAGATTTGAATATCCTCGGAATCAAAGCCTTAGACATTACAAAAATCTTCCCACAATTAAATATTCTTGTAAGTATAATATTTAGGAAACTATGCCTGGAAAACATGTTAAGGCTAAACTCATCAGTCAACATCTTTGATGAAGAACGATTTTGTCGTAACGAATAAATCATATTATCTTCAGCTGCTGCTGTTTCAGAGATTTCTTCTTCTTGATAAGAACATCCTCCTTTAAGGATTTCACCTGATATAAAGTTTGTCTTCAGTCGTTTGTGTACGCGATGTAAAAGATGTATCACTCTAACCCCAACTTTGCCAAAGCTTAGACTGAAAAGTGTTTTATGAGTTGTAATATTTAGATCTTTAGAGGTGTAAAGAAAGCAACAGTGATGTCCATGCAACTTGTGCTTCACTTTCATGTCAGTGTTATCAATATAATAAAGTGCATGATCTATAGATCACCCGATGGTAACATTTTCCAAAGTCCTCTTTCACCAGTCGGTCTATTTTCACGAAAAATATGTTATGAATTATGGGACATTTGGAGATATGTATCTTCGCAGCTTCATATGCTGGTATATCGTTGCCTTCCAAAACCCGGTTCCCATTCGGAACAGCTGACTCCCGGCCCAAACAAAGCTGTAATGCTATGTTTGGTCGTTAATGTGCACACTTCGGAGCTCTCACTGCCCGACAAAGGAAAACAAACAACCATTTCCAACTGCTAGAGGCAGTTCAACCTTTTGCCCAATCGCCCGAAAAAGAGAGGGCTTTCTAGTGTCACCCAAGTCAACTGTTTCTCAATCTCACGTCAGCAACTGCCACGTTTTGGTCCTTCAAATGGCAAACAAAAAAAAAAAAAAAACAACAATTCGTTGCCCAACTGTGCTGTGACCTTTATACTTAACAAAACGCTTCCATTCCTACCGCTTGCCATCGGCCATTCCACTGCATTGGTACATAAATATTTTTCAGGCACTTTTAATTGAAATACCGCGCTGCTGCGATGGGGTAGGGGAGAAAGCATAACCCCGTACGCGGCTCCTACTCGATACTCGAAACCATTACCCATCCGCTGCGACCTCGTGGGATAGTGAGAAAAGCGATAGGGAGAAAGCATAGCGGCAGCAGCAACACACATTATCGGAAGAGAGAGAGCAAAAAGGAAAAACACATTTAAAAATAAATAATGGCACAAAGTGTTGACATTTGCGGTGCAATCCGAGGCTAAATCATTGCTATTTGATGATCACGCTGCCAGGGGAAAAATGTGTAACTATTGAGGACGAAACGCAAAGAGAACGATAAAAAAGTGCGCACAAAATGTATTCCGAAAAACCGATTCGACAGAAACATTAAAATAAATAAATCGATACAATTTATAATCCTTCGCTGAGTAGGGTAACAGAGGCAAAAAAACACACAACCTCGTTTATGTGCGAAATGCGTGCAATGCATGCATACAGAACAGCACCATAATGAATAGGTTTCGACATTCACGGGATGAACTTTTAGCTGCCCATCTGTTTTTTTTTCGCCCGAATTCTTCTTTTTTTTGTAATTAAAGTTATACTGCATAAAAAGCTCATAAATAACGATACGCAATATGAATCTGGTTTGTAACGAGTTTTTGTGCACGGTTGTTTTTTGCTTCTCTAGTTTCGTTACTGCTATAAAATTGATGTCGAATGGTATCAGGCGCTTCTATCGGGCTGGTTTTAAAAATGCAACAGAGCTAGTAGATGTTATAATTAAAAGCACTGGCTAGAAAGTGGTATCAGGTTCGTAGTGTTTTATTTATTGAAGATTTTGGAAACGTAAAAAATTGTAAAGAGAGAGAGCTTGAATCTCCATGTCAATAACAGGCATTTGTTGGAGCTATCAGAAACTACTCGATTCTGCTTTGGAGTCAGCAAGGTATCTCAATGTTTGAAAAGCCTCTTCGTTCTAGAAGGCATACAATTGTTATGAGATTGTTGATGAAGATATCCTTCTTTGGAGATTTAAACGTAAGAGAATTTCATTCATTTAGAATTCTAACTAACCCTATAGCACTACATACTAGATGTGATGATGTCCAGATCTCCACATGTTTACTAGAAAGCCTAGATTCTACAAGGAGACCTGCGCAAAATCTCTATTAAAAATCGCTTACCCCAAATTTTTCTGCCAAAGAGTTGTATTTTAGAGTTAAATCTACAACATTTTTAGAAAAAAACCCTGAAAGGTATAGAGGGAATATGTCAAGGTCCAGTTCTACCAGTAAATATCCACATCATAATGAGTAGAGTCCTAGAATGGCTAGAACTCCAATTAGAAAACCCGTAACGAGATTATTAATCATTTTAAGCCAAAGATATGTTAAGCAAGAATTTAAATGCAAGTTGCTTAAGCAGATCAGGTGGCCAAACTGTATATTATGAAAGTCTTGGGATCTAATCTTAAATGGCAGCTATAGATTTTTTTTCTGCAGAAGTTGAATACAATTAAAAAAAATCAGACTGTGTAATCTCTCAAATCTGGTGTTTCCTTTACAATCTGGCGCTTGAGAAAGCCATCCGTGATTTGGAGGTGGAAACTTCGGGGACCATCTTCTATAAGTCAATCCAGATCCTGACATACGCTGACGACATAGAAATCATTGGTTTGAGGCTCTCCTATGTAGCAGAAGCTTATCAAAGGATCGAGCGTGCGACACAGAACCTTGGGTTGGAGATTAACAAGGCGAAAACCAAAATGATGGTGGCACCACCAGCGGCCCTGCTAACAAACACTGAATTACGCAGGGGTGATGTACAGATAGGTGACCACACCGTCGAAGTCGTCCAAAACTTCAACTCTCGGGGGGTCAAAAGTCAGCATCGACAACCGACATTGATGTTGAATTACGTGCAACGGTGCTGGCTGCCTACCGGTCATACTACAGCCTGAGGAAACTTCTCCACTCTAAATACCTGTCGCGACGGACGAAGCTTGGACTGACCAGAACATTTATAGTCCCAGTACTCACATACGCCTCTGAGACATGGACTCTGTCCAAAACTGACGAAGCCCTCTTAGCCGCGTTCGAGAAGAAGATGCTCAGAAGGATTTTCAGCCCCGTATGTGTGGAAGAAGGCAATGGAGGAGCCGCTACAATCACGATCTCTACAACCTGTACGATCATCTCACCGTGGTGCAGCGCATTAGACTCGCTAGGCTCCGGTGGGCTGGTCACGTCATGAGAATGACACCGGACGAACCAGCCCGTAAAGTCCTTTTAGGCCGTCCACATGGACAGAGGAGGCGTGTTATGCCGAAATTGAAATGGAGTGATGGCGTTGATGCGTCCGCCAGAACGGCCGGGATAACGGATTGGCAGACGACGGCGCTGGACCGTGAGCGGTATCGAGGATTGTTGCAAGACCACAGAGCGGTTGTAGTGCCTGATAATTAAGTAGGTAAGTAATCTCTCCAACACATGCTTCATTTTCTGCAGAAAACTCATAGCTTTCATTGGAACAGAATCCTAATAGGGGCGCAATGTCAATTTACTTCAAAGTTTTCACAATATCCGAAAGAGAAAAAATGAATATCCATGCTTGAATTCATCTATTTTTGAAGAAAACATCTTTTATCTCCTTAGAATAAAGACCTGTATAGAATGGTGATTTCAAGGATAACCATCGTACCATAACTCGGATAGACCATTGGACATCTGATTTCCTGGCTTGTAGGAAGCTTAAGGGTTTCAATCCTTGCAGCACAGGGTGTCGTTATGTATTTGACGGCGGGTGAAGTAAGTTACTCCGAGTAGGGTATTCGTCGTCTTCAAAGCCTGGAATGAGATTAAATGCCAGAAAACTGATTGTTGATTCTATTTTCGACCATTCAATAGATAGAGGCTCGGATAGCAGAATATTGATATTGTGCAAAATTAAATTATAGATTCTTTTTCCTATATTGAAACAAATTTCCCAAAACGTTTACAGTTTATAATAATCTTAAAGAACCAATCTGTTTTTTTGTTGTTGTTAGTTCGTCAGTCCACGCCAGTTTCAAATGACTGTGAAAGATTAATCTGCTCATGCGCAATCAGCTTGTTTTGGTCGGTCGTGATCCGTATTAAAATAGATCGTAGCAGTGATAGCGCAGCGGTGTTGCGATTGGATTCTGTTTTTGAAAAGTCTCAACTTACTCAACCAGGTCCTGTGGCGCAATGGATAACGCGTCTGACTACGGATCAGAAGATTCCAGGTTCGACTCCTGGCAGGATCGGAATACGCATTTAATTTTTTTTAACTTCCGATACAGTTTGAAACGCCATCACGCTCAGTCAAGATAAGGGACTCTCCTTTACACGTCTCAAACGCACTGATGGTGCGAATTTTGTTTTTGCACTCTTCTCTTTCACTCCCTTCACTTGGTTATTGTTAGATAAGATTAGATAAATAAACAGCTAGTGCGTGAGTTGCTGCCCTTGACCCAGATTCCGCCTCCCCCCAAGTGTGACTGACCGATAGCGAATCGGCCCCTCTAATGCGCGGAAAACTGACCCAAATAGCGACGAAATGTGTTTGCTTTTTTGTTCCCTTATCAAAAGGTCCACCTAAGCCTCCTCAAGGTTTCTCCCATTCTCCCCAAAGCTCCCCTACAGTTTGGCTTGGTTTGTGTGAGTTTGTTGTTTTTCGTTCGCTACTCACATCGAGCATTCCTCTCGAGCAATTAATTCTTTCCTCTTCGGTGCGCTTCCGGTCCTTCGCGTACTGGCTTAGGCGGTCCGAATTTTCTTACCCCCAGTGGACACGCTTTTGCGTCCACGAGCCGCAAGCAACATCATAATTTTCCCTCCACAATCCTCACCGTTCAGAGCTGTGTGACAGTGCGAGGATCGGTTTTTTTTCTCCCTCCTTTCTTTCTGGGGTTTTGTTTCGTGAAAGAGAATCGAGACCGAAAACAGGGTGTCATGTGAGGATTAACGTGGTGGCTATTTTGCTACCGAATGAAAATGAGTTTGTGTGAGAGCGGGCGAGAGGTTGGGAAATGGGAGAAGCACGAAGGCGAAAGCCATACATCATCGGACGGCAAACGAAAGCACCGCCAAAGACAGACGATTCCGAAAGTCTATAGGCGATATTACCGCCGATAATAAATAATGATTATAAATTATGTTTTCTGCTGCTGCCGTGTTCGTACAGGCCTTTTTTCCTTGCTGCTGTTTTTGTTCAGCTTGGATGGGAAACCTATCGGACGGGTATGTTTATGATTTGTTACTGGTGGACAATGTTGTTTTTACCTGTTTTACTGCCATAATCGTTACTAAACGGTTTAAAGTCTTTCTATTGAGTACTTTTAATGCATTATTTTAGTTTATTACTTGAAGCATGTGTTGATTACTTCCAACTTGCATTTATTCATCTGTTCTTAATTACAGTAAATTTTAGGTTTAGGTAACACAATATGTAAAGGAGAATGTTTTCACGAATTGGATGTACCCGTAACTTTAATTGAGTCAAAAATCAACAATTCTCACAGTTCTGAACCTTTTCAGAGCTCTAAAAGTTTACGATGCTGTTCAAGATTCTTTTTATGACCCAATCAACAGCACAACTACTCTACAAGAGCTACTCTGTAGCACCTTACAAAATAGTTAATAGCATTCCATCTCCTCCTTAAATTTTAAAAGTTGACTTAGTTTCAAGCTTCGCCGACCTTTTCAATGTCATATCAAATAAACCTCCTATCAAATAAAACAAACAAAAGTGCCAATAAATATAGTTTAGGACCCCTGATGTACAGAAAAATGTGATGGTTCCTACGAAGTGAACGAAGACTCCACTGATTGAGGATCATAGATCATCAAAATTTTATTTCAAATGTAGCGTTCGTTTTCAGAAATATCTTTTGAGAATATGGAATTACAAAATATATGTTTTTACCGAACTCTTTTCAAACACTTGCCAAGAAGTACGCCAAACGCTTGCGACTGCTTCAACAATCATTTCAAATATCCGATTCTACTAGATCATGTTACACTTCATCCTAGCCAGAGTCCAGTGCACAGATTTTAGTTCTACCTGTCCATAGTCCACTTCATCACGGCCAGGGTCCAGTAGAACAAATGTCATGATGGACGAGCCTAATGAAGTACTTCAATATGCCGCATACACATGAATTTTATCCAAAACTGACAAATATTTTTGGCGATGGACTTTTCTACCTACGAATAACTCTATTCTCCTGTCCGACTAGTGCTAGTTACCTCAGCATGATTTAAACTTATCAAGAAACTCTTCATAATATCCAGCATGATTGTTAGGTAGTCATTCATTGATAAAATAGAGAAAATTGAAGGGCATTGGTCGAAATGGAAACGTCAGTTAGGGGAGTAACAGTTGGGTAACTACTCCGGTTTTCTTCAGAGATGGTTACCTGTATTGAGCCCTGATGATTTGATTTCTCCTGCTGGTCAGACCCTTAATATCCTGCCTGGGAATCAAAATCCATCTGAACCAACACTCTTAGATTTCTTCTTCTTTTTCGTTGGCACTACAACCACGAGAGGTCTCTACCTCTCGGTTGTATTTCTGGCGTTCTGTGACTTAATTTTACCCCGTAGTAAAGTAGTCAGCACTGCGTACGAGGAGGCGGTCTAGATGGAATTTGAACCTCGGTCCTGCCGTGTGAAGGAGCGGCGCCGTTGTCGATAATAAGATAATTTTCGTACAAAATCAAAGAGAACTTATTTTAAAATTCCGGAGATGTCCGGTGAGGTAATATCTCAACTAAATAATCTCACTAAAGAGTTGTTACATAAAAACAGATTCCATGTACATCATACCTCATTAATTATCTGTGCAAATTCAAATCCTAACAAGATTTATCTGATTTCGCACCATAAGCCATCCCTTCCGAACGTCACGAAGCTAAAGCTAATCAGCCAACCCCGGTACGACGTGACACCGTTCGCTGGACACTCGTCGTTTCTATCCTACCGTCCTACATCCTGCCCAAAGTCTCCCGCGCGCTGGACACCACCACTGGCGTTTTGCCCCGGTCTCGGACCCGACGAACGAGGTGTCCTTCGGTCACAATTCGATCACCGTAAATCAGTACACGATTTCCTGAGTTTAATAACCATCCTGCTACGGTTGCTTGTTGATAGGTTCCACGGTTCACTTCATGGATGGGAGTGCAGAAAGCGAGCTCAAGTTGGTAGGAAAAAAAATCCTCCTCTCCAGTCGCCTGTTCCACTCCGCTTCCTCTTGAATTTCGCATCACCCCCGGAGGGCAGTTCCCTAACCTAAAACGGATATTGCAAAACCGTCGTCCGTTTCATCGCTGCCCATCGCTCCCTGATATGATGGAAAACTACCCGTTACGGTGGCCCATGGTCGTCGATGGCCATACGCGCTCACACATGCATACACACTCACAGGGGCACACTTCCGGGGCGCTTTTCCGGGCGCTTCAGTGCACGAACGGAAAATGCAGGGGAAATTGAAAATATAATCACTAAAAATAACAATCACCAATCATCGTCCGGCAAACGTGACAGCGATTACGTTGACACGCGGCCACACAGAAGGCCGACGACACACACACACACACGAGTGTCACATTTCCCGGGTACACTTTTTGTCACGTGTGTTTTCCCTTTTTCGGGGGGTGTGTGTGTGTGTGTGTGGCTGTGTCGGAAAATCGGACCACGTAACATGATGGGGGTTGGGTTTGCGGTTGTTACATGACGCTTTCGCAGGACGTTACAAGAAGAGGATGAGCGCGCGCGCGCGTGTGTGTGTGTGTTGATTGATGCCATTCGAACCGGAAGTTGATATTTTGGGTTTTTGTGGTATTGTGGCGTTCTGTGGTGCTGGCAAGAAGCCGGCAAAAAACACGAAAAAGAACATTTGCACGAAATCGGATTATAATTGCAATTGTACGTTTGTGTGAGTGCGCCCGTGTGTGTGTGTGTGTGTTTGTGTCCCTCCCACTCGGTGGGCTTTGTGGTTGTGGGTTTCCCTTTTTTTTTAGTGGGACATAAACCACTTTTGTTTCATATGTTACATAAATGAAGCTGCTGTGCGGTTGCCAATTGGAATGGTGGTTTTCTTGTCTCACGCCATTTTTCCATTTTCCGCCACGTAGTGTGTGTGTGTGTCGGAGGGATTTTCATTTTCATCCATCGGAAGAGCTGGAAAATTGGCTCTCGAATGTAATTATCAGCAGCATCGTACACACACGCCAAGGGGATACGCGAGGACACTGGCCACACACACACACACACACACACACACACACACACACACACACACACACACACAATCGGCAGCTGAAGAGTAATTGGATTGATTTCGAGCTTCCAAATGATAAATTAATTGATTTATTCACACGAAATCAGCATTTTTTTTATCAGGTTTGCGTTGTTGAAGCTGCCATTGACGAGTGAATGTGGCGATGATGAGTTGGAGGATTCAGATAAATTGTAATTCAGAAAGTACACGCTTTAAAGCAACATTGTTGCCTGTTTTCGGTTTTTGATTATTTAAAGTAGATTTTGTATGCAATGTAATTGCTTTTGACCGTTCAACACTATATTTGTCTTCAAATATTTGAAATGCTTTAAAAATCTCTATCCTAATGGTTTTTATTAAGTTCATACTATAAAGTTTTGAGTTTCAATATTGATTTCCTATTTTGATCCTTCATGCAGAGCTATGAAACAAACAGAGCCCAAATAGTTGGCAGTGATGGGTCAAGATATATGAAGCTTCTGAGCAGAATAGCAGTTCAGGCCCCTCTAATTGTTAAAATTAGAGGAATCAACAGAACTTTCCTCGCCGATGAGGCCCCCCCAACAAACGAGGCCCCGAACGGCCGCTCTATTCGATCCTAGGTTGATCCACCACTAATCGTTGATTAAAGTTAGGTTAACAGCTATAACTGTAGTATAGTTAGGTGATAAGAACGAGATTTCTCACATCTGAAGTTGTGCTTGGAAAATACTTTTTCCTTTATCGATGTATGGATACGAGTTGACTGAAGTTCATTAAAGCCTTCCGTTCCACGCAGAGTGTAAACATAATAAAAGTGGAATCAATTGATATTTTAGCTCCTGAAGAAATGGTGTTGGTACTTCCAAGATGGGATGGGGGGGGGGGGGGGTCTTAAAATTCGATCAGTTTGGAATAGAAATGCTCAACTTCATGTCAGTCAGGCGAGGTAGTTGACAATCTATTAAGATGGTTCCTTTGGACTCCAGAAGCTACACTCTAACTCAGGCATGGGCTCATTTTTGTACGGAAAGGACTAGAGAGTATAGAAAAAGTTATAGCTTCGTACTATATATCCTAAGCCGATGAGTATTTTTTTATTTATTTTGCTTGTCTGTTACAGACTTTCGAATTCAATTAACAATATTTTATAATTTCTTAACTTTATAACTACGGCAAAGTTCGATTAAAATATCTAAACACTTAATGCGCTACGCCTTTCACGCTTGGTAGACCGTCCACAAGCCGATAGATCTTTTCAAAATTATGACCTGATTCTTCCCCTTCCGTACTTTTATTTTTAAAATGCTCTTCGCTCCAATACCTTACTCTAAGACTTTCTCAAAATTTTTAGAAGTACTATTAAAAGTTGATTAGTTGTTGATGATTCACATAAAAAAAATGGAGAGTCTTAGGACGGAACTGGAAATGGTGTACTACATGTGTCCCACCAATATTTTCTCGTGAGACGGTCCTTGCGACCCTTGCCTTATCTAACAACCTGGACGAGATTTTACCATGTCTCATAATGTTTTAAAGCTTCAAATAGCACTGCGGAATGCATCGAGTCCCTTAGGACCGATGTTAGTGATCTTTGACCGCAGTTATACTCTACGATTAAATGATTGCAGGTGATTGGAGATTCAATTTCATCTGCAAAACTTGGGAAGTATAGATTTCCTTGCAGCTGCTGCGTTGAAATATTACTCCTAAAGAGATGGAAAAATTATTCAGATTAATATGTTGATCGTATTTTTTTCTTACCATACCATGTGCACCATATTTCTGTTAAGAAAACGTCCTTTCTCTCGAGATTTCAATCATTCACTCTTAGTCCATTTTCCCATCCGTAGTGCAGGCAAATGATTCTACACTAAAAATAGATTCTCATTTTAAGCAGACAAAGACACAATCAAACCCACCCGGAAGAACTTTCCGTCTCAAAGTGAACTCACCCACATGAAAAAAGGCGAATGATTATTACTGGGAAGCCCCCAAAAAATGAAAGCGAAAGGACGTTTTCGTCTTATCGGAACCCAAACTGGGGAAAAAGAAGGCGACTACCACTTCCGGTTAGTTCCAGCAACGACACATAAAACCGCCCTTCCGGATGCCAGACGCCCACCGAACACACAAACTGAAGCTCCTTCAATACGATTCCCGTGCTGGTGCCGGGAAGCCTGTGTACTGGATGCTGCTTCTCGTGAATATTGTCAAGACGATTTGATTCGATCATAACTCTTCCTCCAGTAAAACCTTCAAGAAGCTGCAAGACTAGGGTCTCCCACGTTCGCTTTTATCTGGCACCCTGACATCTGGGTTCGCACAAGCAGCCCTGAGTAGTCCGTGATGGATGGATGGATGGATTGTGCGGCGGGCACAAATGTCAACCGGAAATGGTCCCCCAGGGCAGACTCTCGCGCCAAACGGTGGTACGGCTCGGCAGCGAATCGATCTTGGCCGTTTCGTGAAAGGAGAGTATAAAATTTTATTGCATATTTTTATTGCCATTCCTCCCCGGGGGCGGATTGTCCGTACTGTGTCCGTCAAGTAGTAGTAGTAGGTATGGGTCTTCTGGGCGGGTTTGAATTCACGAATCGTACCGTGAGGGCTCGGAAGCCGATTTCGGCTGGGTTTCGCTGCTCCCTCGCAGTTGTGTGTGTCGGACGCTCGGAAAGGTTTTCATGTCCCTGTAAGCTGAGGAGATAAGTTGTTTTTCGATCAATTCAATTGCTCACCCGAACATGGAAAAGGCGGCAACCCTGAGCGCAACCTCTCCAGTCAGCTGCTGCTGATGCTGGACGTTTTGCCGACATTTTTCTGTCGATAGAATTCTGATAAAAGGAGCACAGCTCAAGCCTGTCCGGAATAAGAAGCGAAAAAAAAAACGGAGTGGAGTACAATGATTGCCCTTTTTTCTCCGTTGGCTGGTGTGGGAGAGTTAAATCAAGAATCAAACGGGAGTTTTATTACCTTTCGAGTAGCATCGTTCGGCTAGCGGTTCGTTGTGTCCTTCTTGTACATACTCCTTGGACTTGAAGGACTTTCAGGTCCGTATTGTCCCTTCCTAGCGGAGCGTTTGCTACATCACAACAAGTGATGAATTTTCTTATTTTAATTGAATATATGTTCTGCCCAAAACTTCCTGCATTCCTTTTGTTTTTACCTCCCAAAATCGTTTATTGCTAGAAGAGGTAAATTTATTGCAACCGAGTTTTATGTTGGTGGTGAGAAAATAAGAAAAGAAATAAAATTAAATTCTGGGAGGAAAAGAATCCTACACCAACGCTCATCTCATGGGAAGCGTGCTGGATGTGTGGGACAGTATTGTGTGTGTTTTCCTATTTTGGTGTGTGTGTGTGTGTGTGTGTGTGTGTGTGTGTGTGTGTGTGTGTGTGTGTGTGTGTGTGTGTGTGTGTGTGTGTGTGTATTTGTTTTATCGTTATCGAATTTTCATCAATCACCTTGAAAGCTGTGGGTTGGATAATGTGTCCTGGGAGGTAACGGGAGACAACGATTCCGATTGCTTGCCGGGATTGCAGGACTTAATTTTGCTAATGCTTAGTTTATTCCGATTGGTTTAGCGATTTTTTGACTTGGATTGCAATTGTTTTAGCACTCCTCTTGTTCGATGGTAAAAAAAAAGTTTACGGGATTAAAGACATAAAGTTTTTGATCCTTGCTTGTATAAAGTACATTTATAGCATTTTAAAGATTCAAGTTGAAACCATTTGTAAGTCGTACAGCTGGCTCTTGTAAAATGCTTGCTGTTGTATCCTCCTCCTCCTCCTCCTGCATGTTGTCGTAAATTTAAAGTTAGAAATGTTTTGAAAATTTGTATGGTAACTTCAATCTATATCTTTTAAATTACTTGAGGACATTATTTTGTGGACATTCCCGAAAATAAAATTGTGGTACTTTTCTGTGAGCTTTCAAATATTTTCCAGAGTGTGAATATTTTTGTGATAGTCGGATGTGTGTGTTGTAACAGGCATGGCTGTTATACTCTTAGAGCCAATTGGTGTCTAAGACTCAAAGGACGAATAAGTGGTGTAAATTATGTATGAAAGACATCCAAACACTTTCTCGTGGCTTTAAAACACATTTTGTGCATAAGGCTAGGAAAATGAGAGAAAAATAAGAGTATTTTTTAATTCTTATTTAACTTTTTCGTGAGTATTCCAGCTTGTCTTTCTTACTTGACTAAATATACTCATATCAGGATAGTGAGTGTAGTCAATTGCCAATGCTATAGTATTTTAAAGTTTGTCCTCAGAACATATTAGAAAAAGATATAACTAAGTCGTTAGCTTACAACCAGTGGCGGATCAACTTAGGAGTGGAAGGAGCGATCGCTTTGGGCCTTGTCGGTTAGAGGGGCCTAGTCCATGAGGGAAATCCTGTTGGCCTTGCTCACAAAAGCGTCACATTATAAGGGACCTCAATTGACATTACGCTGGAGGCCTCCAAAGTCCTTGATCCGCCACTGCTTACAACAATTGTTAGCAACAATGAGAAACATGACATCGAACAAGTGGAAATGAATCGGGACATCATGAAGGCTGCATAGCGTTTTTCTAAACACCGTTAAATTAAATTAAAACGAGGTGAAAAACTGTTGAAAGCGTTTTGAGAAAGATTGACGCCCAGCAGACGAATGGTTTGCGTTCGATCGACGCAGGGCTCCTAACTCCCCAGAGCTGAGCCTCTTGGACTAGTTTTTGCAGCCTTTCCCAATCCTTATTACCTGGTGCCAGATCGAGGACGTTGTAGATGTAGAGGCTTAAAATGACAGTTAAAGGAACGAAATCGTCTTGAGCGTTTTGTAGAAGTGTAACATTAAATAGTTTATGCATATAGAGAGTAATCATTGGAATAAGACTTAACATTTTGAATTAATTTTATTTGAATGAATACTTATAATCTGTTTGAACAAGCAAGACTAGCCTTCTGAAGTGATATTTATATTTTTATTTATTAATTAATGATTATGGACTGATGCCGTATTGTCAAGTGATCATTATATGTTGTTTTAAAAATCAATAACCCTAATTCAGAGGACTGAACCATCTTCTTTGGTCGAACGACCTCTTAAGGTTCAACCTGCCATTTCTGGCTCACTAGACTTAATGATACCAAGCAGTTGGTTAGTCAGTCAAGTCCTCTCTACGGGGGAACGGTCTGAATGGGATTTGAACCCCGGCCGTGCCGTATGAAGACCAGCCCCGCGTTGTCACCTCAAACACCGGCTTTGAAACCCTTGGCCACCCAGCTTTGAAACATCCTGACTTTTGATTTTGATTATGCCTTAAGGGACTCTAGTGATATTAGAAATATGTTCCTAGATAGAGTGAAGGACGATTTTCACTTAATTTTTTCCTTCGTTGTGGTTTTAAAGTCCTTTAAGTATAAGAAATTAATTTCCCATATCTTGTTACTCATATTTAAAAACGAATTTCCTGCGGAGTTATCAGTTCGCAACGACGATAAGTTTGATTTTTAATTACTGTATCGAGATATGCTTCCATTTGCTGCACTCAAAGCTACTTGAACGGTAAGTGCGCTAAAATCTTGCCACCGAAAGTGTTATCTCATCCGCGACCGAAAGGCTTTTCCGTGCCGTGGGAAAAGTTTTTCGCAACCGATAGAGCTTAGTCGCATAAATTCTACGCTTTACCAGACGCCAGTTTTAAGCTCAGTAAAAGTAGTTTCCGTACCGGAGCTAAGAACCACAACAGTGCCGCTTTATAAACAAGCAGCATAACTTCGATCGTTACTTTTAACATTTAAACTCCAACCAGGCACGGTAGGACAAATAGAAGATGAAGAAAAAAAACTCATCCCCTGAAAGCGCTTACAGAACGGACGACGGTCGTAAAAATTGAACTTCTGTCCGCGTTCGGGGTGGGCTTGTTCGTTCGTTATTATTATTGTTATCATTATCGCCATCTTGGTGGTGCTTTTAGAATCTGCCATACGAAAAAAGGGCCACGGTAGCCGGCAACGGTGGGCGGTAAAGCGGACTGAGCTCTCGGCCGATGGAAAATATTGCTTCACAACCGCGCATTTAAATTGTCTTAAAAGCTTTTAAAAGATAGCGAACGAATGGGATCGAGATGGTGGTAGCTGGGGCTTAACTTTAAGGGGATTTTCAATTTTCCCATTTCCCCAAAACCGCGTAGAGCGTCGTAGAGTAAATGTTTGCCGATGCAATTGGCTTTAACAGTGTGGCACCGTGGAAATGGTGCCTTTCGATGACTGCCTGCTTTGGCGCTGCTCAAAAAACCACATAATACAATCCGCACTTTGTTAAAATCCTTCGCCGGCATGCAAACAGGACACGGCGCATTTATTTACTTTTCAATTACAGCACACCCACTTATGCCGACCCACTTCCGTGGAATTGTTTTACGTTCAATTATTCACCGCTGAGCTGATGCGAATCGAATGCGCTCCCGGCCCGGGGTGGGAGAGCAGTGGGATTTCGATTGGATGGGGCGGGGAAGCAGGACTTCTGGCTTTGGAAGGTGTGAAGCGGTTTTCGTTCGACAGGCTTCAGATTTTACACCCACACATTCAGTCGGAATGAATTTTTGACCGGATTTTGCTATCCTACTTAGAGGGTTGGTAGAATTTTCCACAGTTCGCATTTCGAGCCATCCGATCCGGTGGCGATGAGGGTTTTTCCGGGGATAAATCGGGAGAAAAAACACGGATTCCATTTTCACCGTGTGCCTGAAAGCGAAAGGTCCGGATAAAGAGGGTCCGATTTCGAGATTTTAAATGGAGCTTAGTGATAGTGTTGGCTGTTGTGTGTGGGCGTTGCTTTCCGTCGGAAGGGGCTTTGATACATTCGATTGGAAAATAGATCAATATTTGACTGCTTTGAAGAGATGCTGCTTGGGATTGAAATTTGCCAAATAGAAACAATAAAATAGTTAAAAGAGAGAACTTTGAAACCATCAAGTAACTAACCGGGAACGATTTACTCACACGGCAGGACCGTGCATCAAATCTCATGTAAACGAACGCATCGCACGATAGTATGAATTTGCACTCGAAATTTAAATTTATATACAGTGTTGTATAAAGCAATAAAATCACTCTTCTATCCATAACATTTCAGTGCTAAACAATATAGCTGATGTCTAGTTCAGAATGAAGGACAAACAGATACACGGAACCATGAGAAACGTATAGGGGTTTTCAGTTGATAAGGCACTTCCTCGAACGCTGAAAGGACGTGTACAATATCAACGACTACTTTGACAATATTACAATATAAGGTATTTGATTTCCCTGTCATATGGAGCCGTTTCGATATCAACTAACTTTGTTTGCCATTTCATCTAAGAAGCCTTCCATCAAAATGGTTGCCTTATCAACTGAAAAACTCTGTGACATATAATACGTGCTGCCTTTTGCTTTAAATAATGCAAAAAAGATCCTGACTTTGATTTTTCCTCGTGGAAATTTAATAAAAAATGTATTTCTTATATTATTTATTACCGGCAACCTTGTGCTAGATGTGTCAGCCGTGCCGGTCTTCACACGGCAGGACTTGCAGGTTCAAATCTTATTGAAGCCGTTCTCTCATAATCGGGACTGACTATCCAACAACGTGGTATCGTTAAGTTTAGTAAGCGCATAAATGGCAGACATGGCCCAAGAGGACGTTAGTCAAAGAAAAAAATAAGAAGAAGAAGATTTATGTTTCTAATTATCTATACGCTTCTCCTCGCTCATTCATTCAGTTTTGTTTGTGTTTTTTTTCTTTTTTTTCCAAGGACAGCAAATCATGTCTAATACTTATTAAAGAAACATGATAAATAACATTAAAAATAATGATAAAAATGTCAAAAGCAGAAACAAAACAATTAATTCGATTAAAGGTAAAGAGAAAGAATAAGTTAATTATAACGCAAGATATAAACTCTTCAACAACATCTAAAAAAGCGTTTTTTATACATTTTTTGATATCTTATCATTTTTTTTATCCTAAGGTTGGTAGGTAATTTTTTCCTTGATTTTTCTTTTATTAAGTGCAATCTCTTAATGGATCAACCGATTTAAAATTTTGTTTATGTTGAACGTATGTACATTCTGATGTAAAAAAGAGAAGTTTTCAATAGGTATGATTAGAAAGTATTGATATTCCTTCCGTATAATTATCGTTGCTAGATATTTAATGTTACAGTTCCTAAGACTGCAAATTATTGATGGTAAGTACAGCATTGATAATTTAAAAATAAAGTAAAAGGAGTTAATGTGCTCCATATGCAATTAAACTAATCAAACAGAATCGACAAACACCATTAGCAAAGAAAGTTTATTCAATTTGCACCTAAGGCAAGTTCTCCGAATAATTAAAAGAGATGTCATAAAATTATACATTAAAAATTTAATTTTAAGAACTTTACCTAATTAAATGAAATATTTATCATTCGCTAAGGTCGATACTGTCCCTCATCCTTTTACCCCATTTCTTCACAAACCTTAAACATCGTTCAATTTCGATCATAATCAATCAATTTAATCCACTCCCGGTAATATGCTGCCTGCGGAAAAACTTACCACCGTACTTCCCGCCCCCACTGGACTGGAAGAGCAAAATTTTACAAACTCACAAACTTGTTTAACTATTCATTGGTCGGGGCTTATCAAACTCGTGCAGCGAAAAGTGTATGATAATTTATACAGAAATCATTTCATTTGTGCGTTTCGCCGGCGTATGGGCGGTATGGGCAATCTCTCCTCCCCCCCCCCCCCACACCCCTTTTCCCTTCATCAACCACTTTGTCAATTCGCTAAACCCCGGCAACCTGCGGAATGGTGCGCGAATGGGTAAAACAGTTGAGTTTAAATATTTATAGGAATAAAAAGACAAACAGGCCGACATGTGTCTGTTTTCCCTTTCAATATTGTGGCCCTGTGGCATTGGTTGGGAAGGGGGGGAAAAGGGTGGAGAGTGGATGGTGAAGCAAAGTAACACTTGCCACCGCTTGTACATACTCCTGGCGGTGACACACTTCATTTTGTTCGGTGGGAAAAACCCGGTGACACACTAAGACTGGCTTCGAACCGCAGCATTTTCCTTGTCCTGACCGTTAAGCAGTGCGAGAGAGCGAAAGAGGCCATTTATAAATCATATTTGAAAATCAATTGTTTCCTACTTGCCATTTCCCTTTCACCGACCGTTGGGTGATGATGGAATTTTCCACACTTAAAATTCGCACACTTTTCTCAATTTTTGTTCTCTCCCTCTACCGAAAAGAATAGCGGGTATTAAGTGAAAATCGACCACGATTTTCTTGCCATCGAAAGATGCCACGTGTCTGTGGATGCGACATAATAACATCTCTTTTTTGGTCGAAAGAAACAGATTTGCTCCACAAAAAAAAGAAGAAAAGATAGAATCCCTTTTTATATGTAGGAAGTCAGCTGGAGCAGCTTTAGCTCGAGGGCAAAACAACAATGGCAACTGTCCTGCATCATTGATGAGTGATTTTCAATGATTTCCCCCCGTCTCAACCGCCACTCCCCTTTTTGTGCGTGGTAAGTCATGGGGTAGCTCTCAGCCTCATGAATCATTCATCGGCACGGGCCGACTCCAGTGAAAGCCGGGAATCTAGCCGGCTTCCAGCTGACCTAATCACACACACACACACCTGGCTCACCGGGAAAAGCGTTTGGCCACCCCCAGTATACCAGCTGACAGCGGACAACATTTCGCAATCTATCGCAGGACAGGAGGCTTACCCGACTTGATCCCTCCAGCATCCGTCAACAACGAAGCGAGACTTGAGCCTCCCAAAAAGCTACAGAGAGAGAGAGAGAGAGAGAGAGAGAGAGAGAGAGGGACTTCCATTGTCATCAGCCCCATCTCCAGTGGTTGGGTTTTTAGGGATTGGAAAAGCTTGCTTTCTTGCCATCGTTCCCACGCATAATTGGATCATTTTCACCGGGAAGCCGGTAGATGGCTACAGCAAAATACACCTTTTTCGTACGGAACAGGAACAGGCCGTTGCTAGCTCTGTCTGTGTGTGAGTGTGTTTTCGTGAATGCCTACCAATAAATGAGACTAATTATGATTGAGCCGGATTGCCGGACGGTTTTCTCGGTAAAATGCAAATGAGCAAAAGGACCAGCAAACCAGGAGAGCCCCCGGGAGCGTGTCAATTTGTGCCATTAGCGATGTGACAGTGTAGTGGGCTTATGGCGAGGATTTTTTTTTTGCGTAGGTCGGATCTGTTACAATCCTTGGGTCGTGTTTTAGTTTTTAATTATAAAAGCACTCTCTCTCTGACTGGTATCAGAAAGTTTGTTTGGTTTGCTAAACCGATTTGGTACTTGGGTAATACCTTTTGCGAGTTTTCTTGACAGCGTTTGCCGGCACAAACTAAAAGGCAATTAGATCGTTGCATGATGTAGGGGAAGACTTATAGAACTTGCAGAGATGCACAATCGTCATCAGTAGAGAGTGCTTTGCTCCATATTAGAAGGTCTCCATTAATTCATAAGGTAAATTTAGCCAAAGCTGGCCGAGACCAACACTAGTTTTTTTTATAGAACACCTTGCCTTGTCCTGAGTCCGATGGTCAATCATCAGAAATTTGCACTTCAAAATAACACAACTAGTTCTATCATTATTACCCATCTTGTATACTGATGTCCGCAAATCATCAAAGAATGAATCGTCACCAAGTCATTCAGTTTCTCTCTGAGGATACCTTTGAAAGAAGCGTTGGCTATTATGGATAGGAGGCACATTGTTTCATTCGGAATCAGATCAGATCAGATGCCGCTGGACAACTATCACCAATGAGAAGCAAACAGTCTTCAATTAGTTTCAAAAGTGGTTTAAAGCTCAAGACTATTACCTAACATCTATTCTGCTAGTCTGAAAGTATATATTAGGGTAGCGAACATCAGCAACTATAATGAAGCAATACAAATTGCAAGAGAAGTTTATTTTAATCGTTTATTTAGAGTGGCTTTCGATCTTTGAGACCTCATTCGCCTCTTTCCTGTCTATTGTTACATATGTGTGGTAGAACTATTGTGAGCATGACTTAACTATTGCTTAACTAAATCTCTCAGTACAGGTTGCTGATGTGTAACAATCGGATGAGACGGTTCTGCTGTTGCTTGTCAGGAGATAGTATGATGGCTACGTCGGTATCAAGTTGGCAGGAGGTTCGGTGTGCAGTGTATCCATGACAATCGGTGAGGATGTGGCGGACGGTAATGTCGACGCCACAGAAGCTGCAAAGTGGAGGACTCAATCTTTCGAGAAGATAGGAGTGTGTCAGGCGAGTGTGACCAATACGAAGGCGGGATAGGACTCGTTGGACGGTATTGTACTTGATCGGGCGAAATTTTGTGAAGAGGTCTAGGTTGTGCCAGGTCTAGGTGTTCCAGATTTGAGCGACTATCGCGTTAGTAAAGCGGATAGCGTCTTGGTGTGAAAAAGTGCTATATGGTTTAGCTGGACGGAGCCGACCTTCGCTAGCCAGCCGATCGGCTTTCTCGTTTCCGTAGATTCCGGAATCCAATTCCGGATTTCTATTATTCCGGAATGATGCAGGGATATCGTCAAGGAGCTGGATGTGAGGGTTTTTAGAGAAGCCGTGTTCGAGGGTGATCAGAGCACATGCACTGTCGGTGAAAATGACGTTCGAAATGTTGGTCGGAAGTCCCTCTTGGGCGGCCAGTCGGATTGTCGTAGCTTGATGGCGCAGTTGCCGAGTCTGGATCCCCTGGTGCGGAAAAGTGCTATTGACGATGTGGTTGCTTTTTCCCCGGGAAGTGGGATTTAGTTCTCAGTCTAAAACAAGACAATACATAGGAATATTAGATCAATATTTCCATGACTGTATGCAAAAACCGATCAGGGCTGTCTCGATCCTTCATCAGGGCCTTCATCAAGGCTATCTCGATGATGACTACGAGAGCTGCAATGTCAACTATAGTCCATGTTAGTACTGTAATGATTCATTATCATAATTAAGATTATCTGATTCTGAGCTGGAACAATGGCCGAAACAACAGCGGCACTGGCGGAACCGCGGTTCAAACGGAAATCCAGTACGTCTCCCTGTACGCAGGCCTTCGACTACCTTGCTACGGGTAAAATCAAGGCACAGAAAGCCAGAAATGGCAGGCGGAGACCTTACTAGGTTTTAGAGACCTTACCAATGCCACCCGAAGAAGAAGAAGAAAGTTCTGAGCTAGTTTTTTTCACAGTTGTTTATTTCTGCTGTCGATCCGCCTGCCAGCTGTTTGAGAGTCCTATATATCAGCTCTTTTTAACAAGCTTACCACCATTATTTATGAATTAATAAAAAGAAACAATTCGAAGATGACATATCATTTCAAAATTTAAACCATTAACCAATTACCCATTGTCTGTGCTGCATATTTATCAAACAGGCCCCGTATTTTAACCTTTTCTAAAGCTCAACTTATATTAAATTACTTCCACGTATTCTGATAATGCTAAAATGATCCCGATCCCATTCTCCAAACTACCTTGAAATAGTCCCGGTGTTTTCCACCGTGTATAAAAATTAATAAATTGGTTTCCCGCACTTTGATTGATGTTGCACCCCCGTACTGGGTGCGTACATACATCCACGTGTGTGTGTGTGTGTTTATGCTCCTGTCTTCCCATCAACACCCAACAACTCATCACTGAGCCCGGGTGGTTTCGGTTCGGGTTTCCATTTTATCGGCGAGCTATTTTTCAAAAATTGCACATAAATCATCCGCTTTCTTCACCTGGTGCGCGTTTCGCCAAAACACACACACAGTCAGGTGTCTTGCCGCTTTTTGTTACGATTCAATTTACTGCGGTGATTGATTGGTGCCGGAGTAGGTGCAGGAGCTCGTAAAATTATTAATTACTAGCGCGGGTCATAAACAAACCCCGGTGGAAGGCAAGTGTGTTTATCCATCCACCGTCGGCTCCTGCCTGGGTGAGATGCAGAACGGGAGGCCTTAAAATGCAAATGGCCATAAATTTTCTTTTCGATCCAGTTGGCTTCCTTCTCGCCTATTCCGGGCTGTTGAAAGGTTGTTGTGTGCAACCGCTTGGTGAGGGCGATTTATCGATTTTTGATTGTAAATCATATCACTCAGTCGAGATATTAGGCCGGGGTGTTTTTTGGCCTTGGAGTGGTTCTAAGATGCTCATCAAACATCACATCCAGTTTGTTAGAAAATTTAAAAATTGTTTATAAAACAGCAAAGCAGTGGTAAGAACGCTCAATGCGGGCACATTGAGGACAGTATGGCGGGATGAAACCTTAAAGAATTGAAGCCATACTTTGATAGAACTTGGAGTTGTTGCAAGGGCAAGTTGTTGAAAGTTTAAAGCCTGTTTTAATGATTTTTACCTATTACCATTTAAAATGTAAAGGATGTTAAAGTCATAACTTTAGAGAGGATGTAGTTGTTAAAGTCAGGACCTTAGAGGAGATGAAGATCGATCAGTAGAAGATCTTAAGACATCGAGAATATCACTGGAGCCATCAATAAATTCACAAGCCATTATTAATGAAAATCATTTACGAAGAAAAAACTTAAATATGTTTATCCTTAAGATGGTTACAGATGCCCACCGTGCTCTGCTTGGATTGATCGCCGCATTCGATCGTTCCGATGTCTAAACAATTTTTCGGAGGTTTTCATAAATCATACTCAAGTCGAACCCATCCCATCTCAGGCCTGGCGTACCTTCGCTAGGTCCTGCATGATTAATCAGCTCGTTGACAGTGGAAAGCACCAAAAATTCTCAATATTTACTTTTTCCGGCAAATCGTGCGCCTCTAGTTAGTAGCACGTGCCCTCCGATAACTCACTCTCACTCTTACTGCCTGCGATGGCTACCGCATCATGGAAACGCACTTGCTTTTTATTTTCCAAACAACCAAATACCGATTCCGGTGAACGATTTATTTGCAGACCGTTGCTTGACAGTCGCTTTTTATGTGTTTTCTTCTTTGTTCCTCCTTATTTTCCCACTTCAGTATTCTAGCTAGAGCCTAGGTAGGTTATGTTGCTTTTCACTCGAAAAACAATCGTGCTGCAATTGCACGGCACTCGGATCGGTAAATTAATTGCCTCTTCTATTCCATTCGCTATCACCGTTGTCGTTGCTACAAGATGAGGGGGACGAGAAAATTTTCCCCGGAAAAAAATGTGATCTCAAAGGAATTTGATTTCGACCAGCAGCGAGGCACCATTTTCGGGGATGTGGAAATTGTAGTTCGGCGGAAGCAAAGAAACCGGAATCGGTTCTCCCGCTTACCGGGAGCTTGTTAAGGGCCTTGGTCGTTTGCTATTATTATTTGCACAATCAAACAACACGGAGACAATTTTCACCGAACAGCTCTTCATTCCGGTTTTTCTTTTGCGGGGTGCATTTCCGGGAACGAAACGGATTCGAATCCGAGCCTGGGTATCTTCTTCACGCCCCTTTTTCGGTGTACGTTTCGCAATACATAATAATGATGGCCAATAAAAATACCCTCCGAGCCTGTTTGGGTGTGTGTGTTTTCTCTTCTTTCTTTTCGTTTGCACGGTAAGCGATAACGAATTATTGATTCGTAATTTTAAATGGTCGTAAAAAATGCTAGCGAAATGTCCTTTTTTTATTTTGCTTCGCGACGGGTATTTTGGGAGATTGAGTTTTAATCTCAATATAGCTGAATGTTAGCACCATGCATCAGAATTAGCTGCAAAACAGGGAAGGGTGGTAGACAATTTTATTAGATAGCTGCTTATTCGTTTCCGATCATCTAATTACCCGTATCGTTTACCGGAAAGCTTCCATTCCATCGTAAAAAGAAATATGGAAGATCTTAATCCTGTTTGTTATTTTTATGCTGCCGACCATTCTTTGCTGTACTCTACCAGTCAAATAGGGAATAAATCGTGTAGCGGCAAGGGAAATTTAGCTGGAATTTTGATTGCAAAATAACGCCATAAATAATCTGTAAGCTGGATTCGATTTCTGATAGGTTTCGGCGCAGGAAGGATTGCTCGGGACCAGTGCATGCTGTCGAGAATATTTATCGTACAATGGCTGAAAGAGGTATTAAGACAGCTAATACATCAAAAATCAGCGTTTGAATCTATTGTGCTCCTGAACACAGGAGAAGCAAGACTAGATATAATGCCCACGAAGATTCGTCCATAATGAAATCCGGAGCCTCTTGTACTGAATGGTTAACGTCACATGTAGACGTAAACAATTTGAACATTCCTGGGCTGCTGGTGATGGAGATATTCACAAAAAACGATATGAGGAATACTACGCTAATGCCCCTTCCGTAAGTTCCTGATCAACATTATTCCACACATTCGACTGAATGATCAGAGAAGCGGATCAAGCAGCGAAGAAGATCCTTGATCTGCATCTGCTCTGAAAAAGTCACGATTGAGCCTATTCGTGTCTGAGCAGAAGAAAGTCTCTCTTCTTCTTTGGTCCGGATGGGATTTGAACCCCGGTCCTGCAGTATGGTGAACAGTGCCATTGTCGCGAAAAAAATCAACCATAAGGCGATATAGGAGCCTCTTGAACTGGGAGGTTCACGTCACATGGAGATGAGAACTAGGGAAAAGGCTAAAGATGGTAAAAACATTTACTCTTGGTCGACTTTTCGCACGCACTAGGTCAACTTCTCATCGTGCCTTGGTCTAAATTATCAGACTAACGGATCAGACGGCGAAGGATATCCTAGATCTGCACGACCTATGCTCTGAAAAAGCCGTGATTAAGCTTATTCTTGTGTGAGCAGAAGAAAGTCTTTGTTTTTCTTTGACCTAAACACCTCTTAAGGTCATGCCTGCCATTTCTGGTTTACTAGACTATAATGATACCACGTAGTTCGATGGGCAGTTCTCACCACGGAGGAACGCTCCGGATGGGATTTGTACCTTGGTCCTGCCGTATTAAGATCAGAGCCGATGCTTACCACCGGGCCTCCACAAGAAAATCTCTCAGATAGGACGAAAAAAGTTGTTTGTTCAAAATATTCTTCTGAAGAAACACATCGCCTTGTCCATCTATCTGCAGAGACCTGTTGCAAAAGGTAAACATCTGAGCTTTTATCCTACTTTGTGCTTCATTTTCTCACGGCGATCATAGAGCAAAGAATACATGCCACGTATAGGTGCAGATAACTCTGGTCCATAAAGCATTTGAATTTTACTTCATCAAATTTAGATCCAAAACCTCAAGAGTTTGCCGGCATCGCCTGCAATTACTGGCTTGCTTGACTTCATTATAGCCGAAGCTGGAATGTCACGCCTGTGTATGGGATAATGGGAATACGAATTCGAGATTTTCTTATTCTATCAGTTTTTAACTTACCGGGATTTGTTAAACGCTGAGGAACACCGAACACCGAACACAGATTATGAGGATCAAAGTCGAAATAATGAAGGGTTTTTGCATTCTAGACATCTGAGACTCTCTGTTCAAGCTCTCCGAGGAGGATGTCGTAGTGATGTTTATATATATATTATAGGTTTCTTGTCACCTTTTTAAATTGGGATCAGCTCAGACACATTTTATTAATCCTCAGAGAGCAGTGTAACACCCACTGGTAAGAGGCCAAAAAGGCTCTCAAACTACGCTGTCCTGATCAACTTATGACCTCGCTTTAACATCTTAACTTTAAAAGTGTTTTGTCTAAATATTTATAACAATTGTGAGCAATAAGTCCCACAAAAGCTTACAATGATTCATACAATGCTAAGATTATTTATGACCGTACGTCATTCTGCACTGCTCGAAAACACATTAAAACTTACCTTTCATGGGCTTTATTGGTAAAATTTAAATATTCCGCCATCCGTTTTATCACTCTCATTCCCATCTCCTTTAACAGCCTCTATCCTGAATGTGTCTTTGCGATTTGTAAATTTTTATTGCAATTTTATTACATCTTTCCTCTCGCCTTTCTTAATCGCCGTTTAGCTCATACCCGTTTGCCCCTTGCTGGGAAAGGAAGCTAGAAAAAACATGAACCAAGATCAATCTTGGGATGAATGTTACAGCGCAACAGTCACCCATAACGTGTGACTTCTGTCCCGGTGATATGTTGGCAGAAGATTTAGAAGGCATTTGGTATTTGGGATTCTGATTTAATGGCAGACAGCACCAAGCAATAGGCATCCGCGATAGGGCGTTGGACCATTATTTAAAGCCGGATCGGATCGGCCCGATCGATAAATCACGATGCGCAATGTCCTGCGTTTACGACGCCACATCACATCCCGCGGGACAATTAGAAGCGTGATGGTGTTGCCGCTTTTCGCGAAAATCCGCTCGTAAAAATTTGCAATTTTTAATGGCCTTCCTTCACTCCCTCCAGAGAGCGGTGGGCCGGAATCGTATCGAAGATGCCAACAATGGATGATCTCGCTTCTTCGCAACGTTCGCAGCTATTGACAGCAACAATAGCATCGTACCCATCGAGTTGCTTCACCAACCAACGCAGCTGCCGTTGACGAGCGAAAAAACGGAAACTTTTTCGGAAATTGAATCCAAAGTGTCTAATTATCTTTATTCCGTGTTCGTGATAGGGATAATTATCGGGGTGCGAGCGCTGCCCGAACCGCACCATGCTTATTTATGGAGTGTTTCGGCCCGTTCGTCCGTCCATCTGTCGGTCTGTCCGTAATCGTTCGCTGACGACAGGGTTTCGGACACAAATTTGTTGCTTAATTTGTATGCACAAAACTAGCCAGCAGTAGGTCAAAACCTAAAACACTGTAAACTAAACCAGTATTGTTGCGAGCATACCGTGCCGGCCCAGGGTTTTCGGTGGGATGGTTATTGTTTCAAAAAGGGCACCCGAGGAACAATGGTGGTTGGTTGAGGATCTAACATCTGACTTTTTTGACCGAATGGATCCACCTAAAATTTATGGCCCAGCTTGTTACCCTTTTAGTTTCAATGTCGTTGCGTTTTTGTTTAATATGGGTTAGCAAATGAGAAAACCGTAATAATTGGAAATAATAGCAACTTAAACTAGTATTCAGATTTTTCTACTATTACGATCTTTGCGATTGAGTTTTTATTATAAAAAATTGGTTTTGCTTCAATATATTATAAATTTTCTATTTGCACTATAAAAATCAAAAAAATTCAAGAAGGGAATGCTCATACTTATATACAAAACTCTTTAATAAAATTAATCATTTTTCAAATACATGGTTTTTCAGATGATAAGGCAAAAGCATCCATTTTTATGGCAGGCTCCTTCGATGAAATGGCAAACAAAGCAAGTTGATATAGAAACGTCAAATACCTTTTATTGTGATGTCCACAGATGATATTCTCATAGTAGCCGTTGATATTGTACACGTCCTTTCAGCGCTCTGGTAAGTGCGTGCAATATCAACGGCTACTATGATACAGGGTTTTTCAGTTGATAGAGCAAAAACATCCATTTTTAAAGAAGGCTCCTTAGATAAGCCAGGCTTTATGAAGCGAGATGCCAAAAATATTTCACTCAAAAGGGGGGTTATGTGAAATCTATCCGTGAAAAAGATTTCGCCTCCTCGAGCTGAAATCTCAGAAAGATTTCGCTTCTCTCTAGCCCTCTCTGTCACTTTCTATGCGCTGCCATGGTAGTTTTCGGTTGAAGAGAGAGATAGCAAGAAGTGCTTTAAAACACGCAGGTAGATGAACCGAGATGATTTGGACGGAAAAGAATCGCAAATCCCCCCCTATTTAGCGAAATATTTTTGGCATCTCGCATCATGTAGCCTAGGCTGATGAAATAGCAAACAAAGCTAATTGATATGGAAACGACAGGGGAATCAAATAACTTTTATTGAATTGTTGTGTACAATAAAAGGTATTTGATTTCCCTATCATCTGAAGCCATTTCTATATCAACTAGCTTTATTTCATCTAAGAAGCCTGCCATAAAAATGTATGCTTTTGCCATATCAACTGAAAAACTCTGTTTTAAATGTGATAATTATTGCTTCATTTCTTTTTAGTGTTGTTCGTTGATTTTCTAAACTATTTGATTATGCATTTTTTTGTTATATACAGTGACGGACAATAGAAAAAGACCACTGCTAAATGCGATTTTCAAACGACTGCTTTCGATATTTCTGCAAGGTATAACAAAACAAAACTTTTGCAAAAGCATCCTCCAAATCTTTATTCTTCATTTCCATTTTGGTTCCAAAACACACTAATGTAAGTTACCAGAACACAAACTATAACGCAAGAACCATCCAAAAACCGAGAAAGCAGCACATTCTATCGGACACAAAATAGTGTTGCATCTATATCGATGCGTACGTAGCTCCCTTTCGCCCACTAATCCTCAACCACTAGGACCGGGACAAGCATGGGGATGTCAGCATAAGTGATAGAGGAACGGGGGTGCTGTGCGTAGTGGGCGGTAATAGTGTGCGATTAAACAAAGAAAAGGTGGAAAAAACGAGACCCCAAGAACATAACATACACGCACCGAGCGTGATCCCGACCGGCGATGCGACCAACGAAACAAAGACCATCCCGGTTTTCGAAGCTCAACACACCCCACTCACCCTACCACCCCATTGTGTCCATCCCGCAAATCCCACCCAACCGAAAACAAAGAAACGCACGCATACAATAGTCGGCTACGGCTGTGGTGTGTAGCGGGCGATATTTGTGTTTTATGTAAATTTTCGGTCGCGGTTGCGTGTTTGCACTGTTTGCGTGGATCGGTGCGTGTGCTTTGTGTTTTTAGTTTTTTTGTTGATGTTGTTGCTTTGCTTTTTTCCACCCCACTCGATGCTTACGGCCACCTCGCCTTTTCCCAGTTTCGGGGTTTGGCTTTGTAGTTCCGTTTGTTTAGTGATTCGGTTTGTGTGTCGGTTTTTGTCTCCTGTTCGATATCTGATTCCACTCGTCCCCACTGGTGCCACTTGGTTTGGGGGCCAAAAGCGCTTCGTTCTGGCTTCCCTGCCTAGAACGATTCTTTGTTCCCGGTTTGCTTTTCGGTTGTTTCGGTCGGCTCACTACCGCCCTGCAACGCTGGAATGGTCCCGCTGGCACGATGCTTTGCAAGATAATGCCCATGATAATGATGCCGGAACGGTGCACGGCGCTATGGGATGGCTCGGACACTAATTAATTTAAACGAGCCAGTAGCATGAAACGTATTATGTAGCGTAATATGTCGAATTGAGCGCTTCCGGCTTAAATGTGTGTATCATGGTGAAAAATGATGCCGCCCGCTTTGCATCTCGCGCTTCTTGTCTTGCGGGGTTTTGGTGCTGGGAGCTGTTGGCAGGAGCGGTTAGTTAGCGGTAGAAAGTGGATTGCTTCTTTTCTCTTTTAGTTTGATACAACTGCACACAAACGCTCGGAAGCAAAAGTAAACAAATTCCTTCTGTATGCTTCAGCTCTGCAAAACGGTGTTTGAGTGAGAGGAATTTAGTACTTAAATAAATATTTGATCAAAGAACTAAGTTAATTAAGCCAATTACGTTTTTATCTCACAAGAAAGAACCTTTTTTTCTTCAGAAAATCAAAGGAAAATTTAATAAAACTAATAAAACATAATCTTGTGATCTCATCATACAATTATAAAACTAATAATATCATCATCATAACAAGCAAATATGTAAACAAAACTTAATCTTGTTTTCTTTCGAAAAAAGAAAACACAAACAAACAGAAGAAGAGCAAAAAGGGAAAAGAATTTGAATAAAATTTGAAGAAGAGAAACAATACAGTTGTGATAAAATTTATTTTAAAGAAATAATGAAAGAAACATAATAAATAAACGGATGAATAAACTAAGGAAAAGCTAGAAAAATTAAAAAATCTAATAATATCAAACTAAAAATCATATAACGAAACAAAAACATTCAAAAACAATTCAAGCAATTATGTAAACAAAGATTTACAAATTTTTGTCAGAGAAAAAACAAGTGAACTAAAAAAGAAAAAAAATGTAGCAGAGAAAGAAACAAGTTTTGATAAAAAAGTATTTTGACATCATAACTTAAAAAATAATACAGTGTTTTCAGTTGATAAGGCAATAGCATCCATTTTAATGACAGGCTCCTTCGATGAAATGGCAACCAAAGACAGTTGATATGGAAACGTCAAATACCTTTTATTGTGATGTCCTCAAATGATATTCTCATAGTAGCTGTTGATATTGTACACGTCCTTTCAGCGTTCAGGTAAGTGCGTGCAATATCGACGGCTACTATGATGATATCTCCAGAGGACATCACAATGAAAGGTATTTGGTTTCCTTCTCACCTGACGCCGTTTCCTTATCAACTAGCTTTGTTTGCCATTTCATCTAAGAAGCCCGCCATAAATATGGATGCTATAGCATTATCAACTGAAAACCCCTGTAAAGTATAAATAATCAAACAAAGTTAGGAATACACACAAAAAATAAAATAGAGATGGAAAAATAGCAAAAAGCCAGCGTAAAATATATAAATTACAAAAAAGATACTAAATAACTGGTCATCAAAAACGTAGTAAAAAGAAACTAAAAACTCAATAAAAACAACGTTTGAAAATGTGAAATTTGTTTGAGAATTTGTAAAAATATTTAAATAATTTTTTTTTAATACCACTGAGTTATTTTATATTTAAAAAGATACTTCATGTGCGTTTCAATATTTTTTGCCTTCTATTTGATTTATAGTTTAGCTTGTTTTAGTAAAAAATAATCCAGCAATTGTTTTCTATTTTCTTTTACTTTTAGAAAGAACGTTTATATCCAATTAGTTACGATTTTAAGTCTTTTTCATCTTTCTTCTATCTTTACCAAACACTTGTGGTTCGTTTTCATTCCTTTTTTTGTTCGTGTTCCGTATTATTATTTTTCAAATCTTTTTTGCATAAGACACATCTCTTGTCATTGTCTCTCTGTAACCTTTTTTTTTCCTTTTTGCTTTCCTTAAATCTCCCGTACCCATCAACCGTCTAGATAATCTGGCACGTCAAGAGCGTCGCGCGAGCCGTTTGAAGCTTAATTTTAAAACAATTTATTCGTCAATTCGCTACGCACAAAAGCAAACCTCACGAGCCTACAGCTACCCTTTTCTTCACTGCACCATTACTTTGCCATTCTTTTCAGGGGTCCCTCATTTTCCCATCATCAATCATCCAGTCGTCCGCGTTCAAAGTGACCACCGGAATGGTTGGGCGGCCGTTTACCAGCAAAACATTAAAAGAAAAATCACACAACGAACCAATGCAAAGTGAAAAAGCGTGGCAGTTCGTGCGTGCGTACGTGCGTGCGGGTTTTTTCTTTCTTTCTTTAGCAAAATAAGAAATCAAATGGATCTTTTGAGGTACGGAATTACGTATACGACAGAGACCCGGTCGAATAGTGCTAATCTAGTTTTAATGGAATCATCTGGTAGGGTGTGCTGATGACTAACGGACTATGTGCAAAAGGGCCCACATTGCCATTAATGTACGCATGCACACATACGGTAATCTGACCAATTGGGTCAACGAATTGGGTAGTTGAAAATGGCAACTGTTGTTTACTTTATAAGAGTGGTGTTTGTTCTCTTTTTTATATTACCTGTTTTGATCATGTTTTAGGTTTTATGCTGCATTTTGTTCAACGTTTACATTTATTTTCCTTTGTATTGAAGATCTCAAGGTTTTCATTTCGTGGATGGCTCATAATGCATTTGCCTTCTGTTTTTTCTCGCTTCACTAGCGATTCTTACATGGTTTAACTCTATTATTTTGTATCTGTTGTATTGTTTTCTTTCGTTTTGCATCAAATATATTTGTTTTTGATTGTTGTTCATCATTTCCTTTATCCTTATAAATTTACATTACCTTTACTTCATCATGTATTCGATTGTTTGCTTTTTATATTTTCAGATTTATCATTGTTTATTTATTTTTCTTAATTTTCATTTTTGTTCAATTCAGGATGGCATCAACTCCTCTTATTTTATATTTTCCCTTTTTTATTTCGTTTATTGTTGCTTATGTTTTCACTATTTCACTTTCTTGTCAATTTATCATTTTATTTGCTTAATAATTTACAAATTTTTTAATGTTTTTTGAATAATTGCACATCTTTTTTCTGTGTTTGCTTCTCATACAGCTAGAGTATATTTTAATTTTTTACGAATAAAATTCGTACATGGGATGATAAGGAGTTTCAAATATTTTTTTTTTATAAAGTACATACTCTTTCATAACCTTTTCACCCTCACGTATCATGGAAACTATTACCATAACATCCCTCGAAAACAAATAATCGTCTGTGCGTAACCGTGGCTTTATATCAATCAAATAATCGCACCAAAGGCGTAGTTTCTTCAATTCGGTTTCATATAACAACTGCCCGACGAGCAACTGACCGGTCGCCAAACAAGCTTCTCCATAAATTCATGAAAAACCTACCCCACGTCAGTCAGTCGCGTGAATGTCACGACTTTTGTATTGTTCTGCCACGGATGGGTCTTGTCCACACCACCCCCCTTTGATCTTTTCTTCTTCACTCGAGGGTCACCTTTGTGCGATGGTGGCGGTGCGCGCACACACACACACACACGCTCCCTTCTAATCGGTCACTTCCTTTCATTCAGCTCGCGCACCCGCACAGCAGGGTGGAAAACAATGGACAGTGTCCGCGATTCTCGACTTTTTCCCATAGCCTCTTCATCCACCCGCTCCGTTACATTTCCACACGATCCAACACCCCGCCCGTTCCGGTTGACCACCGGATGACGTCAGCAAAGATGCGCGCCGTCGTCTTCGGTTCGGTTGTGGTTTGAAATTAATTCGATTTTCAAGACCATTTCTTCCGCGCCCCACAAAGCCACATTAGAAGGGGGAAGTGTCTGGCAGAAAGGGGGGTTAAGAAAAATGACCCTCCTTTCTTTTTTCGCCCGTCAGCCGTTTAGCTTTAGAACCAATTAGGCATTACATTCGTTTTGGGTCGAAAACAATGGTCAACTTCTTTCGGCTGGAATAACTCGCCAGAAGAGAAAGGGCCTGGGCAGTGATGAATCACCTGATCAAGGTGCGTTCCTTTCACTTTCCACCATAAGCTATTGGGAGCACCGGTTTTTCCACCTTCATGTATAAAATCATTCTTTCCTTGGTGGGTGAATTAATTTCCCTACCCGTCGTTACTCACGTGACAAAGGCTTGGACTAGGATGCAACCTACGATCAGCTTATCCCCCCTCCTGTACGGCTCCGTCCAGCAGCTGTGCATACACTGTTCGATTGGAATTTCCCAACAGAATGTGTTTGTGGCGTTGTATAGTAAAGCTGACTGCCGACAGCTTGCGCGTTATTTGCAAAGCTGGTAAAACCGATCGTACCGGGATCGGGATGGTTCTACTCTACCGGTGTTTGTCGAAAGCTGTTCTTGAAAAGATTCTTGTCTGATGAAATACAGCACGGTTTTTGCGTGCTGAGATGGAAATGAGGCCAACAACCTACTTGCGACGCAGACAGGATTCATCTAGAATCATATGCATTCAGGGCATGATGCATGGAGGAAGAATGTACAATCCCATCCGGTATGGTGGAAGGTAACAAAGCGCAACGTGCACGAACTGTGTTAAGCTTGGGGTAATGGTGAGGAGATGGCTTTTCTTCCTACTTAGTATCAAATGTTCTTATCATTTACAGCTTGATGAGGCTTAAGTAGTATTAGATGATGACTTAATCGCATCCAATACATGCCTCATTCAAAGGCTTCGTTGCATACATTTTAATTGTTGGAGCACATAGTGGAACTTTGCAATCATATAATGGAATATTGCATGCAGTAAGGATAACTTTTCCACTACAGTAAAATTGTTGAATTTAAGTGCAAAGGACCTAAACGATTCCAATCCAAAGTTGATGAGTGTCATTCGCATTGTATAACCCATTTACGGGCAATGGTAAAAATTATTATCAATAACGATCCTATTGTACAGTTTAAAGAACTGATCAATGAAGCCACATCTTCTCCCTCCTTGTAACCTAAATTAATGTTCTTTCCTACTCCATTTTTTCTGATAAAAAATGGTTTGTTTGCGGCTTATGTGATGCTGCCGAGTGGTTGGTCCTTCCCTTCCAAACTGTGAGATTGTAAAATTGTGATTGGATTGTATCGTCACATCATCACACCGCAAAATTCACATTCGGACGAGTTTAATGCGAAAATTAGCTACAAATGATATGATGATAATGATCTTTTCCAAACCGTGGATAGGCTCGTGTTGGTGGGAATTATCTTTAATATATTTGATTATAACACATTTAAATTGTGTTCTTTCGCCTGTACTACCGCTGGGGGTGGCCCGAAGGTATAGACGACAGCGGAGTCATCATAGGGCAAGACCGTGGTTCAAATCCAATCCCACCCGTTCTCCCTTAGTAAGCACTGGCGATTTAACTACGTGGTATCATGAAGTCTAGTGAGCCAGTCTAGTGAGTCTAGTCATTCGTTAGGCAAAAAGAAGAAGAAGAAGGCTATCACCAAAAGTGGTGTGTTGGTTACGGAAAACAATTTTCTTTACTGTGGGACATACTATAAAACAGATTTAAAGTTTTAAAAATATGGTGACAACATAGTTCCTAAACCAAATATCTCCTCAACTGCAATTTCTATTGTGTATTATTGCAATTTTTCACTATCCACTTGCTATAATCCACCATCGTTATTCAAAAGGTCCTTTATATGATTAGACACAACCAGTGGCGGATCAATCTAGGAGCGGAAGGAGCTGCCGCTTGGGTGCCTCGTCGGTCAGGGTGGCCTCATCGGTGAAGGAGATCCTGTTGTTTCCCTCTAATATCACAATAAGAGGGGCCTCAACTACCATTCCGCTCAGGGCCTCCAAATATCTTGACCCACCACTGGACACCACTGGAAGGAAATGCGAAACACCATACAATTCAACGACGTATAGACAACACTCCGTAACGTAAATTAAAACCTAAATAAGTTTTGAGTTTATCATTTGTCATGTTAACCTTAGAGAGTGTTTCTTTAACTTCAATAAATTTGTTTTATTCTTAAACGACGGTCATATTGCTAGCATTATTCTTATAAAAGCTTATCATTTACATACAGAGATTGTAATGAAAACTTGTTTTAGTTATAAAGAAACCAAAAATTGAAAGTAGTAATTGGTATTTATCTAGCATTTAGCACCTTCGCATACTAATACGCACATCCCATAACATCTCAACAATTACACTAAAATTATATGTTACTTTTACTTCAATCTATTTTTCATCCCTCGAAACACAAAGCGATCATTGCACTCCGCTCCCATTAGCGTATCTGTCGACTGCTTCTACTCTTCCCCTTTATGTCTCGCACATCTTTCCACCTGTGCTAACACCGGTGTGGAATTGTGAAAATGCCGTACAGCACCTGATGCTGTGAGCGCACGGAGCCCCCGGAGTACAGCGTGCACATTGCCGTGGGAAATTCCCTCGATCGGTGGCGCGTGGCGCATCATTGTCTGGGCCGACCGACCAGATCGTCTTGAGTCGGTTAGGCTGGTTGTTGTTTATTTGCACCGGATAAAAAGGCCTTTTGCACGGGGTAGCTCGAGTTTGGTGGATGATATCATCCACCGGAGGTATCGATAACAATAACACATTCCTGTGCGACGAGATCATCGGTGTTGCGTATCATTGTGATCGTTACTCATCACGAGAGGGGGGGGGGGGGGCGTTGCCAACAGTGGCGAACGTGCATCAACAACCAACCCCTATCGATGGGGTGCATTTGCGTGCTTGCATGAGTGCAACATCCCGGTGCGTACGTGGCCGGTGTTTGACCAACAAAGCTTTGCTGATTTTTCCCCTCCAGTTTTTGCTATTTTCTCTTCAGTACCATCTAATTTTAATAGCATGCGACAATTGCATTTCGTTGATTTTTTTGTTCTCTTCCCTCAAAACTTTATGCTGGTGGGGCTATCAGCGCAACGACAAGCTTTATTTTCACTTTTACGACACTGCTCGCTGGTGGCCCGTTATCTGTTTTGTTCCTTTCCGGGAAGCTTTTATGCATTCCCGGTCGGTTTTCTCCCCCTCCCCCCCGGTTGTTGAAAAAATAGCAATTTTCTTTCCCACTTTTTGCACTCTAAATCGCCCCGGGGAAATTCTGGCACGCTTTTGTTTGCTTGCTTTTTTCGTGGAAATATTTAGAAAATATTTTGCACACAAGCATCACACATTCCTTGCCGGCTAGCTGGGTTGTATTGTTTGGGAGGTTTCCCTTTTTTCCGCTGAGGTGATGTCCCTATGGAAACGATGCTCGGTCGCCATGGATTTGCTCCCCGAAATTCGCTTCCTACTCTAATGCACTTTCAATCTATTTTATGACTTCATTTTATGGCTTGAAAATGTTTTAAATTCCCGCTTGTCGCTTCGTGTCGTGGTGTCCCTTCTCGGTAGCGTTTTTCCCCGTTGGGCGAAACGATGCGACAAATGCCGTACAGGATAACGGGAATGGAACGGCGTTCGTTCGGTGGTGATTGAGTTCTCGGGGTTTGTTTTTTTTTCATTTGGGCTAGCAGTGGGCCCAAGTGCAGAGGCTTGGTGCCTAATCACATCCTTTCTACGGGGGCCTGTTCTGGTGTCTGTTTAAATATTTCACACCCCTTTTAAAGGGTGAATATTTGCCATACGGGATTTTTATTCGTTCGCGGTCGTTAAATCAGGCAAGCAAACTGCTATTGCACGCGCTGGGATGGTTTGCACAACTAAGCTCAAAAGTGTCGGCAGAGGTGATGCTTCTTTCTGCAAATATGGGCATTCTTCGTACCAGATGGTGCTTGGTTAGCAGGCTTCCTTGCGGTCCTTTTTAGTGTGATGAAAATCGAAGTAGGCTTTTGATTGATTTGATGGAATACAGTTCGTGCTCTTGTTCTTTTACATCAGAGTCGATTGCATTAACATAATATTCTTGTATATAGTTTGGGCTTTCATATTGAAACTGGTCACTTCTACTTCTACCTTGGCACTACAACCACGAATGGTTTCGGCTTGCCATCTCTGGCTTTCTGTGACTTAATTTTACCCCGTAGTAAAAAAGTCAGCCCTGCGTACTGGGAGGCGGTCTGGATGGGATTTGAACCCTAGTCCACCGGGCCGCCCCAACCTCAGTTCTACTTCAAATATTTAAACATTTTATTTATTTATTTTATTGTTGCATTTATTTTATCGATCACTACATTTCATATGATTTGGGATTGATTTGGTCGGTCTTTTAGTTTATCAATGAAAAATTAATTCCTTTTTCATTATTGCTTCAACCATATTTCATTGCAAAATATCAAAGAGGTGCGCCTGAAGCTTAATTACCTTTCCAAGAATAAATAAAAAAGCTTCATAGTAGCAGGAAGTGAAAAGTTCCGTGGGAGATCTGATTATTCCAGTATCTATTATTTGTTTTCCCAGAAACCCAACACCCAATCAAAAGGACACCATTCCTGGTCCCGTGGTGGTACGCCCAAGCAATATGAAAAGATTTTTCCCTGGAAAATGGATGTCCAACGCCAGTGAAGACATTTCCAGCACACTTTCCCATCAGCAGTGCATTGCAAGCAGCAGCACCATCCCCACGTGCAATCGTTTAGCTGGTCATGCTGCTGTCATACCGCTGTCCACACGCTCCGTAAGGTGTAGTGAAAAGGGAGTGAAAAATTTAATCACTGCTGCTCTCGTCCGGGTGTCTGGAATCCGTTCAACGGAAATCCGGCTTTTTGCTCAGCTGCCAGTGAACAATTTTGTCACTTACCAGGAACACTGCTCTGCTCGCTTCCGTTCGCAATACCGGCGAGTCAGCTCTTGCCCGACACTTGTGACGATGCTTGTGCAGTTTTGTTTTGCTTCTGCAGGACTCTTCTGCTTTACATGAATACGAGCATTGCATCAAAGGAAGGGAATTTTGTAGAACAATTTTACAAGCAAGTTTCTTGGAAAGGTTTTCAAAGCTATGGTTAGAGGTTTGAGTAAGGTAAGCATGATTTTGTTGAATAATTTAACACTATTAGAATTGTTCAGAGAAATGTAACATTGTTTTAAATTTTTGTCCTTCATTCAGTAGATTATTAAATTATTGCTTTTCAGTAGATTGCACAGGACAATACAAATATGATAAGGACGGTTTGTGCGGTTCAGGCTGTACAACGGCGCTCCATGTTTAATTTTCCCATTGGCCAGGAGGTATAGAGTGCTGCGCTGAAGGGACGTCATGTTGGAGCAGTGAATATGACGCCATATTCTACGCCAGTTTACTGACGGGGTCTCCAAGACTGTCTTTGACTCAGGTAATCTCTCCTTCAGTATCTATCGAATCAGGCACGTCGTGAGGTTCGATGCCGTTTCAACATATCCTAGTTGCTGGATGACAATGCGCAGGCAAGGGTATGTAGACGGAATAGGGGTGATGTTCGGAAGGTTTCCAGCACATGCTACATGCTGGGCTCCGACTCGTAGGCTCTCTTGTTCCGTTAGAAGCGCGTTGGTTTTGATGGCTGGGAGGTGGACGTTGAGTCCACCGCGGTTGCGGGGCAATGCCAGCTGCTGAAGTGGCACTCGTATGCTCCCGGAGCCATCCCAGAGGAACGAGCCTATCGTGCTGGCCACCTTCGCTACGTCCATTGCGCGTGCGCTACAGACCGACGCAGCGAACCATAATTTAGGCAACAGAAAAGTGTTCAACAGGTTGATCAACAAGTCCCAATTTAGGCTCATGGCTTCTCGGATATTGTTCGAGAACAAACTTCCTAGAAGTCGAAGCCTCTCTTCCGTCGAAGCCTCATTCCACAATGAGAAGGTACCCAAATTAGCGAAATCCTGAACGCCTTGTCAAACATGGAGCCAAGCAATTCTATGATTTTGATGGTAAGGTAATCTTGACTCTTAACAGCCTTCGCTAAGGCTATCTGTGAAGATGAAGTACTGATCCGAAGGTCTCACTGCTATCATCAATAGTGCGTACAAGATTGCGGCTAGTTCTGCGGTGTAAACACTACACGGCTTCCGCAATTGGAAAAATGCTTCGGCGGATTCACTAAAAACGCCGAAGCCGGTGCCTTCCTTAGAGGATGATCCGTCAGTATAATACTGGCTTCTTTGGTCTAAATGGCCATACTTATCCCTGAAAATGCCCGAAACTACCATCGGGTGAAGATCATTCGGTATGGTCTTAATTTCCTCGTGCAACGAGGAATCTGTTGTTAAAAGGGAACTGTAGGTCTCAGGAAGGGCAGCACGGTTTAATGCCTGTGGAGCGTTAGGATGCACTTGTAGGGCAACAAAATCTTCATTGATCTTCAAGATTTTGCTCTTAGAACCTGTCGCTAGAAGCAAAAATTAATAAAAAAATCTTTGATCAAGGGATTTGACACTGAATATTCAAAATATTAATGGTGGAAATATTAATTTTAGTACGTCACAAGTGGTAGACAAGACCTTAGGGTTTCCGAGAAGTACTAACAACGTGTAATCCATTTGTGGACTATGGCCAGGTAGAAGTGGACTATTGACAGGTAGAGCTAGAATATGTCGCCGTTTCTGGGTCATGTCCAAGTTGAACTAGACTCTTGCTAGGATGCAGTGGAAGATGGTCTATCAACTTTGAAGTGATTGCTGAAGATTTTCACTTTTCTACTACACTCATACGTGTTTTTCCAATGTTCTTTCATTAAATTTCTGTTTGTCGTATGTGTCTGTTCAGCGTTAAGAGCGTTTTTTTACTTATTTATTAGACATTTTAGAGTTTATTAAATGATTTTAATTTGCTTAATTTCACAAGCAACTTTATTCGAATATTAGGATGTGCTAGGAGTAAGTTGTTAACAAACAAAAAAAGATTGTTCAGGTCTACGAATCGACCTGTGAATGTCTTGTTTGCTTCCACAACAAACAAATCCTCCCATTCTCCACTCTCTAGCCCTCCAACCGTTTACGTTTAATTATAAACGGTTAATGAATGATCTAGCAAATACCACAGCACTCCCGGGATCGTTAAAGGTGAAATGAAATTCCTGCCCTACTGTACGTCCCTTTTCGTTTTCCATAAAAGCTTAACATGCTTACAAATGAGCATGTAAACCGTGTACCGAGTGCGTGTGGTGCGTCACCATCCACCGTCTAATATCTCGCTCATTTCGAGCATTTTATGCGTACCAGTAGGACGCTCGCATCGTTCCCTCTATCTCCTTGTGTGTGTGTGTCAGCGTATACGTATTGTCAGAAATTTTGAATACCATTGCCCGTTCTGTAATGCTGCTACGTCCTTGCAGCTTCATCTTCGACCAGCAAACCACCGGTAAAACCCGTGTTGACAGAATGAAATCATTCCACCAGTATGCCCCGATGTCCGAGTCTTATGAGCTTCGGGTGCCCTCTTGCTGCCCACTAAACCTCCACAAGTCATGGCGGCGTGTGATGTTTACGACGGCACTGCAATGCCCGATGGTTTTTCGGTGTGACTGATGGCACATAAAATTTGCGCAGGAATGTGCGCTGCGCTCTTATTACGCCAACATACCAGAGCGGCGGTCGGCTATTGCTCCTCCGTCCAAGGACGACGGGCGGGAAAGGACAAAGACGGCCGCCAGTAGGGCTGCGTTTTATTGACGGGTCGGTGAAACCTCATCACCGAAATAGTAAGGACCTTCCTGGCTGGCGGAATGTTAGTCCGAGACGCACTTCTTGCCCAGTTTTAAGGCAAAGATATTGCAATGGAAAATGCAAGAAAAGTTTGGTGCGACCCACCGAGTGCCGCAAACTATTTTTCCATCCGAATGAGCCGGATTCCCACTCGCTGTTTCTGGGTGGATTGAATTCAGCGTGGTCGGGGATGGTTTATTTCTTGAGCAAGTAGACAAGACGCTGGCCAGGATTAGGCTTTGGCACAATCATTGTTTTTCATCTCTATATCTCTGGCTCAGCGCACCACTCCCCGGCTCCCGCACTTAGATCGCCAGGCTCGGTGTCTCAAATTCCAATGACAAACTGTGGTTACCGGAGTGAAATTGAAATAGTTTCATCACCCGAGAATATTTTACATCCCAAGCTGTGTGTGTGTGTGCGGACTGGACATTACGCGCAGAAATAGCTTGAGCGTTGTTTTTGGAGTGCGGAGCAAGATATTGAGTTATTTCGGAGCAGAAAAGTTTTCCTATTTCGTGCAAAGCCAGCGACAAATATACATTTTACCAGCTCGCTTCCTTTTGCTAGCTTCTTCGCCCTCAAGAGCGGTTGGTGGTATTGGTGAAAAAGTTTTTTGTATGAAATTGTAATTGGTTTAATGTTGAGGTCAATCATTCAGCAAGCCGCAAGCAATTGCTCATAAAATGTTTTGAGGGCGGAGGTCGGTTGGTTTGAGTTGATTTTTGTTAAACTTTTCTCTCGGAAGAGTTTAGTAATAATCGCACCGGGTCGCATTTTGTGAATAATGTTGGGTATATAAGAATGATGTCGTTAATCCACTCAAGATATTGTAAAGAGTAAGCGTGGATAAATTTTTAAATTGTTTTTTAAAAGAACTATAAAAAAACGTCATTGAAGTGAGCTAAAGATACTTTAAAAATGTAGAATCTTCTGTAAAAATGTAGGGTAAAAGACTCGAGAAGGCCCCCCCCTGACAAAATTTGTTAGGCGCTGTAGGATTTACGCCTAAAGGTATGCAATCCGCAGTACACGTTGCGAGAGCTTCACAGTGAGCTTTCAGTGTGCTTTCAGTGTGGTCAAAATTGGTTGAAGAAAGTCGAATAAAATATTGTTATTATTTGATTAAAATCCCCTCTCCGCTAACTCTACCATTCATTTTGGGTTACAGGGGCTTCTTACTAGTTTTCAGTCGTACTAGGGGTGAACAATCGGGCCTAAAACATGCACGGCGTTCTCGGACGGTAACGGAACAGTAATTCGATGAATACTTGTTACCTTGCATTGATATTCAACAAAGGAGGAAACAAAAGAATATCATAATCTCAAACCACTTGTTACAATGTATTGTATCAAGTTCTACTCGCTGTCTATTAACAGTATTAAGGAACAATGCACAATGTTTACATCAAATGGGTTTTGACCATACAGAAATCCCTTTGTACAACAAAAATGACAGACCACAGTGCTGCACACAAAAGATTCTAGGGGGGGCCTTCTCGAGTCTTTTACCAAATGTAGAAGTTTCTTCTGTATTGTAAAAAGAAAAAAAATTAATTAGCATAAATAATTAAACAATTGGAAAACATAAGTGGGGACAACGAAACAGAAAATCAATCACTAACCAGATAGTCATGCTGTAGCAAATCTTGGAGAAGATGATGGAGCAGCAGCTCCACTTCTACCATCTCTTAATTGATTTTAAAGTCTAATATGATAGTAAAGCTGGGAAGGAATCCCAGCAACTTCACCAAGACCTTCACCAGGGAGATGGACTTGCCTGTTTCCTTTGCAATCTGGCGCTGGAGAGAGCGATCCGTGACTCGGTGATGTACAGATAGGTGGTCGTACTTTTCGTTAAAAACTTCACCTACCTGGGGATCAAAAGTCAGCACCGACAACAACATTGATGTAGAGTTACGCGCACAGGTGCTGGATGCCTACCGGTCATACTACAGCCTGAGGAAACTTCTCCACTCTAAACACCTGTCGCGACGGACGAAGCATCTAACCAGGAAAATCTCATCAAAGTCCAAGATGTAGTTCGACTTCTAGCATTCAGATTTTCCTCGCCAAACGCCGGATGGTACAAGAGTTTTCCCAATAAATAAAGATTTTAAAATACCCTTTTTTTATTAATTTAACTTCCCTTCTCAAACAAATCACCCCAGTACGCATCAGTAAATACAAAACTGTGTCACAGCAAACAGGCTAAACGTTATTGTCGTGCAATTTCCTTTCAAAAACAAAAACATGCACGTTGAGCGTCACATAAGGCGCTATTTCCTTCGTACTTATGCGATAACCCGGCTAAAACAAATGCCGCAAATAAAAAAAATCCTTAGTCACTTATTTTGAAGAGTAACTCAAGCCCCACCCTTATCACGCCATTCCGGTGCACGATGCACAAACAAACAAGCAGCCAGGCCTGTGCCGACCGGCCAGCCAACCAGTCTCTGTCTGTCACACACCTTGCCCGTGCAATCGCTGCATCGGCAGATATTTTTCAGTGTCAAGTTCGCGCAGGCCGCGGCGTTTTGTGGCACGGGATGTAACACTGGACACCGTTGTTTTGATTCCGTATCGTTCGGTTTGCAGTTTTTCTTTTTTGTTATCGAAATTTATAAATAGCACCCAACCGGGACCGGGTACTTCAGACAAACGGATGTTGCTTCCGTGTCTCGCTTCCCCTGCCAATACTCCCAGCCCTTAGGAACGCCATAAGGAAATTTCTGAAATTTAATCCATAGCGGACAAGCTGGAGGAGCAGTTTGCACGATCAGCAAGAACAAAAAAAAGCCAGGCAATGCAACAGCAACAAGAACGATGCACCAAATGGTTGGAGGTTGAAATACAACGCTCCTGCTCCGCCTTTTGCTGCGGCAACAATCGAGTTGAGATTCCGTTTTTGCCCATTCGCGACCTGCTGTTTGGTGGGGAGCGAGTGGAGGGATTTTGTTTTTAATTTTTGCGTTGCCTCAATGTGCTATTTTTGATATATCCCCCTTCGTCACACAAGACACTCGTATATCATGCCGGGCGCGCCTGCCTCGGTTGTTATTTATCGTTGCACAACTGCACCACATCCATTTGGCACATTTGGATGCCATCGCTTCGGTTGGCATGATGGGACAGGGACTGAGGAGAGCAACGGACATGCGTGCAATATTTTTTGACTTCTCACTGTTGTTGTGACACAATGGAAGGATTATCGTTGGTTATGGGGGGACTGTAAGAACTGTTTACAAAAGACCGTGTCAAAGGGATGGTTGAAACAATCCTGCAGCGGGTAGAATGTAACTGACCTACCTGATGAACGTTGCTGATGCTCAGGTTGGAACGGTTTTGTTTAGTAAAGAATTTTCCTGCCTGAGATGATTTATGATTTGATTAATACGGGTATTAGCATACTGATCCAATTTTGTAGAAGGCGAGAAATGCTAAACTAGAGCGTACAAAGGTTCTAGATCGTTTTTTATTTGTTCAGTTCAGTGTACAAACTTTTTATATTGTTCAGTGAAAACTATTATCTTTTCAAAAGCGAACAAATGTAAAAGTCCAACCAAATGGGAAACACGATAAATAACTCACAAAGGAAAAAATAAGCAAAAGAAAACTAGAAATAATAAGCAAAACAATTACAATACAAGAAAAGCACCCATTAGGGATATTTTATATCCCTATGATCTGAAGCCGTATCCATATCAACTAGCTTTGTTTGCCATTTTATCAAAGGAGCCTGCCATAAAAATGGATGCAATTGGCTTGTCACCTGAAAAACCCTGTATTGGTAATATCCTTAGATGACATCGTCAAAGTAGCCGTAGATATTGCACACATCCTTTCAGCGCTCGGGTGAGTGCATGCAATATCAACGCCTACTATGACAATTTCTTCTAAGGACTTCACAATAAAAGTTATTTGATTTCCCTGTCATCTGAAGCCGTTTCCCTATCAACTAGCTTTGTTTGAAATTCCATCAAAGGCAATAGAAACATGCCATAAAAATGGATCTTTTGCCTTATCAACTGAAAACCCTGTAAAGCAAAAAAAAAACTTTCATGGTACAATTAAGTACTCAAAAATAATTTAATTCAATCCGTTACAATATAAAACACTAACAGAAAACATCCCAATACCTTGTTGGGAGCAAAACACTAACATTTATATCGTTTAAAATTTATATTAACCTCGTTTAATGATACACAAAAAAATTTAATAAATTGGTGAAAGTTATTGAAACTTTAAAAACAAAATTCAACTTTACCACAAAGGTAAAGTACAGCAAAAGAATATAATAGAACAAAGGAAAATGTAAAAATGGTATAAACAGCAGATAATTATGTTATAATGCCAAATACAGTATATAGTAAGCCAAAAATATAGTAAGTAAGAATAATTCCCAAATAATGTAAAAACATTTTTTAACAATGTTCTATAAAGTTTAGTGAACCAAAATGCAAAATATCAGTTACCATGCTTTATTTTTTTTAAGTTTGACTTTCTATGGTCCCGCTTTTTTTATATAAAGCTTGTAAAATTAGCTTTCAAAATATGTTTAAATGTAGGGAAAATGGGTCTTTTGGATTGATAAATTGCTTTAAGAGCGTTATGAATTTCGAAAACAAAAGATAAAATTAGGCAAAAATTTGTGCATAATGTGAAACATCAAAGTATATCAGAAATATTTTTTCAGGTTTTTCTTGCGGCCAACAGCTGCTACGCACACCCCTCTTTTACTGCAACAGAACGTATTTTTTTATTCTCTATAACTTTGCAGAACATCAATTTTACCTATGGTCAACATTTCTATTTTTTCTCAAAAAACTAGTAGCCTTATTGTTATGTTACGCACTGCACAATCTACAGTTCTCACTTGAAGGATTTTTACTGTTTTGAATTTCATTCGTAATTAGAATTGAGTTATTTCAAAAATTCTATTAAACATTTCGTTTTGAGAAATGTGTTATACAAATACATAAATAGTTTTCAAAAACGCATTGTCTATTCTATTAGCTGTTCTAGCACCAAGAATAGGTGTTTGGAATGATTTAATAGATTATTAAACTACCATTTGTTACCGTCTGCTGCAGGTAGTAAATCAATTACAAACAAATCACAGCCCATACCGTACAGTGAGTTTGCTTGCACCCTTCGCGCACTACCAAAGAGTTGAAAAACCTGCAAGTAAACCGTGTTGAGGTACATTAATCTTGTCGCTTTCCTTAGGCCGAGCGACCACCCACCGGATTGACCAGGTCAGTGCTTCTCCTGTCCGACGTCACACCGCTCGCAACGCACGGGCCTGTCACATGTAAATGCTTCAGCGATTCACTCGCTGGTGGGTAGCACACCGACAATTCCCATGAACAAACCCACTGCCGGCTGAAATTGCGTACCAATGCGGAAACGGTTGGAAAACAACGATTTTCCACCTCCACACGAACAGATGCGACACGGCACACGGGAGTCTCCCGCGGGCAGGCAAATGTTTTCATTCGTCCAGCAGTTCACATTTCCACCCACAGCGGGTTGCCTCCTTTATGCCGTATTTTGGAGGGATTTCATCGTTAATCGGTTTCTGCTCTATTTTCGGTGCTCCAATGTGCGTCACATGACACAACTTAGAATAGGAGAGGTGTTTTTTTTTCTTTTGCTGTTTATTCGGAGGTGGACATTTCTTGGTAGACATTCGAGGACATTTGTTCCTTTTGCACCGGAGCCAGCACAAGCATTTTCACACGCTCACGCTTCACGAACCACGTGCGATCGATCATTCATGTTGGTTGCGATATAAAGTGTCAACGGATTTGGATGGAAAGAAGAAGGAAGTTATTACTGTCCACCAGCACCGAACATCACAACAAACATTAAATTGGTTGTCAACGGCTCAAGAATAATGCTGATGGATATGGAATGTGTAGAATGGCAGCGAAATTAGGGTTCGGAAGCAAAACATTTAAGTGACCTTGCGCGATTAAACACAATGATTCGTATGTGATGAAATACTAGCATCCGAAATTTTTCTTTTATGGTTTATTTATACTCGAATGTTGGGGTGGTCCGGTGGCCGAGGTGTTAGCAGTGCCAGTATTCACACGACAGGTCCGGTCGACAAATCCCTTTGGGGCCGATTACAGTCACAGCTAAAATCAAGTCACAGGAAGCCAGAAATGGCAAACCTAGACCTCTCGAGCTTGTAGAACCAAAGTAAGAAGCACGTTAGCTCTAGAAGTTTTACAATAAAGCGAATAAAATCAGATAAACCCTTAAAAAAAGTCACATTAAAAAACAAATAATTTTTACTTAAAATGTTCAAATTCCTCGACGTGCCGATATGAAAAATACAAAGGGTGTTTGATACGTTACAAAAATTAATGGAGCTTTTTTATTAAAATTAAACCGAAGCTCATCCAACTTTTTAAACGTGATTGTATATTTTAAGTCAACATATTATTACTATTAACAAATCATAGGTTTTTTTCTCTTTCAGAAGATGAGGTTTTTTCTCTTTTTTTTACTTACTTCCTTATCAGGCCCTACAACCGCTTCGTGGTCTAGCGCCGTCATCTTCCAATCCGTTATCCCGGCCGTTAACCTTACTTACTTACTTACTTATCAGGCGCTACAACCGCTGTGCGGTCTTGGCCTGCTGCTACAATCCTCGATGCTACTCACGGTCCAGCGCCGTCGTCTGCCAATCCGTTATCCTGGCCATGCTGGCGAACGCTTCAACGCCTTCACTCCATCTCAATTTGGGCCTATCAAGCCTCCGCTGTCTGTGTGGACAGCCTAAAAGAACTTTACGCGCTGGGTCGTCCAGTGTCATTCTCATGACGTGACCAGCCCACGGGAGCCTGGCGAGTCTAATGCGCTGCACGATGGTGAGATCATCGTACAGCTCGTAGAGCTCGTCATTATGGCTGCTCCTCCATTGTCCTTCCACACATACGGGGCCAAACATCCTTCTGAGCATCTTCCTCTCAAACGCGGCTAAGAGGGCTTCGTCAGTTTTGCACAGAGTCCATGTCTCAGAGGCGTATGTGAATACTGGGACTTTAAATGTTCTGGTCAATCCCAGCTTCGTCCGTCGCGACAGGTTTTTAGAGTGGAGAAGTTTCCTCAGGCCGTATTTTCCACCTCCGAGTCGCGGATGGCTCCCACTAGCGCCAGATTTTAAAGGAGACAGGCATGTCAAGTAACCTTTCGACTATGGAAAGCAGAGGCCGTTAACCTTACTTGTATTTTTATTCAAAATTAAAATAATCAAGGCCTTATTAATTGATTTGTTTATGCTTTCTCCCGCAAATTAAGGTCAATTTATAGATTTATATAAATGCTGTGTTATATTTTTAAGGTACAATCGATTGAACATTTCAAGTGGTTTATATTTTCTCCAATCAACATGTTTAATATTTATCTTATTTGACATGACTTGCTTATAGGTTTTGTTTATTGTGTACTTCTCATTATTAATTCTTATGAGTTGTATTGAGCTTTACAAAAGTTCTTTAAAATAATATTTTTTATTCAAATTTGATTAAATAAACAACCAAGTCCTAGCGATTAATCATTTGCCCTCCTTCAAGGAAATATTTTTGTTGAGTTGTTTTTGAAAAACGTCTTTTGCTCAGTGCAAAGCTGATTTCAGAGTCCAGTTTTTCCTTCAATTTCATTTATTTATTTACTTATTTATTTATTATGACGGCTTGAAGCCGAATTGTCCTTCAATTTCATTTGAAGTTATTTTTTAGATTTTAGGGTTAATGAGTATAGTCTAGGGTATAAGTAGGGTATGAGTATAATATAGGCCCAAAGCCGTATTTTCATTTGTGTAATTATGTGAGTAACTTTCAATTAGGGATTTCTTTTACAAACCATGTACTGCATTGGCCAACGAAGGAAAAGGCTTGCGGAAAAACACTAAATAGCAGACATTTTCTTGATAAATAAATTACATTCCACGTTTTTAACACACAAGCCACAAAATTCTATTAGTTGCGATTAAAAGCATAATTAACCAACATAATTACTACACCGTTACCTTCCAACGAATGACAGCTCCCGAGCACTGTTAATCCTCATTTTAAAACACTTCACTAGCAGTGCACCGAAAACCAGCCGAACAAAAAGGGTCAAAACAACGACCAAATCTCGCTCATTTTGTGCCCAACCGGCGCAGAATGCTAACCATCCACAGTCTTTGCTGTGTTTGGAATTTGTCCACATGAAATATTTATGCTTGAAGCATAAATGTTTTTTTTTCTTTCTATTTCTTCTTCATCTTCCTCAACAGTGGCAGTGATTTTCATAGCAAAACGTAATCCAGCAACTTCGAATAAAAAAACGCAAAACAAAACTACCCGTGCAGCATTTAGTCAATGTCAAAGGTGGACTTTTTTTGTTTGTTCTCGATCTTTTGCAATTTTAGCTGCTCAGAGGCTTTGATCGCGCCCGGAATACATGAAGCCCCGCTCATCGAGGGATCCACCCGTTCCGAAAACAAGCTCGGGGGGAAAAAAATCACACCACAAACCAGCGCGTACCGTTACGGCAGCATATGCTGCTGCCAAAAATGGTTTTCGGTGCACATTATTATTGTGGACGACGACGATGGCGACGACGAATGGGAATCGGGCACTTCTTTGCTAGGTTAGGTTTTGGTGGTTTTCTTTTTCCTCTCCTGCTGATTTTTGTGTGGTCTGCTTACTGCCTTGCTGCTTCGATACACAACCAAACACACACACACATACACACACACGCCTAGGTATCGCGAGAACTGCGCATAAATTTTATGCTTTCAGCGAAAAGCGAACCCCCCCGGTTTTTGTGCGTTTTGGAGCACAAACAAACGCGGTCACACAGAAGTGGCAAGCAGAAGAACGAAAGAAAAAAAAAGAGCCGGCAAGGAACACCGGCAAGAACGCGAAACCCAAACACGTACATATCCAGCTGTGCGCTTTTTGGTTAAAAATTCGGTCATTTGACGGCTGTTTGGGTTTACGGAGGGATGGCTTTCCACCGGGCCTGCCCTTCAAACTGCCTAAGCAACTCCACTCCCGAAACGTGACTTCTGTTTCGAGGCTGTATGCGTTTTGATCTTCTTCCAGCTTGATTGAGGCACCTGAAAGATGCCCCGGCAGCTCTCACACCGGGAACCCGGGACTACACAAGTAAAAGGAACGTTCTTAAGAACCAAACCACTTCCAGTTTCGCTGAATCTGGAAAGGGACCCCATCTGTGTGTGTGTGTGTGAAAGACCACCGTTGTGGAACTCAAAAACGGGTTTTAGGTTATGTAATGCCCGGTGGAAAGAATTTGCGAGCTGGTGCTGCTCTACTCCTTCCTGTCACCCGATGACAGCTGAACCGGCACCAGGTTCTGTTGAAGTGCCCGTATTAAGGCTAAACGCTCGTTTCTCACCGGTTTTCTGTTTCAACCGAGGTTTGCGCAAAAAGAACCCACCGTCAGCTGGGATGGTTCTGGTTGCTATGGTTCACCCTGGGGACGGGGCACCCGATGAGGAGGTCCGTGTATTTAAGGCTCCGTTCTTAGGGAAGAAAAACCGGGGCAAACAGTCCTGTTCCTGTGTGTTTGAAAGACCATAAAAATTGCATAATAATAAAAACCATAACCTACGGAACGGTAATGAAAGTCATTCGTTTTGTTTGAGTATGGTTGAGATACGGCGGCTGTTAGTTCGATAACGAACCGTTGTTGAACCGACCACGCGAAGGAGTGATCGTTTCGGGAAATCTCCGCGCAGATTCCTGGCCTTGTCAGAGCTGCTTGAATCAGGCGGCTAACCTTTTTTCCTGGAAAACCAGGAGAAGTTTTTAGCGGCGGACTCGCACTACACTAACTCGGCGTGGACAACGGGAATGCCTAGCTCGATCAGACGATTAGCCTTTTTTCCTGGATAACCAAGAGAAGTATCTAACCGTGGTTCTTGCTTGGCTTGATTTCGCCTAATTCTTCCGACGGAGTGGGGAGGCACCAAAGTGCGTACCAATTTCCGGAGGGAAGGCAAAGGTGAAACTTTCCCGATTCTGTACTGATACCCAAACAATGAAACACAAGTTTCTTCGTTGAGGTTTGGATTACAAGTCAATTTTTATTCTCAAAAAACCTGTCTTATATACTAAAATTCCGTGGGAAAAAGAACATGAAACAGCATTACATCGATCTCCTTTTTCCTAATTCGGTATGCTGATGCGTTGACCCCTGCCAGGCGTCGGCTAGTGTAGGAGGTCTGTAATGTAACAATATCTGGCGATTGTTACCCTATCGTTTTATGACCATGGGTAATGCATCACGCATCTGTGGTTCAAGTGCGTATGCCTATTTTCTTATTGCCTATTGCCTGCGCGTCGTTTGTTCTATTCGTCAAGTTGGTCTTTCCTTCACTGCCCTACGACCGTGCGTTGATCGTTCTTTCATGAAACTAATCGCGCAATGACAATGTATGCATTGTGTTCTAGTGTTAACCCTTTTCGGCCCATGTTCTTCACTTTCGTTTTTATTACATGGGTTGAGTTTATTTATAATTTTCATATGTCTGGATATTGTCCCTTTTTCGAGATATTTTATGACATACCCTGACATGTTACCATAATTTCGTCTTTCTTACGGTATGGGGTCTTTCTGTGATTCAAGGTTGTTTTTCGCTGAGAATTTTATCCTAAACGAAGATATTTAGTTATTTAAAGTTTCTCATCTAACTCTTGCATGCCTGTCAGTTTAGCTCAATTTTATTTTGTCGCGTTCGCAACATTCCGGCCCTCGTAAAACTACAAGTTTTACCAAATAATCGCGACGTATTACTGCCATGATAAAATTCAAATTCTCCCTTTGAGTTAATTTTCCTAATATTTTAATCAATTGAATTGTTTAGACTCTCATTATACGACACCTGATTGTAATTGCACGCAATCTGCCGTTGATGGTTCATCGATGCTTGCAGTCGGTTGAAGAAACCAATTTACAGTTGTTTAGCCGGTGAGGATGCGTTGGTGCTCGTAGGTTGTCGAGGCGATGACGAAGCACGAAGGAGATGATAGTTGTGAGGCATAATTCACTGTTGTTTGCACATTGGACTACTCGTAGGGCTGCGCGTTGGGCGTTGAAGCTTAGGTACGACTTTGATTGACACGATTTTCAAGAATCTCTACAGGATAAGAGATGTTGTAGTTGCTCGTTGATTTCACACGTCGTCGTCTTAAAACACGATGGCTTCAGTTGGGCGATTTCTCAAGTGGCTACGATGTGAAGAATAGTCGTCATTTTGATGCTGGATTTTAACATTTAGATATCGATAGTTGAAGATGCATTGTAATCAGCTGGTCGACCAAGATTATAGTTTAGACCGCAGTAAGGCGTTATGCGGAAACTATTTTAGACTTGGGTGTTGTTCAGCTCTGATTTAGTTGCACAGAAGAAGTGATTCTCTCATCACTTTGTATAGCAGGTTTTTCATCTTCTGGAGATCTCAGCATCTTGACCTTGCTTTCCATCAGACTCGGCCCATATGACCAAACAGTAGTCTCTCGATGGCGTTAGCAAGACATACAGCATTTGTTCGACCTTGAACGTTTGATAGTTGAACATTAGCTAGCTTTCTTCGTAGATAATAGTTGTGACTTTGCACACCCTTTGAAGTTCCACTTTTTTGTTGAGATAGCCAATTTCGTATCTAAGCACTAGCCAACCGCATATTACCGCTTCGTAGTTCCCTTCGACGTTGACCGTTGTCATCTAATTGTTGATAGCAGATCAACTGTTTGTGCCGGATGAAGAATGATGCTCTGAAGACTTCTCTGATTCTGGTTGAACTCAGACGTTACTGATGAAATGCGTTGCCCTTGCGCGGGTGCGTTGCAATTACAAAACTTTTGATATAGAGAGTCATAGTCGATTTTTTCTAACGTTTGAGCTAATCTCTTCACTACTACTTTCTTAGAAAACTAATGTGTATTTTTTCTCGCAATGTCCATTTGACGATCGTTTTCTACTTTACGAATTTTTGAAAGTTAAAATACTTGAACGCTTCATTTGTGTCGATTGGATTTGATAGATTTTCTTGTCTTATATCATTTGTAGCATGTAAGAGGCTTTTTTCTTTTGAGAATAGTTTGTTGGTTGCAATCAAATATGTAATCAATCCCCTTGTTGTATTACCCAAAACTTCAGCTGAAAAGAGAAATAACATGATTAATATAAAGGTAGATAAATTGTGGGACAATACCCTGAGGCCTTTGATTAAACCAATAAACCCTTTTCCTATAGGCTTAATCGTTTGTGTGATTGCAGTAGCTTTCCTTGAGCTGGGTGTCAAAACCTCGTAGTTCCATGTATCAGGAATTATTTTCTTACTTTTCATCTTTATTGTTGGTAATTCTTTATCAATTACCTCTTCTATCATATTTTCTTCATGAATTCCTATGAAACTACTTTCAATTGGTCCTTTATTGGGTAGCCTTTGTTTCTTGTTTAACGGTGATACAAACTTTTGTTTGTCGTAAACATTCAAATCCGCCAGTTCATTGACTGGACGGCAATATTTCCCGTGTAAAGTTTTTACAGGAGTAGATCCTTTTTGATCTTTTTTCATCTGTACTTCCAAAAAAAAGTTGGAGTTTGCGTTGCAGGTAGAAATCCTATTTCTTTTCTTTTTTGTAGTTGATGCCTGAAGAACTGAATTTTCATTTATTAATTTGTAGCCCTTTTGACGAATCTCTCCGGATTTGTCTCTTTTTGACCCATGACCATTGATATCTCTGCATATCGTTTTTTCAGATTTTATGTTCCGTCGTTTTGCTGATTGTTTTAAGCTTGACTTTGCAATATCCGTAGGTAAAGAAATTCGAACAACTGGTTTCAATACAGACTTTTCTACTGAAAATTTGTTGGATATTGGTTTACGAAAACTTTCTTTCTCTTGTACTATCATGGAATATTCCTCTTCTTGGCTTTCGGTTGTTTTTCCGAAAATTAGCCAACCTAATCTTGTCCTCATTGCTATCGGTTCTGTGGGTTTACCATATTTATGTTTAAACCCCATCAATAAATGATTGTTATTCAAGCCGATCATTATAGTGGGTCGAATATTTTGGAATCCTGAAACTGGAAGATTAGCAAGGTGAGGATATTTTTTGCTTAGATCATCATAATCTAAAGATTGAACAGGTAATTTCAAATCTTTAACCGTTCTCACATTCTTCAGTTGAAAACCTTTTTTAGTTGGACCCTTGATTCTTAATTCCACGTTTTGGCTTTTAACGTGTTCAGTCAGTTTGCCTTGTGTCCATAGTAATTGGATCGGTTTTACTTCCCCATTTAGGTTAAGTTGACGCGCAACTTTTTCTTCTAATAGGGTTGAGGATGAACCTGGGTCTAAAAGCGCATAGGTTTTTATTTTGTGATTGTCGTTTATCAATTCAACTGGCAACACTTGGAAATGCGTTGATGACGCTGCTTCTAGTTCTTGATGATTGTTTACTCCTGCGATTTCTAAATTTTGAGGTACATGAAGCATTTTATGATGCTTGTCGTTGCATCCATTTATCCCGCATATTTGCGCAGATTTACAATCATGTATTGTATGATTGTTAGATTTCAAGCAACCTAAACATAAACCTTTATTTTGAGCAATTTTTATTCGCTCAGATGGCACCTCATTGACCAATGCATAACATTTGATCGTTTCATGTAGCTTATTGCATATTAAGTATTTGCTTGCTTCTTTCGAATTCTGTTCGAAATCCTTACCCCTTTGGATTGGTTGTTGAAAACCTTTGTATGGGATTTTTTGTTCGTGGAGATGAACGCCTCCACGTTGGGTATGTGCGGATATTGTTTTTAACATGTTTGCCGTTTTAGCGAAAGGTCTCAACCAATCGCATAGGTTATCTAAAGTTTGAACCCTTAACGGTGATTCCGCTTCAGCCATGTACTGGGCTCTTTTTTCCTGAATTTTGTGCGGTAGCCTAGCAGTCAACTCCAACACCAGCGTATGATCTTTCAGGTAGTCCGGTTCCCTCATCAAGTTTACTGTTTGAATGAGGTTTTCTAAAGCGTTTACCATTTCCACTACAATGCTTTTGGAATCTCCTCGGATTTTATACAGATTATTACGTAGTTCAAGATACACTAAATCTGTTCTCCCGAAGGAGTTCTTTAAGCGTGTCATTATTTCTGGCACGTTTGAAGAATCCAGCATTAATTGTTGCACGCTTTTGAGGGCTGGTCCATATAAAGCCTGTTTAAGGCGGTTTAAATTCTCTAAATTAGAGAATCTTCCCTCCTCATTAGTATCATCAAATGTTTGTTTAAAATTTGGCCATTCTACAGGATCCCCTCCAAATCTCGGCAACTGCATAAGCGATTGTCTTTTCAATAGCGTTTCTATGTGCGGCGATCCTTGTTTGTCGCTCGCAATAGTTGTTACTGCTTTTAAAAATTCTTGTAATCGTTCCTTTGATTGTTCCTGTTGACCAATCAATAGTCGTGTGAACATAGCCTCTGTATCCTTACTATCAGATTCCTTGGGCAATCTATTAAGTTCATATGCTATCTTTTGACATTTTACGCAAAGCCAGCATTCTTCCGGCTTTGGTTTACGTGTTAGTTTGGCACAGGTTAAATGAAACCACCTATCACATTCATAGCATGAAATCATGCTTTCTTCGGAAGTGTCTTCCGCCACGCAAAATCGGCAACTGCCGGAAGTGTTCGTGGTAAATTTGTAAGGCATCTCGGCGGATCTTTAAAATTCCTACTCTGAGCTATAGATACGAAAGTTCGACTTACCGTTTTCGGTGTTACCTTTCCTTGACGTGCCCGGTAGTTCAATGTGGTTCCGATCTCGCTGATAATTTTCTCCGAAGTCGTACTAAAAAACCATCTGCACCGATAGTCACTGACTTACTCCGTTAAGATACGCCTTACGAGAACTCTTTTCCACGTGCGTATTGCTGATAAGCTTCCTTTATGCACTGGTGTTTATGTCCTCAATTATTTAAACGCAAGCACTTTAAAACGATCGAAACGTCATTCACTCGGTTAACTTATTATTCCGCGGTTGTCCACGTACTGATTGTTAAACACGATTTCTTTCGTAAGCATAGACGTCTTCGCTAAACATTTAAAGTTACTTTCGAGTTTGTTTCGGATGTGAACTTTTTTCGTTCACTCCGGAGCCGTATTGTAACACTATTGTTCTCGGATAGTAAAATAACGTACTCCTTTTAGTTCTACCTTTTTGAAAGAACTTTATTACCCTTTGGTATGGGTTAGTTCGGAGCCGTGTTTATTGCTTATATCACGCACTGGCACTCACTGATGCTCTCCGATTTTGTTCTGCACTTGTGCACATTGATATGATCGCAACGGCACTCGATCGGTTCACTTATAGCACTGTAGTTCTTACGTGTTTTAATTGTAAACCGTTCCACTCGCTGCAATTCACTTTATTTTTCACGAGCGCAGAATTTGAATCTGAACCTTTTTGAAGCACTACTTGGTGCGGGTTCAGTTAGAGGCTGTTCTTTTGGCGACAGCACACCACGAACGTAAGTTCGCTCGAATGAGTTGTTAACGCGCGCGGATATTAACAACTCCTCTCTGGAGCCACCATTTGTTAGTTCGATAACGAACCGTTGTTGAACCGACCACGCGAAGGAGTGATCGTTTCGGGAAATCTCCGCGCAGATTCCTGGCCTTGTCAGAGCTGCTTGAATCAGGCGGCTAACCTTTTTTCCTGGAAAACCAGGAGAAGTTTTTAGCGGCGGACTCGCACTACACTAACTCGGCGTGGACAACGGGAATGCCTAGCTCGATCAGACGATTAGCCTTTTTTCCTGGATAACCAAGAGAAGTATCTAACCGTGGTTCTTGCTTGGCTTGATTTCGCCTAATTCTTCCGACGGAGTGGGGAGGCACCAAAGTGCGTACCAATTTCCGGAGGGAAGGCAAAGGTGAAACTTTCCCGATTCTGTACTGATACCCAAACAATGAAACACAAGTTTCTTCGTTGAGGTTTGGATTACAAGTCAATTTTTATTCTCAAAAAACCTGTCTTATATACTAAAATTCCGTGGGAAAAAGAACATGAAACAGCATTACATCGATCTCCTTTTTCCTAATTCGGTATGCTGATGCGTTGACCCCTGCCAGGCGTCGGCTAGTGTAGGAGGTCTGTAATGTAACAATATCTGGCGATTGTTACCCTATCGTTTTATGACCATGGGTAATGCATCACGCATCTGTGGTTCAAGTGCGTATGCCTATTTTCTTATTGCCTATTGCCTGCGCGTCGTTTGTTCTATTCGTCAAGTTGGTCTTTCCTTCACTGCCCTACGACCGTGCGTTGATCGTTCTTTCATGAAACTAATCGCGCAATGACAATGTATGCATTGTGTTCTAGTGTTAACCCTTTTCGGCCCATGTTCTTCACTTTCGTTTTTATTACATGGGTTGAGTTTATTTATAATTTTCATATGTCTGGATATTGTCCCTTTTTCGAGATATTTTATGACATACCCTGACATGTTACCATAATTTCGTCTTTCTTACGGTATGGGGTCTTTCTGTGATTCAAGGTTGTTTTTCGCTGAGAATTTTATCCTAAACGAAGATATTTAGTTATTTAAAGTTTCTCATCTAACTCTTGCATGCCTGTCAGTTTAGCTCAATTTTATTTTGTCGCGTTCGCAACAGCGGCTGAGTTAGGGGATTCAAATTTCTGGGTTCTATTTGATCCGAGATTTAATGGTCAGTGAGTATGTGTTGCTTTAACTGAGTATGGGTAAGTTTTAGAGTGAGGTTAAGTTCCAGAATTTGTTAATGTTGTGAAATAGACATTGCGTTTTAAAAATCCATATTCGTTGGATTCATACAGTCAGTCAGATGATTCATACAGTCAGGGCAAAAGAGTAAACAGATTGAACAAAGAGTTACAATTTATGGTAAGTCAATATTAAGCTGGATTGGTCCGGTGGCCGAGGCGAAAACGGTACCGGTATTCACACAGGAGGACCAAGGCTCAATTCTCATCCAGACTACCTCCCCGAGCGCAGGGCTGCTACGGGTAAAATCCAGTCTCAGGAAGCCAGAAATGACAAGCCAAGACCTCTCGAGGTTGTAGAGTACCGTTGAAGGAGAAGACTTTATCAAACTAAATAGCACTCACTTATGCTTACAAAGCGCCAAATAAGCGTCTCATTTTATGAACTAAATTTTAGAAATAAATACAAAATTAAAGAATATTCTCCTAAATATTGTTACTCTATAAAACTGCTTTGTTTAAGATGAAGTTAATGAGTTTGAAGAGGATGAGTTTAAGATGCGAATAAGACGATAATAATGACTTCGATCAGCTGTTTCATGTTTCATGACAATTAACTCTTGACTGTCCAATCAAGCATTAAATTATTTGTGACAGCTTTATTGTTTTCTCAAGGATGGCCCTCATAGGAATCATATTAGACACTTACTCACAATTTTAGGTTATTTTAAGTCTATGTTAAGTCAAGAATAGCTCATAATGAATCTAATGTTTTTCCTCTTCTTCGGTGTCACTTGAATCTCGAAAGGTCTCGGGTCTGCCATTTCTGACTTCCTGTGGCTTGATTTTTACTATGATTGAAAACGGCCTTGAAGGGATTTGATGACCGGTTCTGCCGTGTGAAGACCTGCTCTGCTATCGTCTCGATCACCGGACCGCCTCAACCCAATGTTACACTGCAAGAATATAGAATCCAGGACGTAGGAGAATCCAGCTTGTAGGCTAAAGAACCCTGAACCTGAGTCCAAGATGTCACCAAGGTGCTATCGATTTATGGACCGTCATTGAAACGAAGACCACAATGCATTTAAACTCGTAAAACAATCTTAGCTAGTAAAACATTAGGACCTTTTTTCAATTAGTATCAGTGCATCCATTTTAGTGATCTTCGTATTTCATTTTTGGCTTGTCTAGAAACCTCAGAAATCACATTCATTATACCAGGTCCTATCTCAGATATCTTTCAGTCTTGTCTTGTATTATATGGGTGGATAATTGGTATTCTTAGACATCATACTTATGTAAAAAAATTAAAATAAAGTTTGCTGTCTTTAAATGTCAATCTTTTATGTCAATGGCATAATAGTTTATTAGGTATTAACTAAACGATGCGTTCATGTAGACATCCGATTTCCGTTGATCATTTCATAGTCAATCCAATCCAGACATTCGATTTTATGCTTCAAAACTCAAGGCAGAGACAGAACTTTAATCACCATTTATAAGCCAATATACCCCGCCATAACAGCCACTTCAGACCACTACAGCAGGCTGATCCATTCACGAGAAATTCCATGTCACTCTTTAAATATAATGATTAAATAACTTTAAATTAAACCCCTCGATTGCTGATCCTACCGGGAAAGTATCGTTCTGTGACGCAATCCTGCTCGCTTTCTTTTGAAGCTCCTTTTCTTCCGGCCGGCTTATGAATAACGAACGTTCCACCGGTGTGACACACGTACGTACCGGCACCACTCCAGGGAACGACTCGTGCGGAAAAATAACTATCACTAACAAGATCGTTAAACTCTCAACCATCACCGCTAGATGCTCCCCGACCCGATTCGAATAGACACACCACGCGCCAACGGAACCACGGTACAAACTTTTCAAAGAATCTTTCTCCATTCCCCATTCAGTGGTATGGCTTTCGCTGTTGGATCATTCCTGCAGGATAAACTACACTTGTTAATCGCAGCAAGTACGTCATACGGCCTAAGGTTGGGCGTACCGGTTGCCGAGCAACCAAAGCGCCCTCCTCTCAACCATCTTCCACTGACATTCGCTATGCTCGTTTGCTTTCCTGTTGGAGCCTCTGTGTGTGTGCGTGTTTTTTAACCGACATCCTCATGGGAGAATTAAGCTGTTTATGTGTACGTTTTCCTTAACTCAAACTGTCGTTTACATTGATGCGTTTGGAGCATTTCCTTTCTATTCTTCCCTGCATCACGGTACGGTGCCCTGAACTATCTTCAAATCAAATTAATAAAACGATCCCCTTGGCTCTCTCTCTCTCTCTCACACACTCTCGTTCTCTCGGTTGGTTCAAATGAATAACAAAAATAATGAAAATACACACACACAACAACACCACGGAAATTCATCCCATTCCGGGACCCGGGAAATTATTTCCTACGGGGGAAAAAATGGCCCAACAACACCACCAAAGAAAGATGGCCGCAATTTTATTATTTAATGCAGAGCGTTTTATCGTTATTTTTATTTTGCACCGAAACCTACCACATCGGGCATAGTGCTAGTATGATGATGGTAATTTCCTGGCCGCCGTGGCTGCGGATTTTCGGGGTCGTTACATTATGGTTCGCGGCCGTGCCATCCTGTTTCGCGCTTGCTCTTCTGTTTTATATTTGCAGGGATTTTTTGTTTATTGATTGTGTGCGTGTGGGTCTTGTCCCTCTGTAGGTGTCCCTCTATCTCCAGCTCAATTAATGTCCTGTTCTTTTTATTATCAAAATATCCCCCTCCGCTTACAGGAGGATTTCAGTTGAGCGGAATAAAAGGAATATCATTTTACCAAAAAATCCCACTCTACAACTCTCCACGTGCTTATTTTGATTTTCTAAAGAATGCACTTAAATATGGCACCGTTTTATGATGGTTCTTTTGGTGAACACATTCTGTTCCTGGAATTCATTTTCCCCGCGGTGGTTAACGTCGCTCGCACGTCTGGTTTGGTTGTGTGGCAGGGAAATTAATCCTGTAAAATTTAAAGTATTATGAGAATCGGCCATTTTGTTTTTTGCACTACATATGCAGAAAGGATGTGTCCATGTTTTTTTTTGGTTTTGCTTCCCTCCTGGCATTAAATTTCCCACCAACAAATTTTGCAAAACCGGCGGCCATAAAACTACAATGTCACACAGAGCTGACGAAACCCCATATGGGAGCAATGGCAATGACAGGGCCGTTATTGAGCTCGTTACTGGGATGATTTAACCGAGAGCAGGAGTTTTTTCGTCAGTGTGTGTGAGTGTGTGTGGTATTTTACAGTTTTATGACGCGTTTTCACATTCCCAATTTAATTTCGCTGCGACGTGCAGTTAAAAAAGCAGATGTGGAAGCTGTTAAAATAAAAACATCGGTTTTGTTGGTGACTTTGCTTGAAGGGGGACTAAATGTGTCAAAGCCTTCATGCTACAGGCCTCTAGAAATTTGCTCAAGGATTTGTATATTCAACTGTTTGAACTTAAACTTAAAATAAATGCCATTATTATTTTTTTATTTAAATAGGGTGGCATGATCCGCATTACTTAAGGATAATCTACAAAGAGTCAAGCTTTAATTGTGGGACAATTCCTTCTCCAAACCTTGAAAGGGTACCTTATGGCCTCCTTATCCTTTTTCGCTGATTTTGTTTATCAAGAGCTTCAATCACCACAACTTCCTCTGCGAAATAATTTGGGGTTGTTGAATGACTATTATGCTCGATAATAGGAACGGAAGCCATTTTTACGTGTCTCTGGAGTATGTTCCTGTATATTGCAGCGTTTCACGATACCCAGAACTATAGTAAGTGATTTGAAGGCAGCTCTTCCTCCTTGAATATCTCAATATATGACTTGATTCCATCCGATTTGCTTACAAGCTCGGAAGACGTTGATGCTAATCGGTTCCCAGTATTGACTTGATATCTCAAATTTATGTTTGGGTTAGCGTTAAGGTCCAGTGCTTAATTGTGGAGAATCGCTCAAATAAGCGATTCACAAAAAGAGTCTAGAAACAAGCAGCAATATTTCATTTGGACAAATTCTTATCAAGAGTATGTTGGTCTTACTGAAGCGCTGCTATAGTATTATAAGAGCCTTTTGTCCAATTCTGAAAATAAAATCCCAAGAGTTGAGAGGCAACAGATGCCTTGAGAGAGACAATAGAAATCACTGACATGCTCGCGATACGAAGAAGACTCGAATATGGGTTGAGGACCTTACGAATAGACCGTGAATTTACCATGTTCCAGGACCCTGTTGTAAAGAGTTAAAGCTAGTTGTTTCTAGCTCAGACTTTAGATCTCTTAACCGGATTATTAACAGACTACTATCAGATGTCAAAAAGTGGCGAGATTTTTATAGTGAACTGTTCAAATCTTCGATCATTGTATCTTGATTCGGTTTCAGAGCAAAGGTATATTTTAAAATGATTATCTCATCTCACTTACACCCGTAGTACAAAGCGTAACCTTCCACACACTCGGAAGACCTTCGGAACGGTTGACAAACTCAACCCATAACGGTAGCACGCCTCACCAGCACCCGACAAAGACACTCCCTACGGTGCCAATTTCATCTCGGGCTGTCGCGTATGATTGTACCGCCGGACCAAGTGGACGTGGAATGTGAGCGATTCTGACATATCACGAGCCTCACGATCGTGAACTGCTCGTGGCTCGTGGTTGGTGAGATGTTTTAGAACAATTATTTATTATTTATTTCAATTACACTTCCTGTGCGCCACTGCAACACAACGTCATCACGGGCTGGTGACGATAGACGAGCCACACCGTACATATAGACTGTCGCACACGGACAGTGTGCTTCCTCGATGTTCCGCTCCCATCCGACAGTGTTTGGAAGATGCCGTTTCCCGGGGTGGTAACGCTTGATCGTTGTTTAATTGAATTTATTAGGTCGTTCGAGCTGATGATAGTTTCCGCCTTAGTTTTGGACCGACCGACCGGAGGCAACCAAGCAACGCTTCCCCCGGTTCCGAGCACCCGTGCAAAAGGAAAGGAATTAAGTTTTAATTATTTGTACGCCTTTTAAGGGCAGACTTAAGGCGAAGCGAAACCCGTGTGTGTGTGTGTGTGTGTGTCTAACGATGGCCGCTCTCCGGTCCAACATGTCCTTCGGTAGCGAGCCCGAGCGCTTGTATTATGTTTGTCTCGTTAACGTTTGGTGGCTGCTTGCTGAGCCCCAACTGTCCAGCATCAGCTCGTCTGGACGATTGCTTCAAGCGGCATACGCAGAACGTTTGGGACGGCGCGAAAAGGACTAAGGCTTTTTGGATAGCAAAGTATTAGCCCAGCAGCAAACCAAATTATACCAACTTTGCCTAATCAGGGTTTAATTGTTGGCAATATTCTGAAACGTTCCCCCCCGCTTTCGAAATGAATGTCCCAATGGCTGGAAGAAAAACACAATCGAGTGGAAAATGGTTATTTTGGGTATTTCACAACATTTTGAAAACTGCTGCGACGCACCTCACATGCAAATTTTATGGCAGGTCAGGTCGAACCCGACGACGTTCTGGGTGGGTGTGTTCGTTTGGGGCTCGTCCCAAAACCGTTGCCGAGCAGTTCGTTAAACTTCGCGTGAAGTAGAAAACTTGTTCAAACAGTTTTGTTTTTCGAAAAATCGACGGTGGAAGAAATAGCCCAAAACATCTTCAAGAAAATTTCAAATTTTGTGAAACACAAACAAATGTCTGGCTAATCCGGGGGAGACGCTATGTGTAGTACGAATACTTGCCGATTCATGCTGCACACGTGAGAAAGAAAAACGGACGACAAAAAAAAACTCCCCGGTCGAATCACAATTTGTCTTGTATTTCAGCTGTTTAAAGCAGATGATTGAGGGCCAAATACACACAGCGACAGAAAAATGCCAAACGAATTCATCACGCAAAAAGTTGCGTTGTCATAGTGTTGTGACAGAACGTTAATGTCAAAATGGGAAAATAAAATCTCCGGCGTGTGTCGATTGATGAAACGGCGGTACACCCCCGTGAACAATAAACGGACCGGTATGGAAAATGGTAACCTGTCTCCTGATGGGAAAAACGGCTCACATAAAAATACAACATGGCGGTACGGTTTTTGTTTTTCTTTACAGCTGTTTTTCTCTCTCTCTCTCCCTCTGGGGAGTTCTTTCCTGCCGTGTCCCACCTTGAATTCCCCGGTGGAGATTTACCTTTTTGCAGTAATGCTTCGGAAAGCGAAAAATTTGTCTTAATATGTGCCCTGTGTGTGTGTGAGTGTGCATGAAATGGGAAACAATTTGTCCCTACGCACACAATGCTCACAATGGCTCGATGGCACATACGCGCACTCATGGTGGGATTTAAGCGGATTGGTAAATTGCTGTTGTCCTTTTTGCCTGTTTTGTGTCATACGAGCGTTGTCATACGAACGATTTGATTAATGATGAAAGGAAATCTCTCACAGGTGCAATTTGTGGTAGGGTCGATTTTTTTAACGCGTTGGTTTGATTTTTTGAACAGCATTGTACCTTTATTAAAATTGCTTGCTGTTTGCCGTGAGTAAAGGTTATGTGCCTGAATTCAAATTTGTGTAAACACATTTTAATGTTATATTCGTAGATAAACATAATTAGTACAAAATGTCTCGCGAGGGCATCTTCGCAATGATGTCAAACGGATGTGCAAAGGAGCAATTCTGTATTATTGTCTTATTCAATGCACACATTAAAATTATACAGTTAAGTTGTACAATATTTTAATAAAAAAATGTTATATACTGAGCATGGCGAATTGACGCCGTCATTGACGGATCGTCAATATCGCATGTACTGACGATTTACAAATTACACTTTAATAAATAATTAAGCGATTTTGCAGAAATATTAGCACGTCTACGTTAGTCAATCTCATCTCTTATCTCAAAATTAGAGCCTCATTTTGAATGATGTCCTTGAATGAGAGCGGAGTATTTTTAACCCTTACTTCTCAAAATTCTACAGGTGAGTTAATAACGAATACGGCAAGTAATAGTACAAGCGTGAAGCCTAGGATAAGGAATAGAATGATGATAGGAACGGCTCGGCCGTACTGTTTGACACTAGTCTTCAAAATACAGTTACAAACTTGCTTTCAATTCACGTTGGTTTGAAGACATTTCTTTCTTCAACCCGTGAACCATTATTTAGATATTTACTATTTAGACGAGTTTTTATACAAGTTTGACAACGATAAAACCATCCGTCCCCTCTTACATTACGACGTGCTTTTAGCAAAGCGATCTAGTATACTTAAAATCAGTTCTCACAACTCAAAGTAAGAATAATTGTTAAGAATAATTTTGACCATCATTGTTTTAATTTAACTGACCAAGTTGTAATATGGTGAGTCTGCATAAAATTCATGCTATTTAATTATTTATTCATGCTACCTAAAAATGAAAAACTGCTATAATAAAAAATGTTCCCACATAAAATTAGTAGTGTAGCAGTAGCATTATTCTGAACATCATCTCCTATCGGATTGGAATGAGAATGGCTAAAATTTTCTAAGACATCTTAAATAAAGATCCTAATAAAAAAAAAAAACAATCTTCTGGTTCGGTGAGAGCTCAATCAAATGAAACAAAAGGACACATATATTCACGTAAAGTAGCGCATATTCTTACAAAATTATGCTTCTATTGCTAAAATCTAATCAAAGATGTTCTAGTTAAAACACTCGAAAATAAAATTAGTTAAATAATCAAGCAAAATACTTAAATACTAAGATTAATAAAATATTTTGAGCATTAGTAGAAGTAGCTGGCAGTGAGTTTCATCTAATTAAAACCAACTAAAAATTATATTAATCGATTTTTTAAATAACAGAAGATGCCCGAGATAAGGCAAAATAACACGGAGGAAATTCCGAGTTATTTTTTTGTCAAATTTTTGCTAATTTTTCGTTAATTTTTGTACATTTCTAAATTAATGTTTCTATACAAAATATTTACCAGAAAAATATTACATCTCGTTCTACGCACTTTTCTTGGCACGAGTCAACATTGCAAACACCGTCCGTCTGTACGTGTAGCAAAAACAAACAAAGCGCATCGCAGTTATCTTATCATACCATGTTTTGATTTGCTATCATGCGTCTATCAAAGAAACAGCATTGAGGTCATTGCTATTTGCCGTTGAAGCAAAAAAAAATCGAATGCACTTATTGACAGGTGCATCGAACAGTACGCACCCCAAACTGTGTAACGAGCACCACCCTCTCACAACTGGCTCGTTGGTCTAGGGGTATGATTCTCGCTTCGGGTGCGAGAGGTCCCGGGTTCAATTCCCGGACGAGCCCACGTGGAGTATACTTTATTTTTTCTCTCTCTCACATCAAAGAACCTATCAAAAAATCTTGTTTACAACCAATCCGCGAAACGCATACCAATATTTATGGCACCGAACAGTGACACACACTCAGCAGGACATCAAACGATGATCCTGAAGCAAGCAGCAAACGAGAATTGTCATCAATTCCGTTCTTTTTTTTTGGGCTGTGTAGCTGTAAAAAACCACCGATTGCCAGATGATTTGATTCCTGGCATGTGATGCCATACCTCCTCCCTAGAGAGCCGAGCATGCAGTGAAGGAGGCTCGCCCGTCCGATTATCGAGCGGAGAAGGGGCCGAGCGTTGGAAAGCGACGCAGCTTTTCCTTGGGGAATTTTATGTGTCCTCCAATCAAAAAGCATAAAACACACCCTGATGAAAGGAATACTGTGGTGTACTGTGTTTTGCCTGCCTTTTCCCCCGCGTTTTCCATCATCCATGGTCTTCTCGCTTCCTCAGGGGGATTCTCCATAGTCCCCCCGGTGAAACATCGTGGCATCGTTATCGGTTGCGCTTCGCGTCATCGATAAGACACAAACCGTCAGATTGATGGTTCCCTATTTCGTGGTTTCGAGGTTGAGCGCACGTGAAGGTTTTCTTCTTTATGGTTTTTTTTTGTAACCAAACAGTGCAAGATAGTGTAAAAGCGGAGAACCCATCATCAAAGTCTGCTTTTCATACCGACCTTTGATAAGGAAACACTCCGGAACAGGAATACAACAACAACAACAAAAACGCAACAACTCATGCAAGAAAAGAAGTGGAAAACACAGTGGAAAATAAAGCCGGCAACGAGAGGAAGCCAACAACCATCTCCCACAAAAGCAACGTGCTGTTCGGATAATAAAAGTAATTTTATTACACCTTTTGCATTCGCCCGGTGTGCAAAACCCCTGGCAGTGTGTCCATGGCAGCAAGAAGGGGGAAAAAAACCTCTCGCCCCCTGTAAAGCGGAATAGCCGAAAGTGAGAATTATTGTAAAACATTTTATTGCCCATTGGGTATCAGGAGAACGGCGACAGGCAGGAGGAGAAGAAAAAACACCCAAGGTAAGACGGTTGCTCGCCTGGCCCGCGCATTACAACATTATGAAAGATTTCATCTTTTTTGTACTGAGGAAAGAATCTTCTCGCTTCGCTTCAATCTGCCCATCGTCTCAAAGAATAAGGTACGGCCAATTCCGCTCCCCGAAGGCGAACCTGAACCGTTTGACAGTTAATGATGGATATAAAACTTTTCGTTATTTTGTTCCACCGTCCAACCAAGAGTGTTTCTTCTCATGCAAGAAGAATTCTGAAGGAAATAGTGGTAGGAACACAAGGAGACCCGCACGAAAACCAAGAGCGGTGGAAAATGAGCTTACACGTCTCAGGACTGTTGTTCTGAATTGTTCCATCGCTTTTTTTCTTGCTTGCTTGCCAACAGCATCACAAAAGGATTCTGCCAGAAGAGGAGAATTCGTTCCTCTCTCTCGTTGTTGGACGAGGAACAGATTGTAGCTTTGTGTGAAGATTTTATTGATACGGCATTTATGACGCTGGGAGTCACTATTCTGCTGCAGCAGTTTTATGACCATCACACGTTTGTGATTTTGTATAAAACTTCTCGTGTACAAAGTGTTCTCAAAAGTAAGTTACATTTTTCCGTACCCTGCTAACGACATTTAGCCGTACGCCAAGCAGCCTAGAACGGTTTATGTCCTCGCCTATTCATTGGCAGGAGCTATTTAACGGTAGCTGGTTCACCTTTGCAACGCTAGGTATGATTTATGGTACCCGCTTGTTTTTGGGTGGTTCTGTATGCTCTCGCTCCAACAGTTCCGGGTGATATAATCCAGAATCTGGTTTTGTGTTACGGCTGGTTCGCGCTGCAACATCTGGTATTTTTTGCAGCGACTCCTGGCTTTCCTGTAAGTGGTAGTAAATATTAATTATTGCAAGGTTTTTTATGTCGTTGTGATACAATTAATATAGCAACGAGGTTCAAGAGAGTCTTAATTACAATTTAGGACCTAACTGCAAGCCAAGTATTGATTCCCAGCTCAAGAAGATCTTATTTTTGTGCTAAATCTCGGACTAGAACTCTCCGATTATTCTTACATCATGTAAGCCTTCTACAATATCTAAAGTCTCTAGTCTATCGAACATCAAGCCTCTCCGGAGTCTGGTGAGTGTTTTGTACCGTGTAATATTGAGAAACCCATAGAATATCCTAATAGATATTCAAATGTCTTTCCTGGTCAAAATTCCTCGCAAAGATTGCCATCACGAGGCACACCAAGAATTGGTACAAGAATCCAGCTTACTGGGCCTTCTGGCACCTAGCGATCACAAAAACCTATATGACCGAGGACCGTCAAATTTGGCCATATGTCCATACTTTTGTTTTAATTGTGCTCTCTCCTCGCTAGTTGACGTTTCAAAAGAATTTATTCTATTCAATCTATCTGTTACCAAGATCTTGGTAGATTTGGTGGCTTTTGATCACAGAAGACTAAAGGATACAGATGAATTCGGAATAAAGTGTTCCTAGCGCGATGTTGAAGCAGAGGAGTAATAGATTTTGAGAAGGCTGATGCACAGGACAGTAATTGCTTGCCAAGATGTAGAACTGCGAGATCTATTGAAACCGTATCCGAGGTCCTAAGCGTTCAAGCCCTCTAGGATGACCATATTTAATTTACAAGGTCAATGGATGACAATGTCTCCTAGAAAGGGAGTCTCCTGGGACGTAGACAATCTCATCCTATCATACTACTGAGCCTCAAGCTCTTATTTAGCATAGTTCAGTGTACCAGAATCTGCGGCTGTTAGGTTCTAGTGATTTTTTTCCTTATATTTATAAAAGTTTACCTAAAGTCCCTTAAAAAATTAAGCGTGTTTGCTAAACATTACTGCAAACTATCTAAATCTATAATATTTTCGACTATATTCTCAAAGTTCTCCTAATCAGCCATCACTAACGGGCACAATAATATTCTATATTTGCTCCTGCAGCAAAATACCACCCCAATCAACCATTAACGCCACCTTCGCCATCGTTTTCCCCCTTATTAGAATTCATTTTTTATCAAATTTTTATGCCTATGATTGAGCACTGCATTTCACGTCAACCAATTTCATGTTCAGAGGAAAATGAAGCCGGGCAAAATAAAATATTATCCGCCCTCGGCCATTTGCTTCCCCAATCAGATTAGCGCCGAAACTTAACTTTCGCCCATAATCACCTCAACGCATGATTAAAGTTGCAACCACCCCTTCGAGCGATACCAGCAAAAACAATTCCCCGAACTTGTTAGAGGGCTCCCGGTGTGTCCTGATGCCGCTCGTGAATGTGGTCCCTACTTCATTGAATTATACGCCAATTCCGTGCGTGTAAGCTGGCAGGTTTGGTGGCGAATCAGTAAAACCACACACACGCGCACACACAAAACTCACCCATATTCTGCCAATCATCGGTATCGAAAGGCCCTCCGGTGGGTCAAACCGGAATAGTACGCACCGCGTTGACCCACCCCGGTTGGTTAACCTGACACCAAGCGTCCACAACACATCAGTGGTGGACGCGTGCTGGAAACCAGGAAAGCACGGAAAACCTTGATGCTCGATTATTATTAACCTTTTTTTTTTTTGGTTTCCCTCCTACCTGGTCCGCTTGTTCCTGTTGTTTTTGGTTTGCACCTTCCGGGTGTACCACGATGCCCGTTCGTTAGATCAGAACAGCCATGGTGGATTGTGTCATGGCCATATGGTGGAACGGTGGAAATTCACCACGAAAACCATCCCTTCCCCCATTTTCTCGCGACCTCAATAGTGACCCCCGGTGACTCTAGGGACTCCAATAGGCTCCCCGTTTTTTCTTTTCCAGGCGTTCGAAGGTCGAGTTCTGTGGTGGCTTTCGGTGGCTGCTTCTTTTTCCTGTATAAACCAATGGAACACGAATTGGTACAAATTGAGCTCGCGTCCCGCTCGGTTTTCCCCTTCCATTACCACCGGTCCAACAAAGGGACAATCCACGGGCCAAAAGAACCAGCATCGAACCAAGCAACAAATTAGCCTCCGGTTCCGGGAGTCCTTCGTTAACGTCCAGCGGGGAGTTCGTTAGAATTCGTTATCCTACGATCCGCACCATGGACGGCTTATCGCGTTAGCTGCGTTCCGGGGAGGGGATGGAATCGGAAAGATGAACGAGACGTGAAAACGTTTCCCACAGGGACACACCACCATCCCAAGCGTACCATATCGGCCAGCTTGCCCCAACTGTCCTTGCCGGTTTGGGACACTTGTGTGCAATCGAAGGTGATAAATAATTTCCTAACAAGGCACCAGTCGGCTAGTCGGGATAGCAACAACGGTTAGCGACATTAATGAAGTCGTTACAGGAACAAAGTTACTCCTGAGGAAAAATAGCATTTGGTGGCAATAGCTTTAAACTGACTTCCCTCTTTCGAAACGCGCTAATCGACACAGAAATTGTTCTTTTTTTGCTTCCAAAAATTTCCCAATCTCGTTCCCCTGATTGCAACATACCAAGCATCTGATTAAGACGCCAATCTTGGACGCATTCTTGTCCGAAAAAAACAGTCTAACCCTTTTTTCTCATCCGATCAATAATTCAGCTATTCAATCACGCCAATGCGCATTGAACAAACGTTACTTCACCAGTTGTGGAAGAAAATTGCAATTTCTTCATTCACCCTTGAAAAAGGGGTAGGAAAAACAAAATCGAAAGCGCTTTTCCTCCGCGCGTGGCATACCATCAACCGGAACCGGCTTGTCGACAGTGCCAAATTCCGCATGCGAAACATTCAATACCGGAAGCAACTTCATAAAACAAAACGACCGGCCCGTCCGTTTCAGCGCGATCTGGCAACGGATTTCCGGATGGATGATGGTAAAAAAACAAGGCTTCCTCTCGCATTGTCGTTAGCCCGCGTGCGGAATAAATTACACTTCCGATGTCTTCATGCCGTCTTCTGGGGTGCTCACTCCCGCCCACTGCTGCAAAAAAAGGCTGGAATGTCCATTTTCCAAGCTGCAAAGCTGAACCGATTTGTCGATTAGAATTGCTGCGTTTTTGGTGGATTTTCCTGGGGGCTCACTCACCCATCCAGCGCATTTGATTGCGTGTGTCCTTCCGCGGGTTTTTTCTTTTCTCTTTTTTGAGGGCTCAATCCCATCACCATTACCATCATGGGACGAAACACGCAAAATTCGCTCCCTGCCGTTCACTTGTGTTTTTCAATGAGCCGGCTCTATTGTGCAGCGGAAGGATATTCGTATATCGTTGAGGGCGTTTCCTTACGCTGGACGGATTGAAACAAACTTTCCTTCACTTCGAGCGAACGAGAAGGAAAACAAACCTTAAAGTAAATAAAACAGCAAAGAAAGCAGCTGAGCCAACTGCTTCCTTAAAGCGCGGGACCAAAGAAAGCGTCGTCGTCCGGCTTTGCGGTTTGCGTTTGTATCGATTTTCCACACCATTCAAACTGTGGTGGAAACAGCGCAGAAGGTTTCCGACGATGAAGAAACACGCTCATCAATTTTTATATTTATTGCCACCGAAAACGGTGGCCGATGGGTTTGTGCTTCGCTCATCGGCACCCGGCACGTTGTTGGCACCCACGGGTTGGCCAAACTTCTGCCCGTCTGATCCTTGCGGGTGCTCTTTTGAAGCTCCCAAGCGTACAAAAAAAAACACAGCCAAGCAGTAAAAGAAAAGGGGTTTCCTTTTGCTTCGGGTTCCTCGAATCCGAGGAGATAGAGAGCCGAACGGAAGTTTTGTCAAATTTTCCACCACACAAGAAGAGAGCGTTGTACCGAGGCCAGCTCCGGCCAGCTCCGGAAGGATTCGAAACCATCAGGATGGTTGTCGTTACGGCGAAGGACCTACGAGGGTGGAGCAAGAAGTGATGTGAATCGTTAGTTTTTATTTTGTTTCTTTACTCCGCACAGTTTTACTTCCGCTATTTTATTTTACCAGCTCCTTTGGCCCGATTACTTCCTGGCGTTTCTTCATCCCTGCTGAGGGATGTTAATATCGTTTTTGGCTTTGTCGTTGGGTGAGGAGGAGTCTCTCGCTTCTACCAAGTTGCTTTGGATTCGCTTTTCAAACATTCCTCCACAAACACAACAATGATCAGAACGAAACGAACGAAAGACTGGCTCTAAGAATGGTGCTGATGATAGCGAAAAAGAGAAGTGCTGGAATGGTTTTCCATTTTCGATGGGGTTTTCGCGTTGCCTTGATTAAGTTGACATATTCTGGGTTAGTTTACATTTGCGATGACAGTTCCGTTGGAAGGAGTAGTCAACGACAGTCGCGCACTGAGACGCGTGTTGTGTTGAAACAAGTGTTGAAGCTTCTCCCCAAGCACCAATGAGGCTCAGCTATTCGAAACAATTCGTTCACTAAAGTTACACTTGTATGATTTCTAATTAAGCTACAGCCCACCTCCAATTGATTGACTTTGCCTTCTTTATGGTCGAGACTTTGTTCAACCTTTTTCGCTTTCATTCCACCAAAACCAAACGGTTTCGCAAATTAAAATGCTCCGTTTGGTTGACTCGCCTATACCGCCGCCGAACCAACTATACCCACTGAAGGGAATTATTTAGAATTTGTCTTGTTAGGTTCGGTGGAAAAATGCGCCTGATTGAGCTTTAAGTGAAATTGCAAATTCCATTCGAACCGTTTCGCGTAATCCTTTGATGATGATCCCCTGGCCCTATTATTTTCTCCTTCCCCCTGCCTCAATTGCGTAACCACCGCTATCACCATCGGCGTCATCATCACCACCACCATCATCATCGTCATAATCAGTAGCAGCAGTATCGTTTGGGACCTCCCTCCGGGCTTATCAATTAGTTTCTTTCGCTTGAGTGATGTTGGTGGATTGGAATTTTCCCGACCACCGGTGAACCGGGGGCCTATCATTTTTTTTTTTTTTTTTTTGTTGCCTTCCATCGAACCGTCCAATTTTTCGTCCACGGTTGCAGATTAATTTTTAATGAGCTACGCCCCCTTCCGAAGTAGCTACAGCAAAGCTGGGCACACAGACAGACCGCGATCCGCGTTGTGACGTTCCGAAGGGATGCTGTCCTCACGTCTGGTTAATTTAGTATCCGTACCGTACCGGATCTTCTGGATCTTCTCGGCTGCCCCAGTGAGGTAGGGTGCGACGGGGGGCAGTGTTCAACGCAAGACAGTTTCGCTGATTAATGGAAGTAAATAGATTCCTGGCGAAGGTTTTGTCGTGCAAATTAAAAGTAGAAACATTTATCCAGTCACGTTTTCTTCTGAGAAGGCTGCAGGGATGTGGTTTTGTAACAATCAACTGTAAGAACATTGTTACGGGTTAGTCCGTAACACGGTTAGAGTAAATTGATACAAATCGAATGCTCAAATTACTCCCAATGTTTTAATTTATCATACAACAACATCAGAGCATAATGACGATAATAAAGGAAATTTAAACGATGGAACTCAAATTCTGCAGACGATAAAAAGACACTATTTTTAACGTTTTTGGATAATTTTATTGTTTTTAAGCTATTTTAACCTAAAATTCTCAATATCAGACATATAAAACATAATTTTAGTACATTTTGCTATACCGTTTTAGTAACCATTTTGACACCGCAACCTTGACAAAGGCTGAGGCAAATTAGGTTGCAATGTGTGTCTGTTCAATTTCTTCATTGAACATAACAGCTTCTCGTTTGGTTCTGCTACCTCAAGCAATATAGTCAGGCTGGTTTCTTTGATTTACATGAGCCTACATCAACCTGGATAGTGAGTCCTTAGAACGTGAAAGCGATTGAGGAAGATCTAAACAGAGCCAATTGTTACTTGACTTCAGCGAGCTTCGCAAATTTCTGGACGAAAAGGTCTACACGACGATTTCTGGATCTACATGAGGTTCGTCAGGGTTACTCGATCTCCCTAGAAACTCACCAAATGGATACAGATTATGAGGATGGACCGCCAACAAATGTTTGCTCTCCTGGATGATCAAGTAAACAAGTTCACCAACCTGGCTCAACCAAACCAAAGCCACGGTAATGTTGACCGCTGAAACGCACGCCACCAACATCTTGTAAAGTGTTCGTCTATTATACATATTGGAAGGTCCGGTGGTAGATGTGACAGCTGTACCGTTCTACATACGGCAGGACCGGAGTTCAAGTTTCAGATAGGCCGTTCCCCCATTGGGGAGGACTGGAGGTACTGACTATCCTACTATGCGGTAACAATAAGTAAGCCAAAAATGGCAGGTATGACCTAAGAGGTTGTTAGGCCGAGAAAGAAGAAGAATTCATGCTGGGAGGATAATGCCAAGTTAATATGCGTTCCTTTTGAGTTTGACATCGCTACTATTTGTATTACCCATTTTTACCACCAGTATCCTTTAGATAACGCCAGAAGCTAGATCATGAGTTTCGAACGTAGTCGTCCGTTAGCCTTTTCCTCTTGTGTGTTCTAATAAACGTCAGGCTAATATAACCAATTAAATAAATCTTAAAGACTACGGACTGTTCTGGGGTCTTAATTCTACTACTTCTAACCTGACATTTTTCATCATTCATCAGGCTGGGCTCATTATAACGTGTGACATGGGGCTTCTTCCTGTTGTAGTTCTGTGTTTTGAACTTCAGTGAAGTTGGCATACACGCAGATAAAGACGTAAAGACATAAACTTCAATATCTTGATATTCACTGCAGTATTACTCATTTAAATTTTAAAGCAAAAATAGTCCTTGGCGAATTTTTGGTACATTTTCTATTAAGGTTTTTTCAGTGGCTCTCGTTCAATAAGGAATTAAATCAGTTAAATAAAAGTTAATAATTTTTTTTTTATTGTTAGGGGTTGTACAGTGATAATGTCGACGCTGGCGCCTGACTTCACCCGGAAGGACCGGAGTTCAAATCTCCTTCAGACCGTTCACCCGTATTGAGCACTGACTACCCATGTACGGGGTATCATAAAGTATAGTAAGCCACAAATGGCAGGCATTACCTGAAGAGGTTGGGCGAAAAAAAGAGAAAGAAGAAGAAGAAGAAGAGAGAGATTTATATAAATTTGTTAAAAGTTTCAATGAATTCTCATACATAAATGTTGGTTGTATGATGTTGGTTATCAAAACACATTTTCAAATCTATGTTTAAAAACTTCTTTCAAAAACAATCAAAGCAAAAAATCAGCTTTCTCTTATTAGCAAACATCCTCAATCACAACAACCCTCGAATAAAACAAAAACGTACCCCACCCGGAGTGCGTTGTCCTTTCAATCATGACGACATCCGCTGCAGCACGCTGATTTTCGCTTCTTCTTTGAGCATGCAAAACAAGAAATGCAAAAACCCGTTCCGAATTATGTAATCCGCGATGGGTTGATTGTTAATTCCTCCCGAACCCACCGTTTCTTCCTTCCCATTCCATCAAACAGCAGGAGGATATAAAAAGCGCTAAGAAAAAAAAGAACGGGGTAAACAGGCTCACAATGGCATCAGCAAGCGCGTGAATACGGTCGCGGATCTAGCGCTTCAGAGGAAGGCACTGAAAGGGATTTTCAATTCTTTCGATTTCTTGCTTTGTTTGTGCTGTTTTGAATGTTTAACTCAAGCAGTTCCTGCGTGCCCTTTTTCGCTCCTCGTAAGCCTCTTTTGTAGTTTCTACACGGCATAAATACTTCTCCGCTGTTCAACTAGTGGCAGGATGAGGCAGGAAAATTAAATGCAAAACAGGGGTTTCACACACTAAATCTCTCATCGCGCAATGCATAATGTACGCGAAAAAGGGGTCGTCCACTTTCACCACGAACGAAAGAGTTCGCCTTACTCGATTCTTACTCGACTCTGTCGATGGGCGGACACCGTGGCAAATTTATCGTGATCCTGCCTTGCCTTCGGTACATAACCGTTCGCATACATCATGCCTGGTGAAAATCTACAGGAAACAATCGAATTGCATTCTGATGCAAATGCCCTTTCTCCGCGCGTGTGTGTGTGTGTGTGTCTTTCGATTCGCCACGCGGAAAGGGAAAAGGATTAGTAGGTTCTTGGATTGGACGAGAAGAAAGAAAAAAAACGAGAAGAAAAGCCCTCCTTTCTTTCTCGAACCAGCGGGTCATTCACTTCGATTTCCTGGATTTCATAAATTTAGCATAACTTGTTGTTGAACAATATGCTGAACCCGGTTGTACGGTGCGTGAATAGCAAGGATTCTAGTTCACGTTTGAAGTGCATGTTTGATGGGTTGGGGTTGCTTTCTCCGCTGGAGGAAATATGGTAGCCCGAGTTCCTTATTCTCATTGCTATGGGGAAACTATTCTTTAGCATGCCGCCGAAAGGGTTGAGGAAAATATGATTGATTTTCTTACATATTTGATTTCTGTTTGCATTCTTTCTTCTTCGCATGTAGGTCGAAAACTATCAATAAAATAATGGAATATCAATTGGTCCAAGCCCAATATCAATTGGTTTGAATTTATACTGAAATTGAAAAAGCAAAAATGGCTTAAGAAAATCATGTACAATCAAGTAGTTAAGGGTAAACTGTTCACAGGCAAAGGATGCATGAAGTATCAATTGAAATATGACAATTGATATAATTGGAAAACAGAAAGAAACAACGATAATGATATTTTTCATTTAATTTAAAAATCAAAACAAAAGATGATAAATATCATAAAAAACACAGCTTTCGAAAATATTTGTTTAACAACAATAACAAACAACCGAAAAGGCCGAAAAGCTAAAGATTACTGCTTTGTTAAACCTTTAAGGTGAAGATAATATTGTAAGTAAATATAACGCTTAAGATAAAACAGGAAAAAGCAAAGAAAAAAACAAGAAAACATAACAAAAACTAAAACAAATCTAATATTACAATGATAAGCAATAAAACACTAGATACTTGGCCAGTAAGTAACAGACTAAATAAAAAAAGAAGAGTTTAATGGTATAAAAAGAAATAGAAGTGAGAGGCATAGTAGAAGAAGAAAGAAAGGAAAAGACAAAACTAAGAACGAATAAAGTAACAGAAAGGTAAAAAAGAGAGATGGAAAAATAAACAAACGAAACGCAATTTTTAACTGAATGGTAAAAGATTTGTGGAAAGAAACATATAAGCTAGATATTTGTAAAACCTCCAAATTATTCCACAAATAAAAAGTTCAGTTGGATAAAAATCATACATGACAATACGGCGTTTAGCCGTCTTACAAACATTATAAATAATAAATAAAAATCATACATGAGAATACGGCATCGGACATATTTCGGCCGTATTTAATAAATAAATAAAAATCATATAAAACAAGAAAATTCAAATTATAAAATAAAACATAACTGAAAAAAGCAGAAAAATCAACATTAAAACTTTTGTGGAAACTCTTGGAATAGAAAAACACACTTCTAACATCCAAACCAAATGTGCACATCAAACAAACTAGTATAACGGAGAGAAATGCTTTCTTCACTTACCAAACCCTCAATAAAAATGCTTACCGAGAGAAGAAGAAAAAAACATATTAAAACGCAAGAAACACAATTGATCATTGAGCACAATGGAAACCAAGAACATAAAAGAAATGTGATAAAGAAACTCGCTCTCGAAACCCATTTAGATGTAGATTTGTAAGCGGAGCAGTTTTTCTGCTCGACGGATGAGTTTAGGGGCCGGTTTGTGTGTGTGAGTGCGTATGTTTGATTGTTTGATTGAAATTAAACTCCTCGATTTGACAAAACAGTGTGCAGTGACGGTACGTCGGGCACACAAGACGAACCAACATAAAAAGGACGATTTTCCCCCAAAGAGAATGTTCAAAAGAAATGCTGTAGTGTGTGCATCTTAAGAACTGTTTTCCACCGTACCGTCGGATGAGCGCGATGCGTGCAGGGAAAGGACAATGGCCTTTCCCCGTTTGTGAACCGTTCTCGGTTGGGTTTAGCCAGTTTTCATCCCTTCCCGGTGGTGGGGTGATGTGCATAGCCATGGAACAAAACGGGATGCGCAGGATGTGTATATCGCGGTTGTTTGCGCGGTTCCCGCGGTCGTCCGCGGAGGGACGTGTCGCGCCTGGTCACAACACCGTTTGCCGTTTGCTTGTACTTTCTTCGCGATCAATACTTTCTTTTACCGGCGTGAGATTGATGGTAAAAGAAGTGGAAGAGGAAGAAAAGGGAGGGAAAGTGTAAACCGGGACCATTGCTGTCAACCGGTCAACCCCTTTGATGGGAAGAACGCCGTTCATTGTTATGCAATCGTGTGCAAACGAGGGAAGGATACTTGCAGCGGAACGTGAAACCGGGCCTGGCTTGACCGACTTTTGATGTGTGTGTGTACATGAATGGCAGAGTTTGGTATTAATTCATTCAACAGGTTTTCTTCCTCGTGCAGTTTGTGCCGCTCTTTGTTCTTTTATTTATGATAGATCGTTTAGGGGTATTGTTTATTTGCAGCAGGGTTTTCAACTTCTTTTTCTTCTTTGCGTGTTTTTGGGCTAAACTTTCTCGGTAAGATTTGTATTGTTTGGTTTGGTGGCTTGTCCGTCTTCGCACTACATATTACTCTTAACAACTATAATATTTTCATATTTATTTCTCTATTTTGTTCGGCATGTTATCTTATTTTAAATATTTTGTATCGTGTATGAAAAATATTAAAAGCGAATGTGATAGGGTATCGTTTAAAGTTTTTTGTAACTGAATACGAATTATTAATGGAATCTTTGGCGCCATACACTCTTGAATGAAAGCAACCATATGGCAGTATTTTAATTTCTAAACAATAAAAAGAATATTAAGTTTGTGTTGTGATTTATTTTCTGTTACACAGCATTTTTTAAATTAATTTTTTGATTTATTCTTTAAATGATAATGTTGAACAAATATTTTTGATTTATCCGACCGTTTTTTTCTCATTTGATATGTATTTGTATTTACTTTATTCTTGCCGAACTTTTCCCGTTCCTTTTTATTTCTTTTCGTTCGCTTTGATTTGTGTCAGTGTAGTGATTTTTTTCCTTGTTTTATCTTTTTTGGAATTGTCTGTAAATTTTTATTGTTTTAGTTCATTTTAAATTGTTACCATTTGTCTTTTTTTCTTCGATCTTTTCCATTTATGTTTTATTATGTTTCAAAGATTTTTTCAATTTCTTACTCATTTTGTTCATTTTTATTTATTTCAATTCACTTTTTATGTGTCATTATTTTGAGATTTTTTCATTAACGTTTGTACATTATTAATTTTATTATAAAAAAATGTTGCCTTAATGTTTGAACTCATAAACAAGCAATAAATCGAATCAATATGTATGCTTTCGTACGCTTACTAATCTTATCTATCTAAAACTTTCACAACAAAAGGAAAACCACATTTTTTCCGCCCTGTTTATCGCGTTCGGCATCTAGCCTCAAAGATGTCAAAGACGTTAACGTAAGCTAGAGACTCGTCACCAAACAAGCCGGCTATCAGGGGAGACAGGGCAACAGACAGCCATTAAATCAAACAGATAAACTCGAACAACAAAACACACACACACCCCATAGAGCTAAAAAAAACCCTTCACCGAACTCACCCATTGACCAGCAACTTATCAAAAAAGAAAAAGGTTTGTAGTACCGCGAGGTGAGAATGGTGAGAAAATGCACACCGAATGCATCACGAGAAATGGGAGGGAAACATGCGGCTGCCGCGGATGCATCGCGGCTGTCCGCGATGCTTTCATGCACCGCGTTGCAGCTGGCAGAACTCGCGAGGCTTAGAGGCTACTGTTTGTTTTTTTTACTGTAGGTTTTTCTCATACAAAAAAACGACTTACGCGCATAGTTGGGTGAGAATCAAACGCGGGAAGGCTGAAGATTGGCAGCTGTTAACAACCGGGGTGGTTATCACCGCTGCCAGGACGACCAGTTTCGAATGTCCGTCGATTAAATATGCGGGCCTGTTTTACCATTTTCCCTGTTCGTTAATTACGATCGGTCAAGGAAAGCTGCCTAATGCCTAATGTGCCAAGGGAATAATATTTCAAATCAACAATGAAAAAAAGGATTGGATTTTCTCACGGGATGTGAGATTGATTTTTGTAACGGCTAAGTATGCTTACCGTTTTTTCTCAAGTCTTCGTGTTTAAGACAATGTATTAGCACCAGCATGGTATAGGGTGATATTTTCAACATTTACTGACCTCTTCTTTTTCTTTTAGAATATTCCGTGACTATGGAGCCAACATTACCTTTCTCTTAAGGTATGTAACCTGATTAGTTCTCTGTATCCACGAGTTGGTCCGATGGCTGGGGCGATAATGGTGCCAGTAAACACATGGCTCGACCGGTGTTCAAATCCCACCCGGATAGGACCTTCCGTACGCAGGACTTTCACTATCCATCTACAGATAAATTTAAGTCACGAAAGTCAGAAATGGAAGTCCACGACCTTTTGAGGTTGAATAGTGCCAAGGAAGAAGAGACCCAAGACCCAAGGGTACTTCAATGTTACAGCTTAATACAGCCGTCTAATTGTCTGCTAGCTTTATAAATGTAATGCGATGAGGAACGATAAACTTCACATTTTCTAAAAGACACAGAGCCGTTGATCCGTATTTACCAATCAAAACACATCAATATTTGGTGTGAAAATCATGCTTTAGTCAATAAGAAGCCATCAGTCGTTGCATTATCCTTCTGCTAAACACAGTCTAAGCCCTTACAAGACTCGCCATGATGGAATTATATTACTTCTAACATTTAGACGTTCTCCAAGTAAAGTTTCCCTCAGATTCATGCGGATTGGAGATTTCCTTGAAATTATAAAGCTCTCCAAATCATTAGTTTTCCCTGCATCAATGTTCTAACTCCCATCAAAACCGGGTTCTTCAGACAGGTATTGCAAACAGTGTTGCCAACTATCTAAACCATCCTGGTTGGATATAATTTCATCTTCGTATCAACATTCATTGTGTTAGGGATGTATGTTTTTAAGCGATATTGACCCGCCTCGAGTTCGCTCTGTTCGAGTTCGAGAGCTGGACTGACCGAGACTCCGAGGCCGCTCCAATTGTTTCTTGTTTAATAAAATATGCTGTTCATCTCTTGTGGCCTTGACTTGCCATTACAATTCTACAAAAATTGAGGATACGAATCTCTTCAGGTTCACTAGCTTTGTACATTTAATCGCTTACAGGACACCATAGTTCAGCTTCTCCTCCTATGTATCACTGAGTGGAGCCGACATAATAACCGATTTTAGTTGAAGAAATGTCTGATTAATGGTTAATTTAGACCCTTTTACCCTTCCTCAGATGCATTCAATCTATTGCTACAAAATAAGCTAAACCAAAAAAAAAATTCTTGGTCTAAAATCACATTTCTAATAGAAACTGACAGCAGTTGAAAGAAAAACGAGATAAAAAATTTGAAAATAAAGCAGGAAGCGTCGTTTGTTTAATGGTGCTGATTTAATTTCACCACCTTTTTCGTGAGTTTTTCGACCTAAATGTAAACGGTTTTAAACAATTTCAACATTATTACTCAAATAGGTCTAAAATAGGTTGTTAAAGCATGATACTGCTATTCTCATTTCTCGCAGTGCATATATTGAACAATATTGAAATATTTGCCCTTGAAGTAAGTTTTGTTTGGTTCTGATATCTTAAAAATAATTATTCTATTATACTGTGTTGCATTTATATTTTAATAATTCAACCTCCCTCATGGTAAACTTCAATTTTATTCAAGCTTCACCTCGAATGAATTTTGTTTTGTGTGCTCAGCCCCGTCAATGTGCAACTAACCTTTTGTGCTCCGCCAGATCAATATCGGCAAAGCGTAATTAGTTATTATGCCAACAAAAAACTCCCCAACCCCCTTATTGTTTGCACCCGAACCAGCGGTGAAGCGTTTATCGCCGCTCACAGCTAATGTTGCATTTGCGTAAATATTTGCCCACATTTTGCGCGTTCGATCGCGCCCCGATTGCTATCGTTTGACGGTGTTGAGGTCAAAAAGTTCACGTAAGCGTTCGTTCGCACATATGCAGCACGATTAGTACTGAAACACTCACACAAAAAATATGCTATCGACAACATTCCTTGCCACACTACTTTACACACTTGCCGCGTGCAGTGGGAATAAATACCCGATCGACTGTATATCGCATTTAGCAGTCTCCTTTACGAGGGCAGAACGTGCAGTTCCCGATTGTTCCGTCGCGATAGAATGCAGCCCCACCGAGATATGAACTATTTGCAGCGGAACCGTGTCAGACATCGTGTCTCTCGGTCGTATCGTTTTTCAATCTGCCGTTAATGAGCAAACCAAAAAAAAGAAGGCTATAAAGAAGCAGGTAAAACAGAGCAAGTGCATTCCGTTTGTGGAGTTTTAGGGATGGAACGTGCCTACGGGCGGTTAACCGTTAAAATGCAAATGGGGAAGGTTATATTATTTTATTTTTTATTGTGGAAGTTAGGAAGTGAATTCCTACACACAGGAATGTAGTGATGATGCAATATTAGCAATGCAAATTTTATGATCACTAGAGTGGTTTTATGTGAGTAAATAGCACTTTAAATGGCAATTCGTGCTTGTAGTTTTGCAGGTTAACAATTCGAGTGCATTTGTGAGAAAAAATCTCTAGTGAAAATTATGATAAACTCCAGTTATTCTTTCATTGGCTTTCTTTCTTATCTACCGTCAAAGAGGCGGATGAGGTTTCAGAGACTCAAAGCAACTAAAAAAAATGATAAAAACTGGTGTCTTCCAATATCTGTTTAACCAACGCTCAAATCGCATTTTTGGAAAACAACCTCCAAATCAAGAGTAGCTAAAACCGGGACAAGAACATTCTTGGTGAATTTGACTTCCTTTTAGCGTTCCTCAGAATGGACTGCTCAAGCGATTTTTTCCATTCCGACGGAACCTTTGATAGCTAAACTTCTCCTCCTAATAATCGCCTCCTATCAGGTTCTAGAAATCGTGATTCCTTCGTGATTGTGTGCTCAGAACTGAGAGTTACGAATTACTATTATAAACCTATCAACCTAGGAGCGGAAGGAGCGGCCGCTAATCGGTCAGGGGGGTCTCGTCGGCGAGGGTTATCCTGTTGTTTTCCACATCTAGGTTGTTGTAGGCTTCGTATAATATCTCTACCCACCGCTCGCCGTTCGCATAACTCACTGTTAAGAATATACTACATATACTTGATGCATCTTAATGTCACTTCAATAGATGAAGTTTTTAGATATTTAACTATCAACAGTAGTGTCCGAAATGAGCTGCACCTCAACCAAGATATTCTTGGATTGAATTTTAGGATAGACTTCTGGATATTACCCATTGACTGCTGACCTCACAGAACCTATAACCTAGTCTCTTCACAGAGTACACTTGTAGTCAAGTTTAATGAGTTTCACATAAGGAACTCAGCCGTATAAAAAATGTTTTAACTTTCTCAATCGACGTCTTCTTGAGCATCAAAGGACTGCCATTGAAAAACACTCTGAGATAAAGATATTAGCACTTATACATATAACTAAAACATATTCAAGTATCACAACGTTCACTAATATTGATATATTTATTTCAACAAACATCTGCACTTCACAATAAAAACCAAGTCGAACACAAAATAGATCCCACACCGAGGCACCGGCGATTCATTCTTAACTACATCCATTCTCACATCGACCGCACATCCTTATGGCACGGAATTTCCATTTCCAATAATCAGCTTAAGATCTCTCTCGCGAGGAAAATGACTCCCAGCATCACAGCGTTCACGTGCCGCCTTACCCGATCCAATCATCTTACCCGATCAGTGCACTTGTCCGTAAACTGCCGTGCACACTAATGCACCGAAATGGGTCCGTCTGGGCCATTATTACCACCGAACAGCATCCCCATAATACCCGCCCAAGTGCACTAGCAAACCAATGCGTCTGGCGAACTTCTGCACCATCCACGCCAAGATCCAACGCGTAGGAAGTCGACTTGTGGCAGAATACGTTTCAAATGAAGCAGAAATGCCCGTCGAAGCTGATTATGCATCTTCATCGCCCGAAAAGCTCCACTTCCGCTTCGCTGGATGCACGCAGTAAGGCCCAGGGGCTCAGGGCACACGAAAGCGGCACCAATAACACGGCCAGACTGGAAGAAGAACAGACAGAGGCGTCACCGTATTTGGCGACTTGTCGTTATTACTTGATTTAATAACCGTTTTGCAATCTTTGCATCATTACGTGCACTAGTTCCTTGATGTTCTTCTTCTGTTTGGAAGCAGAAAGAAAATCCACTCGAATCTTACTTCCATCGACAACTCTTTCTTGCACAGATAATTGTAATACTTGCCACCCGCCCGCCCCGATTCACGCGACAATCGCATTGCGGAAGCGAAAAGCACCCCGAGACCAACATCTCCTTCGCGGAAGGATAACTCGGTCCGGACCGGCGGTTGGACAAACTGTTCGGCAAAGAAACGTTCGGAATGTGTTTCACGATTGTTCGACAACTCAATTACGCGTCGCTCGCTGGATGACTTTCACGCTGATTTCATTCAGAACAATTCTGCGAATCTCTCTGGACGAAAGCAAATACGGAAAGAGGGGGAAAGAGACACACAACGAAAAACCCCCACCCATGTTCAGCATATTATCGGTGGAAAATATGCAGAAGCTTGCGTTTCCGATTATCTGCCGCGCGGATGACTTTCGCGCGAGCAACCCCGGGTTTTCCTCTATTCACGCCATAGCAACCAAACGTGGTGTGCTGCCGTTTTGCTAACTCATGAAATCGTGACCTGAATGGTGTGGAAATCAGTACCGGAAAGCATAGCACAGATAGTTGTTACTTCAGTGACTTCCGGGTTTTGGAGTTCAAGATAGGGGATGTGTTTTCATTTTATCTGAGCAAAGTTGAGCGTTTTTCTTTTTGTGGTGGACAACGGTGAAACCGAAAGCAAACAAATACGTGAGATTTCTAATCGGAGAAAATCCGAGCCAGGGGGTCGAATGTGGGAATCGTATGCTAGTTTAGGTTTTGTGTTTTGCTGCTTTAAAGTCTTTAGCATGTAAAGGCATTCTGAAGAAGAGAATACAATGTCTTTCCAAAGGAATATGGCGATTATAAATTGGTTGAATTTCGTAAACCCTTTATTTAAAAGCTCATGTTTAGGAAGAAATAGAAAAATCATCAATTTATGGCCGGGGGCAATTTATACGTCAGGCTAACCTCTGTAACTTGCACTGCAAGGAGGGATATCGCGATACTGGCCTGCTACAACAATTCTCGATACCATCCACGGTTTAGCGCCGTCCACTGCCATTCCATTAACCACGCCGTACGGAGCGGTCCGGTGGCCGATGCAATAACGGCGCCGGTCTTTACACGGCAGGACCGGGGTTCAAATCCCATCAAGATTTTCTCCTCCCCGTACGCAGGGCGTACTACCTAGTAAAATCAAGTCACAGAAAGGCCAGATATGGCCATGACAGGCCGAGACCTCTCGAGGTTGTAGTGCCAATGGAAGATAAGAAGAATTCATGCCATCACTTCAGCTCAGTTTGGGCTTACTAGGCGTGGTAGCAAAGGTGGCGTCCTTTTCACATGTGAGAACGGCCTAAAACGACTTTAAGGGTTTTATCGTCCGGTGCCATTCTCATGACATGACCTGTCCTTCTGAGCATCTTCCTGTCGTTGCTATGTGAGTTTCGCCAATTTTAGACAAGCTGTCTCAGGAGCGTATTTGAGTACTAGGACTATAATTCTTCTGTACAGTACCCGCTTCTTCCAATCCAAAAACAACATTTACTTGGGGCTACGAAGAGAAGCTCATAACAGATAGTTCTATAATAAGAGTAACACCGAGTGACCTTATCTGAAACATCATTTCAAGTCATCTGTTTCCACAGAGGATAATTTTAGAGTGCATTGATTAGTCCCTCTGTCAATCTTGACCTATCTTAACTAATGGCTGGTTCTCTTACAAAAACCAGCATCAAAAACAGTCCTCAATCAACCGTTATCCTTGATAAAAAAATCACCATAAATGGCCCTATCGACTTCTACTTAAATTCGCTCACTATCGATCTCCTGTGTAACGAACGACAGATAGACCAATATCACACGAACTCGTATCAAAGCCTCCGTACATTTCAAATGAATGAGTCCTGCTCGGCTTACTTTGAACATTCCAGTTCCATAGTGTCCCTGTTCTATTTCCTCCCCCCCTCCCCCTCTAGACTCCCGAATTTTTCCATCACTTTCATGTCATTGTTCGGGCAGGATTCGCTCACACGCCTGTCCCGGACTGCCGGCGTTCAATTTCGGGAACGCGTTCCGCGCAAATGACTTTCCGCCTGCCGTTGGATCATATGGAGGCAACACGCTAGGCATATTGGATCCGATTCCAATATTCTGTGTGTGTGTGTGTGTGTGTGTGTGTGTGTGTGTGTGTGTGTGTGTGTGTGTGTGTGTGTGTGTGTGTGTGTGTGTGTGTGTGTGTGTGTGTTGCTGCCTCCCGTACATCCAACCGGAGAGTGCGATAATTGATAGGTTGATGGACAGAAACGAATTTGCAACGGAAGGCGTTCGCTAGATTTCCCTGGAGCTCTGGTTCTGGTTGGCCGTTGCTGGAGTGTCCAAAGGGGATGAATCCTGGAATAAAAGGAATGTATCCAGTCTCGTTTCCCGATGATCTTCGGCGGGATGAACCATTGACATTGGATTCGCTGTACTTCTCTTGTCCAAAAGCACTGGGGATTGCTTTGAAGATGGGGAAAAAGGAATTTATTAGGACTGGGAGGATTTTCTTTTTTCGTTTTGGTCCTGGGTGTAGCATGTGACTAGGGGCATAAAAAAATGGTAGAGTTCTGGTTCGAAAGGAAAAAGGAAATCGAGCAGGTGTGGTATGATTGAAGTTTTCCGAGAAATTTAATTAGAAGTGATGGCCATCGGTTCCAAACATTCCTGCCTGGTGTGGTCAATTGTTTTGGTCCGCTTTGAGGTCCGAACGCCATGGGAAATAAGAGTACTGTTGAGGGATCATTCGAAGACTTCCATTAAAACATTGGACATTTTATTTGAATCATAACTAGTCATATCAAGCATTACTAAAGAACATTTAGAATACTAAAAGCTATTTTAACGATGAAATTCCCCCTCAAGTTCGAACGTAAATCAGCAATTCTTTATAATATTCATAGCTATTCTCCGCGGTTGAAATGTGAGTCTAAAGAACAATTCCACGCCATTTGCCCCGTTTCCTGAACGGCTCCATCATCAATTTAAGTGACCAATTTCTATGCAACACGAGCTGCGCAACAAATGCTTCGTGTAAACTGATTTATTGCTTTCATAAACCTGTGCATACTTATGAGACCTTCGTACCTTCTACGGAAAGTTGTCCACGAATGGATTTCTGTGAGCCACCACCCGGTCCTGCCTCCACTCGGGTTCCTTATCGACGCTCCGTTAAAATTAAGCAATCGGTTTGTTATTAGATTTGAATATTCCCGGACGCCTGAACTTTGGACGTTCAGTATTAACCGTTGAAAGGAAAAGAAATCTTCACCGAAACCGACCAATAAACGCTTTAAAACAAACCCCGACAAAGCCCTCACAGGAACACAATCATCGCGTCCGCTCAGTGTTGTTTTGCTGGAGGTTTCATTTAATTTCATAGTTTGTTCTCGAATTATGTTGCCGTGCCTGGTGGTGGTGACTTTCCTGTCGGCACTTTTGTTTCACATTCGCCCTAGCAGCACCTAGCACGCTTCAATTGTTTTTGATAAACAATCGAAACTTACCCGACGATGGCGCCTTCTGAAATGGGCGGCTTTGGAAAGGGAATTGGGAATGGAAGCGCAGAAGACGAGACGACCGGCTTGGCCAGAACACTCAACACACTTTGAACTTTATTTTAACGCGATGAAAGGAGTCAACATAAATCCAGCCTGGGAAAAGAAGGAACAAAAAAATCATAAGGGGGTTGAGTAAAAGGGGTGGAAAGAGACACGGTGAGACAAACATGACAGGGAAAATGTGTCGATCGGTAGCTAAATTTAGTCGTTGGGGTGATCGAAAAGTTCGATGGTTTTGAATTATTTTGAATGAGCCACGACATCATAGATCAGTTATTGTAACAGAATTATTTCAAAAATGATGACAAATAAAAATTATTTATACTTAATTTCCATACTTATTTATCAGCTTCTGATCTATCAGCCCTTGCTGCAAAGGAATCTTGTGGTGCTGTTGCTCGAACCCCAAAGGTCAACGGTATCACAAGCAGTAGAAATAGTTTTATAATAGAAATAATTTAATAACTTATATTACTAACTTTCAGTACCTATAGACGTCCCCAATGTTGGAGAGGCAGATTAAGAAGGATTTATTTACTATGCCTGAAGATTCTGTATTTGCAAGCTCCACAAATGTAGAAGAATTCATGAAGATTACCTTTCTGAGTAGAAGCCCGTTTTATCATGTAGAATACTTCATAGCACTACAATACTATGGATCCAAATATAGCAATACTGGTACGAGGGTAATGTGAGGCTCCTAATAAATATCCAGAAATGTATAAAAACGATCATCAATCGTGTCGATTCTCTTTAATTGCTCGTTAAGGTGCCAAAGAAAGCAATCGTTACATTAAATGTAAGTTGAATACAAACATTCATGTAGGGTATTGTTTTAAAAGTCTTATCTAGGACTTTTGAAGCTCGCGAAGATTGCCAATTGATTTGAGTGCCTGTTTGGACAACGTTGTTAGTAATCCTACTTAAGTTACTTATAATTTGTCTGCACCTGTTTGGCGTGCATTAATATTAACCTTTTCACCTTTACTCGACGCGGACAGGTGGTAGAGGCGACATCAGCGCCGGTCTTGACAAGGCAGGACCTGGGTTCAAATCTTCTGGTAAGCCTAGAGAGTCAGAAATTGCAGGCATGGTCTGAGAAATCATTTCGCCAAGAAGAAGAGTAACAACTGGAAATATATTGCTGAATTATTACTTTAGTTTTATTTATATGGCACCCTTTACATAAGACTTTAGCCCTGAAATTGAATTAGCTATGAATAGTACTTGTCAGTAGTTTCAGTTATCAGTAATCACTTAATCAATCTTTGTCTAAATTGGATTTGTTTCCTGAGCCTTCTTAAAAGATGTTATATTATTTCAAGAACTCGAGGTCATACTAATGGCGTCACCTTCGCTATGGGAATTGATATGCACTGAACGGCTGACCAAGCTTGTTCGTTATGAAGACTCTTCTGTTCGTGTATTTGTTTAGCACAAATTGAAGTACAATGTTCATACCCTTGTCTCATGGTGTAAATCCAAAGGAGTCGAATGACATCTGAGAGACTACGAAAGCAATATCGAACACTTCTCATGAAAAGATATTGTGATTACTTTTTCACACACCTGAACCTAACCGAATCGCATTCTTTGCCACCCAACGAACATCGATGCACTTCCTTACGCTTCATACCCAACGAAGCAACCACCCAAAAAAAAGAAGCAAAACTCCCGTCACTCAACCACCCAGCCAGCTGGCTTCTTGGCGGATCGTCGCCTGTCGGTGTGGTTTTTCCACTTCATCGAGCCTGCCCGGTCGGGGTGCCCGTCGGCCGGCCCCAGAAAAGTCACCTTTCCGTACTGCCAGCCCAGTCGACCGCTCATTCCCGAATCCCGAATTTGTCATTTACCATAAACATTTCGATCCGGCAAACCTCTGGCGGAGCTTTACACCCGGGACATGACCTGTCACACGGTCCCACCGTTCGGCCAGACAAACTCGAAACCTAGTTGTTGCGTTTCGTCTTTTTCCTCGGTGTGCCTTTTGGAAAATGCTAAAATCACTACCCACTCGGAGGGAAAAGCGAAGGAGCGAGGACCAGGGAAAACCCCCAAGCGGAAAGGACACATTAAGTGTATGCACTTTAAATTTAAATTAGGCTTATTTGTTCACCAACGTTTCAACCGCCGGATGAGGAATGAAAAGAGGGCAGCAAAAAAGGAAAAAACCTCCAGCCAGCTTTTCGACCACGAGCCACGGGAAGGCTTGGGCAGCTTCCGGAAAATGAAGAGCATAGAAAATGAAAATAAAAGCCTGCCTGACCATCCAGCCTACCGTTCCCCGGGCGGGAAGTTTATTCAATCCTGGAGTACGTTCCCTGTTTTAACTCACGAACTCGAATGAACCTCTAGATTTGCTCGGGGAACCATTTTTCCCCCCGGGGGTTGGGGAGCGGGACAATCGGAGGGACAAAATGGCACTCGAGGAAAAGTCGTCCAAATCCATCGTCCCGGCACAACGATGAACCGCCGTGAGATTTGCATAAATATTTAATGCATTTTCCACTCACGCTTACTCCGGTGCGCTTTTGTCTTGGAAGGACGGGCGCCGAAGAAGGGTGACACGAATTTTCGGTGACGGAAGTGAAGGAAAACCTCCTGATGAGGCAACAGCAGAGCGAACAAAACTAAAATAAAAAATTCTAAATCTGTGCTCTGCGTGACGATTTTCCATTTTGCCGGACTCAACGGACTTTTGCTTTATGAGTGTCGAGTGTTAGTGCTTGTGTGCGGTTTAGCTTTTCCCCCTCATCCTTTCCGCCCTTCCCCTTTTGCCACCACATTTTCCCGGTTGGCCAAGGGAGGGTTAGTGCTAAGAATAATTCCAGGCGTTCCTTCTTTCCGACGGAGTTTTTAGATTATTTTCTACGCTTTCCGTGCTGCTTCCTTCAAATTGCTAAGGGTTCGTCCGGGATTCGAGCTGGACATATTTCCTCCGACGGGGGAAAAACTTGGCCCCCCGAATGGGAGGCAGGAAAACAACACATTCAAATAGAAGTTTTAATTTATTTCTTGTCTTTCTTGTCCAGTGCGATCCAGGCTCGGTAGAGCAACAGCAGCAGCGTACCGGTTCCTTTGGGGACGCTGGCCTGTTTGCGCTGGAAATTAGGCTAACGAATGCATTGCAATGATTTTCTTGGTGCTTTGCCGTGCCAGGCTTTTGTTGTGCCTTGAAGAAAGTTTGTTTAGATGGTTCGTTCGTTTCGGTCAAACAGGCAACGGCAAACCTGTCGAAAGGTGATTGTTTGTACCGTGCGGGGGACGCGAGTGAATCGGGACGAGCCATTCTGTTTCGGTACGATCAAACTGAACACCGGTGGAAGGAAAGTTTAGCCACCAGCAAAAACCGTTCGTAATGTTTATTTGAACAGGTTCGAAATAATGAACAAGGTGAACTTTTTACCTACACAGTAAATGGTTTGCGTTGATCGTTGATAATGGAGAAGAGTATTATGATTGACGGGTTTAGTTTTAATTTTCTACATCAATTTGTTTCAACATTGTGTTTCGCTAGAAAAATGCACTGGACAATATTTTGGGATTTCGGATTTGGGAAAAATTGAAGCTTATTCAAAGACGACTAGAGAATTGGTTTTTATTTTTAAAAAAGGTTATTAATTTAATTTAACACAATCGAAAAATAGTTAGATAATCGATGATATTTCTTCTTTTACAAGCAATCTCTACAGGGAATTTAGGGATAAAATATTAAAAAGATGTTGTTTTTTATTGTTTGATTAGGTCGACCAAGCCGTATTGCTATTAAAGAGAGGTTAAAAAAAATTAAATTCAAAATACACATATTATTGAGTATGTGTTCCGTTATGTTTGATATTAAATTGACCAGAATATTCCATTTAGTCCATTCTCCATGCCTCTAAGCTATTTTACTAGCTGTGTTAATAAAAAAGCTGTGTTTAAAGCTGAATACAGGAACTAACAATAAAATAAGACATTCCGATTTGTTTTAATTTGTTCAATTTAGGTTGTAATGCCAAGTTTCAACGAATCAACTTTTTTTTTTAAGTTTTTGTGTAAGATGTTGAGAAAACGAACCTATTGTTGGAACATTGGACTTCTGTGGACAAATCGAGAAACCGATTCTTAGTATCCTTTCATCATTCTCATGGATATTTGGCTAAAAAATATTATCAATTAGAATCAGACTATTTACATCACTTAAAAATCGTACTAAGTTTGTCGAATATTACATTACAATTTTGTTCATTTATTAAAATAGCTACTTTGGTGACGCTTTTTTCGGCATTTGTTTCCCCCTTCTTCTTCCTTGGCACTATGAAACCTCAAGAGGTCTCAAGTCTACCATTTTTGGCTCTCTATGACTTGATTTTACCCGTAAACAGTCAGCCCTGCGTACGAGGAGGCAGACAAAAATGGGATTTGATGAACACCGGCTCTGCCGTATGATGACCGGTGCCGTTTTTACTACCCCCTCGGTAATTTTCATGTTGTTTTGATTAAATCTAGTAAAAGTATCGAAAGCAGGGGTTCGAAAAATAGGAATAAAAATGTTTTTTTTTCCAATATTCTACACTGCTTGCACGTTGTTTGTGGAAGAAAACTTCTAGATACCTCAAATCCAGCTGGTTACTAAGAATTACAGTCTCCTGGTCTGAGGTTACAGAATAATCTTATTTAATTAAAGAAAGTCTTTACCTAGTAATATTCTTATCGAATTCGTCAAATCTTCATGATTTTTATAAATTTTATTTGCGGCAAAGATTTTATTTATTTATTTATTATTACAGCTTGACAGAGCATTTAAAGTATTATTATTATTTTAAGGCTCATAAAATGTTGATGACCGGTCGAGCTCACGTGGGATAAGGTGCCCTTTCCCAGTTTGGAGAAGAGAATGTCTCAAACCCAATGTGAATTGTATAATTTTTTTTTAAATCTAGTTTTAAGCGATACGGCCAGGCCGTTCCTCGTGCATAAAAAGTTCATGAACTAACATAGTTCTTCAAAACCATTTTCCATCTTCTAATGCCTCGAAACTTTGTCATAAAATCGATTACTCCGAAGAGATTACTCTCGGCAACACAACTAGTTCCGATGACACATCGGGTAAAGGGTTTCTCACTATTATTCTTTTGGTGAATCCGACTGGTCGACCCTAACTTTTCTTAGGGAAACTCATTATCTTTCTGATCCCCTTTTTTTTCTTGGCTTGATTAGAGCACTTCCAGAAATGGTCTGCCGCTATTAAAAAACTAACCAGCTACGAACAATTAAAATTCAAAGATGTCTGTTGTGGCTGGGTCAAAACCTACCGAAGTAGAGTTAGAGTAGAGAGAGAGAAAGTAGAGTAGAGAATATTAAGAGCATAACTCATTTATCCAACCATTCCTCTATCCGTTTATGTATTAATCGTTTAAGAGAGTGAAATGCTTATTACATAGATCTTTAAACAAATTATGGGCAGCTCTCAGTTTTGAAATAGGATATATTATTCTAACAAGGCCTAAGCCAATTTGAACTGTTTTCAAAGAATAAGCGAATAGTCATTCTAAACATTCAACAGTTTTGTCGCATAAAAAACTATTTTTTTATTCCTTTCGTTGCTCCCATAAGTACAGTTCCTTCACACACAACTTATCAGATCAGATCAGAAGCACTATTGGTCTCGCTTAGGTACCCGGCCCCCCGATACGCCCAACAGTGCAGGCGTAAACAGGTGTATTAAATTTTATTTTCAAGCGTATAAAAGTTATTGGCCCGGAATTGGTGGTGGAGGTGGCCAATAGTAATAAAAAAAAACAACAAAGAGAATTATGCACAGCACTAAGCGCAACTTAAAAAGTGACCATCGGGCATAGCGAGCATCGTACGCATCGTTACTTCTTCTTTCGCTGGGTTTCTTTCACCACCCGGGTCACCATCCCACACTGGGCCACACGATTGGGTGGCCTAACGTTTTCTAATTGAAACTACAAAGCCTATGTTTTTCCGACCACTTTATTACCCTGCACTGTAGCCCAGCGTCGCACCTTCCCGATCCCCCTACGCCGCTAGGCATCCGGATCGTTCAAGCGAACGTGGTAGTGATTTATTGGCAATATCAAAAAAGCCGGCACATAAATCGCATAAATCTAATTGCACTGCCACGCCGCCTTAACCAAGACGGTTGCGGGAGGGAGTTAGTGCCTTTTGTTAGTGCGATGGAGTCGGATGAAAGCTTTTGCCTTCTTTGTTCCCAGGACGTGCTGCCCATAAATGGGACAAACCGGGTCGGTCTATGGCCGTGGTGGTGAAAATTATCAAAAATCGTTTATCTTTTCTTTGCCCACCCCGGGTTTGAGTCTACGACTGTGGCCCTGTGACCATTGTCGATCATAATCGCAAGTGGAAAAACACCGTAAAACATGTGCAATAAAATGGGTAACGGAGGAAAACGCGAGAGCGACGCTAGGCAGGTTAGCAATAAAGGAAGGTGTAACGAGCGGTCGAGTGGCTGGACCCTTCGAACCGGATCTAACCAGTGGACGAATGGAGTGCACAAGAAAAAGAGGTTGCCCGTTCCTTAAGGGGATGATCGGTCCCGCTTGTGAAACGAGCGATTAAGGATGCCCTTACGGATATTGGAGCTAGCAATGCTCACCGGAATGCATTAGGTTTGGCGATCTTATCAGCATGCATTGTGCATTGATGCGTTTAGAGCCGATCGAACTGGAGGAGGTTGCTTTCCAAAAACCCGATTTCTCTTCCAGTGTGGCTTGAACAGATTAGATCTCCTATTTCCTTAGGCTACAACACTACAATCCCTTGGTGTAAATGCTACTTCAAACTAATGAACTACGCCTCCGGAAGATCTTCGTCCAATCGACTGTATTCCGCTGCATCCTACATCGCTCGCTTCCCGTATTTCCCGTTCAGTTTGATTTTAATTAAGGAAATGTGTTGCTTGCTTCGGCAAGTGGCTCCATAAGCGCACAGTGTGCCCGAGTCGCGTGAGTGATGTGTATCTCGTAAATTAATTTGTAATCCTCACCATCGTCACATCCGTACTTGGCTGCAGAACACGGAGCAGGTCAGTTATGCGGGTGCCAGAAATTAGATTTAATTCTCCGACACTCCGGTACATGACATTTGTTACATCCAGTTCCATGCAGCGGAATCGTAGTTTGTGACATCCAACATTCCCAGTCCCGAAATATCCCACTTACTGAAGAGACACACTGGCCACACACAGCAAGAAATTGATATTAATGACGATGGGTAGTTTCTGGTGGTGACTCTCGGTGCTTCAAAGTCTCGGCAAGGGCTATTTGTAAGTGATACGAATCTTTTTGTTTTTGTCAAGCGGTTAGACCACGCGGAAAGTGGAATGCTCAATTTAATAAATGTCACTGTCAAGCGTTTATGGCAAGTTGCTACCGAAACGGCTCATACATTGTTGCAGCAATTGAAATTCGTTGAAAACAGGCAGGATTTAGGGATTTGCTAATGGAAATTTTCCGATAGAATATGCTTCTTGGAATGATTTGGTTAAATGAAAATGTTATTTTCTTATCAGTTTTCTTTTGGAACAGATTTTCCACTAGATAAGAAATTCGAAAATATAGAGTTAGAACAGGAACAAGTCGTACAAGGATACCATAATTAATAAACAGAGAGGATGCCAAGAAGACATCAGGATGAGGAAATATGTGGCATCAAATTCTGGACATGATGATGTTAGAACTCCAGTTCTACGGTAGATACAGACTATATTATCATTTTATTTTAACTTTAAGTTGTCAGACCATTTAAAGTCTATATATCTCTCTCTGTTCTTGGCCTAACAACCTCTTAGGCCTTGCCTTACCATTTCTGGCTTACTAGACTTAATGATACCCCGTAGCTGGAAGGCCAGTCCGGACTACGGGGGAACGGTACTGATAGGATTTGAACCCATGTCCAGTCGTGTAAAGACCGACACCTTTTTCGCCACTACTGCAGAAAACCCTCACAAACACTAAACCATAACTCGTATCAATTAATCCAGTTTTCTTCCTTAATCGTTCCAAACCTTACTCTCCACTATGTCATCCACTTCAGCACGCAATGGGTATTCCCCAAACCTAAGCTACCCTACTAACAACACTCACTACTGATTAATTCATCCCAAAACCCAAGACATTTCTAACCGAGCACACCGGCACCAACCAACCACATTTGTTGAAAACAAAAAAAGCTTCAAGTGTCAAAATCCTCATTTATTTCGACGGGTTTAACCAAACCGAACGCCGTACAAGAGCTGGACCGTGCCGAAGGGGTGGTACACCGGCCATTGCCAAAATGCGACCACCACCCTCGTTAATTATTGACCGGAAAAGCAAACCAGCGTGAAAGACGTTCCCTCGCTGTGACGTCAAGAGCGACACATTGTGTAACACATCGCACCGGACTCCGGATGGGTTGGTGGACGGCCGGGTGGACGCGAGCCAAAACTTGGCCCGGGCCGGTCCCCTCCCCGGTACCGTAATTACAACTCGATGAATTATTAAAAACTTGCTTATAACTCATCATCGTCTTCATCACACACACACGCGTCGGCCGACTACCACCCAAGGCGAAGCCGCAAAAACCCTTCAGCGAGGGTTCCTGGTCCTTCCCGGCCCCGAAACCGGTTGCGGTTTTCTGGGGATGTTGCTGGGCTTCGTGTTGGTACGTTTGCAACATTTGGCAACGTCAGGCCACGAGAGAACAGCCAGCTTCTCCAAGGTAACGAAGGTGAGCCAACCAAAACTCTTCATCCTTCGGTGTGGCTCTAGAAAGTTTGTCCTCCTGAAACTCTCCTATTAAGTCCCGATTTTAGAATCCCAAGTCTAGCAACTGGAGCACACGAACATGACTTCTTAAACAAATTGGGATGAGAGAAAAAAAATCCCCTCGAAACGCATCCCAGGAAATGGCCCGACAGGAACAACATTATTTATGACCTTTTTCCCGACTTTTCGATACCCCCGGTTTCGGGAGGAGCTCGCTCGTCCGGAACAATGGTGTTTGCATTTGGTTGCATCCCACAACGGTTTCGGTTTTGGCTGGATGCACTCGCGCGCCCGCCCGTTGTAAAACAGTTTGCGTTACGCTGTGCCGAGAAGCGGGCGCCCTATAGGTCACCGCAGAGGATGAGACCCGTGCAGGGCATGAGCGAAGCAGACAGACGCAGAGAGAAAGTGTTAAACAAATTGAGAGCTTCCGGAAGCAGCGAACAAGCCCCGGGCTGCCCTGTTGGGAAATTGGAAAACGGGATGGGATTGTGTGGATGGCATAAATAAATAATCATAAGACTTGCACTCGGGACCGCTGAATGCACCCCCAGTCAGCATGCTTGTGGATGTGAGAGGGTTCACAGCTAGCCTACCATAAAGCAGCACCCCAGCTAGCAGCAAGACATACGACCCAGCGCCGGCAGATACTTGGCAGGATCCTTAACTCAAAGCTCACGGAACCTGGACTCGATAACAGGCTGCGCAACAAAGGCCCATCCATCCCATCGCAGGTTCCAACGACGATAAATTGGTCATCATTTCACCCGACCGAGCGAACGAACGACCGCCGGTAAGTGAATGATGTTTCGCAAATGGGTTTTTAATCTGCTTAACTCGGTGCGAATGGACCGCTGCCTGTACGGACACAACGGCATCAACAGTCGTGACCGGGTTCGCCGATGGTGGTGATACCTGTGCGCACACATTGGACACAACATTGGTATCGGCGAGCCTTCGAGCCGAAGGGTCCCAACCTTCTTCTAATTGGGGCTAATTATACTTTACTACGGTGCAAATTGCATCTCCAGCCGGGCTCTCTCGCGCCCTAGAGTGTACACACGGACAAGGAGATTTATTTGTATTAAGCTTCCTTCCTGGCTGCTTGTCAGCCTGCCTTCAAATCATTCCAACCATCCGGCTATCCGCCCATCGAGTGAAAGTGCTACGGCCCAACGGCAACACACAAAGAAAGATGGCGAAGAAATCATTTCATCATCCTTGACAACGTTCGAAAAGGAACCGTAATTAATGTCTCATTCGCAACGGCTCACACACACACACACAAAAGGCAAATAAATACTCCCTTTGCTGAAGCGTGAGTGAAGTTACTGCCACGGTCCACGGCTGAAGTTATGACAGTCGGGGGACAGCTAATTACACTGAAGGAGAATCGAACGATCATGCTGCTTGGCGATTTGCTGCAGAGGACAGTTGATTATGAAATTCACTTATAGTATGATGTGTCCAGCAGAGGAATCGTTTATAATACTTAAGGTCTTAGCTGTTGCTTTTTGAATATTTTAAGCTTTTCGACCTTGAAGCTATAAGGCCGTTTTATAGAATAAGGCCAATTAAAACCAAATTTAAAGAAAGATCAATAAAGGGCAGTTTATTAGTTCTGAATCGAGTTCTGGCAATTCTTGATGATATTTGGCTATTTTCCTGCTCAAGTAAACCGGCAACTACCTTTCGGGAATAGGTCAAGCCTAAGGAGTTAAGCAGTGTTGCCCTATATCCCCAGAGTGCCTTTATACGCCTTCCCAGATCAACTCACTCAGCCTCAACGCACATTGATCAGCGATCATCAACCTCCAGAACCCCAGAAATAGAAAATTATGGTTTTTAGCCTTTTTCCCCTGAGCGCTAAAATTTAAAAAAATAAACTCAACTCCAACTATCACCGTCCAAGCAAGCAACACAGTTGGAGTGTGGCACGAAAACGGCACGATTATCGCACGTGAGCCTAGTATCAATTTCTCTGCAAAGGATTTTGAAACCAGTTCCACACCACAACCACTTCAACCGCCTCCCTTAGCTGCTTCCCTCCACTCCGCACCCATTATGGTCATGGTCGAATCGTGACGAAAATCGTACACCCTCCTGGGACACGGACCGAGAATCGCCCAGTGAGTGAGCGGAGGAGCGGGACACACAGAGGGAAGTTGAATTTGCGCTTAGTAGCAATAATAATTCGAACCATGCTTCTCAATGCGCCGCCATTCGTTCCCCGATTCCTTGGGTGGTATACTCTGCCGATCATCCCCCCAAGGCATTGTTATGGTCCGCGATACCCGAGCTGCAAAAGGGTCGTGTGCGCACAGTTGCAGCATTGGGATAGGGCATCGGGCATTTCAGATTTCTCGCACGGTTCTCCAAGCTGATCAAGCATGCAGAAGGTGTGTGAGGAGTGTGTATGGACAGCGGGAGCGACCCGTCGGTGAGGGGGGGGACGGCCGTACCAGGGTGGACCTGGTGGTTGTCACCACGAACAGCGGATATCTAAACGCTGTCGATTGCGTTTTTTGCTGCGCATTAGTCTCTGCGCTAGGTTTGTTTTTGTTTTTGAAAAAGCAAATGCCGCATTTATTAGCTTCCCCTCATTCCCCATAAGCCACCCGATGGTTGGGGTGGGTGTGAGCTTTACAACGGGATTCCTTCCACCAGGGTCGTCGTTGTCGTGCGTCTCGCGTATCGATCTGGTACAACCTTTTTTGGGCAGTGCCGTTAGCGCGCCGGTTTCGGTAGGAGCTGGAGGGTGATTGTGTGAGCCGCAAACGCCGCAGAAATGGTTGTAAATCACATTCGCACTGTATTTAACAAGTTTTATGGACGGAATGCATTAAATACAGTGCCTATGCTAAGGTAAACTTATGTAAAAATGTCTAAATCGATTTGTTATTGACATCATAATACTATCTGACTTTAAAGCGATTTCGGCAGAGGCCAGTTCTTCCTATAAATTGACCAAGACATCCAGCGTAAAGTCCAGCAATGTCTCGAATTTTACCAGCTTATGTAGGAATCCTTGTAAGAGAATAACAAATGTCACTGACCATAAGGGTACCCAATAAGTATCCGATGGTCAGTGAGGCCAGAGCTGGCTCTTGGTCTTTCGTCTTTTTGTCTGATCTAATGCCTTGAAGGTTTAGATGTTATCGAGCAATAAGAAATGGGCTATTTTAAATTATTCTCTCAAAATCCAGTTAATCATTGTCCATCTCATCTTCAGAGATTGTAGGGCAAGTGAATGCTCGTAATTGTATCTGTACTCAGAGATAGTTCTTTTTAAGTTTATCCTGGAAGTTCTATACTCCGGAAGTTGCATCAAAGAACAAGGTCCTAACAAGACACTAACTAGTATATGAATTACTTCAGTATGAGAATTGCTTGTACTCTAAAGAACATCTGTTCAATTCAACCTATCGATCATCTTCCGAAGTGATCATCCTCACAACTAAGACAACACCTCTAATGGGGGGTGCCCACCCGATTGACAGCAGAACAAAACTGCACAACACAGCCCGAGAACGCAAGCTACAAGCAACCCCATTGCCCAGCTCGAGAATCGCGCTCAATCAGCTGTGGCCGAGCGTGAAGACGAACACGCTCAGACACAGATGAGAAAATAAATGGGGCCGAACCGCGCACCGGGAACGGGTGCGCTGTGTTTCGAGAACTTCTGAGCCGGAAAATTGTGGCACCTCTACGAATCGGCAACCCGACAATGAAAAACGCACCGTCCGCGCGGGCCAACACGCACAAAGGTTACAAAGACAAAAGGAGAAATGAGTGAGTCGGAGCGTTTGCTGTGTGAAACAATTGCGGACCCCCCCGGTTGCGGTGGCCTTCGAGAATTCGAGGTCCCGGTACCAAGGCGGCGGGAGTGCCCGGAAACTCAATCGAGCAGAGGGTATGATTCTTTCACTTGATCGCGCAACGGTTTTTCCCATCATTTCCCATTCTTAGGCCTCGTTCGCATCAGCTGACCGGATGTGGGAAACGGGAAGCCGGCTCGGAGAGAGAGAGAGTGAGGTTGTTCCGTGTCTTTAGCCAGTTACTGATGGATTTAATCGAACCGGAAAGTCAAAAACTCGTGTCTCCGAACGAAAATTATGTGTTTTTCGAGGGCTCCGAAAGACCTTCCGATCCGGTTCACTAGACAGGTGCCGGTCGGTTGGTTGCTGATGGAATCTCTTCTGTCACCTACGTCTGGTTTCGTTTGGCAGCCTGTACCTTCCACGCGACAATGGGTGTAATTATTGCTACTTTCCACAATTATCGTTTGTTGTTTTTCCACCGCCGTGCCTCTGGGTGACGCTAATGGTGCGCTTTTGCATGAGTGAAGCCGGAGCGAAGCTGTCAACTGTCAAACGCTGGACGGTCGGGCTTGCCATTTCGGGAGCACCCATTTTCTGACAGGTCGCTAGCGCACGGCCGCCTACTGCTGGGACGGGCCTACCGAACGTTACGGCTCACTTGCCACGCTGTTGTATAAAAATCTCAAACCTTTGATGCGTGTACACTCTGGCTCCCGAGGGGGGTACAGGTTAATGGGTTCCTTTATTTCGACTAAGAGTGAGAGTCTGTTTTCTTGACGATTACACCCACAAGCAACACTTTCAATAATTGGTCAAAGGGAACCGATTAAATTGCTTCCGGCAGAGCAATCGCTTAATGTAGACGCTGAGGAGGGATCGTAAAGTCGAGTTCTACGTGAACGTCGTCCACTACAATTTGTGCAGTGTTTAGAATTTACAGAGACTTTACGGAAACCTTATCCTTTAAGGAGACCTTATGTCTGAGTTTGGCTTAAAATCCTTCAAATATCCTCATGATTGCAATAGGTACATGTTCAGTTTGCAGTAGAAAATCAGTGATATGCTTGATCAAGATAATGACAAAATATATGGCTTTTAGGGTAAAATACTTGAAGATAAGGTCCAGATGCTATGTGATTGCTCTTCAAGGGATTTTAATAGAATTTGCACACTAGGTTCTTGTGTAAGTTTCTGTTAAATTCTACGTTGAAAACTGTATAGATAGAGAGATACGAAATAAATCTTGACAAACTAGATGGCCCCCAAATCGGAACTACAATTTCAATTCTTTAGTTGATTTCTTTAACTACAATCTATCTTTTGCCACTATTCGCCTCGGTCTTCTGTGTGCCTGTACCGTGTCTCGTCGCTACACAGCTCTATTGTGCGCAGACAACAAATTCAACATGAGGTTATGAGGTTTAACGGCGATTTGCTGGTCTTATTTCGAAAACAGATTTTCACGGTCATCTTATAATCAAAATATATTGGACTGTGCATTTTATCAAAATAATCAAAGCACTTGGGACATTTCCCGCTATTTGAATATGTATTTGGAATACTTTTCGCACGTCCCTAACGCATAGCAAATCCTGAAATCGGAGGGATAATAGGCAAAAACTAACTATAACAAAGTACTAACTAAGCAGAACGTCCAATAATCATCACAATGTTTAATGCGGCGCTGTATTGAGCACAAAAGCCATCAAAAAATGAATAAAAAAAGGAAGAAACATTATATTAATATGTAAAACATTAATCAGCTTGAGTAAAACACAAATTCGTATTCAGCAAAACAACTGCATCTCCCTGCAGTATATTATGCAATCAAGCCAACCATCAGGGCAGCTATTAATTCATTCGAGAAAGAATTAAATGCAAATTAAAATTCATATTTACGTCTGCCTTTTTTACACCTCGTTGTTTTTGTTATTTTGTTCGCCCATCGCTCAAGGAGACTTCGGGAGCTCGGGGTAGTGGAGAAGATGGTGATGGTGTGCTGAGCCATAATTTACAGCGCTCAGTCTCAGTCTGATCTCATCAACTTTCTGTGGCTGTCGCGTGTTGGTGGTTTGTTTTCGTATCGCGAAAGCCAGTTTCCATTTGCAGAAAGTAATCAGCAAACCACCCAATTGGCGAATAAACAAGCTGCTAAACACACCGCGAGAACCACGAGAATACGGTAACGCGTGGTGGGATTAGAATCGAGTACTTTGTACTGGCCGGCCGGGCAGCCGGTTTTCTCAAGTAAATCAATTCCAGCGTACGTACGTACGTCATGTGCATAGGGGGCCCCTCCGTGCAAGGGAACCTGTTTTGTCACACACAGACGGGCGGCAGTATCGCTGTCGGACGGGCTTGCAATTATCATAAGACAAAAGTAAGCCAATCTCCATATTTCAAGTCTCACCCCCGGAGCCCACCACCAAGCTGGCCCATCCTACTGTGCCAGCACGGGCACGTTGTTATTAACGCGATAAGACGCAGCAATCTTTCCCTTCGGTCGGCTTGTTTTTCTCTGCTCGTCGTTCTCAGCTGCAAGGGATTGATTAAAGGGAAGGCAATACAAGCAGCAGCAGCAAGTGAGACATTTATTAAATCATCGTTCGTGTGAAGCATGTGTGGAGGATCCGTAAAAGCGTTTATATGCGTTGATAGCGGACCAGTTTTCTTACAAATTCAGATGCGTTTGCGTTGCGTTTCGTTGTTCTTCTTCAACCATGAAGCTTAGGACAAGCAGCACGTGCCTGCCAACGATCGTTGTGGCTGTGAATGCACACTGGTTCGGTGCAGTTTGGTACATACATTGTTGCAATTGAAATATGAAGATCACCATCACGACGACGACGACGACGTTCGGGCATAATAATCACTATCAATCCGCTGCCAGCAGCTAATTAGTTATGTATTCCTCCCTCACGGGCACGAGACGGGTTACGCATAGGCCATGTTGAGAAACTGTGTCTACTTACTTGGGCCGTGTTAGCTGATGCAAATGTGCCGCAGCAGGGTAGGGTCTCGTCTAACGCTCGCTTACATACATGATTAGGTTGATCAAATACAGGGTTTCCTTCGTAACTTTTGCACAAATTGTACAATTGTTTCAAATTACATGAAAATCGCGATAAACTTGTTACATTTGTAAAAGCTGGTTTTACATTTTTGGCGAAGGCTTCAGTTTCTCATACAATGTTTTTTTATATTTTTATCTACAATTAAAAATTATAACTAAACAAGTATGACTAAAATAAAGCAAAAAAGAAATACCTTCGGATTTTAATTTGTTATCAACTCTAGAAAAGTTGACAACACGGTGTCGAATCTCTCTCTCTTTCTAAGCCTGCTCCTATGGAGCACGTCTAAAAGGCAAGGCCTGGTGCCCAATCCGTTTCCAGGAGACTCGATCCAAATCTGCACTCCTCCACCCCCGGCTACATCCGATCTCCCACAGGTCTGACTCCACTTAGTCCAGCCAACGAGCTCGCAACGGTGTCGAATCGAATCAAATAAATAAATAAAACATAATTCTATAAAAGACAGTACAATTGAGAGTGTGTATAGAAACAAAACAAAAACTAAGCAAATTTGACACTACAAAAATAATCGACCATAAAAAATCATCAGCTTCGTCAAACTCTTAATTCTATCAACAACACTATTTGAAATCTAAAATATGTTAGCTTACTATGAAGCTTGCATAAGTATTTTTAAAGTTAAGTGCTCTACATGTAGTAATATTCGAATGGTCCTTATCGAATGAAAAATCCTATGACGTTTAATAATGAAATAAATAAGTTTAGTTTTGGGGTTAAACATTCAAATAATAAAATAAATTAAAGGAAAATAAAAAAAGTAAAAACGAACTAAAAATAAAATACCGTTACACTGTGTAGAGTGAATAAACAATCCAAAAAAGTTCAAAAAACATAAAAAGATCCGACCTAAAACTAATCGATAATATGTGAAACTAGACACAAAATTTAAATCATAAACAAAACAAAAATAAAAAGAGTAGACTGTAAATACAACGTAAAAAATGACTCAACAAAAAAAAATAAATAAATAAATAAATAAATAAATGAATAAGTTAATAAAAAATAAATAAATAAATATATAAATTAGAACGACTCTTAAAGCTTAAAATATACGATAAAAAAGCTTAAATATGTAATTGTTAGTTGATGCTAACAACCCTGCAACACTGTATGATATGTAAATGATTTGTTCAATAATATATCTCTCATATTCCAGTCTGGATTTCTTTTCATGTAATTAATTCTGTTTACAGCAAATAGCTATCTGCATAATTATTACATTTCATCATAATGTTATTAACAATGATCGATTAGCGTAGATAGCCCAGCGAAGTATTGCGCGTATTTGTAACAATTCAACAATATGTTACAAATTAGGCAACATTTCATTAGCCTATCGATTATTGCCTTCAATTTCGAAGTTCCAAACACGTACGCTTTCGCTGCAACCGGCGATCACCGACGAATGATTGCGTTATCAACGGCAAATACATCTCAATCGACCGTTTATACCCCGACGGCAACAATCTCGTGGGAGAAATAAAGTCTCGTAAAATGTGAAATAAATTGGCATTATTTACGTTCTCGCAGTGCACAAAATCGCTCAAATGCACGCGTGCTCATCCTCCAACGAATGCAACCCGATCAAACAACTCCCTGGTGCAACAATGTCCGAATGAATGTGTTCAGCCGTTGTCTACTGTGGTGCTGCTGCTGTTGTTGTGTGCATGCATCGATGCACCCGGCCCAAAAGCGTTTCCTGGTTTTGCTGGCGAGGCTTCGGGGTCGATAGGTGATCCCCTGCTGCCAGTGACTAACCGATAAAGAACGGGTTGGGAAATAGAAATAGTAGCACTAGACCGGTGCACCGTTTGTTTACTATAAAATCCATTTTTATGACAACACACAGCGCAACCGATTCAGTTGTTAACGTCGATTTATTTACTTCGCTCGTGCACCAATTGCTTCTCTGGGGAGGGAGAAAGGGGAAGAAAGCGGGCGAGATGGTTCCATTCCAGAGCCAGCCCCGTTTGGAGCGTGGAATGTCACCCTTGCTACTCATTTTCTAACGCTAAACCATAAATCTATTCGCAATGAAATAAAACGGCCAGTGTTTCGGTGCTGACACCATGTCCACTGAAAAATGAGCTTCTGTTTAGAATATTTTTATAATAAAATTTTTGAATAATAAATCAAGTAACACTTAAAAAATATTAATTAGATAGCTCTATTCGCGAGTTTCATTTAATTTATATATTATTTAGATTTTGATTTATTTTTTTCCAGAATTCATTCTATTTTCTGATAATAATTCCAAAGTTTTTTATCTCATAATTCTAAATTATATTTTCATAAATCCCATAGGGTCACTTCGTTAGGCGTTTAACAAATAAAATCATTGTCTCTCTTTGCTTACTTCCCCTGTCCATCATTTCCCATTTTTTATACCCTACGGCAAAACCAAACCAATCTCCATTGCCCAGGATTCGCGTGCCGGTGCTGTTGTTCTAGAGTTTCTTTATTTTTGTCTACTTTACCTTCCCCACGTTGACCATCAGTCTGCATGCTTGGCTGATGGTTTCGGAGGGAATAGAAGCATAAATTTCAACACACAAAGAGAAGCTAGCAATGGAGCTGTTGGAGCGGTGATTTTAGCAATCCGAACCAAACCCGTACCCCGGGTATGAGTCTACCCGTGAAAACCCTTTCCGCACGGCACAGTGCTCACAATGTTAATAATAATAATGTCATCCGAAGGCTAACAACAAAAAAATGGAATAAAACGAAAACAAACACGCAACACTAGCTAACCTTTTTGACTCGAAACTCGGTATGATGGAGATTTAAGTCGGGTTGAACCATTGAGTTTGGGGCCATCATAAATCAGTCGGGAGATTAGAGTGTGGCTATGGTAGTGTAATCGATGCGCAGTGAGATATGCGAGTTTAGTTCTGCATCCGCACAACGATTTAGTATTTTTTGCATTGGTTTTCGGTAGCAAAAAAGTCAAATGAAGCAATTTATTTCTTGTACTAAAAATAGATAAAAAAAAGATTTTCAGAAAAATTATATCCCGTTGTGGTCTACACATGCCGCAATGTCAACAATAACAAATGTATCATTCTGATGACATTATCAGCCTACCGGTGCCAAGCTTCGTTAATTCACTTCCCTATAATGTTTTAACCCTCAAATAGAAATTTATATTGTTTATCTCGTCGTTCTCAGAAAATCCGAAAAGTATTGAAAAATTCTCTTCTTTTGCTCGAATTTCCTTGTCTTGGTTAGTGGTATCGTCCTACGAGGACATTTTTTTTATCTTCTTTTTTATATTGAGAAGCTGAACTTCCCTTACTTTTAAGAGTTAAGTCAGTTGAAAGTTTGTTTGCAGATTTTTTTCATATGCTTATTACATCGTTAGAGTATGTTTATGTAGCGACAATGGTTTTTGATTCACTTTTAAGTCTCTTTTCTAGTCTTTTTCTATACCTTTGTGAGTCAGTTGTTGTTTGTTTCTTTGTTTCTTTCATTTGATCATGTTTTAATTGGTGTTTTGATCATGTTTCATTTTACTGCTGCATTGATTAATTCTTTTTATATCCTAAGAAGGGTTTTGAAATCGTGTTATTCTTGGCTTTTTTATTACTTTTAAATCAAATCGACTTTTTACATGATTTTGTGATATTTACGTCCTGTGTTTTTATTTTTTTCTATTCTTTACTTTTACGAACATTTTGTTTTATTACTTATTTGTATTCAACTTTTTTTCTTTCTTATGTTTCTGTCGTCCCAGGTTGATAAAATATTCTCTCAAACTCTTTTCTTACTTAGTTTTGTCTCCTCTCTAACATTTTTTGTGTATTATTTTATTATATTTTATTTATTTAGTATTACTGCTCTTGTCAATTGTTTGCTTGTTTTTTTTTTCTTTTTTATTGGGGCGAGCGTGTTTATGATACAAAAAACTAATTCAGGCAGTTTTCAATTTAAGAATAAGCTTTATTTATGTTTAAACCAGTGTTTTTTTCAATCATACACAATATACACTCTTTGTTGCTCCGAAAGCTTCAAACCCCAGATTTACTAAATATAAAGAAACAATTGTTCAGCAGCTGAAAATAAACCTCCATCTGTTTGTCAACCCCTGCGAGTTTGTTTGTATCACCTTACTGCTTCTTCCTCCAACATCTCCTTTTTGCCATATTCTAATGATGCGATACCCGCATATCTGTTTACCAGCGCCACAGATTACTGTAAACATAAACGGAAGGCTCTAATTGAATAGACGCCGGCGTAATGCCACGGCCATGGCCAACCGATGCGAACGCGGCTTACGGGTTTGAGTTGTTTTTAGTAACCGCCTTATGGTGTCCCATCCACAAACTCTAGCCCTCCGTTTTGTGTACTTTCGATAACCTTTGAAACACCGGAGCACCTGCCGCCTATGGGAGAAGCCGTTTTCATTTCAATAGCAAAAAAAGAAAAAAATAAACCCACGCTAGTCACACACACACACCGGGCCCTTAGACGACAAACAATAATTACAGTCGCGTTTGGAAACCTGCACACCTTTCAAAGTTAATAGCGCCGGGGACACACGGTGGTGCATATTTTGTGCATCATCACCTAAAGGCAACATTGTAGCAGGGAGGGCAATGGATAGATCGAAAAGAGCTATGTAACCGCAATCGTTCGTGTCATTAGAGCTGGTGCGTTGATTTCAATTACAAGTGCGTGGGACTGGGCGGTGAATCGTTAAATCGTTTGCATCGTTTGCATCGCTAAACGGTAAGGAGTGGCCTTTCGTTTGGCGATGATCACAAACTGTGGCTAGCGAAGGTATTAAGAAGGTAGTTTATGGGTGTGAGATCGGTGTGTAACAACATCGCAGGCAAGTATGAGCGCTGTTTAAGCGCTCAGCTAGCAGCATATTCCAATTTTTAACAATGTCTTCAAGGCTTTCATTAGTCATGTTGATATTTTTGAACATAATAGCTATAATCACAAAAAATGTTAAACTGTAATGAAATATTATTAATTCATTTAAACATTTTTTTAGCATGAAAAATCTTTCTACTCTTTACTACATTGTTTTTTTTTTACATTGATTGATGTTTGCTAGTGTTGTTTGCTTTACACATTGCTTCATATTTATCATGCTTAACGTACACAACTTTTCGTTATTTATGTGTTAGACTGTCTTTGACTAACTTTATCGTTTACCAAATTTTATATTTTATGTATGTTTTTGTTTTTATTTCTCCTACATAAACCAAACCAATCATTTTATTCGTCATTTTCTTTTTATTTGTGTTCTTTCATAAGTATATAGTTTTCATTCCATATTTATTTATTTATTTTATTTATTATTAAGTTACTACGGCTTGACGCCGTATTGTCCATTCCATATTTATATTTTTTTTATCCGTTTTATTCCGTGTTCTTTCTGTTTTATTTGCCTTCTTTTTTTGCAAAAAAACGATTTTCACTGTTTTTTTTTTTTGTCACTGTATATTTACTGTTGCAATTTTCATACTAATGTTTGTTATTTAGCTTTTTAGTTCATATTGTGAGTCCTCTTTATTTTCATATCTTCTTTGTTTTTTTTTTTTGTATAAATATTTACTAGTTTACTAGTACCGTGAAATTTTATGAAGTATTATTTCTATTTAAACTTGTTAAAATACGTTTTCTTTAAAAGTGTGCCGGTAGTAGATGCGACAACGGCGCCGGTCTTCTCAAAGCAGAACCGGGGCTCAAATCTCATCTGGGCCGTTTCCCCGTAGTGAGGACTGACTATCCAACTATGCGGTATCAATATGTCTAGTAAGCCAAAAATGGCGAACATGTCCTAAGAGAGGTCGTCGTAAGCCAAGGGAGAAGAAGAAGAATCTGTTCTCATTGTTTTATTAATAATGCGCACAAAATTTTATTTAAAACAAAAACCTAACTAAGCTTTTGAATTGGAAATCAGAATTTTAATGATGTTGTTGTGAAGGTTAGGATGAAAATTCAGACAGAAAAAAGCAAAATTCGTATATTAATAAAAAAAAGTATTAAACAAGAAATAATTGCTCGACAACAAGGCATCTGTCCGTAATAATCAACAGATAGATAAATAAAGAAATAAATAAGAAATAATTGCTTTTTTTTTTACAACAGATTGTTCATCTAGATTCCAAAACAGAACAGTTTATTTACAGCTAAATCGACAATAAACCAGAGTCACTTTTAAATATCTCAAATCCACCAGTCACGCAAAGCAATCGATATCTTCTTCTTACGTTCCTCTCTACAAACTCGGTCTCGGCCTACTATTACTAACTTTCTGTTAATTGATTTCAGCCCAAGCTGGACAGCCAATCTTGCAAACGGCAAGGCAGTCTGGATGGGATTTGATCCTCGGTTTTGTCTTGTTCTAGCCGTCGTCGCGATCGTCACGACCACCGATTCCGACCTTGAGCGACCACTATATTTGATGAACAAAATAATCAAACTCTTAAATAGGAAAAAACAGGAACAACAGAACACCCATCTCCAATCATCCCAAACCATCACCGTTTCGATTGGAACGCATCTAAATACTTACTCTGCCTGCAGAGTGCACTAAGCAAGATAATTTATTTTTCAAGAAGCACCACCAAGTGCATCCCGGTCCCGGTAAAATACATTTATTATTTGCCACTTTGCCACAGAACCCCGATCCCGAACGGACCTCACTCGATCCGGGCGCGCACCACCCGGCATGATATTCAACCCGCTAAACTACTGCACTCGGATGCACTTGCAGCACTTGGATGCAATTTCATTTTCGGACACAGCTGGCGGTATCCGAGTTTTAGTGCCACGGCACACTCAACTGCACCGCTCAAGCTAAACGCATGCCGAACTGCATCACGAGCTGTGTACCGGCCGGCGAGTGCCACCGGGCGACAAAACTGTTCGTAAAATGGATAGCACCGTGCGCCGAGTGCATTTTATGTGCGAAATGTTTTATTCATATTGCCCGTGGTTTCGTGCTTTTGCGAGCTCCGTGTGTTGCTTCGTGCCATCCTTTCCTTTCGTTACTTTATTGCTTTTATTGTTTGTGCGTTGTTTTGTTTTATGTTAGCAGCCAATCTTGTTGTACATCTGGGTGCATCATCAGTTTGATTTTATTTTATGTTTTCTTCGTCTTCTTCTTCTTTTTCTTCGCCTCTCAGTGCCGACTCTTCAGTGCCGCTTCGTACATTACATCATTAAAAAAGCATTTTTATATCCCGGCGTACCACTACGTTCGGGCGCCGGTCAGCACTGGCATTGAGGTGGGAATTTGTTCACTTGTTTTATTATCCTTTTCTTTGTGCTTATTATACAGCTTGCTGCAGTTCGTAGCGTGGTTCACTGATTTAAGAGATTTTTATGCCGGGGTTAATATATTGACCAAGAGTTCGGCTGGGGTTGGATTAAAGTTTATCTTTTAATTTTTATTAATCAACGTATAATTCGCCAAAAAGGAAATAAACAACAGAATTTTTCAACAAAAAATAGCAAAGAAAGGCATGTTTGTAGCAAGTATAAAAAGGAACTCTTACACCATTGAGAAACAAAACCGTTTAAAGTACATTTTCTCTTAATTTGTTAGCAGTTTTAAGGAGCGAAAATGGAAAAAAGGAAAACGGATTTTGGCCGACTAAACGAGGGAGACAAATTTTCGTTGAAAACTTTTGCATTTCCTTGAAGGATGATAATGGTGTGCCCCCTAGCAATCATATTTAACAAAATGGGACAAATGGCTTGAAATGTGCTTGAATGGCACACCAACATCATAAGCCTCCCAGTTTGGAACGAATGGAACAAAACAAAAAAGTTTCTATTTTCGGAAAAAAAGAAAAACAAAATCACTTTTTTTGGACTACCTGATGGCGCGTGCGTTGATAAATCCCGAGTGAGGATCCGACCGCATGACGAGGAAATAAAATTGAAAAAAACAGAGCTACAAGAAACTGTATAAGAAACAAATTTAATATGTTTCACCTCATTAACGCCCGCGCCACTGTTGTTCGTAATTCAATTTATGCTTTTTTGGCAAACTTTTTTTTGACTGCCTACTTCTTCCCATTCTTTTGGAAGGAGGTTTAAGAGCACACAAACACTCACAAGCCAAGCCTCCAAAATCGATGTCCTTGGCTGGTTTTGTTACATTCCTGTAGGAAATGTTTTTTGTTTTTCGATTTGGAGTACATATTTAGCGAATGAGGTGTGGGGATGGGTATTTTTCTACTGAACGTACTGAAATATTCTCCGAAAGAAGCAGGACACAGACAGCTAGAAACTCAGCCATCCATCCAGTACGGCGTGGAGTAAAGTGACTCGCTTTAAGCGCAGTGTAATGCGTTTTCATGTTTTTGGTCTGCTTCTTGCTAATACAACAATACAAGGAATGATCATTCAGTCATTCATTCAGAATCATTCATTCATTTTACGTCAACTGAAAAAAGAGACAGAGAAACAGAGAGAGAGCTAAAAAGTTTTAAGGAAAATACGTAAAATAAATGGCTTACAACAAAGAATCTAAATGATAAAACGGTAAAACAGAATGCAATGTTTAGCAAACATAAATATTTTAAAAATTCAAACATAAAGGCACATTTGCCTAGACAAACCAGTCAGTTCTTATTCAATGGGGTTCTTTGGACTGTTCAATCCTCATTTGATTCATTCTATTCTTTTTATTTATTCATTCTAGAATTACGGTTTGGCGCCGTGCTTCCAACATATCCACTGCCGATTTGGTACAATAACCCCAAGTCATTGATAATACTTTTTAAATTAAAATATCACTTTATTCATTAGTGAAAAAAAAATCATTTAGTATTACTTATTAAGTAAATAAAAAAAATTCATTTTCGTTCACAGAATTCATTTTGGAATGTCTGTTTCCAAAAAACAAGTAGCAGTTAAGATTTTTAAATTATTTTTAAGATTTTACATGGAAAACTTTGTATAAATTGTTTGCATTTGTTTCAAATATATTTTACATCGACAGTTTGAATGTTGCAGTATTTCTTAGGTCATATAAAAAATGTCTTCGTATTGAAAATAATTAACGGTTCGATAAAATATAGATTATATTCTACTGTTACCAGATTATATTGTAATCGCAGATGATAATGTTGTACCAGTCCTGTCAGCGCTTGTATAAGTGCGCAACCTACAGGTATTTAGGCGTGGTTTGAGATTGTCACAAGGATTTATTTTGAAGTTCATCATGTTCGGAAAGTAAATAACAAGTATCGCTAGCTTCATTAGTAAATATAAATGATTGGTTCCTTGCTGGTGCTGTCAACGGCTTAATCTTACAGCCCGCATTTATTTCTATTATTTATGCATTTCAGTTTGCAAACCAGAGCAAGCTATTTTAGCTTCGCAGGATTGTGTATTTATATTTCCTCACTCATAGTTTACTATTTTCTTTCTTTAACGTTAGAAAATAATTTTTTCTCATGCACGTTTAGCTTACTTTACATTTCTTCTTTACTGAATAAGATCAGCTCTTGACTGCAATGATTTGAGTTTTTTCTTTTTTATTTGTCTCAAGTCTGCAGCTACCTCTATGGCTTAGGACATTCCGCATTAAATGAAGGAATATGGTCTTTTTTTCTAAAAAAAAACTATAAAATATGTAAGCTTTGTTTATCATTATTCACACTTCTTTATTTTTGTCTTAATGTAATAGATCTCATCTTGATGCACATTGTATTATAGAGTAGTAAAAAAGTCATACTAAAATATGAGATTCAAAACACTACAAGTTTTTTTTAAACGATGCAATCGTAAAATTAAAATTCTGACGTAAGAAGATTTTTTTTTATCGCACAAGCGATTAAATTTGTTACGTGCCTTACCACTAAAAGCAGTTCTAGTTCGCACACTCTGACACGGTACGCGGTTGCATTATTTTGCCCCCCCCCCCACCCCCCCCTTCACCCCTTCCCCAAAGACACCCACCCGTTAAGACATCCACCCCGTTAAGGTGCTCCCTTATCAAAATCTTCAGCCGCACCGCAAGGTCTCTGATTATGCAAATGGGCGCCCTGCATCGGAGCATCGCTCCACATTGAAATCAAACGCTTCACTGGCCGGGGTATGAAAAGCATCGGGGCCCACCATATCAAGGGAAGCGCACTTAACCTTCACGGCGCAATGGAAGGCAAATCGCGTTGAAATCGTTACTTTACACTCGTTGCGTTTTTGGGATTGTTTTTTTTTATTGGTGCTGTGCGATATGCTAGAAGTGTTGAAGCGCTTATTTTTTGTTTTCCACTTTGCATTTTTCTATACCTCGCTCGCTCGCCTGTTTTTTGTTTTTGGATTCAAACCAATGAAACCTAATGAAAAATAGCCACCAAAACCGTCCGGCGCACACTGAGGGTAGCGACTCTGCGGACACGCACGCCAAGAAAGAACCCACAGCTCGGTCGGTCGGTCAGGCCAGAAGCTCTGGATGGGAAGCCTAGTTGGCCGGGCCTGGATGGGCTGGATTTGTTTCCACTGCTCTGTGTGCTGCGTTTCGAGCTGCCTGTACCCTCATAAATCTCAATTTAACGGTCTTGGCATTCATTAAAGCGCAGAGTAAAAACAAAACAGCCACCAACCAGCAGAATGGTGCGGATAAAGCCTGAATAGACAGATATGTATACATATACATATTAGTCAGCAGCCGAAGCAGAAGCGGCAACACTGAAACAAACAAAAAACGAACACCAGCAAAGACAAACCAGACTTTCCACCAGTGAACAATCGCCAAACGAACCAGCACGAAGGGGCTGCATAAAGCACGACGACCGCAAAACGGCATAACACAGCTCATAAAACAACAGACCTGATGCGAGATCGATCTCGGGAATTAGATAATATGACAACAGAGCAAGCTTTACGAGGTTTACTTGTTCGGGGAGTTTGGCTGCACAACAACAGAAAAGAGGGAAAAAAGAAAAGCAAAATGTAGTAAGAACGAACGAGGAAAGCGAATGAAGTAAAGTGAGAAAATGGCTGTACAATCAGCAATCGTAACAAACGCAAGAGAAACAATGATAAAAAAAACGTAGCAAAACATAAAAAAGCCAAGGTAAAGAACATAAAAGCCTCTAACCACACCAGGCAGGCTCAAGGCAGCAAAAGCAGATAGCTGCAAAATAGTAGATAAATAAATGAAAAGAGCAGAAAACAACAAAACGAGCAAAAACAAAAAAACGTCACGCTCAACAAGAGGATTAAAATATCAGCAGTACAAAACCGTTTCGTCCAGTGCAGGAAAGCGTTGGAGGCCGATGCGATTGTTGGTTTGGCCCGTTTGCGATAAAAGTGCGACGCTGCAACGGGGCGGGGGTAAATAAGGTTAAAAATAATCCACACCATTAAACTTGAAAAACAGAAACCAAAACAATGTGAGAAAAGTGTGGAAAAATGAAATCGAACAGCAGAAAACGAGTGACAGAGAGAGAGAGAACGAGAGAAAAAGAACAGATGAAAGAAACAAATGTACAACAATAAAGAAAGTAAAACAAAAAAAACAACAAACGCAGCGCAAGCGAACGATGAAATGCAAAACGAACGTCAACGGATCGAGTCCAATTGCGATTACGCACCGAACCGTACACCGTGAGTTTTCCAGGCGTGAGGTTTTCTGACCCGTCCTGCCTCGCCCCCTCGCTAACCGTTCAGTCGCTCGGTTTGGCTGTGGAGCGCGTTGGAAATGCGTCACCCAGCGCTAACGCGACGACCCGTTGAAATGAGCGGTTAGCGGAGATCCTCCGCAGCCTCCACATTGCACCGCTGCCCCGTGGTGCAGAGAATCAGCCACCCAAAACTACTACCGACCAACCGGTTTCGGTTAATGGAAATAAATTTGATTTTTATTTGTTTCTCTTGTAATGAATGCAAGACACAGACGAACAGAGAAAAGAGGCGAAGAAAAAAAAACATTAGGGGAAATAAATGTGAAAATGCATCCATCAGTTATTGTTTTATGGAGCAAATAGACGAATGGACGGAAATGGAACATGATGATGAAAATGATGAGCTGTAATAAAAGTGTATGGAAAATAAAATGATCATCTAATAGAATATGAAACGGAAAGGAAAATGATAAAAAAAACCAACAAACATCCGAAACATAACAAGAATGATCCACCAAAATGATAAAAATGAATGAAAACAGATTATAGATAAAACAAGAGCAGCAAAAACTTGTACAAAAACATCAATTAAGCCATGCAAAATGCGAATGACAAATAAACAATGTTTCGAAAGCCTTAAAAGAGCGACATATTAAGAAATAAAATATCATTAATTTTCATTGTCAAAAATTACAGACAATTAATGTGTAATACAAAAAAATATTTACAGAAGAATAAGCTAAAGGAAATTTTTTTTATAAAAAATGTATTCAAAGATATAAAACAAACAAGAAACAAAGAAAAAAACGAAGAATATTGAGAACTGTTGTTGAAAAATGTAGTTTAATGAGAGGGTAAAATAAGTAAGTTATAAAATAAGCATAATAATACAAACACATCTAAAATTAAGTGAAAACCGCATCAAAAAATATAAAACAAACAACACAACTCAAGCAAGCTGAAGGAAAAATGGGAAATAAATTAAAAATATGTAAAAAAGCAAACAAACTTAAACAAACAACAACACGAGAATTGCAAAAAGTAAAGGAAAAAAATACAGAAAAATTAAAAAATATGCATAAAACAACGAAATGTTACAGAATTAAAGGAAAAATGTTAAAAAACAAAAAAGTAAAAAGAACTAAGGCTTGAAAAAAAAACAATGACAATAAATAAAAGTTTAAAAATATTAAGAAGATGAACAGCTGAAAAATAGAATGAATGAACAAGCAAGGAAATGAAAGTACTATTGTAAACTACTTAACAGGGGTTTTCAGTTGATAAGGCAATAGCATACACTTTTATGGCAGGCTTCTTAGATGGAAAGGGTAAAAAAGCTAGTTGATATGGAAACGGCTGCAGATGACAGGGAAATTAAATACCTTTTATTGTGATGACCTTAGATGGTATTGTCATAGTAGCCGTTGACATTGTACATTTTGTTCGGGTAAGTGCGTGCAATATCAACGGCTTCAATGATAATATCATCTGAGTACATTAAAATTATAGGTATTTGATTTCCCTGTCAGCCGTTTCCATATCAACTAGCTTTGTTTGCCATTCCATCTAAGAAGCCTGCCATAAAAATTAATGCCTTATCAACTGAAAACCCCTGTATAATTCTGTTAAAGAATCTATATTCTTTCTTGGCCTAACAACTTCTTAGGTCATGCCTGCCATTTCTGGCTTACTAGACTAATTGATACCGCATAATTGGATAGTCAAATACCCACTGTTGGGGGGAACAAGGCCCAGATGAGACTTGAACCCCGCTCCTGCCGTGTGAAGACGCACGCCGCTGTTGCCTCCACCACCGGGCCGCCCCTTATATTAAAGCAAGATATTATATTATTTATGCTTTACTACTATGAACATCACTAGAGGAAAAATCGCTATCAAACTTACCTAAAAAATTAAAAAAAATACAACAAATGTGTAGAAAAATATTTAGTTTTTAATCATGTGAAACGACCATGCCATATTGCTGTTGAAAAATAAATTCTCCACCATACAATGTTGCCGTTGCGAAACTTTAACTCATTTTGAAAAATTAACTTCAATTGAGTGATCGTGCTGTTTCTGCCTCTTGTTCTTCTCACTTCAATTTTCACGATTTACTTCTTGTCGAAGTTCGAGGTCTTTACGTTTTTACGGCGTTCCTCCGCCTCTCGCCCATTCCACCAGTCCCCGTAGCGCTCGGTCGCCCGGGTAGCTTCTTCCAAAGCCGCATACGCAACCAACTTTCAAGGGCAAAAGTCCCCACCAAGTCCCCCATAACCTTCCACCGCTGTTGCCGGTCAAAGAACATACGGGTAGCCCACCGAAGTTACTGTGTGGGTTACTGTGCTGACGGACGGACTTGAGTGGTTCGCCTAGCACACTGCCTGATATCGCACTGGTTTCGCGGCAAAGCAACGCTGATGGAAATCGTAAAAGAACAACAAAACAGACCCACAGGTTACAACTGGTGGGTAACTGGTGCTGGTTCCGACTCCGAGGACGGTGAACGGTGAAGAAGGCTCGACGATCCACCAGGCAACCGGTGGCTAGTGTGTTGCTGCTGGTGCCGCTCGATTCCTGACAGTTTCTTTTCTGCCGTTTTGCTCCATGGTTTTTTTTTTTTTTCTTCTATTCTGTTCGGTCGCTTTCTTACTCCATGCTCCATCTCGGAACGTTTTACGACCGAGCTCATGTGTGTTGGTGGGTAAGAAAAACAGACAAACACAAACGCAAAAAAAACACAACCAGGCATGGCCTCGAAGGTAAGGCAAAAGTCATAATAAAGTAATCCACCATTAGTCATCCACTCACCGAGTCAGTCAGTCAGTCAGTAAGGCAGGGAGAGGCTCCTTCACAGAAGGTGCGAAGGTGATGGACAGGTGATGGGCTTCAGGCAATCGCTCCGCACACACACACACACACACACACATCAGCTGATGCCTACTGTCATTCGATGAGGTCTCCGCTTGGTTTGGTTTTATTTCATTTAGTTTAGTACTGTCATCTGTGCGACTATTTTTTTTTTCTTTGGTTTCGTTTCCCTGCCTGTTGTACTCTTAACATTGCTCGCTCGACTAACGAGACGGACGAGATGTCGTGCGTGAAGCGAATATCGCGACCGCAACACATCGCGCTCCGTACGTCATCGCTAATGACAAACGTGCGACAGAACATGGGTGAATGGGGCATATGCCCTCGACGTCGGATGATGTGGTAGAGTGCTGCTGCTGCTGCTGATGCCTCCTTTCCATTATTTTATTTCCATATATGCTGCTACTTAATTAAACAAAGCGAAAGGCGCTGCTCGAGATGGTAATAGGCATTGGTCGAAGGCGGGATTTGCAGGGACAGCTGGGTGAGCTGATTTTGTTCTAGATAATCGTGGTAAACTAATTGGTTCAAATGAAGGCAAACAGAGTGTGGGAAAAAGTTTCAGAAAGCGTTAATGTAGTCGGTTGTTATTATGGTGATCAATATCTCTTCTTATTGGCATGTATCGTACATGATTTAGGATAGAACCTCTGTTTTTGATTCATACTGTTCTAACAACTGCCAGAGACAACTCTTTGGATTATCTTTTTTTTTTTACTTATTATACTCTTCTTTGATTCGTACAGCTCTCTATCTTGAATTGATCCGTATCTCTATACTATCTTGAAGTTAATATTTTACAACTTAAATTGATCTGTCATTAATAGGGCGGTCCGGTGGCCGAGTCGACAGAGGCGCCGGTCTTCACACGGCAGGACCGGGGTTCAAATCGCATCCAGACCGCCCCCCCGTACGTAAGGCTGACTATTTTTCTAAGGGTACAATTAAATCACAGAAAGCCAGAAATGGCAGGCCGAGGAAGGAAGAAGAAGAAGAAATTGATCTGTGGCCCAATGCTTCTCATAGGAAGAAAGGCTTGTTACTGATGCATATCACACTTGTGGCTAATTCTGGCAGCATTACATCATCCGGATATGTTCTTCGGACATTGATAATATAAACATTAATGCCTTTAGGTATGCGTTCCGAGATCTGGACTTTACCCGAAAGCTTCCTTTGTACTCTATTTTACTATCAGCTGAACGTCCATTGTAAGGAGAAATTTCTCGGATACGTTTTGATATCGCCCCTTCGTGTTAGCCAATCGTAACGCTCCATCAGACGACCCCTAATTTTCCTTACACTCAGTTAGACGAACTTTCTTTATTTTGGAAGTAAATAAAGACATCTTATTTAGGGAAGCTTTTCCTCCAGGAATGCTTCTCTCAACCAATAATAATAACAACCGACTACATTAACGCTTTCTGAAACTTTTTCCCACACTCTGTTTGCCTTCATTTGAACCAATTAGTTTACCACGATTATCTAGAACAAAATCAGCTCACCCAGCTGTCCCTGCAAATCCCGCCTTCGACCAATGCCTATTACCATCTCGAGCAGCGCCTTTCGCTTTGTTTAATTAAGTAGCAGCATATATGGAAATAAAATAATGGAAAGGAGGCATCAGCAGCAGCAGCAGCACTCTACCACATCATCCATTATTTTTTTTATTAAGCAAGATTCCATATTTTGATCAACGAATACCATTGCTTGATTATTAAAATAGATTATCGTTGAAGAACAAAGTGAGCATCTTTTATGAAGGCATGAGTATTCGATTCGTTTTGCCTATCAAAATTAATGTCGTTTCACGCTTCGGCTCAAATTAACGAATTCAACGGTAGCACCTTTCAATCCTCCACCCAGTAATAATCGCTGCCCGCCGGCCATTTCCTTCGGGATATTCTCCCTTTTACTTGCAACATCCCATATTTCGCCACCCGGCCAACGAAACTCCCCACCCCGATGGGAGCTCTGGGAGTGTGCAATCACTAAAATAACCATTTTTCGAACCCGAACCCGATCGAACGGACAGGATGCCGTGGTAACTGCATTTCCACTCCCAGCGGATTTTGATCGATCACGACTTCAGAAAAAGTTCAAAGAGCGTTATATTCCTCCCACCGGACCGGAGCCCGTGCGACGAAGCAGACAGAAAGCCAAAGACCGATCGAACACACTCGTCGCACAACCACCCGTAAGCAGAAATTAATGTCGTGATGTTGTAACGCGCTGCAACAGCTGCAAACGGCGGTCTGGCGCGAAAGAAGCAGAGAGAGAGAGAGTGAGAGGTCATCGCACAGGAGGCTGCTAATTTGATCGATCGTAAAGACCGGAATTATATAAATTCTCTGGCCCGCTGGAACTCTGGCCCGCGATGGAATCGTTAGATCATATTCGATTTTTGGAGACTATCATGATCGCTTGGTATGCAATTCAAAACAAGACACTTTGTCTTTTGGTGCTCTTTTTTTTGCTTCACACTTAACCAGTTTACACCTCTAGATCGGATGCTCGACAGACCGATCATAAGTAACGATCGTATCTCCGCCCGATGGTGACGGGGCGATAAAGGTTTATCTTTGTGACCAATAAGCAAGTTCGAAGGTCAAGTGCCATTCAAAGCTCGGACACCGTCCTCGGAGGAGGGTGGTGAAGCTACCAGGAGGCTACATAAAGCAACACCTTCCACAAAAAAAAGCGCTTGCTTGGCACGTTCCAGGCACGGTACGCACCCACGCGATACGCATGCTAAGTCGAGAAACGTCAAAAACCGGTTAAAGAAGATATGAGATCGTGGCACAGCCCTGAGAGCTCCAGCAGCACGACAAAAACAATCATTTCCATAACTCGTTCGCGTCTGCCCGAACACCTCTTCCCTACGTCCCCTGCAGAAAGCGTAGTGTTCAAGTCGTCGCAGTGAAGTAAACATCGGCGCCAACCAACCAAAAAAAAAAACGATAAATGGAATGAATTAACACTAAAGCACTAGACGGCAGGCTAGACGATACCAGACACCCCGGGCTGGCACTCGAAAATCGGCTCGATCGTATAAAGTGTATGATTAATACCTTTAAAATAAAAACACACCCCGTTACTCCCGGTCGGGCCACCCCGGGTCCACCGTCGGTCCTCACCCTGCTGCAGCAGAGTCACAGCTACACAGGAAGCCTTCGAGCGAAAGATCGATCTTCTCCGCACGCCGGTAAACGTGACAATCGTTTACGCGACCGGTTTTCTGACGGTTATACGATCGGGTTGAGGTGTCTGCTGTGAAGATGTTGTCATTGGCTAGGTGGCAGTAGTTACAGGTGATGGTAGAGGGGAGCCCCTTGCCAGCACTCCGATGCTGCTTCACAAAAGGGTCCGAAAACACCACTAACAACAAGTCACAAAACTCGACCGCATCGAACCACAAATGGAGGTTAAATTTATGATACTTTGTTGTGTTCACTTCCTATATATTTTTTCTGTGGTAATCTTACCGCTGCCCACCCGTCGACATCCAACCTTCCGCGTGATCAAACCGTGCGATCCACCAGTGGATCGTGATATGTTGGGCTACCAATTCTTGCAAAACAACTTGCCTGTTTTGCCTTCTTTTCTATTTGTTCGGGTTTTCTGCCTTCCGGCGAACCATCGGCGCGGGCCGTGGACAAACGCGGTAGCATAAATATCAATCCATTTCCGCCAGGCTTAGAGGCGTCTCCGGGCCCTCCTATGCTCCTATATGTGTGTAATCGCCACACGAGTGCGGATAGTGCTTTGCGTAATGATACTACAGTGCGGCTGGGTACGTACTCTTGCATTTTCGAGCGATCGGGCGTGTGTTACTTTCTCTTTTCGTTGGGACGGTCAGATGAGTGGCTTGAAGTTGGTTGATGGTAGTACACGGTAATTTGCTTAATTTGCATAGAAGCCAACAAATGTTTAGGTGTGGTAAGGTAGTTTTTTTTTTCTTTCGTTCCACACAGCTTCAACTGGTTCAGGGAGAATAAGCAGTACAATGTACCTTTTTTCTTGAGAGGAGATCGTGGCATCGCAAGAAGTATGATTTGTTTTGACTTTGTATGTCTAAATGTACGCATTTATGCATTTATTTTAAGTGCCCACTTGCAATTCGACCAGTGGGTCGTAAGAAATGCTCGAACCAATGGTATATAATTTTAGTAGACAGCCCCCACTAACACTAATTGACTAAGTGTCGTCGTGTTTGGTTGTCAATTTTGACAGACAGATTGTTGGATGAATTATGCTGTTCCTCATAGTCAATTAGCATGAATTCTAAAGCTTGATGAAATACTTGAAAGATCCATCTGGATGAGCTTTGGTCCAAAGAATCGAGAGGCCATAAGAACCAAGTTGGGCAAGATCTTCATGATATGAAATTGATAGGTAACTAATCGCCATCTATTGACCGAGTCCTGAATCGAAAGACAAAATTGAGGATCATTAAAATATGGTAGGCTTAAATCGATAGTAATCCTAATTGGAGCATTCTTGAAGATCGTTTGTCTATTCCGACGGATCATCAAAATGATTTCAATGAAGATCCATCATTCCGCCTCAAAGTTAGATTAGCATCACAAGTGAGCCTTTAGAACATAAAAACTAATCTCTCGAAGCAATATCCCATCCATTTCCCGGTGCGATCTTTACACCGATGTCTCAAGCGTTTTGCGTTGGGTAACAAACAACAAACCTGACCCACATATCTCCCCACATCAACGCGGCGCCTACCCTGTCCATTGATCTACAAAGCACCGTCTTCTCATGCAAACCGTTCGGTTTTCCTACCCTAGGGATCCCGGTTCCAATTTGCCGTCTGTTTGCCGAAGACAATTTCTCCTATGCCATGCCGAAATCTCTCGCGGCGCGGTATTTTAAACACCATCGTCTGTTGGTTCTTTATCGCTTATTTGAACTATTTTCTTCTCCTCGGCCGGACTGGCTTCAGGGCTGTCGGGGTGAAACTTCGTACTGAGGATGCATTATTCCAGTGCAGTCGAATCCACAAGTTCGGGAGACATCTCGCGCCATCCATTGTCGGGCATATAAGGCAAAGCATAAATGCGAACGGCGAAACGAACACACACACACACACACCGATTCATCGACTTGTTTGTTCCAGCTTAATGCCACCATAAACGCATCCCGCCCCGGCCATTGCCGAAACGGCTGACTCGTCCCACTGGGGACTGATAAAATGGTGTGGTGCCGCCGGCCAAGATATTCTAACCCAGGCAAACGCGCGGTGCTATCGGCAAGACCTCGCAAGGCGCTCTCGATTTATCGGGAAGACAAACAGACGTCGTAACCGACCGCAAACGCGGGCGAACCGAAAGCGGCTCGCTCGCTAGAATTGTGTAAATATTCGTTTTTATAATCTGAAAATTACATAAAAATTTGATTTAATGAAGCACCGCACCGACCTCGAGAGCCGCTCGCGATGGTGTCCGATTAATTTTAATGGCTTTATTGCATCCGAAAGCGTGCTCAACGGCACACACACACTCGCACTTAACCATTATGGGGTGGAATATGAATGCCACCCCTTCGGGAAGCGGAAAGACACTCAGGCAAATCGGCTTTCGGGCCGGAATCGGTTCAGTTTTTCTTTTTTTTTTTTGTCGATTTTCTTTTCACTTCCAATGGTTGGCCATTAGGAGCTCGCCTGGCCTAGAGACGAACGCTTATCGATAGATGGAGAGTGGAGTTTGGTTCGGGTTTGCCATCACCGGGATTGCCTGGAAGATGCCGTACCGACACACGTCATAATTTTAAAATACATTAAGCGCCACAGTTTTCGGAAATGGGAATGTGTGTGTGTGCGGTATGGAAAAGGAAATCTCTTTTCCGCTGCTTCCTTTATAAGCGTTCGTTATGCTTATGGATTTTATAGAAACACCATTAATGCTGCCGCTAAGCGGGTTTGGGCCCCGAAGAATTCGACCAGATATGCAGAGGCACAGTGTCACGAACGAATCATAACGAGCGGGCGGTAAGAAGGAAACGACGAACGGGTGATAATGAAATCGAACAACAAAATGGTCCATTTTGCCACACATGCACTCCACATGCGTTTAATATTCCAAATCTTGCTTACTCCCTTACCCTTCGAGTTTCTTCTCACCCTCCATGGCACACAAAATCCCGAGAAGCAATAAGTGTCGAACGTGGATACCATTTGTCGTGAAGGTCGATTTGGATTTGGGGAACGTTCGAAAATAAGAACGGTTGAGAATTTGGTGCTTAGCGGCATATTTCATCTTCATTCACCATATGGTTTGATATCGGGCCGACAAAGTGTGGTGCTCGTGTGATGGGGGAAAAAACCGAGTCACTAGAGCAGTGTGAATTGAGATATCTGCTGTGAGAAGAACATTATTTATGTCATTTTGTAATGCTTTGTTTGTGGTCATTGAAACTGATCAGTTGCTGCCAAAACGTTACAAAAACATTGAAGTTTCCTTCTTACCATTCACCAAATCTCTAACATGTTGTTATTCTCTATTCTCCTAATATTGCTAGACCTTAGAATATCTTACTCACCTTACTCACTTGCTTATCGAGCGTTTCAACCGTTTCGATTAATTATCCCAGCCGTTATGGCGAAAGCATTAATGCCATCACTCCGCTTCAATTTGGGCCAACACGGTTCTCATTTCGTGTGGACACTCTTACAGGATTTTTTTGTAGTCCGGTATCATTCTCATGACATGAACAGTTAACCGGCGCCTAACGAGTCTAAGCCTGGCATGTTGGTGGGATAACCTTACAGGTCGTAGAGCTCAACATTGTAGCGGCTCCCCGATTGTCCTTCCACACATACGGGGCCAAACATTCTTCTGAGCAGCTCCCTTTCGAACCCGGCTAGGAGTGTTTCGTCAGTTTTGAACAGAGTCCATGTCTCAGAGGCGTATCTGATTACTGGGACTATAAATGTTCTGTATATTCCCAGCTTCGTCCGTCGCGACAGGTATTTAGAGTGGAGAAGCCTTCTCTGGCTAAAGTATGACCGATTGGCAGCCAGCACCCTTGCGCGAGTTAGCAACGAGCGTCGGTAATCGCTAAATCAGCATTGGGAGTGTCGTGTTGTATCCAACGCGACGAGTTATGCTGATGCGGCGATCGCTGCTGGGCCGTTTATGGGCCGATAACGGAATCGGCTGAATTCAATAAAATAGTGAATTTCAAGACACCGAACTGTAAAAGACTCTTTCTATCTATTCAGAAAGAAAAGTTTTAACTGGCGCCCGAATAGGGACCTGACAAAAAAATCAGCGGGAAGTGTATAAGTTAAAAAAAATCCTATAAAGTTAGCCATTTAAAAATTGTGGCTAATCTCGTGGTTGAAGGAGCCATCATAATAACGAAGCGAACTTTGGGACACCGTGGTTAATTCCCGATTGCTGCCAGCGAGCCCCCAGTCATCAGAAGGATAAAAAGGAACATCTTGCTGTAGCTGCCCAATTTTCCCCCGAAGAAAAAGAAGTCAGATGCCCATGGAAATTAACTCAACCATACTGTAAGTAAAAACCTAAAAAATCCGAAATCAGTGAAATTTTGGTGTTTAATTAAATAGCTTCTGCTGTAATTTGTTAGTGGTGAATCGTGATCGTGACAAGTGTTAAGTGAAGTGAGCATTTAAAACACAAAAATGACCAATCCCAACACTGAAATGGTTCTACGATCTTTCGTGGAGATGGGAAAAACCCCTGACTTTTTGAGGGATGTTCCTATTTTTGATGGAAACCCAAATGAGTTGATGAATTGGATTTCGGATGTGGAAGATGTTTTTATCATGTATAGAGATCTTCCTGACGACTCTGTGCAGTTCCATCTGATCGAACGAACAATCAGAAGGAAAGTCCGTGGAGAAGCTTCCGATGTGTTAAATGCAAATAATGCAACATGTAGTTGGCATCAGATAAAATCTATCCTAATGCTTTACTATAAAGATAAGCGTGACGTGAAGACCCTGGATTATGAATTGACGTGTATTCGTAAGGGTAATTCGGAAAGCCTCGCCGGATATTATAGCAGGGTTAACCAATTGTTAGCCGCTATAATAGCACAAGTTCAAACTGACAGTAAGTACTCTCTGCATGCAAATGTCCACATAAACTATTTCAGAGAGAAAGCTTTGGATTCGTTTATTAGAGGTTTAGAAAAACCATTATCCACTTTATTAAAAACTGCTGACCCGAAGACCCTTAGCAAAGCATATCAATTTTGCATTGATTACTTTAATATGGACGTTCGATCAGCACCTTTTAAAAATCAATATGGAAATCAAAATTCTCTTAATATTCCCAAGCCAAGAGATTTAGGCTTCGAGCCTCAACCCCCTAGGGTAGCACCCAGAAAAATTGTTTATCAACCAGTACCCCCTCCTAGAGCAGCGCCTCGTCCAGCTCCACGATACAATTCCCATTACCTGCCTAATCAGCAATATACCCCACAGAGGCAACAGCCCGAGCCAATGGAGGTAGATAGAAGTATAAATTCACGTCATATTGACTATGGTAACAGACCCACATATGGCGAAAAAAGACCAAGACCACCATCAAGTCAAGAAGCGTGGGTAAAGAGGCAAGCTCACCCATTATATGCTCATCAAATGAATAAAAATGCCAACGACGCAAGGTATTGTCACGGACAAACAATAAATGAATTTGAGCTCACAGAGCAAAACAATCTTGTTGACAAATTACAAAACATAAATTTGCAACACGAGCATGATCCGTTGGAGGGATCAAGTCGCGATGGTCAGAACCATTTTTTAGAGTGGAAGATGAGTTGGTAGTTCCCAGCCTTCCTTTTATTTATCTTAAAACTACCATTGGAAACTTTCCGTTTTTAATAGACACAGGTGCTAATATTAATTTAATACATCCACAATTGGCACGTGCATATGAAATCAGTAAACCGTACGAATTTTCAGTAGGTCAAATAAGTTGTGCAAATAGTACATTTGCTCCTACTAGTGCAATTAATATAAATTTTTTTCATCCCAAAATTGATTTTGAAGATCGCTTTTTGTTACACAAATTTCACAATTTTTTTTATGGAATCATTGGAAATAGCATGTTGAAAACATTGAAAGCTAAAATTGATCTAGAAAATGACCAAATCACATTGAGTAGAAACTCTAAAAGATTCGTCATCCCAATCTCATACTATTCTCCACATAATCGGTCATCCCACAATTTGATCCGAACATCTCATCTATCCAAATTAGAGCTAGAAAAACTAAACCAGGTTTTAGATAAAAACAGAGATGCATTTTACAAACCAGACAGTAAACTAACATGTACAACCAAAGTGGAATGTGCAATACACACTTCAGACGATACACCTATCCATCAAAGAGTGTATCCATATCCTGCAGCATATGCTGACGAAGTAAATAAGCAAGTTGACAAGCTATTAGCGGATGGAATAATCAGACCGTCTCGCTCAGCTTGGACTTCACCGGTATGGATTGTGCCAAAAAAACCGGATGCATCAGGACAAAAGAAATTTAGAATGGTTATCGATTATCGAATGTTAAATGCTAAAACCATCTCCGAAAAATATCCAATGCCCGAGATAAATTATGTGATAGACCAATTAAAAGGAAAAAAATATTTCTCGACTTTAGATTTAGCTTCGGGATTCCATCAAATTAAGATGAAAGCATCAGATATTGAAAAAACGGCTTTTGCTATTAATAACGGTAAATACGAATTTACTAGGATGCCGTTTGGTTTAAAAAACGCACCGGCTATATTTCAAAGGGCTATCGATGATGTACTTCGAAATTTTATTGGAAAAATATGTTACGTTTATATAGACGACGTAATAGTTTTTGGCGATGATTTAGAAAATCATTTGAAAAATTTGGACACAATTTTGACAACATTAAATAATGCAGGACTAAAAATTCAATTAGACAAATCAGAATTCCTTCGCCAAGAAGTTGAATTTCTTGGTTTCATTATTTGCACAGAGGGAATAAAACCCAACCATAAAAAAATAGAAGTTATAAATAAATACCCTGTGCCCAAAACCATTAAAGATTTGCGTGCCTTCCTAGGATTAATGGGCTACTATCGACGATTTGTCAAAGACTTTGCCAAAATTGCTAAACCTTTGACAAACATTTTAAGGGGAAAGGGATCTGACACATCCAAAAAGAAAATTACATTAAATCAACAAGAAATCGAATGTTTCAATAAAATGAAGCAAATACTATCATCGAGCGATATTCTCATCTATCCAGATTTTAACAAACCATTTATTTTGACAACCGATGCTTCAGATTATGCAATTGGATCCGTTCTTTCTCAAGGTGAATTAGGCAAAGATAAACCAATTCACTTCGCATCAAGAACACTATCTAAAACTGAAGAGAAATATTCCACCCCTGAGAAATGCTTGCAATTTTCTGGTCACTACAAACTTTCCGCAATTATTTGTATGGAGCTAAACTCAAAATATTAACTGATCATCAACCACTTACTTTTGCCCTCTCCCAAAAAAATACTAACGCAAAATTAAAACGTTGGAAAGCATATTTAGAGGAGCATGACCACGAGATTTTGTATAAACCAGGCAAAGGCAATGTTGTAGCAGATGCCCTCAGCAGAATAGTTTTCTCTATGACTGGTACGCAACATTCATCACAAACTAGTGACGATTTTTACATTATCTCTACAGAAGCACCACTTAATGCTTTTCACAACCAGATCGTGTTGAAAAAAGGGAAACCAAACACAGTAATTGAATATCCATTCCAAAATTTTAAACGTACAACAATTTACTCCGAAATAATAACCGAATCATCTCTTTTACAGATTCTAAAGGATCATTTCACAATATCAAAAGTAAACGGACTTTTCACGAGTGAAGACATAATGGGAAAATTTCAAGAGGTTTATAGGAAGTATTTTGGAAGTCAGAAGCTCCTTAAGATTCGATTTACTCAAAATCTTCTGGAAGACATTACAGACGAAGATCAACAACGAGAAATAATCACGGCAGAGCACAATAGGGCACATCGTGGAGCCCAGGAAAATAAGTCGCAAATTTTACGTAAATACTATTTTCCAAAGCTGCTAGCCAAGATAAAAAAAATTGTTTCCAATTGCTGTATCTGCAATGAAAACAAATATGACCGAAACCCTATCCGGTATCCTCAACAACAAACTCCAATCCCCGTACACCCTTTCCAAATTGCACACATTGATATAATGTTTCTCGAAAAACATTATTTTTTAACTTACATCGATAAATTTTCAAAATTCGCTCAAATTAAAGAAATTCAATCGCGAGCCGCCTTAGATATTGTTCCGGCAGTTAAAGAAATAATTACAAAATACCATCCTCCTAAAATATTAGTAATGGACGGCGAAAAATCTTTTGGTACACAAGATCTAATAGATTTTTATAAAACTCACCAAATCCAAATATATTTAACAGCTACAGGTCGAAGTGAAATGAATGGAGTAATAGAAAGGTTCCATTCTACCATATTAGAAATTTATCGAATAACGAAATTTGAGAACAACAATTTAACTATTTCTGATCTAATCGAGCTTTCACTTCACAAATATAATTCATCCATTCATTCGACTACTAAATATACTCCTTATGAGATAATTTTACCGTCTGTCCGTTCATCAGATATTTGTGAAAATGTTTACAAAAATTTAACAAAGAAACAGGAGAAAGATATTTCATATTACAATAAGAGAAAAAAGGAAATAAATATAAAAGAGGATATGACAGTTTATGAAAAAACCAGAGCCAGATTAAAACACAAGCCGAGATACAAGAAAATCAAGATTAACAAAGTAAACAAAAGCACTATAAACACAAATGATTCACGAAAAATTCATAAAAACGATATAAAAATAAGATAGCTAACAATACCGTCATTCTAACATCATTGTTCTCTTCTTACAGTTTTCTATTTGTAGTATGTACCCTAGCTGAGCCGAGGATCTCTATTCTGAAGGTAGACAACCAACCTATAGTTGCAATGGACGAAGGTTGGGCAAGAATAAGGATAGATAGCCATATTTACATACACCATTACAATTTAACTGCGTATAAGGGTTATATTCAAGCAATTAAGGACGATTTCGAAAAAATGAGCAATAATCAATTTTCCAGTATTATCCAAAACCAATTCGAAGAACTGAATACCATATTGAAAAGAATGCTTCCCACTAAAAGATTCAAACGTTGGGATTCCATAGGAACAATTTGGAAGTTTATTGCAGGAACACCAGATGCAAACGATCTTCGTGTTATTAACAAAACAATTAATAATCTCATCGATGACAATAATGCACAAGTTACAATCAATAGGAATATAAACAACCAGATTAAAGAAATAACAGAAAAAACTCGTAACGTAATAACTCAATTCAGATCAGAATCATTAGAAATTCATTCCATCAATATTTATCTCCACCTAAAAAAGATGATAGACACACTGCAGGAAATAGTTGATAGTATAGTTATGACGAAAGCGAATATTTTAAACGAAAAAATATTGTCAAAATATGAAATCAATTGTTTGGAAAAAAACCTGGCAGCAGAAAACATTCCGTTCGACACAACTCTAGAAGCGCTTTCCTACGCCGACGCCTCTATCGCCACCAACCGCCAAGAAATAATGCTGCTCATAAAAACACCCAAACTCGACCCAAGAACGTTCCGTAAGATAAAAATTTATCCAATCCTGTACCACGACGGCAAGATTCACCTCCAGTATGACAGATTCATAACTCACGAAGCAATCAGATACCGTGTTAGCACTCTAACCCCGAAAATCTATAAAATCAATGAAATAGAGTTGGATGAATCAGATTGCATTCCAAGATTAATGGAAGGTCGAGAAGCAGAATGTAACTTTACGAAGAGTCCAGCCAAAACTGAAATATTACAGATTAATAATCACGCCATATTGATTAACTCTGTAGAGAAATTTACACTCGTCTCCAACTGTGGTATAAGCAACAGAACACTTCAGGGATCGTTCGTAATAAGCTTCAACACATGCGATATTTACATAAACGACGTGAGATACTCATCCAAACTCACCGATCTAGTTGGAACGTTGAACTTATATCCACTCGACGGAGTGTTTATTAAAAGACAGCTGGAAATTTCGAACATAAGTCTGGAAGATTTACATAATCTGCACATCGAGACACGTAAAGAATTGGAGCACATTCGCTTACAAAACAACTCTTTTCAAATAACCTGGCCAACGATAAACATTTTCGGAGGTATCATCTTTCCTCTCATTATACTGGGAGTAGCATTGCTTTACTGGTTTACAAAGAGGTGCAAAAACACGCAAACGGTAGTCACAGTACATAATTCGTCACCAAATCAGACACCCGACTACGTCACATTTCCTAAACAAACACAGTGAATCGTGGACGTTCACATCTGAGGGGGGGCGAGTTAGCAACGAGCGTCGGTAATCGCTAAATCAGCATTGGGAGTGTCGTGTTGTATCCAACGCGACGAGTTATGCTGATGCGGCGATCGCTGCTGGGCCGTTTATGGGCCGATAACGGAATCGGCTGAATTCAATAAAATAGTGAATTTCAAGACACCGAACTGTAAAAGACTCTTTCTATCTATTCAGAAAGAAAAGTTTTAACTCGCGTAGCTCAACATCAATATCGGTTGTCGGTGCTGACTTTTGACCCCAGATAGGTGAAGTTTTGGAAGACTTCAAACCTATCTGTAGCTCACACCTGCGTTAATCAATGTTTGTTAGCAGGGTTGCTTGTGGTGCCATCAGCATTTAGGATTTAGCCTCGTTAATCTCCAACCCGAGGGCTAGTGCCGCTCTTCCGATCCTTTGGTAAGCTTCTGCTCTTTAGAAGATCCCCAAACCAATGATGTCTATCATCTTATTACAAAATCTGGATTGATTTATAGAAGATGGTCCCCGAAGTTTCCACCTCCGAGTCACTAGCGCCAGATTGAAAAGTAGACAGGCAAACCAATCTCCATAGCTCAGCCACTTTGTCCACCTTCACCTAATTTAAGATGTAAACTAGGAAGGGATTCCAAAGGATCTCATTGCGTCCTATACCTTTACCTCGACTATGATGTAATAAGCGGCTTTAAAATCAATCATGCTCCATATCACGAATATATGTTTAGAGACCATTGAGAACTTACTACAGAATTGCACAGATATCGACATATCTTCACTCAAAGTGAAGCCTTTCATACCATCCGAAAACTCACTTCCCACCGCCCAAAACATGTGCTCGTCTGATGACAGCAAAAGCCACGTGGTACGGTGACACTACGTATACGTATACCGTATTGTCTTATTACTAAAGCAAACCCGTACACGAAACGCGCCATACGCGCTTTTGCCATTTCTATCCCAGCGAAGGAAGTGCTAAACTGCAATCTAAACAGTTTCTGCATCTATTTTTATCCCATCCCTTTTGGCCATAGCACAAAACCAAACAACAGCAAAAAAAAGCCACCTTCCACACCTTTTGATTAATGTCTCACGCACCACGACGAACATTGCAGCAAATGCCACATTGTTCTCACACGTGAAGATAAACACAGTGACGTAGAGCACCATCGTGTGTAGCCATTAATGGCCCGAAGCTCTTTAATTATCACGTTTTAATGTTCCGTTTTTTTTTTCGTTGTTCAGTTCTTACTTTAAGCTACGGGAGGAGCATATCAAGTCACAGCTTTAATTTGACCGCGACTTCTGTGGTGCGATTTGGACTTTGTATCTCGCGCGAATCGATTCGTCTTCTTTGGTACCGTTCGACCTGTTCGGCTTTGCCCAAGTGATTCACGCAGGGGCGAGAAAAGGCGTCCAGTCATCTTCCAGATGTGGGGATTATCGCGCGATAAGCTGATACGCAGACAGTATTGTTTGCACAGTTGTTTCGAAAGCGGTGCTATCGAACCGCTTCTTCTCTGTGGCTGCTGCATCTAGGATGATGAACTTTCTTTACCGGGCGCAACGCTAGGGATTTCCCTCTCGCCCATTAATCATGCCCGATCAATTAGTTGCATTCATTGCTAGGTGGCCTTCTAGCGGGTTAAGCGCCACAGTCGCCACCGATGAGTTTGTTGGTCGGAAGATCCGGATTGTCCGATGACGGAACTAAAAATTCTTCCCCAACCCGTTCATATTGAAGATTCAAGTCTCCACTTATGTAAAGGCGGTAGAACACACTTTGAAGTCTTTACCTGGATAATTTCGGCTAGTTATTTGACGGATACACCATGCGACTTTTTGATAAGAGTTTATCGTGCGACAATCAGCTGCCTGTTTGATATCCCCCGAACTTTAATTTAGACATGGCTGTCGTCCTCCAATTATTGAACCAAACTGTTCAAACACGTATATAACAAGATTTCGCCAGATCTGTCTTGGATCTTTGGTCTACTAGCTCCAGAGCTAGTAGAAGGACTGTCTATGTCTAAATCATCATATTAGGACAAAGTATTAAAGAAGACAAGAGGTTAGAGATTTAGAGAAATCTAAGATTTTTTCTCCCTGAGCCTTATTTGACGTTTCGTAGACCAACACCAATTACAATGGTAATAACCAATCTAGAATTATTCACCTAAAAGTCGTAAGGTATAACTAATGTAATTCTCAAGAGATTTTCTTCTTCGGAGCTACAACCTCGAAAGGTCTTGGCCTGTCATTTCTGGCTTCTTGTGTCTTAATTTTACCTATAGCGAGACAGTAAGTCCAGCGTCCGGGGAGGCGGCCTGGATGTGATTTGATCCCCGTTCCTGCGCTACTATCTCCTAGGCCACCAGACCTTGTCAGGGATCTAGGGATCTAGAGGTTTAGAATTCATAAAGAGAAAATACTCTTAAAGGACGATTCGCGATAAATCAATCGTTAGTTAATCTGCAAGGAATATCTGTCTGAGTTTCTCTAATTATCTCCTTCACGGGTATGACAAGCCGGTCATGAAGCATTGTGGAGCCAACAAGGAATCAAAAACACACTATCTTTCGAAAATTCCCTGGTAAAAGCTTCCTTCTTTAAAAAACCATTCTAAACTCTACCTGTTAATACATCTGCCCCAAAACGAGGGGACAGAAAATTAGTTCCAATAATACCCACTCATTAGCACAACCTTCCACCACACCACACCAAGCATTCACGCAGCGCACCTCGCCCCGTGTGCTAAATGCTCCATGTTTGCTCCACTCACATTTTATCTTCCCGGGCTCGGTCCGCGTTCCTAGAGCACTTTATTTTGTTCCAGAAAGGTACACATCACAAAAAAAATCTTTCAGGTGCCACACTATTTGGACGGACGAAAATGGAAGCTGCTAATTTGGAGGCACATCATTCCCGGGCCACACACTCCGGCCGGGGTTAGTCGGGTGTTAAAATGCAAAGCAAGCGTTAACTGACATCGGCTGTTTATTGTGGAGATAAAAACCAATGGAGCAATCCATACACACACACACACACACACACACACACACACACACACACACCGAGCGAGCGTTTGAGGCAAACGCGTCGTTTTGGGACGATGGTTTGTGGCGATGAGCGTTTGTTAGCGAGAGAATGTAATTAATTATACTATGACGAATCGATTACAAAACCACAAACCAGCAGAAAGACACATGCTTTGTCCCGGGAAACCACCCCCCTCCCCCTCTCCCCTGCTAGCCCCTAGAAGTGGCTCTCCAAATAATGCATATTTAATTTTATTTGACATGTGTCAATCAACCGATTGATTAAAAGTGGGAGCCCCTCTCGATGAAATAATCCTGTCGCTGGCTCGTATTCAAATGACATGAATTCGTTGGAACTCCGTTGGAGCTCCGAAAATAAACAAACCCGGTGCGGAGTACGCTGCGCATCGACCAGTTTAACCAGTTCAAATATAACCCGTAAGGCTCCAACTATAAAATCGTACCCCCATTTCTGGATTCTTCCTGCCTTGCTTTGCGAATGCGTTTCTTCACATATCCTTCATTGCTTTTCGTACAATCGAACCCAGAACCGTAGTTTCTGACTCATCAACCGGTTAGTTCGGCTCGATAATTTGATTATCCCATGCACACCTTTTCCTCGCCACTATCACAAGAGGTGAACGTCGTCCGGGAAGCTGGTTTTTGGTCTCCAAAAATAGCACAGTCCGGTGCCCCGTCCGAAACCGGTGTGCTGTGAATCAGTGCATCTGATAAAGGGAAGTCGAGTGACCGGTTCTTTTTTTGGGGGCAGGAATTGTATATTTTTAAATGGCAGGAAAAGTGAGTTCGCTACAGTACCTTTCACCGAAACGGCGCGGAGAGTGAGAATGCTTCCAAATAAGATCCTTTTCGATTCGATTGGGTTTTTGGAAGTGTTTTCCTGTTTAAAGGCAACAGGGCAATTGGGTTGTAGCTTCGAGCTAGTTGCAGGTACTTTCACAACTGTGTTGTGAATGGGCGACTTTGTTCTAAAAATAAAATTGCTTTCCAGTGTGAGTAAGGGCACAAGGGAACCAGGAACGAAATAGGTTTCGGAATAGTGCTGTAAATAAACTATATAGTGAGTATTGATTATGAACTAGAGAGCATATCTACTATATCGAAACTAAGATGCGCCTTGGTCTTAAGAAGCCTGCTCCTATAGAAATTGTAGACTAGATCAAGGATGTCTGGCTTTCTGTGACTGGATTTCAACCGTAGTACAGGTAGTCAGCCTGCGTACGGGGAGGCAGTCCGAATGGGATTTGAACGCCAGTCCTGCCGTATGAAGACCGGCACCGTTGTCGCCTCACCTCCAGACCGCCCATGAGTGACTCGACTTCCTATACCTCCTAGCTACAACTGATTGAGGCAACAATTATTCATGATCTCTTCGAAGAGCTCTTATTTCATCTACACCGTATTTTCCCGACAATCCACTTAATGTTGATTCCAGTATTCACCAGAATCTGTCCACCGTTAATCATCAACCATTCCAATTTTTCGCAGCACCCCATTGAACTGACACATAATCAATTGATTGGTTCACCGCAAGGATACTGTTCCGCATGGACTACGGTCGGATGATGACCGATCCGCCAAGTAAGCGCAGTAAGCGCACACTCCAGCATCGATAGCAGTCCAAATATGTTTTTATGCTGTCATTCACACCATCACACCACATGCAAAAACAAACTCCTGGGAGCGTTACGGGGAAGCGGCCTCACACTGGCTGCAATGCATTACCCCATTCCGATCCACCAATGTCAAAGCTGTCAAAATGTTGATTGAATTAGCAAACAATCTCCAAAAAAACACACACACACACACCCCAATCCCACACTCTCACACAGGACAGGATCGATTGTGTAACGATTTTTTTCCCGGAAAGGAATGTGACCTCGAAGGGTGAATGCTGGTGACATGCTGGCGTGTGGAAATGACAGCTAGGTTTTCGACACTTTTCGGACGTTTGCCACGTGAGTGAGAGGGCCATCTTGTAAAGCGATACTGTAGCGAAAGTTGTTATTAGCTGGTGAAGTTCGCTTTGGCATTTCTCGGAAGATCTGGAGCAAGTTGGAGCAAGTGGACATTATACCTGCAGATCACTAGCATCAAATCTCTAGGACATCCCTTCTAGTAGAATGCTTTATAGCTAATAAGCAAATAACAACGCAGTCTTGGCAAAAGTAAAGCTCAAACAGTTCCTTACAACCTCAGCAAAAGCATCCAAAACACATGTTCAACGAGACGCTCCCATGTAACGTCAGGGTACATTATCAATTATTCAACCGGAGCAGTGATAAATCACGTTCCCTGGCACTGCATCGTTTCGGAAGTGTCGAGAGTCGTCAAGCGTCAATCAGCACGTTTCCCGCCCACAGGGGTGTGTTTCTGCGCCATAATGCCATCGTCTCTGCAGCACACAGCTGTGTGTCAGTTCGTTGCGCACCTGTTGTGTCTTACGTTTAATTATTAAGCACAACGACGAACACTCACTCCCGGAATGCTGAATACCTTCACAGATGATACATGTCGGTTGAGTGCTTGGTGTTGTTGTAATTAGAGCCTCATTCTACTCTCGCTGCTAATCGTGTTAGCACTCATAAAAGTTAGCTTTCCTGTAATGCATTCAAACAACACGGACTACCAGACACAAACAAAAAACCATCGCTCCTCTAGCTCCATAAACCACTCAATCAATCAATGTGCCCGCACACGCATCGGAACGGGAGTCGGATTTTTAACTGATTACTTCCCTTTCACTCGCGGTGGTAATCAGCATAACATCCGGTCGTTCGATATCTTATCTATCAAACCGCCGTAGACAGTAGTGCGACAGCCATGTGGGTACCGGCTATCAAGCGTCGGGCATTGATTCCATTACGCTGGCTTGTTTACCGCGGTGGTTAGCGTGCGAAAAATTAGCATCAATAAAGCACAGTTGTTTGTGAATTTGTAAGTCTCGCGGGAGATGGCTTCGAGGAAAAAAAAATGGCGTCGAAATAGAACAGAAGTCTGCCTTAAGTGTACTATTATTAGTGTCCCAGTAATCAGTACACTTCGATTATAGAAGGAAGTTGTGGAATTTGTGGCCTTTCTTACCATTCCTATTTCCCCCGCGTTTTTCTCGGAAGCCTCAAAGCGTAATGCCGTTTCTTGCTCTCATCTAGACATCATCAAAGGCACAGAAATACGATGGTCCAATAAAATTGGCCAACTGGAAATCATGAGCGCAAAGATCGTGGACAGTCGTGGATGATTGTTTCAATTTGGGGCCAGAAAAATCTAATTTTCCCCCTCTCATAGCATGAAACTAAATACGGGATCAGCGTAAGACGAGCTGTTCGGCCCTTCATCGTCGTCCTCGGGTGAATTCCATTCCACGTCGGATAGGAATGACGGGAGCTATCGCAGTATGTATTACTTGGGACTGGGATAGAAAAGCAGAAATGGACACGGACACGGGTTCGAAATATGAGCTCCGCTTCCTCGTTACGACGCGAAGAGCAGCAATATGAATGACGAAGCAGCAGCCCATATTTTCTTAGTCTTCGTAGTTCTTCGCAATTCCTCACTCGTTTCGGGAATGGGAGAATCTCGAGAACACTTAGCTGTTAGTGGTGAATAGCTGTTAGTAGCAATTGCAGCTGATTCACTGGTTTCATACCCGATAGATAGGGAATCCTAAGGGATCTCTTCCCGCCAGGGTTCAGATGAACCGGTGGTAGCGGTATGTTATCGTTTCGCTCTTTCGAGCGTAATTAGCAGTTAATTACACGGAGTAGGTTCCATTGTGTCCGTGGAAGATGGTTACACAAGCGAACTTGAAGGATGCAATAACATCGGGGAGGCCATCGTTTCGGATCACGCCACTATCACGGGAACAAACATCGACGGGCCATGCTCCCGTACCCGATGCCAAGTACTCGCAATTCGTTCACACCTTAACGATCCACTTTAAACTGGATCCGATCAATATTCCCCGGCTGGTGGTGGTGAAGAAGAAGTGGCAAACTTAAACACATCCGAAGGTTACTCTCTCGCTGGTTTTTTTTTTTTGCTCTTCATAAAGCTGTTGTTTATTTAGCAGGATCTCTAGCAGTCTGCTCCTTCCAGCCCGCTCGGAGCAAACAGCTCCGGTTGCTCTTAGCTAGCCTGTAACTATGATGGCCAATCCTACACTATCCTCCCGCACATAGAGACATTAATCGAGTGCACTCGAGGCACTCTGCAAAACATCCCATCACACCTTGGCCGGGTGAAAATGTGCTAATTTAATCCCGGGATCTTGAGCACATACACCTAGTGTGTGTGTGTCTGTGTGTATGTACACCTCACCAACCTTTCAGGTGAACCGATCCGAACTGGTTCGATCGAGATCGAGGCCCTCGTTTTTCCTCCCCAGCACTGGAACTGAATTCAGATTGTATTGAACGAGAGCAAAATTGGGAGGAGGGGGGGTGAGGTATTCAAAAGGCAACTTCCCCCGATCGGTTGGTGTGAGGGGGGGTGGGGCGGAGGAACAAATAAATAAATCTCCAAAAACCTCTGGCATCCACCCCGAAAACAAACAACAACCACCGCCTCCCAACAACCACCGTACTGGTGGCGATAAGCGACGAACGCCCCACGCGAGATAAGCTGAGATAGCGTGCCCAAGACACAAGACGCTTTTTCGACGTTTGACGTTTGACGCACGGGCGGGTTTTGTAAGACCGGCGATCACCTGTGCATGTTTCGCGTGCGCTCCACCATGCCCAAACCGCGGCACCCGGTCATTAGTCATTGGGCCTGGGGGTGGTTGGGGAGGAAGGGGGGGGGGGGGAGAGAGGGTGGAAGGAAGTGGTGAGCACGAGTACGAACGTGCGCCCGGCCATCTGCTACCAAACGGACGGAAACAAGCCGTGCCACCATCACTTAGTGCGCTTAGCAACAGTGAGCAAACGAAATCAATTCAACCCTCTCTCGCTCTCTCTCTCTATCTCGCTCCCACCATGAGTCTCTCTCACTCTCTGTCGGTAGTGGCTTTATAGTTTGCATTAGCACACATCAAGGTGCGACCATGTGAGTTTGTTTCCTATGCTTTTTTACCCCATAGGTTTTTTTTGCCCCCCTTGTTTCTCACTACCATTTCATGTTGTGCACTTTAATTGCCGCACAATTATTGTACGGCCACCTACCACCATCAGCTGTCTGTGTGTGTGTGTGTGTGTGTGTGTGTGTGTGTGTGTGTGTGTGTGTGTCGTATGTCGTCTGAAGCGGCCCGGAATCGGAAACTAAGAAACTTGGATTCACAACCTTCGGGGACCTGGCCCGTATCGATATGGTGTCACTTCCTTATCGTACGCGGATAGGTGTGCAATGGGAGGGTTTAATTGAAAAAAAGGCCATCGGAGGGATGATCGTTGCAGTTTGCTGGTTGATGGCTATCAATAATAGATGACAGTATAATGGCGATTATTGCGCGATGTTGGATGGCCCGCGGTTATTGGGGGTTAAATCTATTAACGCAAAGATATAGAAGTGCAACAAAGGTAAATAGAAGATAAATAAAACTATATGCTGGCAACGTTCTACAGTGGACCTGCAATATTGCCCTATCAGCTTGGAACATTCTACTGGGAGATACAACAGTTTCACAATATCGAAATTATGTTTTGAAGAGAATGATAGGACTGTAGCCCTCAAAAAAGACTTCGTTCGCCGAGACTCGATCGCTCCTAACGCACTTAATCGTTACCCATTTGCCCTTAAAAATAGCGCCTGCTCAATTCCAACAGTAGTTTGAATATCGCATCTTTCAGTTGAGTGTCTTTGTAGTAAAACAACAGGTTGGTGCATTTACAGTAAAATGACGAATTGATGTGGGAATGATTTTGGAAGTTAGTATGAAAACTTTGTAGAAAGATCACGAGTATGAGTATGTACGAGACGAGTAACGCTCTTTTTATTGGATTAGGCTGAAGTCATTGCTCAGTAGTATAAGACTGGTCGTACATACTTTGCATCGGATTTGATGGGTGAGGTCGGATGACAGTTTGATTGCACGACTACACAGTTTTTGGCTTGTTATTATCGTCTTTTTATGTAAAAAATAGCTTACTGTACATTGAAAGTGTTGTGAGCTGGCTGCTTCCATCACATTTGATCGAAAGCTTTTCGAATCGAACGACAGGTGTGCAACATTAAGTAATTACAGCCTTCCTTTTCTCGGAGAACACGAAGGAAAGAGATTGAGCATATAAATCGTGCAACGTGTGCAAAAGTTGGCCACAGATGCAGTTCTCTTGTTTGCAAACACTTTTCCCTCCGACTCTCAAAGTCAGCTTCAAAATGTCTATCTATCAACCAGGTTATCCATCGACCTGTAAGCTTTAACTCTATCATAGGTTTTAAATCGAAGCAGAGTGCTTTCAAATCGAAAAGAAAACAAAAGTTTAACACAATGGTAAATCAATATGGCAAATATAATAGCACTTAATTTGGGCAGCCAGTTGAGGCGACAACGGTGCCGGTCTTCATCAGGCTGGACCGAAGCTCAAATCCCATCCGGACCGTTCCTCCGTAGTGAAGACTGACAAGCTAACTACGTGGTATCATCAAGTCTAGTAATCCAGAAATGAAAGACATGTCCTAAAAGCTCGTTATGACAAGAAGAGAAAGGGATAGAAATAAAGAGAGAGAAAGTGAGGGAGAAAGGGAGAAACAGAAAGCCATAAATGGCAAGCCCGAGACCTTTCAAGGTTGTGTTACCGTGTTTTGTATCTTTGCAGTTCTTTACTCGTTTTAGCAGTTTAGTGTCTTTCTTGTCTTTGTTGTTTCTTTTCAATTGATTTTACATTTGTATGTCATTTGTTTCTGTTCATAAATCCATTCCATATCCATTTCTTCTATGTATGGTATTTGAATCAATTCACTAACACATTGAAAGCTGGTATCAAACAGATGCTGTTTCTTAAAAATAGATAACATTACTCAATTTTATTTACTATTCCATTCTAAGGTCTTATTTTAATTTTTAATACCCATTTGAAATTTGGTTTACTGTGAATTCCTCTCATATATTTTTTTTACTTTCATGTGAATTTTAATGTACTTTTATTTAATTTTTTTATTATTTTTCATGTCTTGATAATTTTTAACAACGAATTACAATAATTAGCAGTTTATCATTTGACAAATATTGCTTAAGTTTTTACTTTCATTCCTTCAAAGAGATGGCATAGTGGATGCTGCCCGAAAATAATGGCCTAATTCGAGTATACGCAAAAATGAACACAAAAAATTTGAAATAAATACATCCTTCGAAAATTGGTATCGAAGAGAAATAAACAGAGCAACAAACACGCCCTAAACATAAACACGCAACATATGCAACGTGCAGAAGAAGAAGAAAAAAAAGCACCAATCTTAGAACGCACATCATAAGTACGCATTAAATAAAATGTAAGCAGAAAAACGAAACAAACAACAACAAACACACCAGGAAGTGAATCTAGAAATAGGAATGGCATTCTTCCCGTTTTCACACTCGCGTCATAAGCAAACGTCATTTGGCCGGCCACCGCGCAACCCCATCCCAGCCGCATTATCCGAATCCGAATGGCATTTTGAACCGTGGTGTCCACCCAAACGTTGAACAACGAGCAGCAACCATAAACACCCATCGTTCGGGGCAGTCATGCCGTCACCCCGGAATCGTTGTGCGGAAAACAGCGCTCGCGCGCGCCCGGCTACGTGTGGTGCGTGTGAGGTTGAATTTGTTTTTAGAAGTTTTTACGACCGATTTCCAACACGGTGTGTGCACGCCCGCATCATGCTGCTTCCCGGGTGGCATGGATCGAGCGCGGAAACGTGGGAAAGCGGAAATGAGGAGTGAAACATGAAACCAATATGGTAAGCCACAACACACACACACACGGCGTGAAGGGAGTGACCAAGTGGGATGTTTTTCGTTTTTAGCAAATCGACAAACAGACGTACACGATCGCGAACCAGGATCAGGGTTGAGGATCGTGGCGGGTGGCAATGGGATGCAGATGCTTCTAAGTATCAACAACGATCTGACCTAGTTAGCAATGCCACACCAGTGCGGCACGTTCGAGGTTTTTCGTTGTTTTTTTTTTGCAGCCATTTGGCAAAATTTAACTCTTTCCAAGCCAATCTCTGGTCCACCGGGACCTATTAACCCGAACTTCTAAACAATGGACGGTTGGGTGTCTGTTTTCACGCGCTGCAAACTAAATGCACCACGTGGTGGAAGCGTGCGTTTGCGCTTTTGTTTTGGGGCGTATGGATCATGCCGGTGGTCACGTTCGCGATCGATGCCGGAAAGAATTAGCGGCAGATTAATGGGCGATCGTTTCAAGTTTCAAGATGGTTGTGGGTGCTGGAAAAGAATAAACAAAGCGACCGGTGCTTAAATCTTCCGAGACTGTGTGGTGGCACTGTTCGCTTCACTATGGCCAACATTTCAAGGACACTGGAGAAAACTAAAGTATAGCAATTTAGGCCATATAAGGCGTGATCTCGATCGTATATAATTCATCTCTTTTTAATGGACATCTAATCAGAGCTGTCAGAGGATGCGCATTAGAACCACTGTGCACCAGTAGGTTAGCTCGATCGGATTAATATAGTATAGTGGTATCATCGTATGATTTTGAGCTTCTTCTTTGTCACTAAAACCTCCCTCGGGAAGTCTCGAGCCAACCATTTGTGGCTTTCTGTAACCCTTAAAAGGTAGTCAAGCTCGACGAATGGGGAGGCGGTCTGGATGGGATCCCAGGTCCTGCCGTGTGATGACCGGCGTCGCTATCGCCTTTCATATCGGACCGCCTCGTACGATTGAGCTGGTAAAGTTTTAAAAGAAGAGATTTGGAAGGTCCAATCGTGGAGCAGCATCTTGATGCTCTCAACTACTTGATTAAAACTACTTTGATATTGAAATGTCAAAGACTCAGTCTGGTCATTCATCTACAACAATGACACTCTTTATTCTTCTGATTATTCTATGCGTCATACAGTGAAATGCATCTGAATGCGAATCTTTGAATGCTCTGATGATGTTCTGAAGATGTTCTCAACCAATCTTTAATGCGTCTGAAGAAGTCAATAGCTAGCAATACAGCCTGGCCGTCCTTCGTGAATAAAAAAATAAGTCAATAGCGTTGTAAATTAACCTATACTTAATCTTCAAGGCATCTTCTAGCAAGCATCGTCAAGAGTTCATTCAGCAGGTCATGCTTCATTAATTTTGACACCTAAAACACCGAACCCCCAGGGAAGGAAATTCTCGACTAACTCATTCATGGATGTAAAACTGCATGACAATAAGCTCGTAAAGAATCTTGAGTCCAGACTCCAAGGTGGTCCACGATGTCATCCCTCTTGTCTCAGTCTCAGACTCTGAGAACTGTAGATGACATATGAACCATACGGATGATGCGTACATTCATCACTTTCTCCAACGGATGTATGCAGTGTGGTCTAGCTAATTTAATTGGAGTCCTACTTTAAACAGTTGGCCCCTCAAAGAGCGATCTTAAGTAGCCATAAAAGGTTAAAAATCTTTAAAAAATCGAGTATCTAATTAATTAAAGTTTTTTGATTAGCTTTAAAATTCTAAATAAAACCATGCAAAAATTACAACCAAACTCGCCCAAGAAGACAAAGTATGACCTAGTCAGCAGATTCTCAACTGTTACAACTCCACCCCTGAGCTTTATAATATATCTCTGCCATACATTACCAAGCCCCTTGATCTGGAACAAGACACCCGATCATACATCACGCCCCTTAAATGACCCTTCTTATGCAACACTGTTTTGAATTATCGATCGCTTGCTTCTCGAGACACCCCGAAGTTCATAATTTCAAACACAAATCCAGACACAACCTCCTACCCTTTTCCCATCGCCAACAAGTACGGGTGTTCTACAGATCGCTCCCCATCCTCTTCAGAAACACACGATCGTCTTCCCAAACCGAAAAAAAAAAGAAATGAAAACCAGTCTGCCGATCAATTCCGCCGGCAAAACGCAACTAACGCCGCACCGGTGTCGTAAAATAGTTTGGCAAATCACTTAGCCGCCGGCGCTTTTTAATGGATCAATAAATTCCGGTTGCCAGCCCCCGGGGTTTTCCACTTTCCACACCCGACGACCCGTCGTGTTTTGTGGTGTTTTTTTCCTGCCTCTTTATTCGGGGTTGCGCTTCACTGACCTCCAGAGAGGGGTGGCGCCACGAGGAAGAGGGTGATGGTTGGTGGCCCGATGGGTGCGGATGGATGCGTACGGTTGTGTTTATGGGTGCGCATAAGTTTAGTACTTACGGCAAACCGTGCCACCCGGCGATGGTGGTTCCGGAAGGCTTACGCTCTCTGCCAAATGTGCGCAATAAAATTAAATTTTCCACGAACAGCTTTACGCGGTGCGTATGCAAAAAGGGAAACTGCCCCAGGGGGGGTGGCCGGAAAAGAAAGAAATAGCTAACGAACATAACTAACACTCTTCTACGCCCGAAGATGCGTAGATGGCTTGAAAAACGGTGAGGTTGGTAAAAAGTAAAAGAGACGAAATAAACCAGTTGGACTATCTTCTTTCGATTTAACATATCTTATCGTTCTCTCCGTATCGCGGACGGAAATGAATTTTAATCTGCTCTTTCCGGATGTGGAAAGCAAAGTACCTGGATAGATAGGATTCCGTTTTAAGAGTTTCTTCGTTTCGGGTTGCCTTCGTTTCGGGGGACAGTCGTAGCAGAATAGCTTCCCTCGCGTGTGTTCGATAAAGGCCTCTAACATGTGTCTTTGGACTTTGCAATCAATAATGCCACCAAAAGATATTCGATGACTTATTGACGTCCCAGTATTTTAAATTACTTCATTTATTTAGTACAGTAGACCAAAAAACATAAATGCGAGATCATAGAGGTAAAAAAATGAAATGCAAACAAACTCTAATCTGAAAAATTCTGATAACTGATAATAATACTGAAATAATGATCATCATGGGATGATCTCCTCACCAAGCTTGTCGATGTAGAATCAATTTCTGGCAACTAAATAAGTTTGACAGTAACTAACTGTCAAGACCTCAAAGTAAAAATATCCTACAGCTCTTTATCACCAGTACAACAAGTTTAGCCGTAGCTGAAAGGCCACGTAATGAAAATATCACCAAACAATCGAGTGCAAACAAATCGAGACCGCCTCCCCTGTAGTGAGGACTGACCATGCAACTACGTGGTATAATAAAGTTAACCAAGCCTGGTATGACAGGCATGACCTAAGAGATCGTTCGATCAAGGAGGGAGAGTGAGACAGTCTACATAGCTTCGATTTATCTAATACGACCAGGATAATGAATTCATTTAGTGCTTATCAGGACAGTTGAATTTGTTCTCATGATTCTTTAAAACATATGTTGGTAGTTTATATTCCAAACTCCTGTATGACAGGGCGACTTAAAATTCTTTTATCGATTGGCAAATATCGAAGACAGTGATCTATGAAGGCAGCCGAATGAGGCTTCGCCGTTTTTATGGTTGCTCATTGAGAACATAGGGTCTCAGAGCTTCGACTTACAAAGAGCTTCATCATTCAGAAAGGCCCCCAAAGTCCTCTGAGATTAATGTGAAAACATCTCAGAAGTCTTGCTATCAAGTCTCATCTCTCATCCTCATCGCCATTGTTATCCGTATCAGTATCTATTACAGTTTTCGCTTCGGCAATGAATCTGACGTTTATCGGTTCTATACATAAATGCTTAAGAAAGAAGAGAGTATTCTCAGGGTTAAGATATATCAAGTATCAAGATTTACTTAAGACTCTGATATGTGACTCAAATATTCTGTTTTGCGCGACTCACTCACCCGAACCATTATTTTTGTTCTGATTTGACGTCAAATTAAAGGAATTCTGATACGAAATGATCACACCCACGCACTCTAAAGATCACTTCTACCCATTTATGAGACGGGTTTCTTTGATCGTGACGCATATACGCATCACTCTAGAACGATCAACATAATGCGACTGATCGTTTGCCCTTCTTTCAGTGCGTCACGTGAGCATACCAGCTCATTTCCTCCCGAAGATAAATATCATCGCAGTTAAGAAGAAGCGGGAAAAAATATCCGTAAAATTCTTGATGAAAAAACAAAAGTAGCAGTAAACAAGAAAACAACAACAACCGTCACCCTTCCAAATACGCTTACAAAATTGTAAGGGAAAACACACAAACACACACACGCACACCCGTAGTCCGTAGTTATGCGGATGCGGTGGACGTGCCCCCGTGTGGGCCGACGCGAGTCGATAAAAATAAAGCTGCGCATAAAAATGGCAAAATGGCAAACACACACCGGGTGTGTGTGTGTGTTTTCGGTATTCGACGGCGTAATACGAGCAGCACGCCACACCCGCAAACGTTGTTTACACCGCGCGTTTACGATAGGGCGAGGCAATTATAAGGGGCAGATCAACATTTCCCTTCGAAGGGTGGGTGGGGAGCAGGAGGAGTACTTATGGGTGGTAAAATAAAACCTACCGCAACATACACTTCTCGCGACGCCATACTATTGTGCTGTTGTCGATCACGTACGGGCTGAGGTTTCGATTTTCACGCCACTTCTCCTGGCCCAAAACTCCACAAACTATTGTTTCGGGATCCCGCTGGTCCCGCTGATCTTTCAAGGAAGCGCGAGTTGTTTGCGCTGCTCCCAACATGCATCATGGGTTGACCACCCGCCGTGGTCGATCGGTTCGCAACAGGGGTCTGCGTGTGTGATGCCCCATTAGTGGGACGTTCTAATGGTGTTTTTCTGTTTGTTGCTTCAGTTGATTGCGTCCGAGAGACGAAAGGTTACTTCCTGTGGATCACGAGCTGCTGACGATGGGTGCCGGTAATGTGTTGTTGTTTAGTTCGTGCCCAAAAAAATCTTCACCCAGCAGCAAAACAATAGGAGATGCTCTCTGTACTTCAAAACAAACAAATAATTAAGGGTTGGAGCGTGGTTTACGAAACACAATGCCACGTTTAAGAAACCCGATCGACCGATCATGCCTTGGTCAGTGGGAGATAACCTCAAACCATGTTAGGCAAACCCAAACAGCCTTATTTCAATGTTCGAGCCCTCCACTCTAGATTCTTTAAGACAAGTCAAGCAGATCATGTTTGGGAATAAAGCCCTTAACCCTTCCAGTCGGCACCTCACGTGCCCGAACTCTTCTCCGGTTGTCTTTTTTTCCCCAAGACGAAATCATCACAGAAAAGCGAACCTCAGCTTGTAGCGTAAGATTTTGTCTGATTTAAATATTATTACTATCAAAGCGTCGTAAACCGGAGCCTAATGCGCTATCGTTAAAGTCGACGAGTCGTAAAAGTGAGCGGTAAAGCGCACCAAATCCATGTTTTTCTGTTACCTGGATCGTTTGCTTCATCGGTCTTGCGAGCGAGTTGGGTGGTAAACGATGTTCAAGGTTTTTTTCGAGCTATTCGTTTATTTAATATGCTCGTGTGTGTGTGTGTGTGTGTGTGTTTGTGTGCTAGCTTGCATGTGTTATCATTCATTAAGGGGTTAATTTTATCGTTTTTGGAAAACAATAACAACAAAAAACGATCAGTTGGTTCAGTTTTTTTACGAACTCCGATGGAAAGGTTTACAGCTGAGTTCTGTTCATACATTGATCAACAACTCTGGGGCGTCTCAGGGCTTTAGGGTGTTTTTATTGATTTTTTAAAGCTTTAATGAGATAAATTAAACTAGCACAAGGGTTTTAATTGGGTTTTTTTTAAATTGTGTTAAATATTAAGAACTCGGGATGGTTTGGGGACAGCCACGTCAGGCTTTCCCACAGCAGGGCAGGATATCACAACTTGTGAGTCTCGACCTCTTGCAGATGTAGTCTGAAAGAAGGAAAAAAAGAATCACGATGCACGACTAGCTTACTGGAATCAAACTGCAACATATCAGGTGAAGCAATTCTTGACATGTAGTAAAAGAATCTTGATTAGTCTGAGCGATCCTAAAATCTCGATCCGACTATTAACTAGAAACAACTACTGGATCTTCTTTGCTGCTTGAGAACCTTTGATAAGAATTACAGCAATCGAAGGACAAGAAAATATAGAATAGTACCAGACAGTAGTCGAAAAATGGAACGCAGAGGAAAAATGAACCAATTGAGGGCGGTCCGCTGGCTGAGGCGATAACGGCGCCGGTCTTCACACGGCAGGACCCGGGATTCAAATCCCATTTAGGCCGCCTCCCCCCGTACGTAGGGCTGACTGCTTTTCTACGCGTAAATTAAAGTCACAGAAAGCCAGAAATAGCAGGCCGAGACCGTTTGAGGTTGTAGTGCCAAGGAAAAAAAATTCTAGAGAGTAGCTCCTGTACCTTACGATGCCTAACTGTACAAAATGTGTGAGTACGATGAGAAAGTAAAGGATTTTGAACTGTTTCAACTTGTCAATTTAAACAACTCATACTTCTCATCCAACTGAATATCAATCATGTTTAATAAAACCCTTTCTTCAATCAGAGCTAAGTATCAGACTTCGAAGAGTAGTTGTTTCGTATTTAAACCCAGGGAGTCTATCTTCTTCTTCTTCTTCCTTGGCACTTCAACCTCAAGAGCTCTCGGCCTTCTATTTACCCGTAGCGAAGCAGTCAGCTCTGCGTACGGGGAGGCGGTCTGGATGGGATTTGAGCCCCGGTCCTACCGTGTGAAGACTGGCGCCGTTATCGCCTCGTCCACTGGACCGCCCCGAAGTCTATCTTCAGCTTAAGTAAAAAATGAGGTTAAAGTAGACTAATGGTAGAGGACATTTGCAGAGGATTAAACGCTTCAGAAGCTCTTTTAAATATTTTTCAAAATTAAAAAAAACCTTTTTTGAGCATCGTATATCCAATACTTTAATTAACTTTCTTTATAAGATAAAAGATAGTTACTCCAAAGAACAAACTTCATATATCCAATTAGATTTAAATTATTCCCTTCATAGTAATTTGTTAAGCTAAGCGAAGCATTATTCATGGTTCTCATCTTAACATCAAAACACCAAGGATCAAGTTTAGTTTTGGAGGTAGCCAAAGCAATTTGGAGATGTATTCCAGAATATTTCATTTTTTTAAAACCGTTTGCATACCACAACTGTAAGACCTAAAATAATTTGTCATTGGACGCACCATCAAGTCAGACGATCGAACTCCTCAAGCGCTAGTCTGGTGAGTGCACACCATAGTGACAAATAAATTCTTCAAAGTTGACTGTCGATTACTTCCCTCCAGTGGAGAGAAACAACTCCGATCTATTCTGTCCTTCGAATGTGTGGATCTTCTTGTGGGATAAATCACTCACACCACGATCAAAACCACCATCGGCATCGGCACACAACCGTAACAAAGATGCATGAGAAAGAATTCTACCGATGGTCATAAAAACCGCGTGGGAGACGCACTTAGAATGATCCGATTACGTCGAAAATGGTTGGTAAGAAACGGGGAATGAAAGACACCAACCCAAACCCAAAACTAAACACAAAGAAAAGTAAAAGTCAGCAAAGCAGCAAGAACCTGCTTCATCCGAGCCGGCAGCGAACAACACAGCGAAGATCACAGCGAACGAGCTGCAGGCAATAAAACCACCTCCAAAACCGATAAAACCTTTCCCGTCAAAACTTACACAGCAAAACAACGGTCCCCCCCCCCCCATGCTGGCATCATGTCCACGTTCCGGGTGCGTGTTCGTAAATCTCCGAAACACCCAAGGAATAAGGAAGAAGAACAACCAAAAGACTACGTCGATCGTGCGTGAAGCCGGCCCGGGCTAAGAATAGGTCCCAAAAACATTCATCCCATCCACGGCGGCCCGGCGAGCGCGAACCGGCCGCATCCGAAGAAGACGCACTGGAAGGTGATCGAACGGAGACGATCGACGACGATCGTCCGTCGAACGCTTTCATCAGCCCCGAACGGACGTACTCGCTCCTACGCATCTAATTTTACACGACACTTCATAATCCCCTGATGTGCGGCTCTCCCCACACCGTTCCTTCTCCTGCCATTCCCGTGCACTGTCACATGTTGGGGAGGATGGAATTTTTGGGGAGCAGTTTCTTTTTACTATTATGATCTCGTTGAAATACAGTCCTCCGTTCCGTAACTGTCCTCGACTGGTTGGGCAAAATGGAGACACACATCTCAGGCCGCACATTGGAACGTATGCGGAAACATTAAACTCTTGCCGCTGGTTCGCTCGTTCGGCCAATTTATGCTGCGCTCGAACCGTGCGGAAACTGAGCCACAATGTGGTGGACATTCCTTTTTTTTTATTCTGGCGTTGAGTTTTGTTTACGCTATCCCTCGCTCTGTCTCTGGTTCTAAAACACCATCGTTAGCCTACCAACTAACGAAGCAACTAACTGGACCGAATATTAATTTGATGACAGAAATGTTGCGGATGGGATGCGGTGCGTACGGTCCGGCTGAACTGTGATACTGACACCACCCGATTGGCATCTGTCAGTGAAGATGAAGAGCTGAGGCAGATGCGGATGTTAGGGAATCTGTATTTGGTAACTCTTATGTTATCGATAACTTGTAACGTTTAGCGTAGTCTGGAGGTATTATACCCTTGTTGATTAAAGTCTGTAAGAAAGCAGTTGAGAGCAAGCGTATCATGCTGTCTTTGGAAGAATTTAAAACAGAAAATTATGCCAATTAGAGTGTAGGAAACAGGAAAGCGTGCTTCAAAAAAGGTTGGAAGACAATTATCAAAGCCATGCTCTAACCTATATAAATATAAGGACTTGACTATGCTAGGTTAGGAACAACTGCAATCCTAAGAGAATCTTGCAAAGCCCTGTTCCTGATGCTATTGCACAGGCGTTGATTGTTAGAAAAATTGGAAATGGCCTCTATGTCTGGAGTAGTCTGGACCTCTGCCGTAACTCCGCCAAACATTCCCAAATAACCAACGTGGGTGTGACATTGGAATTGAGTGCCGCGCTATGACAACCTGGCGAGGGTTATCGGGCTAAGCTGCTAAGCTTCACGATCACCGCTCACCGGTCACCTAAGAACTAATGAGACTGTTGGTGCTCAGAGCTTTCAACGATCGTCTACTGTCGGTCTTGGCAGCATTTTCTTCGACAGAACTCATTGCCACCACTACAGTATAAAGCCACGATCAGCATTAATGATATAGTTCTCCCTGCTGACGTCTAGCTGAGCACCTGGATCGATCTCAGCCGAACCTCTTTCGATGAGAAGAGACGGGCAAGGAACACTCTGATGGACTCACCTATAGCGTACCGGAAGTAATATCAGCTGGAGCACATCAGCAGGATAATGTTCCTTACAATCACCTGTTCAAGTGAACATACCTATCATTCAAAAGAGTTATCATTTGAGATCTTCTTCTTCTTTTTCAGCCTAACGATCTATTAGGTCATGCCTGCCATCTCTGGCTTACTAAACTTGATGATACCACGTAGTTAGATAGTTAGTCCTCACTACGCGCCATTTAGAATAGGATATTAATTATTATCTTCTCCAGGCCATCCTTAAAGCGACATCATTGCTAGACGTCAGATTCTGACGAGTTTTTGTAAGGCATGCTGACCGAGTCAAGACTCCATGAATGCCAAATTGAGTCTTTGATTAGTTGAATACGATATTTTAAGTCGCGATGAAGCAAAAAGTAACTCAGGATTCTCTTTGAGTCGCTCTGCTGGTACCTTAATTTTCATCAGATCTTCTAATCTGAAGGCAGAGATCAAAAACATCATATTCCTTGCCAATGAACTATTTTTCCTTGTTCGCACTTAATTTGTATTATCCGGTTTTCCTTCATTTTCAATTTTCTAGAATTTAATATGGGCTTTTCTAGAAACAAACCAATAAAGTAACTTGTTTTCTTTAAGCCTGAACACAAATCAAACTATTTTTCCTCACAACTGAACTCGACTCGCAAAATACCTTGTCTCTATTGAACGTTTTCCAACATTTCCAGGCCAGTGCCAAGTTTTATGTAAATGTTTGCTCGCCATTTTTGACCAACCAACTGTACCGATTTTCACTGCAGCGGAAACTTGTGCTCAAAAAAAACGAATCAACACAACCAAAGTGCCCGGTCTCAGCTCCATTTTACTCCGCATTGCCCGTACCAAAAGGTCCGGAAATTATAAAGAACCCCAAAATGTAGCCAGCGCGCGCGCGAGAGAGGTCGCGAAAAAGCACTTCATGAAGTAATGCCTTTATCCAATAAACTGTCGCACCCGCAACGCCGAAAACCTCGAGCTCGTACGCCTGGGAAGTGCTTTTTTGTTTTGGTTGCGTTTTTTGGACACAGTAACTGTCGAACGGAAAATGCCATAATCCGCATCCTGCGAAATCCTTTCGACTTACTGTAAGGAGGCAAAAAACAAAAATGTCATTAACACGAAATTGCAATGCTGACAAGAAACGATGGGCAAAGCAGGCCTGCCAGCATCGTGGCGGTGGCGTCCGATTGGAAAGTTTGAAGTTGACAGTTAAAACGCTTTACCACGGCGGTAACTTTGGGGAGTGAAGAGAGCAAGAGCGGGAGGGGGAAGGGGGTTCAATTTTCGGCCCACGTCCAAAGGCGTGGTGGTGGTTATTTTATGTTTCAGTTTTTCGTTTTGCTCCAAACAACACAGCAGCAGCAGCAGCACTAAATCGCTTCCGATCTCGTGGGATCATGGTCAACGCTTTTCTTTTTGTTTTAGTTTTTCCTCGTTTGCAGACAGCAAAAAAAGTTTAAGCAGTAAAGGCTTGCTGCTTACTTTACGATCCGCGCCATGCGACATTTTAACTGTGGCAGGAACAGCCACAAAGAAAACAGAGAGAGAGAGAGAGAGAGAGAAAAAAACCAGCCGAATCCCGTTTGGCCAACCATGACTGTTTGCACTGTTTGTTTTTCACCCTAACGACGTTTATCTCTGGTCGGCTGGGTGTTTTTTGTTTTTTTGTGTCTTCCTATGCTCGGGGAAAAGCCGTAAGAAAAATCGCATCCTCCCTTGCATGCTAACCCCTGCCCACTCACTGCTTTGTTTTCCGCCTTCCGAACTCTTTCGTTTAGTCTCTTCCCGCTACGAAGCTTTTAACGATCGTCGGTATTTTTATCGAGAACTTCCTGCAGACAGTGTTTTAGCGTATAGTTACTTGCGCTCGTTACTGCCAACTTACTTGGGCTTATGATGTGTGTGTGTGTGTGCGAATGGGGCGGAAGTTTCGGCTTCGGACAAAACATACAAGTACGCCCTGAGCCCGTGGGTGAAAGCCAGCTGGCATGTGGTAAACTGTTACTTTTTATCCATACACCACAAAAAGAAAATGGATCCGCCGAAAGAGTTGCTGCCGGTTCGAAGTTATGGTAAACGATATCGACGGAGATTATTACACTATAAGTTGTGACATTTTTTGTTTTTTGTTTCCTGCTGCTAGAAGTAATCTACTGTCTGGATGGGTTAATCAGTAATATAACTATGGCGGAACGGGATAAAAAAATTAGTTCAGCTTTAGATCAACGACTTGGCAGAACCGTTTAAGAATTTTGTTTTGATCATAAATGCTCAGTTTAACGCCATTTAGGTTTTATAGACAATGAATTCGTTGGCTTAAAAGCACCCACATCAAAGTCTTTTTTTTTTGTTGATTGTTTTCCTAATAGTAACGCAAAGCACACCATCAACAATTGAACATCTCCCAAAAGCAGTTTCTTGAATCTTTATGGCCTTTCTGCTCACTTAATTCAGAAAATTTAGGCCTGGTTTGGAACTGTTAGCTTTATCAAGAGGTTTTTTGTACGATCCATTAGTAACAGATAGGATCTCTCAATTTTCTATTGCCATCGGATGCTGTAGAGCCAAAGATCTTCGTTTCAGTTCCTATAAGAAATCGGATAATCCTATATCTATCAGAGAGTATGTATATCTGGCATAAACGGTTCTACAGGAAAAATTGTGCCACTGTATAGACTAAGTCAGTTTCAAAATTATGATGTATGGCGTATTGAATTATAGCTCGGTGATCTAAATGGGGCTCGGTAGTTGAGGAATCAGCGACGCCAGTCTTCACACGACAGGACCGAAATTGAGGACTTACATCCCAACTGCGAGGTTTCAAATAGTTAAGTAATCCAGAAATGGCAAACATGACCTAAGGTAATGGAGGCCGGCTCGGTGGTAGATAATGATAGTGACGCTGGTCCGGGGTTCATAACCATCTGGGCCGTTCCCCCAAAGTGAGGACTGACCATCCTACTATGCGGTATCAATTAGCCTTGTAAGCCAGAAATGACAGGCATGACCTAAGAGATCGTTAGGTCAAGAAAGAAGAAGCAGAACCCCTAAGGTAAGAGTGCGTTAGAAAAATAGGAAAAAGATCTAAATTAAAATTGAAGAAGCTGGTAAGGTAATCGAGCCACCTACTGTGAATGTACTCACATCCGACCAAGATCGGAAGATAAGCCATGGAATCGATTCTAACCCGGAAAAGTAAGGACTTCTGTTCAGTTAAATATTATGAAGTCCATTCACACTCAGCTCCGATATGATTTCGTCATGTAATTTGCTAATAAAAACCTTCTGCCTTAATTCTAGCTACCAATGGATCCCAATTGCTGGTCAGTAACACACACGTCCAGCCCTGCAGGTCAAGTAACACCGGTGCATAAAGATATCTATTTCCAACACAGCTTAATTATAAGATTTCACCTCACCATCGAGAAGAGACCTTCAAAAGTAAAACGGTGCAAACCTTGTAATGAAACTTCGGACCAGTTTTCTGTTGGAAGACCAAGTACAAGGAGAGCAGCACACTGGCTAATCACATCGCCTTCCTTTCATCTCAAGACAGAGCACCAGCCCTTAGACACGCTAAACGCCCTGTACGACTCGATTCTGATGGACATCGAGAGACCCCATTTTCACCAACCTGAAGCCTTCCATCTTTCAATTATTTTGCCTTCAATCACTCTAATCTCGTATGTACGGCCTGGCCATCCCCCGCCCGAGGGGATGTCCAACCAATCCAACTGGCGCCGGACCGGGTCTCGGGATCTTATCGAGACATTCCGGTTCCATGGGCGCATCGCGGTGAGCTTCGTGTGGTGAGTCTTAAAATAGACCAGAAGGTACAACCACACCCCACGGCTGAGCGGTTTGGGGAGTTTTAGAGGGAACGTATTTAGAAAAGAGGTGACGGGAAACCGCCCCACCACCACACTCCTTTCTCCAAACATTATCTCGTGGCAGGTTTTTATCCCGACTGGGTGTTTTGCTCCCGATCTACTGCTAGTATCTCTTCCTGTCGATAAAACTTTCCCAATACCGGGACTTCCTCCGCCTTCCGCAGTTTTCTTATGAGGGTGGGGGGGGGGATAGGATTCATTGGGAGGGCAGTATGGGTAAGCCATCCGCATTAAATGCTAATGATTATGTTTTGTTTATGAAAATTGAGGAAACACTGTACAAAGGGAAAACTCGACGGCTAACCGCGTCTCGGTTATGTGGCCCCTGGCGCCGTCAATATTTCCATGCTGCCGATGCTGGTTCGGCAGCGAAGTAAAAGCGAGCGAGAACAGCAGCAGCAAGCAAGAAAAAAACTCTTCTCCTGGCGACACCAATCCTGCGTTTGTGCTTCCCGCGCGTAACAATGGCATGGGGCAAACCTGGAAGAACGGGGAACTACTACTGATGTGCGCGCTGGTGAACTTCGGGATGATGGTGATTGAGCGAATCGAAACATGAGTACGGTTCGACACGCTCGCCATCGACATTGAAAGTTCGAACCGCTGCAGCAGCAGCAGCAGCAATGGCGAAGATAACCGGAAAATATATAAATTGTGCATGTGTGTGTGTGTGTGTGTGTTTGTTGTCGAAAAAAGAACACAAGGAAAGAGGGAAAATGTTCGACGAGAGCGTCCAAAAAAACTCGCCCAACGCTCCGCAAAGGCTATCCACTGTCCACCGAAGGAAAAGCGCACTGGCTGGGTACTGCCTGTGAGGAAGGAAGGTAAGTTATAGTACAACTCGCCACTGGAAGAAAATATCCTAACCCCCCCCCCCCCCCCCCCTACCCCTCACCCTTTTTTGGGTGCGTGTTTTTCGCTTGCAGCATAAGAAAATAACCCTCAGTAAGGGAACCAACAACCTCCACACACACACACACACAGAAAAAAAAACCCTCCCGAGCAAAACCGCCCGGAGTCTTACAATAAGACAAATAATGAATAAATTTTTATTGACGCTTTCGGTGGCGCCAATCGATTAGGATGGTTTCCGGGGGCGGGGTGGGAGCAAGGGGTAATGTGTAGAAGGTTGGGTGAGGTGGAAATTTAAGTCCACCATCACCGTGGGTGGCATACGTCCAACATACCAACCGACCAGCAGCATCAACCTCATCCACAGCGAGCTCGGGGAAGTTTTTCCCATTCGCCTGTTTTGGGAAAGCAGTTGGGAAAAAGGGGTCTGCGGGGACTGAGGGTGGTGTAATTTATTTTGTCGTTGTTTTCGGCTGCAGGACATCTCATCTGGTGGGCGAGGTTGAAGGACGGATTAAAGCAAACCATGCCAGCCCTCTTGCACGGTGCTGTGGTTGTAAGGTTTCCGTTCCGCAATTCAATGTACGCAGCATGGGGAAAGATATTGAACTGAACTGAAAAGAATTGTAGTGGAAATCAGATGATGCGAAGAATGTTTGGTGGAGTATGGGATACAAAACAAGTTTGATTGAATCAGGCGTTTGTCCTGATCCTCTCAGCCCATGGTACACTTTCCGTAGTAATTTCGGTTTTTTGGCAAACGTGACGTCATTCTGCAATTCTAAATCAGATTGGAAATTAATAACATGGATTGTTACACATGATTGAGGTACAAACAGAAAGTTATAAGCTAAAATAATGTTTACCCTGAATGTCCTCTCTGATGGTTAAAAAATGTATTGAAGTAAATCATTAAGAGTGTGAACTAGCCGCAATCTTGTCCTTCGTTGAGACCTTCGGATCAGTGCTTCATCTTCACCGATAGCCTAAGCGCTATTGAAGCACTAAGATCCCCAAAGGCTGTTAAGAGTCAGGATTTCCTTACCATGAAAATCATAGAATTGCTTGGCTTCATGTTTGACAAGGCGTTCAGGATTTCGCTAATTTTGGTACCTTCTCATTGTGGAATTCCCGGCAACGAGAAGGCAGACTCACTGGCCAAAACAGGCGTCCAACAAGGCGCCTTTTACGACCGTCCGATCTCGGCCCGAGAGTTTCTTCGCCTACCACAGCAACTTTTCCTGTCTCACTGGCAGAGCATGTGGGAGGCGGACGAACTCGGGCGATTCCTTTTTCCGATCTCTTCGCAAGTGTCCCTGCGGCCTTGGTTCGGTAGACCTCTGTGTAGACCGGGCATTCATACGCATGACGTCTCGACTTATGTCGAATCATTTCGCGTTGAATGCTCATCTGCAGCGTATAACTCTGGCTTAGACGAAGGTGTGTGGCTGCGGTGACGGATTTCACGATGTGGATCACCTTCTGTGGTCCTGCGTGGAGTTATCCTTCCAATCCATATCCGCCATTCCTTTTATGTTATTCGTTGTATTGTTCTTGTTGTAAGTGTTTTTTTGTAGTGCCACGGGTGAAGCGTTGACGGAGTAATAGTATTCGAGGGCTATTTTCATACTGCCGTAAAAAGGAGGCAGGCTTTTTTCGTCTGTAACAGTGTGCTGCAAGTCAGTCCAGCTTTGGTACAGCGGGGTTGTCTGGAATGGCGTTGGGCTCTGGAGTGGTCGGCGGGTACAGCCTCGTACACAGTGGAGTCACTCCTGGTGTTGCGGATAATGAATAAAAAAACCTTCTTTTGCTCGAATAAAACATAAACTTTTGTCCCATTAGTAAGCGCAAAGTAGAAAAAGTTTGTCAAAATAATACGTAAAAACAATTATAAAAAATAATAGTAAAAAATTTAAGCGTAAAATTAGTAAACATATCAAGAAGTGGGTGACCCTAAAAGCCAACAAAAGCTACATAACAATAACTTTAAATTGCGAACAAGCTAACAGTGAGCCATATCTAAGGAAGGTAAAACTGAAACAAACCAAAGCTAAAGAAGAACACTATGCAGATATAAAGATATGAGTCAAAAAAGATGAAAAGAAAAGAAACCAGTTACTAAGAGCGAATAAAACACAAGCAAACAAAAGAAAACATACAAAAATAAAACTCATATTTGAAACGACAGTGTAAACAAGAACAATTGCAAAAAAATCAAGGAAAAAAGTAACAAACAATAGTAAATGAATCACAAAAAAAGTAAAACAATCGCCCTACCATCCTGATCCAAGATTATCATAAAGAGATCAAAAAGGCATAAGCAAAACATTTAAAACGTATTAAAAAAAAATAAAAATTTAAGTTGATCATATCAAACAAATCACAAGTTTAACGAAAACTTTATCTACTTTACCACATTTTATTCGTACTATCTTTAATATTTTGTGAATTTATGTGAACTTTTTGATAAACACAGTATTGCTTTCTCATTTTTTCATTTGTTATTTCTCATAAGTAGGTTACTTTATGATTTCAGCCACGTTGCATGCTATTCAACCTAAATCCCTGATGAATAAATAATAGTCGAACCGGTCTTCCGATAACAGGAAAAGAATCTTAAGCATAAACCTATAGGAAACGAATCAAGAGCCAAGCCTTTGAAAAAATCAGACGAAGATATCCGGGAAACCGCCATTTTGTTCCGTAAATAAAACTTTTAAACTTTCCGTCCGAAACGGTCTGATGGATGGTGAAAATCTTAAAGTGATCTGGTCAAGAAACTGGTGGCCAGAAAAACACACAAACGCACACAAAAAACACGAATTAAAGCAAATAATTTAATCGCACGCCTTAACGCACAACGGTCAAGATGCGTACGGTGCTGATAAGAAGTCGGCCCAACAAAAAAAAAAAAACCCAAGCCAGAGAGACCGCCGGGCTGACAGACAGAGGCTCCCAAAAGCAACCATTTTTCAAGGTGAAACTTTACATTAAATGCCATCATCATCATCATCCCACCCACATGACGAATATGGGTGGTGTTAGATGTGTGTTTTTTTTTTTATTTTTCCAACTCTTTTTTTGTTCTTTCCACATCAAACGGCTAACACCACACTTTACGATGATCGTATTGGCTGCCTCCCGCGAGGGCCCGCACTTCGATCGCGACCGGAATAAATTTTATCTTTGCAGTTTGTTGTTTTCCAACGCTCCCTCTCCCTTCTTGTCCCCCACTCTCCTTCATCCCCCATACCGCTTCCTCCCGATGGATGATCGCTGAAGATCTGCTTTATTTCGCTTTTAGTAGCCTTTTTTTTCTTTGGTGTTCGCTTAGACCCGGTCGTGCTTGTGTAAGGAAGGTGTTGTCTCGCTGAAATGCGAACGCGATGCGTGGAAGTGGGTAAGGTTTCATGAATAAATTACATATTCATGATTCCGCAGCCGCAGACGGTACAGTTTTCGGGTACAGCCCTGAGCTGTTCTGCACCGGCCCTCATCAACGGTAACGCCGTCGCGCTCCAACGCGCCTATGACGAATGTGAACGGTTTTGAGCCGTTGTTTTGTCTGCCTGTTTTGCTCTTCCAAAAACCTTACCCTGACTCCAACGCTTTATCGACCACATCTCCCACCACTTCCTTTCGATGAGCGCGATGCGTAAACAAATCTATAAAATAAATGAGATTCAAATAAAGCGGGTTCCCTGGGTTCTCTACAAAAAATCACACACACTCAATATCATCGATCTGTTTCAAAGCTTAAAATACAGTTCTTTTTTTTTTGCTTTTCCCTCCGATCGCTATGATCTTTCTCTTTTTCTGCTACACCAAGCTACGCCGGCTACCGGTTTTCCGCCATAACGCCTTTGGCCTCAAAACGGGCGCACATTGACGGGGGGTGGCTCATAAACTAATTGGCAAATGACAAAGACACGGAAAGGTATCGGGGATAGGATTATGGTCATAAACCGTTTGCCAGCTTACCTTTCGCGAACTGAATGAATAGTTGTGAAAAATAATCTTGAACGGATTAACGCTCGATCGAAAGGAGAGGTTATTGCAAGACTTGTTCGTGCTTGGTATCGATTTTCGAAATTGACGGATCTAACATTCGCCCGTGAGCTTTCACACATCCGAACAAATGATCGGATAATGATCGCTATGGAAGTAAGAGGAAGCGTTTGTGGATAGATTCTATATTAAGCATCTTGTGTTGCTGAGAGGAAATATTTTCCGATAGAGATCTTCAATATTTAAATTCTCCAAAATGGTTTCATGAACCCTACCTTCTTGTTTGATGAGTTAATATTAAGTCTGAACTATTTGCAACGCCTCTGTGAGAGAAGCAATATTAATCACGTTTTTATTCGCTAAATCTTTATATGCCTCTTATTTTCATAGCTTGTCGTTGTTGTCGTTTTTTTGGTTAAAGTCTCTTGGATTTTTCCTATTTTTGCTTCTCTATTTTCAGTCCACTTTGTGCTTCCTATTAGTCTAAAAATGTTCTCAGTTATTCGCTACAGCACAACATAGTCATTAGCAGTTCTTTTACGATGCCCATGGAAGCCTCGATCCAACCTCCGGTCCGTTGGAGGATCAGACTCGATCTAGCTTTTGATCCTACCCTAATGCCTCATAAATCACCCCGTTTTGTTCTTGAGCATATGCTTGGTGTTTGGTCTTTGCTATTTTTAGAACATCATCGTCGATAACAAGCCATACGGAGGCTGAAGAGCCGAAAGCATTATAAACAAGAATCAGAGACGGATTTTAAAGTCATTTCATTCAATGAGCTATGGAAATGAAGTCTCACAATACTATCAAACCTACATGATTGAATCGTTCGATACTCAGCAAATATATAATCTAATGCTCAGAGCAGCAATCTAACTTATTTGTTTTCATCCGGCTATAAATTCTGAAGCAAATATTGCCAGCTAATCCTATATATGGTATTTCAACGAGTCTTTAGAAGCTATTTGATATCATAGACCAGTTGACTAGTAGAGTCGGCACAGTTTTTTGAAGACTGAAACAAAGTAATGAAAGAACTCTTTATGTTCTGTCTCTCAGATTTTTTTGCTTTATTTTACGTGGAGACGGCCAGGCCGTATATCTTATCGACTATACTTAATACTAACAAAATAATTCATAGATGTATGCTATTTGGGTAGGAGATATTTCCTTCTCCTGCCATTGAAATGCACCTTATCCCGGGTGAACACGGTAGAGGATGGGGAGTTCCACTGGTAAAGGGGGAATCGGGAGCGTCGTCAGGTTGTCGTCACGTGTTTTTGGGACGGGAGGCAGCCTTTGTGGCCTTGTGGTCGAACTTCTTCGATGAAGCTTCGAATCTCCTAACCGTTTGATCCGGATTGCGTGCTGACGTCGTCACTGATGACCATCCCGCCGGCAGAATGTCTGGATTCGAGGACCACAACAGCTTAGTTGAGCCATGGTGGCAGTAGACACACACACTCCGCCGGCAGCATGGCCGCCAATAGTGACCTCAGGTCTCTCGAGTACTGCTTTGACACCAGCTTAGGCCAAAAATGTGACTGGCGCACGCTGGAGTTATTCTGTATCTCAGATTCCAGTCCAGTATACTCTAGTTCTTTTAAATACTGCTGCCTGAGATATCCGAGGACCTAGACTGCAGGTTAGATGATATTTTCCAACCATCTTTGTATTATTGACTAACTTTTATCAACTCTTAGCTCTTATTCAACTTCAGCGGCTTTCTAAGTGTCCATCAACGTCTGCCTTCCGTAGTTGTGGGAATTAGAATAATTATATAATCTTGCATGCATTTGAACTACAGGATTTAATATTACAATTTTCGAGCATGCATTTAAATTTCACGAATTAAACAGTAGACAATTAAGGATTAAGATTAGGACTACTCGACTGTTATACACTTACACGAACTACTCGAATTACATGTAAATCATTATGGACAAACGAATACACAGTTGCAAACCGACCAGCGATACGAGTGCACACAGTCTCACTTCAATCCTCAAAATATATCACAACCACCCCCTTTCGTGAACATTTTCACATTTGTTGGTCCTTCGAACCGGATCGTGATATACGGAGAGGAAGTTTCATTCTGCAACCAAGAGTGGAACTCGGTATACGGAAATTGTGCAAGTCATTACGTGACAAATTCGCCATCGCATTCGGCCCCGCGTCAAGGGCAACGGTCGGTTACACTCCACCATTTCGAATTTCGCGCCAACGAGTTGTTCGTTACCGTCGTGTGATATTTCGTGTGATATTTTCGAGAAGCAATGGATAAGAAAATCAAGGCAGTGCAGTTGAAGAAAAGGATTGCTGTGGAAAGCATTAAATCCATGGAGCGGTTCCAGACGGATTTCCAACCCAACGACGCCCAACAGATTCCGGAGGTGTTAGAGAATTTGGAATCGCATCAGGCAGGGTTCTTCGCCGCTATTTCTAAACTGGAGGAACTCGACGAAAGTGATGCAACAATCGAAGCGTGCATTATGGAGAGAATCCACTTCGAGGAACGTTGCAGGAAGCTGAAATCATTTTTACGTGCAAATCAACCCAAGGAAGAAGGAGCGGTCAACGATACGACAGGTTTGGCTTCGTCGACACTCGCTTTTGGTCGACCGCACGCACCAAACCTACGCTTACCCAAAATCGAGCTTCCAACGTTCGATGGAGATCATACGAAATGGCTGTCGTTCCGCGATCGCTTCCTTGCTATGATCGACGCTTCGCCTGAGCTTCCGTCCATCGCAAAACTGCAGTACTTACTTTCATCGCTAAAAGGAGAGGCTGCACTACCCTTCGAGCACACACCTCTAACGGAAGACAATTACGCAATCACATGGGCTGCTCTGCTTAAACGGTACGACAACTCGCGTCTACTAATCCGTGAGTATTATCGGAAAATGCACTATCTCCCCGGAGTGCATTCGGTGTGCGTGGATAAGCTTTCCCACTTGGTGGATGAATTCACGCGCTTCGTGAACGGATTAGTGAAGTTAAAGGAACCGGTAGATTCGTGGGATACACCGCTGTCGAATATGCTGCTTATGAAGTTAGATCGGGAAACGCTGTTGGCTTGGGAAAAGCATTCGGTACACTTCACGCGGGACAAATACAAGGATGTGATCGAGTTTGTTCAAGATCGGATCCAAATCTTGAAATCGACCAACACTTTCGTGATGGATCAAAGCGCTGGTGGTACCAAGGTGGCCGGCAACAGTCGGCAGCCAGTGCAACGACGGTTCATCGCGTATGCAGCTACTTCTCGCCCGGCTCCTGTTCCTTCGTCTGCCCTCATCCAACCGCCAAAGTGTCCACTGGAGTGTTCCGAAGGTCACACTTTGCGCAACTGCCCAGTGTTCACAGGTAAAGAAGTTCAGCAACGACGAGACATTGTTGCAACGAATCGACTGTGCTGGAATTGTTTGAGCAGCAATCATCAGGTGAGGGAGTGTAAATCGGAATTTTCGTGTCGCATATGTCGGGAGCGTCATCACAGCTTATTGCATCACACTCCACGCTACACTCCTCCCACAACGGTTACAATGTCTGCTCAAACGGATGACGACAATGTGTTCCTTGCAACTGCAAACATCCAAATCAAGGATGACTACGGCAACATCCACGAAGCAAGGGCTTTATTGGATTCGGGTTCCACATCGAATTTCATCGCGGAAGACCTAGCTCGAAGGCTGTTGACCAGTCGCAAAAGGGTCAACGTCGCTGTTTCGGGCATCGGCAATTCGGTACAGCTGGTCAAGGGTTCGATCGTCGCCACCGTTCACTCCAAGACACAACCCTTCTCAACGGAAATGGCGTTCCTGGTTCTGGACACGCCATGTACAAACATTCCTACTTCACCAACGGACATCTCTTCATGGGAAATGCCGGATGTGGCATTGGCGGACAGCACCTTTAATCATCCGGGGCAAGTCGATATCGTCATCGGAGGCGATACGTTCTGGGAGCTGCACACCGGTCGCAAGCGCTCTATTGGCAGAGGCAAGCCGTGGCTGATTGAAACCCGTTTCGGTTGGGTTGTCAGCGGCATCTCTCATCATATATCAGCCGGTCCGCGGCTGTGTCATCTTTCTGCACACGATGCCACATTGGAGGAGATCCTGCATCGATTCTGGGAGAGCGAAACCATAGCCGAGGATCCTGTGCTATCGGTCGAGGAGAATGCTTGCGAAAAGCATTTCGCTGCAACAACTGTTCGCACTACAAGTGGAAGGTATGTCGTTCGTTTGCCTTTTAACCCCAATCCTAATGTCGTTTTAGGAGAGTCGAAACAAATAGCTGATCGTAGATTGCGTAGTATGGAACGGCGGTTGAACAGTAATCCTACAATGAAAAAGGAGTATGCCAAATTCATGAGAGAATACGAACAGTTGGGGCATATGAAACGACTTACCAGTCCTGCAGATGATTCGATAGATCACTATTACCTTCCACACCATGCCGTTGTTAAAGAGTCGAGCACAACCACGAAGGTTCGCGTCGTGTTCGATGCATCGTGCAAAACGTCGAGTGGTTACTCGTTGAACGACAAACTCATGGTGGGACCAGTCGTTCAAGAAGATCTCCTATCGATCATCCTTCGGTTCCGTTCTCGTGCCATCGCATTGTCTGCCGACGTAGAGAAGATGTATCGGCAAATTTTACACAGTCCCGATGATTGTAGATATCTGCGCATCCGGTACAGAGAAGATCCTGCTGAACCCATCTCAACCTTTGAACTACAGACGGTTACGTACGGCACAGCATCAGCTCCTTTTCTAGCTACAAGGACCTTGAAACAAGCTGCTATTGACAACAAGGAAGAGTACCCGCTGGCAGTGAACGCTGTCCTAAACGACTTCTACGTTGATGATTTGTTAACGGGTACCGATGATATCTATGAAGCGATTGAAATGCAGAAGCAGATATCAGGCATGTTAAATTCAGCTGGTTTCACACTGAAGAAATGGGCTTCAAACCGCACCGAAGCATTGCAAACCGTGCCGTCTGAAGATGTAGCAGTTCAACTAACGCATGAATGGAAGGATTCGAAGCAGGTTTCCACGTTAGGTATCATGTGGGAACCAGCTGCTGACACTCTACGTTTTCGGATCGATATACCACCTACACCATCCCGCATGACAAAAAGGCTAGTTTTGTCATACATAGCTAAAATATTCGATCCCCTCGGGTTGCTGGGTCCAACGATCATCATCGCCAAAATGTTCATGCAGCAACTGTGGGCTCTAAAGCAGAACGGAAGATCGTGGGATTGGGACAGCGAGCTACCATCGCACCTACAGCAAGAATGGTTGAACTTCCACTCTACCTTATCCTCACTGCGCAACCTGAGAATACCACGGTACATAGCTCAACGCACGGCCACAAGTCTGCAAATACACATCTTTGCTGACGCATCACAACTAGCATACGGCGCTTGTTGTTACATCCGCGCTGAAGGCTTGGAAGGAGTCACCGTACAGCTGCTAACAGCCAAGTCGAAAGTCGTCGCATTATCTAACTCACACTCTATAGCTAGGTTGGAATTATGTGCAGCGCGATTGGCCACACTCCTACACGAGAAGGTGATTAATTCACTGAAGGTTTCTGCTACTACAATCTGTTGGACCGACTCAATGACTGTACTTCACTGGTTGAACTCCGTACCAAATCGCTGGAAGCCGTTCGTAGCCAACAGGGTGGCTAAAATCCAGCAAACTTCCGGCATACAGTGCTGGAAGCATGTTCCAGGCACCGACAATCCAGCAGACGACATCTCGCGTGGCTTAACACCAGAGAAACTATTGGCATGTGAACGCTGGTGGCACGGGCCACATTGGTTAGCACGCAACGCTGAAGATTGGCCACAAAACACTTCACCACCAAACGAGGCTGAGAGCGCAGAGGAGGAGAGGTTAACTTCACCACGGGTTGCAACAACATCTACAATCTGCGAATTTCGGAACAGGTTGTTTTCCCGAATTTCGGCTTACCACACACTGCAAAGGGTTGTTGCATACGGCTTGCGCTTTATTCATAACGCGAAGCTTCACAAGGGAAATACGGCACATTCAAAACACATACCACCTCTCACTACGGACGAACTCAAGGCGGCAGAACTCAAACTGTGTTACCTATCACAACGAGCGGTACACATCGAACTGGTTGGCGATTTGACCTCAACAGCATTCATAAATGCACTTCGTCGTTTGGTTGCACGCCGCGGTCAAATCAGGGAACTTCACTCCGACAATGCAACCACATTCAAGGGAGCCGCGCACGAGCTGAATCGCATCTACAAGATGCTTAAATGCGACGAACACGATCGAGCTGCAATATTTGATTGGTGCGCGACGAATCAGATGAAGTGGAAATTCATCCCACCGAGAGCGCCGCATTTTGGAGGTTTATGGGAGGCAGCGGTGAAAGCAGCTAAAAAACACATCATTAGAACCATCGGCACTACAAGCATCACGCAGGAGAACATGCTTACCTTGCTTGCCCAGGTAGAGCAATGTTTAAATTCACGGCCAATAACACCTTTATCCGATGAGCCGTGTGATTTAGAACCACTGACACCGGGCCACTTCCTTGTCGGTGGCAATATGCAAGCGGTACCAGATATCGATTACACCAATACGCCGAGCAATCACCTGAAGGAATACCAATTGGTACAAAAACATCTCCAATCGATTTGGGCCCGATGGTATCCGGAGTATCTGCAACAGTTACAAGCCCGGGCCAAATATTGTTCCGGTAAAGCAGCCGTCCTACAACAAAATCAATTGGTGATTATTAAGGAAGACAATGTTCATCCTACCTCTTGGCCCATGGGGCGCATCGTTGCAGTACATCCAGGAAAGGACGGGGTAGTTCGCGTTGTTACACTGCGCACTGCTTCAGGGAAGCATATCGTCCGCGCAGCTAATCGTCTAGCTGTTCTACCAAATCCAGACCCGCTAAGTCATCTTGAAACCACGGAAACCACATGCACTGATTAATGCGCACTTGTAAACCACGCTACATTGTTTACATTCACAAGTGTCAATCACGGATCAAGATAAACAAACACACGCCCACACGCACCCACATATACACACACACACATGATAACAGGCAGATAGGAGATAAGCATTGCGTCAGGAGTACACGATTAGTTTTGAATTCACATTTGCATGAAATTTAAAGAAGTTCCTTCTTTGGTGGCCGGGAATGTGGGAATTAGAATAATTATATAATCTTGCATGCATTTGAACTACAGGATTTAATATTACAATTTTCGAGCATGCATTTAAATTTCACGAATTAAACAGTAGACAATTAAGGATTAAGATTAGGACTACTCGACTGTTATACACTTACACGAACTACTCGAATTACATGTAAATCATTATGGACAAACGAATACACAGTTGCAAACCGACCAGCGATACGAGTGCACACAGTCTCACTTCAATCCTCAAAATATATCACAACCACCCCCTTTCGTGAACATTTTCACAGTAGTCTTATCTCTACCTGATGTGCGTTTGTGTGACAAGTACTTCCTACAAAGATCTTCAAGCCTTACGTCCATGTCTAATCTAAAATGAAGTCTAATCTTCTAGCAATATTTTTATTAAACATATCTTTATCTGACTTTATATCCTAATATATCAGAAATTACGGGAACGTAGAACTGTATGCACAGACTACAAAAGCATAGATTGCATATGGGACACAATCATCTCAAACAGCTCTTTATATGCTTTTGATACTCTACAGCTCTACCAACTTGCCTCATCAAAATGTACAACTGTGACAAAAGGTTTTAAAGTCACAGCTCAGTATCTGGATGGCAGAGATCTAGTGTGAGCATCATTTTTTGACGAGTTTGCTCATCATTTCTCTGCCGACAACTTCTACCTAATATGTAATTCTGGAAAAAAGTACTTGAAATAGGACCTCAAAAAAGATATAGACGATCGTGTAATTAAAAAGGTCAATATTGGCTACACTTCTCCAAATAGTTCATTCTATTCCCTCCAATCTCCAAAATCAGCAAAGAGCTGCACTACTACCCTACTTATCTAGTCTGACCTCTCTCAGTAGCTCTCAGCTCGGTATCAATTACCTTTTACTTCCATACAACTATGGTAAGAGTATCTTATTTAATCATTCCATTAGCTCGTGCCTTTGTTTTCCAGATTTCTTCTGCACCTGGAGTTAGGCCACTCGATGTACTGGAAAAACATCGCATTGTTAGCTGAACACACTGAAAACCCGCAAGCTTGCACCGGTATTGCACACGTGTACAAGCGGCCAACGTTAGCGATCCCACTATTCAAACTCACAATGCACCACTTGAAGATGTTTAGCATTGTTGGTGCCATTGTTTCAAACACTCTCAATGGGGAGCTGGTGAAAGATTTTTCTATCCATGTTGAGCTGAAATCGAAACTAGCTATTACTTTCATCCGTATCATACACACACACACATGGGATTAGCGCCTGTTTTTCATCGCAGTTTTCTTTACAAAACAATATGTGTTTTTCTTTCGTTTAAACATACTCTCGTTTCTCGGTGCTGATACCTTCCCAAAATCCGAAACCTCAGCGTTAATCCGGTCGCGATGCGATGCGTTGCCACTAGATGATCGCCTCCGGCAGTTTGGTTGATGCAGTTGGGGGGGAAGGGGGAGGCTTTTGCTGACAGAGTGAAAGGCTATCGGGTTGAAGGCGAATGCGATGCAAAGCAACTCCAGTGGAGTTGAAAATTAAAGCAAGCAATATTCAAACGAAGCGAAGAAACGAAAGCAAAAGAAAAAAACACCACTCGCTCACACGCATGCAGAGTGGCGATCGTTTGTTGTAAACAACTTATGTTGCTCTCTGGCCCACTCTGTGGTGTTATGGCTGGTGCATGTCTTTATGGGTATTCGGGGGGTATTCGGAGACTGAGTAAAAACCCGGGAGACGATTAAACCTTCCAACACCTAGCACACAAGCTCTGCCACCTAACCCACCGAAACCAACGCAGCCAATAGGGCAAAAACTGGAGGCAACGATCGAATGGAAGTGAATCGAGTGAAAGATTACTATTCTCATGCAAATGAAGTCTAATCGTGTTTTGCTGGCATGGCGTCGCCCTCCTATCATCCCTGTTCCGAAATGTGGACTAGACCGGAAGATTTTTGAACCTTTTTTTTTTTGTTAATCTCTATTTTGTACCCATTTCTCTTACCGCTTCAGTGTTTATGAGTTTATTGTTGTTGATTGTTTTTTTTTGTATAATTATTGAGCGTAAATGGAAAGGAAAGTACGCAATGCAGTTTGGTTCATATAGTATAGGGGGGAAAAATGTGAGTTTTGTCAATAGTATAAGGAAAACGAAGCATAAACATTCAATAAAATATAAAAGAAAGCTGTAAAATCGACCTTGTTGTAATGAGCCTGAATTTAGGTCACAAGCTCATAAATTTGAGTTGGAAATTTAAAATGATAAAAATTGCACTTGAAAATTGAAGAAAATAGTATATAAAAGATATTTTGTATACAGAATGAAAAATAGAGCAAAAAAAGTAAAAAAAATGTGTAAAAACAACAACAAAATAAACACAACAACAGTTAAAGATAACCAAAAATAATTCTTAAACAGCTATTAAAAAGTGAGAAGCTGAACAATAAAGAAATGGAAGCAAAAACAAACTTATTAGAAAAAATAGAACAAAACAAAACACAACCAACAAACAAACAAAAAACAAAAAAAAAAAAACAAGAAAACAAAAGTGATTCTAAAAACTGATATAAAAAATCAAAAAGCAGAAAATGAATATTAAACAAACATCATAAACTCTTAAATTAGTCGAAATTGAAATTAATTATGTGCTTCAACCATCATTATAAAACAAAAAATTATGTTGGCAAATAATAAACTATAAATAAAACAATAAAAGTATAAAAAAATTAAAATAAAATGTGAAAATACAAATTAAGTTTAATATACAAAAAAATATTGAAAATCCCTTTTCAAAGAAGAATAAAAAGTTAAAATTTTACAAAATGTGGAAAAGAATTAAAACTGTAGAAATAAAGTTAAACAACAAAAAATAAACTGAAACATGATAAGGCTAATATGATATTTAAAATCCTCGCAATAAAGATTCCTCATAATAAATTTAATGGAAAATTTGGAAGTGGCAAAGACATGAAAATTTAAAACCCTCTTCCCCTTTAACACAACCCAATACCACCTTGCTTAACACACACACTCACACACATACACACGGAGAGCTATAAAACCGATAATATTAAACAGTAAAATAAAACTCCGCTGACGAGAAATAAACAGAGTTAACCTCAAACGCGTCGACGTCGACGCACATTAAGGTTAGTTAAAATCAATTGAAAAAAATCAACTCCAATCCAGTTCCGTGCCCTTTTTTCATGCGTCTGCTCTGTTGGGTTTTCGTTTTTTGTTGTCATATCTTCTTCTTCTTCCACATCTGATTGCCACTCGGTGTCCAGTGCATGGTGGCTGCTACTACTACTCTGCTCTTCCTTCATAAAACGGCACGATGCGTCTTCAATTGTTCGCCTGTGCGCAAATGAATAACGACGAATCGAAGACCTTGAACCTTCTTGCATCGATACGCGCTTCCCGGCAAAAAAAAAAACAAGATGAGCAGCTTAGTGTGATAAAAATAAAACCCCCCTACATTTCGGTGTTCGTCCGTACTTTGCCGGCAAGAAAACTGGTGGACTCTGGACTTGCCCGAAATGCTGTTCCTCCCATTGAGGGCGGCAAATAAAATTGTGCTCACAGGCACAATTGGTGAAGACACCAGGCTCATACATAGAGTGCAGGGAGTTGAACCAGAGCTGGTGTGGTGGGGCTTAATGGAAGTGTCCAGTGAGACAAAATTAATTTCACCCAAAACGAGAGCAGAACACAGGGATTCATTGGAGACACGAACGAAGCAGGGAGGTAAACGCAACCTAAACACAGCCGATCCCACTAATGAACAAAAACCAGCTCCAGCTGGACAGACATCTTGCGAACCGTCCCCGGGGCTGGATAATGTAATTTGATTTTTGTCCTGCTCGGGTCCTCCCACCCATTCTCCTCCTGATGTAATGTGAAAGTGAAGCAGAAGCCACTGGACATGTGTTTTTTTTTGTTTTGGGGGGGATGGGGGGTTCCCCCCTCCAATTGCTTATTTTGTTCGATCAAACTCTTCCATCACTCGATCAAGCAGCTTCTGCTGCTGATTGTTGACATAACCGGGACCCGACACACTCGACCACTCGATTTACAGCTCCAGGGCCTCGGCGCTCCGATGCTCCATTGCTTTGTCGCATCAATCAACCAATTCGGCTAAAAATAGAGCACTAGATGGCTAGTGCGTGACCCACCCCACACCCTGGTACCGATTGGAACCAGCGCCGAATGTTCGATCGCTCGCGATGGAAGTAACCCGGCAGCTACTTCCCGCATCGAGCAGATTTGCTTTAATTTATTGGATTGCTTGAAATCGTTTCCACAGCGATTTGCAACGTCCCGGCGGCCAGAGATGTGTGTGTTGAAAAATGTGTTATTTTTGGGCACAGAATTGGAAGCTGTTCCGTGGTTCTTCTAATTGGGAAAACGGAATGAAAAGAATGTAGAAGCAGAGTGTTATTGAAATTTTCAAATAATTATAATTTAATAAAAAAATAAAAACTATATAAAATATAATAAAATAATAGCTAATAATAGGTAAACCACGACCAAGTATAGAGTCGTGAGTAAAATACAACAAAAAGCTAGTAAAATTTTAAATAAGAAAAGATAAGTAACTCTTATATATAATCATGTAACATCGCTAAGTAGACAAAAGAATTAGTTAAATATTCAAACTGACAATAAATAGTGAAATATTTAAAAAAAAATTAGTAAAAATACAATTAAACGGTAAACAAATAAATAAGCTAATACATGAATAAAAATATTCACAAACTTAAAAAAAAATGAAATAAAACCATAAAATGAAAACTAAATCTTAAAAGCAATAATAAGCAATTGAAAGTGAACAAAAACCAAAGGAAAATAGAGCTAAACAAAAAAAGCGTGCAAATGGAAAACAAATGCTGAATTACACGAAAAAGAGTGTAAAAAAGAATGGCAAAACTTTACTTCTGAAATTAAAATTCAAAAAAATAAAATTTTAATTTTTTACTTACATTACCAAAAACTATAAAAAATAAGCTAATAAACTAAATTAATATTTGGATAATAATAATAAAATTAAAAATATCATTTAATATAAAAAATGTCCTTAAAAACTGATTAAAGAAATAAAAAAAAGTTAATTAAAAAAGCATAAACGTGTGTTATTATTTACACAAAACAAGAAAAAACTAAACAAAACTAAGATTTTACAATTGATTTTTGAGAAAAAAAAAAAACTAAATGTTCCCAAAACACGAAGAAAATAAGTATAAAATAACAGAAAGAAACCAAACAAAATAGATGAAAAGAATAGACAATAAAAAATAGTAATCTCTACCACAAGCATTAAATCCCTTCGAATAGTGACCAAACAAAAGGGTAAAATAATAAGCTTCCTGGTGCGCGGGCAGGCATAGCACGTAACGTAACAGCGAAATAAGGGCACAAGTTGAATAGAACATGAAAACTAAAGCTGAACACATATTTCAATCATCCGACCAAGTACAATCGTTATGCCAAACGTCAAAGCCCCTTATACGGACATGAAAGTGTTCCCTCTTGCTCCGGTCATTGCCGCGCGCTCTCAACCCGTGCCCCCGTTTCGAAAAGTTCGTGATTTTCCTCCCAACGTCGAGCCCTTTTTTCCGAGATAGAGGTGGCCAAGGGAGAGTAGGAAGGGGGGGGGGGGCGGACCCTGTATAGGAAGGGAGGAAAATTATGTCGCCGTCAGTTACCACCGCCACCGTAACGATAAGCTACTACCCGGCCGAAAGCGTCATTCTCTTGAAGCTGCCCCAGCAAAACTGGCGCACGATCTTAACTTTGGCTAAGCTAACACACACACACACACACACCACACTGGTCTGGAAAATGGTTCCCGGTTTCCTCGGAACCGGTTTTGTGGTTTTCTTGCTCGTTTTGATTTTGGACGCAGTGCCTACACTCTCCACGGAAACGGTCCCCAGCGTCTATCGGTTGGCTGATGGGCATGAACTTTTCTCCAAACTGCCGTAGCCGTTGCAGTACGGAGCTAACCTGCCTGCCGTAGGGCACCGGTACCGTGATCTTCATCTCGATCTCGTTTTACAGAGTGCCGGGCAAAGCGGGAGTCTTACGATGCCCTGGTCAACAGACGACGAGGGTTGACCAGTTTTCCGAAAGCAAAACCGAACGTGGACGAAACGCAACGTGGATGGTGGTGGTGATGGCGCCCCCGATACGTTGAAACCTGCGCGTCCGTTGTAAAGGGCACACGATCGGTTTCGATCATTTCAGCGTCAGCAAGCTCGGTTTGGATGTTGGTGTTTCGCACTCGTAGGAGAAACTTGGTACGTGCGGGGTTTTAAGTTGTTGAATTGCCTTTTGTGTGTGTGTGTGTTCGTTTGTACGTTGATCGGCCTGTTGTTGGGCCACAGCCTTTCCTTTCTTCGGCCGGCACAGTCTAGCCCGGCGAGCTGAGCGTGATCTGATCGGGCTGTAAAGTGGCATAATAATGGCAGTGGAGGAGAGTCAACCGCTAATGATCATCACGACGACGACGACGACGACGACGACGCTGGCGTAGACGAATGCGATGCGAATGGCCTGGAATAGAGGTGTTCGGTGACCGTGTTCATGGCTAGCACTGCCTCGAGTTAATAGCGAGTCTGTACGGTTTGAGCTGAGGTGAGCTACACCACTACACCACTCACAATGGTGCCTCCGCCCTTACGCTGCCACTTGCTTTCTCCCGAACACGGGGTAGTTGGTGGGTTAGACCCGGGTGAAAACTGACGGCGTTTCGCCTAGATCACTGCAAAAGTGTCTTAGCTCATGGGATGATCGAGTGTAAGTCGGTTTCATTAAAAAATATTATTAAAAATAGGAGAATTAGGTTTCTTATTATAAAACTAGCGAAAATGCAACTCAATGTCAGCCATTTTGAGCCAATTTAAATTCGAATATATTAAGTGTATCGCACACAACTAGACGAGACGGTCAAAAAACAATAGAACACTCTAGAGAATACTGAGAAGGGTGGGCCGGAGCAATGACACAGTCTACACACGGTAGGACCGGGGTTCAAGTCTCATATGGGCCGTTTTCCCAATAGTGAGGACTGTCTATCCAAACTACGTGGTATCATTAAGTCTGCTAAGCCAGAAATGACAGGCATGGCCTAAAAGGTCGTTAAGCCAAGAAAAGAGAGAGAGAGAGATAAAGAGAGAGAAAACTGAAAATAAATTTGATGCACACTTTGCGGACAGTGAAAAAAACCACAGACAGACAGTTGAAACGAAACTTTAAATTTTATGTCTGTCAATTTAGTATAAACAGGAAAATATTACTAGCATGCAAATAAAACAAGCTCCTCATTATAAGCACAACAAAAGCCTGACAAAGAAAGAGAAACAATGTGGTTAAAATAAATTAAAAATAAAAATACATAAACAATGCTATCAAAAATGTACTAACAAAAGTATAAAACAATTACAAAATAAAAAAGCATAACTATGAAATATAAAATAAACACAAGAAACAACATTAAAACAAAACATAATGTAGTTTTGCCAAAAAACCAAAAAACAAAAAAAGGCAAACAATACTAATAACTGTACCAACGTAATTTAAAAGAAATTGTGATAAAATGTTTAGCTGCAAAACAATTACACAAAACAGTAGTAAAAAACAAGTAAGAAATTGTGTGAAAATAAAGCAGTCAAACAATAAAACAATTTTTTAAAACATAAAACAGCAGTGTTTGAAACCGAACAGTCAAAGATGCAAGTAGAAGTATTAATTTGACTCCCCCTATATTCTAGCGCGGGGCCGATCTCCACACGCGGCAGGATCGGGGTTCAAATCTCATCCAAAACCGTCTCCCGGTGCATAGGGCTGACTACTTCACTACCAATGGTAAAATTAAGTCACAAAAAGCCAGAGCTTGGCAGACCGAAACCTTGCGAGGTCTCAGTAACAAGGAAGAATAAGAAGAAGCAAGCTCCTTAGACCCTCCGGCCGCTATTTAAAAGGGTATTCAATATAATAGAATTAAGATTCTAAAGCACCTTCTTCTCGTCTCGGTCCTGCCATTGCTGGCTCACTAGACTTTATGATGACTACCAAACGGGCCCTGTAACACTGTAAGCATACAAGCAATAATCCAGCACTTTAAATCGATCAAATTGCTTTAATTACAAATCGTATTAAATATTTATAAAGAAAAGAGAAGCCTTTAGCTAGGTAGCAGAATATACGGAGCAATTAAATGCACTACCATCAAGTGCACTTCTAATGAACAGCTCTAACACGACAGGAACGGCCAGCCAGCCAACGGGGGAAGAAGCGAAAAAAAAAGGTCTGACCTTTTCTCGTGCGAAACTACCCGACGAACATCAACCAAACGTAATGTCAATAAGTGAAACCGTGGCTGGGAGAGTCATAGCCACCATAGCCACGAACCGGTGCACACAAATAATACGCAGCTCGGCAGCCACATCAACCACCACCATCATCATGATCGTACGCCATCGAAACCTGGCAAGCCACATAACGGTACACACAAACACACCAACCGGGTACGGGCGACTCGGGTCGGAGTAGATCTCCTGCTCCCGGTGGTTGATCTACGGCCTGCCTACGTGAGCCATATGACGACGGGCCGAGCTGCAACAAGTTCAACAGACGATCAATAACAGCCCTTCTTAGCCACCCGTTTTTGGGGCGTCCGAGGCCGGGTCGGTCGGATTGTTCACCACAAACTCATACAGACAGATTTTGTTTCGGAGGTTTTAAAAGAAATAATCGAATTTTAGACAAATTTTAAATATGTTTTATCATTTCCACATAGTACTTTATTTCAATTGAATACTCTATAATGTGTTCGTGTTTTGCTCCACTTCTTCCTTTTTCCCGTTCTCTTTTTTGTTTTGTTTTCTCGCCTTCATTTGACATCGAACTGAAAATCGGAAACAAACCGAAACCTTACGCGCTAGTTACAATACGTTACAATGGCGCACCTTTGCTTTTTTTTATAAATTCATAGAATTTATAGACACTTTCATCGTTTTGTTTTTTTTTTCGGTTTACAATGTTTATTCACTTCTCCCTCTTTTTCTCCTTCGTTTTTCACCAATTGTTAATGTGTTTCATTTTTTTTGTTTTGTTTTCTCCTTTTGTTTGTTGTTTTTGTCACACATTGCTTTGTTTCAAGCGTTTTTACTTTCTTTTTCGTTCGTTTTTCTGCAACCCTTATCGCAAAAACAAGTCTTATCATTCGTTTTGCATTTGACAAATTTTATATGTTTGTTTGTTTTTTTGTTGGGTTTAACTTGTTTTGCAAATTTGTTTTGTTTGTTTGTTTTTTTGCATTTAGCAATCCTAAGTTTCGCTGTACCACCGTTCCCTTCTCTCTTGCTCTCTTTTTACTTCTTTGGTTTTTCACTTTTTTCCCCTCTTTCTCTCTTTCTCTCTCTCTCTCTCTCTTGCTTCTACCACAGTGAGTGAAGTTTAAAACTCAATAGTAACACAATTTGCGCGTTTCGCAATCACCATCGTTTTGTTTTTAGTTCATCATAGTTATCATAAAAATGGAGTGTTTGTTTTGTTTCTTCAGTAGAAAAAAATTTTTGCGAGCGAAACGCTCATTTGACGACGAGGTGGCGCCCAGCCGAGTACACAGTACGAAGAAGCTTTTGTTTGCTTTGATGGTGTTACAAATGTTTTCACCCTTTTTCAAACGCTTTACCGTTAATAACGCCAAGGACAGGGACAGTTTTTTTGTTCTTGGGGGAGACAGCTTAATTTTTTGATTCACAAAGTTTTCCGTTCGTGCGAGAGAGGGTTTGAACTTGAAGTTACCGGAAGGGGGAAAACGATTAATTTGATTTTTTGTCACTCATTTAAACTCCTTCAATTAACCCAATTTTTAAAAATTTGTTTCCTTCCCTAGCGCTATAGGTTGTTCAACGCGTTTGCACCTCTTTGCGTTCAAACTTTAGATTTGTTTGTTTGCTTTGCTTCGTTTTTTTTTTGGTATTATTATTAGTACTTGCACATTTGTAGTCGGCAACTTACACTTACTAATCACTTACATTACTAATTTGTATCATGTTTATTGATTTTCCCTTTGTATGTTTTTTTATTACTTTCTCCACCCTACTATTTGTGAGTTTGCAGTTTTGCATGCGTTTTTTGTTCTTTGTTTGTTTGGTTTGGGGGCTTTCTTTTGTTAGTTGTGACGATAGAGTTTATGCGCCTATATTGAAACAAAATTTATATAAAAAAAACTAAATAAAAAAAGATTTAAATGGCAAAAGTTGTGCGCATTTTCGTAATGCTGTTTTCCATGTTCACTTCTTCATGTTGTTCGCTGACACCGTGGAAGAAGGATGTTTACTATCACAATGTGCTTTTTTCTTTCTCGCCTCCCATACGACACCTCACACACATACACACGCATGATCACATGATTTTTTTTCTCCAATGCGTAGGACTAACGTGTGTGTGTGTGTGTGTGTGGGTTTTGTGGGTATTTGAACTTTTCCAGGGGACTCTAGCCTTCTTCCACGGTGCCAGCGCGTAACAATTCGAACGTGAGTGGGGAGGGGTTGGGGGTGGTTGGGGCGGGGAGAGAAACCTTTGACTTTCTTTTGTTCCTTCTTTTCTACCCAAGGGTTGGCATGGGATTTTTCTTGGTAGGAAACCAGTTTATGTTTGTATTAATTTTCGACCACACTCAGCAGGAAAATTCGTTAAGGAAAACGACGAAACGACCAACAGAGACAAAGTAGAGCTCTCGTAGAACATCCAAACACCAGTGTCTTTGGTGGTGGTGGTGGTGTGTCTTGTTTTCTGTTGTTGTTTAGGGTGGTATATTCTTTATTACATTATCGCACTGAGCGTCACGTGCGAGATGATCAATGCTTTCGGATATCCTTTTCCAAGATGTTACATAAAAGGTTATTCGCCCGATTGTTAAGGAAGCGCAGCAGAAGAAGAAACAAAACAGACAGTGCCAAGCAGCGAGAAAGAGCGTTTGCTTTTCTTTCCATTTTCACCATTTCTTAACAACTGTGATCTGCTTCGGTGAAACGACGGCGAGGAAAGGGTGAAGACTTACTTGTATTGTGGTGCTGTTTTGTTTGTTTGTTTGTTTTTCACCACAATCACCCAAAAAGTTTTGCAAGTTGTTATTACATTTTGGTTGTTATTTTTTCTGTTTTCAAATTGTAAGATTTATTTGTTTGTTTTACTAAATTTTCCACCACATAGTATCAGTGTTGTTTGCTTGTTCTTTTTTTTGTATTTGTATTTTGCTGTTATTTTAAGATCTTAATTTGTTAAATGCCTACCACGCACGCCTCGGGTTTTTTTTCACAATTTTTGTTTTTCAAGAGTGTGTGTGTGTGTTACAACATTGTTTCAAGTTGTGTGTTCGTTTGTTCATAATTTGTTCCATACTAAATCGTTCGAGTTTGATCGAGTTTGTTTATGTTTTTTGTTCTTATTTGGTTTTTGCTCGTTCGGGCCCCTGCTCTGTGCCTTACTTATTATCACTTTTAGATACTATCACTTATAATTTGTTGTGTTATTTTCCCATCCCGCTTTCCTCTCTCCCCGCACTTTTCATTTTGTCTTCTTCTTCAACGTTTCACTTCCATACTAACCACTTTTAACCTATCCATTACACACAGAGTTACACAGACAGATTTTTTTTTGCGTTTTCGTTTTTGTTTAATTTGTTTCCTACATTCGATTTTTTGTTTGTAAGTTTATTTTAGTAGTTTTTTGTTTGTTGTTTGTTTGTCTCTCTTGTTTTGCTGGCGCTTTCAAACGGTCACTTAACGAACTTTTGCTGACGGATTGTTTTTGTAACTTAATGTGTTTTGTTTTTCTTTGTATGGGTATGTATGGACCCTTTCTTTGTCTGGGTAAAAATATTTTCACACGTATGCTGCTGCTAATGCGGAATGCAAAATGCGTACGATCAGCACGGGACGAACGGAACAATCACATTAAATATCGAGAAACTGTGTGCCGTATCACACCGCGTACATTGTTGCCCTTTCGTTGGCAAACAAACCCATGGGCAAGAAACGTTACATTCCCTTCTGGCAAGGGGGGCTTCGGAATTGGAAAAATACTAGAGCCGGTGTATGTTGGTGAAACTAGCAGCCAGTTATCAGTACTTCGGCTGAACGAGTTATTCATTTTTTTGTGATTGGGGCTCGACTAACTACGGAAAACAGTACACAGCGCACGCGGGTGCGTTGAAAAACTTACTCAAATACTGATTATAAAATAGCTTTTATCACCACGAAAAACGCCCATCCAACGTTGATGGAGGCGCCCGGTACTTTACAGCAAAGTGGGGCAAAATTGCATTTGCTTTGTATTTGTACTTAGGGTAGACATTGTGGGTACTTGTAGTACCGTTGGTGGTGCTGACGTTCGTTTAAATTCGATCGTCTAGTAGAAGGCGAATGCGCGAGCGCTCGTGAATGATGCGTGTGTGCTTGGTACGGAGACGACGGGGATACGATCACAAATATCACGTTGAGAGTTTTCATCCATTTTCTAACGATGAATTAAAAAGGAGAGCAAGAGAATTTAAAAAAAAAGAACATAAATTGAACTGGGAGAAAATAAACACGAGAGTAAAAAAATAAAACAATCACTAATTACAAAGAAAAAAATCTTCAAAGAGACACAAAAAGTAAAACATTAAAAAAGGTGAAATTAAAATAAGAAAAAAAACGGTAAAAGAAAAACTCATCGTTAGCTGGGTTGAACTACGGACTAATACAGCACAGTAATCATTACTTACACGCTAAAACACTATCTATACTTGAGAGGAGGGTTCAATATTACAGAGTAGAGTAGAGTAAACGATTAATCAATACAGGTTTTGTACATCGATTCGGTTCTGAGTTGCCGTTGTTTGTTTGTTTTTTCTTTTCTTTGCGCTTTCCTTTCCTACGGCGAAAGGAAAACAAAAACCTCTGTGTTGCCCCCTCTTGTTGTCGCTCCCACAAACACACGCAACGGTTCCCAAATGCCAAACGAACGTCAGCCCTTTCTGTCAAGTACCGGGCGTCTCCATCGACTTCTCAAGCTGGTTTAAAAGCTCATCTCTCTCACCTCCCCCCTCTTCCCCACGGTCTCATTACACCAATCAAGAATCAATCACACAAAAGGCAAACAAATTGTGACGTTTCACGTCAACTTAAACGCGGAAAATGATGATTATTGTTCCCGTTTGCAGGTTTTTAAAACAAGAGTCTTTACACAGTTATCTCCGTTCCACCCGCAGCGTGCTGCGCTAAAAGGGATATGACCAAATGCCACCATACACACATACACGAGTAAGCTGTGTTGTGAAGAAACTAACCTTACAATCCCTGTCCTGTAAGTCCGTGTTTTATCGATGTTTCTTTGTTCCTTTTCCTCTTTTCCAGTTACGTTTTTACGTCAAAGTTACCATTGCCAAGGCAAAAACGGGAAAGGGAAATGAAATGTTTTCAAGTGTGTTTGTTCCACTGCTTTTTTCAGCTGCTGCTACTGCGATTATACACATGTACACATAAGGGTTAATATAGGTTGTGTTGATTCGTTTCCTTTTCCAGAGCCTGCTTGCTTCTGTTGTGTTGATCGGTTTTAAATTATTTACTTATATTTCTGTTTTCTTGTTGTTTCTATGTTTGTTTGTTTGTTTTTTGCTGTCGAATTTATCCTTTTTTGTTTTTCCTGTTTTTTCTGTGACTGCAAACAAGCCTACAACACACGATAAGCTGTGAAAAGGTGATGAGGAGAGCCAACGTATAATGTTTTGCTATCATTTGTTTATGTTTTAAATGGACGAGAGAGAAAAAACAAACAGCTTCACTACGACTAACTGTGTTAGAAAACCGTTCCGTTTTTAGCGCTTTTGTATGTGTGTGTGTGTGCACTGCATTGAGATTAGCGTGAGATTACTGAGTGAGTTCCAATCCAATACGATTAGCTTTTGGGGGTTTGTGTTTTGTTTTGTTTCCTCTTCTTTTCTTCTTCGTTCTACTGTTTGGGCTTTTTTACGGTTTGCTTGAATGAGGGACAAAATCTACTACAATTACATACAGATTATTGAGATGTGTTATTTTAACTTTTTTTTTTTGTTACTTTGTTTCACCACCTTTCTTCCCTTTGTGTGTGTTTTTGTTGTTGCTATCTCTCTATCTTCTCTTCTCTTTTCACTTCTCCTGCGGTTCCAGCTATCGGTTCCCAATATATAATCCACAAAACTTGCACTTTTTTTGCTCTCTACCTTCAAACACAATGTTTCACTACTGCCGACTGAAGCCGTTTGTCTTTCTTTGTAATGTTTCTTCTTCTCCTTTTTGTGTCGTTTTGCCATTTATTTATATGTTAATTGTTTGTTTTGCTTCCAGTTTTCCACTACTTTTTTGTTGCTGGTTTTACTCTCGGGATATGAATTGTATTATCGTTTGTGTTAGCATTATGTAGCATCGGGTGTAGTAAACATGTATCTAAATTGGTTTGTTGTTGCTTCTGTTCTTCTCAGCGTTTTCTTCCCACAGCAACACAGTTATGAGAAGCATTAAAATAAAGCCAAAAGTAGATAAAATGGAGAGCAAAAAAAGCCCTCTCATGGTGAAATATGTGTAGAGCACAAATAGGAAAGCTGTCCCACTGGTATGGTAAAGAAGAACAATTTGTTATTCTAAAACAAACAACATCAGTGAACAATAGAAAAGATGGGACGGGGGAGGGGTGTAGAAAGCGCCCAGTTTCTACCAGGGCTTAAACTGTTCCGTTGAAAAATGTTATTTTAAAACAAAATTAAAGTAAAGTTCTTATCGTCAGCATCACACGCAAAACAACCCGCGTTTACAACAGCAGAGCCAGCAAAACCGAATTGTCATTTAGCAAAGGCAAATTGGATTGAAGGGCGGGAGTGCAGGAAGATGTGTTTAACCTCCCTTTCTCTTCTTGCTGAATGATTTCTCTTTTCATCTTGTGTGTATGAATGCATCTTGGTTTTGGTTGATTAATCCTCCTGCTTCCTGTTCTCTCGCTCTCTTTCCACATTTTTCCCCTTCCACTATCGTACTCCTTCCTTTGTAGCGTCATTGTGTAAAAATTTGTTGGGCTTTTCATTTTATTATCAATAGTTTATCAAATTTGAAAATCCTAGTGTTTTTTTTTTGTTGTATTCGTTTTTGCTTTGTTTTCCATTCTTCCATTCCCATTTGTATCTGACACGGCTCGTTTGTTACTTTTCTGTTTTTTTTGCATTTCTTTTTCTTCTTTTTCACTTTTTTAATATTTCATACCACCCTAATACCCATCGACATATGTGTATATATATATATATATATATTTTTTTTTTATTGTATATTATATAAATATAGAAAAACACACACACAGTACTTGTTCATTTTTTTTGTTTCCTTTTTTTCTCGTTTGTATCTCCCTCAGCTATTTTTGTTTCCTGTTCTTCTATCAACACTTCTCATCTTCTTACCCCCGTTCTACCAACCGCAACTTGTTCAACGTTTTTTGTTTAATTTTGATTTTCTTCTTCAAGCCACACCAAAGACAGTTTTCCAGGATACCAAGGAGCAGCACGGGGGGGAGGGGGGTTGATTTTTTCCTTTTCTCGAAGCCATTCGTCTGCACCTTTGCTTTTAAATCCTTTTTTTCCGACTTTTCATGAGCATACAACAAAGTTTCCTCCCCCGTTTCGTATGGGGTTTCCCTTCCCAATGGGGAAAACCCTGGCCAAATCCGTCTGTCTCCCTTGGTTCTTCATCAAATTTCTCTGCTCGCGAGCTTGCTTGACAAATACACCCGCGCAAAAAATAGGGAGCAGAGCAAAGAGTCATAACCACAAGAAAAGCGTCCACATGGGGTCGCCCTACAACAACAAAACATCGCTTCAAGTTGGGAGGAGGAGGCCTTCAATAGCATTTTTTTGGTGGGATTTCGTTTAAAATGTTTCATGCTTCCCCTTCTTGCCTGCTCGTGTCCCACTTTGTTTCGGACCGTCTGTGTGTGTGAATGTGTGTTTGCATCGTTTTTCTTTCCTTCGTGCCACAAGGTTAATAAGGGCTAAGGGAAATATTGAGATTGAGAACGGAACACGGACGAGAATACGCACTATACAAGCAGAAATACGTAGCGGTTTCTGGCGTCTCTTGTTCCTCCAAAGAACACACACACACGCACACTTATTAACATCGATCATGATCATAGGATTACCTTTTCCTTCTTTTCATTCTCGCTCTCTCGCTCGCTCTTTTTAGCTCATTCATTTGTCAAGTGTGCATCAAACCACCGGTTTTTTGTATTTTTTAGTTTAGGGGTCGGAAAAATTCCCCCCCACACGGGAAATATAAGCGGGTTTTTTTCAGAAGAGAAGTGTGAAGTTTTTTTTGGTTATTGTTGTAAAATTTGATGTATTGTTGTGTGTTTGTTTGTCGTGTTTTTTTTTTTGGTTTACTTTTATTATGTTTTGTCACCGTTTTGTTTTGTTTATTGATTAATTTGTTAATAACTACTACAGACACATACATATACGTTTTGTTTTTTGTTTTTTTTTTGTTAAGTTTTGTTTCAGTATTTTTGTATTAGTTTTTTGAGTAATTTTCTTGCGTCTCCGTTTTTTTTTTTTTTTTGTTTCATTACGCTTCTTTCGGTTGGATTTCGGGTTTCGTTCTGTTGATTCGTCAGCTTTCTTTCTCCACCTTTTTCTCTGTCTTCCTCATTATAAGAGCAATAACAATTAGAGTTTTTCTTCAGCTTCCATTTGTTTGTTTTTTCCTTCCTTTCTTTCTAAACTTCCCTTTGCTCGTGTTTAGCAACTGAGTGGCTGCTCTCCCGTTTGTATGTGTGTAGAGAGTAGTGTTGTATAGATGGTCGTGTGTAGTTCTCTTTATTTTCATCATGGTGTACGAGTGTGTGTGTGTGTGTGTAAGTTTGTTATAATTTTACCTATTTATTATATGCGATGTATTATGAAAAATAGAACTGCACACACCTATTGGGCGGGTGTTGCTGGGTGTGATTTGGGTTACGTAAAACGCTTTTTCAAGTGAAGTTTTATTGTTTTTCTCTCTCTTTTCACCCACACACACACACGGACACACATCGACGATGAGTACTTGCATCAGGCTGGAGGGCTCTCTTGTGGCTAATTGATATTTTTCGCCAAGGGTAAATTTTTGTTTTGATATTTTGTTTGTTTATTATGCAGACAGAGCGTGTGGAAATTCGTTGACAAAAGATGCAGAAAATTCGGAAAAGTTATAGTAAGCCGTAGTAAACCAACCGGAAAACGTAACGAAGGTGAAAACCAAACAACCGAACCAGAAACAAGAAGAAAACAAACAGCAACAAAAACACCGCAAGAGGAAACAAAAAACGGAAAACCAAAGGCCAAACCAAACAACCGAACAGAAGAAAAAAAAACCAAGAGTAGACAACAACAAAAAAAAAAACAAACAAATAACCATATATTTCGGGTGCATCCTCGTGTACAGGACAGGAGGTGGGAGTGTGGATTATTCAAATAAATAAATAAAAAGACAGAAAAGTAAATTTGTTATTTTGCACATTTTTTTTTTTTGTTCATGTGGGATTTTATTTTTTCTTCAAAAAAACAACTTCTACGACTATATTGGATTGTCTTAAAAACAAAAGACAGTGAGATCACAAATAATAAAAAAAAACATAGAAAAGAACTTGCAGAAGAAAAGGGAAAGGTTTACACTGTACTACACATAAGTTAAAACAAATTATAATAATAATAATAATAGAGTAGCGCGGTGTAGGGTAAAGGTTAAACGGGTAGTAGTAGTAAAAAAAAAACACAGGAGAAAGATATTTTTATCCTTAATTCGTAAATTCAAATATCACAAATGAAACGGTTTTATCCTTTTTCCTTTTCACATTGTATCCTCCACTTCACACACTCACACACATAATGTGTTCTTTCTCCTTGTTTTTTTTTTTCTTCTTTTCTTTTCGTTCGCTTCGTTTCCTTCTGTAGCGTGCAATATGCGCCATATTACTTATGTGTTTTTCCTTTCGCTTTTCCATCTTTTCCCTTCTTTCTTTTTCTTTTTTGTTCTTCTTCCTTTCCATTTTCTCCTGCAATTCTTTTCCTTTCGCGTATTACTAGAAGACCGCACACTTAAATCTTATTATCATCTCTCATGCTTTTCTCTTTTGTGTTTTCGCTTCATTTACACACCCATTCTCCAGTTTATCTTATCTTGCTCGTGTTTGTTTGTTTGTTTGTTTGTTTGTTTGTCTCTTTTATACTTGTTTGTTTTGTTTCACATATGCACACCAAAACAAACAAATGGAGACAAATCACAAATCAGATTGGTTCGTGTGTGTGTGTGTTTTGTTTGTGTGAATTTGTTTTGTTTGTTTCTAGGACGAGACGAGAAAAGAGGAAAAACATTTTCAAAAAATATTTTCTTCCCTTTTTTACGGTTTTGTAATATGCTTAAGCTTATAGATCAATGATTATTTGTTTTCTTGTTTCAAAAACAAACGAAACAGGAAGGAAAAAAGGCAACCTCGCTAGAAAGGAATCGGCACTACACCACCCATTTTGTTTTGTTTTGTGTTGGGATCGGAGGTTTATATGTGTGTGTATGTGTGATAGTGATTTAGTGTTCTGTGTAAAAAGTATGTAAGTGCGTGTGTGTGTAGTTGGTTGTTGTATGTGTGTGTGTCTCATCCTAACTTGCTTGTTCTTCTTTCCATCCCTTTACTCACAAATGCTTTATTATCGGCTTTCCTGACTTCCACGGCTTACACCCTATATGCAATTCAACACCACCCCTCGTCGTCCACTTCTCCTCCTCATACTCCTCCTCCTCCTCTTACACCGTAAAAACTGTGTGTGTATGTATGCGTGTGTATGTATTCGCTTATCATGTGTTAGTTTCGCGTACCACGTTGATTTTTTCTGCACTTTCTGTGTTATTATAATAATGTTTGTATGTTTTTTTTTTTTTGTTCCTCGGTGCTGTGTTTTCATTTTTTTTCTTCCGTTTTTTTTTTGTTCATTTTGTTTTCCACATTTTCCAAATTTTACATTCCTAATTTCCATTTTCATCAACACATCCCTTCCCCCTCGATCGATTTTCGATATTTTGATTTTTGTCCGTTTTGTTTTATCATACACAACTCTGTTTTATTTTCCTCCTCTTAATTTCTTATTACCAAGTGATCAATCTGAAGTAGGAACTATTGCCAATAGGGGGTCGTCGTCCAAAGATTCCAAAATAAATACTACCCCAAAACAATAGGACAGTGTTTTAACCGTTTTCTTTTTTTTCCTTTCGATTTGTACTGGGGCAGAGAGTGAGTGAGAGCGATACCTCCCGCCAAACAGGAAAAACAGACAGCAAAATAGAAGTAGAGAAAACCATAAAGGGAATGATGAAGAAGGAAAAACAAACACCTTCTGTCCCGAAGACAGGGGTGAGGTTGAAACAGTAACTAAAGTATTAGAAGAAGACAAAAAACCAAACGACAGAAAAGTTTAGAAAAACGAGGTGCGAAACAATAACATGCAGACGTGATGCTCTTCAAACAGCAACAGTTTTCACATGCCTTCTTGGTCTTAAAATTAGTTTGTAATCGCGTGCTCGCACATGTATTAGTATGTGTGTATGTGTGTGTTTTTATGTGTTTTGTTTTATTCCTTTTTTTCCTCTTTCTTTTCTTCTGCTTTTTTTTCTATGGTAGTAGTAGTGGTTATTCGATAGTAGTATGTTAGTGCACGCTACTTTCACGTTTCCTGTTTTTCCATATTTCTGTTTCAAATGAAAAAGCGGGCGCGCGCGGCTGCATGTTTTACAACACTAAAATCCGTTTTGTTTTTTGTAGTTTTATTGTTAGTATGTTTGCTTTGCAACACACACACACATACATCCACACACACACACATGCACAAATGCTTTCGTTGCTCCTACACCTTCCGTATCTCTCCCTTCCTACACCGCCGCCTCCTCTCCCTGGGATCATTTGATCGTTCCCCTCCACTTCGGGTTTTCTTACTCGTTATTAATTCATTCTTCTTCATCATTACACGGTTGGTTGTAAAAAAAATTTGAAAATCCTAAAATCGTGCCACAACACCCGCGGCACCTCTTCTTCATCCTGCGCTCGCACACACACAAGTGATTCCTCCCCTTCCCTTTTTCCTCTTACGCTGTAGGTTTGTATTTGTGAGATTGTGTGGAATAATCGCGTCCACTAATTCGAAATTTTTACATGCCTACAATATAACTTTAAAACAAACTCAACACAAACCGGGCTCAACACTCGGTTTCTAATTTAATTTTTTTTTTCTTGCTTTGCTTTGCGGCACAGTTCTCGGTGGTGAGAACAGAAGGAAAAATACAAAAAAAAACACCGATCACTTCACCCCTGGCACGGGGAGGATCATTCTATTCACCGTCCGTCCCTGGCTAAGGACAGCAACACACACAACAGCATTCACACAACAAACACCAATCATCGTCCGCGGGTGGTTATACCGGGTGGAAGATAACGAGAGCCCCCTGGGCTCTCTCACTCCTACCCTTCCCCCCTCCCCCCATTCCTCTCCACAAACTCCTTTATGGGGGGGATGATTTTGAATAAGGAGGATGTGTGTGTGTGTGTGTGTGTGTGTGTGCGTGTGTTTGAATGTTTGGTTCCAGTGGAACGCGTAATATGTAAAGAGGAAAATTGGAAAATCACTAGGAAATCATCACAATTAATCGTTCACAATTAGAAGAGCAGGTTATTATTAGAAGGTATTGGAACCAAAATCCCTGAAAGGAAGAAAACGACCAGCAAATGCGCAAACAAGCACAAGAGAACACACCTAGCCAAAGAGCCTCCTCACGCGCACACATACACCTCCCAAAAAGGAAACCTTACAAAGGAAAATCCTTACATTAAATAGAATAAAGAACGTAGCAAAATTTCCTCATCAAAACAAGTGACGATTCGTCCAAGAAACGGTTGCAGAACAGACTCACTTCAAGAAAGCTTGAAGGTTGAACGCAACACACAAAGAAAACCAAAAAAAAGTACAAGTACAATTTAAACCATAGCACATTAAATGGTTCTAATGTTTTTTTATATAAATTAATGAAAAGAATGAAAAACGCATTAAAAAAGATTACAAATAAGAACGAAGTAAAATGCTTGATTGGTGTAAATAATTCAAGTTCACAAAATGAGAGACAAGGAAAAATTTTAAAAGAAAAACCTACAAATTTTTAAACAAGTTTGAAAAGAAGAATGAAAATCTTGCTTATCAAAAAAAAAAAGGGGGGGTCGGGGTGAAAAGACAGCTTTTCTTACCCAAATGTTCTTCACGGTAATGGTGATGGTCGTATTATGTGCTCTTTTCTATTTGCCCCAAAAACTCGTAATGGGTGTGGGCGCGTGCTGTAAGCTTTGGCTGTGCGTTGTTTGTGGCGATAGTTTGGCTTTACTGGTTTTATGTGATTGGTAAAAATTGGTTTCGCTGTCCTACTATTGTATCTCATCAAAAATTAGCTTTCTTGGTTTGTGTATTGCAAATTGTGTGTGGCAAATTGCTGTGTGTGTGTGTGTGTTTTTTTTCCTGCCTAAGGATGCATGTATGTTTTTGTGGTTGATTTTAGTTGTATGGTTCTTCTGGTTGGCTCCTATAACCTCTTCTTACTAAATTCCTTCCCTTTTCATAGCTTATTTGTTTTGTTTGCTTCTCCCGTTACTTTTGTTCATACTTATAGCATTTCAGCTTTTTGTTTGTTTGTTGTTTTACACATTAATCATCACTTGGGAGTGGGGTGGTTGTTGCTCTACTTTATCCATTTCCCTTTCTTCTTCCTTACACATTTTTTGTGTTTTGTTTTTTGTTCTCTCCATTTCGAAACCGGAGGACACACACACCATCATCATCATCACAAACTCGTACATCTCCCTCTTATTTGCTTGCTCAAATTCATTTTTAAATATTTATAAAATACTTAAAAAGTAGTTGTGTTTTGTGTTTACTGTTTCTTCTGCTTCGTTTTCCCTTCGTTTTTTTTTGCAACAAAAAAAATCCTCTTATCCATGTAAACCGATGCATACACAGTTGCATCCCCTCTCTTCCATCTCTTCTCCCCCCCCACCGCCACCGCTTCGATTCTCTTCATCATATCAATGATGGAAGATTTGTGGAAGGCGGAAGGAGGTAGGGTGAGTGGTTATAACATACTATAGTGTAATTTGTTTTTTTGTGGCTTTCGCGCGCTTCAAAAATTTTCTTGCTTTTCTTGCCCTCTTTCGCTTGTTTTTTTGTTTAAGATTAAGGGGAACAAAGTGAGAAAAAAAATAGTGGGATGAAAATCCGCGTCCTACCTTTGCTTCCTATAAAACGCACACTCACTCACGCGCACAAGTCCGGCACAACCTCTCGCGACTCTGCTCGATGCTGCTGCTGCTGCTGCTGCTGACGGTGGTCCAGTGGGGGAGGTTGACACACAGGGGACACACACACGCACACGTTACTGTACATGTGAATCCTGCTGTGGGGGGATGATTGACCAGAACCAAGAGGACGATCAGAAGGAAAATTGAAGATGATCCTCGACTGCTGGACGATGATTACACATCTTGCTGACTCTCGCTACTCTCTGATGCTGTTGCTACTGCTGAATCCGTACCGCTCCTTCCGTGAGTGGGGGTGAGTGGCTGGGTGCGCGCGTGTGTGTATGGGCAGCATACTCCAGAGATGGTTGATTCGCCTCCAAGGAATCGCGCGACCACACAACACCACCCAACGGGGGGGGGCGGAGAGAAGCTGATTGACACACCACATCACCACACAGAGAGACACACTCACGCAGCCGCACCCCCCAGAACGAATACGGGAAATCTTCTTCTTCGCTTTCGATTGGATAAAACTGTCCACACAATTTTCTTTTTTCTTCTTCGATGGCCATTTTTGTTTTGCTTCTTTAACTCCTGCTTTCCGGGCACACAAAACAATCAAACAAAACGATTCGAGCGCATAATCACATAATCACAGTTCGAGGGGGGGAGGGGGTGTTTGGAGGGTGGGGGATGAGTTGGTATCCCACACACACTCACCCGGGGCTCCTCTATAGCTCTTCAACTTTGCCTTTGCTTCCTTCTATCCTCGCCCAAATCGAGCAATCGTCCCAACCGGATAAAATCACAGATTGCATCACGCGCGGCACCCACTTTTTATTAATACTCTCTCTCTCTCTCTCTGGCTGGAGGACGACGGGCACACAACACTCCATAAGAGAGAAGAAGAGCGGCGGACCTAAGAGATATGCAGTCCTCGGCTTCTTCTTCTTCTTCTTCTTCTTGCTGCACTTTTTCACGCAACACGCACGCACACGCACAGAATGCATTTTTTGTTGTTGTTGTTGTATCACACATTCACTTCCGTTCGTTGGGCTGGGTGGTGGTGGTGGCGTCCGTGGTGGGTTTCCTGTGTGTCACACGCTGATGATGCTGCTGCTCCCCCATTTTTGGACTGGACACGGGGCGCGTTCCGAGCGAGTCACAGATGTTGTTGTTGCGGTGTACGGTGGGTGGTGAGAAACACACACTCGCCTGATGAGCGTTTAGATTTGTTTTTTCTTCCCACTGCCTCCCTAACCCCCTAATCGGTGGGTTGAGGAGACAAGGAAAGGGAGTGGGGGGGGAGGGAAGTGGGGGTTGAAGGATTGCGTTGGGGAAACGCGTTTAGTCGGCGTAAGCATGGTAGAGCTTGTTCTTGGTCAGCCGGAACTCCGGACTGATCATGATTGTACTGCCACGGGCCAAATTTCTAAAGTGTGAAAAAGAGACGGAAGATAGAAATGGAAGAAAGAGAAAAGGATGTAAGTAACCATGTAGAACATGTATAATACAAGAACAAAAGAACACGAAGAAAAATAAAACAAAAACTAACGAAAGAAATCAACTCAAGAATTGATAGCAACAGTAGATAATATGGGCGAGGAGAAACTTACTTCAAAAATTGTGGCAAAATTGAGGTCCATCCTCGTCGGTCCTGTTTAAGCGTTAGGTATAGCTCAAACGTGGACACGGTGTTCGGATCGGTCTTCATAGTCGCAATCCGCCTGTTGTTTGGGGCGATAGAAAAAAAAGGAGAATAATGAGACCTCAGAAACCCAGGAACCCACCGGCAACCCTTCCGCATCTGGAAATTTGTTAAGGAATCCTTACCGTGTGTTATCTGGCTCATCCTCAAACTCGATGTAGATCGTGCAGCCACGAATGCCGCACGGTTCCTTCTCCGACTGCTCGAACATCTCGGACGATATCCTTGGCAGCAGGTCGGCCGGCAGCAGCACCTCGGTGCAGGCCAGATGTTGCCGCTTGGCGATGCGCAGCTCACTCTCGAGCCGCTGGGTCAGCTTCTGCAGGGCATCCTCGTGCGGCGAAGCAGTCAGCGCTATCGTCGCCGGCTCCAGCGGATACTGGTTCTCGCTGTAGTAGTGTTGCTGTTGCTGCTGCTGCTGCAGTTGTTGCTGACGCTGCTGCTGCTGCAGCAGTTGTTGCTGCTGCTGCTGTTGCTGCAACTGGTGGGAAGCGTTACTACGGTGGTGATGATGATGATGGCTACTGCTATTGTGATGACTGCGCTGCAGCTGCTGCTGACTTTGCGTCTGCTGCTGCTGCTGTTGCTGACTGGCGGCCTGTTGCTGCTGCTGCTGCAACTGCTGTTGTTGCTGCTGCTGCTGCGGCTGGCTCTGATGGCGTTGGCTTTGATTAGAATTTTTGTTACTATTGGCCGGGATTGGCATCAACGGTGTTCGGAAATCTGTACCGTGGAGGGAGAAAAAGAAGAAGAAGCATTTTCCAGATCAGTAAATGTTTCACATGAGAACCGAACAAAAAAAACTAACAGAGAACAATTAAAATATCCCCCCTCAAAGGGTACATTGTATTATTATGGGCCACGTCAGAATCGATTTTTCCCAGTTTGCATGTGCAACAGAGAGTCAGTTGGAGAGAAAGAGAACGGAGGATGTGTGGAGAGGAGTGAGTTTTCTCTCCACGTCCAAACTGAGAATCGATTTTTTCCAACAACCACACACATACACACAGTAAAATCGCTCTACCCGGGCTCACAGCTGGAAGTTTTCCACGCCATCTCTTCCACAACGAGGAACGAGATTTCCGGGATTTTCCTCTCCCGGGGTCTTCTTTCTGTGTGTATGTCAGTGTGCAAAAGGGGTAAAGAGATGAGAAGATGAAGAAAAAGCTACCCGTACAGAAAAAAACGCTCCGAAAGAAAATTGCTGGAGCTTACGAAAAATTAGTATCTAGAGAGAGAGGGAGAGCAAGAGCGAAAGCAAAAACTCCGACTCTTTCACGCATCTCTTTTCCCTCCGCATATTAAAGTACGGATGGTGGGAGCCACACTCTGGAGCAAGCAAAGTGAAAACGAAACCATTTTCTATCGATCGACACCGAAACCACCAAGTGGGGTAAAAGCAAAGGCAAGAGCAAAAAAAAAAAAAGATTATGTGGAACACAAACAGCTGTTCAGCAGCTCTCTCGCTCGCTCCTCTTGTTTTCTCGCGCTACGTTTGACGTTTCTCACACTGTTGCTCTCCTGCTCTCGCCACACAACTTTGGGCCTCGGGAAAATCGATCTTAGTAGGCAAGTTTTAGGAAGCACAAAAAAAATAGGAATGTTCACAAAATAGGATGGAAAATCGATTGATTTCCCGGGAATAAATACCGGAAAAACTATTCTCAAAAGACACGCACTAACATGCCGATGATGCTCACTAAATCGTGATACCTACTGATGTACATTCGTATGCCGGTGGGGGATTGTAGTAAGGTTTCTCGATTTTCACATGCACACGCACACCAGAACACGACACCGCAGCACCGTGGAAAACTTGGTAACCGCTGTTCACCAGTAAAACGCACGCACTCCACTTTTAGAAGCCGGTTGGTACAGGGAAGCGAAAAACTTAACAGGAAGAAGCTTTGCTTCACCACATTACTGACTTCAGAAGCCACACCGAAAACAGCTTCTCACAGACACATTCGTTAACAGAGAGAGAGAAAAAGAAAAGCGCAGGAAAAGCTCGAAAAACTAGTAGTGTGTGGCAAAAAGTTGGGAAAATTTTGTTGTTGCTTTAATTGCGAAAAGAAAAACTAAATCACTCGCTTCTATCAACCAGACCCCCTTCGCGGGATAGGCTTTTCTTTTCTTGGGGCTAACAAAAATTAGGCATTTTAACGTCGCACACACACACGCACTGTATTCACACGCACGCACGCACACACACAAGTCCGAAAAAAGGGGGGATTGAAAGAGAAGAGCGCGCCGCGTGTGTTGCCCGTTCGACGGTTCGAAAGCGAGTGATACAAGCGATGAGTGGGGTTTGGATGAGGTGAAGAAGTGACGCGTGCGGCAAGCGCTAGAGGGGAACCAGCGGTGTGAGTGAGAGAGCCCGCACCCCGGAACCCATGAGAGAGCGAGAGCGAAAAGCGCACAAAGTAACGGGGCACAAACGATCAGCTGTTTTAGCGCGGACGGTGCGCTAGAAGGAAGAGAAAGAGAGTGAGAGTGAAGCTGAAGTGTGAGAGAGAGCGAGAGGCGAATGGTTCGCTCTTTCTCCCTTACACTCGGTTGATTTCCTTGAGCGTTTGATTATTGCGTGTACTTGGGTGGGTGGGAGAGTATGCGCTTTCTCGCTCGCTCTCTCGCATTCGATCGGTCGCTCTCACTCGTTCCTTCACACGCCTCGCTACCAAGCAGCAAACCAGCTGGTTTTGCCGGTTCACGTTCTATCACGCTCGTACGTGCGGTAGCGAGCGTCAGCCGCTGTTTCACTCACACTTGCGTTAGGCGAAACTTGTGCACTTAGCAACAGCGAACGAACGCACGTCCGTAACTGAACGGGAACCAACACGCCAGTGCAAGGAGGTGGCGAGTGAAAAAAAATCGCCGTTTTTTCTAGCTAGCTCGCGATTTTTCCTTCCCGTTTTCCTGCTCACGCGATATGGTGCTGTGCGTGATAGTACAATAAAATTCACGCTTTAGCACGTGTGTGTCGTGCGTGTGTCCTCCTCCCGCAGGAAGAACGATTTAATGAAAATTCTTAGTTTTTTTTCTTTGAAGATGGGGAGGTTTGAGAATTTGTATGGGTACGAGTCAAACTGTCAAAAAAAATACACGATTTGACGGTTGAATAAAAAAAGGCATACAATGGGGGATGGGAAAACTTACCGTTGACTTTGGTCGATCCCAGGTAGCCCAGCTGGCCCGGATACGGCGGTACCGAGATGAGTTCCATTTTCAGAAACTCTTCAACCAATTCGTCGATTGCAGCCAAATTCGCACTCATAAATCAAACCCCGGTGTTTAGCGGGTACGCCGGGAAAACTTTAGGTCGCGGGGTTTATTTTCCTCTTTAACGTGCTGCTGCTGTGCGTGAAAGGCGACGAGATACTCGTCCACAAGCCACAGTTGCACACGAAAAACACGAGAAAAATCACACTTTTTCACACGCGCACGGATTTTTCACTGGAGATGATGATGCCCTTCGTTTTTGGCTGGGATGTGGTTTAGTGCTGTTTGAGTAGTGTAGTAGCTGCGTTTATGCTCTCTCCTTATATTATATTCTATTTGAACTTTTCAGCTTTGCTCTTCGTGTTTTTTTGTACCGGTGTCTTACAGCGATTTATACATCGGCTTAATAGTAGACTTGATTAAGAAACGTAGTGGACACGCGTTGCGTCGTGTTTTTGCCCTTGGGTTTTTTGGCGTTTGCTTTGCGCTCTACAGCGATTCTTGTGTAGAGAACGACGGGGCTGCGCTATGCAGAATTTCCTCCTCTACTCGCAGGCGTGCTTAAAACGCGCGTACTTATTTAACTTTAAAATGTATTATTTGTAATTTCACAGCACTTGATTATCACTTTGATTCGTCGTCGTCGTCGTCGTCGTCGGCGGCGCTGACCTCCGTATTCCGGGGACGTGTGTGTGTGTTTTCCGGCTCGTTTTTAGCTGCTCATACTTTTCCACAGGAAAACTCGGCACGCACACAACACACACACAACACACTTGGTGGACAGGAAAAATCACGATTTTCCAGCACTTCTCTTGCGCTTTCGCCGCTGTACCGTGTTGTGTCCCTGTACCTGACAAACGTCAAACATGAAGTTTTCCGATGCTTGCTTGGACAGAGATTGGGAGGAAAATCAATTTTCCCTCAGTTCATCAGACGGAGAGCACGACCAAGAGACCGGCGACGTGTTGTTCTGCTGTTCGTTCTATGGCTTTTAACACACGCATTCACACAAGTACACACGCGCTTATGGGGGGGCCGTCCGTTTTGCTTGCTTGCTTTCTCTCGCGGTTACACGGTTTTTGTGCGAATATTTCAAAGTTTTAGCGAGTTCGCTATTCAGCTTCCTTCTAATTCATGCGTTACTGTCTTCACTAGTGACATACACACCCGGTTTGTGTTACACTACTTCGAGGTTTTCGTTAGGCTTCTGATTTGCGAGCGTGTTGAACAACTCTCTTTCCTCAAACTCTTGTTTCGCCGCTTGCGAACGCTGTTGTTTCATGTAACGAGGGGATGTTGCTTGATCAATTGAAAGAAACTAAGTAATTCCCGGCCGGCGACCGAGCCCCCTATTTATAAGCTAGCTCCGGTGCGCACGCACACCACCGTACGGCCCGGTCCGAACGTGAACAAAGAACAGCCATCGGCGAGTGTGCACTCGCCACACTCACACACGCACGCATACCGAACCGATTCGCACCGAACCGTTCGGCCGCAAAAGTATATACACGATTTACGTGTGTGTGTCCGGCGGTAGTGTGCAATGGAAACGAGTTTGGTTTCTCTTTCACTCTTGCTGTTGCCTGCTGTCGGTAGGCTCGGCTTTTTTCACAAAACCCAACACGCACACACCGATAGGAAGCGCAACAGAACCCCACCAAATAGCTCCACAAAAGCGATCGAAGTAAAGGACAACGTGGGGCAGGGGGAGAGCAAGAGGGGAACATAAAATCCAGTAACTCTATACATAAAGCCGGTTACCCCACTGGCTTCCTCCCCGTTCTTCCAACCCGCTAAAAAACACTTCCTTACACATCGCTCGCTCGTCCACACGCATCTCTCGCACACAAAGGCGCATTCAATTCCAGTAGCAGATTCGCTCTCTCCCTCTCTTTCTCACTCAATCGATAGCAAGCCTTTTCGCTCGCGCATACCCACCAGCAGCAGCCTGCACACGATGGTATCGGGGTGTCGATATATCTCTATGTAACGGCCCTATATACACACAGCGTATCCGTGGCCGGTGTGTGCGTGGCGCATACGTGCCAACCCGAACCCGGGCACGAACCGGGCACGAACGATCGTCCGGCCAGCACCGGCAGCACCGCGGTGGGATAGCGATGGCCATCATCCGCATCTTCTTCTCATTCGTGTTCCGCCGTTTCTGCTTTGTTCACCTCGCTCGTTCTCACTCTCGCTGCTTCTTTTTTGCTTCCGCCAGCACTACTAAACCACCGTAGTACAGTAGTATTCTTCTTCCGACTAGAAAACGCATTTTTTCTCCACGCAACCAGCGCACCCGGTGCTGCTGCTGCTGCTGGGTTGCTAGTAGATTCAGAATTTAGCCTTTTTGGACTGCTAGAATTCTGTGCAGTTTAGCCAAAATTTTGTCACGAAAATTCAATCACCGAGAAAGTCACAGCGAGCAGGAAAAGTGAGCGTGGCGTGAACAGAACAGTTACCCGTGTTCTCCTCAGTACCCAGTTCTTCTCCAAAACTGTTCCCGAATTTTCCAACCAGCTTTTTCCGAAAAAATAGCAGCCGGTGGTGTGAAAATATTCCGGTCCGAAAAAAAGGGAGTTTGTTGCATCAGAAAAATCGAAAGAAAGCGAGCAACCAACAAGAAACAACAGTGTTTGTGTGTGTGTGTACGTGTGTGCCAGTGCAATCCAGTGCAATTAGAAGGGCTAAAGCACAAGGCATTAGGAAAAGTGTTAATTCTGTGTGAAAAGTTTAACAAGTGCTTGTAGAGCAAAATCGCCAGGGAAGTGTTGCACAACGCAAGAAATAGAGTTAGGGAAAAAGGCAAAGGCCGACAGAGTTGAGTTTTTGGGAATTTAAGAAGGGCACCTTCAACCTTTCTTCCAGGCCAATTGATTTTTGTGAGTTGCGGTTGCTACGTGACTCGTACGCTCACAGCCACTGCTGTTCTCGGTGGAGCAAGATGCACCAAGTAGCTTAAAATTATAATTATAAAAGAATAAGTATTTTATACACTTTAGAGAAAATTTTAGGAAGAAAATTGAAGACACTTACCTGGTTTTAGGCTGTAAGGCTAAAAAATTGCGTCTTACAGGCAAATCTCCACTACCTGGTCTCACGCTGTGCGTGAAGCTTGAGCTCATGGCTTACTACACACAGCTTAGAAGTTTTGGTAAAAACAGGCTTCTCGAACCAACCCATCGAAGACCATCACACACAAACTCCAGTACCGGCACATAATATTGGTCATTCGTTTGTGTGATAAAAATACATCAGATTTTTTTCCACTTTTTCGGGCCTATTTTCAGGCTTTTGGTAAGAAAAAAGGATAAATCCATATTAAGGAAGAAGCTATAAATCACCTGATCTTCCGGGTGCTTTCTTCTGGTTGGTTGAAATCGATCGTATGATCTGGCCCTTTTTCTAGTGTATTAGTGCTCGCCTATTAGTGCCACTACGCACTACTTACACTAGTTTTGGTAACATAATTAGGGTAGGACGGCTTCATCGCTCAAAAGGATTTTTTTCTTCTGTAAGCTATTTTTAGACTAATTATTTGGCGATTTGTGAAGCTCTTTGGAGGAGATTATTCTGATAAGAGTTTTGGGATTTGGATAAAAGAAATCTTATCTGTTGGTAGTGACGTGTGTATCGCGTTTAGACGCCGATAAAATGATAAAATTGGCAGCAAAAAAAAAGTTATGATAAATTTATAATCCTTTACCGGATTATACCGGGGATCGTTCGATATGCAGCTTTCTTCGTCTTGCTATCGGTTAAGGCGACCATCAGAATTATACTGAACCCATGAGAGCCATCATGCTAAAGCGTTTGGGTGATGGCACGTTTCCGTCACGCGTTTTTTTATTTTTAGCATCAAAAATTCGTTGTTATAAAAGTTTGATAAAACATTTTTTGGTACCCTAGTCCGGATATCTGACTATCCCGCTACGGGTAAAACTCTAGCTCTTGGAAGCCTACTAGAAGATTAGTCCGACCCGGAGTCCTCTCGAGGTTGTTTGCTGTAGTGCCAAAGAAGATGAGGTACATTTTTTCCAGATGCAGATTTTATTGAGATGGAAATTTCCGGAATAAATTGCTTTTATTTCCCCCAAGCATCGGGGCTGTACCCAGCATGCAGAAGGTAGCAGAAAAAAAATATAAGAAACCCATCCAAAGAGGGATGTGAAGACGTGTCTGCCTTATTTTATTGTGTTAAAAATTAAGCACGTTAAGATGTGAATTTGCAGAACAAGAAATGGCTGCAGGAAAAGACACTCTTCTCAGTCAAATATTTTAGCTAATCGAACCGGTCGAAACGTTAAAATTAGCAGGAGATGAGCATAATCGTGTGCTGATGATGATGATGATGATAATGATGCCGGTGATGGGTGTAATAATAGTTAGCAGGGTAGGTCGGTTAAAACTCCACCCCAGCCTCACCCTAAATGGCGACGCGACGGTTGGTGCCTTTAGACGGCGGCGCCTTCGTGCCATAAAAATGCGTGTGTGGCTTTTGGAAGCCGAAACCCAAACGGAAAACACACACAGTGAGAGGAAAGTCTAGAAGAAATAAGAAACGGCCACCACAATTAAACAAACAGCCAAAGATAAGATGGTTTTGAGATGAATGTTTGAAAGATTCCTTGGAGCAGCGTGTGTCTGTGTGGTTCTTGATACCTGTCCGACTGTGGTGTGCCGATCGCATCGCCGTCTCTGGGTTGGGTAGCGACATGTAATGTTCAAGAAGACGGAACCCTGGCTCCAGTAGTTTAAAATCCCACGCGAGAAGATTTTTGTCTTCTATTTGTTCTTGGTTTTTTTTATTTGAACGCACTTTTATGTGAGAGCCAGAGGTTGTAAAAGCCAAATTTATTGGAGGGTTTATTTTAAATTTTAGAGAGAAAAAAAGGAAGAAACACCGAAAAGTGAGCTTTTAGAGTGGTTTGCATTGGCTCACAGTGTTGTGCAAGGTTTTATTGGAGATGATGGAGGAAATTTTTTTTGATTCGATCCCTGTGAAAAATGGTTCACACCGAGGTTTTAGGAAAAGTTTGATCGATGCTAGAAAGGAAAAAGATGTGAGAAAAGTTTGGAAAATATAATCCTAACAACGAGAGTGGCTTATTTTTTATCGTTCATGATCATGGTTTTATTAGATAGGAGAATTGTGTACAATATTTCAAGTAGTTAAAATTTTTGGTTTTAATTATTTGAGATTTTATTTAGCTCAAATCGCGTCGGAGACTAAAAGTTCTTAAAAAAGACATCTTGAGGTTTTTGTTTTTTATTCTAAGAGAACGTCCGGACTGCAGTTCTAATTAAATGATTTCTAGTGCTTCAAGTGCAAATTTTGGAATATTGAAGTCCATGTGTATATTTTGAAAAATCATTGAACGATAAATATATTATGGAAAACAGGAAAAACGACCAACCTTAATTAAAAAATACAAGAATGTTATTTACGGGAGACCATGAGTTCATATAGCCTTAAAGAAACGATTGTGAAGAGCAGTTGCAATGAAGAACTAAAGGACGGAAGACTTGAACGAATCGTAACGTTCTGAAAAACAATCACTCAACGTTATCAGTTTCTGATGCAACCATTCTTAACAACCATAGAAAAGAAAGCCATAGACGATTTAAGTCTGCAATAACAATGAGAAACTGTTAAAACAACGTCTGAAGATAGAATACTAATAGGACATAAAATTAGGTAAATCTAACTTAAGATCCCAAAAGATCTAACAGAACAGGGAAAAAGTGCAACATTTAAAAAGGCTTAGATTTAGTGAAAAGCAACGCCACACACGCACACACACGACGTTATCGATTTCTGATGCAACAAACTTCTACAGCACACAACCACCTACATCAAATCGTGCCTCGGAACTGTTTGGTGGAAAATTCGGAACCGTCAAGAACGGAATTTGTGCGTGGAACTGTGAATGCCAGCTGAAAATGACCATGACAATGATTTCCCCGCTTACAGATGATTTATGTTTCAGGTTTTATATCCAGAACTCTCTCTCTCTGGGACGTAACGACTTCTCCTGGGCTTGGGACATATTAATTTAAAAGCCCAGATAACTCCGCTACCCATTAGAAGGCTAACTGAACCTCTATAACCAGAATAAGAAGCTTAAAATAAATTGCTCGAGGGCATCGCGGACCAGATTGCTCGAGTGCAGCGCGCCGTGTAAATATCTCTTATCGAAGGTGAATTTATATTCGACCCACCAGCAGCAGCAGCAGCACCACACAACAGAGCCTAACTCACCGAACCTGACGTATCAATCCGTCGTGGTCGTGTTGCATGTGGCTTCCCTCCGCTACTGCCTGACGGCGATGATGCAACACATCCTATCTTCTTCCCCACCTAATGGCCACTCTTTCGCATTTAAGTACACGCGGTTTTACAACTGCCCCTTCACGCCCCAACCCGCGCTCCCAACCAGCCCCGCCGTTTTTGGACAAGCATTTTTTCGGTTTGTAACTGTTTTGCTCGATCGTTTGCCACACGGCATACAGCACTAGGCTCCCGGATGGTTTCCAGCTGTTTTTGCTCGCTGTACCGGTGTGTTGCAGCTGGCGAAACACCGGGGTTTGCCGATTGTTCCGGTTTGTTGAATCCGGAATGGTCAAAACGGAACGTGCGTTTGCGGGGGGAGGGGGCTTCTCGCGTGGCTACGTGACCGTAACGCACCACCGTACAAAAAAACGCATCCGCGCGGTTTTTGGCGGTTGGCTCACTCGCTCGCGGTGGTGTACCACATTTCCTTGACGATCGGTTTGAACACGGAGGCCATAAACCACACACACCGCAACCAACCGATCTCTTCCGACAGTGGCTCGTGACTCATCGCACACCATCGGGGTTTGATATGGCCCAGAGTTGGTGGACCGTGGCGATGCATTCCGGAGGTGTATGCACGAGATAAGGTCGCATTTTTCCGGTCTCCGAGATCCCTCTTCAAGGGAATCGGAATCGGGATGGGGTTCGAAGTGGGAATAAAGAAAAGGGAATTTACTTTCTCCTTTGCGGGGAAGACTTTTTCCACCAAGCATATCACCCACGAGGCGGCTTTTTCGTAAGCCGGGCCACGATATGCCATGTACATGTAATAGAGGCCGAGGCGTTCGGTGCGGGTCGAAATTAAATCTTGCGTTGGGTAGTAAGATGTTTATTTAATGGCGAGCCCAACAAGCAGCCGAGTCGAGGGACGTAAATAGTAATCATGAATTTGTTTGCGGCATAACTCGCCTCGCTCTTCATGAATGATTTAAAGCATAGACAGAAGGCGGCTCAGCCAGCCAGCCAGCCAGCCAGCCAGCACAGGGCGTAACGGATGCATATAAACATGTAACCTTTTACCCACCGGGTACTGCGGATGCTTACTTCCGATGGTTGGGGTTTTATTGTGAATTTAGTTTCTGGCCTGCATAATGTTGTAACATAAAGCTAGCTATTGCAGGGAGTTTAAAACAGGCATACATTAGGCAGAATGGTTTATGAAACAGTTATGGTTGCAGTTAGAGAGTTTCTGAGAAATACAATTGACGGTGTGATCAGTAAATCCAGATCCAAAGCAGAGCTTCTACCAGCAAACTGCGCAGTATGACTTGATGGTCTTTTTTGCGTTAGCTCACATGCGAAGATCCAAAGAGTCCACTGTTACCTCAAGGACTTCTCCTAATTTTAAGGTATCAAGACCATCTGGTGGCACCGAGTTAACATTGCTAGTTGGTTTTGACACGAATTGACCGTGTTTCAACTACACAACCTCTCGGAAATTTCTGAGTCTAAATAGTGCCTAAATGCGAAGAATTTTATCCATCAATCTGAACTAAAATTTTCCTGATAGGGTCTAGGATAAATTTTTAATGCAGGTCTTTTGCTTATATTAGAGGCCTTTGGGCCTCTTCATTATTCTTCAGGTTATCATGTCTTGGGCCCAAGCCATCCTTGAATTACCTACAGAGTTGAATATCGTTAACTGAGGCATACTGAGTCCAACCTAGACTTTGATTTCTGCATTACTGTATGTACTCCTTGATAGGGGCGCAAGTCATTAGTCTGGTAGTCCAACAAAACACAGACATGTTGGGCAGCAAGATAACTTCAAGACGATGAGATTAAAGAATTTCCCTAAAAAAATTGTTTTATTGAACCAACAGTACCGTGCTCTGTACCAATTTTTCCCTATTTACATATTATGGGTGACTTTTACAGTAGAAATATCAACAGAAACAACATCTCCGCTCGTCTGATTACCTTTTATTAAAGAAAAACCCACCCAGTGTCTGTACGATTTATGATACGAAAGAAAAAACATCCTTCTAGACATCACTAAAAATGGACGGCAGTGATCCATTTAAATGAGACTGAACCTAACCAAAACGAAATAATGGTTGACAATTGGTGTCATTAAAGAAAACAAAACGGGTCACCGAGAAAGACAAAGAGCATACAATATAAATTGGGATAAAAAAGCAGCTTTTTAACTTCCGAGTTGGAAGATTTGTCTTCAATAGAATCAATTTCAGCTTCTAGACAATCTAATGACCAAATCCATTAGAAGACGATCTCAACCATGTAGACACACGTAGACAATTCTAATGAGGCGACATTCGCGGAACACGAATGACAAGAAGGATGTGGAATGCAGGATCTTTCCCTGATTGGATAGATCCTGTCCCTCCCAATATCCTAGACCCAATCGGGGTCATAAAAACCCTTTCGCTTTTGGTAAGCGGGGGAATGATGCTGTGTAATTAGTTTCAGGTTCAGATCTCTTAGGAACTTCTCGCAATTTTTAACTTCCAACTGTTTTGTGACTTCCTTCCCACGAGCAACGCATTTAGGGTTAGTAAAGTAGCTACCGCACCAACGAGTTATAAAAGTCGGATGATAACCTGGTAACCTGACCTTGGTGCAGGAAGGTGGAAAATCGAAATACCTCCATTCCACCATTACACCCCTTTCATGCATTAAGACCAATAAATGGGAAGTGGAAAAAACACCTTACCGAGTGGATGGATGCACTCGGACAAATACAGTGAATTGTCCCTGTTGTAAAAACGTTCCAATAAATTGGCCATATTGTTGGGGAGGGTGTTTTCACGGTGCAAGTGGAAGGTTTTGAAGAGGAGAGGCAAGTTTTATACGCTTTTTCGTTGTTTCCTCTTCAGTTTCTTGCTTTAACAGTTGAAAGCGTACTTTCGAGCGGGCATGTTTCGGACCATTGGCAAGTCTAGAAAGAATACCCGTAAAGAACAAGTGAAAAAGGAACAGCTTAACCGGTTCCTTGAGGTCCGGTCAGCTGAAGGCTTATCATTTGCTGACGCTTGACAGAAATTTCTTCTACTCCATCTTATCGTGAAGGTGTGCAGTGGGATGACGTTCGACAGATTATTGCATTAAAAATACTTTCAAGCCACAATGACACACCAATATTTCAGGTCGTAAACGAAAGTCGCGCGATTCTGGCGTACATGTGCTTCTGCTATCAACGCCGGACGTCACGTCCGAAACAGGGTTCGCCATACTGCTATCAATTGCCGAATCCGAGAAGCACAGGAAGAGGAAGAACCTGACCTGAGAAGCACGAGAGGTGAGTGTTGAGTGCTAAAAATGGCTGAACACACACGCGGCACTGCCATCAACGGCGAGCCCTCAAAAACCCATCTTTATCGCGTGGTAGCGCTGCTCTGTTCGCACATTGATGATCAGCTGTAGCAGGCAGAGAGGTACAAGCTAAAACCGCATCTGCAGAACGGTTTTGTTTCAAGGTGGTGTACCATTCGGCGTTGACGGCGACAGCACCACGGCTCAAGGCCATCGAAGGGGGGGGGGGGAACACGCACATATGGTACCGGTGTTGGTGGGAAAGGTGAGGGATTAGACAAGCGGCGGAGCGGAGGTCTGCGCTGGTCATGGATGATCTTCACCGATCGCGCATTTCCGCCCAAGAATTAGGTCTTCACCGGTCTAATGTGTGTTGGTGGAATTAGTTACGGACGGTTGTTCCCGTTTGAAGTTTCCGGCAGTACCAGGAGGGTGGATCGGTCGGGTCGGGACTTGTATTTCGGGGGAGGAAATCATCGCTTTGATCTAATGTAAAGTTTCTGTTTTTGGGGAGGAGAGGTTTACGGTTGCAGTTAGTAAACGCTGTATGCTAATGTCAGCCGTACCTGCTGACGATGTATCGACAAGAATTTATGTTGCTCGGCTCCCATAGCAATGACTTTTCTCGCCATCCGCTAACCGCACACAACGCCATCAGCAGGCTCCGATCGATTCTATCGATCTCTTTCGCTCTACATAGGAATCAGTCTCTGTCTCTCTCACTCTCTCTCTCTGTTACGCAGAAGAACATTTTCCCAAAGCATAGCCAGCAGAGCTCAGAACCGATCCCTTCGGAAGATCCAGCAACCCCTCGAGGTTACGGAATGGATGGATGAAGAGACGGCAGAGAACCCCCGAGACTCAATGAATTTTTCAGTACAGTAATTACCCCGGATCCGTATCCCTGCCACTGGGACGTGCGAGCGACAGAGAAGGAGAGAGAGAGCGAGCGCGATGTTAGAGAGCTCATTCATTTTCACCCAAAACACCGCACTCGCGTCTGTTCTGTGCGAGGACCGACACTCTAAAAACCCTGCCAATACCCCTGCCACCAAATCCCGCCGGTTCTGCATGTCTGTATGTTTTACATGCTTTTTCCATGCAGAGGTGCCATGCAGAGAGCCGGAGACCTCTCGGCCGGTTACGGGTCTTTCGTCTACCGTCTGTTTGCCAACCACCTCCCATCCGTACCGTACAGCAAAGTAGGCACCTTAGCAACAGCGTACATGGAACGCATAGCCTCAATGCTGCTGCTGCTGCTGCTGTTTGCTTTGCCGAGGGCTCTCATAAGGCTTTGGGCTGTGTGTTGCCTTTTGCTCGCCCTGTTTCCCCCTCCGTCTCGGGTCACTGTTGCCAAGCCGGTGTGGTAACTGACTAGCGCACATCGACACAATTCCGCTCATGCAAATACCGCACCAGAGGAGGACCTTTTTGGACGTTCAAACACCCGACTGTTCCGGAGTTTCTTTGCCAAAAAAACCAAAAAAATGGTGAAATCAATAAGGGAAAGATTTTGATCGATCGATTTGCTCGATGCTCGCTGCAACTCGCACGCGGCAAACTGTTCCAAGTGCGCCGAGCCGTTCCTCCAAACCGAAAAGTCATCCACGCTGCACGGGCAGTTTCGGTAGACAGGCTGTCCATAAATGGAATCACCCGCGTGAGGCCGACGTTATCAATGGCGCGCGGCTTCATTTGCCACGTTTGTTGACAAGGTCTCATACGGGAGGACAGACCTTGCTGGATCTAATCGTGGAACTGCATCTATCAATAGTACAATCGAACATACATACTTACTTACTTACGAGCGAAGACTTTGCAATGGGCGATAAGGTAGACCCAACCACCGTACCGACCACACCAGTGTGATGCGAACCGAGAATCAGCGGCTGAATGCTGCAGGCTTTACCATGACTTTCGCGTGGTCGAAAACTGCATCGGTGAGATGCATTTTTGGGGAGAATCATTTCATTACGCTGGCTGGTACCATTTGCAGGTCCACATTATCAGACACCGTATGACGTTAATGGGGAGGCTTTCAGGCTTATGAGGTATGAGCGTAACGTCGTAGAGAACTCGAGAACTGAATGTTGACAGCAACTTATTAAAGAAATTTTGGGGAAATATTTTTCTTGACGATTTTAGGGAGAGCTATCTGAATAGCTGGAGTTATTTCTGGGACTTGAACCTTTCGGCCTTGTCCTCCTGGTGATGTTGCCGCCGGTACCATATGTCTTCGGGACGCATGTGTTTTCTCCAGAGCCTAACATCCCAATCCCATGTCATCTGAATCATCCCTGAATGGTACGAAAAACAAAAAAAAAAGCCAGGCCCTTTCTCAGACCCCCTCTACACATAACCCTAAAGCTTCTCGATTAGAGCGAACCGAGTCGGAATTGGAAAATCGAGCCCGTGACCCGTGGCGTAATCTAGAGGGTAAAATATTTCAAATTCCAAAAACGCACTACAAATAGAGATGGACCGAAAACTACAACCTTCGGCCTAAAGAACCTCCATCAACTTGTGTTCGGTTCGATTGCCAGATATATCGAATGCGTATCGAAATGGGGTTTCGAGCCTTAGCATTTTTGTAAATAAATTTTAATTTACTGAAACGAGAACGAGGAAAGAATAAAACAAGAACAATCCCGGAACATCTTTATGAGCTAGCTGCGAACAATCCTGTCCTGTTTCGTCTTGATCTCCAGACAGGCGTTCCTGTCTGTTTGCTGGACGTGGATGTGTCTTCTGCTGCTTAATCTTACCACGCACTCGCGCGTCGTCATGTTTGTGCTGTAGGTTTCACTGTTTGTCCATTTTGAAACCGATCGATGCCTGTCCGTTCGTGTCCCGGGCATTAAAAAAAAGGTTTGCAGAAAGTCGCACCACAAGAACCAACCGACAGTATAGCCTGTCCACGACAGACGGTTGTGCCTGATGTGTGGTTGTCTGCTGTTCATCTTTCAATCCGCGGACGCAGACCGCGAGCGAAGTGCATCATACCCGTCCGACCGGCTGACCGTATCAGCTGAACCGAAAACCCGCTTGCAGGCCTGTCGATGCCGCGGCCCCGGTTTCGAAACGGCGTACACAGCAGGGAAAAAGCAGAAACAATAAAGACTACATTGCTTTAATTGAAGAGTACGGAGAGCAATCAGAAACGGCTATATTCATAAATATAGCATCGAGACAGAGCGCTGCGTGTTAGGTAAAGGCACATTGGAGCATTGGAGCTCAGGGTCGGGTTCGTGGTAGGGGGTTGTTTCAGAACATGCACGATGGAAACCGGCATGGCAGAGTGTTGAGAATTGATCTCCAACAAATTTGAGGAATTAACAAAAGTGATCCAGAATTATTATTTTTCAAATAATTCTTAGGAATAGGCTCTTGCCAGAAATCTTGTCTAAAAGCCCTCAAACTTGCTTTCTATCATGTTCACTGTTTCCTTTCGCTGTTCGGACCCGGCGAGATCGAACCTTAAAGATTGAGAACCTTCAAGCGCTTGCTTCAGTGGCTATGTGGAAGACTGGAGGCTTAAAGTTGAAGGCACTTAGGAGTTCTACGCAAAAATTAATAGAACCGAACGTACGAACAGGCCCGTACTGCTTCGAAGTGGCCCACTGTGTGTATTACCTACACACAGATCGTTGTTTTAATGCGCTTCTTGAGCGGGTCTTATTTGCCTCTTTTGCTGCGAGTCGCGGTCCAGCTGAGCTGCGGAGTCGGGTTGTTTGTGTGCCTTTCCTTCAACCCCCACCCCCCCCCCCCCCCCCCCTGAGACGATGGCGTATGGCCCTATGTTTCGCTCGCTCCTGCTCTCGAGTTGTCGTGGTCGAGCGGTCCAGCACAACGTAAAGATTGAATCCAGATTGTGAATACTAAATTAAGAAAAATGATTGAGCATATTATTATGCATGCAGTGGTCGTACGTCCGTCTCTCCGGTGGCGTCTCCGGCGTTCCATCCGAAAACTCGGCCTCGGCAAATGCACACCCTTTGGTGAGTGGCTGTGTGTGCCATAGATCTGGATGGAACGCCTCGCGTTTCATTGTGCGTTTTTTTTTTGTTGTTGTTGAGAGGACCTGGCTGGGCTGAGCCGCTTACATAAGGTAGATGATATCCCCCTTTGCGATGTTCCCTCCCGAGCCGGTGTTGGAGCTGGAAGCCACTTTTATCGGAGGGGGCCAGGCCTGCCTAGAATGAACGCTGGCATAAGTAACCTTCCGCAAAGTGTGACCTGGCCGCACCCTTAAATTTAGCCCTTGCTGCCATCGTCTGGTGTGTGTTTGTGTGAAGAGGAACCCTTCGGACGTATGTATAGGGAGTATGTAAAAGCGAGAGAGGCTCTAGAGGGCCTATAGTACCGTGGACCTGGTGGAGGTCGTCCTCCTTGGCCCGCATCTCATTGTACGGTTTATTGCAACGGCTCAGGCCTCAGCTTTTCTTCAATATCTGTAAAAGGGCATTGTTTTTCCAACGCAAATGTTACCGAAAAACCTTTGACGCGCTGTGTGACATGAGGACTGTCACCGTACCGGCAACTCCCAGGCAACTCCGTAAGCAGTGGGAAGGAAGACCAAGAAGAAAAAAACCTGTTGAAACTTGCACAAATATTGACTCATCAAGCTCATCGAGGGAACCTTGGCTTTGTGAAGCCGATACAAACCAGCCACACACACATACGGGTGTACAGTTCGGTCCGGTTGGTGTACTTCTCCTTCTGGGTTCTCTTCCTTCGCCAGTCTCAGATTGCTTTCTTGAAGATCCCGGATCCTGGGGGTTGACAGTGTCATCTTACGCGAGTCTTCAACGCTCGCTTCCACCGCCTCCCGTCGTCATCGCTGCTCGTTGCGTGTGTGTGTCATTCTGCAGCCCATTACCCACCGATGACACCACCGTCGCGGAGTCATCGTCAGTCCTGCATGCCGGGGAATAGAAGTTTTCTCGTTTCACTTTTCACTGCTTCTCCAGTGTGCTCTGTGTGTTCTTATTTAACACTTGCTGTGCTGGCCCTGCCTGGATCGTTTCTCGTCTCGTTCGTTCTCAATTTGCTTGACTTAAGTTCCCAAACCTTAAGGAGGAGAGTCGCGGGTCCCTCGTGCCCGTCTTAATGGTTGTCGCTTTATGTCACTTTCGCGTTTGCACGCTGCAGCGAAGACTTAGAGAGTCTTCTTCGTCTTACTGCCGGTGGGGTTTTCTTTCTCTTCCCGTGGAACCGGCAAACCATGTGGCAAGAGTATGTGGAGGCTCGCTATGGGACATACACAGATGCGAGCTCAAAGGCGAATCCAAGAAGATCGAAAACTACGGAGGACGACTCGTAAGTCGTTTTCGTCCACATCTTCTCGGTTCAGCTCTATGCTGTTTGTTTCCACACACCGTTTGGCCGGGAGTCATCTCTAGAAGATGGTTGAACCGAGCGGTGGCGGTGAAAATCCTTCCGCAATGACGACGGGTAAAGATGGTGTCTGACGCAAGTAGCTCTCCCACTTCCCGAGAGCCCGCACTACATGGTCCAAATGCGAGAACTGAACAAGAATAAACTGCTTCCACAACAAAATGACAGACCACAGCATCATCAGGTGATGATGATCGGGATGAGCAGAAAGATGTAACGCAACGATCATTGGCGAATCGTTGGAGATCGACGTTGCAAATCAAACTTCAAAATGGAGGCCTGTTTGTCCGTCAACTCGCCTGATGCATGCTGGAACGTGTTGCGGCACGTTCCGACTCCTTTACGGCTTATCGGCTTTTACGCATTACCGTGTCGATGTGCGCCTCGTGCTTGTATCGTATTGCGTAGCGAACGAAAAAAAAAACGGGGTAAAGAAAGTCAGCGCTACAGATAAGATGTAGCCTCTAAAAACACAATCACAGTCCCCGGATAGCAACAGCCAGCAGATTGCAGTAGATAGTGGACGCTGATAGTCAATAAAATGGATATGGACATCTGAAGAGACCCAGAAGAAGAAGCGAACCGAAAACGATCCGAAAAAGTGCGGTTGACCACATCAAGCAAAGCGAAAGGCAGAAAGAGGGAGATAAAAAAAAAGATAGAAAGAGGGAGAGAGAGAGAGCGAAAACGAGAAGGTTCCGTGGGCGAACGTTCGAGAACGTTCCAGCGAAAGCTACCCATACTTACTTTACATCGAAATCAAAACAAATCCCGCACCTATTCTAGCGTTTTATGATTAATCTTTTAATACGATTTTGACAGCAACGATGACATGTCATGTTGGAAGAACTGTTTTTTTGTTTTCCCTTATTTTTCCTGCTTTTCTTTCCGTCTTTTTTCCCTCTTCGAAGGAGAAGAAGATTTTTTGCTTGTTTGTGCATTTAAGCTAAAGCATAATTGGCCGGTCGCAATTTTCAGATTTATCGACCTTTTTGGTTGTTGCTGTTCTGGTTCTTTCCTTTCTGCTCACAATTATCCCATTTCGTTCTTCCTGTTTTCAATCTTTCAATTACAAGAACCTGCTACTTCTTCGCTTGTTTTTCTTTCTGTCTCTCTCTTTTTGTTTCATGTTTTTGTCCTTTTCTTGGTTTTTCCCTCCTCTTCTGTTTGCTATTTTCTACTGCACAATTATCATATGCTTTTGCGTTCTGAGTTTTTTTTTTGTTTCTCTTAACTTTATGAGGATAATTTTTTCTTTTCTTCCCTTTTTTCTTGCATCAAATTGGTCAATTTCTTTGTGTTTTTCTGTTTGCTACTCTTCCTGTGGACAACCTGTAACGTTTTCCGTTTCGCAATAACCGATTTATGTTTCTGGATGCATTTTGGCAGGCTGTCTAGCGGCAAGGTGTGTTCCCAATTTACACGCCCAAGTGTACTGGGCTCGTCACCGGACAACAAGTTCTGGCTGCTGATTTCTGCTCCTCGATGTGGAGTGGTTTTATTTTTAAGACCTTAAAATTGCATCAATTATTCAGGACCGAAGCAGGATGTGCAGCTTGTGGGGCGAATGCATGCGTGTGTGAGCATTACGCTTTGGGCGATATGTTTATGATGCCTTTTGGCTGTCGCGTTTCCGCCCTATGCACGACAAAAACTGGTCTCATCAGGTTGCCAACTCCAAAACCTGGTACCTGGTCGGTATATGGTGGTTTCGCTTTTTGGTGTCCCTTTGTAGAACTCTCTCTCCCCCCCCCCCCCCCCCCCCCTCCGCCTCTGTTCTTGTTGGTGTTGTCTTCTGTTCCACTGTGAACTGTGTCTTGCCAAACTCTGCCCATACCCGAGCGATGGATCCCCGGGAGAGAATCCCATTTACCCGTTTCCATCGCGACCGGCGTACGTGCTGTGGTCACATTACACGGTCAAGGGAAAGACACGGTTTCCGATACGTATTTCTTGGGACGGTTTTTTTTCACCCTCCCCCTCACAGTCCCAAAATCGAACTTCGGCTTTTGCAAAGCCACCCGAAACTAGGGTGTTTGGGCGAGAAGAAGTAGCCAAAAATGGATGGCGGCAGTAAAAAAAAGGCAACCGAAAAGCCATCATCATCAACATCATCGTTTGTGTGGACGTTTGTGTGCGGACATTCGGGTTAGCGCTGGAAGAGGAAACAAAAAATTTCCTCCAGCTCGCTGGCTAAACTAAACCAACAGCGAACCGTGGTGGAAAAGTTACAGTAAGGAGGAGAGGCGAAAAAAAAAGAGCAACAACGAACATCTGAAAAACGAAAAAAAACACTACCAGTGAAGCATAAGCAGCAGCAGCATAAAAGCATCGTATCGATCGTTGGAAGAGAGAACAAACTAGCGAGAAAAAAAAGAAAAGAAATCAAGAGAAGAGCAGCAACAAAAAATAAACGAAACATGTAAAACGTGAAGCAGAAAATAAAACATACAACAACAGCGAAGAAGAAGAAAAAAAAACTCCAAAAACCAAAGAAGTAAAATGTAGAAATAAACGAAAGAAGAGAAAAGAACAGGAGAAGAAAAAACTCAAAAAAAAAAACAACCACTAAAGAATGGCTCGAAAGCGGTGCGTGAGTGGAAAAGAAGACGCGGGCGAAACTTAAACTAAAACGTACACTTTTCAGTGGAGGCAAATATGATTTTCAGTAATTCGATCCGTCCCCGGGGCCCCGAACACCGCGTCGGGTTTCCGTGGCGAGGGGGTTTTGGCTTCGGGCCAACGGGAGTAATGCTCGACTCAGGCACACACATCGAGTGGATGTGGGTGTAGCATGCATGCGAAACAGCCAAACGCAGCATTGTTGGTTTGGCCTGACTCTGCCTGACAATAACGAACGATAATGGCAAGCCGAAGACATGATTAACGGCGGAAGCCGGCCTTCTCGTCGAGATGAGACAGGTTTGATCGTGCAGATGGGGCCGTGTGTGTGTGTGCGTGACTTGTACAAGACAAACAATGTTAATAATAATAGCACACGCCGGACTGTTGCTATGGTAACTGGAACGCATGACAGATTCATTTTCTTCTCCTCTTTACCACTCTGGTGTGATGCTTTTTTGCAAATTAATATTGTTAATGTGTCATTTCGTTCGATGGTAATTTATAATAATCATGTCATTTCGGTATTATTAAGCGATAAGGAAACACTTTCACATCTCTTCCTCCTTTTTATGTATTTTTATTATTACTATTTTTTTCTTCTTAAAAGTTTTTAAATCGAACCTCTCTAGGAGTATGGATTTTAGTTAAATACTCACACACCCTTCCACACTTTCAACCGAAAAAAACCTTAATACCTGCAATTTAGCAAAACAATTAAAACATAAATATGACAACCGGAATCTTGCTGTTAGGGAAGACTTTCCCGATACCAATGTAATTTTCGATTCAACCCAACTTAAAGAGAACAAAAAGAAGATCCAGACAAAATGCCTAGCTGCACGTTAATCCAATTGCCCGCGTTGCTCGATTGCAGCACAATCAGCATGTATACGCTGTTTAATGGTCGCCTCATTACTCATCTGTACCTGTGTGCCCGTGTGTGTGTGTACCTAGTACCTAGTGCTGACGACACGACGTGGCCCTCCACCCTCCCCCCCCCTCCCGAGGTCTTTGTTACTGCCGGGGATGATGTTCATGATGATGATGATTCGCGTATGATTCATGCACCTCTAACGGTAATGATTTACCCGTTAAAACAGACCCACACGCGCTCGTGGAGACTTTTGCTGTGCTAGGCGATACTTTTATTACAGCTGTACCGTGGCGCGCTTAAATTAACCAACATTTTATTTGCATTTGGTGCCGCTCGGAGTGGAGGGTGGAAAATGGTGGAAAAGTTTCATAGATTCCGTGGAGCAGCATAATGAGGTGGGAGCATGTGCGAATGGGTGAAATTGTTGGAGCTTGGCTGGGGCTCTTGGACATGTTGGAGCATGAAAATGAAGTGCAGTGCAGAACAGGAGAATGCACCGAGTACATTTAGTGCTGGTGACTGTACTGCAGTGTACCATTACGAATGGTCATATTTCGAATGTGCAATCGACGAATGACGTCAAAAATTGGAAGCCTGTTTGGGGAGTGAGAAATTAGTGGAAAAAAATGAATCAGTTTGCAATATGCATGTCGCCATTTCTGAACATATTATATAGATATATACTTCCTTTCTTGTTTGACGCGACAACCTCGAAAGGTCTCGGCCTGCCATTTCTGGTTTTTTGTGACTTGATTTTACCCTAGCTACGGGAAAAGTAGTCAACCCTGCGGACAGTCTGGATGGGATTCGAACCCCAGTTCTGCCGTGTGAAGACCTTCGTTGCCATTTAGGCCACTGGACCGCCCCATTTATATATATCTAATATATAATATATGTACCACAGGATCTGGATAAGTCCGTCTCAAGGGACAGTCAGAGCAGGATCCAGGATTAACTGCAAAACCGGTGGTGTTGGATCAAGATTTCGATGAGGATGAGGCCCAGTGAAGGTATGCGATGTCCCTTCTATGACCTACTGGCGATAATATATTGCTCCGGATTTATTCTTGACCTCAGATCCATACCAGGGCAATGGATTGATCCGTAGCATTGCAATACACTCCAGAATATGCACCTGCTGGAACCTGATATGTCACTGGCGATGTTAAAGTGGATCCTGGATCAGTTTGTTCAAATTAATTATGTTGGTAATATCTAGCCTGAATTTGGATCTTATGACATCAACTATAGTAATAATCGCATTGTGCATCAGCTCAAAATAAAATGGTGGTAAAGAACTTCTTCCTTGGGACTACTACAGCCATGATAAGTCTCGGCCTGCTATTTCTAGCTTTCTGTGACTTGAATTAACTCGTAGCTAAGTAGTCAACTCTGCGTACGGCGAGGCAGTCTGAATGTGATTTGAACCCTGGTCCTGCCGTTTGAACCGCCCCAAAAGAAACTTACGAATATATTTTCTTATGCGATGTTTCTAGCTTATCGTATAGTTACAGTCGTTTTGATATTGAGCAGAGTGTGTACGATGCAACAGTCTTGACTGTTGCTTTCAAATCATTCCAATGTCCCATAACTAGCGTTAGAACCCCATTGTAGACCTTGCTTCAATATATTGTCTTATATAGCTCTTTAACGTAGATTGATTAGTTGAAATTGGTTACCATTATTAAATGCCCCTCAAAACATTTGTGATTGACATTTTACCCCACTAGAAATAGGCAATAATAAGCTCTCTGTAATGATTCACCGCCAATAAGAAAAAAAAACCCTCATTCTTTTCTTCTCAAATATTAGAGCAAATTACATCAGCCGCTAATCACCTCTCTAATCGTTTTGCTGGGAAGGAGAATAAGAGCATCGGAAAACCTGCATCTCCGTTAAATCAATAAACTGTAAACGCGTCGCGTTACGAATCCAAGCTTCAGCTAATTACAGCAGCCAGCGTGTACAGTCGCGCAAAGTGAAAGAAACGCAAGCACGATTAATGAGCGAGTAAATTACAAGTACGTTCTACCAGCAGCAGCAGCAGCAGTAGTAGTAGACAAATAAGAAATAAGTCGCTCCCTGGCGTTCTGAACCGGGCCGTTGACGTGCTGCTGACGTGCTACTGCAATTGCAGTTCTCGCGTCTTTGTGTCACGCGCCCAACCACCTCCCGGGTTGGTCCTCCGATGCACACACTCACACACGTCACCGATTGACGCGAGAGAGTTGGTGCGATGTGATGATGGGCTGTGCCGGTAAGGCCCAGGCTCGGGCCACATGCATTACCGCACGTACGCATTCTACGTTCTGTACGAGGGCGAACGAGGACCTTAAAGTAAGGGATGTGATGGAAAATTTCCCAGAGCGAACCAAAACCATTACCAGGGAAGGTCGCCGTTAGAGGCCGAAGGATTCTAGGGCTCCGTGCCCTTGCTTTGCCCATTTTAAAGTTAACTTCCACACACAAAAAAAACCCCTGGAGAATAGGACGATCGATTGTTTTGGGATCCCAGATTCTACGGGCAAGATTAAAAATGCACTTTTCAACTCGGCGAGGAAACTCTGGACATTAGCTCGGGACCCAACATTTTTTCGGTGGTGGGCTAAGGCACATCAGCAGTTCTCCCATGGACTCATCTCAGCTCATTTAGGAACAAAAAAAAAAAACGTTGGAAAAGTCGGAACTAAGGGAAAAGGGGTAGGCAAAATAACCGGAACCGATGGTCGGCACTTTGTCCGAATCGATGTGTGTGCGTGTGTGCGAGTGTTTCAGGTTCCGGAACGTACAATGTTAAAACCGGTGGCTACCTTGAGGTTGGCTGTGCGTAATCAGTACTCGTACCTCTTGGATTTCCCTCAGTTCCTCACCAGTTTTGTTGCATCATCCCAATCGAATCATATCAGGGTGAGAAACGTTTCGACGGCTTTTCTTCTTCTTTCCGCCGTCCCTGGATGCCTTGAGATGAGAGGTGAAGAACAAAGGTATCGAACAGACCGTGCATCCACCTTCGCCTGTTGGAAAATTGGTAAAGGATGGGCGAAAAGTAAAGTGTAAAGCAGATCTGATCGTGGGTGTGGCAAGAAGAAATAGTGCCCTTCTTCCAAGGGCACACCGGCAAAGCGGGCGCCGAAGACGTACCAGCATTGGAAAACGAGATTATGATGAAGATGATGATGATCATCATTATTACCATCACGATGCGGGGAAGCGAAGAAGCTGGCCGTCAATTTTTCGTTTGCCTTCAATGCTGCTGCCGAGGTCTGGCACGGAATCGGGAAACGGGCACTGGGCGAAGAAAAACTTGAAGCTCGAGATATCATCCAGAAACGCTGCGGGTTTTTGGTGTAAGATCAACTCTTCAACAACCGGCCGGCAAACGGGTTTATGGGTGATGTGCGCGAGAGGAAGTGAGAAAGAGCTGTGCCGTGATGCTGCTGCGAGACGGGACCGATGTGATACGCAAGCGGGAAGAACTGGGTGAATAGAAAACTCTGTATATACAATCGGTTCGGAGTGGAGGAAAATTAAATTAAACAATCTCAAAACGTAAAACATAAGGAGGGGTGTGAGTGTGTGTGGGTGGGGAGAGCGAGAGAGGGAGAGGGAGATGGAACTCACTAACATTTTATGCTGTTCGCTTGGCACATCGAATCGCAGCATAAAACCGGCGAGCCACGAAGACGTTGCGCCGTTGGAAGAAATCCGTTCCATCATCAGCTGATGATGACGATGATTATGCCCCCCCCACTAGAAGAAGAAGGGAGACAGAGAAAGGGAAGTCACGAACCGGTTTGGCCCTTCAAACCGGTGGAAGGCATAGATGTGGAAGGAAGCAGGCCTCGGAATCGCAAAACAATTGAACATTAAACTTCATCTCGCGGGCCCTCTTCTTCGTTTGTTTGAGTTACATCCAGCGCAACAGAGAACGAACGAGGCCAGCATAGAAGCGATGGGGAGGGCGAGAAGCTCTCAGTACCTTCCAAACTGTTTTTCCTGAAGAAAATCGGAAAGTTTTGTCGTCTCACAATCTGGCCCAGGGATACGGTGGCGGTACACATAGTGACAGTGGGTTTTAAAACTGCCAAAAACTCTCCACAAACGCGACGTAATCTGGACCGTTGTGTAGGCAGCAGCACTTGCTCGCTGTCAGTTTGGCCGGAGGTTCAGTTTTTGACAGGTCAGAGAGTGTGCTACTCTCGCGGGGCCCGCCTTCCTGCATGAACTGCAATTGACTGGCGGCGACCGAACCGGAAGCCGGGCCAAACTGCCGAACGATAATGGGTGCCGATGACAGCGACAAAAACTGAAGAAGATATTTTGACATGACTTTAATGGGGCTCTCTTCCTCGGCAAAGTTGTTACTAGCAAGTAAGTAACGACGGACTTCTGCTGATGTACTTTTTGGATGTGATGGAGCTCGTGAAGGCCAGGAACGAAATGGAACGCGCCACCCGAATGGTTAATCAGTCTTGGACGGGTGGTCTTACTTTGCTCAAGGAATTGTTATTGCCGAAACGATGAGCCGCTGGGAGCGAAGTACATCAGGGAAAAAAAGAGAATTGCAGTGCGTCGAGCGCAGAAGTTGTAGTAATGCTGTAAACGGCCATTTCCGCTTGGTAGTGCCGCACGAATGTGTACTGCATGTGTCTGTTGAGTTTTTAGTAGGGTCATTAAAATTCGTAGAAATTGCTTTCCTTTTCCCCCGCCCCTGGAGCTCGTTATCAGCATCGTATTCGAATCAGCAATTCGCATCATCCGAGGATGATGACGGTGATGTTGTCGGTGGCAGCTAGACGTCTGCCGGCGGACAAACAAGTCCATCGTCTGCCCTATGTGTCGTCAAAATAGGTCTCGTACGGTGTTTGGCACAAATATAGCGTGGCCGAAAACAACGTTAATCTCGTCCGATCGGGGTTACGTGTCATTGCTGGTGGTGGTCTCGCTGCCGCTCGTTATCTCAGTGCTCGTCAATCGATTAGGTACTAGTGTCACATAAGTAGTGCACTTTGACAGTAACTTCTAGATTTAATAATTAATCATAATTACCACATTAAAAAGCGTTACAGAGCTCATCAACAGCCTTTTGTTGTGTTGGTTAAAAAAAGCCACCTTGTTGTTTTGCTGCCCTCCCCTCATCCGATTGCTCTGCGACCATGCGATGGACGATTTAATAGTTTTGTTTTGCTGTAACGTCATCCGCCATCGACAAGGTGGTGTGTGTTTGTTGATAAGTCGCTCGAAAATAACCTTCGCCTTTCGTCATCCGGAATTTCGCGAGTTGCATCAGCTGCACCCAGCGAGACGGAGGTCGGATGTTGATATGACGGAGCGCTATGCTATTTGTTTAATTGGCAGCTGTGTACGAAAAAAAAAAGCAGAACAACTCACACGCGCGTCCCACCATTCGCTAGGCGTGTTCTGTCAATCAGGAGCGGAAATAATCGTCCACCAGAACGTAGTGAAAGTAGCTTTCCGGATTGCATCATGCATGTGCAGGTGGGTAATTCCTATTTTATTTTTTCCTAAGAACCTCACGAATACATCTGGTGCTGTTGTTAATAGAAACCGTGGCCATCAATTTTCTGATGCAATGTCACTGGGACTTTGGTACCAGGGCACGCCAACCACGTGGCTTTGCAGCAAGGTTGCTCGGGAGTTTGTGTGACCTCACCTAGCAACAGTGGTCCACAGAAACCGCAAGGAACCGGCACCCTTCCCAACCTGCCTTCTAGGGCCATGGCTTGTGTCACGAGAGCACGCGCACGTTCATGTACCGACCACCGGTCGGTGGCCGATCGCAGGAGTTACAAGGGAAGGGAACGCTCTAGAAGCGCGTGTACCGCGTGGTAGTAGTACCTTGCTGCTGTTACCGTTTTCTTAGGTTGAGTCAACCTCCGACCTTGAAAAAAATTCGAACCCAAGTGAAGCAAATTGATAGCGGAGCTACGTAAGCTATTTGTTTCATTGCTGATAGTAGCCCGATATCGCGGGCTACACATCAGGAAGAGGAACAACAACAACAGGTTGTTCGAAAAAACACAAAAAAAAAAAAACACTGAAGAAACAACCATCTAATCAGAGAGTGGTGACCGATGACGGGAAACGAAACTCGAACCGCTCTATTAATAGCCGTTAATGTCAAAACGGGTTGGTAAGCAGCGTGCAGTAGGAACAAAACCAACCGTTTGAAAAACTGTCAGACGACCTGGTGCTAGGTGAGTGCTGATTAGGGGGCAAGAAAAAAAAAACCCGGCATTAGTCACATCACAGTAGGCAATGATGCGTGCAGCAGCGGTTTTGTGTGTGTATTAGTAGGTCGCGGTTTTCGCACACCAAATTGGCCCGGCTAAAGTTACGCGTACGCGAGCACAGACACAAGCGTACAGGGTCGTGCCTCCGCGAGTGCGGCCGGCGATAAGGCTTGTGGCTCATTATCAGGCGCAAGTAATCGTGGTGTAGTTTGCGCGATTTTGGTTTCTGTTTTTTCTTGCTGCCCCGTGTATATGTTGCTCCTACACACAGGCAACGTTGGTTGGACTACGTGAGTGGACGCACCGCGTCTATTGAGGTACCCGTAAACAAGCGAGCCAGGCCAGGCAGAAAAGGTGATGACGGGTTTTGTGACGATGAGAAACCTTCCTTGACCTTCCAGTGTTCTGGTGCCGAGGTAAGGTAGACGCATCGAGAATGAGCACCGGGCAAGAGTGAGCCAGAGCTAAGAAGGTAAGCTGTTTTTTGTTTTAATTTGTTTCACTCCAACAGCAACCCCATGCGGCCATGATATCATTTTTCATCTCCGGTGGTTGGTTTGGTGGTAACGATAAAAAAAACCTCTAGAATTCGAATTTCCAACCACGCGCCTTTCACTGGCCCTGGGTCCGTCTCACCGGCAACAACATGTCCGAATTTATTGGACCGAACCGGACCGTTTCGATTGCATCATCATCATCATCATTTGATATGTAAATGATTCCTTATTTTTTAATGCTGCTGCAGTAGAACGCAACGAGTTTATCTTCCCTGGGCTGGTCGTTCCATCCCGAGGGAAAACCGTTGACTACGGGTTCCGGAGCAGCTGATCGAACCGTGAGCGGAAAGACAGCTGAGACAGACAACCGCACTGCAAGTCCTGTTTTACATGTGTTTCGTGTGGCGCAGGGAAAAGGGATGCGCTTTTTTAGTGTTTCTTCCAGCGGGGTTTCTTTTTGCCCCATACGCAATTTGCCTATAACTGCTGCTGTTATAATAGCTAGTGCCCAATTAAATGGCCCGTTCCGCGTGAGTCCATGGAGAAGAGAACCGTTGAATGATAGGTGAGTGGTGATAACTCGTACGCAACGATGACTACACACTTAAGAAGAGATATAAAAGCATTTTTTTACTATAAAGTCACGTTAGTCATCTCTATATCTCAATATTGAGCAATATGATGCGCGAAATGATCCACTTTTCGGATGATGTCATGAGCAATTTAAAATCAATTTACCTTTTCGTAGTGTTTGATTGTGATGAAGCTCTCGAAAGAGAATTTCTACGCAAATTTATGTATTACTCATTACACTAGAAAAATCGCTGTCTGATAAACCCTGCACTTTCTTGATGCGTAATGTTATCTTTTAACTGACGCTTCCACTGCGTTCGACGTTTTGTTCTTCCTCTTGCTTGCGTAATTCCCAAACGTTTCCAAAGGCACTGATTAATCGTATGACAGGCAGCATTCTACGAAAAATCGGGCACGAACGCCTCTCCTGATTAAACGTGTTCTGTTACGGGCCACACTGTTCTGTTGCTAAGCGCATCGGACCAACGCAACGCGAGCCACACCACCGTGTAGTTTGCTTTCGATCTCTGAATCATTCGTGCACAACATCTCGTCTGGGGGAAGCTAGAAATAAAAAGGCGCAAGCCCAATATGGTGGAAGTGGAAGAAGATCCTACGCGCGCATATGTTGTGTGTTACTATCCGGAGCAACCAAGTTTCCAAGGGGTTGTTGCTTGATGCAGCTCAGAATTCAGGTCGATAGACGACGATGGCGATGATGATGATGATGAAATTTTCGTATACTCCTTGACACTTAATCAGACCGTTATCTGGGATGACGAACTAAAATCCCCACCCCCTTTGGGCTGCCACACACTTGTGCAATTAATGGTGAACAATTTCAGGGTGAACGGGTGTCTAGCACTGCTGTTGACTAATTGGGGAGGTATTTCTGTTGCTGGACGGTTAGAAACAGTTTTGTTTGTGCTACCTAAAGAGATGCGTGTTCTTGTTTTTTTTTGGAGGTCGAGTAAACAAGATCCAACGGTCTTTACAAAGTGGGCATAGTATGGCGAGCGGGCTACTGGACAACATAGGGATTTTCCAAACGATATTTACAGCAAAGTTTTGAACAGATTTAATTAGAGAGATTTGGAGGTTCGTGTTAGATCACAAGTGATCGATTTGAACATATACTTTGCGTAAGGAATGGAGTCAGGTACACCTTTTATGTTAAGATAATTGTAGAATAATGCAGTGTAATTCCCTCCATATTACATGCCTATTATTTGCTGGAGTTTTAAAAATATTTATTACAATATTCTTTTCCAACTGTTGAAACATTAGATTCGTCGAACGCTTGGCCTTCGATCTAACAAAGTGAACGATACTCATATATCAAGCTGTGCAGACTTGGCCTGTTTTATGACGAAACTTTGATAATTTTTTCAACATCTTTGGTGACTCAAATAGACTGTGAAAAGAACTTCGTGTTCTTCCTTGGCACTATCCAAAACCTTGAAAGGTCTTGGGCCTGCCATTTCTGGCTTTCTGTGACTTGATTTTACACGTAGGGGAGACGGTCTGGTTTGCATGGGATTTGAACCCCAGTCCTGTGCCGTGTGAAAACTGGCGCCGCTGTCGCCTCAGTCGCCGGATCGCATGAATAGCACAGCAGTAAACATTTGGGCTTAGTTTCAATTTCTCATCAATGTTTTCTAAATTGCTTTTTGTTCAACCAATCTTCAACCTCAGGAAAATCGCTCCACAAGTCGGTCTATGACTAATATTACTTAATTAACCTTAAACAAAATGGTATTTTTATCATATTATTTGAAGCTTACGTGTCCTTGTCCTCAAATTGCTCGGAGTCTATGAAACTATCGGAGCCCTATGTCCTTCAATGAACTCATTCTATTTTGTTTCTGTCTTAATCCTTTATATGTGGGTGCATCATCTATGCAGGAAATAACATTTTATTACGCTACACAGCTTTTAGCTAACTCTTCTAACGCCTTTTTATTCTAAGTCAGGTGCGTACAGTTCTGTTAAGGACTGTAGTAAGTATTTTACTGTAGCTTGTACTTAATTGGTGCTAGTTTGCTCCTATGATAGCTTTGACAGATTGATTAGCTATCCCAGATAACCCTGGAAAAGTTATTTTTGTCCACGTCCGCATAGCTTACTGTCGAAGTTTCTTTAGAATTATTTTAAGAACTTTAACTTGCACATCTTTGAAACATTAGATGGACATTACATGCATCTTCTAGAATCCACTTTATGCGTGTGTCTCTCTTCATCCCATCTCTGCACGCTGTCTCCTTTGCCGGCAGCAGGCTCCCTCGTGCCATAGTTGTGTACATCATGCGAGACCCATAAATAGCCACCGTCTACCGGGGTAACTACGCTTGAAATAATAAACCTCCGACGGTTGTCTGCGTCGCCGCGCGACATACGCCGAGGGCCGGATACAGCGTAGCCAATTTCCTGCACAGAGGCTTCAAGTTGCGCACCGTAAGGAAGCGTTCCTGGAGCCGCTCACACATGCAGCATGTGTACGCGGATAGTATGGCGTCAATGGTTTCACTTGAGCATCTTCAAGGAGATGCCATGGAGACAGTGAACCGATAGCGCGCTATACGATATCCGCCTGCATCCGTATCCTGATAGTGGTGAGATTTCAGTTCCCGGGGGATGCGCCCGGCGGGATGCATAACATCCCGCTGCTTGTCTGGGTCCTGGGAGATTCCGAAGATTCCGGCTAGGAGACGTTAAAATAAACAAATAATAAAATTATGGGCAGGTACTTTGCGGTGAGGCAATATGAATTGCTTTCGTGCGTTGTCCCTTTCTTAATGGGACCCCGTTCCGGTGGGCTAGCCTGGGTCGCTTTCTTACCCATCCCAAGGTAAGAATTGTTGTACCTTTTTTTTCTCTCTCTCTCTCTGTGTTCTCTTGGTGTCTCGCTTCGGCCCAGCGAAGGTTCTGTCTGGGAGGGATGTTGATGGAATCTTCCACATTCCGGCTAGCAAAAGTGCATCCAGAGATTTCTTTCGTGTATTTGTTTATCTGGCTGTGGCAGTTTGCTCGGTGCGCTTGGCAACAGGGAACATTCTCTTAACACAGGGAAGACAGAAAAAAGAAAGCCAGCAATAACCACAAGCAGAGAGCGAAGGCAGACGGACATGCATAGGGCCACAGACAGGGAGCGGGAATCTCTACAGCAAAGTCTGGGAAAAGGAGGTATCGGGAAAGAGCACCAGAAAAAGCAAGGATCAACATCTTTGACACACCAAGCAACACAAAACATCGATAAGAAATTGGAATAATAGGCTAAAGCGGGGATCGGTGTCCCGAGCCTTGAAAAAGACAACCTTTAAATCCCGAGGACTCGTCGACGTCGAGCAGTGTACCGAGGGTCGGAAGGAACTGACCTTAGGAACAAGTGGAAGTGGCAGCCAACCATCGAGAGGGAATCATAAATTGCACGTGTTTCAAAGCAGGGAGCTCTGAGCTGGAACATAACCAACCAGGCCAGGTCAATGGAAACAGTTCCAAGTTAACACCTCGTGATACGGAGCAAAGGGAGAATAAAAAAAAACATCCGGAGAAGCTCGTTTGATTTATGGCTGTCATTATCGGCTGTTGTCCGGACAGCAAACCGGTGACCAACAGAATGTGATTGGAGCCCGAATGTAGGCCAGCTAGAAACATTTGGTTCTCTGCAGCCCTCTACTCTACACTACAGCAGGTGCATTATTGTTTTAGGTGTTTTTGCGATCTTTTCCTGCCCTGGCCAAAGCGGAAGAGTCCACCCGATGCTTCGGGTGTTCGGGTCTCCTTAAACAAACACATCATGATATGGTCCAATATACTAGATATGTTTTTATTTCCTCTCTCCACGAAAACTCTGCCAGGAACGTCCGCACCCGGAACAACTTTTGGGCCAACGACCCGCTTTTTTGCTGCCTGATCGGACAAGCCTCGTATCCTGTGTCACGTCACGCCGGTCACGTCAAACGTGGAATGATTTATGAACTGTAACAAATGTTGCCAAAAAGAAAAAACCGGGACGAGGTGTACAAATCGATACGAACGTGGCCGTGTACGGCGGTCGTCCGCCTTTCTTTCGGCAGGACAGGAGCATGAAGAGTGAAAAGTGTCACCACGGTACGACAGGTAGGTCGGAAAACAAAACCCATGGACGGGGGTTTGGTAATCTTATTTTCTTACAAATCGGTGAAATGACCAGAAAATGATAACGATTTTACACGGACACGTCGAACGGTTTCGGCCAAACCAGGTGACCCCCAGCGTACGGTCCTCCTACATGCGATCAATCACTGTGCAGCTCAACATCTGCAGAGCGACTGTAAAACCTTGTAAACCCAAGGGTGCCCCGCATTAATCCTTTTTGCCCGGAGGATGCCGAAAGATGTCGCCGCCGTAACACGTAACAGTTGGCCGGAAAGAAAGGCGGATGTACTTCGCATTAGGGCACGGTTCTGCTTTCTTCCGTTCCAAAGTTTCGACCGCCGGGGTATGGTTCTCATTAGGACATCCTCCACTCGGAGCTGGAACGGAAACCTTTCCCATATGTCGCGCATTCGTCCACAGCCCTTGACGAATTACGAACTTCAAGAAATGCATCTTTCTCCCGCTGCCTGCATACGGTGGTGGTCGGGTTTTCGGAGTGTCTCCCGCATAGCCATCATAAGCTACTAATTTATGGACCGCGTCACGCTACAGCTGTGTGCCGGAATGTGACGAAGGCACTGTCTCTGGCCCCTTAGCGGGGCTTTTGCTGTTGATGAGATTTTTCGACCCAGACTCCGACTCCGAAAGATATGTGTGAAACATTTTAATTTAATTGATACACTCACTAGTACACACGCTGATGCGCCACTGAATGTGGATGTGAAGGAAAGAAAAGTTGTTGACTATTTGTTGACTGGCTCTAATAGTGTGTCAGGCGATCAGTGTGTTCTCTGCTCTCGGTGCCATCCATTCCCGCATCCGAGCTGTGCTGGATGCGTTTTTGTAGGCCTTTTTTTCCCCCTCTGCGTGGGAAACTAAGTGTACGTCAATATGAGGTCGGTAGGGGCGGTGTTCGTGAAGAAACGTGAAAGACGTTTGGAAATTTAGTGAGGAGAAATGTAACAAAAGTCAACCCCAGATCGAGACTAATTTTGAGTTTAGAGGGTTCGGCGGGGAGGCACGAAGATGGGTAGAAGCCACACTGCATCAGTGAAACAAATGTTGCATTTTTATCTGGCGTCGGAAACATTTGTTCACAATTTCTTCCCTAATGCTCTGGAAATGGAGGAGTGTGGTGAGGAGCAGTGGAGCACTGTGTTCTAATTTTTAACTGAGTGACGCATGTTTGACGGACGTTCTTTTAATGGAAATAAATGGATTTGCTTAACAAACAGTATGCGATTGGATAAATGGATAGTTTAGAAGGCTTTTTGATAGTGAAAATTTTAAATTGGTTTAACTAGATGAGTGGTCATTGTCATTGTTTGATTTCCATTAGATTCGAAGATGAGAAATTATATACAAATAATTGGTCTTGATGATGCAGTTGAAGGGAAGCCGATTTCTAGTGCAAAAATACCGGTATCAAATCCAGAATCATCCTCGCTTACACATGACTGCCAATAATAGCTACGAGTTATGAACAAGTCAAGACAAAGAAGCCAAAAATTGTAGGTCAAGATCTTGTGGGAGCCAAAAGAGATGACAGCGATGATAAGCTTATTTTCTGAAGGTTTGTCTTATACAGAGCTATGAAATTTTACCAATAAAATAATTTCTAGCCGGGATTATTGGTAAAATATAAGCCCAAGGTGTGTTGAAAATATGGCATAGAGTCGTCGTAAGGAATTATGAAAACAATTTTACCTCATTTAATCTTTTATTTGGACAATACGGCATCGGACCATAATGCTTAATAAATAATAATAATCTTTTCTTTATAGATTTGTTATTGTATGATAATTTTTTGAATAAAAGAAAAAAAACAGAAAAAAATTTGTAATAAAAAATGAAAATAAATTTTTTAACATAAATTTTATTGGGTTTTTTGTAAAAACTATCCCATAGTTCAGAGATTAGCGATTGATCTGTTCCACGATTATTTTTCTTGGGGAGTTAAGAGTATGGGAGTACAGGACCCTGGCAGAGTGTTTGGCACAGTAACACCTTTCGTACGGGCAATAAAGCATTTTTGCTGAAGCAATATGCTTACTTCTAATTTTTAGTAGAAAGTATCACTTCTTTTCTGTTTATTATTTATCGAAAATATGACATTACGGCGTCCGTAATAGCTGTTACGATTAATAAATAATCGTACTTTTAATCAACACTGTCTTCCCGACTAGCATCTATCAAACCGTGTGTTTTCTGACTGTTTTGAAGGATAACTGTCATAACTGTCATGTTTTGAAGGAATGGCTGACATGAACTAAGAGGTCGTTAGGCCAAAGAAGAAGAAGAAGAAGAAGGAGAAGAAGAAGAAGGAGAAGAAGAAGAAGGAGAAGAAGAAGAAGTTAAATTTGCTATTAGCCATGTCATTAGACATGCTAAGTTGATAAAAGGGTGCAGAGTCGTCATACTATTGAAAAAAATGCAAGCAAAAGTATTATTTTTCTGACACTTACATTCTAATAAGAATTTTATGTTTCAAGAAGAGATTTTAGAGAGAGTGAGAGAGAGCTAGCCATTAGAAACACCATACGTGAGCTTATTTTTTCGTTCATCATCAATCATCAAAATCATCTTGGCCTTAGAACGATTACTTCTAGCGAATGAAACAATTACTTGTAGCTACTGTTCCGCAAAATTACATTAAAGTGCGTACGGAGCTAAATTTCTCACCCGACGATAGTTTTTTTTCTGCCCACCCTAAAATGCTTCTAATTTGTACTTACTTCAGAAGGCACTACTGAAACCCCCACCCAAAAAAACAACTAAAGTGCACAGTAATGCTTCCAGCCATAGGCTCTTCACTTTTTTGTTCTCAACTCTTCTCTTTCGCCAACTTGGTGTGTGAGGAATTCCACGAAATTTCATACGTGCGTGTGTGATTGATAAACGCAGCAGAATGTGTGTCTGTCTGCTGTCTGTCCGATTTCTTTTTGTTCAGTTCACCCAGAGCCATAATTGCAGCGGAAACCCATTTTAGTTTTCTGATTCGCAATCATACCAGTATGTGTGTTTGGAGCAGTAAACAAATAAATAGGCACAAAAACTAGTGCTTCCATTTTCGATTTTTCCTTTCCAACCAGCATAGCAACTCGGCCGCTACTCAGCTGATTGTTACAGCGCTGGTTCCTGCTGGGGTGGGTTGAAGCTAATACCCTGTGGGCTGTGATTTTTTTTTGTGTGAGGCCTGTGTGTGTGTGTCTACAATCGCTTCACCTAGAAAACTGCTTGTTCTGATTCCCAGAAGCAGCCGGCTTCCACCCTGCCGATTCAGCGTTCGGAACCGTAACGTTGGAACGGAAGTAACCTTGAGCGCTGGGTATGGTGGGTATCCGAGGTAAAGAACGGGCGGGTGTGTACAGAGGTGAGTGGAGGTGAGTGGTTGCCTCGTAATCACTTCTTGTGGCCCATTAGCGCACACGGAACTCCCCAAGAGACTGATTGCAGCGGCATTAGCATGTTACGCATGTTCTCTTTCCTGTTCTTTCCCAAGGCACCTTCCCAAGACAAAGGCATGCCATACATGCGTAAGGTGCTCGAAGATCACCCGCGCTCAAACGGGGAGGGCACAAATGGTGGCATATGGGCATACCTGCTTCGGCTCATTATTACCCTTCTTTATCGGACGCTCACTGGCTGCACCACCGTGGTTCCATGTTCTGCGATGCGATGCACCGATGCTTCCTTTCCTGTTTGTCGGCTGCAAACACTTTGTGTTCGTTTGCATCTTGACGAGCATGTGTGATTCATCCTATTGCTTGAACACGGCCGTCCCGAACGCGGAAGTGAAGAGCAAACGTACGCCTACAGAAAGAACCACCAGAGCCACACAAGTTGTCGAGGCGCTTCGGTCAGAGGAACTAAAGCATTAGCCAACGAAATTCTTCCAACTCTCTTCGCCCTTTAAATGGTAGGATGGGTTTTCTTAAGGTTGTGTGTGACTGGTACGGATGGATTGATTGGATTCTGATTGAAGTCGTCACATCAGCTTGCTTGGCCATAATCTTTTGTCAGCTGAGAAAGGAAGAGCTGTAGAGTTCTTTGTTCAGGTTGAGATAAATTAAACTGGTTTCTCTTGCGCTCCCCACTGACGTTTAAGCTCCCTCACAGGGAAAAATTTCTTGATGAGAATTTTATTAACTGCAACATTCTTGAGAATACTAAATGTGTAAATTATAAAAAAAAAACCGTAATGCTTAAGGAAGAAAACGTTTCAAGACTGTTCTCCTTTGGAGGGTATAATTACTTCGTGCTGGTAGAAAGAGGGCGAGCATGGTAATCCATGTTAATGAATGAAGGCTCTTTGATGTGGTGCTTTGGTGCTGCTTCTTTTTTTTCCCTGGAAAGTAAGAAATCAATCAAAGAAGGTTGAAGAGTTTTTTGTGTATAAAACCACTTTTTGATTAATAGAGGAAGGAAAAAGAGAATAAAATCATATGATGAAAAATTATAAAAGAAGAAAGTCAATGATTGGAAAGAAAAGAATAAAGTTGATTGATTAAAAGATAGATTTTTTGATTAAAATAGTAAAATATAGGGATACATTTAGAGTCACAAAAATGATACAGTGAAGTGGGAAGTAACTTTGTTAAAAACGTTGATCGAAGGAGAACTTTTCCAAAATGCAATATAAATGCGATAAATACAGCAAACTCAGAGTGAAAATAAGTTCGAGAAGCTGAACCCCGAAATTTTGCTATGTTCAAGGTACAGGGTTTTCAGTTGATTAAGGCTGGAGTCACTGCTCAGTCGTTTACGACTAGTCATACAAACTTTGTATGGGATTTGACGGTTGAGGTAAGTTCATATAAAGTTTTTACGTCTAGGTGTATACGACTGAGCACTGCCATATGTCAATATGGTCGTTTGTAATGTCAAATCAATCAGCTAATATGTCAAACGCGACATGTCAACAGCAATGTCAAAAACAGCCGTTTAAGTAGTTGACAGCCTCTGACTGTGATCCTACTAAAATCATAGAAGGATACAGCCTCTAGAAGAATAAGAAGTAATTGACATTTCATTCTTAAAGCAAGATCTCGCTTGCGTTAATATTACTTACTCTAATCAAGCAAAGGAACGAATCTTTTTTTCTTGTTGATTGTTGCTTGCTAGAAACTTAATCACTATTTTAATCAGATTTTAGAATCTCACGTTTGTCAGCCGATAAACGTTTGCGGACTCTTCAAATGTCAATGGGATAACGAATTGTCACATTTCTTAAAAATTTTAATGTCCAATCATCAGAGTTTGACAAATCTAGAATCAAATTGACAGTTGCACTTTTTATGAATTTGAGATGTCAAAATGAGTAGATAGTGATTACAAACAATTGCAAACTTTCTCTTTGGCAGACATTTGTTGTGGTTTTAAGATCTGCTACGATTACAATGTCATCTGCTTTTGAAAGCTGCTGTAGAATCTATGACAGAACATCCGTACTGTCGTTGAAAACAAGAACATCCTTCTGAAAAATCCTGAAATAAATTTGTTTTTAATCAACCAGCATACCATAAAACCGAACATAAAAATAACAAAAAAACACTAAATAAAATATGAAGAGAAAGCATTGTAATCAAACGTTACATCTGTGAGGTGTCCTCCCTCGCGTTTCACGCTCCCCTTCATCCCTTTACGTATTTTTACCCCTTTTCTCCGCTCATCGGACAAACCCGAACGTAAAGGATTACGCAATAAAAGTCAACTTCATTTGTGCGATCATTATCGACCCCGTACAAATTTGGTCCCGTTGCTGCCTGCACACTACGAATCCCGGAATATCCGGAACGAACGCGGGATCGGTTCGGTTCCGAGTGCATTTTGAAGTGTGGCCGGAAGTGGAAGAAAACGGGTGGTCGGGAAAGTAAAAGCCGGCTGCAAAAAAAAAACACAGGGTGTTGTACACGGGGACCACCAGTACGAGCGTGTACGGCCAAAGGGGTTAAACTGTGTGCCCCTGTGTGTTGGAGTTGATGTCCTTGGGTGCCTCAGTTCCCTCAGTTTTCAGTTTTGTGTGTTTCGTTTTCCGTTTTTTTTTTTTGCTAGAGGATTAATAAAACCATCTTCCTGTCGTGTGCTTCCGGGGCACAGGAATACGGGAACGGGTTGATTTATGCTGCCCTTTGCTGCGGTCGTTTGGTATTATCGAGGCGCAGTCAATTAGGTATCGCCACACCACCCGGCAGGCTTAGCGTCGGGCCCGGCCGGTTCGTACAATGCGGATAAAACGGTTGTTTTTAGGTGAAAATATTTCGAATAAAAGGGGTTTTCTTTTTCGCCTCGGTTATTATCTCCCTCAAAGCCTACCAGGACCGCTTTGCGTTGTCAGTTCTGGTGGTGTGTATTTTATGATTTTCTTTTATTTCTCATTGCGTTTTTTTTGCGTTGGGTGTTTGGTAAGGGAACTATAAACATTGAACGGGTTTTTGCTCATCAGCGATTTAGGGGTTGAATACGCGGGAAAGGGATGGCGAGTAGTCGGTCTAGCTAGATTATGATGTCGCATAAAATGTATGGTAACTGCAACACGGTATTTAGTATGGGGAAAATAGAAGAAAAGCTCAGTGAAACGCTGTTCAAGCATGAAAAAACTAAAGAAACGGTAAAACAACAGAAATGATTTTATAATTTCGAAAACTTTAAATAAAATAAAAATAGCTATAGAGCAAAATTAATGTAAGCCCAGAAATAGAAAATAAAAACAGCTCTGGCGGCAAAATAAAAGCGAAAAGGTTTAAAATACAATGTCAAACAATGAAAGCTACTGCGAAATTGTTGAATTTCAGGAACAAATGTTGTACACGACGAAGATAACACAAATTTGATATTAAATAAAACTCTCCGAAGTGTCATTAGTGAAAAATTAAAGCAGAAATGGCTAATAAACAGAAATAAAGTAATAATAGGCTTAAGCTTCTTCTTCTTCTTACATGGCACTACAACTTCGACAGGTCTCGGCCTGCCACATTTCTGGATTTCTGTGGATTAGTTTTGTCCGTTGCAAAGTTGTCAGCCCTGCGTACGGGAGAGGCGGTCAGGATGGGATTTGAACTCCGGTCCTGCCGTGTGAAGCCCGGCGCCGTTATCGCCTGTGCCATCGGATCGCCCTAAATCGGCTTAGCTAAGCAAATATATAAAAAAAGTAAGAAGATCAAACAAAAGAAGAAAAAATAAACAAACCAATATCTAACAATTTCAACAACATATAAAAAATCAAATTATGACAAGTGGAAAAAAAGATGAGAAATGAAGAAACCACAAACAACAACCATAAAAAAATAAGCAAGAGAAATAAATAAAAATAAAAAAGTATGAAATAATACATGTGAAATTCCGAAAATAAAAATAAACCAAAACGATTATTGGTTTAAACACATGAATAGATAACAAATCTCTTTGAATAAACAATCAGAGTAAGTTAGTTTTCCAGAGTTAAGTTAGTTTTTCACATTCGAAAATGCAAATGAAGCCTAAAAATCATCTAGAAGACAGAAGGATTTACAAACAAAACGTGTATATTATGGAGAAGAAGCTTAAAAAATACAAACAGAACGAGAAAAGGATAGTGAGTAATAAAAGCTATAAACTATTTATGAAAAATGGGAAGACATAACCCTAAAAGTTTAAAAAGTAAGAGATGAAAAAAAGTTTAAAAGGGTAAGAGAAACAAAAAGATAAAATACTAAAACATTTATTCAAATGAAAAGATACTTCTTTAAGTTTTTATCTTACAACCTTAAAATAATTATTGCGAAAAAGTTACTTTTTGATATATTCATTCTGATTGATTGATTTTTCTATACTTTTTTAAAATTCTTCAATCGACTTCAAAGATGCGTGTATGGAGTCGATAAATGCAGGCAAGCTTTCAACTTGAGAACCCTTTTTCCCCATTTAGTATCTTCATTTTCCTATCAAAGAAGAAATTAGAACACCTGGCCTAAGAATATCGCCCCCTGTTCCTTTTTCTGAGTTAATATTCTTCTCATTTGTTTATAGATAATGATGATGATGATGATGATGTTGGTGATATTGGCAGATGGAAGAATAAAAAGCGCCCAACTCCTGCATCCTGCGAGGGACGCATAAGGAAAACTTTATTACACCGAGAATCGAAACCCGCTGCGTACGATAATGTCGATTGATTTCCTTTCGTGCGGCGTGGCAGTTGTGGCAGCCATTCATTCGCGAGCTCGGGGCTGAAATTGAAAAGAGGCAAGTGTTATGACTTACGGCTAAATGGGGAACGAAACACGAATTGCCCACGAAAAAGCTGGAGGTCATTTTCTGTCTTGTTTTTTTTTTGGGCTGCGTTCGATGAGGCCCAATGAGGCTTGAAATGATGTACCACACGGATGGACGTACCAGTTGCGTTCCGGGGCACATCAAGCCGCTTAAAAAAAATCGTAGGGGTTCCGTGGTTCCAGAGCCTACAAAATATACACAGAACTACCCCTTTTTTTTGAACTCCGGGTTTTGGGTGAAAACGAAATGGGAACCACACGCAGGAACCGGTCACGCATTGACCTGCGGCATAATATATTTATTACTTCCGAGAAGAAAGCTTTTCACCACGAAAGGAAGGAGGAGAGATGGAGCCCTAATATATCCTCCCACCAGCGAAGCCTTTTAGTCCTTTAGGCGGCATGGCTGGTGGGAGGTGATTTCTCTATTTTGTCTTTCCGCTTCCGCGTTCAATATTTTTACCAAATTCGGGGAAGGAAATGAACATTTGATGATAGTCCTCAATCCTTCCATTCCGCCCGGTATGGGCCTGTCCTAACAGGACAGCAATGGCGCTTTCATGACAGCAAACTATTCATCGTCTATCCACGGTTTAGCTCAACCCACCACCCAAAACAAAGCCAACCAACCAAACAAACCTGGAGCCTTCCACGTGCCATCTGCCGATCTGGGGTTCGCCTCGAAGGTTACAAGGTGAACCAAGGTGAGGTGCACGTGAGAAAACGATTTAATTCCCCATCCCCAAGAGTGCAAGTGAGTCATTATTTCCCATTCGTCCTTACCTTGCTTTACTTCGTAGTGCGGACGAAAGGGGTTTTCCCCGAAAAGCTGGATGATAAGGTCTGCCGGTATCGCTTTTTAACTGCCATTTGCCATGCCGGCCGTTGTTTGCCAAGCCGTGGCAAGCCAAGCTGCCGGATCCGGAATAGGTGATTATTTGTTCGCTGTTTTCTGGGAGGGGGATTGGGGGGGTATATCGAAAATTAATATCCACTGCAATGTTGTGGCTCCCGTGTGTTGGGCTCCCGTGTTTCGGTATTTTATTTTGGGCGGACCGAATGATTTTGGGCCTTCCCCTGCTGGTGGTGGTGATTGCCTCCACAGAACCACAACAACAAACCGGCACGATGGAGTTTGGTGGAGCGATATGGGTTTGGCGATTGCGGTGGAAGCAATTGGATGTTGGATGTGTCGGGTTTTGTGTTTTGGGGGGCGGGGGGAGTTGAGCCAGGGGTTCAATGAACAATGGTAACAGATAAGCTTGGGTTCTAGGAAAAACCGGGCCGATGGTGAATTGAGCCGGTGAAGGTGCTGGTTGGGAAAACGATTTTCATCCAATGGATAATGAAATGTAGATTAAGAGAAATATTAGATTATAAAACGTTAGAGGTGAGCGTTAGGCTGAAAACAGAATAAAAAATTCGACAAATAAACGTTCTATCTTAAAAAACAAATGTGTAAAATATAGAAAACTAAATAGAAAATAACATACAAAAGACAGCGAATCCCCTAGAGAATTAGTAAGTTCATAACTATGAACATAAATAATTAAGAAATGAGAGAACAAGAAAATTAAACCGATCGCAAAAATAAAAGAAAATTAAGGAATTTTGAACTAAATCGATAAAAAGGAGTATTGAGGAGTAAAACAGGAAAAGAGTCATCAAAACATCTAAAGCAATATTTAGAAACGGAAAAATTGGAATTAAACAGGAGTGAACAAAATACATAGATCAGAGCAGCATCGAAAAGAGAACAAACAAAAGAAAACAGAAAAGGAAAAAAATATCTTCTTCTTCTTCGGGGACACTTCAACCTCACATTTCTGGCTTTCTGTGACTTGATTTTACCCATAGCAAGGTTGTGAGCTTTGTGTACGGGGACGCAGTCCGAATGGGATTTAAATCACGATCCTGCCGTGTGAATACCGGCGCCGCTGTCGCCTCGGTCACCAGACCTCCAGAAGACTCCTTTGTTTAAGTTTTAAATGCGAGCAAGGAAGTGCTAAATAATAATAAAATAATTAAATTATAGAGGAAATAAGAAAAATATTTTTGTTTTTAAATCAGGAGAAGCTCAGTCAAAATGATGCTTCAAACCAGAATATATTTTTACAAACGAAAAATTTCGTTTTTATACGTGTCGAATGACAAACGTTATATATTTTGGAATAAGTACGAGAGTTTGACAAATCGTAATTCACTCTAGCCTTAAGACTTTCTTAGACTTATAAGTATGAACAAGTAAAAGATAAAAATGATAGTTGGAAAATAAAAAGAAACGATGAAAGTCGTTGATTAAGTTGTGTGAGTGAGATAAAAGATCAGATTAGATGATAGGGAAATCAAATGCCTTTTCAAATCAGATGATATTCTCATAGTAGCCATTGATGTTGTACGCGTCCTTTCAGCGGTCGGGTAAGTGCGTGAAATATCAACGGCTACTTTGACAATATCCTCTGAGGACATCACAATAAAAGGTATTTGATATCTCCTGCCTTTGTAGCCGTTTCCATATCAACAAGATTTGTTTGCCATTTCATCGAAGGAGCGTACAATAAAAATGGATACTTTTGCCTTATCAACTGAAAAACCCTGTAAAAAAACAAATGAAATAAATGGTAGAATAAAAGTAAAAGTTAAAATTTAAATTATTTGATAAAAAGCGTATTTTTTAAAATTTATTTATTGTTCTCGGCTTCACGCTGTATTGTCATTGCAGCATATAATGACGATAACAAATTAATTAAAAAAGCATAAAATTTATTTATAAAAACTATTTTATTCTTACTTTGCTTCAAACTAATGTAACGAAAGTAAAACAAAAAGATGAGCTAATGATTGAGTGGCATTCATATTAAAATGAAAAAAGCTCATTACAGAATTAACTTGTCACAAAGTAATTTCGAAAGTTTTTTTTAACAATGTGAGAGGGCAGCAAAGCAGTAAACGATTTACTTTTAAAACAAGTTATTTAAAACTTTCCCTAAAACTAGGAGTTTAACGGAAGAAATGATTTTAAAATCGTTTAACGTACACACGAGAAGCAAATCAACACAGCAAAACACACACACACGCTCAAACGGCACACAATTCAGTAAGAAAAGTTTAACCATGTTTCCCTTAAAACAGCGGAAAATCAATTTAGAAGTTTCGTTTGTTTTTCTTTCCAGTTTGCACTGCTGTTTTCACTTCCGCCGTTGAGTGTGTGTGTGAGAAGGGAAGGTTTTTTTTTCGTTCTTCCTATTGCTTTCTTTTGTTTTTTTTTTCTTCATCCTATTCTACCAGTGTTTCCTTAACTTTGAATCTTATTCCGCATCCGAGCGGATAATGCAACCGGCGTGCGCGATTTCCACACTTTCGGCCAGGATGTACCGGGCGCGAGCAGGCGGCCGGCCGCGGAACCGGTTCGAGTTTATTTCGAAACCCAACTTCCTCCACGTGCGCACAAGTTTGATGATATCGATTTGAAGTTTTTCCCTACGTGAGGGCACACGTGTGTGTGTGTACGTGCCTTTTTGTTTGCTGCTTCTACACTTGTTGGGTGTGTTACATTGTAACTCGCTTTATCTCGGCTTCCAGCACGCACGATTATCTCACGACTACTTTGCTACGGAAAACGACTTTTCCGATCGTTTACCTTTTACCGAGAAAAGTGAAAGAGGCAACCCAACGAAAAAAAAAAGAAAAGAAAAACGGTATCAAAGGGACATAAAGGAAGACGAGTTTTAGCCTCCGTTTTTCTTGTATGTGTGTGGTCTTGAAGGTGCGTGTCCTTTTCTGTCACCTTCCCACAGCTGTGGGGAACCCACAGCTCGCCACGATGGCAAAACTCGATACGGAAAACTCGGTCGACCTCGAGCGATCTGTTTTTCTTTCCTCTTCCAATCTCAATCCAACCCGGCGGGGGGATGAGGAAAATTGTGGCTAGCGTGTTGGGTAGATAAAGTTTAACAATACCTGTTTATACCGTTTCAACCCGGCCGGTCGCCCCATCCTCTCAGAAAACCCCCCCTTAACCCGCGCTAAGCGTTATTTCATGTAAAAACGGACGGTGAAAAACACGCCGAGAGAGAGAGAAAAAAAAAGGCAGCGCCGCAGGACTCAGAACGGAGCCGGATCCATATCCGGCTGGCTGGTTGGGTTGGTTTTTCGGAATGGTTTTCCGGTAAGAAATTCGGGTACGGGTCAAATGGGCAAATGGGAAAAAACCGGGCAAGTTTTGGGGACCGAACGAAAAGAACGAGAGAGAGAGAGAGAGAAAGAAGGAGAGAGAACGGTTTCCATCCGTTTTCCACCAGTGACATATCAAAACAATCAAATCGAAAACACGAAAAACATGTTTAAGGATCAACGGTAGCAGCGTAACATGGGCAGGAAAGTTTTTGCCTTTTTTATTTTCCTCGTTCCACGGGAGTTGAGTTTTCCTTCACCTTTCACCCCGATCCACGGGCCGGAAGTGTTTGAAGCTCGCGCCAAGGAAAATCCGAAAGCGTTACCGAAAATCGAACCGGTTTCAATTCAAAGGAAAATTGGAAAGCTTTCCGATGGTGTCTCACTCTCTCTCTCGCTCCCTCTCCCCCCCCCCCCTCTCTCTCTCTCTCCCTTTGGTGCAATTTTCCACCACACTAATTTCACTGCGATCCTGGTTTAAGGAAACGGAACTGGGAAATGCCGCTTTCGTGCTGCACTGGAACCGTTACAGGAATGTGGAAAAACCATTTGCCAAGGATTCGACGACGACGGACATGGACATGGTTACGGGGATGTAATACGCCGTCCGCGTGTGTGTGTTTGTGTGGGGCTATCTTAAAGGTGTGCAATGAACCGTGTGCTATCAAAAGTAATGGAAGGCTACACGCAATCGACTACAGTGGCCACCGTTTGACGAATATGAAAGGACACGCGGGAAACAACAAACCCCTATCTCGGGTGGAAAACTGGCCTTTTTTTTGTTTTTCGGAGCAGAGAAGGCGGAATGGAATGGCGTGTGTAGTTATGATAAAAACACACGAACGTACAATACTGTTGAAGAAGGTTTTTCCTCCGTTCGGTAATCGGTGGTGTAATGGTGTGCGAAGATAGTTGGTATGGTTGATTTGATTTGAAAGATGGATTGTCATATTTTTTAGGAATTTTATGAAATAGTAAAAAATATTTAAAAAATAAAAACTTTACGTTATAGCCCAAGTAAAAGTCTTTAGAAAATTGGGAATAAATAGAAAATTGGGAATAATAAGCGCTAAGAGTAGAACTTTACAAAATTGGCCATTTAATCATTCAGAGTCCAATCTCGGCCCGAGAGTTTCTTCGCCTACCACAGCAACTTTTCCTGTCTCGCTGGCAGAGCATGTGGGGGCGGACGATCTCTGGCGATTCCTTTTCTCGATCTCTCCGCAAGTGTCCCTGCGACCCGGCCTTGGTTCGGTGGGCTCTCTGTGGATCGGGCATTCATACGCATATAACTCTGGCTCGGACGAAGGTGTGTGGCTGCGGTGATGGATTTCACGATGTGGATCACCTTCTGTGGTCCTGCGTGGAGTTTGAAACCGCAAGACCCTCCTTGTTGGGCGCAGTCGAGGGCATCGGCAGACGACCGGGCATAGAAATAAGGGAAGTGTTGGCGACCTCGCATACTTGAGGCTCATCTACCGATTCGCCAGAGACAACGGTCTCATCCTTTGATTGCGCTTCTCCATTATCCATCCAATCAAATATCCGCCATTCCTTTTATGTTATTCGTAGTGTTGTCTTTGTTGTAAGTATTTTTGTAGTGCCACGAGTGATGCGTTGACGGAGCTATATCATCCGAGAGCGATTTTCATACTACCGTAAAAAGGAGGCTGGCTTTTTTCGTCTGTACCAGTGTGCTCCAAGACAGTCCAGCATTGGTACAGCGGGGTCGCCTATGTTGGCGTTGGGCTCGGGAGTAGTCGGCGGGTACAATCTCGTAAACAGTGGAGTCACTCCTGGTGTTGCGAGGTGGGATTCGCCGAACGCTTTAGAGCTCGATGTTGACTTCGTCGATCACGGGCTGTGTCATTGCTGGGCTGCTTGGAGAACATTGCACGCAGAAAAATTCATGTTTGTACTGTCCAAATAACTGTGCTTGTTTGTTTTAGTCCAGACCCACATGACAACACTTCAATAGATAACTGGATTTCCTTTCGGGACCTTCGATACATCTAGGCCCACCACTGTGTTTCTGGTCCGTTTTTTGTTCATGGAAGACTCTTGAGCTATTGATTATTTGGAGCTGTAGCACAACTCTTTGAAAAAGTCAATTGTATGCCGGAACAAACCTACATCTCATTGAACTTGTCCCATTCCTCTTCTTACGTGGCTCTAAAACCTCGAGAAGTCTTGGGCTTGCCATTTCTGGCTTTCAGTGATTTGGGTTTATCTGTAGCCGACTAGTCAGTCCTGCCAGTCTGACGGTCTGGATGGGATTTGAAACTCTGTTTTGTCAAGTGGAGACCGGTGCCGCTATCTGCTCTGCCACCAGACCGCCCCTGAACATGTCTATTGTACTTTAAAAATCCCGTTTACTGAAATCTTGTCTTGTGTAGTTTTTCTAGATTATTAAACCCTTTTTCCTACATTTGTACAATTTTATGTATACGTTTCACCCAATTTCTAGGCTCTCTTAATAATGATTTCAAACTCCTTCAACTGATCTAACTCCCTCTAAGAAAGCCCCTTTTGTCCACCACTCTAACAAAAAATGATGTCAAAGCATCCACTCGAAATTGGGCTGCATTATTTTCACTTAAAATGCTTTTATCTGCGAGAAGAATAATCACTCACTGGAACTGCATTTGAAATGGTTAAACGATAATGTACTCCATCCCAATCGTTAAGTGTCGGATAAGGGAATGAAAAATTTGCTCCCTGTACACTGTTGCAACACTGCTAGCATTGTCCGTGAGTGGAAAATTTGCAATTTTTCTTCCACTTAGAAAAGACAGGGAGACAGGGAGATAGAATCGGACCGAACCTTCGATAACTTAATAAATCATCTACCAGTCTGGTTTGTTGTGTGTGTGTGTGTTTGTGTTTCGGTTTACAAGAGGGTTAGACATAATGCGTATAAATTTCATTAGGAAGAAGGACACAACGGTGCCAAAACACCAGGCAGCCAGTGCAGTAGTCTCAGGTAGCTAGGTTGTCTCTCCTTATTTTTTTTTGCTCGTGGCTCCGTTGTCCAGAAGCGTGACAAATGAGCTGTTATCAACGAACATCCTTTTTTGGCAGGTTTTGTCTTTTCCCTTTTTTTTTTAGATTTTATTAAGCCAACCTTTAGGCTGGATCGGAGCGATCGTATCGGGATTGAAGCTGGCAAGATAGCCTAGAGAGCCAAAAAACACGACAGACACCAAAGGACAATTCTAGAGGTAATAGCGAAGGACAACAACAAGGAACGCTAGAAGGATTTGCTGCTGGCTGCTGCTGATGGTTGTAGTAAGGAAAAATTAATTGATATCTTCACTTTCGTACCTTTCCGCGTCGACGAAGGTGTTCCATCCGGGACGGTAAGTTATTCCCCCGTCGTTGGCATTTCGTCCTTGTCGAGTGTGTTTTTGTGTGTCCCTTGCTGCTGAGCGAGAGATAGAGACGCCTTCTTCTTCACTCTTCAACTTACCCTTCTTTGGACAGGTTTTACACTTTTGTTGGTCTTCAACAAGATCATTTGATTTTTAACAAACTTCTTCAAACTCAGGATCCCTTACGCCATCTTAAACGCTGGGAGACCTTAGGGATGCATCAAACTCTTTTCCTTCTCTCACTGTTTAAAGGTAGGACAAAAAAAAAAGTTTGATTTGAGGAAGGAATTTCTACTTTTTTAATTTGGTTTCTTTGTCCTGTTTCTTGTCGTGTCCCTAACATCTTCCCGTAACCAGTTCTCTTGAAGCTTTTAATTCCCACCGGTTGCAGGTCCTGTGCGCTGGGATGGTGTTGCTGTGTGGACTCCTTGTGCGTAGTAAGGAAGCCCTACAAGAGCGTGTCCTGGATGAGGGACAGAGGGAGAGAGAGGAAGTGAGAGGGCGGGGATGGGGACGGGTAAGGGTTGTTTACGAACTTACCCGCATCCCGTCCTTATTTCGGTCCTGATTTCACTTTGTTTCTGAACCCAAAACAAGCTGATTCGATATTAAACTGTCTCTCAACGACCACTGGCCATAATGGACACAATTCAACGTTTAAAAAAAATAAGAAAATGAACATGAAAACCTTTACCCACGGGGTGTCCTGGGTCGATGAAAACCTGGAAGAAGGAAAACAAATAAATACAACAGCAACAGAAACAAAAGCAGGACCAAAAAAAGCAATCAGTAAAACAAAAACGTAAAGGAAAAAAATTAAAACAAAGAAGAGAAAAACACTCACTTGTCCTTGTTGTGTATTAAAACGAAACAAGTGCAGAGGAAGAAAAATAGAAATACAAGGGCATCTAAACTCCGGCAACAAAAGAGAGATAGAAAGAGAGAGAGATACTAGAATAAAACAGTGAATCCGCCCGCAGGAAGAAAACTCTAAATGTGGCAAGTAGAAAATTAAATTGTCCTTTGTTTTCCCCAGTTTGCGATACTGGACCGGACCGGGTGACCATAAACTGAAACTAAACTAACCTTCTTTTTTTTTGCCCTTCGATTTTTTATTTCCTAAATCGTCCTTACAACCCCGCTTGCGACAAAGACGTAAGAAAAAAAAATAAAACAAAGATATAGAAAAGCGAGTGAAAGTCGTACATCCTTGATCCACCGGATCTCTCCGCTCATCGGAAAGACAAGAAAAAATAGGAAAAAGGGTTCGTGCCCCCCAAAAGTGTGGGTGCTCGTATTTTCCCTTTGTCGGGGGGTTTGAATCGCAATCGGGATGATTGGAGATTGTAGACTGAATTGAATTTATTTCCGCCAACCCATTTTCCACAATCCTCCAAAAAAAAAAAGGAAACCCCACCAGCTAGACCCGAAAACACACGCTGATGAGTCCTTCCAGTCACGGTTAATAGAGCGCGGATTGCAACAATCGTAAAACCAGGAACGGCAAGGCGACGGAAGAAACACACACACTAAGCTCTAAGAGCCACCCGCCGGGAATACTTGATTAATTGACATTGATTGTATTGGTTGTACGGTTTCGGGAGGGAAAATGGAAAAACAAAGGAAACACAATCCTTTTTCTCGGGTAAATGAAAATCGGGATTTTTAGTACGGTGCAGCTGGTGTGCCGGGTTCGTTTGTTTATTTGATCGGATCGGCAAGGATTATTAGACTAATGGAAGGGTACCCCGGTACGTGTGGGATGCTTTGTTGAAGCTATAAAATTATTCTAATTTACTTTTGAAAAGATGCAAATGAAGCTCTTTCTTTGGTTTAATTTGCTAAAACTGTTTCGCCTACTACGGTTTCGGAAACGTCAGCAGTGCAAACTGTCAAACGAGCTGTCAAACAGCTGTCAACTGTAGGGCACTCTCGCAATGCGTTCGAATGGAGCGATTTACATTTTTCTAATCCATCCTTCCTTCCCGCTTTTGCTATAATCGAAATGAAAACTGACGTAATCCTGCCCTGCCACTCTGTTTGGGCACGTAAGTCGCTCGCAGGAGCTCCATTTGTGATGTGGCCAAAATGGGTTTTAATGGTGAATAGGGCGCCATTCCCTACCGTGCGAGAAAACTATTCAAATGCTCAACTCCCAAATCCGGCAGCTTAAACTGACACCCCGTTCAATCAATCGATAGTGTTGCTCGGCATGACCCTTACCGGCTTACATTGAAAACGGTGAAAACGGAACCAATTAAATGGTAAATCCTCACCACCTGAAGCCCGGAGGATAGCTTATCTGCCGTCCATGTGGCTGGAACTTCCGAATTGTGCCGGGTACATGTTGCATCGAAAGAAGCGGGGCAAAGGGTTCGTTAGATTCGGATTTGTGCAGAGCAATTTGGTAAATGTTTGGACATGCTTCGGCAAAATTGCACACCCTATGCCAAATAAACGCTTGGTGACGTGACCAGGATACAAGGAGCGTCTTGCATCGAACGGTACATCATCATCAGCACAATTTTTGAACCTAATCATGATGAAGTTCAATGGTCAACTTTCATGTTTATTTCCCCCCTTGGTGTGTCCGGGTGTCAACCCAAAGCGTGTGTCGAGCCAATGGAACAAAAAGGCAACCCGTATGACAGCGCCGATTTAACATGCAAAACTGTGAACGCCCACATGGAATCGGTCGTTTGCGAGACGTAAGTGAAATAAATTAAAAATATTATAAACTCAAACAAAAGATTGAGCACCACCAAGGGTGGGGGGGGAAGGTAAAGAAAGTGGGTGAGGGAGCGTTGCCTCAAGATATTGATTTGATGTGTGAAGGTGTGCGTGCGTCGAGGGAGATTTCTTCGCTGACTTCAGATTGCATTGTGGCGTTCGGGCGACTCTTGGAGACTTTAGAAGACCGTGCATGTCATTTTGGGGTGGATGCGTTGTTTTATTATTATTATAGCTTGCCCTCCCTCTCTCCCATTCTCCTTTTCTACCACCCCCCCCCCTCCTCAGTCTCCCCGTTAAGTTAAACACCCCAAACCCACCCCTCACGAGTGCTTTGTTATTGGGGGTGGAAACGATTTTAAAGCGAAAGAAGGCACCAAAGATGAATATATGGAGAGAGAAGCGAGAGAAAACAAGTTGACTCCATTTGCAAGCGTACGATTGCACAAGGGTTCAATCACCTTCACCCAAAAAGGGGGGGGGGGTGGGGAGGGGGTGAGCAGTTGAGTTGGGGTGGAAACTTCAGCTCCGACGGTGCAAAGAAAACAGCCCCCGAGGGCCTCGGGCCATTTTTTTGTTGTTGTTGGTGGTGCCTTGCCCGCCTGGCCATGCTGGCTGTGCTGAGGTTAATGGTGAACCGCTTAGAAAGAAAGTTTCTGTAGAAAGGGTCACAACGAGCGAGAAGATGCGAGTGTGTGTGTGTTGTTTTTTTTTCGCTTCCTTTTCAAGAAGCTCGAAGAAGGGATCATCCAATCAAGCAAAGGGGGTGAGTTTTTGTTTTTGGGAGGTAGAGCGAGCCCCCTGTTTGGAGTTGTCAGAGGAAAAAGTAGGCGAACTCAGCCGGGACATGTGGATCGTGGAAGAGCAACAAAACAAAAACCGGAACGCACCAACCGAAGTCATATGGAGGTTTCTTCTTTTTTTGGCAGTGTCAACACCGAACTTCCCAAATAACCCCTCCGAGGCGTCAGCTCGACCGGAGGGTGGAACCGCACCCGCTAGCGCGCCAAGCAAAGAGGGTAAGTTTCTGTAAATTCAAATTTTGGAAAAGTAAATTTGAAATGTAAATGTTGACGCAGTTTCGGCATCGCTAGCAGGGGATGCGGAAGGAGTTGAGGATGTGTCGGTTAGCGCATCAGCATCTCCAACAGCAGCAGCAGCAGCTTTCACGCGTCAGGTCATTGCAGTTTACGCGAGAATCGGTAGAAGCGTGGTGTGGAGCTGGAACTGGAAAGCAAATAGCACCGAAAATAATCATAAACGATCGGGCGATGGTGATGGCGGTTCAGTCTCTCGATCCCAGCGGGCTTGGCGGTTCAGCCTGAGAAGAATATTAATTGAGATGGAGCTTTTCCAGGCAATGGAACGGACGATGCAGTAGATGATGCGTTTGCTAAAACAGTATTTTTTATTAGTAATGTTTAATGATCTTGATGGGTTAGTTTTATCGTCTGTTTTGGTAAAAGTGATGATGTTTTCTACTGTCTTATATACTATAACTTAGACCTAATATTTATAGTTCGTAGCTCTGGGTTTATTTGTTGGTTCTTTCCTTTGTTGACTGCTTGTTGCTTACTAAGTTACGTTTAAGTTGCTTACTAATTTAGTAATGGTATTGAGTTTGTAAAGTTGTAATTCATTTCAGATTTTAAGACACAGTTTCTCATATTTACTTACAGTGTTTGCTATTTTTATTAATACAAATCGATGTGAGTAACAACTCCAGCTCGTTGTCATTCTCCTAGATTATTAGTAAAAAGTATCGTATCCTCTTAAACTCGGCTCCGGTAACGAGCTCAGACAGGCATGTTTGTGACAATATTTGACCCACCCGGTAATAAACCTTACTTACCCAAAACCTGTTCACCCCCATAATCATGTCCCAGCGCTGTGCCTAACCATTACGGAATAGCGCCCCATTGCGTGTTCCATTTCCATCGCCCATCGCCGGGAGTAGGGGCTGCCACACGATCGGCATACAGCGATGGCTTCCTGGATCCTCCACAGGTCATTAGACTGTACGACCAACTGCTCCCCACTAGCTCCCCACCGTGCCGCGAAAACGACGCGAACGAATCAAGATGAAGAAAGCACTAACACTGGACAAAAGACGCTTTCTTCGACGGACGGCTCGACGCGACGGTTGCGATCGCGACACCCGACCCAAGCCATGGCAACTAATCAACGGCTCTGCCACGGGCAGCAAGCTGGGGCTTAGCTGGGCACACTCTAATCGCGATAATTTATCGCGATTGTGTACCGTGTGGCCGCCGGCGGGTAAAAGGAAAGCTACGATCTACAACTGCCACTGCTGCAGCAAACCGAGATGCAACGCGTGTCGATCGGGTTCGATGACGATCCACATGTGGCGCAACATAATCGAACGCATTAGTCCGCGGCCGCGGCCGACACTATGCGTTTGGTTCGACTTTATCTTCGGGTGAAATATATGACCTCGAAGATGTGCGATAAGGAATTGTTTATTGTTATGATGAGGCACGGGTTCACCATTCTTGTCCTTTCGTCATTAGCGTTTCGGTAGAAATTAAGACGTTAAGAAAATGGGGGAGAAAGGGTCATATTTTAATCGGTAGTAGGCATAATTTTCCTCGACCGAATGGGGTTACCGAGCGGCTTACGCTATCGAACTGTTAGAGGAAGCTTTTTCTAATATGTTAAATTCCTTCAGGAAATGGACGAAATTAATAAACAGAGAGTAGCTATTTCCATTTTTAAGTGCTAAAAGGCCTTTCGTGTAATGGATTGTTTATTGTGTTCATTTGTTTTGTTTTGATATTGACCAATGTTTATAGTTGTATTATGGAATATATTTTATCATTCTACCTTGTTGCTCTTTAATAAATTAACTATGAAATATTATGATTTCAATAAAAATTCAAAGTTTTTAAATTGGATGTTTATTTATTAAAATAATCATTTATTTGTAGGAACAAAATTGAATAAAAAATTCCATTCTGTTCTTCCCAAAGTTAATCTCAATAAAATAAAAAATACTGATAAACTGCAAACTGCATGATTTGCAGCATAAAAGAATTAAAGAATGAATTGTTTTCTAAATTTTGGAAGGATGACTACAGTGATGGACGAAACAATAAGTGTATTGTAATTTATTTTTTTAAACAATCAACTACATATTTATCAGAATAGCAAATAGATAATCAGAGTCGATTTTCTGACTGATTCAATGATGGCATCGCATTTCGGAGATCTCATACTGCCATAATTTAGCATTCAAAAAATATTCTTTTATACTTCCTACCATGTTTTTGATACTTTTTCCCTTTCATTCTCTTCACAACAAGCTTTTTCTGTGCCTATGAAACACACACTTTTACTTTTATTTTTTCATAAATTGAGATGGTCTTTTTCAGTTGTCTGGCAATGTATATATCTAGTAGGTGTGTTAGTTGCGACCCAGTTATATTGATGGTTGATTCATATACTCATAGCGTACTAGGATTCGTGGGATATTTTTATACATCACATAACTTGATTAGTCAGTTCTTAATAGGGTTGTTTGACAATCCTTTCATATTTTTTAAAGCTATACTGATTGATGCGATCAGGAGGCCGAGGCAATAAGGGCGCCGGTCTTGATACGGCAGGACCGGGATTAAAATCCCATCCCGACCGCCTCCCCGTACGTAGGGCTGATTACTTTACTACGGGTAAAATAAAGTGACAGAAAGCCAGAAATGGTGGCAGGCCGAGACCTCTTGAGGTTAGTAGTGCCAAGGAAGAAGAAGCAGAAATACTGAATTTCTGATGTACTTGCTTATTTCAGGGTTGAATCGATTTTTTCTTGTAGAAACATTAAAAGCACAAATTGTAATAATTTATAGCTATTTAATAAATTGATAATATAGTACGTTTGTTGAAGATCTTTAGGTGACATGACAAACGCTTTCACAGCTTTATTTCTATCTGAATAAAAAAAATTATAAAAAATACGTAGGTAAGTTCTCTTTCTTTTGTTTAGTTAATTTCACAAAAGTTTCCCCTTTAACATAGAAAACATAATGGTCTTTATAATTACGGCACAGTCTGTAGATGTCCCATTGTGTGATTTGATTAGCTGATATTCGCATAATCGAGGGTTTGTATCAACTTTTTTTTCAATTTTTTTGTGGAATTCACTAATCAAAATCTAATTCTACTAACGATTCTATGTCTTATGATGTCCATCCAAAATACCGAGTGAATTGTTTCATTAAACCAATACTGGACCATCCCCTGAATGAACAATGAACTTTCCTTTACATTGCACAGCCTTTGGTTCCATATGGAAATCATCTCTCGTGAACAGCTGTTTTACCAGTACTCAGTAACGAGGTCACACCCTCCGCCAGCCACCCAACCACCTCATCCAAACCATATGGGATCGATACTCAAAGCGATACCTATTCTTGTACCATCACCAAGCAACCTCATCGCTCGGCTAGGGGGGGGGGGGGGGGGTATGTAACCGGATCGGTAGAAACATCTCTCGCGTCGTGCAATGTGTGCTTTACAAAAGGTTTCACCAAGTGACAAACACCTCATTACACCAGGCCACGTCTGCACGCACTGGCCGGACAGGTTGGACCACTTTTGGCGACAGATTTCCGCGCATTGGGGCTGACGGCCCGGCGGACGTACCGGATAGCCCGTAACCGGATTAATGAAGTTAGTAGTTGGCTGATTATCCAGGTCAGTGTACATCCTGCACCCGGGCAAGTTCTCACCCTCTTCAAAACCACCCTCTGGTTGAGTGAGTGATTGATTTGGAGTTAATTTTTTTTTTCACTCGCAACAACCCGTCAATAGCGCCGAAGGAAGTGAATTAGTCCATTTCCTCCCCGGGGGGGATTTCTGTTTTTTCGGTGTATCGGGTGCGCCTTAGATAAGCAAGCAGAGCAGATCTTAATGATCTCGCAATATTGCGATATGCAAATGGGGATGGCGATGGTGTTCCAAAAATGAAAAAAAAAACCTCCAAAACTAACTCATCACACTGAGGCTTCTTTCTTAGAAGGTCTCCCTTTTCCTGGGGGCTTACTCCCTCAGAAAGAAAAGCAGCAGCAAAAAAAAAAAGGCAAACTACCCCTGCCGGGCAGATAATTTTTGTTTTCGATAATTTCATTAAGTTTGATTGATGTTTCTCAGCTTCTGGAGCACGCTTATCGCGTACTGCTCTCCCATCCCTTTCGCGGATCGGTGCGTTAGAAGGGTGAGGGGGCGTGGGTAGCGGGGAAGGCGTGAGTTTCGCCTGTTCCGGGGGAGACCTTTTTCCACTTTGCGGCCCTTTTTTTCTCTGTTCGCCTATGCTACGCGCTGTCAGCATCATCGCCATCAGCATCATCATCGTCATGATCATCGCCCTGTTCGCCGGCACCGTTGCCTAAGCACGTTTCTTCCAATTAAATTTAGACACGCACCGCAGGCTCTCTTACCCACCCACCGTCAACCTCCCACCGCTCCTCACCCCATCCCCCTCCCACCCGCTTCCATCCTAGCCTTAGCAATCTCAGCTGTTTGCTTAGGAAAGCGATCGTGGTGCTGCGGCTGCTACCGATGATGATGATGATGATGCTGAGCTCAGCATTTACTACTTTTGGCTTCTTCGGTGTTTTCTTCGGCGTTCAGTTTCGCCTAATGCGCTCGGTTAGGCGAGGTTTCGCAGGGGGTGGGTCGGAGAGGTTTACTTACGCACAAATACATGCAGCTGGTACGCATCGGAACCCGCACCCCACCGCACCCGGAACAATCGTTATAATGAACTGAGAACGAGATAAGGGGCACGAAAAAAAAGGCCCGGGGGGTGGGAGCCGAACTGCTGCTGGGGCCGTTTGCTACTGTTGCAGGCAGGCTGGATGGAAAAGAATCGATTATCGATTCTATCGAGTCACCGTTCATCCACCTCGTACGCAAGCTGGCCGTGCAGCCGTGCGTTGGTGGGTTGCGCGAATAGTTACCTACGAGAAAAAGGTTGGGAGTATGTTATTTCCTTTCGGAATAGTAGATTTAATTCTATAGAAAACATTTTTAGGGGTTTTTAAAATTACTTTTTATATTTAAAAATAAAATATTTGATTTATTGAACAACTCTTGAATGGCATTAATTTTTCCCTTGTTCCATCTTATTCTATGATTTATCAATTTTTGTGTTTCATTTTTCATTTGCCTGTGCTTTGCAGGCATTGTTGCATTCATACTAGAAACTCAATATACGTTTTTTTATTTTTTTGCTCATGTTCTTATCTTATTTTTTGTCATTTTCTCGGTAATTCTCAATTTATTTCACTCTTTTAGATATTTACTTTCTTTTATTTATTGATAATTTTACAACTAACTAAAAATTATTGTTTTTGTTGTGAAATCCTTCTAATTGTTTATTTATTCTTTATTATAATTGATAATTTTAACGTTCTATTTTACTGGCTTTTTGAGTTTACTTGTTTTGTTCTATTTTTGTTGTTGTATTTCTCTTTTAACATTTCTTTTTATTGTTTTTGATTTTTTTTTACGATTCTCTTTATAACGCAATTTTTAAAGCGTTGCTTGTTTTTTCCAGTTCTTTCATGTTTACAATCAGTTTACTTTAAGCTGTGTGGCATTCTTGATTTTTTAGAAGTCATTGAGTTAATGATATATTTTTTCATTTATTTATTTCTATACTAATTAATACGGATTCATGGCGTGTTGTCACCATAGTTTTTGAAGTTGGCCAGGAATTTTTATTCTTACTTTTTTTTAGCGAAAACATGTTATTCACTGTTGAGACATTTTTTTGACGTTTATCTTGTTTTAAGTCTTTGCCATGATGTTACTTATTGCCTCCATTACGAGGTAACTATTCAACACTGCACCCGATACTCTGCACCAGCACCGCTTTAGCACCGTGTGCCGCTGAAAGGTAGCATACAGGAGGCCATCATCAGTGGCCACCCTTACGGGCATCCCACTGCTCTTGGCACCGTTACTCAATTACAGCCGTTTACAGTCTGAGACAAGATTCATGCGTTCGATCGTTTATCATCCCTACTGTGTGCCTATGTACCACCCTACCACCCCAGTGCGCTTCATCCCAACCTGTTGGGCCCTTCGGTGAAAACTGTCTGGTTGCCCCAATAGTGCAGTAGCTTCAGTTACTTTCGAAAAAGCCCATCTCCCGCACCGATAAATTGGGCCTCGGTGGAAAACTGTCACAAGATGAAAAGCCTTGTTAACCACCGAGCGTGTGAGGTACCGGGCTTGAGGTAGAGTGAACATTTTATAGTGTAATTTCTGTACGAAGCATCGAGGTAACGGCAGCAAAGACAAATGTATGGTTCCCGTGTTTGGAAGACGAAATCCTTCGACCGATGTTGCTATGACCCTTTGTTGCATCGCCCAGCAGTGTGTATGTGAGGGATGTCTGAAGAAGCTAGATATGTGGGGATTATACAGAAAGAAGGGAGAAAAACGCAGTGAAAGTGTTGTGTTTCGTAGTCGACACTACTTCGTCTGCTCAAGTCCTTGCACCGGACAGAGCTCGCAACAAAGCAGCGTCAAGCGTCCGTAGAAGGCGCTGCTAAGGGTTGACGGGAATCGGTTGGCAAGTAAAATCTCAAAACCCCGCACAACACCAGAAGGCTCAGGGATTGGGTTGCTCGTTCGGAGCATTGGTTAGGGAGGTTAGGAAAAGTTCAATCGGTAAGATTGGTCCGTAAATTTATGCACCATCGATTGAACGCAACGATAAGCTTGTGCTCCGTTGTGGTTTTAGTTTATTGGTTTCCAAGCCACTTGGGGACCCGAGGACACAGGACACATGTGATGGAGATGTAAACCGAAACCGAAAACGGTTTTTTATTGTAATTTTTCGTCTTGCTTTGCCCATGCACAAGTAGGAACTGGACACAGGGTTTTAGGTTAGTTTTCTAGTGATCGTAGTCGAGGAAATAAAGTGTCCAACAGTAAATTTCTGATTTCTTATCAATTTAATCCCTTTTCCTGAAGTTAGGATTCGGTTGGTAGTTTGAAACATAATTTATCTTAAAAGGGAAAACATCCCTACAGTTCTCCCACTACATGTTTTTGTCGACAAAGGACAATTTATTTGAATGCTTTTTAAAAATCGACACCACCGAGGTTTTTGCGCATGTAAATTGAGCATCGAATGTGGTCCCTGTGTAGCTCGAACGGCGAGAGAGAAGAAATCGAACTGTTATCTTGTTGGGAGAAGCCATTTCTCTTGCCTTGCATTCGATTCCCTACACACCCAGCAGTGTCCGGGAAATGGTATTGGCAAGATAAGCGAGTTATAAACTCTGCCACTTTAAAGCTGCTTAAGGGCAGATTTAAAGAACCATCACGATAACACCTTGCGCAAATGCGGGGCAAACCAGCAGGTGAGCCCGGTCGCTTTTCCTTTCATCAATTGAACGCGTGGAAAACGCGATTTCGACTCATTAATCTCCTTCGTGCAAGCCCAGCCGGGAGGGCCTTTATCTTTCGTCGGCTCTCCGACATTTTCGACGTGGGCGCTTTTATGGTGTAAATTTTTGTTCACCACTTCCGGCCGTGATAACGGGTGTCCCCGGATGTGAACTGGCATGTCCCTCCCCCCCCCCCCCGCGGGAAGCTTAATTTATAATCCGCTCACAGCCACCGTCACTGCTCTGAAAATCCGGCCCCAGAATCGCCGCCGAGTCCGCTGGATTTAAGTTTTTCCCCTGCGGTGTGAATTTAATCGCAAAATTTTCATCGACGCTGACGAACGAACACGCACCCCCCCCCCCTCCGCGGAACCAATCGAACCGATCCCGCGATGGCTTATCTTTGACACAATTAAAGGGCTGCGGCGAATGGCTTACAGCTTCGGCACACAGCGAACCGCCGCCTGCCGGCCCTGCTCCAAAGTGGTTTTTCTTTGTGCACCGGTACAAACCGGTTTCTCGGGTGCTCTCGGTGTTGTTCTGTTCCGTCTGGCACAGTGGCTTTCTCCAGCCGGGTCCGGTGGAAAGTGCGCCGCGTTTGACGATGATTTATAGGTTTCCGCTGTGTGCCCTTTTGCTGAGGTGACCTTTTTGGTGGATTTCTCCGGCAAACTCGCTCGCTCGCTCGCTCGGCTGACTTTTCTCTCTACCAAGGGTATCGGTTTGTATAGTTTGAGATGTGGGGGATGGAAAAATGGGTTGATATTTTCAGGAAGCGAATACAATCTGAAGCGATACGATAAGTATTATCCTGCAGGATGTGAGCTTGGGAACTAGAATGTAAGATTGAGGGAAAGAATAACTTATACCGTGCTGACGGACGCTTTGTTCGAGAAGACTGTTATCTTGTGCTGATTAGACGATCCAAGTTGAATTCTGACTGCGATAATCAATGGACCTAAAGGTGTGGTTTGTGGGTGTAAGAATTTTAGAACATTTACTGAATTAAGGCAAGTTGTAACAAAGGCACTGGCCGAGTAATGCAGGAACACTTGATTAAAGACTTATGAGTAAGGACTTTATGCAATCAGACAAGTTAATCACTTTATTAAATTAAATCCTGGTCACGGCACCGAAAGTACATCAGTAGTTATTTTAAATACTTCTCTTTCATTTGTTTCAAAAATATTGCAACTGGGATTTATAATGTTCGATTTCTGTAACATAGGATACTTGTTACCCGCTTACATGTAAGAGATAACATACGTTGTTGAATAAGAAGCGAGCAGCCTCTCTTTAATTGAAAATATTAATCAAAAGAACAATCTCATCTTTCGGTTTCAGATGTTTTGAAGGTGACAGAAACGCCAGTGACAACAGCCGAACAAAGACTGTTCCAACCTGTCCCCCACACAAGGACCCTTGTAGCCCTTCGTTGGATATACTATGCTGCGAACATGCGTCAAGTTCTTGCTGTCATCAATTCGCAACGGTACGATCCTGTGACAGTAGGAAAGGAGAGGAAGCAGAGGCCTTTTTTGGTTGTCTACAATGGACACTGTAACCAACTGGTGGTCACTTCTATCGAGCCCCCCGTGATGATGAGCACTTCAACAGTGGGAGAAGAAAATGTCTCCCACCGAAGAAGTGTATAAGTTTCATGAATTGAACATGTTAGATTCACGCACTGTCGTTAAGATGCACGGTCTGGCCTTAATTACTAAATTAAAAAAAAGATTGGTAAAAAGCTGCATGAGTTAGAGCTCTGTAAGATCCTGGACATCTTCTGCTACCTTCCTTGGCACTACTACCTCAAGAGGTCTCAGCCTGTCATTTCTGGCATTCTGTGCCTTGCTTTAACCCGTAGAAAAGTAGTCAGCCCTGCGTTCGGGAAGGTAGTTGGGATGAGATTTGAACCCCAGGGCCCTGTGAAGACCCACTCCGTTATCGCCTATGCCACCGGACCGATTCTGGTCATGGTACCATAAAATTATGATTATATTTATATTTTTAAGGTATTTTTGAACATATTTTAATGTAATATTGAAGAAGACGAACATTATCGATTATATGTGAATCTGTGAATCTATGTTATATGAGAAGGAACGAACGTAGATTGGGTCAATGTTGAGAGGGTTGAGGAGAGTGAAGGAAAGGACAAGCCAGTTTCTACTGAGCTTTGGTTACTTGGAATGAATTAGACTCGTCAGGTTCCGGTGGGCTGGTCACGTCATGAGAATGACACCGGACGACCCAGCCCGTAACGTCCTTTTAGGGCGGCCAAACGGAAAGAGGAGGCTTGGCAGGCTTAAATTGAGATGTCCGCCAGAACGGCCGGGATAATGGATTGGCAGACGACGGCGCTAAACCGTTGTAGCGCCTGATAAGTAAGTAAGTAAGTTTGTTTACTTGGTTCCATTACCGCCCCATGCAAATTTGAAATTTTAAAATCGATTTATAGAAAGCAGAACTAAAGAAGATTGTCGATTAAATCCTGGTCACGGCACCAGACGCTGTCTACTGAACAAAAGTTTTACTAATCCTAGTTTTATTAATTTTATTTCATCTTTTCTAGCCTAAAGGGTAAAGCTTTTTCATTAGATTTTCTCTTTCCTAAACACCATTTAAAAGCGAAAAAATAAACTGGAACCTTTACCAATTGTCAGGCAGCCGAAATTTGAAACCCAACTGGGTCCCATAAAAAATAACAAGCAGAAAATAAAAGGTCACTCTTGCGAACGGTTAAAGCGGACCGCCGTCCTCCGTAACCACCGCCACCGTCTACTCCCAATTTCCCCGTGTGTCCTTTTCACATCACCATACCATACGAACGCACACACACACAGCTACAGGACGAATGGATCGTTATGGTGGCCACCGAGGGTGGCAAGCGACAGGCTCGAATGCTTCACAACAAAACAGTGATAATAAATGTATTCACGCTAAATTAATTTATACTCCTCGCCCAGAATATAATGGATGGAGCTCGTCCTGACAAAATGCCGGTGCCATAGTGTTTCCATGTGACATACATACACACACACACACACCCTCACCCACAGAGGGAGCGTTTTGCGGCAATGTGTCATGACCGGTGGTGTCCCGTTGTAAGGCTGTGTGAATATGACGTTATAGGGAGCCGCCAGTTCTTCGGTCATCCACATCCGCTTTTTGCATTCACCTCATACATACGATCGATGTGTCCTGTCTGGTTCGACGGTACGTGTGTGTGTGCGTGTGTGTGCGCCTCTCTCTCTTTGTGTGATTGTGGTTTGAGTCAAAAAGAGGACAATAGAAGCATAAAATCACCGAACCACCGGATGGAACTCTTTCCTATTATAATATTATGTAATAAATCCCAATCATTGCGTTGCGTTTTCACTGCTATCGTTGTGGTCGTTGTGGTGCGGTCGTTCCCTGTAAGGGTTGCAGGGGGCACGGTGACACAGGCTGGTGTCCTGGCAGAAAGGAACTCAGCTAGCCCTGACATTATCATGTTGAAAAATAATAACATGCCCTGCCTTTGCACAGGTTGGCCCCTTCTTTTATGTGTATGCTCAATGCCGCTCCGCAAAAGGACGAATAGAATTGTAGTCTCGTCCGGTTCTAGGTCCTTTCACTTTCCGTACTACGCAGTCCTGGTACGCAGTTCCGGTTTGCAGTTGTCCGTCTTTCGGTATGTAGCAGTTGAAGTATGCAAAACACTCCTCACACACGGCAAGTGGCTCCAAACAGACCATGACCATCGCATTAGAATGGCCACAGCAACCACAGCAACTCACTGGTCTTCGGGAGCAGTTCTGAGCGGTGTACCAGTGCGAGCAAAAACGCAACCAAACGTCACCGATTTACTGACAAGCCCAATCGGGTAAGCTCGACCGAAATGCCACTGACCAACCAGCTAACCATTTGTGAGCTGTAGAAGAAATGGGCCCAGAGTCCTGTGGGACGAGGGAAGCGATTGGTCGAATGATATATTACAGCTAACGTCTAGGAGTCTCCGGGCAGGGCTAGTTGGACCATCGGATGAACAGCAAATGTCAAACCATTGCACCAGACGCGTTCCATTTGGTTCCTTTTGCATGAGGGGAAGATGAGTTTTGGGGCAATATAAAAGGTTAGCTTGAATTTGACGTTCTCGCTAGAATAGAGTAAATGTCACCAGGCGTCGAATAGTAGTTAATAATTTAATTTCTTTGAAGAACGATTTGAATCATCCGACTTTCACGGCAGCTGGTTTGATGTATTGGACAAACTCGATGTGATCCTTCGCTAGATCTCCTGTGGTACACATGAATAAAGCGATAAAAAAGGTTTATTTAACGTTTCGATTAGTTTGGTGTAAGGGATAAGTTCTGAGATTAGATAACCCACCCAGACCGACTTTCCGCGCGCTGAGCTAAACTACCTTGCTAACGGTAAAATCAAGTAACAGAAAGCCAGAAATGGCAAGCCGAGGCCTCCGGCGGTTATAGTGTCGAGGAAGAAGAAGAACTATATAAGTATTGGTATCAAATCCCATTAGGATTATCTCCACGTAAGCTGAACTGATTACCCATCTGCCAAATCAACTTGGTAAATCAACACCTATTGCGGTTTTATTGTCAAAGAACAAGGAGTGTAGGTGAATTTTGAAGGAGATAGTTATAATATCAGGAAATTTTTAAATTATAATCAAGATCAAGAGATTCCTAATGTTTGATGTTTAGTAAAAGGATCAGAATTTGGGGTACTTATTACTAGACTCGGGCTGGTCCGGTGGAAGTCGAGACAGTGGCACCGGTCTTCACACGGCAGGACCGGGTATCAAATCTCATCTGGACCGGTCCCCCCATAGTTAGGACTAACTATCCAATAATGCGGTATCAATAAGTCTGGTATGCCAGAAATGGCAGGCATGATCCAAGGAGTCGTTGATTCTGACACTTAGTACATATCGAGGCTTTACGGTGTACGATTTAGAACACTTAATATAATGGTTATGCCAGGGGAGTGGCATAGTTTCTAACGTTTCTAGAGATTTAGTACAACTGTAAGTGACTGATACTAAAACTAAACCACTGATTTTTACAAGTTTAATATAAAGCAATATTGGTAGGAGCAGCTCTTCGTTACCAACTCTCCATTGAGTCTATTAAAGCTATAATGAAGGTTATAATGATAACTAATTTTCCCTTTTTTAAATGCAATGCACATTCCCGTATCGATTAATTTTGCTCGGAAGCATATATCAATCCCAACCATAAAATGCAACTGCATCGAACGTGGAATGTGTACGAGGCACGAGGACCACCTATGTACGAGGCACCATTTCGAGGCAGAACTACAAGCCCTAACCAACATAATCGGCGTGCCCCGTTCACCTTACGCAGCATTGCAACAATGTAACAAATGTAGCAATTTCACATCCAAATGCAGAACAAATGCATCGAACGTGAAATGGTATGGTGAATGCACCGAACGCGGTGCATCCGTTTGAATCTCCCCGTCAGCTGTCCGAGTGCTCGAGTGCGAGTGCGTCCACTCTCGGTGCGCTTATGTCCTTGAGAACCACCACCACCACCAACAGTGTGCAATTACAAGTCCGCGACACGCTCCCTGCTTCTCTCTGTGTGCGTTAGTGACTAGTGTGCACTTCTAAACTGCAGTGCGTCTAGAACAATCGAGAACGCAGCTCTCGGTGCTTGTTGAAGGGTGCGTTGTAGTGGGGTGGAAAAAATAAGCAGAGCACCAGTACTGCAGCAGTGTTAGACGAATGCGTGTGTATGTGCGTGAATGGCTCCGTTTTGACATTCAAAAACCCGGCGAAAGGTGCACGGTTTTCGGTGCTAAAGGGAAGGGACTTTGATGCGTACCGCTCGTCAACCATGTACATAGAGAACGAGAGAGAGAGAGAGAGAGAGAGAGAGAGAGAGATAGAGCGCGCGCACAGTATGTGACGAATGCTGCACATCAGCGCGTGCAGTCGACAGTTTTCAAGGTCAAAGTTAAATTTTACCATCCCCTGCTTTTGCCCATTTTCGTGTGGAAAATCCGGGTGCAAGTGGGCAGGCTCGGGTGCAGGGTGATGGGACATCACGCTGCAAGCGGGAGGAATTCTAATTATAAGCCCTAAAATGATGGTGCATTCTGCAGAGGGGGTTTGGTGGGAGTGTTAGGAAAATTCCCGACACGGAGGGATCATCCTGTCAAGATCTCGACGAGTGCGTGGCGTGCGTGTGCTGCGTGGATTGACGAGATTTTGGGCTGCCAGCGAGGGTCTTTGTGGATGTGGATCCCTGCCATCCAGTTGGTCCGCAGTTTCATAACGAACGCAGTTTTTATTCCATGGGGCGATGGGCGGAATAGCAGGCAGTGGATGTGGGAGGGGAGAGGGAGGGAAGGGTGAGATTATAATTAGCTAAGCATGGTGGATGCCACGTCCGCACTCTTATGCGCTGGCAGGATTATTTTCACTGGAAAGCGACGAGTTCTAATTAAAACTGAACGACTGCATCACGGTGAACGGGAGCTGAAGCGTCATGTCAAAGTGATACCTGAGCCTGGGGTTGATAGTAAGGTGTGTCAGAAAGGTGGAAGAAGAGTGGGCGATTTTTGAGGTTAAGTGCCTGGAAGCTGCTTAAGCCTTGATAAGATAATAGAAACAAAAAAAAATGAATCATGAAGCAATTTAATATTAATAAAGCAAGGATTAGACACGAAATCTTTTTTAAAAGACTGTAATTATTTTGGGTTCAATATTGCTTTTTAATGAAGAGGTTTTCTTAAGGTTCAATGCAACTTAACGTGAGCCGATTCTCAAAAATCGGTTCAATAATCTCTCATTTTGAAATATTTATTTGGAGTGATCTCAGACAACATTACATTAATTTTATTATTTTCTAGATAAACCTGGAGTTTTCTCAAGCCATTACAATAGTAATTTAGTAAAAATATATGTAAACAAACTAAATACGTATAGCGATTCGCATCCAATCACAGCTTCCATAGTGCCGCAACAAAGTCAAGTGCACACACATTAAACCGACAATGATTCTCCCCTCAGGCGAATGATTCTCCATCATCTCCAGGGAGTTGCACTCGCACTGGCGTAACGACGCCGTTCCAACAGGATAGTATGGATGTCCCATACTAAGAAGCTTCAACATCCCCACTTTAACGCCTTACAAAAGGATATCCTTTGCCTTTGAGCAGCGAGAGGAGTGGTTCATCTTACAAGCTACCGTAAGTCGTCTCATTAGCAGCAGGGCTAATTATGTGATTGACTTCTGGGTTGGTAATCTGCCATTCCATCCAATGGCTTGGGAGTTGAGTATGGGCTCACCTGCATAACTAAAAATTCCTTTCCATAAGTCTTCCGGAGCTCAAGGCTTTAGTGGCGTATTACAGTGCAGCGTAGTGGTATTATGTCATAAACTAAGTTCCTCCGGCGGGTGTTACTGTGCGCTAGGTACAAGGCTTACTGCGGTCTTTTAATTGGAAGTTGAGGCCACAAATTTAAATTCCTTCGTGACTGCACTAATCATTACTTGCTACATTGTGACGGCTTGGCAGGAGCATGAGAAGCTGTTACTTTGTGTGTACAAAGGACGAGTTTGTCATTGTGACATAGGCAATCAAAATTTTGCCCGGGCTGCATAAGGGAAATCAGAACCCGTACGCTCTTGATGTCCTTAATTTCCATAGCAACTCATCGCACCGCATATGGCCACAATTTATACGCTTGCCGAGGTTTTTTGCCCCCATGGAAAAAAAAAGTGATGGTTGATGTGAAATTATAAAATCCACCATTTGTCCTGCTGACATTTTAAGAAAACCCGTGGAACACTTAGCATCATTAAAGTGGTCACATTTAGAACGGGCGGTACCACCTTCTGTGTGGAAACCGTTGTCATCGGTTCCAGCTGTGTGTTAACCCTCGCCTAAATTCTTTGTCAGATTTTTCATTAACAAAAACGCCGAACCTAACAACACCACTGGCACCCTTTTGTTGGCCGTGAATGCTGTTCAAAATTCAAGTTCACCCATACACACATACGGCTGTAAGTGTTTTTGAAGGCCAACAGGGTACCGATTTTTTTTCTCCCCCTGAGTGTGTGCGTTCGAACCTGCATTGTTCGCTGGAAATGTTTGGCTGGAGTTTTCCCCCTCTGGGTTATATTTTCGCAAGCATTTTAGCATACAGCAACCCGGGATGCACTTCCATTACGGATAATTGAAAGCTATCTGAAATCTGACATTCAATACTTTTAATTACACTCCCCGGGTGTATGCAGCGCCCGGGTCATGCGTTGTAGTTTGATGTGTTACAACGGGAAACAGGACGAAAGATCACCAACACAAGCATGCATTTCAGCTGCAAGGGCTGTATCGACCGGCCGATCAGGGCCTTTATGTGCCCATCATCACCCTTCAGGATAAAACCCCATTCCAATTCCCGGATCACAAACTGGACAGCGAAGGGATGGAGAGAATCCTTAAAAGCGACAGGCCGTGCGTTGGACGAGAGCGCTCTCCCTCTCTCCCGTACAGCAGAAACCCCTTTCCCACAGCCGACAGGCCGGTCACTTCTGGACTGTGTGCATCGTCCATATGTATAGTTCCCCATCAACGCTATGTAGTTCGGTTTTCATATACACACCGAGCTGGATGGATGGATGGATGGATGGTGCCCCTGGCATAGCAACAGCGAGTCGAGTCATCGTATCGGATCCATTTCATCCTGCTTTGCTGTTGCGTCACTCGAATCTTCCAGCCAGCGTACGTCAAAAAATATATGTATATGCAGCCCACCTCTGCTGTACTGCAAAAGAGAAGCTGATGTGTAAAGCAAGCGACAGCACACACACACACACACAGGATAAAAAAAGAGGAAAAGAAATCTCCCTTTCATCGGTGAGTGTTTTGCTGTGCGAGGGGCACACGGGGGGATCGACGGGTTAGGTGGAGAATATTTTAGGCACGTTTTCTGTCCCGAGCAGGACAATTTGAAAGTGAAACCGCCATGTGCGGTTTTGCAAATGGGAAGAACTTTGGCCTGTGGTGAGCATTTAAATTTTCCAAAGAAGCGTAAAAAAGTCGTAAAAGTAACAGAAATATAGTGACCGTCATTTTTAATAAATAAATAAATAACATAAATATAAAACATTTCTTAAGCTACAAGATTAAATAACAGAACGTAGCTAGATTAAAAAAAAATATTTAAAAAATAGAACTACAGTAGAAAAAAAATCAGTAAAAAAGAGTAAACTAACATCGAAACCTGGAGACATAATAAATAGCTAAAATAAATAGAACATGATTGCTAACAGACCTGTTACACATGTAATAAAATTAGAATAATTAAAGAAGAAAAGTAGGAAACAAAATAAAGAAATACAAAAGAAAGTAAACCAAAATCGCAACCTGGAGACAGAATAAATAGTTAAAATAAATAGAACATGATAGAGTAGCAAACAAGTAAAACATTCATTAAAACTAGAATAAAAAAAGAAGAAAAGTAGGAAAAAATAAGGAAATATAAAAGAAAGTAAACTTAAATCGAAACCTGTAGGCAGAATAATAAAAAAGTGAAAATAAATAGAAAATGATAGACGACACAAGGTAATATAAGGAAAAAGCTAAGAGTAAAATATTACAGTGTGAATAGTAATATAAAGATCAGAAAGCAGAACCAGAAAACAAAATAAAGAACAGAGACCAGAAAGCACATATTTCATTAAACAAACTTTATTCACTGGTTAATTTATTAATTTAAATCTAAAGCGAGACACAAAAAGATGAATCAAAAAGATGAGTCAGTAAAGAAGGACAGTTTAAGAATTCCGAATCCCATAGTTTCACGACCATGAGTCGCCGGTCGCTGTCGCCATCGCGCTAAGTGTTGTCCTGTCCTGGCAAGCCATCATCTTTTCGGTGGTTTACAAAATGGATGACAGTCGAGGAGTGAAAGCAAAACAGAGGAGAAAGAAAACAAGAAATCCTCCGAAAAGAATCTAAATCGAGGCACACAGCCCAACATTATGATGTATGATGTTGATCCTTCGCATCAGAACGCGACCACGAAACGATGAGATATGCTCATTTTCATCAAAACCAACCAACGTGATTCCCCGTGTATACGTGAGTGTTGGTTGTGCGAGCACGCATACACACATACGGTTGACTCGGGCACGCGAGGTACGGCTCAGTACTTTTGGTGCACATTTTTATTCTTCAGCCAGAAGTCCAAACTCTTGGAGGGTAAGTGATATTGGGGAGTAGTGGGTGGTGGGCCGGGAGATGTTTTCATTTCAACAGCGACACCTTTAGTGTGTGTGTGTGTGTTTCGCTATCGCGGTGCTTTCCGTTTTCGACCGGAGCATCACACATCACTTTGGTTTATAATTCTCGGCTTCGTTTTCATCTTACGGCGTACGGCAGACCGATGCAAAGGCTGGGCCGGGCCCACCCTCTCGCCCAGCTCACCCTTATGGGAAGGTGTGTCTAACATAGGCATGGGGCTTCAACCCGAACGGTTAGCAACACGGATCAGGTTCGGGCTTCGTCTTGTACGCTCCTGCTTTCTCGCTACGGGAATGAAAGGAAGCACACAAACGAGGGGGCGAAAAAAAAAACCCGTACAGACCTTTTCATGGCCTCCCATAGTCCCAAGGCTTCTCCGGGACCGTGCCTCCCGCTAGCGTTTTAAAGGCCCCCGATCTCCGCCGTAGTTCCGTATTCTGCATCGTTCAGCTTTGGAAAAGCGAGAGCTGCTGGTGCGAGGCAAAGAGAACCTGTCAGTTTTGGAAAGACACCGAGATCTTATTCACTTCACTGGCTTGGACCTGCCCGGTGAGGTGTGGTGCGAAGTCACCGTGGAAGCGCGGGGGACAGTTTCAAAATGACACGAAAACGAAGACTTGAGGCAAAAGGCAGGCCGTGAGAGAGAGAGAGAGAGGGAGTGAGGACGGAGAGATATGAATAGAATATGTCAGGCATGATGTGGAATATAATAGATTTATGTAGACACTTTGTCTAGTCATGTCGAGTCGAGATATCAAGTGCAGCACAATGGGCAGAGAGACAACCCCGGGCCCGGCGCTGCTCAGGTTTAGCTGAAGTGTGTTTTATAAGGTGGAAAAATAGTTTCCACTCGAGCTGACGAGCCGGCGAACGGCGAACACGATACGATGGCTAGGTGTGTGTGTGTGTGCAGGAGCACGCACCGATGAGCTTATTATTTAATGCCCAACGTCTGAAGGTGCATCGGCGTATCCGTAGCCCCGTGTATGTGCCCGGTACTCGGGTTTCTGGGCCTGGGCGAAGGGTCCGGGAAACACTTCCGTCTTTTTGCAACATCCTCCACCCAACGTGATGATGTTTATCAAGTGCTGGTGCTGCAGTTTCGACCGCCGTTACATAATCTTGATTATCAGCTTTTATCGGGGCTGGTGAGTCATCGGGAAGGGAGGCCACATGTGGGTGATGATTTATGCACTAAGCGTGCACTAACCAGAGTGGTAAGTGCATTGCGAAGAGGTTTTGCTGCGAATCAGTACAGCAGTCGTACCGTGTTGTTATGAAACATTTATGATCTACGGGCGAGTCGTCAATATTTTGTCAGGTGCACTCGTTTTGCTGGTGCACGCTTCGGTCAGTGGAGGGCATTCCGTTTACAGCTCAGAGTTGAATGCAGTTTTTGATATTAGTTAAATTTGATAGGAGTTTCACTTACTAGTTATGAAGCTTAATACAAACAGTTGTTCCATTTTCCCATACTCAAAGTTTTGTTCTATTGTTTTACAATTTGCTTCTTGTTCGTTTTTTGATTATTTTTTCATGTGGTATCATATTTCTACTTTTCATATATCCTTTTTAAATATTTTGTTTATTTTTTTGTACGGATTTGATTATTGAAATATATTTTTTCCTTTTTTCTTTTTCGGCTTTTCCACTTTTTTTCTTACTTTTTATGTTTTACGTTGTTTTTTTATCCTTTTTTTTATAATTTTATTACGTTTGTTTTTTTATCGTCTCTTCATTTATTAACTTTATATTCAACTATTTAATTTGTGCTTTTCGATAATTTTTTTCTGATCTGATGTTTTTCTTCATGATAAATTTATTGTTTTTTTATTCTGTACTTTTTGTAATAATTTTTTTTGTGTCTTGAATTACTTTTTTTATATTCTTTTAAGTTTTTGTCAGATAACATTGAAGATTGTATTAAGCTTTATGTTTTGCTTTTGGATTTTTTTTCGTATTGTAGTACAAGAATATTATATTTTTCGTGATTTCTATTTGCAAGTGAGCTATTTTTTTCCACTTTAATTGCTTCATCAGCTTATGTGATTGAATTTATATCTAGACCCTGTTGATCGGTGTTCCATGTTTTAACAGTATTCTGATTCAATTTAAAGTGTTTTGTTATAGGTTAGAACTTAGGCTTGCTTACATTGTTTAGTTTTATATTTTCTACTGGTTTTCTCTATGTTTGCTTTTTCTTTTCTGCTTGAAAATGTTGTTTCTTGCTTGTTGTTTCAATTTTTTTTCGTCTTGTAGCAAATTTTATTATTTAATAGAGCATATTGCACCTTTTTTTGTGTTTCCTTTTGTTATAAAATCGCTTGCCATTTTTTGAGTTTGTACTAAGACTAAGCTAGAAAAGTTTGAGACTAAGACTGCAAATCCGCCAGCAGTACTAAGTGCTTCGTAAAAATCATTATCATTTCCCATGCGGTAGGAAATGCAAAGATTTACCAGAGCTTTGTTGCTTGGCGCTTGGAAAATCCTTCCGAGAAGAAAACATATTTACTTAGCGACACTTTCCATACCGTACTCTCTACTGCTTGCTGCTTTTGCATTTTTTATTTTCAAGGAATTTCACCTTTAATCCTACTTATGGGACAGATTCGCTGGGATCCGAATGATAAGAGCGTAGTACAACAGCGCTTGTGCATATTCCTTTCCCAAACCCTGAAACGTTCAGGCTTGATTTAAAACGTGCACGAAAAGCTTCTTCCCCCCCCCAAACAGCCGTGCCAGATAAGATATGACACACAAATATGAAACACGGGATTTAATGTGCGATTGGATCAAATCCCACCGCCGTGTGCGTCTCCGTGTGCTAAATTATGTATTTTCCACATTGTTGCCGTGGAAAACCTGGGTAAATGTGTGTATGTGTGTGTGTGTGTGAGTCGTAGATATCAAGCGTTCTGTCAGCGTGGCGTTTGACATGTTTGAATGACGCTCGTGGAAATGGGGATTTTCCCGGTACCCCGGTCCCAATATGTGCGGTAATTGTTGTTTAATAATTGATTCTATCCCGAAGTCCCAAAAAACCTTTATCCTTGTTTGCTCACTAATACCGTCCCCATCGCTTGATTACGAACAGCAGATTATACGCGCCCGTCTGTAACCAGGGTTTCCTTAACAGGAGTGTTGTGAAAAAAGAAGAAAAAAACGCGTTCTTCAAGCGACCGGAGCAACATTGGGCTACTATTTGCATTCGTTTATAAGTGGGTAGTTGAGTGATTGTAGATCGGCGAAAAGATTGTATATTGCAACAAAAGAAGTTTGAATGGGGGATGCCCAAAATTAAAATCAGCAAATGTTGCAAAAGTTTTCAAGAGGGACACACACACTAACACATACACAGACGCACAATCTTTTGTAGAGCTCTTTACAATCTTTCAAGCTAAAGACAAGGGATGAAGGAACGCCGGTACAATAAAAGGTTCAACACTCTTTCATCAACAACCAGCCTCCACTTGTGTTGGTGAGGGCTTTTTTTGGAGTTTTTTCTTGACGTTTTTATCTAACAAGGAAGATTTTTCAGTTTATTTTCTTTCATTTTTTTAAGAGATCGGTTCTTCAGATTTGTCCGCTCGGATCATGGCGGAAGTAGTGTTGGGAGATTTGGGATTCGGAGATTCGATGATCCAATCCCTATAAAGATTCGGGTCGGATTGGATCCTTAATGATAGATTCGAATTCAATTCGGATTCGATAAGGATTCAAGTTCAATTCGATAAGGATCCGATTTTGTTCCGAATCCGATTCGAATCCGATTGAGATTTGATTGCGATTCGATTGGAATTCGATAGGGATTTGATTAGGACCTGAATGGGATTCGATTGAGGTTTTATTGAGATACAATTGGGATTTCACTGGGATTCACTAAGGATTCAATTGAGATTGAATTCGATAAGGATTCGTTTCGGATTCGATTGAGATTCGATCGGGATTCGATTGGGATTCGATTGAGGTCCAATTGGACTTTGATAAGGATTGATCGAGTTGCTCTGATCCAAATGTGATAGGGATTGAGTAAGGTTGACTGAAATAGTAATTATTTTTTTAAAAGTACTAAGATTCAAAATTCGAGATTTGAAACCCCTCTGAGATTCATTTTTCCCATCACTAGACGCAAGGTCTCACTTTAATGCTGCTGGCCATGGAAAACTTCAATGTTTTATTCTTCAATAGTCTGCTTTCCATATTTGTTAAAACGTCCACAGGACTCTACAAGTTACAGAATGATGCTCGGCTAAAGAAAATACGCAGAAAGTAATGGGTTTTCTATTCATCAGCATAAAGAGGAGAAAACAAATCGTGATGCTGCAGGGGGTTGAGATTTTGTGTTTTAGTCGAAAGATTGTCCTTCTTGTTGGAAAGACGGAAATTCAATAGACGCCGGAGGATGAAGAAAAGTGGAAAGAAAAAACGCCTAAAAATCCTTGTCTCCACGTCCACTCCCATTTCTCAATCAGTCAGGGCGCTCGGGTGTCCTTGAGAAGCCGACTTCAATCATTTCGGATTGAAATATTTGACAGGCTTCCATCGCGATATGTCGCCGTGCCATTTTCTCCGGTGTGATGAGGAAATGATGGATTGTTTTTCTTCCAATACTCCCGGTGGAATATTCCGTGTTCTCTTTCTCTCTCTCACACACTCTCGTTTTCACTCGTTGTAATACTTAAAAGAACATTTTCCAGCAAGCCACAAATCCTGGAATGAAAAATGATCCTCCAACGGGGTTTTTCTTTTTCTCGAAAGGGAAGGTGTTAAAATGGGTTTTCCTGCTTGCACTGTAGGCCTGTCGGTGTGGTAGCGCTTTCTCGGAAATTCCACGCTCTATTCACATTAGCCGAACAGGCTGGCGTTACAGTTGATGGTAAAATGTTTTGACTTAGTGTTTCTTCCCCGAACTCGGCGGTGTCATGCATTAGTGGGAGTGTTGTGGACCTCTTGCTTTTTCCCTTCCACCTTTTTTGTTTTTCTCGTGGCACAAGAAGCAATTGCTCCTTGGGTTCTCCATGCACCCAGACATCGCGTAAGCAGATAAGCGATGATCTAATTCGTTTGCAATAAGCTGGCCGCTCTTTTGCGTCCGCTGACAATCAGCGCTCAGCCAGCGTTGTTTTGCAAATCGGTATTATATTCTTCTGCTTGTGAGTGTAAGTGTTTGGAGGCTGGGGGTTTCAATTTTCCCTTCAAGAGCACGAGAAAGAAAACAAAATGGACGCGAAAGGATAACACACGCTCTGTACGGCGATGATGGTGATAAGACGCCCTGTAGAAACGTTTTCCGACAAAATTGAGCGATTGTGAGTAAAGCGTATGAGTGTGCGGGTGTGCGTGTGGGTTTGTGTTATGGAAATACGCAATCCATCGTCGGTTCTTTTTATAGGAAGATTGAAAAGTGTTCTCCTGTAGATGGAGGGAGGACCATCTTTCCGTGATGGTGATTGTCAAATGTTGATAACACTCACATGTCCTTGTGCCCTTCACGAGCGTTAGGCTCCCGGGGTAATCGATTCTGCTTCTGCCCGGTTATTTGGGAACGAGTTTCCCTTTCGCTTTTCCATACATTTGTTGTTGTTTGGCTAAGGACTTAACGTGTACGAAGCCCGACACCGACATCAGCTGTTTGTCTGTGCGACTGGCGGGAAAGGAAACGTGGGGCCAGCGTTTTTCTCGTTAGAGACAAGTTTTGCTTTCGGGAAAAAGCAAAATGGCAATTTATTTCTGTGTGAAGGATTGAGATCGATTCGGTACGATTGTATGGGTGAATAATGGGTTTATTTTCGTTTGCCTAGAAGAAAAATTTGAAAGGAAGCAAATGTGAGGAGGGAATATTTTGGGCACATTCAAATTGTCCAGGCATGCTTTGAGTTTAGTTAAAAGTATACCCACTGAGATCTCCCAAATCTTCACCAATTGATGTTCCGATGATGAGATGTCTAGTAGATATCCTTTAGCTTCTCGGTCAAAGTTGAAGTTATCGAAATACTTTCTTCTCTTCAATTCTTCTAACTCCTTGATTTTTTAAGCTAATTCCTTCTAAACTGAAGTTCAGTTTGAGTCCTAGATTAAGTCTTTGAAAATTCTTATTCAGATGGCTATTCCTTGGCTTAATTTGATGCTTAAGAAACATTTAGTGACTGATGGTATCAGATGACAGAGATAAGTTCTTCTTCTTTCTTGGCCTAACGACCACGAAGGTCAGTCCTGCCATTTATAGGTTATTACACTTACTGATACCGCATAGTTGGAAAGTGAAGTGCTCACTACGAGGGAACGTCCCAGATGCGATTTTCGCCCCGGCCTTGTCGTGTGAAGATCGGCGCCGCTGTCACATCTACCATCGACAGGGACTAGTTGAGGTCCTTGAATCTTCAGCTATCTGGACCTACTATTGCCGCTGTCAATAGTAAGCTCAATAGATATCAGTTTTCAAAATGTAATCTCATAAAATGTTTGATTGAGGCGATAGTGTCACCGGTTTTCAGGACAGGACAGGACAAGACAGGACCGGGGTTCAAATCCCATTCAGACCGCCTCCCCGTGCGCAAGGCTGACTACTTTGTTTCGGGTAAAACCCAAGTCACAGAAAGCTAGAAATGGCAGGCCGAGGCCTCACGAGGTTGTAGTGCCAAGGAAGAAGAAAAAGTCACCGGTTTTCACACGATATTACTAGCGTTCAAATCCCAACCATACCTTACTTCCGTAGTGGCAGTCTATCCGTGATGAGATGTCATAACATCTAATAAGTCAGATATGGCAGGCATATGATCTAAGAGGTCGTTAGTAGAGCGAACCTTCCATCCATTGGCAGGACTAGAGACTGTTCAGACTTGAGTAGTTTAAGTTTTAAGTGGATAAGGATGATAAGAGTAATGACATTGACGTACATTTGCGTAATAATGTGATGGTCCTGACTTCATCTAATAAAGATTCTTCTCCTTGTATTGCTCGTTTGTCTATCAAAGTCTCTTAAATATGTCTTAAGATTCTGATATTCAAACGAAATGTTCAAATACAATAGATCTCACACTTTTTGTTTGTCTTTCCTGCTTAAACTTATCGATTTCTTCCTGTTACCAGCTCACCTGTCAGTAATTAGCTCACTCGCAGCTCTAAACAATCTGCTAACTAACGCATCTCCTTCATTACTGCAACAGCTGAAGCTGGAAGTGAAAATATGTTTCCGAGAGAGAGAAAAAAAACACTCACGCACTAAAGGATTTCTACTTCATTTACACTCCATCCGGGGACAAACTTCCTGGCCAAGCGCAACGGAAAAACCGTCGCCACTACAGCCGTCACGAAAATATGAAGGCAATTAAAATATTTTCCAACTTTCGAGCGTAAAAGCGGATAGAAAAGAAGATCATTAACGTGCCATAACGTGCGCCTGGCATGTGAAGAATTAAATGTGTGCTCACACACACACGCTTGAAAACTTGTGCCGCTCCCAGGAGGGCGTAAAGATTAATGTTGTTTCGATGGATTTATTTGGAGTAAACTGGTGACACTCGGCGCTTAATACGAGTGATCGTTAAAATGCGGGCCCACAGGTTCTTCGCTTTGTTTGATTTATATTCGTCATTCTTAGCGGGGCCGAGTGTAACGTGAGCCGGCGTAGAGATCGTCACCAGCAGGGGGAAAATGCCAACCGTAGTGACATATTCCGAGCGATTCGGTGCACCTGTCGACGTACGCAAAAATCGTTAGACACTGGTTTTAGACGACACACCACGTCAGTGTGACTGTGTGCGTGTGTGTACATTTCGGGTTTTCCATTCCGCTTTTCATCTTTCCATCCTGCCACTGGTGCGCTGTGACGTCGCCGACGTCGGCTTCTTGAATAATGAAGTCGGTGTGCGTTTCTGTGTCAATCGGGAAGGAAAGCGCACCGGAAAGTACTGGCACCGCAGCTCTGGACCAAAGAAACTGGCGTACAAATTGAATTTATTATCTCATTTTTCATTTTTGAATTATGAAAAGCTGTTTTCTTCGCGAAGGGCTGTTTCGCTCCGGTTACCCCGGGTGACGGAGCGTCCGCACAGCAACTGTGAAGCGAAGCAACCTGACAGCCCAAACAGCCGAACCAATGTGACACTGCCCTTCCTGGTGAAAGGACACTTGAGCGGCGGTCCGGGAGGGTTGTGGTATCGTGCCGGCAGGCCGGCCAAGACTTGCCAGTGCGATCGATTCTGATTCCTCCCCCACCCCCCCCCCCCCCCCCCTTGTTCCCGGGCGTAGGAGAGTTCTGGAACGGAACGCTTCCTTCCGGAGTGGAGAAAAATTCTAACCACCGAAACAGATGAGCGAATTCTCACATTATGACCGTGACATTAAAATTTATTTCCCTTTTTTCTTCATTTCTACTTTGCCGAGGGTTTCTGTATTCTTTTCCTTGAAACTCCCTAACGTTTTGGTTCCCTTACGGGCAGGTCGTTCGAGAACTTGGCGGGGAAAATGGTCGTACGGGTTGTTTCTTTTCCTATTTTTGTTTCATTAGTAGAAAACTGTTTCCTTCCCTTGAAAAACTTTCCCACCCGTTCCGCGCTAAGCTTTTTTTCTGTCCATGCACGGCCACAGATTGACCTTTCGATGTGGACGTGGAAAATCGGAAAATGTTTCTCAGCTGACTTCTTTTGCAAATGGGTACTTTCTTTCATGTGACTTTTTTGTTATTTTCTGATGGGGTAGTTTGTGGAGAAACGGCACAAGTTTTTTGAATTTTGCGTGTTTGGGAGGAATTTTGAAAGCCATGTAAGACATCTAGCCAAAACACTAAAATAACAATGGAAGCATGCTTCGCGTGAAAATATGACGCACAATTATTGGCAGTAAAATGGTTAAGTACTCAAATGAAAAACTTTTTATTAGGATATCTTAAAAACTTCAATAACAAGCAATGTAACAAAACCGGTAACCGGCTGTTTTTGTTAATCTAAGGTTCGATCGTTCAACATAAAGATTTGTAAGCGAAAAGACCAAGTGTTGAATATAATCTGTTCACAACATCTTTAAATAAAGGTTATACAAAAACCAGAAATAAATGAAATTGAAAATCTTTCAGAACATTCTGTAAAACAGAAATAAAACTGTCTTACTTGGTTCAACGAACGGCATTTGATGCATAATTTGAACAATTTTTTCAAAAGTTTTTTATTATTTATTTATTTATTTATTTATTACTACGGACTGATGCCGTATTGTCACCACCGCGTGTGGTGACTGTGAATTACATTAATGAAAAACCCAATTAAACAAAATTAACTAGGCATTTCCTCCTAGTTATTAGCCATATCCCGGGCATGCTCGGTTGTGTAGTGAAGATGAGTAAGTTTTTTCAAAAGTTATTAAAAAAAATTAAACTCAACGCTTGTGTTCATATCGAATAATTAAAATTGATTGTTAGAAAATAAGAACATTAAGTGTTGAATGAGACATGGCCAAGAGCATAAATATACACGAAATTAAAAATATAATAAAATTAAAATTAAATAAATAAAAAGGAAAGTATAAAAATTAGAGGAGATGCAACATACTCAATAATAAAATGAAAGTGTGCAAAAAGACAAATTTGATTATAAAAATGACGAGAAAAAATTGTAAAAAATTAAACAACTTAACATAAAACATAGAGGAATGCAAAACACATACGTACTAAATCTACCCAAACCCAAAGATATACAAAAAAAACGAAGCAAACAGAATAAAGCAACTTAAATTATAGAATGGATTAAAGAAAGAAATATGTTAAAAATAAAACTAAACAATTATGTAAAAAATTACATTGCAATGAAAAAATGATAATAAACTAACAGATCTTATGAATAAAACCAAGATTTTCCAAATCATGTGGTCTCTTTTATCTAACTAGAACCATAAGAAATAAAAATAAAAATAAATAAAAACCAACATTGAACTTGAATGCTATTACAGAGGTTTTCATTTGATAAGGTTACTTAGATGAAATGGCAAACAAAGCAAGTTGATATGGCAATGGCCTCAGATGACAGGGAAATCAAATACCTTTTCAAATCAGATGATATTCTCATAGTAGCCGTTGATGTTGTACACTTCCTTTCAGCGCTCGAGTGAGTGCGTGGAATATCAATGACTACTATGACAGTATCGACTGAGGATATCTCAATAAAGGATTTTTGATTTCCCTGTCATCGGAAGCCGTTGCCATGTCAACTAGCTTTGATTGCCATTTCATCTGAGAAGCCTGCCATAAAAATGGAAGCTATCGCCTTATCAACTGAAAACCCCTGTAAGTATTGGTTGGTACTGGTAATACATGTTTTATCCTTAAAACTTATCAAAACTTGGTTTTTGTTAATTTAATAATATAGAATATACAAGAAAGTTTCAGTAGTAATAAAACTCTTCATACCAGTCTTCCTAATGACTATCAAAATATCGCTTGATTGACTATTCGTCACGGAATGACTTTGATTCCCAGTTCTAAGAACTGTTTTCTAGCCCAGTTCTAGCCAACAAAAAAACATTTTTCCTGCCATTTCGTTTGCTTCTTTGTGCTCCCGGGCGTCCACTTGTTAGTCAAATGCTTGTTAAACCCGCCGCCAAATGTCTTCAAGATGCCATGTTTTTTCGGCTTCAGTATCGGAAATTGAACTTTCCTTCATTAATCTTCCAACATCTTTTCCCCATTTGCCGAGCGTCGGTCTGCTAGAAGCTAGCAGAGAAGCATTCCAGCACCACTCCGAAACCCGAAAATACTTCATTTAGTCGCGTACGTTTGTTGCCAAATCGTAGCACAGCGAGCTTCCTGTCCCGCTTTGGAACAGGGACTGCTGTTTGCCTGCGTGCAGCGTCCCCATGTGCCGGTCATCAAAACATTTATTTTAGCAACGATCAGCTGTCAAACAGGCTGTTGTGCTGCTACACATCTGTCAATTTCTCACAAGCGCAAAACAATTAAAAACCTTGCACCGTTCGCCGTACGCGTAATGAGCGAAAGTGAGTGAGCAGATCCGGGGGTCAGGCAAGGACCTTCGGTTGGCGTGTCACATCCTGAGGCAAATGATTGCTCCTATACCCTACCCGTACGTCCTACCGTGTCCGGCAGCGTCTCCCTCTCTCTCTCTCTCTCTCTCTGTGTATCATTTTTCATCGTGTCAGGACACACCGGTTCACCGGTGCTCAGGATTCTGTGGTTTTGTTAGAAAAATCATTAGATTAACTCTCCATCAATCCGGTGCGATGGTCCGACCGAGGATGGACGGGACTCGGTCCCGTCCCGAATGCAGCTTGTAAGACGTTGAAGCCTGGGCAAGTAAAAACACTCCCGGGAAGACAATCTGGCACAAGCACCGGAACGGGGTGCTCGAACAAAACCGTTCAATCCTTCCACCAGCACCAGAAATACGATATAATTAATGACTTTTTCTATCAAATCCAATTCCAGCGAAAGCGTTTCACTCCTTTTCGGGAGGCAGAGAAAACAAAAAAGCGACACCAAGTCCAAACGGACGGCGTGTTTTCGTAAGGATCATCAATTCGTTTGCTTTCCCTGGCACATGAGAATGGAGAACAATTTTCTTCGTGAAACCTTACTTTTCGTATCGTCCTGAAGAAGGGATTCGTGCTCTTTGTGCGAAACTGTCTATGAAGTCATCATCCTTACAGGAGAAGATGAAGCAGAAAGGAGGAAACTATCAAGGAACTCAAATAGTTTTTCTTTCAGCTGAAGGAAAGTGCGCGCGTGTGTGTTTCTTGTCTTGATGTTTGCTAAGCAAACTAATAACTAACTCACGCTACTACTTCACACTCATCTCTGAGTCATCGTCAGGCGGTGAGATTTTTGGGGGATCTTGTCTTCATCGTGAAGCGAGGCGGATGCTGCAGACAGTTGTCGGGCACTGCAGGACAGTTTTCATAAGTGTGGGTACATAAACTTTCATTAAAATGGTAGGAATTTCGTTATGTTTGAGTAAAGCTGTAGAAAACTGGAGGGAAGCGATGAACCCTTTTAATTTAAGAAAGATACACATGGAAGTTTTTGTGTGCGTTCATAGTGCCTTGACGTACTGAATGCCCTTGTTGCTACTGCTGTACTGTATGCTTCTAAAATATGCTCCTGGCGCCGGTCTTCATACGGCAGGACCGGGGTTCAAATCCCACCCAGACCGTCTCTCCGTGTGCAATGCTTGACTTCTTTGTCACGGGTAAAATCAAGTCACCGACAGCCAGAAATGGAAATCCGAGACTTCGCGAAGTTGTAGTGTCAAGGAAGAAGAAGAAAAGGATGAAGAATTTGATAGACTCTGGAAGTCATGGGTTGATTAAATGACTTTATGCTATGAGCTCCTCTGAAGCCTCCTGCAAAGCATACCAGGAACTCTTTCTTCAATCAAGGATACAGTGTACCCTCTTTTACTTTTTTTTTTTAGACTCTCAAATCCTTGGTAGTGACGATCTTAAGGACTTCCTAAACTTATCATCCAAGAGAATGTTATTTTTCCATATGTTTTTGATCTACGTTCCTCCAATTCAGGACAAAAATACGAAAGTTTGGATCCGTTTGATGAAAATCCTGAAGGAAAGAGTTGAAGTCTACTTGACGGTGACTCCGTCAGGGTTTCTGCAGAAGAGTGTAAATTATTTACCTTGAGAAAGTAGAATTGGTATATTATTTGGATTGAAAATTGTAATTTAAACAATGGAAACAGATGCAAGAAACATTTCTGAGACATGGACTCAGTTTGAATAATCCTCATGGATAAGGCTTCGCGACCCAAGGCTAGTAACCAAGATATGTGATCCAAGCTTCCTACAGAAATTAAAAGGATTCTGCCCCTTAAGATCACCCTACCAAGCAAAAAAGCAATACAACAACTATACTTGGCGCATGTCATAGGCTAATAAAAGTCAGTTACTGTTTTAGCCTCCGCTTGTTCATGAACCACCTCGCGTGATTGAGCGCGTTATGTAAAAAACAAAAAATGGCTTAGCGTGCTTTTCCCCTTAGCCTCGGCATATGTCAGCTCCGGTTGGGGATGGTTCGTTAGTGGCCAGAGAAAACTAGAAACCGGTAGCTACAGTGCGGGGTTTGTAGCTGTGTAGTTGCAAATAGAGCACCTAACCATCAGCGGTAGCCGCCCGGAGGGCTTGTAAAACGGTCCCGTGTGGAACAACACGATCACGATCCTCACGTCCGATCACGTGCGATCAGCCATTTCGAATGGGGCGATACCTCTCGCTCCCTCTCTGCCTCTGGTCCCCCTTGCATCCCTTTATTTCGCCCAATGAAACGAAAACGAAAAAAAAAGGGAACGACTGTAGGGGCGGGAGCAAGACAGAGGAACGGACCCGGTTTTTGGAACGAAAACTCCGGCCGATCGTACCCAAGTTCCGGGGGCACAATTAAATCAGCTGATTTATGTTTTGAAATTAGTTTTCGTGCCCCTGTTTTTTGCTTCTTCTTCTTTCGCCCGGCCCTTCACAGTTTGCTCCTCCCCGCTCACCTCCCGTGTTGGTCCAGTTCCATCGCTTCCAGTACCCCCGAGAACCGGTTCTCGTAGCATGAATCTGCGTTTCTTTACGGTTGCCCGCAAGGGTTTCGCTCTAATGTTGCTTGCATGTCTTACCTTTAGCCCGTTTTTGCCCGTTTTTTTTTTCAGTCGTCACTGGTGTGTGCCGACGCTGGTTTTCATATGTTAGCTTCTGTTTATCGTTTCGGTGTGTATCGGGTGGGTTTTTTTTTCATCTTCGTTATTATGTTCCACCCCACCCGCCTCGGTACGATCAGTCGGTGGTGGAGCTCCACGGTGGAGCGAAGAAGCCGGTGCGGGCAGAGGGCGATCGTACCTGATGTATGTTATTGTCGTTTTGTGTGGTTTCTTGCAGCACCGGGATGCTGGACGGGTTGATCGTATCCATTTGCGTCGCTAGTGGCGGATCGTGCTGCCACCACATCCCTCGCTCCCTTCCAACGCTAGTTGCGAGTTACAAAAGAAAAGAAGCTCAGTAGTAAAAGCCCTTTTTTCCGCGTCTGAAGGCAAAGGAGATCGTGGAGTGTGTGTGTGTGCATGGATGTGTTAGAGTGTGTTTCGCTTTTTTGTTCCTTCTCGCCTCTAATTTATGTTATGCCTCGATCACGTTTACGACTTTTTATTATTCGTTTTAATACCTACCTGCTGGACCAGGGGTGTTGTGCGAACGAGCCTTGGGTCGGGTTTGCTGCGGTTGCTGCCGTTGCTGCTGCTAAGGGTCCCTGAAGGCACGACTCGTGTGTCAAGTGTTGGAGAGGAGAGAGGGAGAGCTGGGCGTGAGGTAGTTTGGGATAAAAAGTTGGCAGCAGCACCCTGGGTCGGGTCAGCGTAAATTGGCTGCCAGATTTCTATCTCTTCACCAGAATCTTACTCCGCTAGGACGGCGTGAAGCGAAGGAGAAATCAGTTTCCCGAAAGGAACCCTTTCGAGGTCCGTAGTAACTTAAAACCTTGTTGGATTAAATGAGACGCAATTTCGGTTCGGTGATCATCTCCCTCGGGCAGAAATGCAAGACTTCGACGGTTCGATTAAACCTAACGTAGAAGACCTGTCTTGGCTTAGTGTTTAGCGTTTGTGAACAGAAGAAGCTGATTTTGATAAGACACCTTCTTCGGCAACCAACCGCGTAACCAGTTCCCATCCGTTGACCCTGAACGACCGCGTGCTGAACCTTACTGATACGGTCAGCTTTCGCCGAATTCTAGCGTCCTTGGCTACTTACGGTACCTTCGTCAGATAAGAAAGCATCCAACAAACAAACAACAGTGTCCAACTCCAACATTTCCGAGGCTCATTTTTTGTGGGTGATGTTTGCTTATTTTTAGAACCTTGTTTCCGACTCTAACAAGCCAAACATGTCGGTAATGGCGGTGCGATAAGAGTACTTCAAGCTTTTCTCCAAACCCATCAACAAACACCACCACCCGGTCGCTATCAGTTCCGAAGTTCTTGCTTGAAGCAACATGAAAAAAAGAAGGCGAGGAGTGACTGAAACCATAAGGAAACATCATCATCTTAATCTCGTGGCTCACGTGTGCTCGCTCTTCTGGTGTGGAACATACCCTCGCCATCAGTCTCCGAGCTTCTGAGTTTATGAATGATAATTGTACACGGTGTTTTTTTGATATTAATCTGCATCCCGCTTCCTGCTGCTCGGTAGATTTATACGAGCGGTGCGATTTTTTTTCTTCTATGTTTACGCCAACTCATCGCGTTTGCGCTTGTTTGTCGTGTGTTTAATGGGCAGCTGCGGCGAATCTCTTATCGCTGGCCGAAATTTGCACGTTTTGGCAGTGTTGTTTTTCGCTTAATGCATGCAGGAAGTAAACAGCACGGACTGTGTGCGATAAAGCTAAAAGCGCATCGTTGTTTGTTCGTAAAAAAAATTGATCTAAATGATTAGATTTCGTACAGTTTAGTCGTGTTTTCGTTTAGAAATATCTTGATCTTTTACCAATCACTTAGCGTTACGGAACGATCGTAAAGATAAGGGAAGACAATAATTTTTACGAACAAATCAAAACAGTCATAAAATGTAATACATCCATAACTGGATTGTGATAAGATAGGCGCTGGGAAGTGTTTAGTGTCTTTTTTGAGTTTTTTTTTTAAGTAGGCATTGCGTGAAAATGGTTGAAAAATAAGGTAAAATCGGGATAGCTTCAGAGGCGATGTTTCTTCATGCTTTTTTACTCGATTTATTTAATTAGAATGATGCTATGACACTAAGTAAGATTACTTACTTAATCTTCTTTTTTTTGTAAACTTGACTGTAGCGTATTTGATTTTGAATTGATGTTTACCATGGAGGCATCATGGAACAACATTGTTTGGGATTTTATCATTATTTGATTGGTAAATACAATGTTAGTCAGTCCGAATTATAGGTCAATACTTTGCTAATCTGTTGTTTAACTTTCTTGATCCAATATGAAGTAGTTAGTGTTTTATCAAAAGAGAACTTAAAGTTTGGTAATCACTTTTCAAATTTTTTTTTGCCAAGGTAGCACATAGTCAAAATAGTGAATTATTGTGTCTCAGTATATCCCTTACAACGTTCAATAAACTCAAATTTTTGCTTGCTCATACTTCTTAGAATATTAAGATATAGTTGTATACAATGAGTTTGTCGATCATTTGGGCCCTCTAAATAGCAATGCTCATTGGACCACGGAGATCTTGTACGATGTGGCTTCTGGAGGATTTGGTCGCTAAGCGCCAAGGTCTTTGCAAATGTTGAGATCTCTTAGCAAGGAGTTCATCTCTTGTTCCAAGTTTCGTAAACCCTTTGTTAAGAGCAGCTAGTTGCCTTTCTTAATGGATGCAGTACGAAAGGGAGAGCGCCTTACATACAAATCTTCAGAATTCAATCTCAGAATTTTAATTGGAAATTTTCCTATTCTCGTGCATTGTGGAGAATCGAGATGAAGTCGGATACTCTGAGATTGTCGCTCTTCTGGGTCCCTTAAATCACAAGGCTGCTTAGACCACAGAGACCTTGGACGATGTGGTCTCTGGACGATTTGATCCCCAAACAACAAGGTTTTTTCTAAGATGAGGCCTCTTACGAAGCAAATGCTATAAACTAGATTCCTTGCTCCGAAAGTCCTCTGCCAATATTAGCTTGTTGACTTTCCTAATGGATGTATTAAGCATATGAAAAAAAAAAACCTTGAAGCTATTCTTTCTTTCTAAATTAAATTAAATAAGCTACTGAAGCTACTTGCACACAAAGGCCTTTTCCCTTAAAAAATCTCTAAACACAATCATTTCACTTTACCTCTGCTTATTCAACAACCGGTCGTTTCTACGATCCTACCTTCTCACTCTCGCAATTCAATCGTTAAACGCATCCAACCATCGAATCGATCCATTCTCATGCACCGTACCGGAAGGAAAGAATCGCATCAGGTAATGGGAAAACTTTCCTTATTTTACTACCCACATCCCACGTCCCCGTGCGATTATCTCCTCGCCAGGCGAGTATGGAGCGTACGAGCCAGGGAGCCAAAGACAAAAGTGTCTTATCGTAATTTTTCCATCCGATTGAACGGTGAAAAGTGAATCGCAGGCTCGTAACGTTCGTTGCAACGTGTATCGAACAGTGGCCAACAAACACCCTTACTGATGGAGGGAAGCAAAAAAAAAAAAAAAACAGGTGGCCGGAAAGTTTAAAGCCATCCCGGATTCGCTCGAGGCTGGGTACTCGGGCCGGATCAGATGGATGGGTGGCTATATCGCTATTGCGTCGTTGTTTTCGTAGGGATGACGTAGTTACGACACGCAGCGAGGAGGCTTGGCTCCAGTGAAGTAAAAGCGTACGCATAAACTCACTCACTCGCACGCACACACACACACAGAGTTGACAGGCAGGATACGAAACCCTGGTACAGTGCTCCACTCCATTATTACGGTGTATTGCGTTTTATTTTTATTATTATGAAATTTTTGATACGATTTGATTACGCTCGGAACTCTTCACGGCACGGCACAGGGAGTGTCAGGATGATGGTTAAGTGTGTGTGTGAGTGTGTGGAGTGTTTTTGAGCGATTTCGGTAGCGTCCTTTGTGTACCCTCACCGTTGGATGGAGTGAAGTGTCCCCGCTGCACACCGGGACGGTGGAGATTTTCCTGCCATCATCCCTCGTGGAAAATGTGCAAGAAAGAAGGGATTTTCTAGTACGCTTCCCCTACGCATCCTGTTGCGTTCGATAATACGCACGCACACTTCGCTCACCGCTGTGTGTTGGTGAGTTAGTCAAGTTTTAGGCATTTGGAAACTGTGTGTGCGGAAGTGTGAGTGCTTTATTTCAGGCTCATTTCTCTTCCGTAAGCAGCATTCGGCAAAAAAGACCACCGGACGGGGGGAGGGGGGGGGGACATGAAGCAATCAATTGCGTCGTGTTTCGTGTCAGTGTGGTTGGGGTTTTTACAAGTGCAGTTTTCCTGCACGGAAGCGAACAAAGCAACACCCACTGTCCACCCATGGGTCGGTTGTCCTGGAAAAGTATTTAGTTGGAAAATGTTTGTTGCTTATCAGGCAGGCTTCGAGATGCAGAGTTTTGATACAGATTCTTCCTGGAAGTAATGGCATGTATGTGAATCGTTTGCTGAAACTCTCGGTAAGTTGTGTAAGAAGTCCTGAGCTTGGCTTCGGGCCGTTGAATAACAAAGGGGACAAGTTTTAGTTTGAAGAATTCCTGTAGTTTCAAAAATGTCAAAGATAGTTAGGTTTTGGATGCTAGTTGTAAATGGTAAAACATGTTCCATTCGGCTGTAAAGCAACTGTTTAGCAAAATTTTCCACTATCAAATTAAATCTGGAAGAGTGGTACTTCAATTTGTATTATTTCTATAATATTTTTAAGTATTTCCTTGCATTGAAATTGAGTTTTGAGTTGAGTGAGTATTTCTTTAAGAATTTGCATTCAAAGGTATCTTCAACTATTTGCAGCAATTAACTGGAGGTGAGTCACTGAGGCAGTACAGTAACCGATTTTCCCATGCAAGACGGGATATCGAATGAATCATTTTCTCCTCACGAGTTATTCAAGTCAAGCAAGCCATTAATTGTTAGCCCAGGGCCTCTTCAGGATAGTTAGATCTATTGAGGATATTTGGGGAAAGGAAGTACATTTGGTCACCTTACACGTCTCGGTATCGCCAAGGATCAATTCACGAAGACTCTGTTTTCAAGCCGCGTTAGGATTTGTTCAATATCTGAAGAACTTGAGTAAGATCTCCAATTTTTTTAAAGAAGTGATTGATATTTTTCTTCGTGTATTTCTTTCAATAACAAGTCAACTCTATCCTAAGCAGAATAGTGCATAAACCTTGTTCAATGATTTCCAATGAAAAATCTTCCTTGTCAACTAAGCGTTGTACTGAATATCTAGAATTCCTGCAGACAACCAATGATTTGCGAACAAATACTTGAAATTACTGTTTTCTCTTATTAAGAGTATGTTCCAAAAATTAAGAGGAAAACCTCATTCCCTACTATTCCTTGCTACAATATCGAAAATGCGCTTCAAAATTGTGCACCCTTCGGTCGTTCGTTCCCAGCAAGGTTACATCATTTCCGTTCAGCCGTTTTGCCACCCCTATCCGAAAAACTTTGCTTCCGTTCAATCCCGATACGCAATAACCGTTTCACCCTCTCTATTTTCGCTTGCCACACACACACACACACACACACACACACACACAAGTACACACCAACACGTAGAAAAAGCAGAGGGAGGAAGTTTGATCCCGGAATCCGTTCTAGAGTTCTTCCATCACCAACCCCGGAGGGTTTGGTTGGGCTGACTGAATGACTGACTTGGGCAGTAGATATTTATGTCCATTTCCTGACCGTCCGGCCTGTTTCTCTTTTCCTGTGTGTGTGTGTGTTGTATATATTTATACATTGAAGATATACATACACACGAAACCCCCTGCAGGTTATCGGGTTCGTTCCATGGAAAAGAATTTTTCCTTCTATTACGTTCCAAAATCTAATTCTACTCCGGACTAGGACGAATGAATGCGTAGTGGGAGATTCAGATTTCTGCCATCCATTATCCATCTAGTTTGGTAACGAAGGGAGAGTTTTTCCATACGTATGTGTGTGTGTGTGCGTAGATTTTTCCGATACACATTTTACGCCAGGTTCATGTAACTGACCATACCAGCAAAACTTGGGATCAATTTTTACCTTAATCTAGATGAATTCTTCGTACGCAGAGAAATCGAAGGGAAAATATGTGTTCGATTCGCGTGATTCAGGAAAACGAGGTCAACCAAGAGCGAAATGAGTTTGTGCTGAATTCCGAGAAAGATTTAAAGGTAATTTCGTAGATTGCTCACTCGCGAAGGGAAGGGTCACATTTATCATTCCACTCACTGGCGCTGTCCAACTGGAGAAGACCGTCAGAAGACCCAAATCGTCGAGTTTTTTTTTAATTTAAAAATATATTTTTATTCCACAACTAAGTCTTCGCGGAAGGCCTATAGTTACAGCTCATCTCATCACAGTCCGTAAATAAATTTATGGCGAATTTGTGTCCTAAAACTCCCTTCAATGGGGAGCTGTTTCGTGGAAAACCATCGCTTCCTGGTTCACCGATGGGCCATGTTTCCTTCCTTCCCGGAAGTGACACTTTCCACTCAAGAAGGATCGCACGTTTCGCCCACCGGCGCTAAGGATGAGTAAAGTGTCATTAACGTGAAATGACACATCGGCTGCTGAGCATCCGAGACGGTGAGGTATATCCTTGGCAGCGGTTAATTAAAGTCACTCGATCGATATTTACCGGTAAAAAGGATGTTGATGCTTCACGTTCATCTTTCACGTACCGGTGAAACCATTTTTGCCTGTGGAGGGAAGCACTCCGGGAAGAACGTATAATTTAACGGAGAAAGTTAGGAAACCGGGACCACCGGGCACCCGGACCCCACCACAACAAGCCATCAAGCACGCCCAGTGGAGTGCTCGAAATAGATCGATCGCTCGATGCAATCAATTCTACACGCTTCGCAACGAGGTACTTGCCTCGGTTGAAGAACATCCAAAAAGGTTTCTACCGCTGCCAGTACCAGTGACAAATGTTCCCGATTCTTGGTTTTGCAAAACGCAGGCGAAACGTTACGAATGTGCGACGTTTGATTGATTTTATTGCAATGTGCCTCCGTGAAGCTCGATTGCAATCGAGTTGGGTAACTGGGCCGGCCGAGGGTTGCTAGAAAGAAAGACATAATTTATGTCCCGAGTACCCACAGGCCCGGTGAGGCATGTCCTTGTCTTGGGTGAGGGTGAAAATCTTATTGTCAACTACTGCTCATCACCATCATATCATCGTCGTGCCGAAGGGAACATCGGAACTGCATCGAGTCGAGCAAGCGTCGGGCGAAATGGACGATTAATTAAATTTAATTTCATTAGTACCATTAACTTAATTAAAAGTGAAAGCGAAGCGTCTCCGGGCACGCGAAAACCGTTCCGTGGTGAGATGCCTCAAGTGTGGTTGGGAGAGGGATGGCAATTGCAGTGAGTTTGCTCGCTGGGCTCGCACAGTCCACCAGCCCCCGATGGTGAAGAATCGTTTTTGAAGAGGGCCCACTCTACGCCGGGAAGTGCTTCTTTCTTCCTCGCACTGTCAAACACATAATGAAGAGTCTGCATGAGAAGAGCCTTCTAATCTTCTGATGACTTGCCACCATCGCACGGTGATACCACCTAGGCCGATGTGAGTACTGTCCCTGTTTGACAACACTTTTGAGTAATAAAAGATTGTTATAATTAGTAGTAATTTTATGAGGTTTGGGATATCCAGATGATGTTTGTACATGGAACTCTTTAACATGTGAGGGCAAACATATCTTCAGGCTGCCTTATTATCCTTAACATTTATGGACAAAATCTAGTCAAATTTTTAAGGTTTACTTAAAATTCCATTTTGCCTTTAATAATTAAACTTCCATTTAAAGTAAGAATTCTTTCGGTGCAGGAGTCAATGTCCACCCTCTGGTCCATTGTGCATCGGCGACCAGGAAAGGCATCTGTTGCGTATGCAACAAACGCGAGCCGTTTTTGAAGTTTTTTAATACTAAATCCATTTATTTAACTAATACGTAGCACAATAAAGGAAAAAAAAAACTCAAAAATAGTGGCCTTAGCGTCCTTTGCTTTCAATGCCTCTCTCGCTACTGACTTTCTGTCCGCTTTCTCAGTCCCCGTTTACACGTTGTCATGTGATCTGACCTGTTTATGTCTTTTCGTTCGAGGATTCAATTAGCTCACAATCTACCGATACATGTTCCATATCGCTAGCAGCGTTGAACATGTATCATGTATTTGATTGAATCCTCGAACGAAAAGACATAAAATTTGCAAACCGCAGTACATGATCCTGGCGCTCTCAAGAATTGATTAGGGGTTAGTGATTTTGGTTCTAACGAGTCTTCCGGCAAATACGTTAAGGGACGAGAGTTCATCATTTCACATGCTTCTGCCAACGTGGTGAGCAGGATTTCATCCGTTAGTACCCTGTTGTCCCCCAGCACCCGCATCGCTTCCTTCACCGATCGCACCATCCTCTCCCACACGCCGCCCATGTGTGGAGTTCCCGGTGGAGTGAAGTGCCACGATGTTGAGGCCGAGATAACCTTTTCGGCACACTCGTAGAATATCCGGTCAATCCGTTGTAGTTCGTTATCCGCACCTCTAAAACATGTGGCGTTGTCAGAAAAGATGTCATCCGCCTTCCCGAATTTGCTCTCGAACCGCCTAATCGCCATCAGACACGACTGGGTTGATAGAGTATGAACGACTTCGAGATGTACCGCTCTTATGGTAAGACAAGTGAAAACTGCCACCCACCGCTTTTCTTTACGACGCCCCACGGTGACTTCTAATGGACCGAGATAATCGATCCCCACTGCGCTGAATGGACGAAGACTGGGTGTCGATCTTTCAACTGGTAGCGGCGCCATTCTCGGAGTAAAAGGTTTACACTTGTAGACTCTACACCAAGTGCACTGACGACGTACCTCCTTGATGGCAGCTCGATGTTTCGGGATCTTAAACCGTTGTCGCATCTCGTTTAGCACAGTCTCACTGTTAGCATGACCAAACGACTCATGATAGTGTTGCACGATCCTTTTCGTTATTTCGTGTTGTCTCGCCAGAATGATCGGATACCGTTGGTCGAATGGAAGGTCGCGATTGTTGATGAGCCTGCTCTCCATTCGCATCACTCCATTCTCGTCTAACACCGGAGAGTATTTGTACACAACACTCTTCTTCTTAATCTTCCGTGCCACTACCGAGCTGTCGAGGTTGGCGTGCAGTATATCCTTCTCCTCCGGGAACGATTCCCACTGCGATTGCCTAATCAGGTGGATCTCAGCTCTCTCTAACTCCTCCTTTTCTAGTGGTACTTTTCTTGCTTTAAATGTCGCTTTTAGATTTGTCGAAAGCTTTCCAGTTGCTTCTATGGTGTGGATTGCTTGCTTGTCTCTCTTTCTAACACAGTTGTCTACGAATCGGATGACATATGCCATAACACGAACCAGTCGTTGCCAGGTTGGTAGCTGTTGCGATGTGATTACTGAATGAAATAGGACTATTTTCCGAATGTCTTCTTCGGTACTTTCTATCTCACCGTCAGCCACAGGCCAATGCTCTTCAGGCTCGTACAAAAATGCTGGACCGCTGAACCATTCTCCATACATTTCTAAAGGAGGACCTTTCCCCCACTTGGTCATAACATCGGCAATATTCAGCTTAGTTGGCACCCATCTCCAGTCTTTTTTGTTGGTTAACTCCCATATTTCTCCAATTCGGAAGGCTACAAATTGGACGAATCTATGTTGCTCCGAATTGATCCAGCTGAGAACCGTCTTGGAATCTGACCAGAAAGTGCATTTGTCGATCTTCAATGAATGGGTCTCTAGAATGGTGTGACTAATACGAGCGCCCAATACCGCAGCCATTAGTTCCAGTCGAGGAATCGTTTGTCTCTTCAACGGTGCAACTTTACTTCGAGACATAACGAGTTTGCAACGTACTGTGCCTTCAGCCTGTATTCGGAGATACGCTACACACCCGTATGCGTGTTCACTGGCGTCAGTAAATACATGGAGTTCAACCGATTCTATGGCATCTGAATGTGTTGTGTCAAGGTAGCATCGAGGTATTCGTATAGTTTTTATGTTCTCGAGAAGCTCTATCCATCTGTGCCACAATATTACCGCCTCCTTATTTATCTCATCATCCCAATCACATTTTGACCTCCAGAGATGTTGAATAAGAATCTTGCCGTGGATGGTGAACGGCGAGATCAGACCAAGAGGATCGTACAATCCCATAACACAACTGGTAACAATTCTCTTCGTAGGCGTTACACCATCCTCAACGTATGGCCTTAAACTGTCTCGCATCGATGTTGAGAAGGAGAGCATATCCTCTGTAGGGTCCCATATAACACCTAACACTCTTTCGTGCAATGTCTCTTTGTCTTTGTTGAAGTGTATTGGGCCCACGTCCGTGTTCTCGCCAAGCTGTTCCAGGAATTCTTTCGAGTTGGAAACCCAGTTACGGATTTCAAAGCCTCCTTTACGATGCACCAGGGTGACTTCTTTTGCTAGTTTCAGCGCTTTCTCTACCGTATCGGTACTGTCAAAGTAGTCGTCTACATAGTGACGCTTTATTATCGCTTCTGCCGCTTGGGGAAATTGATCTTGATACTCACAGGCATTTCTATTCTTCACAAATTGCGCTGAGCAAGGGGAACATGTCGCACCGAAGGTGGCTACGTCCATCACATAAATACCAAAGGGCTCGTTTGGAGATTTTCTGAACACAAATCTTTGAGACTGCTTGTCCTCCGAGCGTATCTGAATCTGGTGAAACATTTCACGCAAGTCTCCGCCAAACGCAATTCTCTTTTCCCGGAAACCTGTGATAACCTGCATAAGCGGCACGAGTAGATCAGGACCTTTAAGCAACTCGGTGTTTAGAGATACTCCTTTCACGGTTGCAGCTGCATCCCATACGACTCTCACCTTGCCAGGTTTCTTGGGATTCACCACTACGTTGATCGGCAAATACCAGACGTTTTTGGACGGAGTATCACGCAACTCTTCTGGTGTAATACGATGTGCATAACCCTTTCTCTGATACTCTTCGATTTGCTGGCATAAGTTGTTGTGTAGCTCAGGGGTTTTCTTCAGCTTCGTTTCGAGTTGCTTAAAACGTCTCACTGCCATGGAGTAGCTTTCAGGAAAACTGCGTTCATTTTCTTTCCACAATAGGCCGGTCTCAAATCGTTCACCCACTCGTTTCGTTGTTTCTTCTAGCAACTCCTTAGCTCTTTTGTTCTCGGCAGAGTCATTTGGTATCGTTATCACAGATTCTTCCAGCTTGTAATGTTCTCTTATTAGCAAATCAAGGTCTTCATTGGTCACGCTATGATACCCGATGTTGTTTTTGGTCGCACCAGACTTTGTATACCCGTAAACAGACCAACCCAACTTCGTTTTCACAGCAATAGGATCGCTTTCCTCTCCGGAGACTACTTCTAAGGGCGTGAACAAATGGATGTTGTTGAGTCCCACCATGATCTCGGGTCTGCCTTGGTATGATTCGATGGGAATTTTTCTTAAATGCGCGTACCGTTCTTTCAATTTTTCCCGATCTACACTTTGATGTGGTAGCTCTAGCCTTTCAACCGTTCGTGCGTCTTTTAGCGTCTCTTGCTTTGCTGAGCCTACAGATGATATTGTCAGATTCAGCCTTTGCGATTTGTCCTCTACTCTCTCAATGCCAGCAGTCCATCGCAGGGTGAGCTTCTCAGGAACGCCGCCAGCTCCGAGACGCTCCACCAATTGACGCTCTACCAGCGTTATAGACGCTCCTTCATCAAGAAAACAAAGAACGGTTAGTATGGTTCCATTATGATGAACATTTACCGGAACGACACGGAACAGCATACAGTCATTTGCATTTACATGCGCACTAATACCGTCAACCAATTTAGATCCTACCTGATCGTGTAGAAGGGGGTGGTGCATTTGGTCGCAATCACCTACGTTGCATCTCTTTGGTGCGAAGCACCTTCCTTGATGTCCGTCGAGACACAATCTACACAGACTGTACTTCGCCACAAAGTCTTGCCGCTGTCTTGTTGTCCACTCCTTAAACACCGTGCAATTGCGTAGACGATGATCCGTTGCTTCACATGCAAGGCATGGCTTTCTCCCTTGTTGTGCTGGCGTTGTCTGATGATGGCCTACCGTTTCCCTTCTGCGAGTGTCCTTTGGTTGCGATGATAGGGGCATGTAGTTACCGAGATCCAAAGTGGTGTCGAGAACTTCGGTCACCACCTCGTCAAGGAAGTCGGTTAGCGTTCGCAGCGATACGGATCCATGACCTCTCTTAAATCGTGACCAGGCCCGCTTGTCTGCGTCTGGGAGCTTATCGACCAGCTCCTGAATAAGCAACGGGTTGTGTAGATGGTCTTTCAACTGGGCTGCTTCGAGATGTTCACACAACTCTTCGACGGCGTTGCTAAACGGCAGGAAGCTGGTTAGATCCGACGCCTTCGGAGCCTTTACTTCACGAACTTTCTTTAACAAGCTATGCAAGATAAGCTCAGGTCTTCCGTACACTTGCACCAGCTTCTCGATCACTCGCGGAACGGATTCCGCCGTTATCAACCTTCCGCGAACCAGTTCTAAGGCAGGTCCTTTCAGGCATTCTTGAAGCCGCACAAGATTCTCGTTATTCGTGAAGCCACACGATTTGTTCGAGGCTAGAAAGGCGCCGTAGAATCTTGGCCAATCCTGTGGTTTGCCATTGAACTCAGGAAGCTTCTGAGAAATGCCGTGTCGAGCACGCCTTTGTTCCTTAGTTGGTTGCACGTCCACACTTGTTGGTTCTACTTCTTCTTCTTCCTCACTAGAACTATTACTTTCCGATGAAGATACCGCCACTTGCACAGTTTGTTTCTTCACATTTCCATGTGCCTTTTTTGCGCTGCGAGTCACACGACGAGTTGGAGTTGTAACCCGGAACGATAGCTTTTTCTTTGAAAGGTTCTTTTGCCCAACACTATCGGCCTCGTGGCCGCCCTTTGTGGGTTTCTTCGATGGTCCTTTCTTCTCAGGCGTCACTTCACTCACACCAACACTACCGGCATCATGGCCGCTCGTTGACGCCTGATCCTCCATTTTGTTTTGTATGGTCTTTGTACGGAATCCACGCAGCCGTACTTTATTACCGAGTAGCACCTGAGGTCTTTACCGGTTAATACAAGATCACACGCGTTCTTTTATCGCACATACACACACTGTTTCATACGTCGCACCGTATCTTTCTGTTGTAGCACGAAAAACGCTTTTGTTCTTATAGCGTGTTCCCCCGCGTTCCCGGTCTCTGTCACACACCACAATGATGTCTCTGCTGCGGATATTGCATCACAATATCGACACTATTTTTGAGAATTTTGTTGCGTATGCAACAAACGCGAGCCGTTTTTGAAGTTTTTTAATACTAAATCCATTTATTTAACTAATACGTAGCACAATAAAGGAAAAAAAAAAAACTCAAAAATAGTGGCCTTAGCGTCCTTTGCTTTCAATGCCTCTCTCGCTACTGACTTTCTGTCCGCTTTCTCAGTCCCCGTTTACACGTTGTCATGTGATCTGACCTGTTTATGTCTTTTCGTTCGAGGATTCAATTAGCTCACAATCTACCGATACATGTTCCATATCGCTAGCAGCGTCAACAGCATCCGAATGCCGTCCCGAAGTTTTGCGCCGTAATAATTGGATAATTTTTTTTTATGGCACCATTGAGAGATGTGTCAATATTGGCGAACGGCAAAACGGGAAGTTTGCGCACACTAATCAATAACGTATGAATGTTCGCGCGCTTTCTCTTTCGCCTTGACATGACAGCTACTAAGATGAACTGAATAGTGAGATAGAGTGAGAGCAAGACTGTGTTTATAAGGCGTAGTTAAGTACTCTCTAACGAAGATACATTGAATTATGTACGGGAAGAGTTCAAATATTTAAATTCATCGCTTAAAGAGTAATTATTCGGGTTACTATTACTGTTTTAATTCTTCCCGAAAATTGCTTCCCCAAAAACCCAAATCTTAAAATGGGCCATTTTTGAGCTTTAAAAACAGCTTAAAACTTAATTTCCAAATCCCGCGAAAAAACCTCATCCATCACATTTAACTGCAGCTAGGGCGCGTTTTTTAATGATCTCCCGAGTTGTGCCGAGATCCGTTCCCTCTCGCGATTATCCCCCTGCGTTCGTCCTCTAAAAAAGCGGTTCTCTCCCTGCAACGCTGGAAGTTAATCGTCCAGTAAACTTTCCACCACTGATGGCGAATCTATGCTAATTTCTCACACCAGCCAAAACTGACTAGGCAGACTGGGGGGGTGGGAGGAGGAGGGTGATGAAAAATATGCGGCTTAAGCGCACTCGGCGAAACTTTATGTCGCCGGTCGCCGCTATAGATGTGTATAAGGCAGGCTTAAGCACCCATTGATTGCTTCTGCGTAACCGGGGTAAAAATCCTTTTGCGCCCATAAAGTGCCGTTCGCATTTAACCGTTTGTCCTGTTGCTTGCACTTTGCAACCGGAACCGTCCGGATATAAAAGGTTCCCGGCTAGGCCTTTTTACCCCTCGCACTAGGGATTGTTGGGTGTTCAGTTTTTTGCTTCCCTCCGCTTACATTGCTACAGAGTTAAAGCTGAAGTTGAGGGCAACCTACAAAAAAAAAGAGAAAAGACCCATTGGGAAGGGTGAATAAAAAGAGTTGTAAAAGGACTCAAGGGTAGGCAAACTGTAAAACCATCCAACCGTACCCGGAAGCGCACAAATCTCAATTACATTCAAATGCGTACGGTGTAAGCGTGTGCAATTTTTATTCGCCTTGTTTTGAACCTTTTTTTTTTCCTTCGCCGGAGCTCCACCGGCTAGTATGCCCGGACCGGTCGGTAGTCGAAGGTCTTGGCTCACAGAAGGGACAAACACACACATACAGAGAGACCGGAAGCCACAAATGGCACAAAACGGGTCAATCCGGAAATGAAAATCCATGGCCTGGCCATCCATTTCACCCTTTAAAGGACGAAACACAGAGAGAGAGAGAGAGAGAGCGCAAGGCGTCACCTTTCGCATGGCGAGTGCCAAGCGAAAGCCAGAGCCAAAGAACGCATAATCCTTCCTGCAGAGTACACGCGCCATAGTACCGCCACAGTAGTGAAGGATGTCATTGGGTGCTTACGTGTGTGTGTGTGTGTGTAAAAGGGCGAAGAAGGACATAAATTTCTAGCGCCATAAAATCTTAAACGCTCGTAAACGGGTAATGGTGGCTGATTTACATTTACATCCAGGAAGTATCCAACTGTGTAAGCGCGATAGCGCGTCGCCAGGCTCATACGTGACACGGGCTGGCTGGCTGGCTTTCTCTCATTCAGGGTTTTTCATCGGTTTCATCGGTCGGGTGGTGAGTGTTAAAGGTAGTATAAAGGTGGTTTAATCCTGCTTCTGCCTACGGGATCATCGTTTCGTATTTGTGTGTGTGTGTGTGCCGAGGATGGTCCAGGTTTCGGTACGGGAGCTTTCCACAGTCTTGTGCCATAATCGCGTACTTGGTGAAGTTTACAATCTTGAAGCACCGGAATGGGCGCACCGTTTGTCCGTTTGACTACCGGTACTCCGTGAAGTGTGTGTGTAGAAGAAGTTTATCTCGTTTTTACATACTTCAGTGGCTAAATTATGGAACCATTCGAAAGGACATATATCCACACAGTCACAGGCGGGTATTGCTGATGATAGGAAGAATCACAGTGAGTTTGGTTTGGATGGGTTCGTATTGAAGGTAAATCCTTCTTAACGGCGCTGGGAGGAAGTAAGACGACGTATACTGCATAATGGTTTATTTTAATTATAAACCATATGAGGGTTTTCGTATCGTAGTTTTGTAACTGTCAAGTTGTAAGTTTTTTTTTAATAGTATTCTAAGGTTTAGTTTGATCTATTCATTATGACAGTTGAAACTGTTTTGTTCCAAAGCATTTCGTTAAATATTATTGTTTATGAATTTTTTGGGTAAGACTCATTAATATATTAAGTATTTGTTATTTTCTTAATTCCTTTTTTTTATTTTACTTTAAATTTTGTTTATCTTTTTTTTTATTCATGATGAACTCCTGGCTTCCATGATGAAAGGCTAGCAATTCAGGCTGTATTGCTTGTTTATCTTAATATTTTTTTTATCCTTTGTTCTAAAAATTAAGTATTGAAGCATTTTCTCTTTTTTTTTAAATAATCTTGATTTTTAATCGCTCGTTTTATTTTTCCTTAGTCCTTTTGTTTATTTTTAAATTAATTATTCTTTCTAAATGTACAATGGTTCTCTCCCGTATTCGACAAGTATTAACAGTTTGAATAGAACACAATTTTTTTATTTGTTTGATATCTCTCACACTTTTTTCATACGTTTTTGATTTGGTTTTTGTTTTACATTGATTTGTCGGACTTATTTTTAATTTTAATCAAACGCTCAATTGTTTTTTCGAGTTTTGTTATTTTTGAAATATTGACCATTAACGTGTCAATAGTTCCTTTGACATTTTGCTTATCTTGTTTAGTGGTTTTAACTGTTTTTATTGAAAAAACTTTTTTTATCTTTTTTTATTTTTTTTATAAACAAGATGGCTTTTGTTTATTTATTTATTAAATATGGCGGTCCGATGCCGTATTGTAAGATGGCTTTTGTTTGTTGTACAATTTTGCTTTTATATTTTCTATTTACTTTACTTGTTACATTTTGTCTCAAGTTTAACTTTTTCTCAAGTTTGTACCTTTTTCATTTTGTTTGATTTTGTTTGTTGTGCAAATTTGCTTTTATATTTTCTTATTACTTTACTTGTTACATTTTGTCTCAAGTTTATTTGATTATTAGATTAGACGTTAATTAGATTAATCTTTTTCTCTTGTTATATTGATTTGCTTCTTTCAATGTGATGATTTTTCATTTTGTTTTGTCTATTGTATCTTTGTTTGATTGTTTTCGAGATATGTTTTCCTTTTATCATTAATAAAAACATCCTTTTTTTCACATTTTTCACAAAACACACATTTTTTCTTTACTCTTTCTCATGTAACGTTTGGTACTTTATAGATTCTAAAATTACTGTTGCAGTCAGTAAAAGTGACTCTATCAAACACATGCAATTTTCCCTCTGCTGATTACAATCCCGCCAGAAGGATGCAGAACAATGTATGCATCCGACATTACATGCACTCGACCGGAGAGCTCCTTCCTCATAAAGCTAGAAGCCAGATGGTTTGATTCCTTTCTCCCATCGAAAATGGTGCATCGTAAAACTCTCCTAAAAACCGCCCTAAACCTGCAGTAACAATTTTGCAAGATCTGATTCGTCTATAAAACTCCACTGCACAACGATTTTTTCTTATCAGAAGTTTCTTATGGAGGGAAAAACAGGGAAAAAACTTTCGTTTCGTTGTTACAGCAAAACCGGAGCACCGGATCACTTCACTGTTTTCACCACTCGCCACGTGCCTATGGGCAGAGATCCTGCCGGGGGTGGCATGCTAGGTCATATAAAGTTTTTACCGCTTCTGCAATCATCCAGCAGAGCAATCTTTGCGCCCGGTTGCCCCTTGTTTTTTTTTTGCGGTGGTGCATCGCGTGAGTGACTGCCGATTGACTGCCCTCGTTCCCGTAGTCAAAGTTGGGAATCTCCTTCCTCGTGGAAAACTTCCTGGAACATGAAGGAACTGATATAGCCGGCGGGAAGGTTAAGTAAGTCGTCTGGCGAGAAAGAGGCAGATTTTCATAGCTCCCGGTTGATGATTTGTAAAAAATGTCCGATTTTTCAGTCTGTTTTAGTACAGTTCTGCACACAAGTTCGCTTTTTCGAGAGGATAATAAAACGAGCCGAAGCACGCGGGGGGCAAAAAAGCCCAGGCAGGAAAAAGTACTCACGAAAACCTTCCCATCATTGCTTGGATGATACTTTCGATGCCGTACGATGGGCGTGATTTTATTTGGCCGCCCGACGTGTTCCACCGTGAAGCAGTTCCGGTCTCCGGTGTTTATCGGGTCCACGTCGAGTGTGGATGTGTGTTTTATACGAGCATCAGCACAAGTGCCAGGCGTTGTGTTGCAGGATATGTGTATTTTATGACACATGGGCAAAGGTTTTATTTGTTGTTGTGAGTGTTCGTTTTCTCCTCTTATCAAACCCCTAAAAACACTTTAAAAAGAAGTGATTTTGCTTGCCTTTTTATTCCACCGTTTTGAATCACACGTGTGGTCACACCCGTTTCGCGTGTCCCGTTCACCCATCGCGAACCGGAGGGCTTTTTCATTCGATTAAACTTACAGCAATAAATGTGTAATGATGTGGAAAACCCCGGCACTGTACACGCGCCATTTTCTTACCGTTTAACGCAAATTGGAATTTGGATATGAATTTGTAAAACCGACCAGCCCAACAAGAACAGGTGAGGATCCTTCCTTAGGATCCGGGAAGGCACCATGTACGATGGCGACCTTGTTTTAATCTAAATGTAACACTTTCTCGTTAAACAGCAAATGGGCTTAAAATTAACACGTTATAGCGGAGCCGACGGGCACAAAGAGTTGGGTTCGCTCAATTTGCATGCTTCGGCCCGGTTGAAACATTAATGCTCCGTTTCTTGCTAAACAGTGAGTGAGCCCCGAGACGGGTAGAGGAAATGGAGGTGGTATCGGGCCGGAAGGGAATCACGTGTGCGCTTACCCTTTTTTATTTTCTCATCGACTTAGAAAAAAGGGGGTTTAGCATATGTAAATTTTATCGATTTAAAAATACCTCCCACCACGACGCCACCCGGCTTGATTATCTTCCACGAGGCAGGTTCATTGGAATGTGTGTATGTGTGTCCTTTTTGGAGGTATGTATGGAAGGATTCGGTTGTAGCTTGTAGTAATCTTGTACGATGTTGTGTAGGATACAGCAACACAGGTACAATTAGTCCGGAATGTACAACATTACCCCAAATTGGATAAAGAGAAATCTGTAACGATGGGTTTTCCTCCGTGCGTTAGATTGGTCCTTGTATTTACCAAGGATGATTATACTGTCGAGAGTAGTTGCGATTTTGTTTATGTCACCTGGAAGCGTTGATTCGGTAGACCTTGAATTCTTACGAAGTTCGTTTCTTTAAAGAAGGTTTGTGACAACGTATTACAGAGTGCTTTGAATATCACTTGTGATGTTTACAGACCTGTTGTTAAGTGCCATGTGTTATGCCTCAAGTTTGTGATGTGATGATATCTGATGTGAAAACGTTTCCAAACAACTGGTTTAGGTTATTTGAAACAGACCCAAATTTGAAGCATTTCAATGACTTTGTGGCATCATATGACTCTTTCGAAATACCATCAGGAAGTATATTTATGACTTAATATCTTCAATAAAACTTTTGGAAAGTCATCTGTCGTAGGGGCTAATGAGAGCTTACTTACTTACTTATCAGGCGCTACAACGGCTTTGCAGTCTTGGCCTGCTGCAACAATCCTCGATACCGTTCACGGTTTAGCGCTGACGTCTGCCAATCCGTTATCCCGGCCGTTCTGGCGGACGCATCAAAGCCATCACTCCATCTCAATTTGGGCCTACCACGCCTCCACTGTCCGCGTGGACGGCCCAAAGGACTTTACGGGCTGGGTCCTCCGGTGTCATTCTTATGACGTGTCTTTCTTATCAATTCGCTGCACGATGGTGAGATCATCGAACAGCTCGTTGAGCTCGTCATTGTAGTGGCTCCACCATTGTCCTTCCACACATACGGGGCCAAATATGCTTCTGAGCATCTTCCTCTCGAACGCGCGGCCTCCCCCCGTCAGTTTTGGACAGAATCCATGTATCAGAGGCGTATGTGAGTACTGGGACTATAAATGTTCTGTACAATCCCAGCTTTGTCCGTCGCGACAGGTATTTAGAGTGGAGAAGTCTCCTCAGACTGTAGTATGACCGGTTGGCAGCCAGCACCCTTGCGCGTAACTCAACATCAATGTTGTTATCATCAGCGTATGCTAGGGACTGGATTGACTTACAGAAGATGGTCCCCGAAGTTTCCACCTCCTGAGTCGCGTTTGGCTCTATCTAGCGCTAGATTGCAAAGGAGACAGACAAGCCCATAGGCCTGGCGCGGGCCTATGGTCGTAACAAAGGGCCCTGAGAGTTTTCCATCCACCTTTACCTGGCATGTGATGTTGGCCATTGTCATTCGTACAAGCCTGGAAAGTTTGACCGGGATTCCAAAAGTGCTAATGGTATTGTACACTTTTATCCTGGCGTTGCTGTCATATGCGGCTTTATAAGTGCAACGTTGAATAAAATCATGTGAATGTTATTGTTAATGAATTTCTTATGATAACTCTATCTATCTCGCTCGTTCTATCTCTCGGATAGTTTGGATGGGATTTGAACCCCGGACGACTCTACCACCAGGCCACACCATGTTATCAAATGATAAAATTGTGTTTTTTTTTATAAATAACTAGCAATATTGAACAACTATAAGCGTTGTCAATTATGGTAGTTAAATCTGGCTTTGCTGTCAATGGAGTAGCCGCTATAGGGATGAACAAATAAGGTTTGCCAGGCTTCGGTGGGCTGCTCATGTCATGAGAATGGTACCGAACGAATCAGCCCGTAAAGGATTGAATTGGAACTTCTGTTCGGCCGTGTGAAGTTCGGGGCCGTTATCTCCTCAGTCACCGAACCGCCTCGAAGAAAGATTTAATTCCCGATTACTAAGAGATTGGTGGTTTGAGTTCTTCGCAGCTAGTAGTCATCAGTAAATACCTATCATAGGGATAAGTTAGAAAAGCCATGATCTATTATAAGTAGCTTTAGCCACTCCCTTCAAGCTAGTTCTTGAATGAACTCTGGACATTTTAGTCTTATTGAACTTCCTGAGCGTATCGCTATGAACCTACGACTTAGTAACACCAAATTCGAGCAATCAATGCTCCAACGATCTACAACTCTTAAAGCCATTTGAAAAATCGATTCTTCAACCATTAAAGTTTGCGTTTAAGCCTTTAAGAAAAAATGGATTTAATTATTTCTTCAATAGATTTAAATAAAATGGAATCTAATATCTTGCATCTCTTCAGTTTTTGAAGCATGTTAAAAGTTCAATATTTAAATGATAGCTAAAGGTAAAATTGAACACCGTATGCTTAAGTATAACATACTAAACATCTGTTCAGTACAATACAACGACAGTTTCGTGTAGCAGCAAATTTCAATTTTGTTTCGTTTCATCTCCTGGTTTTAACTCATTGAATATTCTTCGTTCTTATTAAACATTAGCAAACTCATTAGAAGATTCATGCATATCAATAACCTTTCCCCTCTGCACTGGAAGCTGTGTAGCACCTTTTGCGTATGAAAACTACCATTCGGATCCGCTTCATCCTTCCTGGTTCTGTTGGCATTATAATTGTGTCCCTGTTGCTTGCCTATCCTCTGAAAGCTAGTAAACCGACAAAATATTTCCCTGGCCCAACAGTACAACCAACCAGCACATCCAGGGTCAGCAGCGTTGCTAAGGTCCGCCACACTTCAGCTTACAGCCATTCTGCTGCCCGGTGCTAAAGTGACCGATATAAACTCACCGGTCCTGATTCCTGATGACACTCAACGGGTCGGGAAAAAAGGTGGCCCCTTCCATCACCGGGGATGGGATGGGTAAAACCGCATGCAATCTAATGAAAATGTGTATCACTTGGCTACCTTTCGGCCTTCGTTTCAGCATAAGTTTTCGTTTTTGTCGATGAGCGTCGTCCAACGATACCCTGCTGACTGAAAAACTGGGGATCCGAGTTTTTTTGTGATTAAGACTTTATCTCGCGGACAGTTTTTTTTCTTCCTGCTGCTACCGTTGCTGTTTCGTTGTCCTCTTGGGCACCTTCCAATTTCCAGTCTCTTTGTTCGGTATTAATTTTCACCCTCGATGGTGTGCACAGTTTCGTCGAAAAATGGTCACCGCTTGAGTTGGTCCGGGTTTGTCCGCCGAGGGTACACACCACTTGGTAGAAGGTATCAATTCCGGGTATTTCGAGCAACTTTCAAGGTACATCCTTGCCGGATGCCATCGGATGCCGGTCTCCCGTACGGTGTTCGGCGAAAGTTTTGCTGCGCTACAATGGCACCCAATATTGGCAGACCCAGTGTGTATAGCGGGATCCCCATTCGCAGGATGTCCTGGGCCTGAAAATCAAACGACTTATTTGACGGTGTGTGTGTGTGTGCGCGGGAAAATAAAGTTCTGGTGCTGTGCCTTTGGATCACCTTTGGTGGAGCGTATAGAAGGCGCCAACGACACCGAACGAAGCGACCCCGATGGCGATAAATTAATTGAAAGTAAATGAAACTTTTCTTGTTCGAAAACTGCTGTTCCCAGGGATCGTTGGGTGTGTTCATTTCTTTTTGTTTTGCACTTTTTTTTGCTCTTTCTTTGAGTTGCTTCATTTGCTTTCAATTATGCTGATGTTTTGGTTTTGTTTTGCTGAATGATCGGTTATGGCGATGGGTGTTTTACCTATTTTTCAACAACAAATGTATTTTTGTATTGGTTTTTTCTTTTATTTGAGAGTCACAACATTTATTTCATAACTTTGATATCGTTATACGATAATATTTAAATGAATTTTTAAGAGCTCCTATTTATTTGATACAAAAAGTTGACGAAAAATTAAGCAAGGCTAGGCATTTCCTCCCTGTTATTTGATTTACCCAAGGCATGCTTGGCGTAGATATTAAATATATATGTGTTTATGAGCATTCATATAGAACCTATAAGACCATAAATGAAAATTTAGAGTTAATTTACTCTATTTTTTAATTGTGATGCTATAAACTCAATCCAGTGCTCATAGCAATTTGCCACCGAATCCTTTAAGTACGTCAAAATTGCATTGTGCTTATTCGCCTATCGAAAGGGGGTAGTAGCTATCCGTTCCGAACAATTGTAAAATGTAATGACTGTCATTAAAATAATTACCATCTTCGTACCGAAAATGCACCGGAATCAATTGAAAGAGTTTCACTCTTCGTACCGCTTACCGAAAAAGAAAAGCGTATCAAAAATGTCATTAAAATGATCATTACTTCACAAAAAAAACAGAGCGAGAGAGAGAGAGCGAGAGGCAGAGTCCTTTGACAATCCCAAGGGTAGTGATGATTGCTTGTAAGTAATTTCTTCGCCAGTATAAAATCCATTAAAACAAGAATGCAATTAAACGGTGTCTTCTGTGGAAGGATGAGCTTGGTTGGAATGAAAATTTGACAAACTGTTTTCTGGATTTTTTGAGCTACGTACCTCACTAAACTGTGTGTTTAGATGTCTCAAATAATATCGAAAAACACAAATGAACTTTACACGATGCGTACCAAATTCCCTAACTGTTATTCCCTACTTCATGTACTCGTTTGCAGAAGAATAAAACTCGTAAGAAGAAGCCCATTTTCCTACAACATGCACGAGAAACATGCCGAACCATTTCGCAACGAGCTTAACCGATCCGGTGGAACAGACACAACGGTGAAGTAGGCAATGAAACAGAGGCAAACATTAAATTCCTTCACGCAACTGTGGCAGCAGAAGTGGAAAACAAGTCGTATTAAAAGGATTGAACAAATTAATGGTTGATACTACACAACTCGTTTCGGTACGTACACACCCACCAACGGGGCGCTCTCTCATACATCCAGCCACAACTTTGGCAACTTTTCCTCCATTTTTTGTTCCTTTCACCATCCTTTAAGGTTGTTTTTGGGGATGAGGTCACAAGAAACTGGAGAGTGTAATGAGTGCCCGAGCGGCATTTCATCCCGGCAGGCATCTTCGAGAAAGGAAACCTTGCATGACGACCTTCAGCCGATGATGGGGAGCGACGGGAAGCAGGGGTGACGGCCGGGACGGGTAGGGATTTGTGGGTGCCTTCATACCGTTAAGGAAGCGCCCCGGAACAATTGAGCCCGTGCTGAAGCCGTACGAATTACATATCTTTAATTTATCTTCCATCCAATATCGTCTTCACCATCGGACGGGCCTTCGTGTCCGTATTTCATGCTGGATAAAAGCTGCTTATGGTAATGGGGGGGCCGTTACGTTGCGAAGGTTGCGTGGCTGGGACGGGCTGGCACGGGTGGATCACGTAGGACCCATGTGCGATTTGCCTTTCAGCGCTGAAGGACGAAAAACGAGGCGCACGTCACCGGGGCTTTGCCTGCGAGGGAAATCGTTTATCTTCTTTTATTTGATTACTTTTCCTTCGCCCAAATGCCCTACAGAAGGGCTGGAGAGGAAGGTTTGAACGATTTGAAGTAACGCTGCTTTAAGAAAAAAGGAGTTGGAAGGCTCGAATGTTTCGTTTGGGTTTGTTCGGGGGGTTTGAAACGTTTTGTAGCAAATTGAGCTACTTTAGCAAAGCATTTAGAGGAGCCCAAACCTTTAGCTATTGAAAATTCGGTACCCACCATACCAGAGGGTTAAAGGTGCTCATACACACAGAAGGTATTTTTTCTATTACTAAATACTATGGTCGTGTTTATGTTTAAAAACTCCACGGCAACGATGCTATTTGGCAAGATTTCGGCTTATATTTGTAGAATACGGTGAAGAGGTCTTGCATTTTGAATCTGAAGCACATTATGGAATTGACTTAGCCTGATCAGCCTGAGGAAGTCCTGAGATTAAAAGCCCTCGGATGGTATAGCACCCTCAACATTTTCTTAGAGACTTTTTGTCTAAGAAACACTGGTAGGACCATAGAAAGTTCATATTGAGTCATTGGTAACCTGTAGATGTCGTTCGAATGAAACAATGGAGAATTTGAGGCTTGGACATTGGATGTAATGTCTAGTGTTTCTAACTTTCAGAGATCATTCAATTCCTACCAACGCTTCCTGACACCTTCGTAGGAATATTAGAAGTTTTGGCGATTGCCTCCTTTGGGGTTTCGGATTGTTCCGGAATGGTTTTGTGAGTTAAGCACTGCAATTGCGTGTTCACTCGTTACCGGTTTATTGCGTAGCCTATTTCGATCGGAATTCGTAAAGTGATAGCTATGGTAAATACATTATGATTCAGGAGTTGATGGGTGAGGTTTATAAGGATAGGGTTCAGGGTTTAACGGAAAGATTTGAACTTTAGTACGCTACAAAGTCACCACTTGTTCAAAATGGTTTTTCAATGAAGTCACTCTTCAAGTCACCCTCTGTCATCTAGCTTATACGTTAGACCAGGCAGTTGCACACCGATTTGATTTTAAGGTATGCAAATCCCAAATATGAAATGAATACTCACTATGTCCTTTGTCTATTTAAGAAGCCTTCTACAACATCTCGTAAGATTTCAGTAATATTAATCCCTCGAGAACTACTGTCTATCGTTTTTTGGTATAAAAAAGTAGAGTCAGATGCCTCTCTTCCTTTAAAGCAATTGTCACCGGGGTTTGGAACTCTCTGAAGTTGATCCAAACACACATTTCATTTTTGGCTCTAAAATGGGTTGATCTTCAATCATTTTATTTCACCACTTCTTCAAGAAGGAGAAGGAACAAGGATCTAAAAATAAAAAAATAGATTACTTACGTATTATAAAATCGCCCTCGGCAGTGAGGCAAATTATTTCAACGCAACTCACCCGCCACAGAGGCACAAATTGTCAGTCAGGCTCGGCCGTTGATGATAATGCGGGGGGTATCCCAGCACGTACAATCACTTCCCTAGAGTCGTTAAAGTAGAATGCCCATTCCCAGCACTTGGAAACCCCTTTTTTGCCACTGGAAAGGGGTGACTGGCTCCGTCATAGCAGTGGACGCCTGAAACTCGAATCGGTTCATGTGACAGTGACGAAAGCGGTTAAGCTGAACTGGTCAAGGGAAATAAATTCCCGAAACCCACCCGCTATCTAAGCGCGTCCATCTCCGGTTGCCTTGGGTGCCTTGGGGAGGATGCTCCCGTTGCTATGGCGATTGGTCGGGATAAGGATTTTACGGACGATTTCACTACCGCACGCATGTTCGCTTCGGAGCGGGAAGCATCCGGTTGCAGCTTCTGTTTTTTTGTTTTCTCCGGATCACCCTCTCTCTCTCGCGCGCTCTACGAAGGGAAGGATACGATAAGGGACACGCATCATTCTTGCTGGTTACTGGAACCGGAAAGTGGCTCTAAAAACCCCCGGGTACTGTACAGTAGCCGTAATAATCGATAATATATCGCTCGTGGTCAAGGAAAAGCCAATTTCCTGTAGGCATAAATTTGAGCGGACCCGGAATCGATAAGGGATGCCCGGATGCAGGAGGGTTATGGCTTCTTTGGGAGTATCCCTGGAAGATGATTCACAGAAACTACTTAAATTCTCGTTCCGAAAAGTTCATCACTATCATGTGATTTTTTTCTTCTGTTGACTCGGTTTTTAGATGTCAATGTTAAATGTCCACGTTGATGGTCCTTTGTTTCGCTACTGACAGACATTTGCTAGGAGCTAGAGTTTAGACGATAGGCTCTGCAAGTTGTGAATAATGGTAGTATCATATTTCATTAATATCTTACCGGTTCATCCCCAGTGGTCTAATCAAAACCGATCCCACACCGGTCGGTGAATGTGAGCCGCCGTGCTGTCCGGCAGATGTTTCCAGCCTCTGAGAGTGTTGATGGTGTTTCTAACCTTTTGACCGATGGTGGTAAAATTTTCACCGAACCCTTTTCTGGGCAGCAGCGGGAAAACTTTTCCCCCGTAACACCCGGTGTCTTACGGGTGACTCCAGCCGGAAGAGAAATGACTCTTTTGGGGTTGGCAAAGTTGAACGCACTAAAAAGCCTACGATTCATCCACTTTACCCACCGCTCGCAAACCACGCTAGTGGTGCTAAAGTCCAAAAACTGTCACTAATGCCAGGATGGATATCTCTTTCGGTGTACGATACAATATTGGCATCTTGCTTAACTATCTCCCGCTCGGCGGAAGATTGAAAAGGCGATTTCGTTCGAGGTGTAAAATTTAATTTATTTTAATGACTGCAAAACTTTCTTCCGAAGCCGTCCGAAGCTTAACCCTGCGTACGAACTTCAAGAGCTTCAAGAGTCAACGTTGATGGGGCGTATGGTACCGGCGTTCGGCATCTTCTGCCGGTTGCGGAGCACGGTTGGGATTTATTCTTCACGATGTCGAGTGCGTTCGACAAGTAGTCTTTTTCAATTAGATCATTAATTAACTTTACGTACGTTCTGACGCTGGGAAGACGAGCGGTGAAGGATTTACCCAGCCCGGGGTTACGCTTCTTGACTTGTTCCGGCCAGGAACACGGCTGGAAGCTTTCCGCCAGTGCGCTTAGCTTTTATTTAATTTTCAAGTTAAACCTAACGAACCGCAAGCAATGCGATGGACGAACGTTGTCGGGTAACGGCGCACCGAAGTAATTGGTTTCACGAAATGTTTATCTTGTTTTGGAGTTTTGCTGCCAAGGTCTGCGACCATTTGCCGTTGGATGGGGGGGCGGGTGGTTCGGGTGCGATCGATCGGTTCTGGTTTATGGCGTTGATAGAATTAAAAGTATGCTGCCTTCGGTTGCGAGGCGATGTCCAGGCGAGTCTGCCAAGGATGTACAAACACACGTACGCCCTGGGTGGGAATGGTCGAATCGGTGTTCGGTTCGATAGCCTAGATTGAAGGTTAATCTAATATCTTTGCCAGATTGTTGGCAAGTGTGAACTGTGGGAGAACGTTCGCGGTCAAAATGCAAGGTTTTTTTTCGGATATCATTTTCAAGTAAATGAGGAAATATTTAACCTTGAAGATGCAAGTACAAGAGCGTGTTTGAGTAAAACCAGAAACTCTTGGTGTAACCTGACTAAATGTTACAGAACGCAGAAGATCTCGCACATTCCCACTGTCCACCAGTGCTGAAGTCAAAGTGGATTAGCTTCGGCAAAGTTTGCGTATTTGGTATTTGGTACCATGAATTCGCTAGCAGCAGAGACTAAGGGCTAGAACTTTCACCAATTACTCACCGGGATATAGACAAGGCAGTACGCCATACTCTAGCAGTACGGCACAACTTACACTAGCCACTAGGCCTTCTCGGTTTCCCTTACATTTGACCGTATACATACGAGTCAGTGCCCAAAATCAATTACCAACAACCTGGTTTTGGTGTTGAAGTTTTTGCTTGACCATTTTTCCAACATGCGACGCTAGTCGCCACACACTCACACAAAACGTTAGCTAATTAATTTTCCACACCGGCTTTATAGAGCCTCTCTAGAGCATAGATGGACTCGGGGACGGGAGTGTTCGGATGAATGATTTTTCATCATCGACTGTTCGCTTAGAATTCCGGGGGTTCTGGATGGTTCTGGATGAGAGGGAAAACTTGTTTTTCTTGGTGTGATAGAACATTCGAAATTGGGAAGTCTTGGTGAGATGAAATTCTTGACCGGAAAGTCTATGAGGGTGATTTCTGGATAACATCTGATCGGTGGTGAAAAGGGCGAAACACTAAACATCGGAACATGGAATCGGCCACATGCTGTCTATTTATTTACCCCAGCAAAAACGTCATTTTCTAAACGTCAGTTAGCAGGAAGCCGTGGAGAAAGAAACACAACACAAAGAAAGCAAGATGAGGAGCGTGTGTTGGTGCAAATCCGTTTCGCTTGCAGCCGTGTGATGAAAGTGTTTAGGGTGCTGGCCGTTCCCTATGGGTCAGTTTCCCATTTACCATCGTATAATCGCAAGGGAAAGCTGGTTATTTTTGTGTCTTCCATTAGGTAGATCAAACGCACCTCGACACCAACCAACCAGAAGCTCGATTGTGTCTGTTAACGGCTTCATTTTTCTTGCCGGGTAGCCCATGTTTATAAGTGATAAAAATTGCTGCTTTATACACTCCCGAAAGACGTTGCCAGATATTGTGTGGCGGAGCAAAAAAAAAAAAAAAATCGCCGCTTCAATAATCGTTAACAAACATTGCTTCGGTTGGGCCGGACCTGGTTTTGCATGTATGCCGTGGAACGGAGCAAGTAGGCTGAATTAACAGTTTATACCGAGATTCTTTCCGTTTGAAGATCATCTCTCTACATTCTTCATCCCAGCCGTGGTATCTTCTTAGAGGAGCTGATGGAGAGGTTGTTATTTGTTTATCTTTCACTCGTAGTTCGATTTGAGTTCAATTAAGATTGAGCTTGCCCCAGCTAACATGGCCAACCCGGGAACGACCGAACAGGGGTCCAGGGTTGGAGCAGTGAACATGCGCAGCAATATGGATGGTTCGCCCTCGGGCGAGGACAGTACATGAGTAGTTAATTTCCGGGGGGGTCAACACATTCAGCCCGATGCTCGCCACGATCGAATGAAAAATGTATCCTCACAGGGGATTGCTGCTATGCCAATAAAACTTCAGGCAAAATATTCCAATTTGAAGGTTTTTGCAACACAAAAAAGCTTAAAACAGCGACGCAATGTTTTTCGTTGAGGGATGGTTCCTACAGCTACGTTGAGCACTCGAACATCAGGTAGCAACGTTGAATGTTGATTGCAATATTCGATTTTTTTTTCTTACGTTTTTCCTTAGCTTGTCGATGGTTTGGATCGAAAAAGTGCTCGATAAATATTCACTACAATCACAGGACGTTTTTTGATTTTTTTTTTACAATTTTCGTTTTCATTTTTTCAATGCTTCCTGAATTTACTTATCTTTAACAGACAAAAGTAAAGCGATACCATATTCGTTGCACTCTTTTTTTCGGTAAATACTTCAATAACATTTTACGAAAGGTATGTGTTGAAAATGGGTTGTATTAATTTTATGTGTTTTATTATTCTTTTTTCAATAATTTATGGTTTTCACAGGGTTTTTGGGTTGATAAGGCTATAGCATCCATTTTAAGGCAGGATTCTAAGATGGAATCGCAAACAAAGCTAGTTGATATGGAAGCGGCTTCATATGACAGGTAAATCAAACACCTTTTATTGTGATATCCTCAGATGATACTGTCATAGTAGCCGTTGATATTGTACGCACTTGCCCGTATGCTGGGAGGTCATGTACAATATCAAAGGCTACTATGACTATAGGTAATTTGATTTTCCTGTCATCTGAGGCCATTGCCAAATCAACTAGCTTTGTTAGCCATTTAATCGAAGGAGCGTACAATTAAAATAAATGCTGTTGCCATAACGACTAAAAAACCCTGTTTTAAAGTTGTAAATTGTACAAGTTTTATTTTATTTACATCGTTTGGATTGGGTTTTTTTACATTGTTTCATAAAATTTCTATTGCTCATAAAATTTTGCAGGAGATTTTGCTCCAAACTGAATCTGGTTGACAATTTGGCATATTTTTTTTGTAATCGTCAGATTTAAAAACAAAAAAAAAAATCTACTAAATATTTGATACGCAGATCGATTAATTGATGAATTCCATCCGCATCGGTCACGGCGTATCGTTTATCGTTTTTTTTATTAAAAAAGAAAGCAAAAAACTGTGGAAATATTTTTCAGTTTTCCATCCATTTGACACTGTCAGAAAAAAAAACCAAAAAATCATCAGAAAAAGGATTTTTTTCCTCACTATAAAATCTGTTGCCTTGGGCTAGAACCTGCTCCACGGGTTACAATAATAACTATTTCATACCCGGCACATTGCTTCACAATCGTAAAGGAAAAGCGCGTTCGCAAGCGCAATAAAAGAGAGCAAAATGAATTGAAAACAGATAAAGTGCACAATGGTTCGTCCGATCGGTTTCGGTGCCGCAAGCAAGGCTTCGGCTTCGGTGCGCACGATCGACCATTTTACACCGACCCGCGGGAGTGGATTTTCTTTCATTTCCATTTCCGATTATTAATAACCAGGTGCAGTGAGTGAGGAGGAGAAAAGACGAAGCGAAAAATGCAGCTTTCCACTCGCTTGGAATTCGATTATGCAGTTGAATCTGAAGCAAAAAAACGTAGAAAAAGGAATAAAATTTTCTCCGAAAGTAAATTGAACTTCACGGGTTGAATTTTCTTACCGCAGGGGTTTTTTTCCCATCGGTATCCTTCCGATTGGCGGTGGTTCATTATGGTGCCGACTGGTACCAGCAGCGCAGTCAGCGAAGGGAAAAAGATGCTTCCCGGCTACCTTCGGCACGACGGGAATGGGACTTTTGTTACCGCCATTGGGTGGCAATTTATTTACTTAATTTATTTTTCCACGCTCAACACTCCCCAATCGATGAGCTTGTTATGAATTCATTTTCAATTTGTTTCTCCGGTGGAGTGTTTTTTCTTCCTCCACCAGCATCAAGTGGCGATTCGTTCGATCAACTTCATTGTGGTACCGATGCTAGGTTTGCCGGTACTGTCTAAATGGGGAATACACACTTTGTTAATCAATATTTATTTTGCATCTGGTGTAGATGTTGGGCTCACTGTTTGATACGAGTGTAAACAGAACAAAGAGTGTAGCTTCGCACAATGTTTAACATGAAAGGGAAATATTTAACCATCTGACTGAGTATGTAGTGTAACAATGATATGTAGTGCAACGTCTTTACTCTGTTTTAGTTAATGTAACAGCTGTTCAAAAGATCATCAAATTGGATTGTGAAATAATTCATAATCCACCAGTTCAGGGAATTGGATGAAAAGACCTTACGATCTCATCAACTTGACTGAGGTGCAGAGTGACATTTTTCTAGAAAAACCTTAATCCCAAACTTGATCTGTCTGTTGGTGAAAGAACTGGCTACTTATTATGTATTGTGAAATCTTAACACCCTTCCAACATACTTTGAAGTGTCCTTCGTGGAAATCAACTTTACTTCAAATGATGTAGAAGGTCTTTGAAGAGTCACGTATCTCACAAAATTGGAACTGAAGCAACGCTTACCATAGGTAGCTAACACAAGATAAGCTGACTAGGGCTACTGAAAGTTGTTCTATTATTTGAACAAAGCTTTACAATCATCGCGTTGAACTTAATAATACATCCCCAAGTTGGAGTTTGTAGTATTTGGATGCTGAACGCTTAGGATTTGATGGTACAGCATCAAGAGCTCCGTATGTATTTGCAATGGCGGATCAACCTCGCAGCTGAAGGAGCGGCCGCCCGGGGCCTCGTCGGTAAGGGGGGCCTCTTGGGCGAGGGCAATCCTGTTGTTTCCCTTTAATATCACAATTACAGAGGCCTCAACTGCCATTCCGCTCGGCTGTTTGTTTATTTAATAACCTTTTAACTGTTCCAAATTATGCATTGAGTAAATTAAACAGACAACACGCATTTGATTCTAATGACCAGGTTTTACTATGTCTGTTCAACAAATTTGGCCTGCTTTAGCTCGAATAATCCTTACATTCTGGGTGGCCTTTTCACAACCCTGCTGACAACGGCCTGCATATACTGGTTCGCGGAAGGTCACAGGAATATTTTTTACAGAAACTTTAAGGTTGAGTGTGATTTTAGGGAGTATGAGTAATGGAAAGAATCCTGAGAAGTACCACGTGACGTTTATTCAGCGCAAGGCTATATTACTGTTTATAACATTTTTAACGTGTTATATTTAGAATCTTGAGTTTATCAGTACTTCGCTTATCTTCTTTTACTTCCTTAGCACTACAGCCGGGACAAGTCTCGGCCTGCCATATCTGGCTTTCTGTGACTTAAATTTACCCATAGTAAAGTACGTACGGAGAGGTGGTCTGGATAGGATTCGAACCCCGTCTGCCATGTGAAGACCAACGCCGTTATCGAGTCGACCGCCGGACCGTCCATTAAATATTCTTATAATTAAAAAAAAGAAATGGATGTTTTTTGAAACAAATTCATCCTGATACTCGTTTACAAACAAATGAAAACAGCAACTGTCTAAAAGGTAACAATTTCTTTATGGCCTCTCTTTCTCAAAACTGCCTCCCATATGGACCACTGTTTTCGCTTTAGTATAATAAGACATGGCACGCCGGTAAGATGTGTGCGTCTTTTTCTCCGGACGGAAAACCCCACACCACAACCACAACAACCCGAAAGAGCGATGAAGAATGGGACGGGTTTTCTGTGTGTGTTTTCCCGTAAACCGATTGGCACCCGGCAGGTTGCATAATGTCGTACGCGTACCGATTTGGTACACCCTCGACCCGGTGCCGACAAAGAATCCCCGTTCCGGGGATGGGAAAAAGGGTTTTGCGTCAGAGTAAATGGCATTAATTTCAGCGCCAGCCGGAGCAGCACCGAAAAGCGTAGCAAAGCCCCATAACTCAGTTGCGGTTTTTGTGGCCATGACTTCCTGACCTGCTCGTCGTTGTCACCTCGGGTCGTTCTTCTACCGCGCACCACCGAACAGGGAAATTGGATATGGTAAGGGAAATGAGGCAACACAACAGACACAAGCAGCCCCTTTGCTTACGGTGTTGCGTGTTGCCGGGTCGGATGGCTGTGTGCTGCGAAAAGTTAACCGAAGAGATTTACTAATTTTATTCAATTAATCGAAACGGGATACACCCATCCCAAACACCGTCCGCATCCGAGGGGGGGGGGGGGGGGGTTTCTGGGCAGGATCCACTCACGCAGGACTCGTGCAAGGTTTGAAATATGAATATTGACGTTTCTCGAAAAAGGGAAAAGCCAGTTTAGTTTTAAACCTTTTGCCAAGCCCGAAAAACACACTAGTTGAAACGTAAGTGGAGTTCACACAAACACTCACACAGCTCAATATCACACACACACACACACACACACACACACACAGGAGCGGAATGGATCGTAAAGAATCAGTTTTTCCTCGGTTCGCGAAACTGGTCGCTCCAAGTGTGTTGCGTTATTGATTCGGCTGGGTATGAAATTAAAACGCATAAATTTACTCACAGGTTTTTACGATCTGTCAGGTAAGGCAGCACGGCAAGTAATACTCATATGCATAAATGTGTCGCAGCTTTTTGGGGGGACGTGCAAGGTGGTACCGTACCGAGCGTTCCATTTTGCTTCGTTTCGTACGTGAACGGTTGTTGTGCGAACAAATGGAAGAATATAATCGATGAAATATGTTGCAATTGAGTTTATGTTTTGGGAGCAGTACGGTTCGAGTAAAAATCAATTAAAACCAGTGTTTATGATACTCGTAAAGATACAGTTTGGGCGGTTTGGAACAGAAATTTGTAAAATATCATTTTCCGATGGAGGCGCCCAGTCTTTCACGACATTATGCACTATTGAGCGATTTGAAAGCACAAAGGTGTTTGGAATAATTTTTAAAAAGTTTTTTTGAAGTGTTACAACCTTTGTAAAGTTTTGTAGAATATCGCACTATCTTCACCTTTTCTGTGATTTATGTTTAAAAATTGGCTTTTTTATCCTCAAGCTTGTGAGTACCTAAATCCGCTTACTGTTGATTGATTTTTTCATCTCCCAACTCTTCGCTTGCCATTCGTCAATCGTTCTCAAACGTACTGGGTGATGCCAATTTTATAGCATCAAATTCTCCCACAAGCACGTTGCTGCAAGGCTTGTAATATTGTACCAATTTCCGGGTGATAGTTTATGGATGATTTCACAAGCGATTTTCCAGCCCGGTAAGGCTTACGGGGAACTATTTAGGAACGAAATTTGATTTACAGATGCAAGAATTGTGCGATATGAACCTTGCTTACTTTTCTTGCAAATGATAGGCTTTTCTGAAATGGTGGAACTCAATTTCAACATTGATGTATTGCTGGAACAAATTCGGAGAATTTGGACAAATTTTTGCAACCCTGTAGGCTTTTTGCGGCATGGCATCTAGAGTTGAAATAGATGCAATACTCCATCCCAATTCAATTGAATCGAAGGAGTATGATCCACTTTTTCCTGGGAAGTGTTCATTTATTGCTTCATTTAAGAGGAAAAATATTTTGATCCAAACTCAATCAATTTTCCCATGAATGAGCTGTTATCTCCCTTGTGGTAGATTGAGTATGCATCTTCAGTACTCGGTTGATTGACTACAAAGCATTCTGTGCTGTTGACGTAAAAAATGTTTAAAAGTACCTCAGGTCTTAAATAAAATAAAATTAAGTATTTGATATTTGAGATAATGTTAGATTTGCTTTGAAAAACATATCTTTGATTGAACATATTTAATTTAATAAATTTTCCGATCATTGTTTGAATAAATTTGTCACTAACAAATCAAATTCAACAAACAAAATTTCCAATTAGTTAATTTAGGGCATTTTCGAGCACAACCAACAACACAGATAATGATTTGTATGGTTGCCATTCTTAAAAAAAACTTCTTTTAGTTCAATGCTCAAACTGACGTAACAAGTTCAAGAGACTCCCTTAATTTTCGCTTTAAATCATCAAGCGGTTCTTCAAACTAGCAAAACAATTTATGTGACAAATAAATAAATTCACGACGATAAGCTAAACTATCGACTCCTATCCGATTGCGGTTACCATTTCTCGAAGGACAATCTTTCCCCTTTCCCTCATCTCCGTTCGGTGCGATTTCCGGCTGAGCTTTCCATTTTACCGGTTTGGCAGTGAGCTATTTGTGAGTGCGCACATGGAAAAGCCCTCTGCCCATACTCATAATCCAATCAATTCCTATCAATCTTCTACCCCGGTGGTACAGTGTGTGAGTGAGTGTGCGTGTAGTGTTGTACATGTGATGAGCATGAATAAAACATCGAGTCCCAGCCCGGTGCCGTACTGCGTGCCCCAGGAATAGGAATCTAACCCACAGATAAGCAAGAAAGGCAGGAAATAGCAGCATTCCATCGCAACCATTTCTATTTCTAGCGTACGAAAACAGTCCTTGAAGAAACGCACCATTCGCGCTTGAAGATCGGTTTTATTTTCCACACAAATAAAAAACCTCCAGCAATCCGAAGGAGTTTTTCGTGTGAAAAGACGCAATGTTTTGCTGAGGATTTGTAGTGGAAGAAGCAAGGTGTTGAAGTAAAAATTAATTCAACCTCATGCGTTCCGGTTCTAGTGGCCTCAAAGGAAACAAAAAAAAAAGGGAGAAAAACTTCAAGAGCTTTTTCGCAGAAAATGGGAAAGAAAAACAGGAATGAATAAAATAAATCAACCAAAGATCAATCGAGATGGATTCGGAAGGAATAAAATTTAGGTTATTCATTTTACTTCCCTTCACACTGTACAAGCAGCTTTTTATCCTCGGAAGCCTTTGACGGGTGGTTCTTCAAACCATCCTCAGAACTCATGTCTTTCGCTTCCATAATAACACCTCAATCATACTTACAAACAATCGGGCAAAATTCATCCGTTAAGGGAAAGGCTTTTCTTGCTCAGCGAGCAGCAAAAGGATCGTTACGGCTACCGGGAAGCTATTGTTATGGTAATACAAGCCTGAGAGTGATAAGAACCAGGACGAAAGGGAGGATTTGTATGGTCGATCGAAAAACAAAAGCAAACACCGGAACACGGGGAAGAAAACAACATTTCACCACAAGAAAATTGCACACCAGGGGGGAAATGCAGTGTGGTGTGAAAAGCTGGAGAAGGTACGCAGTTGATCATTTGCTTCTTCAAGAAGCTCTTTTTTCTCTCATCATATTTATACCACAAAAAAAACGGAAAAGAAGAATATCCTGATTCATTCGATTTAGCCCCCTTGGTGAGGCCAGGAAAAATAGAAAAATAAATAAACCCACTTGTTTTTCCCCAGCATGCACTTTGTTCTTTGCGCTCCTTACCGTTCCGAATGCACGTGCACAAGGCTAAAAGACATTTAAGTCTTCCACTTAAATCAACGCCGCATGACGTGTGTCTTATGTTGGTCCTTATCTTCGTGAGGGACGTGTGGGAAAAAATAGCTGCAAAAATCGTAAGGGCTGAAGAAAAGTGGGACTAAACTTTACGATATGATAGCCCTCTTTCAACTACAGCACAGCTTCTAATGCAGTGCCACGAGGTGTGGGATAGTTTGTTTTGGAGGAAGTCATGGAGGAAGTCTTGCCTGCACGCTGAAAGCATGTTGTGCGATTTATGAGCCATTGGCTCCCGGGTGGAAAAGTAGTCGCACAGAGAAAGGGGACTTGATTTGATGTAGGGAAGAAAAAGTTGGAGGAAAATATATTTTGCTCATTTTTGTTGTTGTGCGAAAAGCATCCCAGTTCCTGGTATCCGAAAACAAAACAGAAAACCTTGCGATCCGAACGAAACGAGAGGCCTTTAACGAATACATCAGGGTGGCTATAATAAAGTGAAGCGTCTTCAACCCAACTGTCGCAAGTGCTGAGCAAACATGTCATTCAAAGAGTTCACTTTTGCATATTACCACCAAGTGTAGGCAAGGTTCAAGAAAATTTCGGTTCCTACTTGCGTATTGTTGCATATCTCAGCAGATTTTGGCCGAAAGTGGCTGACGTTCGAACTTTTCGTGCCAACCCCGCCACGTGTGTGTGTTCATGAAGCATTGATTTGGTGCAAATTATAGTGTGGCAGCCAAAGAGAGCCAAGGGTACCCGATAAGCTGGCTGGGAAATAACGCCGGGACACTGTACTGGCCGGCGTCCTTCGCTGTCAAGGAACGTGGTACGAAGTCGAAAGGCGCTTTGTGTGATTTGATGTGCAAGCAGATTCGTTTGTTCGTGTATGGTAAAGTGAAGCCTGTGAACCAAAGGACCCGGAAGAAAAAAGTAATATGCGTAATTTCTATTGGGTAGGTGAAAAAGTTTGGTGCATTTACCGGTTTGGTGCATGCGGTGGAATCAAATTAAGAAAGTCAGAAAAGGTGGGTTTAGACCTCTTTAGGATTAAAGAACATTTTGTCTTTTGCCTTTGAATGTTTGATTTTTTCTTTTATTTTTAAAGTATACAAAAAATTTATAAGTAGTATTTTGTAAAAGTATATGTGTTTTGAAATAATGGTAGAACATTAAAAATTTATACAAATAAAATAAAAATTGGGAGAAAAAAAAATAAAACAAAAATGTTAATGCTCTCCCTAAGTAAGGGCGTTTCACCAGTTCAAATACATATGCTTTAAATTTTTTAAACTTCACATGGCATTCTTACACCACGTTATGCATACCAAGACTTGGGAATATCTTCCAAAGACATTGGAAATAAAAAAGAAAAACAATTGAAGAAATATAGAGTTCTAAGAGTAAAAAACAAACCAAGATTAATTAAAAAACCAAAGAACAAAAGCATTGCACTACTGCAGGTTAGAAAAAAAAGATACAGAAAAATCGACTGTCACAATTAGAGGTGTTAGGTCATTTAATATTAAAATTATATGAAATCTCCATTTGGGTTATCTACCCCTTACTCTGATAACGAAGAAAGGGAAGAAAATCTACTTAAACCATTTTAAGCTTAGTAGGACGTATAAAAACTGTATTATCAAATCGTCGAAAGTCAAATCGCAAATCTTAGAAGCATCTTTAATTTAGTTTTTAATTTAGTTTTTAATTCAGGCCCTTGACAGGTTTGTTGTTATATTAATAAAAAAAAGTCTTCTTAATGTATTTTTGAAATTTTCAAATAAATCTTGTGCACAAATCGAACGATTTAAATAAACATTTAAAATACAAAAAATCTTAAAACACCAAACATCTTTACACACCCAATACTAAATGTCATCTCGTGTATGCTTCTCTCGCCAGCTGATCTCTGTTCGCGTACCGGGTTGGACACAACAGCTGCTTAAAGGAAGCTGGGCTTCCAGATATGCTGCCCCCAACCCCCACCCTCCTAACAATGGTCACCAATTGTTACCGTTTGCGAAATTTTCGCTAGCCTTTCTGCTGCCTGCTGAAACTAACAACCGCACCGACGATAAGAGCGGTGAAGCTCGTAGTTTTATTGCTACGCTATGGGGTTTTGTTCGACGCTCGCCCCGGTCCCGGTTCAGGGACACCGGATACATAAACACTCAGGTTATTATCGTTGACGCCAACACACACACACACACACACACACACACACACACACACACACACACACACACACACATGCTACATGCACTTACACATACTAGTAAGTGTGTACGATATGAGAAGCGAACGAAGCGAGTGTCCTGTGCGGCTCTTAACGTAGGTCCTTCTCGCATTTATTATTTTCGTGATAAGTCGATATCAGTCAATTTATATTCCGAAAAGGATTATAATTTGCTTCCTTCTGTTTTCCTCCCTTTCTTTTTCTTCCCTTTTTCTTTTTTCCCATTCATTCTTATACGCTTGGTAGGGGGAGTATTCGTAGCCAACAGGCTCATCCGTTTTGCAACGTTGCTTTATCGAACAATCCACTTTTGTTTTCCTTAGTGGTGGAGTGTTAAACGAGTCTTGCCAGTACTGTTTTGTGACCTTGTGTACTGTCTGCTTTCTCCACACACACACACATATGGTTTCTTCACCTAAATATAATGAATCAAACAGAAAAGCGCCTTTTTTCTGCTTCAGCACAAGAGAAAAAGGAAAATATCCCCCTTTTCCTTTGCGCTTGTAAGCAACCGACACAGCAAGCAGAAACCATTTGGTCTCGCCCTTTACTGTGCAGTGAATTATTTGTCGGAGTGGAAATAAAAAGTGAAAGTGCCGCTCGTTTTTTTTTTTCGCTAGTTCTTTCCATTCCTTGATGAAATGAAAGATTTGTGCTCCAGAATTCTGCCGAATCTGCCATTTTTTATGAAACAAGCCGGGTTTTTGTTTTGTTGTTGTCTTGTTTGATAAGTTGATACAGTTTTGGAAACTCGTGCCACTCGAAAACCTTCCGTCCTTATAAAATCGCAGTTCAAACAACGCTGTGTGCCCTCATCGTTCCGTGCGGTAGCACTTCCTAGAAATTGGGTTAGTATCTGTGATGGCTATGGGAGAGCGAAATTTTCATTGAAATGGGAACAAAAAACCAAGCGAGAGAGCGATACGTTTTGTTGTGTGCAAAATGTAGATTGGATCTATGTTAAACATGGCCCTTAAAATTGTTTTCCCAAAAAGAGGTTCTCGGAAGCGTTATCCGTTTCTTAATGAGCTTCTTTGTGCCGTTGTTGTCTCAGATATAAGTGTGGAGTTTGCGAATCAAGCTCCCGCTTCTGGTGAGAAGTTTTCACAACCGTTCGGTTCGAAGAATTTTTAAGTGAATTTAAGGAAGCATTTTAAGGATTATGCTTTTGTTTCTAGAGAGAGATTCTAGATATCAAACTAATGTCACTAATCCTTCTATTTTGGAAGAATGTTTGTGTAAAGGTAGTCGTTGCTGACGGATGGGCAACATGTTCCAAGGAAAAATATTACGACCACAAATAAAGCATAAATAATGAAAAAGACCATTCATCGGTGTTTCATTAGCAGACAATTTGGGACACAAGATATCAATTGCTTAGAAATACGGTAGAGGGCGCTACTATCATCAGTAAGTACAAACAGTACCTGTCAGCCGTTTAAGAACTATGCTAGAATCAAAACCGAATGCTAGGACGGTACGGTGTTAGAGGCGACAACGGTGCTGGTCTTTATACGGCAGGCCTGGTTCAAATCCAAACCAGACCGTTCCCCCATAGTGAGGACTGACTATCCTACTACGTTGAATCATTAAGTCTAGTAAGCCAAAAATGTCAGGCATGTCCCTGAGAGGTAGTAAGATCAAGGAACGAGAGAGAATTCAAACAAAGCTATACTATTCAATTCCTGTAGCTCTGGGTAGACGGAAGATTTTTTTTTTCAAAATTGATTGTCAATTTGACGTTTAGTTTCAAGCTCTCTTCGCTGTCTTTAGGATAGCCTTTTCAGCAACCTTAGTACTGAATTTTCGATATAAAGAGTTTATGTCAAACACTCGAGCATGAAAATAGGGTCCTTTAGTCCTGTTGCTAACGAGGGTCTGTTTCACATACCAGCAGTTCTTGAAGCACTTCAGTTCTCGGAGCTTTGTCTTGATTCGGGAATTGGTTGTTTGCTTGTGTTCCTTCACGAGCTTCAAGAGCCTGTGTTCTTCCTCACTCTACCTTGTCTGTCAAAGTTAAGCGTGCTGACAGTCGTTTAAAATTATTCAAATTAGTTCCAAATTTAATCAATTTTGATGCTCAAAAAACTTCACAAAATTACTCCACATGAAACTCATTTTAAACAACTCATATTCATTGAAGTTCATTTACCAGTCTTCATTTGCAGTAACAAAAGCTCCCATAATCATTGCGCTAAAATTGTTTTACTGCTAACTTTTAGAATGTTTTTCAATTAACCAGCAAATTAGCATCGATTGTAGTTAAAAACTACTTTCCGCCGCACACACTCAAGCAGTGAGAAAACTTTCTCCTTTGCATCGTGGCGCATGCATTTCATCATCATCGGCAGTAATGTAGTAATATACCCTTGCTTTGGTAGAATTCCGGTGCTGGGTGGCCGTGGTTTCCGTGACATCAAAACAGCCAACCAAAACCCATCGGTGCATTCTACCGTGGCACGCCGGTGGTTACGCCGGGAACAACGTTTTGCTATTTCCAAGTTTAACCTTCGACCCGATCCAACGTTACTGTGCACGGCTCTCGTTAGTGGTAGTGTTCTGTGTTTTGGCTCCGTCCCGCCCTACCACAAGCCCGAAACAATCCCTTGGGATCGCTTCTGGATTTACTTCGAAACGGATGCTTTTTTCCTTTTGCGGTCAGACGCACGTGAAAGGATTTGACGGAGGGGTTTTTCACCCACCAGGTGCAGTACCGAATCTGTGAATTCTGATGGAAAAAAAGCTGTGCGGCTGATTCCTGCAGCATGTAGGTGGCAAAAAGGCCACCTTTTGGTTTTGGTCGTTTGCGGTACGTACGTACGTGGTGTTGGCCAACAGGGAACATTGACCGGTGCGAAGGATTCGAGTTTATTTCTGGCATATCGCGTTGGAGTTAAGGTTTTTTCGCTGTTGGGTCGGTCGGTGGCTTATCAACATGCAGTGTGGTGTATACAGAGCAAAGGAAACAAAGGAAAAGTAAAAACCGAGTGGAAAAGCATTTCGGGGGGTGAGGGTAAAATTGAATCGCGAGAAGTTTACCCATCGGTGCATTTTGCTTCTGCCGTGAACAAGTTGAGGTGCGCAAGTGGAAATCGATTTTGGGATGTGATTGTTTGATGCTGTTTTTTGCAATCAGAGAAAATCAAACTGCATTGTTAGCTTGTTCTATGGTAAGAGTTCCTTGAATTTTTGTGTGTTCTTCTTCTTCTTCCTTGGCACTACAATCTCGAGAGGTCTCGGCCTGCCATTCCTGGCTTTCTGTGAGTAAATTTTACCCGTAGTAAAGTAGTCAGCTCTACGTACGGGGAGGCAGTCTGGATGGGATTTGAACTCCGGTTCTGCCGTGTGACGACCGGCGCCGTTATCGTCTCGGCTACTCGTAGCTGAATAATCAGTCCTGCGTACTGGGAGGTAGTACTGGGTCTAGCTGGGATTTGTACACCAATCCTGCCTTGTGAAGACCGACGCCGCTCTTGCCTCGGGCACGGGACCGCTCCTAGTGTATAATAAAAGTGTAGTATAATTAAGAGTAATTGTTGTTTCATGTTTATGTCAATTTTGGTAAAATTTTATACATTTAAAATTGTTCAATCTCGTTTAGTTTCTGCAGCATTTAATGCCTTTAGTGGTAAAACCTTAAAACTCTTTCAAGCCATCAAATATCAAGCAACATTATTGATTGCTTTGCATTCATCAAAACTAAAAACCCTTCCATCAATGACCCTCATTCTTACACCACGAGTAAAGCTTCTCCATACACATGCACAATACCCACAATGGCGCATCCTTTCGACCCTCGCACCCATGTCCTTTGTGTGCTTTGAAACTTTCCCAACGAACGACAAGTACGGGTTGGGATGGATTCGGGGTTTTATTTTTTGTTGCTCCGTCGTATTGTAACTTGAAAAGAAGATAAAAGCCGATCCCTGCTATTTGTCGCGCTTCGCAAACCCTACGAACAGGGACGCATCAAACGTCAGTGAAAGTGGATGGACAGATGGATGCACCTCCATCAAAGAGGAGAGCGAGAGCAGCGTGGTAAAAATAAGGCTTTTCAACCATAAAGCACCATACAACGGCTAACCAATCAAGCCTGCCTAGCTAGCGACGGTCGACGTGTCAAGAAACCCCCACGAGGTCACGTCATGTCTACCGCACAATGGCGATGGGATATGATTGGTAACACCGTGCTCGCTCTTAAGGAACCTGTCAGACATTTCCCGCGTGCAGCAGTAGGAAAAAAGGGGTCTTACCGTTTTATGTCGCACACAGCTTTTGTGCTAGAATCTTCCCTTTTTGATCCATAAGAATCGTGGGAGCGTTTCACTCGCTCTGTTGCAATTGTTTGAAGCACTGTCTGGTCTATAATCCTGTGCTCGGAAGCTGGACGTTCTTTAAAGTGAAGCACAACCAGCATGAGGATGGTACTGTACCTTTATTTTCTAATGATCAGACCATTCCTTCCCAGCTTACCCTTAATCCGTTCCTTAATCCATCGCGTGCACATCCAGCACGTACCAGCGGTTTGACGTGGTCGGTCAGCCAATTATGAAGCAAAAGTCTGGGGCCTTGCTTCCGGTGTTCCGGACGGGAAGCGCAAAAGCCCGCAATTTGCACTGATCATGTGTCAATTGATGGCACATTGTTTGCCAATTTAAACCACCAACTGAACGTGGCAGGAGGACACGTGTTGGGGGAGGCCTGGTGGCACATGCACAAGGATCAACTGCTGAACTCGATGTGGTGGGTTGATGCGTTTGAGGTTGATGCGTGGTTGTGTTCCTGTTTCCTGCTTCCGGACTTGTCGGAAGTGAATGCAAACTATAATGTGTGCCGGCAGGAAGTGTCAGCACTGATGCTGCGTGTGATGGACGTTTAATGATATGCACTGGTATGGAACATGAGTTGTATGGGTGCGGATTATTAAGTTGGATTCTGCATTATTGTACTGATTTATAGGAAATTTGAATTTGATAAGGAAATTGGTTGTTGTACACTGATAATATCTTTCGAATGGCAAGATTGACTGGCAACTATGGTTATTGATGAATAAGTTTGACATCTTCTTGTTTGAGCCAGCCATTTATGGATCTCCTTGACTTGCTTTATCCCCCAAATTGGATAGACTGTCTTGCGTACGGGAAGGCGGTCCGGAAAGGATTTGGTCTTAGGTCATGCCTTCGGTCAAGACCGGTGTTTCTACCAACTCGGCGAAAGGATTGATAAATTGGAATTGGTCTAAAAACAAAAAATGGCAGAATTGTGCTACCTGGCCTAACTCCCAAATATAGATATTAAATAATCAGATAACTACATGTTGGAAGTAATGAGGCGTTATGGACATTCCAACAAAAGCCTTCAAGATGCTTCATCCGCCACTAACCAAAAAGTTCTTGTTGTGGCTGATAAAACTAGGATTTTATATAGTTTTTTATAGTACCCAGTTTTTGTGACTGTTCAGATAACAGCGCTGGTCTTTCTACGGCAGGACCGAGGTTCAAATCTGGACTGACTATCCAATCACGTGGTATTATTCATTCTAGTAAGCCAGAAATGGCTGGTCATATCCTAGAAGAGAGAGCGCGAGAGAGAGAGAGAGTTAGAAAGAGAGAGAAAGTACCCGGTAATTACATATGTCTATGGCACATTTAATTCGCCAGGCTCAGGTGCGCCGCCTGGTTAAAGTCTTTATTGGCTGTCTGGCATAGACTGTGCAGGTGTAGTAGACCAAACATGACCAGGAGTAAACACTTTCCCCTGAAAGGCCAGGATTGATAGCCGACATCAGTACAGGGTTTCGGTAGTTTCTGCAGCAGGTCATGCCTGCATAGTGCAACATATTGGATTCTTTACTGCATATTCTATGCTAAACGATATCAATGGATCACTTACTCGAAATATCTGATTAAGGACCTTAGGGTATTTGTTAACAATGACCATCACTTGGTCTAAGAGGCGATTTCCTACTCATGGTTGCACCTAATTCTTAGCTCAAAGTCAAGCAACTCTCAGAGAGTTCGAACTTATCGTGGAAACCAACGATATGAATTCTTCGTAGTCTCTTTCAGGAAATGTTTGGAACTGATGGATTAATACTGATACAAATGGTAAATTCTTGAATGTGAACAATGCATTAAAATTGCAGCGAATGCATATGCTATTCCCATATGTACAGTGATATAGTATAATGCAATTTCTGGAAGGTGTCCTGATGATGGACATTAACAGAGTTATACCTTAGTTAGAAATGAGGTGACAGGTTCGATAGGGTCTCTGTAAAGCTCAGTTGCCTTGGGCAAAAAACCCTCATTTGAAGATCTGAAGCTCTAAACAACATGTTCTAAAGAAAAGTTCGTGAAATCATCTCTTCAAACAGCTCTCTATACAAAAGGAAGCAGGAAATAGTCTGCCAGCAATACTTTAAGTTTAAATTCACCTACACTGCAGAAACCTTGTCTTGCAAATAACTTACCGTCCGTCGATTTGCCACGTGGCTATCTAAATAAAGCTTCATTCCAATACCTACCAACGAACGAACCCATCTGCAAATCGGAACACATTGATTAAATTCCACAGAAATATCTCATGCTGCATTATGAATAGCATTCGTTGATTTAAAAGCCTACCCGACCTATTTCCACGCACCAGCTACACATACCGGCTTTTTCCATCCTCCTCGGTTAAAAATACATCTTTCAAATCATCTTCCAAAATACAACAACGATGCTTTATTTTTTTTAACAACCTCTGCACACAGCACAATAAACAACCACGTCAGTTCCAACGAACCGGTGGATTGGCCGGTAGCAGCTGGCTATCGATTCCGCTGGCAGGCAACCTGCTTTGAATCGTAAGCCATTTTGCTGTTTCGTCGGCCCTTAAATCCTTATTATTCCTCGCACACATCCATTCGGTGGAGTTGGGTGGGGACGGGTTTTAGGGGGCATTGTAAAGAAGGGCAGCAAATGTAAAAAACTGGCAATCCCCTTGCCCGCAGCTCTCTGGCTTATCCACCCGTGAAACTGCGTGTGCCCGAACACTGGAGGTTGGGCTCTCCAATTTCTGGTGAAGGAAATTCCCGAAAAATCGCTTGCAAGTTAGCACTTATTTATTTTGATATACTTCCTTCGAGGCGATTTATTTCCCGAACCCCTCATGGCAAGGGCGAGTGGATGGGGCTCTCCTTGCTTGGAGAGCCTTGGAAAACTGCACCACACACGGTTGCCCCAGCACGTACTAACTCTTCGATAACCAATTTCCGTCGTGTTCTAAATGGTGCTTTATGGCGTAAGCGTTAACTCGCCACTCACACACAACGGCACACACTCACATAAATAAGCGCAAGGGCGAAATGGCACCGTCAAGCCTATACACGCACACACACACACACACACACACACACACATTTTCCATGCATGTTTTTGTCGTCGCCATAATAGGAAACGTGATTTATTGGCTTAAAACACAACTCATTTATTTAATGTACTCGCCCGGGTTCTGAACGGTGGTGGTACGGGGCCAAAACCTGGCTCCAAACTCCCGGAACCACACCGAAAACCACAAGCTCCTTCGTTTTCCTCACCCTTCGTGCTCATTCTCCCCTTGCTTTGGAGTTTCTTAGCGCGTTGGTCGTATTTGCTTCTTCGGCGACGAGAAAAGCGAGAAGGAAACGCACTCGTTCCACTTTTCCGATTACGGGTGTAGATGGCCGGAGGCGGATAATTTGAGCATTGGGAACTACCATCGGTGTTCATGCGGTATCATGGCCATGGGATTTTTGGGTGGCGTAAAGGCTAACTTCACGTTAACTTCTTCTGCTTAATCCTTATCCGGCGTTGCATGTTCTGGTTTTGCGGTTATCAGCGTGATTATGCGATACAACGGCTTCGGGTTTTTGGGAACTTATTTCCATCTAGCAGAAAGGCGAGGTTTTCCTGGTTTACTTCCGAGCGAGATATGCCTTAAATGATACATTTGTTTTAGTTAGATATGGGAAGGATTTAGACGAGAGGAAATTGTTTCATAACACCGGTTGGTTGGTTGTGAAAACCTTAAGTAATTTGACCAATAATAATATTTCATCGTGTTTTAGCCATACAAGAAGTAGATTTACAAAACGAAAGCGACAAATTTGACTGTTTAAAAAGCAAAAAAAAAAACGAATTTACTTAATATTCAATAACCTAAGCGGCAACTAATATATCAACTACCCGTTAATCGCCATTCGTGGCGTCCGTTGGTCGAGGCGATAGCGATGTTGGTCTTCACACGGCTGGACTGGGGATCAAATCCCACCCGGATCCAACACCCTGTACTCAGGATTGACTATAAAGTCACGGATATCCAGTAATGGCAGGCTGAGACCACTCGAGATTGTAGAGTGCCACCTAAAAAGAAGAAGTTAGGCGCCGTTGAAGGTAAAGGTGGGATCAAATTAACATCGGTTATTTGGCGCACTGTTGAACCTATTTTCAATAAACTCTTGTGAGCTTTATCGCTAATTCAAAATTTCGGGTGAGTGATGAGATTTAAAGCTAAATAAATGAATGACTCATAATGTCCTTGTAATGATAAGGTGAGAATGGTCCGAAAATATCTCTTTTACAGCTCGTGATGGATAGATAATAGGTAAAAGTAGTAGACGTCGACAACGGAGCTGGTCTTCACACGGCCGGATCGTTGTTTAAACCTCATCTGGGCCATTCCCTCATAGCTAGGACTTACTATCCAAAAATGCGGTATCACTAAGTCTAGTAATCCAAGAAAGGGAAGGCATGACCTTGGAGGTCGTTAGGCCAAGAAAGAAGAAGAAGAAGACTAGTAAAATTTTTATTTTCAATTTTTGTTCCAATAACATTAGTCTAAATTTTAAAACATTTTAGTGATGTGATAATACTATTAAAGGTAAATCATCTCTTCTAATAGTTTTAACGCTATACTCCAATTTTAAACTCATTTTTTATATTTTCTTCATCAAGCTACACATCAGCATGCCAAGAAACGTCATACGTAGAACCTAATTTGAGTATGCCCACAATTGAGCCGAAAACTCCGATGCCGGTTGTTTATTTGTGCTTACTGAAGCATTTTCTCCCCAACACTGGCTGATGAAGAAAATGCCTTTTTCCTTTCGTACAGCCAGTCATGTGTTTTACCTACATTTTCCTTTCCGTGTGTGTATATTGTGCCAGGAAAAGGAATAAACGGCACAGCCAGAAATCCTTGCACCGGGGGAGCGATGGAAAAATAAAAACCCACCCGAGCGAGTGTCATGTTGGCACCGTTATCGTTTATCGTATGTTTATATGCTTCACGATCCGAATCTTGCCCTGTGTACGGTTTGCAATAATCGCTGACGGAAATATTCCTTCGATAAATATTGCCCGCCGGGTAGGGCGGAAGGTCGTTAAGTAACAGCTGGCTGGCACTCGCACCCCCCCCCCCCCCTAACCCCACCCGGAGAGAATGGTTATTATCCCTAGATCCTGGCCCCCGTGCTGTGGAAGAAAGTGCAAGCAATTGAATTTTTGGTACCAATGTGGCTCACAGCATTCCTCTCCTGTGCGGGGTTGAAGTCACCGTCACGTTAAACCCATAATCATGCAGTGTGGAGGACTGCCGGCCGGGTTGGTTTGATGGAAGTCTTGGCGCGCCGAAGGACGAAATATGATTAAAAACGCAAAAGCTCTGACGTTGACGTGTACGACTCGTTTGGGTTGAGATGAAATGGTTGATGGGAGCATTTAGCTTATTGGAAATGGAAATACCGCACGGCAGGATAATCAGATGGCTGTATTTGTCGAACCACGTACGTTCACACACGAGTCGACTAGAGGTTCTGTGTTGCGGACTCCCTAATGGGATGTTAGTCTCGTTAGTTACGAAATTGAAACTATCGCGGAAAATACCAGGAAATAATAGAATGGAGGGAAAACTGATACTATCCAGTGCGGTTTCTGTTCGGGTTCATTATTTAAGGATTTCCCGGTATCTATCAGAGGATCCTTTCGGATTTCAAATGTACCCTGTTGCTTATTTTGCGAATATGTACGTGGTATTACGGTGATGGTAAACAAGTATGTCCATGAAGGAAGGAAGATTTCTCAGATGATGATGCGTTGTAGAGAGGGTTCCAGGAGTAGATACCTTGCCGTCTTGCTTAGAATGCTAGTAGCGGCTAAAACGATACGTTTTTCGATACTCTTCAGTCCTTATTTCTGTGGTATAAGTTACAATGAATTGAGACTTAACGGATTTACAATTAATCTCAACGTAACTAGGACATCAAGAACGAATGTTGGTTGGTTTCCTTGGAAACCATCGAAAGGCAATGTGAGATAATGCATTAAAGATATTAGGACTATAATACTGCAGGATATTTTGTGGTTCTAGAAAAGAAACAACACGCTTTCTCAAAAGAATTATACGTCATTTATGGATCACTAGCATTTTAAGATTTATCAATACAATATTCACTAGAAGCCTCTAGAGCCAAACAAAGTACGAAGCTGGGAATCTTCTGAGCGTTTAAAGTTTCAGTATTCACCAACGCCTCTGAGCTATGAACTCTTAGCAAAACTGACCCTTAGTTTGAATCCTCTTACCCAAGTTCGAGAAGAAGGATTTATGACCCCGTATGTGTGTGGAAGGACATTGCAGGAGCCGCTATACGATTATCTTACCATCATGCAGCGAATTGGACTCGCCAGGCTCCGGCAGGTTGGTCATGTCATGAGAATGGCACCGAACGACCCAGCCCGTAAAGTCCTTTTAGGCCGTCCACACGAACAGCGGAGGTGTGGTGGGCTTAAACTGGCGTTGATGCGATACGCATGTAAGAAAGTTGGAGTTTAATAAATTTTTTGAATCTTTTTATGTTGAAAGATTTTAAAGTGTAGAGTTGACGATAAAGGGCTGTTATTTTAATTTGAGACTATGGCAATGAATAAGGTTTAACTTTGTAAGAGATTCCATAACTGTAACGTATTCCATAACTGTGTATCGAGGCGTTCCTCATAAAAAAATATATTCACTAAACACTGATCATCCGCGGTTTTTGGTATGGTCTAGTTAAGTTTTAGACTGGGCTTCATTACGTTTCCTGATCATCAGTTCTTCCATTTATTTTTTCAATGTTAATGTTTGCAGTTGTCTTTTGATAAAAGCTGTAAGACTGTCATATTAGAATATTTGTAGAGAATGCGTTAACTTTTTTTATTTAATCAACCAGATAGGCAAATAGTGACAAATTTAGCTCTGAGGGTATACTGGTGGATTGTTATGTATTCTGGCAATCCTAAGGAGTTATCATCTGTCTGACCTTGCCTTAGTTAGTTTATAATGGATCAATAAGAGAGGATCTTCTTCAGACTCAGTTCAGTTCAGGTCAGAATGACCCAGTGAGGAAAAAGACACAGGGGTGAATAACCACCACGTGGATGTCATTCTTCAACGACGGAGGAATAGTTCATATGGGATACAAACCCAGGTCCTGCCGTATGAAAACCTGTGCCTTTATCGCCTCCAACACCGAGCTACCTTACTCATATACAATAAATACAATGAATTTCCACACTTTTCAAAATTATACATTCAAGATATGTAACGTTTGAAAAGTTTTGGAATTTATCCCTCTGATTGGCTCTATGCAGGGGACATGCCGGATAGGGGTTTCAAAAAGGGGTTATAAAAACTGCATTCGAACCCCTTCGCAAGGATCAGTTGTTTCTTACGCAATAGTATAAAACGTTTCGTCCTTTCTGTGGTAGTTGTGCCTTTGCTTCGCTTCGTCCAACAAGTTGATTACATAAATCGTCCACCCTGCTTTGCATGGGATACCCCCCCCATGCACTGGTGTGTATGTGTGACGTGAAGGTTGAGTACGTGCGTTTGAAATTTACACAACTACGGAATGGTCCTTTAATCTTCGTAATGATCAAACTGATGGCGTTAAAAGGGGGAGAAAATGGTGTCGAATTCTTTTTTCGCTCCACGTCAAGCTAGGGTTGCCAGTCTTTAAAGGACCAACGGCCATGGGGAAAAAGTTGTTGAAGTGGAAAAAAACGAACCAGGCTCGAGTAGCGGGGAACGAACAGAAAAAAAGAAGGTTAGTTGACCAAATGTGATTACTTTGCGCTATTTGGGCGCAATGCACACATGCACATACACACGTTTCGCTCCTTCGAGGAACTCTGCGATCTGGAACACTTTGATTGATGATTGTTCTTGTTTTGTGGGCCGGTGTTTTTTTTTTTGTTGGTATTACGCAAGGGTGTACACAAAAACTGGTGACGGAATTGGAAAATTCCTTCCATTCACCGACCATCATACATCGGGGGTTCGGTTTTCGGTTCCTTCTGCTGCTCGGATTTTGTTCCGAGCCCTCGTCATACTAAATCACAAATAGCGTTCTGATGTGCGTTCTGAGGTGCGTAAAGACGGCGAGGCAGAAAGGCAACATTCCAACGGGAAAGGTGAAGGTGTTCCGCATGGCAGGCGTTCGCCACTCGAAATGGAAATTTCACATTCCACAAATATTCATGAGCTTTTGTTGTTTAAGGACGGATTTGGTCCTTTCCGGGCCCGAAAGGGGACAATTTCGGCTTTTTTTCGGAATCGATCCGGGTGTGATTTTGCGGTTTGCGGTGCTGAGCAGAGGTTCGGCGGGCGGTAAGCAGCTGAGCAGAGAGTTTCGTGAGCGGTTCTTGGAAAAATCGAACAATATATGCCATCCAACCGGTGGGTCAGGCAAAATTTCGAATAGATGTTTTATAGGAAAGATTTCATTGCTTTACAATTCGATTAATCGATCAAGTGTATAAATAAAGGCGTTTCAAACAATATTATTTGGCTGTAGTCAGGAATGGTCAGCGTTGGTTTGGTGTCAAATACGATAACGGCACCTTTCTTTAGATCCGGATCTGCCTCCCCATACGCAGGAATTCAGCTACGGATACGGGTCTCGATGCGCCATTTCCTTGTCTATGGTCGCATATTCTAGGATCTTTGTGTCGTCTTGACCTAACGACCCCTTATCGGTCATGCTTGCCCCAACTCTAGCTTACTAGACTTATTACTATCGCATAGTTGGATAAGGAGTGCTCAATCACAGGATCACCCTCACAGTTCTTATCATTTGTTCTGATGTTTGAATGTGAGTTGTTTAACTATAAAGTCACCAGGTTCTACATTTTTTGCTTAAGGTCCAAAAATAGGGAAAATTTGGGTTTTTGAATAAATAAAGTTACTATCAACATTTAGCTGGGGTCAGGGAAATACTTCAAGATAACTTAACTCTAACAACGGGATACAGAGCATCTTCTTCTTGTTCTTCTTCGGTGGCAGTACAACCTCGAAAGGTTTCGGCTTGCCATTTCTGGCTTTCTTTGAATGGATTTTACCCGTAGCAAGGTAGTCAGCCCTTCGTATGGGAAGGCAGTTCGAATGGGATTTGAGCCACGGTCTTGACGTATGAAGACTGGCGTCGCTGTCGCCTCAGCCACCGGACCACCCCAGGACCTTCACCACAGAGCATCAGGTATGAAAACTTCTTGGAACATAGTCGCTAGACTGTTTTGCGAATATTTTCTGTTTTGTTCTGTTATAACTAGTTGCTGGTCAACATTCCTATTCATTGTATAGCATTGATCCTGGTTGACCTGGTTGTCTTTGATGCAATCTAGAAATCCAGAACCCTGAAAGCTTGTTGTAACAGCACGCGCCGAGTTCTGCAGTAATGGAAGCCAGAGATTCTTAGAACCAAAAAACGAGTCGGGTTGAAGTACGTTACACCTTATCCAGGATATCGTCAGGCTAGAAGCTGACTGTACCTTCGCCCAACTATTGTCAAAATAATTCTTATCCTGAAATTCACGTACGTAGAACAAAACTAAATAAGTAAGGTAAAAACCGGATAAAGCTGTGAATCGATTTCTAAAACTCCAAAGTCACGTTTGGTCAGCCCTGCGGCACATATGGCACGGGAAGCCTGGAAACACGGAGAAGAACAAAAACCCGGCGCAAACATCCCATCGCCACCAGCTGTCGGGCCAGGTTGCGCAGCGAGCGAAACAGGAATGCGAATCCATCAGCCCGTTGCCATCAGCTGCAACCGTTTGAAGCTGCTGTTCGGTACGACATTTATCACCGAAATTTATTCAAATTGCACTACAACTAACCCCTTTTTCTTTCGCTCCTGCTGTTGGTGCTTTGTAACGAACGCGTTGTGAAAATGTGGTTGCCATTCTGGAACGCCGAAAAAGGTGAAAAACGAAGAAATATGCAAGAACCGGTTCCCGGATCAGCACGCGTCCTTCCAACGGTGTGCCGTTAAGGACACGGCTGAAAAGGATATATGTTTCGCGGTGTAACCTTGAAAGGAGAATAAAGGAAACCTCGATGCAGATGCAGTTGTGCACGCGAGTGGTGGTGGTCGTGCGATTACTGGTATAGGTGTGCTCGGGTGCGCGCGCGTGTGTACGATCGTGCGTTTCGTGTGTTAAGTTTCTGTTTTTAATTACACGCAGCCTTTTGCAGAAGGATAATGATTATCATCAGGCAAACGGAACGAACCGAAACAGGGGAACCTATTGTGTTCGAGGTGCAGCCGAGTGCAACCCGGGCCCAGTTTTACCCGGGAAGCATGGAAAAGCCACACGGTGGAAGTAGAGCACGCAGCGTGTGGTTGGTGGGCCAGCTCGAAACATCATCAGATAACCGCACCAGTGTGCGATCGGTGTGCAAGGATTATTACTGCGTGTTCCGTTCCGCCCGTTTGTTCCGTTTGGTCCTGCTGCTGCGAGTTTGTATCCTTTTTCTATGTGTGTAGCATGTTTCTTTATTAGTGCATTTTCTTTTTCTTCATTACTGTTTCTACTTTTTTCCCCGCCGAACGCAGCATGTGTTGTTCGGATGCTTGTGTGCTCGTGACGATGAATATTTCGCAAATGCGCAGGATATACGCAGGTTCGTAAAACGGAGTCAAATGGGTAGGATGAAAGAGTATTAAAGAGAAAACAGGGTGATCAAACAGTGATTGACAAAATAAAAGCTCATCCAGGGACAGTGATTAAGTAGTTTTTTTTCTAAATAAATCCAATAAGCAATTTAAATAAAAAAACCTTGGACGATGGAATTTGTAAAAACAATCCAGAAAGATGCAGCAGTATAGACTTAAGAAAACCTTTTTCCTTATTCTTAGAAAATATATAAAATATATGAATATGAAAAGAAGGTTTTTCCGCTAAGCATAGAAGGATATTTTAACAGACTCCCTTATATAAGAAGAAGAATAAGAAGAATGTTATCGAAGGGAAGATAAAGATGATAATGACATATCGTGTCTTGGTTATGGATATTTTCAATTTCATAATGGATTTTTTAATTCAGTACATCATGCTTGACAATGCGACTGTGGAAATTTGTCGACCAACTGTGAACTTTTACTCAAACGTTTTTCATCGGACACAGCATCATTTTAGAAGCCAACAGTCAAAAAGTAAGTAAAGAACTTTGGCTAACGAAGAAATAAGTAAGCAATAAGAATAGGTTGTTCATCTTGGAAATAATATAACGTTTTGATAATACCAAAATATTGAAGATTTTAAAATAATTTTGTGGGTTAGACAACATAAGTTTTTAAAAACAATTACAGCTTACTTATTAGTTCTACAAATGCGAACAAAAATTTCTGCTTCATGTATGAAAGACTTTATAAAATGGCCATTTAAGGCTGGTAATGTTTAATGATTCTGTTCAATATTTGAAATTATCCAAGATTTCCTCTATGAAACTATTATGTAAACACTTCAATTGTAACAAATCCAGAACTTAGTTATAACATCTCTTTAAGCTTTACTAAATAAGTGTCAATCATATCATGAAAAAATTCTTCTTCTTCCTTGGCACTACAAGCCCGAAAGGTCTCGGCCTGTCATTTCTGGCTTTCTATGACTTGATTTTACCCGTAGCTGGATAGTCAGTCCTGAGTGAGGATTAGATTTGAAACCCGTTCCTGCGAAGATCAGCAATTTTACCGAGGTTATCATTGGACCACATTGGCCACGAATAAAAAAATAATGGGCCGTCAAAAAACTTAAGCAAGTCAAAAAACAGAATCAATAATTTAAAAAAATAAAGAAAAATTATACAGTGTAAATGAAAGGGAAATAATCTAAATAATATTGAAATAAAACTCATTTAATGAAGAAAAACTAAAATCAACCATGCTTCAAAAGTGCTAAAGATTTTAATTAAATAAACAATTTGAAACGATTTAAAAGAAGGAAATAATATTTCATAACAAAAAAATCCTTTAAACAATTACCAGAACTGTAACTTCAAGTCCTTCCGTCACTGTATTATAGCATCGAATCGAAACGATATCCCATCGAGAACCCAAAACCCTTCAAGGACAATCGTTTCCCGTTTGATCGACAACCTTTTCCATCGTGCGTCCTTGCCGCTGGTACCCTCTCGCCCGATTCCTCCTCATCACATCCTCGCCACAGGGATTCCACCGACCAGAAAGGAGAAAAAAAAACGCAACGCAGTCAATTCCCCCTTTCAGTGCTGACACTATTTTTCTGCAAATGTACGCATATTTTGGTTAGTTTTGACGACAAAACAAAACAATTACCAAAAACTTTGATACAATCGTTCGTTTCTGCTACTCCCTTTTTCTTTCCTCCCTGCATCAAACTGGAAGTTGAGTTTTCGAGGTGGATTGCTGGCTAGTCCGTTCCTTTGTTTGTTTCGATAATTTCGGTACGGTTTTTGGGTGCTTCACTGAAAGGGGGAAACTAGGCAGCAACATACCCCGTTTGCATGTATCCTTTTGCAAAGTTGGCGAAAAAAAAGAAGCATGCAAGGGAAAATCCTTTCTATTTCCCCCTTACAGCGCAAAGACACACATCACAAGTTCACCGGGTCGAACCGTATCGATAGTTGTCATTTTCGTTACGGTTCATTTGCACACGAACACAGTGACTACGGCGGTCGTTGGGTTGGTGTAACAGGGTGTTCCAGGCTTGGAACTAACGCCAGTGTACGAGTAGTTTGGCTGCGAGTCGTCAATTGTCGTGTTTGAAGGTTCAAGAGGGGTTCCGGAACTCTGATTAAAATGAAACCGAAAAGAATAGCCAGCGAAAGGAGTTTGTGAAAGAAGCTAGCGAAAGGAAAACAGAGGGAAAATTGCCAATAATGTCCTCTCCTGGTGCGTAACATGCGAAATGAAATCGATCCCTAACCGCGCACACCAACGATAGGTTTGGTGCATGAGGTGCACTTTTTGGAAGCAATTGTCTTGCAGGAGTCTTTCTCCGGGGGGGTTTCGGTAACTGTTCCCCACACACATCAAACAATAGCTGGAATTGTTACTTGATGTTTGGGATTTGCGATAAGAACTGCATAAAATACTTCTGATCTGATCGGGTACCCATAAATTGTGTACCGTTCCTCGGTCGGTGTGACAATGTGCAAATATCTGACAGTTGTGGTTACGGCTGTGGCATACAATTGCAATTCTGGTGAACATACAAACAGGACGAAAGGGGCGAGCTACAAATCAGGCAGCTGTGCCGGGTTTTTGAGGAGCGCCAGTTGGTGATTTGTTTTATGGAAATGTGTGGACGTTTTGCTGGGTAAGCGGCTTTTTTATTTGTTAGGAAACGATCGAGATGTAGGCTGATAAGGAAGATTTGGTTCTATTGTGTGAAGATTGTGCGGGACGGAGTGTGATTGCTCCCCCCCGGCAGGAAGTATGATTGTTCCTGCTTACGTTAAAGAATGTGCTTTGTTGTTTAATAGTTTGTACATAATTTTGTGAATACTGTTTGTACTTTAGTGATACGTGAAGAGGAACTACATAATATACATATAAAGATACTGAAATCAACCTAGGACTCAATCAATGTACCTACAGGTCCGGTGGCTGAGGCAATAGTGGCGCTTCAGACGGCGTGACCGCGAATCATATCGCATCCAGACCGTCTCCCCATACTCAGGACTTGTCTAAGCAATCCAGCTACGCGTGAAATTAGAGTAACAGAAAGCCATTAATGGCAGGCCGAGACTTCTCGAAGTGTAGTAGCCCGGTGGCCGAGGCGATAGCGGCGCCGGTCTTCTCAAGGCAGGACGGGGGTTCAAATCTCATCCAGACCGCTTCCCCGTACGTAGGGCAGACTACTTTACTACGGGTAACATTAAGTCACAGAAAGCCAGAAATGGCAAGCCGAGACCTCTCGAGGTGCCAAATAAGAAGCAGAAGACCTCCTCTTCCTAGTGATGTCCCTCTGGGAATTTTCGGTGTCCAAGAGGTAGTGAGTTTAGTGAGGTACTGAGGACAAGGAAGCGAACCATCCTGTACGTCTAATTGCTAGCTAAATTAATGATCAAGCCAAGAGTTAAATACGGTTGAAGAAATCTGTAATGTAAGGATAACTTCACTCTCTGTTCTAGTGACAATGAAGAAGAGTATATTTTCAAATTTCTAGCTTTGCTGAACACAATGAAAACTTGTTATCATAAATTAAGCACATTTTACCTGTAATTTTTTTGAATTCTGAGCTTCAAGACTCCTTCTTAATTCTGAGGAAGGCCTTTCAAGGATTAAAAATAAATAGAACAGTTTTTACTAGCTGATGATTCGAAGCTTCGTATTGTCAGCTATAGTCAAATCGACCTTTAAGCTTATGACCCTATAGAAAGATAATGAACAAAGGCTTCGGGGTACGCAAACTACGGCAAGTGAACATAATTGACATAGTTGAGATGCATGTATCGCTTTTTGTGCAAAAAATATCTTTGCTTTGACAGCTTTAACAGACACGTTGACTGCGCTTATACTTTATGAGATATTATGAGAGATGTCCCTCATATTAAATGAGACACTAACTAATGTTTTATTATTTAAACCGATACTTTCACCTTTGATAGAGTACAAAATCTAGCATGGATGAAAATACAAAGTGTCACGAAAGAGCACTAATCCTTCAATAAAAGATCTCTCTATGGTCCTAGTAGTATTGCCGTTATCACAGCTCTACACTTTTGACAGCAGAGCTTTTGGAAGTGAAAAATACAAAATATGCTTTAAATTAAACCTTACATATAATATTTTTATATTTTATATTTTATTTTGAGGCAATTATGAACAACTAGCAGCAATTTTCCAAACCAAGTTTTTGGGTATGATTAAAGGACTAATTAATTGCTCCAACTAAAGAGAAAGGCTAAAATTTTCTTGTTTTCCGGACGATTTAAAAATAAGAACCATGACTAGAAGCAAATCGTATAAAAAAAGGCAATAAAGTTAAAAATATATTTAAAAAAATAGTTCAATAATTTTCAACGATAAACATCCAAACGTGTGATAACTTAATGTAATGATATTTAAAAGACGGACCATTTGGACAAAACATTAGAAAAAAATAAGAAAAAATACAAGATTTATAGAAAAAAAAACTCACAATCTAAACCACAAGGCTAAATGCTAAATTTGACAAAGAATTTACAAAACAAACGCAATGCAAAAAAAGTTGTTTCAACAATTCCTTCCGTGAACTAGACACACAATGGTTGTTTCCAATAAAACTATAAACCATCAGAATATTAGAAAAAAAAATTCATCACCCCTAACAGAATTAGAATGGATCATTAACAATTGATAGGTGGCCTGTTTCGAGCCCAAGAGAAACGGCAAAACGGTTTGAACCGTCTAAACATGCTGCTTCCGGTCTGTAATCGATCGAGTCTGCCGCTAGCGCCATTGAACAGCACACCAGATACTGGAAAACATATTTGGCAAACATAGAAAACACATACACACAGAGCAACAGAGGAATACAAACAAACAGACCAACACTCGAACATTATCCAGCAGAAGGAGACAAACGTTGGTAAATTGAAAAACGCAACCAGGAACACACCGTGCAGTTCGGAAATGGCAGGGAACGAAAAGCGGATATGCAACCACCCGGTGCGTGGAAACATTCCTTTCTGTCCTTACGGAACGGAGGCTCAGGTCGCTTAGTTCCGGTAGGAAGGAAGGAAGCGATCGATAAAATTGTGCCACAGTCTTCTCACTCTCTCTCTCTCTCTCTCTCTCTCTCTCTCTCTCTCCTTGTGGCCATTTCCAAAAGCGCCCACTTTTCATCCATCTTTCCATCAATCAACGGCTCAATCACTCTTGAGAACCTAATACAAACGTTACCGATGGACGCACTTCTAACGGTCGGAATCGTATCGCGTAAATGCTGTTAACCTTTCGGTAGGGCTGTTGGCTGTTGTTTTTTTTTTTGCTTTCACTCGCGCTCTCTCTCTTGAGAACATCACCCAGCCTAGTAATATCATTGAATGTTTGGCAAACTGGCGCTTAGTGGAAAAAAAAAACCCAACAGTGCCACCAGGATACCAGCACACACCATCATATCGGCAACGAAATCGCCTCTGTGTTGGGCGAATGATGGTGAGCGCCTCTTTTTCGCCTATCTCCCATTCCATAGCTGGCTTGTCGGCGAAACATCAGCGAAATGAGTGGCATCTGTTTCAATTACCGGAAGACAACATTCCGGAAGGAATGGTTTCGGTGTGGAACATTCCTAGATTCCTGGAAGTAACCGGGCGTCCGTTTTTTTTTGCGAAGAAGAAATTGAAAAAACAGCGGACCGCGGAGTTCCTGACGCCCCCTCTCCGGTGCTTTCGTTTTGAGTAGCGTGATCTATTGCGTAATATTTCCTTCCGCACATGGCCACATGGCCCGGTTCAAAGCTGTTTACTTCCTTTTTTTCGATTTTCGTTCCCGCGTGCCCTGAGTCCTTTTTTTTCGGCCTTTCGCCGAGCGCATATCCTGGGTCATATGGTGCTGGCACCGTTCATTTTTTGTTGTTGTATTTTGTGCAAGGGACAAAAAACTGCGGAAACGGAACCTGCTGTTGAGTTGAGAAGAACAGCAAGAAACATGTCCCTTTTGCAAGGACACTGTCTGCTATCGATAGCACAGCTACCCGGGTGCCTGAGCCCAACTGCTGCTGCTGCTGCTGCTGTACTTTCTTTTCGGCTCGCGAGGCCCACCCTGTCATAAGCATCATAAGCTGGCACAGTCGGCTGGCAGGATAAGCAAAACTGGATCATGAAGTGTCTGCAGATGACAGACGAAAAAATATCGATGGTTTTCCGTTACATCCTGCCACACACACACACGCACACGATCAGAGAAACGCGCGTTTGAATATTTATTGCCTAAGCTTACGAGTTTTCTTGCAAGGCAGCGCACCATTTGAGGTTTTCCAGAACACGCAGGCACGTGAAGTCAGGCGCGAGCGGAGACACTATGGTTAAGCTGGGCGAGCTTCGGAGCTCATGTCTTTATTGATGATGTGTCACCACGATTTGCGGGCGTCATTTTTTTTTTCTTCCCGCTCGCGTTTTTGCGTGCTGCCCGCATGAGGCTGGGTAGGGAAAATGGGCATACCTTGCCGTACGTCATATTGGCACATACATGGTAAGATGGAGAATGCGATATGGGTGGGTGGTTTTACGATTTAGTGGAGGGATTTGTTTATGTGATAGTAAGGCGAGGTAACTTAAGCAAACATTTGTTTAAAAATGTTCCAAATCGTAGATTAGTGTAAAGTGGAGGCAGATTATCAGTTAAATTGCAATGAAAATGTTAAACTCGTGAAGGAATCATAGAACAAAAAAAAGAAGTAAGAAATACGTTACAGAGTCATGAAACATTTAAATGACATTGAGATCATTTGCAAAATACGCCGAAGGAATCAAAAAAGGATAAAAGGTGCACAGTAACAAATAAAAGAGCAAAACACAACATTAAACAACTATAATCCAGACAGTGTTACATATCTGGACAAAGCCCCCTCAAAGTGAAACGTAAATATTAAGCAAAAGTGATGCGAATTAAAGAGAAAGAAGCTGTGTTATAAGAATTACAGAAACATAATATTAAGCATTAGAAAGGCAAAAACGCTTTAACAAACAGCTAAGCCACTCATCCATAATCATAAGCAAACAGAAAACGGATGATGCAATATATAAAATGAAGAAAACATAAAATACACAATTTAACTTCCGAAAGCAATGCGTCAACAATGTAAAAAAACATAACTCGGATAATACTTGAAAAACTAAGATTAACTAAACAAAGGTTGAACTAAAAAATTATTGAAAATTCGATATAATACACAGGGTAGGAATTTGACAAAATGATAAAACAATTATCAGACATCTTATTGTTTTTAATAATAAAATTGAAGGATAAATTAGATAATAAATAAAGTAACAAAATAATGTAAAGAATATAAGTATATGGTTCAGTATAGATTAATATTTAACCTTTATATTAGAAAGTAAAACATATTAGTGTTATTTTTTCTCAATAATCAGCAATCATCATTTTTTCTTTTGGTTTTCATCAATTTAAGTATTTTTTTAATTATTAATTTTTATTACTTAAAAGCATGATTTGTGTTTGATCGTAAATATTAGTATTGTTTGTGTTATTTTAAGTGTTATTGTATTTTTATGCTGCTCTTATAAATTGTCATTGAATTAAAAAAAAATTACAGTACGTTAAATTAAGACACTGGAAATATCTCAACAATTTTTCAGTGCATCCTCGTAGCCTACTGTGATTGCAACCTACAAAAGAATCAATTGAACATCGTTTGGGTTCATATTAATTAAATTGCCAAACAAACATTTCACCTTCCTCTCTTCAGCTCCGAAAAAAATAATAAACAAAACAGATCTTCATCCTTCACATCCACTTCGGGAAAACTTTTGCATAAGGCACGAAAATTGTGCCACAAAATAAAACACTCTCAACAGGCACGTGCAAACCATTGATCCGGTGCCGAGCAGCACATGAAGCTTTTCCTCTATTTGCCTTCCATCCGGTGCTGGGATGCTACCAAAACCCCGAGGAATGGAAATTTGCAATCGGCTTTCGGGCTTCAAGCCCGCCGTCAGCTGCAGATGCCAGCCTTAGGTAGGCCAGGAAAAATACACCGGCACGCAAACCCCAAAAGATGGCTGCCAGTGCCATCGCACACATCCTTTTGCAGGTGATTGATTTCGCTTCCACCACTGCCCTACCGTCGTGTGTGTGTGTTTGCTTTGCTCTCAATCACCAAAATATACGCACACACATCCTTACCTTTTTTTTCGAAAACATCTCAATAAGACTAACCGAAAAAAGTATAGAAAAAATAAACCAGTGAAAGAAAGATTCAAACGTATAATAGGAAAATCGGAATGAGAGATTCTCGAAGCAAAAAAATACAGAAATTCGTGCATCCGATACAGGTTGTTTGCTGCAGACGTTCAATTTCGGAGGATTTCCCGGAAGCGAAAGGCCTCGCGAACAGAACACACTTTGAAGATTTTGCGAGTGTGTGGCAAAAGAAAAGCAAAACGACAACAACATTCATCTGGCAGTGAGGAAAAACATCCGCACGGTGGTTGCGGCGGTTGAAGGTGTTTTATGGAAAATCATATTTTTGCACTTTTCAATTCGCGCGGATCAAAGCGAGTTTTCAAGTGTGTTTGTGTTGGGTACAACCACAGCTCCTATGTAGAAGGAAGGATTTTCCTCACGCTTTTTTTTTCTTTGAGTAACTATTTTCATCCAATGGAAGGAAAACCAAGGATCGATTTCGTTTTCCCAAGGTGGCAGATGATTAGTGTTATCGATGTTAGATGGAGTCGGAAATTGATACATCTTTCGGCTTCTCTATCTTCCCGGTTCCAGTACGGGGAGTATGAGGCAGTGTGAGTGAAATGGATGAAGGAAAGGGACCAAAGGATACATCTCACTTGTCACCGCTCACTCGGGAGCAAAATAAAGCAAAAATGTTATTTCGCTTCATTTTTGCAAACGACAGTCCGGGTTTTCGGAACGTGTCGGAAAAGTCATTAATATTGCTAATGGGTGGCCGAAAGTGAAAGTAGTGGGTCCTTCCCGTAGCCAAAACGAATGACACACACGCACGCACGTGATGGTAGCCATTTTGGCCCACGTCTTGGTCGGGGGATGAATGAGCTGGAACACAGTTGCAATCGATATTCATTCATTTCGGGCGTCAATTTGGGGGGACCCTCTCTCTCTCCCAGGGAGAGAGCAAGGGGAATGGTGAGCGATTTGTTTGCGAAACGGTGAGGCGGTGCGACTTTTCCCGGGACGAGAAAAACAAAACAACGTTGCCGCTGGCAACCCGCTTTACCCGGCGAAATGATGTTTTGACAGCGCTCATTTGTTAATGGTTTTACGAAATCCACAAATCGGAGGTTTTACCGAGAAAGGAAATTGGTTTTTCCCGTTGGCTGCAGGCGCAGCCCACTGCAGTTCCAGCGAGCGGTGACGAGATTTATGCCCAATTGAAATCCTTTTAACGGATGGCAAATAATTAATGATCTTCGGGCAGCGTCGCGCGGAAATTCCGCTTCAGTTCACGCAACCAGAAGCGGCGGAGTAATCGCGCAAATCCAACCTCGAACGTGACAGATCGTGCCGGGTGGGCAAAAGGACTTAAATTTTGCGTGCTAAGAAATTGTTCCTTCCTTCTAGTTTTTCGCCCAAAGAAAAGCTTCTTATGCCTCCAACTTTAATTACCTCCGTAAACACATCAGCGTAAAAACTGGCGACACGCACACAGAAAAGCAGAAGAATAAAAAGTGTGTGAGCTAATTTTCGGATGGAAAAAAGGTTATTAGGTGAAACACACATGCATACACTGGTCACATTATTGATGGGTTTTGATGGCCACACACTGTGGGTGAGGAGTAAAACATAAAACACTTCGTTTAATGGGTTTGGGCAGGAGTTTGTATCGGTGGGCTCTCGAGGTTTCACCGGCGTAGGTTTGCCAGACGAGGTGTTTAGTAGTGTTGAATTTGATGTCTTTTAATGCTGCCCGTGGAGCGTGGTCCACGTGGTTTACTTGCGGCGAAAAGATTATGAATTCACGTCAAGTGTACACGCAAAACTTCACGTCAAGTGTAGTCGGCGTGTCGACTGAGTAAACTGTGCCGATGGTTGGTACTGAAGGGTGCTTTAGGTCGTATATATTAAAATAGTCAAATAGTTAATTTTTGATAAATCTCGATAACATGTTTTAAATCATGTGATTTACAAAAATAAAAAAAGTGTGAAAACACTTTTCGCAAAGAAACTAACATTGCAATTGCACTATTTTAACAAACAAAATAAACAATCAAGAAAAACAAACAAATCAAACAAGATTCGTATTTCAACCAATACAAACCAATAAAAACAGCAAAACAATATTTAAAAAACAGAAATTTTGCCAATATAATAAAATAAAAAGGATAAAATAAAGGACAATAAAATATAAAATGAAACAAATCATGTTATTATGCTCTCATCATTTTTAAGTAGAAAAAACAAATCAAAGTTTTTCAAAACAAAACGAAAAATAAACAAATTTTGAAAAACAAAAACCAAAATTAGCAAGTAAGAGCGTACAAGGTTTCTCAGACTATAAAGCAAGATTGTCTATGCTGTAAACATCAAATATTGTTAGAGATAAAGGAACATAAGATTAATATTGTTTAGCTTGCTTTCAGAGCTAGGAAGGCACTGTAACATACCAAGAGGTCGGCCTCGACAAAACGGTATCGGTCTTCACACGGCATGACTGGGGTTCAAATGCCATCTGGACCGTCACCCCCGTAGTATCATGGAGTCTAGTAGGTCAGAAATAGCAGGCATGATCTTAAGAGTTCGTTAGGCTATGAAGAAAGGGAGAATGTACCAGAATTTCGAAGGAAATTCCGGGAAAAACGGTTTCAACTTAATTTTAAAAAAAAATCTTATTAAGCAAGGAACATCTGCTTTAAAAAAAAAAAAATTGCGAAATTTTTTCGTTATCAAACTTCGTTTTTATGGACAAAACTCACTAAACCAATAGGGAAAGCTTCCACTGTGCCTAGAAAAAGCACCTTCATTATTCAGTTTTGCAATTCTGTGTGCCCTTTCTGCACACACCACTTTCTTCATCCAGCTTCTCCCTTTCCGCGAGCTAATTTAAGTGTTTGATTTTTCCAACACACACTCTCCGAAACACATTAACTCACACATACACCCCACCCATTCGCTACCCCGCATAAAGGTAGCCTAAATTGTGCGTCTATCATACCGGCGTTTTAATTGCTTTGTAGATTCTACCGCTAGTGGACACATTCTGGTGGTGCCGAGGGGGCAGGCTCGATGGTTCCGATTCGGTAGTAGTTTCCTGTGCCACTGGTACTGGGGCCAACCAGCCGGTTAGCTAGTTTAGGGGTTGTTTTATTTTTCGGACGTTTAATTACCTTCATTTCACCTATCGCTTAATGGTGCGATGAAGGAAGGACCGAACAAAAAAGCGTTAGAGTCACTATTAAGGGGTTTCCATGAGGGCAGTTCAACCGTGTGGGATCGACACTGTTGACAAAACGATCGAGCGTTTTCTCCGGGAGATGATAGAACGTCCCACATTTTTTGCCGCGGCTCATTTGGTGTCGGTGGGAATATTTAGGTTGAAACATTTAGAACTGTTTACTGATATGAAGCTTCAGTGTTATTGTATTTAACAAGTTTATCGCATGCTTCATTTGTTCTTATCACATGTTGTTATTTTGGAAGTATGAAAACAGAAATGGTTAAAACGGAAAGAGACTGCATCACATAAACAAAACAGGAATAATTAAAATACAACCCTCCTCAGCTGCAAGGAACAACCCTAACCAAAACCTGGTAAAAACGATCGTTTTCGAGCATTCGTATCGTTCCTAGCTTTCTAAACGCTTCAAAATTTCACCATCATAGGGTCTCGCCGATGACAGACTTCGTTTGAGCACAAAATTAACACGGCATCAGTTCACGTTTCCGTTCAGTTTCTTCTTTTTCGTTGGTGAGTTAGTTGACGTTCAAAACACAAACTAAAACAGCATGGTGGAAAATTATCGCAACTGTCAACACGCTTGTCAGCGGGCAGGTGTCGAGGTTCCGAATTGCTTAGATGAACCAAAGGAACGGAATAGAAACAAAAGCCCACTAAATAAAACAAAACAAAAAAAGCAGTAATGCACATTTCGGGACTGACAGGTCTAATTAAAACGATACATTTTTAAAGAGTCTTTACGCTAGGGGTTGTGCTTCGTTGAGGTAGACAGTATGCGGTGAGTGTTTGCATATTATCATGGATGATTGTGCCAGCGTACCAGAGGGTTCATTTGAAGGGAAAAAACACGGACACAAGTTTTATGAGCTCAATTTTGACAAATGGAATGACTTTGTGGAAATTACTTTGCTACAGTCTTAAGCAGTAAAAACATTATGGATTTTAAGAATGAAAAACCACTGAAAATGTTTAATATTTTAATGCATTTTTGAAAAAAATTATTGATCGAATCCAGTAATTTCTGGATGGTCCTGGCGTGGTAGAAGTGGTGCCGGCCTTTTCGCAAGTGATAAAACAATTTGATAATTGTCTAACGTCGCCTGGGCCAACTCGATACCAATGGCCACGGAATAAAGGAGAAGGAAAAGCTTTCTTCTTTCGATGCCCTAGTCGGTACCATCAAGAAACATTAGATTGTTGTAGAATACAATTCCTAATATTATATTCGAGAAAAAACATGTCCAGAACTTATTCGTAAACAGCTCCAAAGCCTTAAGATTGCAACTAGCTCTGGAGCAGTCTTAGGGGTGCCGGCTCTATTGCGGGACTGGCTCCGGAGCCACCAGATCGAAACCATCGGCTTGAAGTCGGAACCGGCGCCGGTGCTGTCGGAACTGAGCAGCCGATCCGGAGCCGTGATGGTAGCTCTCACCACTATCAGAATGAGTAAGCCTTTCTTAGTGCTTTTCTAGGTGTAACTAAACTATAGAAGAAGCTTATGCATTCATTTGTAAAAAGGGAAAAAACAAATAAGAGAAGAAAAAGTCGAAATGAAACAAGAATAAATATGATACGGAAAGTAAAAAAAAAAACTAAAAATGAGGAAGAAATAGGGAAAAAGAAGAAGAAGAAAAGAGAACGTACAAGAAAAAATATCAAATAAGTTAAGAGAATAAAAAAGAATATGAATTATAATAAACAAGCTAAAACAACTTGAGAATATCAAATAAAACAAAAGCAAGTACATTTAAAAAAATCATATGTACTTTGTGAAATGATTTCCTGAAAACTTTCGCAATTGTGTGAAAAGAACATAATCTGTCTTTTTTAACTCGTTTTGTACAACATAACGTCATCATTTGAAGCCGTTGCCATGTTTACTAGCTTTGTTCATCTTAGGAGGCTACAAATATAATCAACTGAAATGTCCTGTAAAAGATCGCTCCTGCTATTTCTGCAAGAAATATTTATTTTATGACTTGTGTATGATTTTCCTTAAATTATGATTATTTTTTACGATTATTCTATATATATTTGGCATACGGTAGAAAAGCCGTGCGTGATGCGATTATTAGCGTTTTTAGTATGCGGCTGAACATAATTGAAAGCGCATTAAGAAGATTGGTTATGACTGTTTCACTGACGATCTGTTGTGCTGGAGGAACACTAGACGAATGTGTTTATATGTGTATGTGGGTGTGTGTGTGTGCTTGTGTTAGTGTGAGTAATAATCATAGCATATCTACTATTAATATCGCTCATCGCTAAAAGGCGACAACCGAACGTTCCGTAGCTTGCAAGACACGAACGAAATAAAGGCAGAACCCTGAACGAGGAAAGAGGAATATATTGCTCCGTAGGGTATTGGGGACCGGGACAGATCCCGGCACTAATTGCAGCCACACTACCGTGGAAGGTGATAATGAGCAGTTTTATGTCATTCCGGGTGGGTACCGTGTGGGGTAATAAAAGTTGCAATTGTACCTTCACCAACCGCAGAGAGGCACACACTCCCACACCCGACTTCGATTAGCCTCGTCATATTTACTTTTATTGCGCGTACGGAGATGAACCGTGTCATAAAATGCCATAGCCATAAATGACAGCCAGCTCACCTCTGCGTCAGGATGATGTCGGGGTAGTGGTTTCTGGGTGCGTTGGTTGCTTTTTGGATGGCCCAGAGAAGCATGATCGCATCAGTCCGTCCGTTTTGCTCGGACCAATAAAACCCATCGGTGTCCGTGAACCGGCCGGTCCATGGGAACGAATTTTTGCAAGAGCTGCAGTACGGATGGTTCCGATGCAGTGGCAAACAGCAATGACCATCTAATTGAATCCCTTCCATCACCGTTTCTCTCTGGGCACCGTACCGTAGTAATATCGGGACTATTCCTTCCAGCTGACTGCGTGACGTTTTATGATGTGTGAAATATTCCAAATTTATCACCCCGTACGTAGGCCACCTTTTACCACCCAAAACCCTGCCGGGACGCGTTTACGACGGATGGACGACGGGTTTTGCGGTTGGCAATGTTTACTTTTCCCTCTGTGCACGGTGATGGGATGGACACTTTTCCTTCGTAAGGGCGAAAGGAAAAACACATTATCTCGCTTTAACCGCTGTGGAGAGATGTTTGCGGCTGACAGAAAACTCGGTGCCGCAATCGATACCGTTCGGGACCTTAACACCTGGTAATGTGTAAAAAGGGCTCAGCTGACGGGGAACGAGAAGGTGATCATTGCGCAACTGCCAAAAACGGTTGGAATGGTGTGCGAATGTTTGTGGCATTCATGTGGTGTTGCGTTTTGAAATCGCTGGCTGGCAAAGCATTTGGCTCGATAACTTGGGTAATGAAAAAAACGGCACCGGGATCGTATGGAAGATGGGATGAGCCTGAGCCTGTGAAAGGATGTCTGTAATTAGATGTAAGGTGATTTGCACGAGAAGATAATGGAAGGAAATAAAAACATAGTTTCGAGAATGCCTTTTCATCATCACATGTTGAATTCGAATCAAATGTTGAATTGGTTGAAATAATGCAACATTATACAAATATTTTATATATATTTTTTATTTTATTTATTTATTAATTATTACGGACTGATGCCGTATTGTCACCACCGCATGTGGTGATTGTGAATTATATTCACGAAAAAAACAATTAACAAAATTAACTAGGCATTTCCTCCTAGTTTTTTGCCATATCCCGGGCATGCTCGGTTGTGACGGATGATGGGTGGTTGTTGTCCATTTCTATTGGGTGGGGGTGTGTGTTGTAGGTTTTTTGGTCCGGTTCTATTGCTGTGGCTATGGATTCGGTTTTATATATATGTTACCAACAAATATCTCATGTCCATCAATTGCTTATAATATCTTAATAACAATCAAATTAGGAAGAACTAATTCCGAGGATTTTAAGAATCGGAAATAACTATCGATATTGGCTTAAGCAAAACGATATCATCGGTGCTCTCAAACCGGTAAAGGTAAGTGTGGCGCCGGTCTTCACACGATAGGACAACGGTCAAATCCCGTTCAGATCACATTCATCCCTTTCATATTCTATCTTAATCAAGGCACTGCAGACCAGAAATGACTAGCAAAGTCCTTTTGAGGATTGTAGGGTCATTGACGAACGAGAATAATCATCATAGAATCAATTTAAATTGATTAAAACTACTAATATTTACTAAACTATATACTTAAATATTACGGGCTCCTGGATAAAAAAAAAACAGATGTTAATAAACTTAATAAAAGCATAATCGTATTCGAATATTAGTCCTTGTTTGAAGATGTTATTGCAAAATCTTTTTTTATTTGTTCTGATTTTTGAATATCTTTGACTTAATTTGTTATTAAACTTGGTATGAATTTGTTAAAATTACTCAACCACTTGTTCCCACACTTTTTTAACTTTTATTTTGGGCGAGGCATGTTTCAATATCATATTTTCGATGAAGTTCAGGGCTATGGCTTTAGCTTATTGAACAAATTGATTTTTAGTTTCAGTTTTTATTCAGTTTTTTTATTTATCCGTTTGAACTGTTATATCATTCATGTTGTTCGTTTTCATTCAAATTGCTTAATTATTTGTTTCTTGATGCTTGTTTCTTAGTAGTAAATCCAATTCATTTATGTTTTTTTTATTCATTCGATTAAATTATTGGTTGCATTTAATCATTTACAAGCAGTAGCAGAAATATCTGTTATAGTCTTTGGTTTAGTTTCTGATAGTGACTTTTTTTATTCATTTGTTTTATTTTTTAGGTGTGTTTTATTTTGAAAGTTTTTTACAATGTTTTTATTATTTATTTTAGATGTTTTTTTATTTATGTTTAAGCTTTTTCTCATTTTCAATTTAGTTTTGAGTTTTATTTAAATTAATCGTATTCCATACGATTTCGTAATAAATGATTTGTTTAGTCAATTGTTTTTAAATTTTTATTATTTATTACTTCTTTGTAAAGTTCTTCCTCTGTTTGTTTCTTCTTGTGACTTTGTAGCAAATTTGGAATGCGAATATATCAAGCAACTGTTTCAATTGGACTTTTACAGGACCCTGTTCATTCCCATCAACCACTTGAGCTCCTTTGGTTCCGATTGTAACAATTCTTTCAACAGCTTTCATTCTCAAACCTACCCCCCGCTATTCTACTGCACCCTTTGTATTCCCTTTTTATTCGGTGGATTTCAGCACACCAAATTAAAGCATCCAATCTGTCACAAAAGGAAACTTGAAGTGTTCTTCAAGCCAGCGCATGTGAAAGAAAAGCGAAGAAAAAACACTGGCAAAAGAATAACCATTCTTTCCGATACATAAAGAAAGAAAGCAAACGCTCGCAGGGAGGAAATAGTTTCACTCCCTGCGCTACACTTAATGCTAATGCAACGCGAACGGTGGTAACCGGGTAGCGTGTAGTTATGAGTAATTAAGAGACCCGGCAAGCAGTTCCCCCCGTGGCGCAAACCTCGATCGATCACGGCCCATTCGAATGGGTCGGCATTAATAAGTGTCGGTCATTTCATAGTTTCGAATAAATAATAAGGACCTCCACACACACACATGCACATGTACGCAAGGATACTTGAATGGAAAAATGGACAAAAAAGGAACCAGCTAGGGCAATGGGATACGATTACCCGTGAAGTATGCTCCGGAAGCGCTTAATGGGGTATGGCTCGATGGAAAAAAGGGGCAGATATGGTGAAAAAAAAAACAGGAAAACAGCACAAAAAAATAGCAAAGCAGGCAAGCCTTTTTGAAGGTCACTTCCGGTGGCATTCGTCCTTGCAGGACTCGGATTAAAGTTAAATATGTAACTGACTTTTTATTAAATTTTCATACTAATTCAAAAGAAAGATAAAAAAAAAGCGTTGATCCATTTAATGATAATCACTCTTCTGATGTGAACCATTGTCCATAACGCAGGGGTTTCCCCATGAAGAATCGCTTTCCCTCACATTTCTTAACCACCGGGTAAAATAATTATAGCGACTCATGATCGCTGCGATCGCGCTCGCGTTCGCGACCTCCTCGAAGAATATTTTTAAATGCTTCTTTCCTCAACTTCTGTCAGGAAAATTCACCGGGAAAACCCCAAGCCTACTTTGTTGGAGATCTAATTTACTGTTTTTTTGTTTTTGTTGTTGCATGATTTAACATGCAAAAACAACAGCACACTGTCCATTTCCCCTTGCTAACATTTTCCTTCGATTGACGTCATTTAATGGATGGTCATTTTCAAAGTTTTCTTCTGTGTGTACATAAAGGAAACAAATCGGCGCATCACCGTTGGTGGAAATGGCGGAAAAATGAAGTTTTTTTCCTCGCACCATCCGAAACCAAAATTTTACTTTTATCTTCTTATTTTGGGACGCCGCTCACTGGGAGAAGCTCCACATGGTGGCCGGTGGAAAACAACAAGCCCGCCCCGTTGTTGTTGTGATGTTGTTCTGCTGCTGCTTTCCGTTTTTATATTTTGCAAAAAGGACCCGCTCCCATGCTGCAGCTGGCAAACCCGGCACGAGAAAGCACGGTCGGTGGTGTGTCCGGTTGTTGACACGTTTCACATTTGTTTTTGACATTTTCACGAATGACGCCCGTGCCGGATGCCGAGATTGTGATGTGTGTGTGTGTGTGTGTTTTTGTAAAACGTACCTTTTTGTTTTGTTCCTCTTCTTGTTACAAACCACCTCCCATGAAACGGGAGGGTGGTGGTGATGGCGAGTCGGCGGTCATTTCTTGGCCATTGGCCCGTGATTTGTTTTCGCTTCCTCGCGTGCTAAAGGTGGTCGAGGAAAATGGGATTCTCGGGGTTTTTTTTCTTTTATTTTTAATTTAAAATTGCACACTCACACCCCGTTACGGCATTTGTGTGGCTGTGTGTGTGTGTTTGTGTATAGAGAGCCGAGGGGTGTGTTTGTGGGTGTACGTTGCTCTGGTTGTTGTTGCTGTGCTGAGGTGAAAATAGACTCATTAACGGTCGTTAACGGAAGGTGGGTGGAAAAAAAACCCCCGGTGGGTTAAGGGCAGGAAGGACGCAACGTGAGTTTGCAATTAATTATTTCATTGCTGCTTTGGGGGGGAAGGGGGTGGGGGGTTTCAGGACGGTCGCGAGCCACCCCGGTCAAAGATCACATTCATGATCGTTTGTTAGCGAAGAAGATCAATCGCAAGCAACGCGAAATAAGAGCTCGATTGGGTGCTTTGAAAAGTGAGGAGGGGTCTTTGTTCGTTGCAAGAAACGCTTCTTTCAGACTTTTTTGACTTACTAAAATAAAAAAAATGGCTTTAATGAACATGGATTTTTATTTTTATTCTATTCAATTATTATTACAGTCAGACGCTGCATTGTCATAACGACGGATTTCTTAAATTAAAACGCCATATATTAAGTCATTTATAAATAGTTTAAAACTAAAACGTAGCAATACGGCCAGGCCATTCTTTATGAATAAGAAAATTAAAATAAAACGTAATTGTGTTTGAATTTATGTATTATGACATTTATTTGAAGAATATTAAGAATAAATGCTTTTGAAAGTGGCGATCCGATGGCCGAGGCGATAACGGCAGGACCGGGGTTCAAATCTCATCCAGACCGCCTCCTTGTACGCAGGGCTGACTGCTTTGCTACGGGTAAAATCAAGTTACAGAAAGCAAGATATGGCAGGCCGAGACCTCTCGAGGTTGAATGTCCAAGGAAGAAGAAGAAGAAGAAGAAGAAGAAGAAGAAGAAGAAGAAGAAGAAGAAGAAGAAGAAGAAGAAGAAGAAGAAGAAGAAGAAGAAGAAGAAGAAGAAGAAGAAGAAGAAGAAGAAGAAGAAGAAGAAGAAGAAGAAGAAGAAGAAGAAGAAGAAAGTGCTTTTTCATCATAAAGAGGATAAGGATGATAAAGAGGAGCATAATAATTTACTATTATCTTGCTGTATTTTTAATTTCATATAACAATTGTGTTTTCATGTGAAATTTGTTTACTTTTTATTTTTTTTTTTTTTCATTTTAACGTGTTCGTTTGAAAGAAAACACACCAATTTACTTATACACCTTACCTTCAAATCGTGCCTGATCTTCTTGCCAATCACTAGCATACTTTCTTGCTGACCGTGAAAATTCATCACCGCCCGTACAGAAAATTCGATCACCTCGCGATCACTTCGTACTCACGCAGCAACAAATCGGATCGTGCCTACCATGACACAGGGGTAAAACATGGGAATCAAAGTGGTGAAGCAGCGTGGAAGAAAAATACGCTTCTCAAAGCATGAATTTGCAACAAAAAAAAACCCCGTGCTGTATTGTAATAAATCTTCTACAATAATGTTGGCATGATGTCAAGGACGATCACGTGCGAAAACCGAAACAAAATCTACACGAACTTGCCCAAGTTCACGATTTTGTGCTTGGTTGGTAAACAGTTGGTATAATTTTAATGCTTGAATTTGTATTTTTCTTCACTCATTTTTATCTTATCGGCTGGGATCAGCGAGAATGTTTCTCTCACCTTCGGGAAGTAAAGCAAACTGCGGGGCAAAATATCGGCAATTGTTTATTTTGTAAGCGGAGAATAAATTATTAGCAGCCAGAGGCGTTTTAAGATCATTTTATAGCAACAGGAAGAGCGTTACCATGATCGCTCGTTGGATTATTCTTTTCCCTTTTTTTTGCCTTGCTAGCTTCAACAACGCATCCTCTGCGTTCCAGCAGGGCCTTCTCTGATGTGGTTTTGGTTTCCTTTCCCCGTGGGGACCGAGCGGGGCTGTTTGTTAGTCGCTTGGTTTCTTTTTTTTCTCACAATTTCTCTCGTATATTCCCGTTTTATGATCTCGACGATCGCGATCTTGCATCACGCTGCTGCTGGTTCTGTGCTCTGCTGCTGCTGCCGCTGCTGCTGCTTGTTTATCCGAAGTAGACGATAAAATGGCAATTAAACGACGATCGCTTCCATCTGCGCCATCGCCCTGGTGGCGGTGGGCCTCCCCTGCAATGCTACATCGAATGGTCGGGTTGATGGTTAAAGGCAACATCCCAAAAAAAAGAAAATTGTACAGGAAAACCGGTTCGGTTGTTGATATCTGCACTCCCTTTAGTGACAGACACACGCGGGTTCCGGCTCAACCTCAGGCGGGAGACGTCAAAACATCCTCGAACCTCGATGAAGTGTGCTGTAAGATGATGCCTGCAAGAACCTCCTCACCAGCGCAGGGAGAATGTTTCTAACGCCAAAGATCCAATAGGAATTATCAAAATAAACATCCGCCCCACAGATCTGCGTCGTCTAGCCGCGAGGAAGACGACGATCCGTCTTGTTCGATAGCGATCATCACCCGGGCGAGCGATAGATTGGCCAACGTCCAGCCAACGTGCAATAAAGATGAGGTTGGAGATTTTCCAAAACCATAATACAAACACACAAAAAAAAGCAAATCCCGAAGAAATCTCTGCCTCGACACGAAGAAAACATATAACAAGAATATTAACAGCGCGGGGCAATCGACCGACACGTTGCATCCTGTTACGAAATGGGATCTTCATTTCACTGACGCCCGACAAGCGGGGAGGATGCAATTGCAAGCAAATCCGTGCACCCGTTGGCAGCTAGCTTTAATTTTATCACCGACCTAATTCATCGGCAGAAATGGATGAATGGGAGTGGAAATGGGAAGGGAAAACTCTTACATTCTCAGGTGAGTGACGTTACCGGTGTTCACGTACATGTGTACTTGGTGTTGGGACGAGCTGAGGCGAAGCTAGGGGTGGATTAATTTTAGCCCTAGTCAACATGTCAACTGAGATTGGTGAATGAATGAAAACACTCGTGGCGCGGTAAGTTACGAAGCGGAAGGTTCGTGCATTTCACCATACGTGTTGATTGGAGCTCGGTTTGTTTAAAAATAAATTTATAAATGTAGTTGCAGTAGATACTTAATATGAGCTAAATAGCTAAAAGTGCATTCTTTACGGCAATACTCGTCATAACTCTTCATTTAATGCAATGTGAAGTTAGGAAACAAATTTCTATAATTTCTGTTGGTGAACATCTAGATATTCCACTAAGTTGAAGTTATCATCCTAGGTATGCTTTACCTTTGATCCCTTAGTGCCCTTAGATCGAAACGTAGTTTTAAGGTCAATCGCTTGATGCACAATTGCTAGATGGAAGTTCGTGGCCTCATCTCTTAATAGCTATGCAGAAGTCGATCAAATACTTCTGGAATAGGCAAATAAGGAAATATACACAATATTTGGAATTATATTGGTAATGATTGCTATCGGCTGACATGTGGAATCGTAAAGTAGAGATTATAAATATTTGGAGTCCGGGAATGCGAGGTATCGTGAATTAGTGAAGGGACTGTTTTCTGGAGGTTTTTTTAGTTGGATCTATACTAGAGGTATCTCTAGAAATGTAGCATTAGATCGATTCTAATTGCGTTAAAAATGGGAAAGACCCGGAAGCTGAGACAATGGCGGTGCGAGTCTGCAAATGTCTAGACCGAGTATCGAATCCTATTTGAACCGTTTCTCTGCAGTAGAATCTGTGTATCCAAAATCGTGGTAGACTTGGCCGACATGACCAAGAAAGTCATTAAGCGAAGCAGAAGTCAATTCGAAATGATACCTTAAAATTAAATCACTATTCGGAGAAGTTTACATATCTCTCACGACATAGTTTTCATGGTAGATCCCTGAAAGCTACACTTGATGTTTAAACTTCTTTGATGCCTTTAGTTATATTTTCTTGGTAAATTTTTGGAGCAAGGACTTCTTTACAAAAGCCACGTTCCTTCGTTAGGGCCCCATACTCTGCAAAATCCTGATGTTTGGATTTCTACCTTCTTCTTTCTTGGTACATCAACCTCGAAAGGTCTTGGCCTGCTATTTTTTCTGGCTCTCTGTGACTTGATTTTACCCGGAGCTGGAGCGTCAGTCCTGCTTACGGGGAGCCGATCCGGATGCGATTTGAGCCCTGATTCCTGCCGGCAACCGGAGCGCCTCGTCAACAGTGTCTGCCTAAAGTATTAAAATTTCTTCTTCATCGTTGACTCAACCACCTCGAGAGAAAATGGTCTGCCATTTAAAGTTTTGCTTGTAACTGGAAAGCGAACCGTTTCTGGATAGTGAGATGAGTTTCAGTACCTGCTCCAACCATGAAAATCACTGCAACTGTCTTATAAAATTTCATACTATAAATTAATCGGGCAAGGTAGTAATTGTTCACCTGAGAGGCTATAAGAAGCCAACAATCAAAGAACGATTCCGCCAGAAAAAGGAAGAGTATAATTTTGAAAAAAATCTTTGTTAGACTACCATAAATCAGGTTTACCTCAGACTTTTGCTTTGAACTATTAACTTCTTCCTCCTATTATTTAATATTATTGATAAATCATCTATCTCCCTCTTAGTCTGAACTTCATCTTCTTTTTTCAATCTATTGCAATTATTGAGCGTGTTTCCCGGTGCCAGCAGTACAGCATCTCTGTACTCCCAAGATGCTCTCGTCTCTAGCACGATGGCGTAAGCTATTGACAAACCTCTTACCGTCTTGGTACGAAATTATCAATTCTTAAACATCTTTAGAACACGTGTCTGCCCAAGAGGATCAAGTTGAAACCCATCCACAGCGCTGTGCGGAACGAAGCGAGGAAATAAAAACCCATAGGCACAGTAACGTAAGAAAATCCGTTGTACCCACCTTCCAGCGACCAGAAGACACCGACCGATCAGCCGTTTCCAGAGCCGCGAGAAGACGCGGGACGTGTGCCTACGTGCCCTCGTACGTTTGTACGTGGTTCCGTGTCATGCTGGTGCGGAGGAGAAGGAGCAGGGGAAGGTGAGCCAGAGAGCCCCCTCTCTTAAGGGGAGGTTAAGGGCGCACACCCCGGGAAACGAAATAGGAACCGAGCCGAGAGAAACAGCCACAAAGAAAACTACAAAAGCCAGCACAAACAAACACCAGCTTGTGGACAAGAACCAGTTCCGAAGACTCCAAACTCTCCAAACTCCATCGCCATCGTCATGCGCCTCCAACACCTCTTGCCCTCGGTTTGGGTAGGCCTCGGTTGCTTTAGGCCCTTTTTCACAGTGCAAAAGACGTCGTCGTCTTCCTCACGGTTTGCCATCACACACAAAACGTTAAGCGATTTCGATTCCGAGATCGTGTCCTCACTTTCTTTTCAAATGCTCACTTCTCCCCCTTTCGGCTCCCCGCTTGTTACTTCCACTACCCGCTCCTTTTAGGGGCCACTCTTCAGCTTCGGTTGCAGCCCGTGGTTGCCCTGGGGGCAGAAAAGAAACCGAGATCTGAGGCGTGATCACAGCATGGAGAACCTCCAACAAATCCTCTGTGATGGGTACCAATGCGGGATAGAGATGGTGGAGGATGAGGAGGGGGTTGGTGAGTGGGGGGAGAGGGAAAGCAGGGTTGAGCAGGGGGGGATATATCATTTTTCCGTTTATGTTTATCCACTCACGCTTCTCGCACATCTGATTATTATTCTCGGGACGTTGCAATCAAAGCGCGAGAGACCCAACGCCCTCCTTCTTTGCGCCTTCCCCAACCCATCTTTAGTTGCCCACCAGTCCGTGCTCCCAAGGGTGGGGGGCTGGTGTGATGGTGTGACGAAAGGAGTACAAGAGGACCGGGAGATATAGCGCAAGAAAAAAAAAACAGGAGGAACAGCAGTGAAGCTCACAGCTGAGGCATCGGCCAGTTCGGTGAGGAGCAGTGCGGGCGAAGAAAGTGGCCAACGGCAACCAAAGGGAACCCTTATGCTGCAAAAACCTGTTTTCGGTTCCTTGTGTGTGCTGCTCTCCTTATGCTGTATGCTGCGGGTGCACCGCAAGAGGGTGTTACCAACCGACGAAGCCACGGCCAAGATAGAGCTTTGGCCTATTGGCCGTCGAAAGAACACAAGTTAGTAAAGCCGCCTCGCACCACGACGCTCACGATTAAGTATGCCTGGTTTTTTGGTCGGTTTTTTTCCGTTTGTTGCTGTGTTTTTGCTGTTTCGTTTTCTGCACATGTGTGTGAATCGGTTTTTATTTTTGCATTTATGGTTTTGTTTTTGGGCTGTTTTCTTTAAAGTTTTGAATTTTCTTTCGCATCTTTCGTTTGCTTTTTTTTTGGCACAGATTTTATTACTCGCCTTCTTGCTTGCTTCTGCGTTGTTGTTTCTTTGCATTTTATGTTATTCTGCTAATTTTTTTGGTTTTATTTTATGATCTTAAATTATTCCCTATAATGTATTTTGGACTTCCTGTTTTGTAAATGAGTTTTCTTTCCTGTCTAGTCACACTTCCATTTTTAAGTTTACTCTTTTCCATTTTTTTAGTTGTTTTGAGCAAATGCTTTTGTTTTACTTTCTTATGTGTTATGTTTAATATATTATTTTATTTAGCTTATGAATTTTAATAATTGTTTTAAGCTTTAATTTTAATTTTAATATTGTTTATATTATTTTTATTACGTTTATGCAATTTTCAAATGCGTTTGTTGAAATAATGGACTATTTTGAATTTCTATACTATTTATCTTTTCAGTTTTATTTATTTTTTCCCATTTTTATTTTTTTACAAATATTTTTTTAAGTTTTGTACCTTTGTTTTTATTTTGTTTATAGCTATTTTATTTCATTATGCTTATACAGTTTTTTGCTTCTTTAAAGTTTATTAAAACTTACTGTTTAAAGTTTTTTTTTTTTGTATTTGTTTAGCATAAATAAACAAAAGGCTTTATGTTTTTGAAGGAAAGTCCAACCAGGATAACTTATTTCTATTTTTTATCTTTTTTATCATAATCATTTATCTCAATTTCGCATCGAGAACGTTTGACGATCTGTTAGCAGCACCAGGCAAAAAAAGCAACCCGCTCGCTATGTTTACAGTTTGAGCCCCCTTTGTCTTGCTGCATGTACCCCTCTAGCCCCCGTTAGCGGTTTGTTTGTTTTAGTTTCTTGCCTGCTCACAACAAAACGCACTTCCATTTGGCATCAGCAGCCGGGACCCTCATCTATCACCACCGACTACTCCCTTCGATTCTTCTAAGACTCATCGGCCAGAAAAAGGGCAACGAAAAGAAGAAAGAAAAAAAAACAAAAAACGCCGAGCGTCAATCGGTAACTGCTACCAGCAGCTTCTGCCAGCACATACAGTGCGATGGCAACGCATAAAAATTTACAATCCACTCCCTGACCAGAATGTGCTAGCAGTACCAGCAGCTTTTCTGCCTTGTAGTTTGTTTTTTTTTTGTCGTTTCTTTTTCTCGCTCGCTGTCCTGTACGATGTGAATCTTTGATTTTATTCACACAAGAAAGACAACAGACGAGGAAAGAAGGGAGGGACCACGGCAAGCGATTCGTTGCATTGTGGTAAGTGATGCGAAATCTTCGTGTCACATGTCACGGACGAGATGTCACCGGGCAAAAACGGGCTGCTCGAGGGATGCTTTTCGGTGTTTCTTGGTTTTTGGACAATTGGACACAGTCGAGCGCACCAGAAGCAATGCCAGAAAAATCAACCATATCAAGCATCAAGGGCCTGGGACATAAAGATGACAGGATGGTGAGTTGTTTCTTTTACTTTCGTTTCGAGGGTTAGTAAAGCGAATGGCAGGACCATTGAGCGTTGAGGAGGAAAAAGTAATAACCGGCTTCAAGCACTGTGGCCTGATTGTCCGGGAGGTTTGCCAATCGTTGAAATCATATCCAGGACCTTTGAGACTTTGTTCGAAGAAAACTTTATATATCACTATTTTATTACGTTAATAAGCGAAGTTTGATAAATATCATTAAATACTGCGTACTTAAATCGAGCAAAGACCTTGCCTTCCAAAATATGCGGTGCTGTACACATCAACGCATGGGAGGCAAATATTCAACCCGCAAACGTTTGGTAAATGTTTAGCTATGCTCAATAGTTGCGTTCACAGTACCATGAACGCTTCATGTTGGCCTCTTCCACTCGGTAAGATAAATAGGCGAGTTGGAAAACAAAAACATACTATTTACGTCTATTGGGTGTGTAGCTGTGTATGTACCAGAGGAAAAAAAACGGTTAAAGGTACTCTAAACAATGGATGCAAATGCTGGAGAAACGTAAACGATCCGTATTCGGGGAAGCAAACGGTTACACAAACTGTTATACCAAACAAAAATGGCCCTAGTTGAGCATAAGTTAAGCATTCGATGGTACATTTGAAGGCCTCTTTCAGGATAGGAACTAGAGAACAAGTCCAGCAACTCTTACCTCATTTCTCTGGTCTCTCTTTTGGGAAGAAAGATAAAATTTGAATCCTGATAAGATTCATAAATGGAATTAAAGAAACAGTTTTGGGAATTTGGGCGATTTATCGGTGTAAGATCAGCTTCTCCTTCTTCTTCTTCTTTGGCCTAACGACCTCTTGGGTCATGCCTTCCATTTCTGGATTACAAGACTTAATGAAACCAAGGCGTTTGATAGTCAGTCCTCACTACGGAGGAACGGTCCGGATGAGATTTGAACCTCAGGTCCTGCCCTATGAAGATAGGCACCGTTGTCGCCTCTGCCACCAGATCCCCCCCCCAAAATTCAAATGTAAGTTTTTTAAGGTGGTATCACAGAAGCTAACGCTATTCTATGACTATCAGTCATTAATTTGGTCTTATAGATTACTAGGCTCTAGTCACCTCTGAAGTTATTGAGCGCTACATTTACCATACAATATCTTCGTTTCCTGTACCATTCGTTACAATTTTTCTAACCTGTTTTTGGACCCTTTTCAGACATTTTTTTGGGGAAGCATAATGAGTCCCTTCAAAAGGATATCTTGGCGTAAGAGACCTGGACTATTCCAGGTTAATGGGACCAGAGTCTAGAGTGCGTTCTTTAATCCAAATATTAAACTTTTCGTTTCGCTTATTTTGGAGCCTACTGGTGTCTTAAACCATCGCACCAAGTAATAGGCACCGATATGCATGACATTTCTGACACTTCGTTTCGGTCAGCTCCCCAAAAATAGCATCAAACAGAGCAACATGCACCTTCCTCCGTCCAGTGAGAATTGTTTATATCTCACACTATCGACCGCGCGCACGCCACGTATGTGATTGGAAAGCAAAATTATTGAGCCCATGCCGCAAATATTGGACATCACCCTCCCTGGGGGGAGTGATGGGCCAATTAAGTATTCTAAGCATAACTTCCACGCTGAGGGTGGTAGATTCGTTTATTTTTGTTGGCTGTGCCTTTGTTTACAAAACTGTGAGCTGCTTACCGATAGCAAAAACAAAACGCTTAATGTATTCATCTTTCTAATGCCAATTCTTCTCGCTCTGTTGCTTTTTTTGTGGTGTGAGCTGAAGATAAACATTTCTTTTTGATTTTGTTGGTATACTTTTTTCGTCTGGAGGAAGTTAACAGCATGATAGAGTCTTTAAAAGTCCAACTTTTGCCAGGGTGACTTTGGTTTGCATGAAATGGCAAGGCTGACCGGGAGAGAAGTCCAAGGGATATTATGATTGAATATCCTGTCAAGGACAGATAGATAGATGGTTTTCACACCAACATCTCTACGGAGCGGAAAAAAAATCTCTCTCCCTCCGAGTGGGCTAACGTGTGGATAATGAATGATCAAGAGCTTCTAGCAGACGTCTCGGCTGCGCTCTCGCCATGATAAATGAACTGCATTTCGGGGAAGTGTCGCGCGGGGTTTTTGTTGTTGGTTTTTGGTGAAGCTTTTCTTTCTGCCGTATGCAAATGAGGTAGCTATTTGCGTACCAAAGCTGGTCTCCGCTTTGTTCTGAGATTTCCATTCGATTGTTACGCGGAAATGCTACAAATCTCCTTGCCACTACGCTCTGTACTTACTGCGAGTGGATGTGTGAATTTCGGTGAGTGTGTGTGCGTGTGTCTTTTTTCACGAATTGTAATTAATTCCACCGAAAAACCCTTAACGCAATTCCGTGACTCCACTCCAAGGCGGGGAGAAAATACGACCAGAATGTGCATCGTAATTACATGCAGGGTGAACCGAGGAAAACCTGGCCAACTTCGTTGGCCAATGGTTCGTGGTGGACCTCATCAATCATAGGACCTGCTTCATTAATCTTCTCCCCCGATTCACCACCAACGGATGCCATTTCCCCAAACAAAAAAAGGGAATCAATCCACGGTGTGTAGTTATCGCTTGGGTGTGGTGTTTTTTTGGGTAAAGAAAATAATAAAATCTCAACCACACACACACATCCGAACGGGCCTCTCACCGATATGACGTGCGTGCGTTCGTCCCGTTTCAAGTACACCCGAAATGTCCAGGAAGCTTATTTAGAGTCGTTCTGGAAGTATCAGCATTCTGGAGTGGATGCCGTAGTCCCGTCAGCAACTCCACAACTGGAGTCAAATCATCGGCATCAGAACGTGGTGGGTGCAGCACAAAGCCGCTTAGTGCTTAGGCCCAACGCACCTAAGCCCGAAATAATGATAATTATCATACAATCTTTACAATAGCACCAGTCATCATTTTGCTGTGTGTGTGTGTTTCGCTGGGGAGCCATTTTTCCTTCTCCTCTGTATTGTTCTGGCAAAAGATCACGTGGGAGACCCACTCGGCCGATCGGTTTCCTTAGTTGCTGATGTTCTGCTTTGGTTTGAGGCGTGTGTGTGTGTGTGTGTGTGAGTGTCTTGGGGAGGGATGAAAGCATAGGGCGTAGGAATCATGAAAATTAAAGTGTATTATTACGTCGTCCAAGAACAGCGAATGAAGGTGAAACTTACTTTAAAGTTGATGCTCTGTACAAGTCGCAAGCTTATTGAAAAAAAGTAACGGCAGAGAACAAAGAATATTAACGGCTGAGAACGATGAGAATATGATTTTAAGTTTTTTTGTTTCGTTTATTCATTCATTGTTTTTTTTTCCTCTATTCCAAAATATTTGTATCATGTTGTTTTGGTATATAATGTGAACCAATAGAAACGTCAACATTTTATTCATTTACTTTATTTTTTATTCATGAGGAACGGCCTGGCCGTTTTGCTTAACAATTTATTTCTAACAGTCATAAAATTGCTTAAAAATCATTTACTGCATTATTGTTTTATGTGGCTTGAAATAAATTACCCACTGATTGTTTCATTTATATTTACTGGTTATTTTCAATAGATTTATTTATTTCTTTTCTTTTTTCTTGAAGTGTTCTGTACATTTTTTGTAGAAATTGCTGTTCATGATGTGTCTTGTTTATTTTATAATTTTTCGTTCATTTTTTCCTAATCATTTTAATATTTTTTATAATCATTTATATATTTTTTTTACTTTTTTCACTTTTTTTCGATTACAAATCAGCAACGTATTTATATTATTATTTCTTCAAGTTATTAGGTTCGTATGCTTCTTTCAAGCGTGTCTCTCCTGCTCTGTTCATGATAAATGTATAACTTTTCAAGTCAAATTTCATTATATTGGTTATTGTTGCTATTTAATCACGTTGGAGCATAGATTTGTGAGATTAAATTAATGCACTCAGCCATAAGCATTAGTAGAGAACTGTCAAAATCAATTTTAAAAATGTTAAGTAAATTATTAAATATTTTTCAAAAATACTGCAAGAAAAAGAAAATTAACAAACAAATAAAAATTAATTAACTCACTTCACTACCAGATGTAAATTGCCAAATAAGACTTAACAATTGAACGGAGTAACCATACCATGGCGCTCCAAAGTAAAGCACTTGGGCATTATTTTAGATAAAACTCTCTTCGCTTTACCGCGTATTGAGCACCTTGGAATCCAATGTGAAACAAATAAACTGTAGTCTCTATTGTTTCTTAAGTAGAAATCCTTGATTAGGCTTGTAATAACCTATGAAGCTCCAGTTTGACAGTTTTAGCACAAACTAAAACACACTCAAACACACAAATTGGAATCTGAAAAACTTCAAAAGGGTCTCCTTTTGGTTCAGAACCATAGTTTATGCTACATTTAATCCACTGCAAATTCCATATCAAAAGTGAATTCAATTTATATTTCAAAAACTCCTACCAACCCTTTACTACCCTGCACAAATATTCGGAATCTGTCCTCCTCATTTCAACCCTTTCCATCCTTACCCATTTCTCTGCTTGCATAACTGAGATTCGATTTATGTTTCTACTCTCTTGTTCTTCTCGCCCATTTATACAATGTGGGTTTTGCATATTTTCCCTCCCGAAATCCACATAATACTTCCAGAAAAGACAAAGGGAGTACGATTTTTATTTATATTTTTATTCGAAGTAATTTAAACTAACTTAGCAATACGGCTAGGTCATTCTATTCGCATAACCAAAAAAAAAAAGATTAAAGGTGGAAGAGGAAGAGGGGCACGACACGACAGAAACGGGCAAAGAACCCCATTCGATCGTCATCCTCTTACATAAAGTTCATTAAGATAGTAATAGTAAGCCTATATCTTTCGAGGGTATGAATTCAAAGAATAAGAAGAAGAACAAGGTTGGTTTATAAAAATGATTGAGTGCAATTGTATGTAGCATTAAGTGCTGGTTAAAAACAAATGGAAGACTTTATAACACTCAACAGCTCATACTAATGACCCGTTTAGCTCATTGTATTTATTCTTCTCCAGCCCCCCAAACTCCTAGCATAAGCACGTACATGTTTCCAAACAACAATAGAACATAAAAAACAATTAACCCCACTACTTTCCGGTTTCTTCCCCTTCGCTGAAGTCCCCTCCAATTCTCAGTATTCCTTCTCGTTTCATTTTTAGTTGCAATTTTTGATTTGCAATTTCTTCACTTCTCCTTTTTTTTGTTGTCTGCTTCTCTCGCAATCGTCGCTTTCTTACTCGATTCGCTTTATGTTTGCTAACTACCATAATCACGCAATATGCGAAAACGTTTTATTTTCATTCCCCCCTTTCCTCCTCCATTCCATCACCTCCTTCGCCACCACCAACCTCTCATTAAAATGCAGCAATGGAACGGAATTATCCACATTAGCTACTCATCGGCACAAACGCATCGGCCTTTTTTTTGCTGCCTTGAGATGCTGTCGTTCCCCGGTTATGATGATGGTTTCGACGTGCCATTTTTATACGGCGAGAACACTCCAGGGGACCACCACAGAAATGCGTTCTTGGTGCGAAGAAGTGGTGCGGAGAAACTTATTCCACCAAACCCCCATGCACCGGGTAAGATCACACACACACACACACACACAAAGCAACTCGGTCGCAAACCTCGCCCCGGAACCTTGGAGCGACATTTACAAATTTATTACAGCTCTGTGCGTTCTGTGCTTCTCGTTTGTCTGTTCTTTTATTCTCGCGAGTTTCAACCAACGGGTCCTAAGAATCGAAGATCGCCTTTTTTTGCTCTCCCTCTGTCTCTTGCAGTGGGAAACCTAAGGGCCCACCAGTAATGAGCATGAAACACTTGCGGACGCGTCTTCACATACTATTTCATGCTGGTAGGAAGGCTGGAAGGAAGAGAGAAAAACGGTTCGTCTAAGGGTGCAACGAGAGGGGTGGCTGGCTGGTGTTTGGCTGCACCGGCCAAGCGCTCGGTTGCATTATGCAATGAGCTAAACTTGTTTGCTTAAACGGAATCACGTTCTCGGTTCTTCGCCGCCACTTGCCACGCATCACGACCCGGGTTTCTCTTGTGCCGGCGTCCGAGCCGAGGACTGGTTTATGTTGCTGTTCGTTTTGCCCTGCAACGCACATAATCCATACGATCGATGCCTGACCTTTTCTCCACGGATTTCTGTTCCTCGGCGCAGTTGTCCACCGGAGCAAGATTGCTTTTGGGTAATTGTGGAAATGCTTAATCTGCTTAATTAGCTGCCTTCAAAGTTTTGTGAAGTTAGCCGGATTAATCCTCCGACCAGAATGTGTTTAGTGTATTTCATTAATGCTCGCTAGCAGCATGTGGGGGCTGTGAAGCTAATCCGAACCATTCTACTAATATCGAAATTGTCAACATAAACTTCTGCTTACTTCCAAGCCACGGCCCACCAGAAAAATGCTCGTAATGAGCACGAGAGTCATTGCACTGGATCGTTTATTTAGTTGCGGGTTCTTCTCCTATTTTCGCTACCTCCCAAAACAAAACAAAAATCTCTTGCCCACATCGGCAAACGTAGCTTCAATTAAAATTTAATTTCGTAATTCGCGTTGTTTCTGGTTGTTTGCTCACTCGTTAGCTCGCGATCGCGATGCAATGAGGTCTTATTACATGCTCATTTCGTAGTCGTAGAGCCTGTCTTCGGGATGAGGGGTAGCAACGCAGCAGAAGGATGCAGGTAGAGAAGGAATGGTAAATTAATGTCGAATTTGTTTCTTGATTTCTTCATCTGTTTGTTTGCTTGTTTTCATCCTCCGATGGTGATTGATTACCCAGCTCGTTTCGCTACGCTCCATCTTCTAATCTGTTTAGCTCGTCCAATTTGTGCCTCAATTTACGACAATCACGGCTAGTACACTGCTTTCCATGATCTTTGTGCTCTTTCCAATGGTTTCAGGACAGGTTTTGTAAGATGTAGTACGGGGGTAAAACAAAGCAAAAACCTTTGGCCGAAAGAACCCGTTCCAGCCAAGAGTCTTCTCTCATCTCCTTGGTGCCCTTTCGGAACCCTACTGCCCTTCGCGGGTCCCTAGTTTCCCTATTGTTGTTTACCCATCTTATTGACGTCCTGTTTACGTGTGGTTTGGTTCCTTTCTTTCGGTGCGTACAAGCGTGTGTGTGTGTGTTCAATGTTTTTTTCTTCCTAAAATTTTCCATAAAAGAGCAAAGAAAATGGGATAGGAAAACGAAGCGAGCGAGCGAGAATATAAGGAACAAAAATATGGATTTCTTCAGCAATAAACGGCAAACGGGAACGGGCAAAGAAAGCACCAGCACCAGAGCGAGCATGGACGGAACGAGACACGAAGCTAAAGAGAGAAGATAAAGAAGCACACAACAAAACCAAAACAGCCAAACCCAATATCGAGAGTGTGGTCGAGTGGTTCAGTTTTCCTCACGGTACTTCATCATCCACATCGTTCTCGGCCAGCGTTTCTTCCACCGGGACAGGTCCGTTCGAACCCACGAAAATCTCGATACCGCAACGGGTCAAGCTAACGAGCCACAAACCGAAAACCCAACACACACCGCCCTTGCCGGACAGGGAAGGTAAGGAAAAAATCAAAGTCCACCATAGAACGGTTTTGGGTGGACACGCGGCGGGCAGGGCAAACGGACGGAGGGGCAGGCGCAACAAAGGGCACCTATGTAAAGGAGCAGCAAAACACCCATCCGTACGGGCGCACCATCGCCTCGAATTCGGCTGGAAACGCCTCCGGGAACGATAAATCAAGCCGAAAAGGTACGAAGAACGCTCGAGGGTCCGTCGCAAACAAGCGTCCGCTGGCCTGTGCCGGGGCTTTCTTGCTGGCTGTTGTTCTTGTAAGAAAAAACGGAACGGAACCCGGGCGAAGACAAGTGGCACCCGTGCTGAAGTGCTTTCGGTTGGGCTGGATGGATTTGGTTGGATTAATGCGCAAGGGTGAGATTGAGCGGGGAAGAGAAAAGAGATATTTATTGCAGCACTATTACATGCTCGCTTGATTAAATGTGATCAATCCCTCCCCGGCCGGCCGGGTGATAGACTGTAAAACAAATGGTACTAATTATAGGGTTGCAATGGACGCGTTTTTTTGTTTTTGGTTAGAGTGTAAATTAAAGATGCATTTAAAACATGTTAAAACGGTTCGAAACTAGGCTATGTTTAAGAATGCTTAATTAATTATTAGTCCATTATGGTTGAAAGCTTCGAAAAGAAGTATTAATTAACGTATGTTTAGTAAAGGATAAAAATAATATGAAAAATGATTTTCAAAAGAAAACAACATAGACAAAGAGAAAGAAAAATCGAAAAACGTTAAAGAAAAAAAACTAAACATCATGAAAAATGCAGAAAATAAAGTAGAAAATGAAAAGAAAAAGAAAAATTGAGCAAAAAAAATAAAAACATCAAAAAGACTGAAAGAGAAGTTATGAATTAAAAAAAACTAAATGTACAAGGCAATTAAGAGCAATTTCATGAACAAATTTTGCATGACTAATATGGTCAGAAGAGCTCCAAAAGCTGCCATTCTCACGATCATTAAATGGTAGAAAAGGAAGCCAATAGCATAAATACACATAAAAACAACTGAAAATATAAAGTACGATGGTCAAAGTACGAAAAGCTTAAACAGAGTCTAAAATCTAGCAAAAAATCTACTAAAAAGTTTTTTAACACGAACAAAATCTTAAAAAATAGTTTTTCTTAATAAAAATATAATTAGAACAGTTTTAATGCACTTAAAATATTCTACAAAGACGTATCGAGACAAGAGTGCTACTAAGCTCTAAAGTAAAAGAGGGCAACAAGATAGAAAAATATTAAAAATCCTGGCTTTTTATTTAAAAGAAATTAAAAAAAGTTTATTTAGATTAAGTTATTAACAAATGCAAAACAAACGAATAGTTCAATCATGTGTAAACAAAGTAAAATGTTGTATTTTACGAGAAAAAATATGAAACAAAAACTAAAACCCATAAATCCAACGTGCTAAAACCATCCACCCGATGAAGAACGACATCATCGACCAAAATCATATGGTAAGAAAACAAGTAAAAACGGTGACCTAGCTGAGATCATATGTAAAAGAGGCACCCCTCGAAGCGATCAGATGATGCATGGTTCACCCGCAACCGAAACGAAAAGGAGAGAAAGAAACAAGACAAGACAAGCGAAATGAAAAAAAAAACATCCACACGAAGATAGAGAAAATGGAACCAAAGCGTTGGAACAAAAGCGCACGAAAACTACAGATCGAGGGAGTTGAACATGAAAAAGAAGAATAAAAGTAAGAAAAAGAAGAGACAAAAAGAAGGAAAAAGAAAACCGGTACCGGTGAAGCAAAAAACAACAAGAAAAAGAGTTAAGATGAAGAGCGCAACCAAAGAAAAAACAAAACGTAAAGAAAGTGGCTAACATGAGAGAAGGAACAGAACAGACAAGCAAGCAAGCAAGCAAAAAAAAAACGCTGGCAAAAAAGAGCTCTACAAAACCGGTTCTCCGGACTTGGTTTCGTGCTGTTGGTGAATCAAAACACTTACCCCCGGGGGGTGGGTTGCATGGTCAGCAATAATAAACGATGACGACATGATCGGTCGGTCGGGGCCGGTGATGTGCGTGTGTGTGCCGTTGGAGGGAGTGGGTCGCCGTATGTGACCGTTGGTTGGTGGGTTTGGTGGATGGGTGGAAAGAAAGTAGCCTGCGGCGCAACGTGAACGAGCCCCCGAGACCAGAACCGGCTTAGGAACCGGTCTCCGATACCCTCCGGGAGTACGTACACACGGACACACACAGTCTTCGTCACTTTTCGTATGCGGTGTGTAAGCCAAGTAGCTTAATTCAAGCGTTTTACAAGCGTCGCCCTCCCCCTCTTGCACAGCCCGCAAGCCGGCCTATCGTAGACTCCGGGCCCACCAGAAGTGTCAGAGTCGGGCGACTTTTGTTTGATCGTACCGAGAGGAAGCAAAACACTCGTTTAGAACAACGCCTCTGCGTTGCCGTTGGCACGTAGACGCGAGGTAGTCTCATTAAGGTGACGCGAACCATGCCAAGAACCACCGGCTAGCACTGGAGGCTACTGTGTGGAACCAGCTCGAAGAAACGTCAAATGTCAAACGTTTGTTGATGGTAGTAGTAGCACGATCATTTGTCACCGTATAACCGCTGGATCGAATGGGGCCCTCACGTCATAATTCGAACAATGGAATGGAATCATTTCACGATTAATTTGTCAATGCGGACTACCGCTTTGATGGGATGGTTTGGGGATTTTTTTTTTGGGTTTTGAGGTATTGTGCTGGAATTCTGTAACAAGAAACCTCTTCCACCGTCGGCCTTTGGGATAAGGGCTTGTCCTGCTTCGTATTTAAATGCCGTTTTTGTGGAGGTATCGCCGCGCGCACCATCATTAGTTTCGATTGATTACATTTTTCGGGAAAATGTATTTCACCTTGTTCTAGTTTTTCTCCTTCTAAGGGGATCTGTTTTTTTTGTTGCCGTTTGGTCTTTGATATAAATTGTGCCCCAAGCCACAACACACAACAAAGGGCTATTTTGGACGGAATAGAATGTGTATTGAAAATGGATCGTTCCAAGCCCCTTATTTTTGCGTTCCCCTCCCCCGTACAATTTCCCAAATGGAAGTGACTAGGAAAATAATTTGTCAACGGGGCGCATAAAATTTCAATTTAGATTAGCCGTTTTAGCCCGCAGGTCTTCTTCTGCTAGCGGGGCGCACCAGTATAAAATTTTGGAGAATTTCCGGAGCGATAGTGTGTGTGGTCATTAATTCAACGCCTCATAACGTTTCGTGGGCGCCTCCCGAAACGCTGAACAATGCGCTATTAACCGAAAAAAATTGTGACTGTTTTTGGATAAAAAAATTCCGGAGGAATTCGAATGAAAAGAAAATAACAAAAAAAAAAAACGGAAAAACGGTAAGGAAAACAAACTATAAAGATGCGGGTCAAGTGAAGGGGGTGCGTGTGTTTTTTTGTGTCTTCTCTCTCTCTCTCTCTCTCTCTCTCTCTCTCTCTCTCACCCGGCTGGTCCGGAAGTTAGCCGAAACCTTGAACGAAATCGAAATAGAAATAAATGCCACTCGATTGGAAACTGGGTGGCGTAGCGGAGGGACCTTCGTCGCCACTATTTAGGGTGCAATGTTGTGGAAAATTGACATGTTTAGCTTCAACATCTAGCTAGCGCTCCACAAACACCCCCCCCCCCTCATCGCCAGCCAACACTTAAACATCTCCCCAAGCATCCCAAGGAGATTCGGCGGCAGTTCACCGGACGGGAGGATTTCGCGAGCCACACGAAACCCAGCCAGCCTATCGAAATGTGAAGGAGTAATTGAATTTTGATGTAAACACATTTCCGTCGATGGCTTTCCGCCCGGTTGGTTACCGTTTGCTGTCTCCGCGGGCTTCTGCGGGCTTTCCGTTCCGGACGGGAATTTCCCTCGACGGCCGGTAGTGTTTTATCGAGTATTTTGTGTTTTTGTCCCACTGTTTTTCGGGGGCGATTCGAGCACAATCGAGTGTTAAGGCCTCTTTACTTATCAGCGATGAGGTACACACACACGCACACACATACGCACACGAGGGACTGTTCCTACCGCGGGTGTTTGGTAATGGTTCCATAAATTTAGCATTAAATGCGTGGAAGCTAAATGGAGTAAGCGCCAAGGGTCGGTTTGGTGATACTGTATGTGTTACAGTGGAGTTGTGAAACATCAAATGAAGGAAGTGATTTTCCTTAAAGATGCTGGAAAACTCTCAATATAGTTGGATAAGCAGCACTACTAAGTACAAGAATTTTAGTTAAGACTAAGACTCAATCAACGAAACGTTTCGCCAACGAGTTTTTACTCTGATATGATATGATCAGCATATTTTAAGTTATAAACATTGTTTTTTTTATATTAGAGAATATTGAAGTTGCGGAAACACTCATCAAGGAACTGTGGCTCTATCGTCTAAAGAAATTTTAGTTGTGAAAATTTAGTCGGAGCATCTGGATAAATGATAAAGTATATCCTCGGCAAGCTCAACACTGTCATACACATAGAGCTTGTCGAAAATGAAGATGCCCATGTGACTATCACTTAGAATGAGCTACTGACGATGGTCTTGAATATCTATTTTTCCAGGGTCATAGATCAAAGATATTTGTAATTGGCCTCAACAGTAACTAATTAATTTTTGAGATCTTTCTCAGAATCTTATCCGATCGAATGATTCATAGCCTAGGTTGAATAACAACTGATCGTCAAGGACTAAGGTGAACTTCTTAAATGTGAAAATTAATTTTTAAGGCAACCATGTCTAAGGTCTTAGGTGGCAAAGGCAACAGATAGGTGACCGCACCTTCAAAGTCGTCCAAAACTTTACATATCTGGGGTCAAAAGTCAACACCGACAACAACATTGATGTTGAGTTACGCGCTAGGGTGCTGGCTGCCAACCAGTCATACTACAGCATGAGGAAACTTCTCCAATCTAAATACCTGTCGCGACGGACGAAGCTGGGACAGTACAGAAAATTTAAAGTCCCAGTACTCACATACGCCTCTGAGACATGGACTCTGTCCAAAACTGACGAAGCCCTCTTAGCCGCGCTCGAGAGGAAGATGCTCAGAAGGATTATTGGTCCCGTATGTGTGGAAGGACAATGGAGGAGCCGCTACAATGACGAGCTTTACGAGCTGTACGATGATCTCACCATCGTGCAACGAATTAGACTTGCCAGGTTTCGGTGGGCTGGTCACGTCATGAGAATGACACCGGACGACCCAGCGCGTTAAGTCCTTTGAGGCCGTCCACACGGACAGAGGAGGCGTGGTAGGCCCAAATTGAGATGGAGTGATGGCGTTGATGCGTCCGCCAGAACGGCCGGGATAACGGATTGGCAGACGACGGCGCTAAACCGTGAGCGGTATCGAGGATTGTTGCAGCCAGCCAAGACCGCAAAGCTAAAGTAATTAAGTAATGTCTAAGGTCTTGCTTAACTGATTAAGATTTAATCCTAGAAGGGAAGGTTCTTTGTTTATAGATCTTTTCCACTCTGTAGAAAAGGACTTAAGAATAAGTGTCAAAGCTGTAGAAAGTTCAGTTTTTTTTTTATTTTTCTGAGGAACGGTCAGGTCGTTATAAATAGAGGACATAGTTTTCATAATAGAACGCGCTGAAGTGGAGCTTCCAAGTACAGCGCTTTGTGAGGCCTTGAGGCTATAAAAGTCCATCTGTCTGAAGCAAAAGCGAATCTTGTTGTCCAAAAACGAGTTCATCGAAAAGTCATTCTCCATTTAGATCCTCTAAAACATTACTCTCTGGAACAAATAAAGAGTAGTGGTAGTATTCAGTGAATTGCTATATTTAGATCTCCTGTGGACTTTCCCAAATAAAATAATTACAGCAATAAACGACTAAACGCTAATGTCAACACGGTCTGTCAAACTTTTTCTTAATTCCGCTCCAGCAAAAAATCTTTCACACGAATCTTTACCACTGCCCTTCTAATTCACGATCGATCCTAATCGGTACCTTCCCCCATCAAAAAAAAAACGGAGCTACAAATCTGCCCTAACATCTTTTCCAAACCACCGCAAACGCTTTTAAAGCGCACTGTGTGAAGGGCACTTTAGCCCTGATGAAGGGACCGTTAAGACTAGCCACAAAATTGCTTGCACAGTGGTTCCATTCGCCCCAGCACGCACCTTAAGCACACTTTAAGGGACCTCATTTACGATGTCCGAATTGATTGAAATTTTCCGCCAAACAAAGAGCGCTATCATCACTGGAGCAGTGCGATCTTGACAGCCAGGCCGCGTCTGGCCAATGCTCACATCATCCCGGTCCCAGGTGAGGCCCTTTTACACGTTACATCACACGCAGGTTTCGGACTGCTTTTCTACAAATCACTTTTACACCAACACCACCGATAAATCTTGTTCCGCAGAGCTGTAGTGGTGAAGAGCGTGTTTGTTGGTGGACTCATTATAATCATTATCATTATTCGGGGATACATTAGAAAGTGTGCGTTCGGCCCCATCAGCATCAGTTGGTTGCGTTTGGTGCCCTTTTCTTTCCCTGTCTTGACGAAGGCAAAAAAATGGTGTAAACTTTTTTTTTGCCACACCACACACACACACACAATCGTCCACCGGCCCTATCCGTCCCCCCCATTGGCGGAGATGGTCCACAAAACAGCAACGGGGTAATTTCGCTCCGATGTCGAAAATTGCCGTTTTCCTACGCTCAAAGCGCACGGGGATTTGGCTTTTCGGGGGTTTTTCGCTGGTTCACTTTAAGGGCTACAATTGCCCTCCATCCTCTCATTTGCTTCATCTACGGCTGTGGCCGTAAGAATACCGGGAGTTGAACACCGGTACACGGTTCTCCGGATTCGGATCAGCCCCATTCAGGGGGGGTACGTATAAGCGCCCTTTCAGATCGTGTGTGTGCCTGTCTCTCACTGATTCGTTTGCTTCTGCATCCTTCCAGCTAGCCAATTCGAGCCAATTTTCCTTCCAAATGATTATTTTCTATTATCATCCACTTTTCAAACAAACAATAACTGCACGGTTGAATGACTGTTGGGTCCTCCCAACCAAGTGCTGCTCCCCGGGGGCCAAGCCAAACCTGACGGATGTCGGACATTTGCGCGAGGCACACACGTACCCGTCGGCGTACCCGGGATCATGTGGTGTGCGATTATACCCACTCTATGGGGTACAAAGCGCCCGTAGAATAAGACACAAATGAACCACCACTCATCAGCCACAGGCAATCAGTGTGGAAAGGCGTTTTGCTTGGCGTTTGCTTCGCAGCGAAAGAAGGTCGAGAGCCGGTGCTTGAACACATGTTTGCTGCTCGGGCACTCGGGCAACCCGTAATAGAGTGGACGAAGCCACACAAGCCACTAGCTGTCAAATCGTTTCTGAACGACAACCAAACAAACAAAGATGCATACGCCAGTGCAATCGCAACAGTATCGAACAGTTCGCTCGCGCTGTGACTTGTGATTAGAATGTGGCGACCGTGTAAGCAAGTCCTCTGGCAGGTTGATGGTGCGTAGATAATATTTTCTTTAGACACACTTCATTTATCTTGAACTTAATAAAATACGGACAACTTTTTAAAACTTTTAGCATCGAGACCTAGACAGCTTCACTTCCTCAGCGCTCGAACTAAGAGCTATTTCAATATCCCTTGCATCGGATTCTTCCTTGAAGTCCGGATCTCTATTCCACCAGACCAGCTTATCAATCAAATATCGTGCTTATATTCAGAGGGCTTTTTAACAAAAAAATAATCTGATAAAAGCATTTTCAGGAACTCTCATACTCAATATGGCGAACCTTCGACTTTGACAATTCCCAATTTCATACCGCTTCAAACAATATGGTTAGAATATTTAAGATATTTAGATAGAAGATGATGTGATCTGCAAATGTCTCAAAATTTATTGGAAATGTATATTTCTTCTTATTGAAATTCAAGGATATGCGTAATTTTAAATAAAGAAGACTGCAATAATAAGTAAATTGCTGGAGGAACTTCAGAAAATGATCTCAGTGTGGAAGGTAGAAGCTCTATTCGAACAGAGTTTTCTAGCTAAAGTTCCAACAAACCCAAACTGTCCCTGCTCGTTAAAGAATAGAAACGAAGACTTGGATTTGTGTTTTGCTTCAGAAGTTTCCGGGCAACGACTACCCGCAGGGCACGATCAACGTCTCCAGTCTCCAGCCCCGAGACAGATGCACACGCCTAGTACGTCCACGTCCAGCTTTGACACGGGCTGCTCCTCATCGCACAGCATGCAGTACCGAAGCAGCGAAGATTTCACCACAAAAGGTATCGCCAAAAGGGCAAAGGCGATTCCCCGCAAACGGACGAACCTTGCCGCTAACGGAAAAAGGTACGATTTGCTACGAACGAAACGATCACGCGATCACCGTTCCCTTTCGCGCGGTGTGCTTCAGTCAGTGGTGCTGCCGCTGTGACACATTGTTGCGGCAAATCATTATTGCCCTTCCACGGATCGGATGGTACAGGCGAGCGAAACCAGCACGCGGATCGCGCTGGTATTAATTTCACATTGTGCCTCGAAGCAAATCACTGCGGCGTGTGTTGAGGGCGCGTGATCAGGCACAGATTGGTTTGCTACAATGTTCCCGGGTGATGGTTTCTCCAAACCTCGGGCTTGCCCGGTTTGTGGTTTGATGGGTTGAGCGGAACCTACACGCCCGCTTGATGAAGGCAACCCCAGCAAAAACCCTTTAATCTTCCTCTCACTCGCTCCTAATAGTCCTGGACCCGCGTTCGGTTGGGTTTGGCTGGCTGATTGCAATAAACGCCCGGGAGAGGTTAACCCCTTCCCCCCGGGAGGGATAGAGTGGAGGGTGAGTGGGGGCTTCTTTCAAGCCGCGAAGACCGTATCGCCTGCTGACACACCCAGTTGGAGCGAGGATGAAGTTCCGTGATCTTGACGCTATGATTAATTTAAATCGATTACAAATATCGAACGTCGATATATTAATTACAGCTTTTGCTGATCTTCACCAGCACAACGCGCACCTCTGGCAGTTTGATGATATCTGCACACTTGACAATTAGCAAAAGGTGTGTAGCTGTGGAACCTGCAGGTTTGAACCTTGCGTCATGTTGTGCCTGCTTCGCGAGACATTCATTAATCATCACTTTTGCCACCCCGACCCCGGGGACGTGTTGGATTCGTTTTCGTTCGCCATGTTTCCTTTGCGAGGATCTCTGCTCGCGAGGAGCAATATTGTGTCCGCTAAATTGGATAGCATGCCAGACTTCTCGGGAAAATTGTGACCCTTCATGATGGAAACACCACACAGCACAGTGCCCGAACCCAACAGCACCAAGCACTGTCCCTACTGAACCTAGGTCGTGATCTTCTTTCCTGGGTCCGATCATCAGCAGCATGACTACGCTGCAAAAGAAACAGGCCTGCCACAGGCGTGCTCATTTGTGGCCTAATAGATGCGATCGTTAGGAAATAATGTTTCTCTTCTGCCCCGTGCACCCCATCATGACGATCATGACGAGTCACCCTCACTCCCGAACAGCTGAGTGAAGAACCGGGCGGACGAAAGAGAAAAATCGAAAGAAAAAATGCGCCCGGTCCGGTCACGTACGCCATCGACGCCCGGAGGCGACGGGCACGATCACGAACTGGAACTTGCGTTCTGGTGCAGCCATTTTCGGCCCCCCCCCTGTGAGCCATTTTCCGTCACTCATCGCCATCGTCTCAAGCGCCTAAAACTGGTGTACTTGTGAACTTCTTCACCTTGTCACCTTAGACCACTTTCGAATGTTGCATGCACCGCGAACAGGTTCGCGAACAGGTCGTTAGAAAATGCACCGTACCTGAGCTGAGCTGGTGATGGGAAAGGTGTGTCCGAGTGGTTTATGATGTGGCGCGTATGGGTCTATGTAACCCATTCAGTTCATTATGGAACAGATCGGTGGGATGGGTGCCTGCTGATCGTCCAATATTGGAGCCAGTAAAATCGCGACCAGAGGTTGCTAGTGCCGGGGAGCCTATTGCCTCATTTATTACAATTACAACATCCACCGTGGTACAGTGCGAACGAACATGGTGCAGGACCTGCCGCGGACGGTATAAACAGCGCAGGTTTTTGATGAAGGATACTGAAAGGTGTGAACCGGTCGTTCACACGGGGATTGCTGTAAACAATATCGTATTGCGGTACCGGGGCAAAAGACTATTTTTGGACATTCAAGCCATTGAGCAGAGCTATATAAGCTCACCCTTCCACGCACCCAGTGCTTGACCCTGACAAGATATGGAACACCGGAAAGCAACGAAACAAATCTCACCGAGCGCATTTCGGCGCACAGCACAAAAGTACATGAATTATGCACACTCGTGAAGCATTATTGAGTGGACAAGAGAGTACCCTCAGCTATCGAGTTTCGGTGGTAGTTTTATAGTGTTCAGCGTGTACTCTTCAGGTCTGTGTTCTTGGTGGGTAAAGGCAAAGAAGTGCGCTGAAGTTGTTCGTCTTCCAGCTTTGAGGCACTTTTTCCACATGTTGAAGTGGCACATTAACGGAGGATAAGACTTTTGATTTGTTTCGATTTCTCGATCTTCCCAAACGCCCAGCCACATTCGGAGGAGGGAGTATGCGTGTACTCCATTTCTTATTGTACCCACCCTGAAGAAAGCGCAACTTTACGGGATATTAATACATCATAAATCGCTCGTGTTTTTTTTTTCTTTCTTCGTGGAGTTTAACGCACAGCCGGAAAATGGGAAATTTCGGTCAGGTCACGAACGGGCCCCGATCTCCAAAACCACCTCCTCCAATATACGAATGCAAACATAAATTTAGGTAAGAGTGCTTTCGCTTTGATGTTGGACTAGACTGCGGAGATAAAAACCTCTCTCACTCTCTCTCTCTCTCTCTCTCTCTCTCTCTCTCTCTCTCTCTCTCGGTAGTCTGGATGATCAAGTCTCAAGAATCCCATCGCTTCTTATCGGGTGGTTTTTTTTTTGTTTTGGGAAAGATAAATTTATTACCTCAAAATAACCTCACCTTCTTCGTGGTTGTCGTTTTTAACGTTACAATACAATCGAGTCGATTCCCCTTCCCTGAAGACGGTTCGCTGTGGCACGACGTTCAGAATCTTCCGCATAAAGCATAATGGGCAATGGTTTTGGTGCGTTTGCTTTCCTGCCATCCTTCTTGTATAGTGGTGTGCTGTGATTTTCTTTCTCTGGCGAGTGTTTCGAGGAGGGTGGATTTTTTGTTTGGTTGTTGGAGGCAGGAGTAATTATAATAATTTTATTGTACCAACATACGTATATCATCACCGAACCATCGTCGTCTTTTGATGCTTACTCTGTTTGGAACAGCGTAGAGACTGGATTGTGGAGAAGTGCGTACGAGAGGTTGGGAGGTTCCGAAAACCGATGGAAAACATATGATCCGAAGCTGGAGGCCGGCTGTGATGGGTAGAAAGTCATCGGGCGGTTCGAAGTAACACAGCAAACCCATACGCAAACGCACGATGCTCTAGGCTCGAGCATTCGGGTGGTGGATAGAGCAGGCTGCTGATGCTGCTGCCTGGATGTCTTAAGACATGCTCGCAAATGAACCAAGCCAACAGGCCGACGGGATGGGGCAAAGCAGCAAGAACAATAAGCCTCCAGTTGGGTGCGTTAATCGATGTGTCAGAGACCGGGATAGCAAGATGTACGGTACATAAATCAAAGCGAAGCGAGCCTGAAAACACTCTCCGGCGGTGTGTGTGTGTGTGTGTGAGTGTGCGCGCTATATAGCCATGGCATACGCAAGAAGGCGTACCAGCCTCTCGATCCGTAAAGGTTCTGTTCCTTATCTGCAAGCCGGTACGCTTTCGAATCTTGTTCGTTGGCACCACCACCCTCGGCTTGCTAGAAGTAGCTTGTAGTGTGCTTGTAGGGCTTTCGTTGTCTTTTTGTTTTCTCCCTCCCCTGGGCAACCGATAAGAACGCTGCTGCTGCTGCTACTTAAGAACTGTGGCGGTTGATTATGCACGTCAGGGCAGCTTGGTGGACTGACTAACCGGTATAATCCCGTAAGCCCTTTTGGTCGCCAGCTTAAGCTTGATTTGTTAGCAAAACAGTGTTGTTGTTTTTTTTCCGTCCTCGATGTTCTTCTTCTGATGCTTCTCAACGCACGGTTCTCGGTCGAATGGTTGAAGAGGTGTGTTTCCCTATTGAGATATCGTTTTAATGCATAGATGGTTTGTGATTTAGTGGAGTTTCTAATGAAGGGGCAGGAACAGGAAGAGGAGGAGGAGAAGGTGGAAGGGAGGGATTGCGGTTCGCGGGATCAAATGCATTAAGTAGAGTAGTTCGGTTCTGTTCGATATGCATTTAATGGGATGAGCTGTTCTTTTTCAGCGATCGCTTAATTTACTTGTCGTAATGTTACTGTGTTTTTTCTATTTAGAATTGGAATGAGTAAAATATTGACTTTGCTTGATAAATTTGACAAGTTTCTCTATATTTTTATGTTTTTTTTTTGTTTTCTTTAGTTTCTAACTAACATGTGTATTCTGATTTTCTATTGGTTTTCATTTTCTTAGAAACAGTTTTATATTCTAGTCATACTTTTTACGAATAACTTGTTCTTGTTGATCTAATTTTTTGGCCAATAGCAATACTTTTGAAGCTTGTGAATGATTCTCATCGAGGTTAATTGAGGTTTAAAAGTAAGTTGAGGTAAAATTGTTTAACTGATTTTTGGTGGGACTTAATAGGGTATTAAAGTCCTCTATATCCTCTAGGGGCTTCTTCTTCTTCCTTGGCACTACAACCTCGAGAGGTCTCGGGCTGCCATTTCTGGCATTCTGTGACTTAATTTCACCCTTAGTAAAGTAGTCAGCCCTACGTACGGGGAGGCGGTCTGGATGGAGTTTGAAACCCGGTCCTGCCGTGTGAAGACCGGCGCCGCTGTCACATCGGCCATCGGACCGCCCAGATGATTTGCAGGTAGAAGATTGAATTGAAAATTGCAGATTAATGCAATTAAACATTCTGTTTCAAATATTTTTCTTTTACTTTTAATCTTCCAATTACTTTTTGAATTCATTTCAAAAGTGTTTCTAGTAACACTAACTTTCTTTATGAATAAAAAGAAGTTGTTTAGTGAATTTCAAAAAGTGATCGTATCTGCCATTTTTTCTGCTTTAGTTAACTTTTGTTAGTTTCTCATATTTATTGTTCACACATTTTATCTTTATTTGTTTTCCATTATTTTTATTAGTTTTTTGCTTTTCAAGTGTGTTTGTTTTCAACTTTTGGTTGAGTTTATTTCTTCATTGATGTCTTCTTATCCTATTTTATAAGGGTTGCTCGTTTCTCTTTACCGTTTTTATTTCATGACTTTTGTTTCGAGTTTAAGCTGGTTATTTAATGTTGAAGCATTTATACCTTATGTTTTGACATTTTTTGTTATTACTTGTCTTTTTCTGAATTTACTATTTTAGTTAAAACTTGTTAATCTTGTTTTAGTTTTGAATTTGTCGGTGTAGGGGTAATTTTATTATTCACTTCTTACTTTAAAGATCTTGCCTTTAGTCAATTGTAAATTGTCAAAGTTGTTTATTACTTTTTCATTTATTTTTTTTTCAACATTGTTACCAGTATGTCCAGAACGGTCTTTATGACTTGAAGGAATAAATATATTTATGTTTATGGCTTTTTAGTTACTTTGCAAACGTTTCTCTCAATGCTGAAATGCATTTTTCATCTCGTCTCATTTCGCACACGCTCTCCTTTCCATCATCAGCTGATTGATGAATACGACTGTACCTGGCCTGCCCGTCAAATGAGGCACACGTTACCCATTCGTTCTAGATTTTAAACAATATCCTTTTCACGCTTTTCATTGGCGTATGATGAACGATCGAGGACGCCTGGGCCTGTTAAGCTTCGATGCCAACCTATTACTTTTCCCTTCCGTCATCTTATTGTACCGGGTTTTGTGCGTGTAATCCAATATTTTACACCCGCTCGCGGTCAGACCCGTCTACTCCTATGGCTGTGCCGGCCTTCGCTTTTCGTATCTTCACCAATCTGATTTTCACGTATGCATGCTGCCCACTGGGACTATGGCTTCGGGAGCATAAAAGCGAACCGGGGGAAAAAAGGGGTGTTAGGCTCTTTCGTAATAGGAGACGATTTTAATAGAAACCTCAGCAAATTCGGCGTGGAAAATAGATCAAATTCGGTGCTTTGTAGATGAAGAAAAAAAACCGCACTGCAATTGGAAGCTTTCATACATGGGATGAAATTATGATCGTATGGTTTTCGGGAAGCTTTTTTCCCCTGTTGGTTGCCATTTGTTATGCTCTCTTGCTGTGGTTTGGAAGGGTTTTTTTCGGTTTAAAGAATAGCAAGGAAGTAATGGGTTTTTTTTAAGAGAGTTTCTTCTGCTGATGCAGGTTGATTGTGTGGTTGCCGTTGTCGGTTCCTATGAGAAAAGGGAAATGAGTGCACATTTTTCATGCTCGATGCATACACCGTTGACCACTATGTGTTACGATCGGTGTTGCTTTCTAACGCTTGGCATTGGATGGGCGTGATATGTTCAAAATGATGTATTGGCTCATTAATTACTCGTGTAGAGAGAAGGATGAAGCAGCATTTCGTGGTTTTGTTGAATTTAAATTATTTGAAATTTTTACTTCAGCATTTATTTAGCATTAGAATGCGTTATCTACTGTGAGTTGCTCGAAGGTAATAATATTACTACTTTATGGATAAGCTTGTTTCTTTTTCTTATCGTAAAAAAGGGACTTTGAGGTGCAATTAATTTCCCTACTTTATTTTTCCGAACCGTTCACCTTTTCAATTGGAACATTTAAATTTAAACGGATTAAATTAAAGTCTTTGCATAAATTACCTTCCCCTGCGCGTTCCACTGTGCACCATTTGTCACCTTGACAAGCTTCGGAGCCTTTGGTTCGATAGGCCCCTATTATGCTGTTCCGGCTATGCAAAACTCAACAACAAGAACCCCAATTGCTGACCCTGTATCCCAATTTATACTCCTAATTGACTTGCCAAGACCTGCATGCAACCTCTCTCTCTCTCGCTTGGGCCACCGATCAACGGACACGCATCGGTCAGCCAATTATTCGGCTATTCCGAATACCCCGAGTTCTCTGGCACTGGCTCTGTTGTTGCTGTTGTGTAAATTAGCAAACACCATCGTGCACTTTTGTTGAGTGGCAAAAATGGAAACAAATAGAACCTTTTTTTTCTTCGTTCGTCTGCTGCTGTACTCTCTGTTTGCTTTGCCTGTGAGTGGTTTACCTTCGTCAGGGTGAAAAGGATCCGGCGGTACAAGTCAATTCTGGAAGCTGAGTCATCTGTTCGGGGTCGGATACCTGATAAACGGGAGAAGAAATGTTAGAAAATGGAGACAAAAGAAAAAAAGATTGCATTTCGTTGCACTGTGCAGAAGTGCAGCTTATAAGTATTAATGCACCGTTCAGCCGATTATGTGGTGGACCTCTTTCCTTCCATATCGCCTAATCTAACGTTTAAGGCGATAGATTTATGTTCCGCTTCCTCCATTCTCGGTATCGGTTAAAGAGATCTTCGAGCAAGTCGGCTACTTTAAGAGAAACACAAGAAAGCAAACCAACACAGCAAACGCACCGGAAGAAAAGACAACGAGAAGTCAAGCGAGTGTGTGAGAGTGTGTTTGATTATCTGAGCCTTAAGACGAACGAAAGATCGGCATCGAAGGCGAAGACAGGCAAGGGCTTATAGGGGAAAAAGTGAGTGAGAGCTCGTAATGCATTTAAGTGGAATTGCATCGTGTGCGTGTGTGCGAGCAAACATGGGATGACGTTGGTCGCTACGGTTGATCGATTCCATGTGATTCTTGCTGCACTTCGACTTGCTGCACTTGATGTCTTGACAAGAGGAGAGAAAAAAGAGACCCAAGAGAGTCTTGAGGTACCTCGGGAACGGGTTCTCTGTTCAAGTGAAATTGGGACGGCCTGTCTTGGGGGTTTGGTGTAACTGTCGGGTGGAAGCTGTAGAGACAGAGATGATGCAATTATTCTTATGCGATGTATGACAGTGCCAGTAGAACATTGGTTCTTTCAAGCGGACGCTCATGTTCGCTTGCTACTGTACATTTATTGGGTCGTTGAAATGATGTAGATGACGTTCTGGTTGCTGAAGATTGAGGTTTAAGGGGGCTTCGAATTTAAGAAACTTATTGCTTCTTTCATTTTTATGTAAGCAAGCTGTAATAAATTCAATTTCACAAGGGCTTTAGATGTACAAGCTTTAACTCATTAACATGAAGACTGTTGTATTTGAAACTGAGAAGCACAATAAAGGCTCATTCTGCCCTATTAGATGCACTTGCTGATTTTCTGAGAGGTACAAGTAATCTGCTAGCTATTCCAGGATAGTCCGATGGCCGAGATGACAACAGCGTAGGGTTCACACAGCAGGCACAACTGGAGTTCAAATCTCATTTAGACCACCTTCCTGAGAAATGGCCTGATACTCCAGCCAAGAGTAAAATCAAGCCAGAAATGGCAAGCCGAGACCTTTCGAGCTTGTAGTGCCAAAGCAGATGGATTCCTACTTAAACACCATAGTTTTGAAATGTTTCCAAAACTGTCCAGTTTACCTAGAACTTTGTCCATGAAAGGGTGATATCACTGTTAGCTAGCTAGCACTATCTGAAACTTGTCCACTTCTTCTTCAGCAATGTCAATCTTTGAACAAAAATCGAAAAAAAATCTAATCTTTTATTTTTGTCCCTTGCTCTTCTTAACTTGACGATTTAGTCTAACTCAACGAACTATAAGGTCATGACTCATTTTAATCAGTTCTAGCTTCAACGGATATACCAGTTTCACTGTCATCGGACCGACATCGTACACTTATTTTTTCTTGATAAACCTTATACAAAGTTTTGAGTGTATTATGATTGTTTTAGACTTATTTATTAGTAAATTAATAAAGTTATTTACCAAGTTATTAAACTTATACCAAAAGCAGCTCCAACACCAAGCAATTTTAATAAATTATTCCGCTCCACTAGCTGAGCTTCTAGAACTGAGGTTCGGTTGCAAAACAACTAGAAAAACCTTCAAATCAACCACTCTGTTTTCCTTTCTGCAGAGTGAAACAAGAACATCGAGAGAGCGACAAAAAAAACGAAAGAATAAAAAGCATTGATGAAATGAAACGTGCTGGTGTTCAACTCTGCCCTGTGTAAGCAAAAGCCGGTTTGTTGAAGATTTCAGTTCTCATCTTCGCCCGGTGGACCGGACCTCTCGGTATACTCTGTTGCCGGCAATTGCTCGCTTCTCCTACCTTACCTACTCGCCCGCTCCTTTTGCCAATCGTCGTAATAACAATTTTCCTTTACACCATTACATTAAGGCCTTTTGCTGTGTTTTTGCATGTTTGCTTGCTCCTCATCTTAGTGAGTGTGGCTTGGCTGTACATCAGCTGTTTTTAATTTCGATATCTCTTCTACGCCTCCGAGCTAACAATTGACGCTTCCATCCTCCCCCCCAAGATCACGTGCGCTCACCAGGGGGGGTTTATGTGGTCCTCCCCATAAAAGGGAGCAGGATTAGTCGGTTTTTTCTTGGTTCATTTTTATTCTCTCGCACCCATTCGCACCCATTACGGGGCGTTTCAGTTTTCCTCTCCGCTGGCGATTATACGAATCGTCTTTCGACGATTGCCTTCACCGGGAGCATCCGGGATGTGGGCGAAGAAGCAACGGGAACTAGCAGCTCCAACGGTCGCCCGCTAACTGATTTCTTGATCTCATATGTTTTGCCTCTTTGCCATTTCTTTTGCGAGCTACTGCTGCTGCTGCAGGATGTATTAATATCGTTCGATTTGGGATGGATCTCTCCCGCCCCATACTGAGAGGCTTGATCGATCGATCGATCGCTCGGGGAGATACGTTCGATGTTTCGACGATAATCCGATTCGCTACCGACCGGGTGAAAGGCCATGCCGGCCGGGGGTTTTATTTTTTACTCCACCATTCGACCGTTCGACCGTTTAATTACGGAAGCTTACACCACCAGCACCGTTGCTGCTGCCAAGCTCGTTGCACGAAACACACGGTGACTCACTGGCGTGGCGTAATATAATCACGGTCTCCAGCGAAAGGGAGCGTTTGGAGGTTTTTTTGTAGTTGTTGTTGTGTGGTGTCAAGAACAGCGCGGATTGAAAATCGTTCAGTGGCCTCGATTCTCTTTCCAAGCGTTGGAGGCCAGGCCTTTCCCTAGGACTCGGCGGGATTCAGTTTTAGTTGGATTTCGTAAATTGGATTAGGCTTAGGCTAACAAGCCACACATCTCCAGCCAAGGTGCATGACATTCAATATCCCTTTTTTTCTACCCCCACCTCCCGAATGTAACTACCGAGGGTTCTCGATCGGTTCTGTTTACCACCGCACCGGTCGCGGACCATACACTCGAAGCGCACGTCACCTGTCAAAGTTTGACAGGGCTGCAAGATTTGAAGACCCTCAAAGTCGTCGGTTGGTTGGGTCAACCGATGACTCCCAATCTCGCTTATCTGGACAAACGTGGAAAAGGAAACGCTTAAATAAACAACATTCACGGTTCGTTGGAAAGCGGGCCAGCGGAGTTCCGGATGTGAGGGGGGTGTGATGACACTTTCGAAATGGAGACGAGATCGAATCGACCACTCCCACATACACGGTCGGCAAGGGTCATTGCTTTTGAGACATTTCGTTTTGTGAACCGAACCCTCGGGTGGGTAATAATTTGATGAAATTATAATAAAAAAACATGACCTGACCTTCTGCAGTTTTGGAACGCCCTGTTTTTTTTTTTTTTTTTTTTTTTTTTTTTTGGGAGGGAAAAGAGTCATGCGCATCGTTGCACACTCTTCCCGTTCTATACCATTTACCTCGCCGTAATGGGTTTCCGGAGACGTTTTTCTTCAGTTGTGAGGAGGCTTCTTCAATGCTAGCGCTACAAGCTGATGACTCAACGTGGGTGTGTTTCATCCAGGTTTTTGAAGGCTTTAAATTTAGACTTCCTCGCTACAATCTTCTCCATTGATAGTAGCCTCAAGCTCTCATTGCTTTTGTAGAATGGAATGAACCTGGGCAGAACATTGCACAGGTGTCCTCAGTAGCAAGCCGACCTCAAGTTCGTTTTGAATGAATAAAACTGATTCTAGTTCTTGTGTTTGGTTTGTTTCTTTCCGAGCAAACGGCCTTGTTTGGGTGAAAGTTGCCGAGAGATCATCCCACCCAAAAACATCCGGGATGGATTCCGATCCGTGACTCAGTAACTCTTCTCCAAAGAATTAATTCCCTTTCAATGAGATATTCTTAGGACAGTGCTTCTCAACGTATGTGGGCTCACCCTTTTCTTGAACGTCAGTGTACAGACTATTATCAGCTTCCAATTAGCCTCCAAAACACACACACACAAACGGACGTCTCTTCTTCATTACAAACCCCACCCCACGATTACATCAATCAAAAACGCCGGAACGGTTGTCAATGATTGACACTTGCCAGCGCGATAAAAGTGAGTTGACTTCTTGAAGCGGAGTTCCTCAGGGGCAAGGTGAGGTGAGTCATTAGGGAGCATGATTTTGATGCAGGTGTTTCGGTTGGGTTTTGGTAAGACGTTGACGTTTTCTAATCAAAATGACCTCTCAGATTCCCTTTACTTGCGTTCTCCAGGGCTAGAGAAAAGTTGTCTTTTTTTTGTGCTGGCTGAAGTCACAAATTTATGACCACAAACGATGAAATGCTAATGAATGGTGCTGGCCGCGGGGGTTTGGTACATTGTGTGTACACGAAGGGAAGGCACGCAACCGTGGGCATAAATGCAGGGGTCGTAAAATTTAAATTACTCACTGCGGTAGCTCCTCTGCCCATGGATCGCTCTCGCGTTCGGTCGCCTTTCACTGCACATCCATTCCATCTGTTTGGTGTTGTCTGTTTGTGCACTCTTCTCAACTCCTACTGCTGCTGCTACTGCTGCTGCTGCTGATGTATCACCAAATACGTTCTTCAAACTGGGCCACCACAGTCAGTCTTCTGGCTCATTATTTGAAGCTTCTTAGTTCCCTGGCCAAACACTGCACCGACTCCGCTGCTGACATTCTATTTTCACGAGTGGGGAAAGCGTTGCTTGTCCGGCACCACATACATGTGTGTGTGTGTGTGTGTGTGTGCGCCCCTCGAAGTGCTTCAGTGCGACAGCGCCCAATTTAACATGTCGATGTCGATCATAAAAGTCGACCTTCATTAAACTTTACAAAGTCAAAATGCTATTTCGACCGCAGCGTGGGGTTCGCCACGCTGAAAACCTGCGGATGGGACGAAATATGATCTTCCTTAGCATCATCATTTTCGTCTCCAAATGAGGACGTTTTACAAGCAGCATCGCTACATCGTGGGGACTGGCACTGTAATACATTATCGAGTAAGGCGTTAATGTATGTGGGGCTGATGTTTGGAAAAAGCAAAGCATGGTTCACCAGCGTGTTAAACACCATTTCGTACAGGTTGTAATGAGTGAGGTACTCGTTGAGGACTTGTTGAGATATTGCCTGTTGGACCACGAAATCGTTTGAGCAGTTTGAATTTTAACTTATGCTTTAATTCAATTTTAATTATTAGACATAAATTATCCCGCTCGGTTTTCATGCCAACGACCATCATTGTGCACCAACTCCAACTGCAAACCGGACAATAGGATCAACTGTACTCTTGCGCTCGAGGGGGCGCCCCCCACCCCCCCCCCCCCCTTTTCTTCAGACGAAACGCTTGATTAGCTCGCATCGGCAGGCATGAACCATCATTATTACACAGCCGACTTCTTGAGAATTGATTGTAATAACAAATTGTTTTTCTTACATTACTTTCCCTACCCATTCTACCAACCGTCGCTGTCCTCTAGAAAGAAAGAAAAAAACAATTCCAACTTCAATAGAAACCATTCATTCAAATCTTGCTAAGGCAACGAAGAATGATGGCCCTTTTTGCTCGCTTTCCTTCGCTAGCTCGGTACTTCGGTCCACAACTGCACAACCCAACCTGCCAGCGTTCGTTGTACTATTTCAATCAGAAGGGGGAACAAAAACTTCACTCTGATCGATCATACAATCAGCGCTCGGCAAACAAACCGGGTGCACTGTACAGGGCCCAAGAATCGAGTGGAAATTTGATATTTTTCCACCGCTTTCCTGACGCTGGGACATGAGCTGAGCGATGAAATATGAATTTTATATTCATTTTTATTTTCATTGAGCGATGGAGGAACTTTTTTTTACAAAGGGAGAATGAAGATTGCAACGCAGTTCTTCGTAAAAAAAAGTAGGAAGCTGTTCAGGAACTCAGTTTTCTCTTCGACCTATCCATCGGTTGGAGTATGATGTGCGGAGTAAATGAAAATGTCGCGGCGAGATGAACGACTCCGGAGGGGGGAAAAGTGAGGACTTCTTTTACCGAGGAAAATGTCTCCATTTCCTTCAATGTAGCAGAATTTTAATATTTTTTGACTCCCGCTCCTCCCATTCGATCCACATTCGATCGATTTTTACTGCATGATGCAAAACTTTTAATTCTCGTCTCGCGTCCACCCATTGCAGCAGCTTTTCCTCGCTTTTTTACCGAACGACTGGATCAAAATATCTTGATTAATGATGATTACATGGATTTCGTCTTGCTTCTGCTTGCTGTTCGCCCGTTTCCTTCTTATCATTTTCATTTCCCTTCAACAACAAAAAAAGGGTTCCACCACTCACTCACTCACCATCAGCGAACAGCTCGTCGAACCGGTGTTCGTGATTTAAACATTAATCCATCGTCCCGAAAATATTGCGTTTCCAATTTTTGGTTGTTTTGCTTTCCAACTCGTCTGTTCATCATCTCACTGCGTTCGTTTGTATATTAATCATCCCACCACCCGAACAAAAAAGAAACTCGTTCCTTCGTCATGTACTGTCTCGAAGGGCTGGTGTGTGGTGGATCTTGGGTTTTTTTTTCTCTCTCTCTTCCTCTTTTGCATTACACGACACAAACACATCGCACAAAGTAAACGAACAGCAGACGGATGCATAATGACTCGCGCATCGAATCGCGCGTGCATTCAATCAGTGGGCAGAAGTGGTCTTCTTCCTCCCGGTCACCTCCCATCCACCCATAAAACCTGTTTCGGGTGCATCGGTTTTGCATACTGGTTGTGCATCTGAAATCGGTTCATGATGACACACGTTTCACAAAAAAAGAGGAGAAAGAAAAGACAGGAGAAACAACTCGCAAGCAATATTGGTGACTTTTCGATGACTTTCTTCGATTGCTTGCCGGCACGAATTGAGGTGGTTTTATTTGCTGTTTTTATGTGTATTTTCTGGTAGTTTGTTCCCTTCTCTGCTTTATTAAGCGCTTATGTGTGTCTGTTTTCTTTTCTGTTTTCTTTTGTTTTCTTTTTCTTTACGTTCTTTCTTTTTCTTTGAGATTTAATCTTTCATTTAATGTCCATAAATTATAAGCTAATGAGTATTACATTGTGGGTTTGTTTTTATCTATTTTTTAATTTTTGGTTTTCATAATAACCAATTTGCGCATAATTTGACATAATTCATGAACTTCTTCTAGCTCTAGGTGTAATATCACTGTTTTAAATTGTTTTAATTCATTCTTTCAAACAATATTGTTTGCTTCTTTGCTTTTGTTTTCTTTTTACATCTTCTTATCTTATGAATGATTTCTTCTCTTATTTTCACGATTATATTGATAGTGAGCCGTTTTGTAAAATGGTTCCCAGAAACGTATTATTTTATTTAAATGGGGAAAAACACAGAACATTCAAACAGAGTTGATTGAAAGAAATTTTTGAACGATGTGGAATATGAGATTGTAAATATGAAAGATCAGTTTAATACGCTTTTGTTTTTTTTCTAAGAATTTGCGTTTGATCACCTTATCACCACCAATATATACACATATTCATTTCCTTACTTACTATTCTCTCTCTCTCTCTCTCTATCTCTCTCTCTCTCGCTCTTGCTCCCCTTGTCGCTTATTGACCTAACGATCTCTTATTAGATCATACCTACAATTTCTAGCTTACTAGACTTAAAGATACCACGTAGATGGATAGTCAGTCCTCACTACTGAGGAACGGTTAAGATGGGATTTGAACCCCGGTCCAGCGGTATAAAGACCGGCGCCGTTGTCGTCTCTGCCAACGGGCCGCATCCTACTTACTTATAAAGTGCCATAATCTGACTTTAATCGTGGCCAGTTTCAGATAACCTCTAAATTGCTCCAATATTTAAGACTTAAATGTTTAGGATAAAACAATAGAAATCCTTGATTGCTTCAATTTAATCGAAACATTTTTTACAATTTTTTAATTAACATTCGACAAGTACATTTGCTTTTGCATTTAAGTTGAATATATTGAAAAGAAAACTAAAGATACCAATACACAATCAAATATTTGTCACCCGCATCCCTTCTTTTTCTCCTATCCAAGATAGAACGAAGCACAGACTAGTCAAGCGTGCAGGAAAAACAAGCATGTTCCAGAGTGATGGCTCCAGGGTGTACGAATTTTATGTGTTTACTCTCTCGTTGACTGAAAGAAGGATTTCCGAGTGTGAAAAAAAACCCTTCAGAAAATATACCAAAAGACACCCGTGTAAGCCATGTGTGCGACATGGTAAACTGAAATAAATATATGTGTTCAGTTCGCTGTGGGTTGCATTGAACAAATGCAAAAAATGAAGCCAGAAAACAAAAACGAACAAATCACGGACACACGTAGCATAAGTTCCACCGGGAATGATATAAAATAATGCTCACGGTAGCGACGTAAAGGAACCTCCATTCAACAAAAGCAAACAGAACGACATTACAGTCTGAGATGTTAAAGGAATAGGTAAAAATCGATTTGATGAAGACAGAAAAATGGAACAGAAGACTATAATGCACCAACTTGAAGGAGACGAAATAAAAAGTGCCACTGCCTTGACACGCTGGCTGGAGTTAAGGTGGAAACCATTTGTTTTTGATGCTGTTTGGTTTTTCACTCCTTTGTGCTTCTTTCCCGTTCGCTGGTTCTTGTGGTTGTGGCCAAAAATTGGATATTTACTTTACCGAATGCACTGTGTCCCGGTCCCGGTCTCGAGTTTCAGTGCAAACAGCGAGCAAAACGCAATCCTGCACCCGGCTGGAGGCTCATGAAGGAAGTGTTTGTGTGTGATTGTGTTTGTTAAGAAATCTTGCCAAAAACTCCGGTCCTCCGGCTACATCGTGGGGGTGGAACATTTCAGGGATGCTCCAAAACCGATTCTCTTCGAACCGAAATTTCCAGAAAAAGAAACGTTCGATGCATGTGTCATGTAAGGAACCAGAGAGAGAGAAAGATAGGAAAAAAGGTTCCACTTGTTTCATAAATCAAAACACGGTCGACAAAAGCGAACGAACCAACCGATAAAGTAATGTTTAAAGGGATAAAGAACAGGTCATGAAATATGTGGCTGATATGTTGGAAAAAAGGGAGGACATTGGAAGAAAAACGGGAAGCAATAATTTCTGCTCTAGTCCAATCGAACACTGTGCACTATAGAACGTTTGGCTTCCAATAATCATTGACTGTGACGCAAAGGTGTCCAACCCTTTAGTGGAAGTTGGCTCTATTTATTATCGAATCCATTATGAAATCCATTCCTCAAAGACTATGAATCATAGGTTCGTTATATATTTTGTTCATGTGTAAAGAAAGAACATCTTTTGCTGAATATGTTCAACGAATGAGCATTGTTTTCTTTTGTACAATTTAGTTAAAAATCATGGGATAACTTGGGCAAAAGTACATCAATCAAGAAAACGATTTTTAACAATCGTTCTGGCATTCATCAGATATTGCCTAATTCGATAGTCTGTAAAACAGACCGCTCAATAAAAAAGTTTCATAAAAGATATGCCTAATGTAAATCGTTCTTCGCTATTATTAACTTCAACATAAGCCTATATGTTGTAATTGGTTTCTATACCTTAAACTGGTTTCGTGTGTTTTGTTTCTTTTGTGCATTTTGTTCCCCTTTTCTTATCAGAATCAGTTTACTGGTGAAATGTTTATCCACGCAAATGAATAGCTCAGCCAATATTTTTCTCACGATACTTTTTGTTTTTCTGCTATTCAACGAATGTTACAGGAATTTTCATTTGATAAGGCATTATCATCTAATTTTATTGTAGACTCCTTAGATGAAATGGCAAACAATGCAGGTTGATATGACAACGGCCTCAAATCATTGGGAAATCAAAAACCTTTTATAGCGATGTCCTCAGATGATATTGTCCTAGTAGCCGTTGGTATTCCACGTACTCACGCTCAAAGGACGCTCACAATATCAACGGTTACTATTACAATTTTTCCCTGTCACTTGAAGCCGTTGCCATATCAACAAGCTTAATTTGCCATTCCATCTTACAAGCCTGTCATAAAAATGGATGCTACTGCCTTATCATCTGAAAAACCCTGTAAAATAGTCATTTATTGGAAATTGGTGTTCATTTTAAACGTGAGTTTACTAGCCCCTTCACCCACCTAAAAAATTAAAAAAATTTTTTATTGAGTCGAAAAAGTGTGTTACTAATTAGGCTTTTTTACTGGATGATTAAATATTAGGCTACTAATGATTTCTGGAACATGTTCGACGCTCTTGATACTTCCTTGCGGCAATTCTTGCCCCAAAAAAAAATCAGTCTACGTACTCTATAATGCCCCTCCCAGTATTTTGGCCAAATGTGTAACGTTACGATTAATATCATCGCTATTACTGGGCACTTCATTGGCAAAAACACCACCGAATTGCATGGGGCGGGTGTGTTCGTTTGCCCAATAAATTACATCCGCAAAAGCTATGGAGGAGAATCGTACCCAGAAAGGATAACATTGTGGAGTGGCGTAAGATAACTGGGCTTGTTTGGAATAGGTAGATATGTCTGGAAAGGAAGACATGTTTAAGTAGCAGGAATTATGAAAGGCTTATGCCTGGAGAAATCTACAATGCTGTCTTTAAGAAGTTATTTGTTCTAACAAGACTGGGCATTAATAAGACATATATAGTTGGGAAACGGGTTTTGATTACCTTGCTCGTGTTTGGAGCATGAATCATGTAGTGATATTCGTAAATATTGAACTAATATGAATGGTTGTACAGCATGGAAACACGCACAACATAAGACCATTGCTGTCGCTGTTGTTATAATAATAAACTACCCTGTCTACGCTGCCTGGTTGTCCACACGCGCTTCTGTGTGTGTGTGCACATGTTTTTCTTTCTCCAGAAATAGTCTTAGCACCCGCTAAAAATCGGTGTGTATCACCAACACACAACAATTGTCCGTAAATCAGCTTCTGGTTCAGCTGTAACTATCTTACAGCCCGTGAGGTCGTCGCACAAGTATAAATAGTGTAGAGCATATCAAGTACTGCTGCGCCTAGCATGCTGAGGTCGTCTAACACCAAGACGCATCCCAAGGCAGCAGCAGCAGCAGCACCAGCACCAGTTGAGGCAAGTGCGACCGAACCTCGCCGAGATGCACCGCGGGCGCACATATGCATGGCTTGCATGCATTTTTACGACCGTGTAATGTGTGCCTTTTATTTGGTCATAAATTGTTCCTGTGGCGTAACACATGCTTACGCATACAGCCCAGACCAGCGCTTATGGCGGGGTTGGTCTAGCGCGCTCCATGCAGCGACTTCTTCACGTGCGGCTCACATTTGATAACGAGACCTCATTCCGGTTCACGTTCCTCCATGTTGCGCCGGGGGTGAAAGATATTTTTAAGAACCCATCTTCATGAAGCTGGTGAGTTATTTAGGCAATGGGTAAGAAGTTGCCTTCGACCTTTACACCCAGCTGAAGATGGTACCGAGCGATGGTACCATCTCGGCTAGAACGATGATGTAATTATAAGATTTTATTTTTACGCTCGTCGTTGTAAAATATGCACATCCTGGTTCCTTATGGAGCGAGCTTTAACGCCACCCCACTAGATCCAGTTTCAAGCCAGAATTGTGGTTTAATTTTTTTTGGGCGAGAGGGATTAATAATATCGATTTTTTGGCCACCATCCTCCTTCCGGCTTCCGGTGTTTTTTTGTTTTCTGGCGGGGGTGATGGATGAGTGCCCCCAAACTCCCTTCGGGTTTAGTTTCACTTACATAATCGATTTAGCTTAGAGTGCCAATTTTGGTGGTTATGGCGTTGTTCCTTTTTTTCCCCCTGCACTAACCTTGAAACACATCACGCACGGTAACACCAGAAGCACTTCGAAATCGATGCACAAGGTCAGTTTGTGGTGGAAGTGGGTGTGCGGTGGGTGGAAATTTGATCCACTTTTCCTCTCTGTTGGCTGTGTTTAAAAATGGAGTACACTGAAGAACGCTTCTTTGCACATGATTAAACGTATTCATTACATACCTGGTTTTGACCCCGGCGTGCGTTGGCTTGCGTGCAAGACGACCGATGGGACCGATGGATCAAATGGTTTTCATTACATTTTTCAAACTTCAAAGACCCATTTTTCACACAGAACGAACGGGGCCCACTGTGAACACTCTCACCGTTGAAGGTCTTCCGTTGGAGGATGCTTCTTTTTTTCCGGGTCGTTATTTTCATTTCTTTCTTTGGTTTAGGATTTTTGTCTCCGTTTGATGTAAAATCAATTCCCTTAGATCGATTGCTGTAAGCCGTATCATATTGTACGTGTCAGGTATGGGAAGAAAATGAAAAAAGTGAAGCGAGAAATGAAATTTCGGACGCCTAATTTGTCAACCTGAAAACCGTTCTGTGAAGCAAACCTTCAATCATACTGGTGAGGATTGAACGAAACGTTAATTATTTGTTTGTATTGTTGAATTAATTAATGCAATTTATCAAGAGAAGACTTCTTTTTCCTTTTCTTTTTATGTCTTATTACGTTTTTTTAAATTAAAATGCATAAGAGTTATTAAATGTTTATTTCAAGTTAAAGTTTATGGTGTAGCTCTATTTTATTTGAATTTTTGATAAACTTTTTCTAGGATTTGTTACTAATTTAATTCAAGGCCTTAACTTATTCTGTAAGAATAAGAACAACTAGTCAATTAAATAACTCATGTAACATTTTTAATGTGTATGCATCAAAGTGAATCACAAGATGAGAACAAGAAGCAATACAAAAATAAACAAATATAAATATTAAAAAAATAAATTAAAATTTTTGTGTATTTTTGTACTTCTTTTTAATTAAATTTTTCTATGCTCAATTTTTTCTACAGAATTTTTCAAACATTTTTTAAATATATTTCTTATTTGCTCTTCCTTTATTATTCTATGGCCATATGACAGCAAAGCCAGGGCTAAAAATGTACGAATGTACTTTTGGAATCCAGGTCAAGTTTACCAGGCTTCTACGAATGACAATGGGCAACATCACATGTTAGGTGAAGGTGGATGGAAAACTCTCAGGGCCCTTTGCTACCACCAAGGGCCTGCGCCAGGAAGATGGGCTCGCCTGTCTTCTCTTCAATCTGGCCCTACAGAGAGAGCCATCCGCGACTCGGAAGTGGAAACTTCGGGGACCATCTTCTATAAGTCAATCCAGATCCTGGCGTACATAGACATCATTGGTATGAGGCTCTCCTATGAAGCAGATGCTTATTAAAGGATCGAGCGTGCGGCACAGAACCTTGGGATGGAGATTAACGAGGCGAAAAACAAAATGATGTTGGCACCACCAGCGACCCTGCTAACAAACACTGATTTACGCTGGGGGTGTTATGCAGATAGGTGACCACACCTTCGAAGACGTTCAAAACTTCACCTGGCACCTATTCAAGGGTGCTGGCTGCCTACCGGTCATACTACAGCCTGAGGAAACTTCCCCACTCTAAATACCTGTCACGACGGACGAAGCTGGGACTTTACAGAACATTTATAGTCCCAGTACTCACATACGACTCTGAGACATGGATTCTGTCCAAAACTGACGAAGCCCTCTTAGCCGCGTTCGAGAGGAAGATGCTCAGAAGGATTATTGGTCCCGTATGTGTGGAAGGACAATGGAGGAGCCGCTACAATGACGAGCTCTACGAACTGTACGATGATCTCACCATCGAGCAGCGAATTAGACTCGCCAGGCTCCGGGGGGCTGGTCACGTCATGAAGATGACACCAGACGACCCAGCCCGTAAAGTCCTTTTAGGACGTCCACACGGACAGAGGAGGCGTGGTAGGCCCAAATTGAGATGGAGTGATGGCGTTGATGCGTCCGCCACAAAGGCCGGGATAATGGATTGGCAGATGACGGTGCTGAACCGTAAGCGGCAACGAGGATTGTTACAGCAGGCCAAGACCGCAAAGCGGTTGTAGCGCCTGATAAGTAAGTAAGTAGTTTGTTTCATTAATTTTTCTATACATTTTTTTCGTAATTTTTATATAAAGTTTTAGATTATTTTACTGTTTTGTTTTATTATTGCTTTAAACAAACCATCATAATGTTGCAATATTTTTAACTCATTTATTATGACAAGCTTTTAACATATGTCTTAACTTTAATCTGTTTTCATACCTTTGTTTTGTTTTGCTTTGTGTGCAGCACTAAAACTTTTCATTGTTTTTTTATTTCAGTCAGTTTTGAATCGGGCTGACCGAATTGTTTTTTTTTAAGTTGTAACATTGTTAATATTGCGATAAATATTTTATTTTACATAATAAAGTTGGTTTTTTGCATGTTTAAATGTTGTAAGCTTAGAATTTTTTTACATGTGTTTTATTTTCGTTTCGGTAAATTTATGTAGTTTATTTTATTTTTATTATTCATATCCTTAGAAAAGCCTTCTTCATGAAGAACAAATAGATCTTAATTCATTTTAATTTTATTTAAGTTTTTATTCAGCCTTAATTTTAGCGGCTTTTTATGTTTTTATATATGTGCAAAAATAAATGAATTTGAAGTTGATGGACATTTTTATGAAGGCCTTGAATGTTATAGCCTTAGAATAAAGAGTAATTTACAGACCAGCACTTTGTTTAAATAACTTTTTCTTCTTTATATTCATTTTTCCTTCTCATTCAATCTTATCAAACAAACACTCTCCAAAACAAAGCCTCCTCATTCATACGTTTATCTCACATTTCGACTGTTTGCTTCTCAACCGCCAGAACACTCCACCTCCCCCAAAAAACCGGCAACTTACGGATGCCAAGTGTTTTCCTTCCTCTTCTCTAAACCTACACACCATTTTGTGACCATTCCTCCCGGTTCCCTTTCCCATTCCCCAAGCCCTGCCTATGCAACCATCCTCAGCAAAGAACGTTACCTATGAGGGCCGTTTCGAATAAACAAGCAGCACAAAAAAAAAAAAAAACATGTGCCGGTTCCGAAATGTAAATTTGGTTAAATTAAACATTCCGAAGCCGTTTGGTTCGGTTCGGTTTCGACGTCCATTCTCATCCCGGTTCGTGCGCGTCATTAGAGCCCCGGGGGTAGAAGTCATTACCTAAGTCAACATGTTTTCTCGTGCATTTCATGAAATATGGCCCCCGTCGTCCACCGTTCAAAATGAGCGATACGAAACCAATTCCCTCCCCCCCCCCCCCCCGCAACTTTTGAAAACAACAAAACAACAAAACTTCTCACTTCCGAAAGAACCTTTTGGAAATTAAAAGTTATTCAATTGCGTGGTTGTACCCGTACACCGTGTAGCGTTGTACCCTTTTTCGCCAAATGCAAACAAACAACAATCTGCAGTCATTCGAACGCTCGCGGTTGTGAGCTCATTTTTGTGTGATAAGAAATCGCAAAACCCTGCCGCGTCCTTGAAGTCACGTTATGTGCGAGAGGGCAAACGTAAAGAAACAAACAAACAAACCCCCACCAAATGGACATCAACAAGGGCACCTGGGCACGGGTTGTTCTGGTCGGTTCGGCTCAGCTGATATCGGTACGGTGCGCAGAAATGTGGTGTGAAATTAGAATGTGTCGATAATGGTGCTGTTTACGAAGGCACAACCTTCACTGGAGGTTAAAAATTAATAAACCTCGTTACGAACTTGGAAAATGCGTCTTTTGGTGCCGTAAATCTCGCAATGAAATGTGCAATCCATCATGTGTATTGCTATTGCTCCGACTTGCCGGGATGCGTTTGGGGCCGGTTCCATTTATCATCTAATTAAAGTTCCACTCCGGCCGAAGCGGGTTGAGCCGACCGTGGCGCCACATTTGTCGTAGTGAAGGTTTAGTTTTCTCACAAGAGGATTATGTTTTGGTTTCACTTTTCCCTGCCTAAAATATTTCCATAAATCACGGACTGTAGCATGGGTTGTGCGAGTGTGTGCTAGGAAAGGGAGTAGGGAGAATTATGTCCAAGCTGCATATTTCAGTCTTTGGTGGAGTCGGGTTGAGCAGTGGGAAGGTTGTGGGGAAATGGATTTAGAGTACGGAGTTGTTTATCTTTACTGTTGTGTTTGATTCAAAGAAGTTGAGCATCGACAAAAGTCTCGGATTGTTTAAACCAGAGAAAAGAAATAAATTTTTTGAAGACTGCGTTTTTTATGAATAATTAATACGTTCATTTTGTAAGTCTCATAGTGCTTACTAAACCTCCGAAAGAAAATCGATCTTTGTTTGGCATTTTATTGCTAAAAATTTTTGAAAGGTTTGTAGCATCAAATATCACATTCGAAAACTTGTGTCTTGTGTGTTTACAGTATTTCTTTGCTTCTTATTTCAATTTGAGCCTCATTTGTTATGAAATTTATTCCCAAAAGAGATCGAAATTTAAGCAAAAATGTTATGTTGTTATGAAATTGATGTCACATATTCTCCTATTATTGACTGAACTATGGAAAGACTCTGCGTCATTAAATCTCCTTCGCCTCTTACTTACTTACTTATCAGGCGCTACAACCGCTTTGTGGTCTTGGCCTGCTGCAACAATCCTCGATACCGCTCACGGGTCAGCGCCGTCTTCTGCCAATCCATTATTCCGGCCGTTCTGGCGGACGCATCAACGCCATCACTCCATCTCAATTTGGGCCTACCACAGCTCGTCTGTCTGTGTGGACGGCCTAAAAGGACTTTACGGGCTGGGTCGTCCGGTGTCATTCTCATGACGTGACCAGCCCACCGAAACTTAGCGAGTCTAATTCGCTGCACGATTTGTGAAATCAACGTACAGCTCGACGAGCTCGTCCATTGTCCTTAGACACATACGGGGCCATAAATCGTTCTGAGCATCCTTTTCTCGAACGCGGCTAAGAGGGCTCCGTCAGTTTTGGACAGAGTCCATGTCTCAAAGGCGTATATGATTACTGGGACTATAATTGTTCTGTACAGTCCCAGCTTTCATCTCTTAGCAATACCTAGTAGGCCTTCTTTCATGGTTAAACGACCTCTAAAGGCACGATTTCTGGCTTATTAAACTTATTGATTCCGCATAATTTGGATATTCTGTTCTTTTTTTGGGAGTACAGCCCAGATGAGATTTGAACCCTGGTCTTTTCGTGTGAAGACCCGAAAACTAATATTACTTATAGGAATCAAAATAGGTATCATCTGGGCAATATCTGCTTTATATGTACTATTTCTCCTTCAGCGCCATCTACCACAATTACATGGTACTGCCATGACAGCACGATATGCTTAAATAATTATGACACCGAGTGGTTTAAGTATCTTAGTTTAATAAAATGATACTTTTCATAGCTATGCTTGTATAAAAATGCTTGGTTTACTGGCAGGCTCCTAAAAGCAGGTTATTAAGACTCTGACCGCTTTTTAAAGAGGAATTCAGCGTAACAGACTTTGGTTACGCAAACACAAAACTTATCTATAGAACTAAATAATACTATAGATCCCAGTATGAGTGTCAATAGCCTTAATACAATTTTGAGAGATATTTATTGAATAGATTGTTAGAATGTTCTTTAGAAACTATTAATCATTTCAGCCTTTTATTTAAATCGAAATTAAGCAACTGTGTTGCCACCACCATCAAACGAACCATTCTCAACCTTCACCATATGCAGGCACCGTTTCCTGTCTGCCAACCACATCGTTTCCTTTCTGCGGCACACATTAAATTAAAATATCATTCAAAATGACAAATTTCGTCAAAGCGGAAAATCTACTTCCCAGCATTGTGCGGCTCGCCGCATTGGTCCGCATTCCGACGCCCCTAATGCGGGCACACCGTGAATGTGACGTCTTCCGAACTCCTTGGCCGTGTATCGATTCCATCATGGACCGGGGGAAAGAAAAAAGAAAATTTATGTAAACGGAATGTAAATACAAAAGGGCATGGAAAAGGGAGCGTTCGGAGGGCAGTGGATGCCAGTGTTATGCGGGAACGCATTCCGTGGGACAAAGGAAAAACCTTATTCCCCTTTTTTCACGAGTGAAAGTCGTGGCGGTTTGTAACACACTCACCGTGTCCACAAGGGACACTTGGCATGGGAAAATGGTAAGGAAGGAAAATGCTGCTCGCACAACGCGACAAGACAAAAGATTATTGTAAATTTATTGAAATTTATGTTTATTAATTTAAGCCATTTTTTATTTTCTTGGTCGAGTGCAGGAGCACTGTGGGCAGATACTGCACCAAAATTACAGCATTTCCTTTTGCCTTTTGAAGTTGGTCTGTTGGATTGATGGGGATTAGAATAGATTTGCTTTGTGTAGGATATCGTGTCAATTTGTTTTGGAATGGAAATGGACTTCTTAATTCATCGCTACCGGAAAACGACGTAGAATACACAGAGAGTATCGTGCAATGAATCAATGCGATGGAGTTCCCTTGCTATTTTTCTTTAAGGCTTTACCGTAGAATGATCCACAGGTGTCGGCTTTATAATTTATATCCTGCAGAACATTAATTCCCTCTACTTCACTTTCTTCCAATCGTTGCACAATATCCCTAGCCTGGTGCTGAGCTGATCCAACAAGCTATAAACATTTATTAATCATTAAACCTTTTTTGCATCGTTTCAGGGAATTGGTTTTTGCATGTTGCACAGGGTCTCCCAAAATATCTTCAACCATTAGTTCGATTCCGGAGGTATTAAAGTTGAGTTCCAAGAATGTAAAAAAAGCCACAACTCTTTCAAACGACTCATCAAACCTTAATACATCCTCAGTGGCGAAGGTAAGGCAACGCAAAAACGCTTCGAAACTTTCTACTCCTGTGCCTTGACTGGTGGAGCACCTGGTGAGCGAGAGAAAGAGAGACTAAAAACAGGACTCCAACTTTCGCTACATCTCCAAGCAGGAAAGCGAGTAAAAACAACCCCCGAAAAACTCCCCTTAGAACACGCAAACCCACCCAAAAAAGCCAGAAGAATTTTCTTTACCGAAATTTCAATTAAAAACCTAATAAATCAAAATGACGGCCAAAAACCTGCCAACCTGCAGCGGCAGAGGAGAAATTGTAAAACCATCATCCTGCGGGATCTGGGCACCACATCGCGCCATCAAGCGCCAACGAACGAAGGGTGCTCGCTAGAAGAAGACTAGGAGAAGAAGAAAAAAAGGAGCCAAGCAACCAAGCAACCAAAAATACCACGGCAAATTCTGGACGTAAAGCTTACACAGCAGCGAGCGTTAGTACATGAAATACTTGCTAAAAGTAAGCAAAAGTGGGGAGCAAAAAAAAATATTGCAACACGAAGGGAAGTTAAAAAGTCCTCCCCGGTGTTCGCTTGCAAAAAGCAGCCCGGGAACTCAAAGACCAGATCGATTTTGATGGTGTGGCGTTGGATGGTAGGCGTTCGGTTCTTATCGATCAATCGCCCAAACTGACGACCGCCAGTATACATACACTCACAGATTTTCCCTGCTTTTAAAACTTGATCTATTGCTTTCTTATCGGATGGGGATAAAAAAAACGCAACGAGAATCGTCCAATGGAACGTCCTGAAACGTCAGAACATTAGAGTGTTGGAAGGGCAAGTTCTTCATTTTCTATCACCCAACAGGGAGCGAACTGGATCAAAGCAATGTTGGAGGTGTTGGAGCGTGTACTAGAACGAAGAAGATGATGGCAGCACTACCACCCATCATCCCTAGACGAACAGCAGAGACCGGTGCCAGAAAACATGAGGCCTCGCCAGAAGTACGCCTGAGTTATTCCCGACCACAGGAACCGAATCCGAGTTCTTGGCTATCGTGCTTCGAAAAGTAAGTGTTTATTTCCCAGTCTCCCTGCTATCGAACCTGCCAGAGCTGTGCCCGCACACGTTCGCCATCTTCGCCTTTTGATGTGTGTATTAGCGCATTAGGACGTTTTTGGTGGCAGGCTGGAGAGTTTTTTTTATTGGTTGTTGGAAAGTGTGCAAGATAAGAAAGTGCGGCAGTTACACTCTGCCCACCCAAAATGGCATCCCCATTGGAGGACAGCTTTGACAGCTGTGCTTAGTATGTTCAAGGACTGTCGGTTTCACCACCAAGCAGCCCACCGCAAGCTGGTTGAAGATTGTAAATAAATCAAACGCGTGATTTATTCCGTGCCAGGCGAAACGTAATCGGGATCGAAATCAGGCAGTTAATTATGCTTTTCTTTCAACCATTTTCTTTTTCACAGAGGCACGTGGCCTGCTGATGAAGGAGATTGTTTTTTTTTTTTGTTGGAGCTGTGGTACTGTTGTTTCCCGCTAGGGGGAGTTTTAGTCAGCGCTTAGTGGGTAAGTAAAGCGAGTAGAAAATGTTACAGAAAAAGACATATTTGCAACGGGAAAGACGTTACAATATGGCACACTTCCCGTCCGCTGCTCGTTATCTTGTGGATGTGAAAATTAGCCAAACCGGTACGGTCCTGTTTTTGCAATCCGTTCCATCTTCAGGCGGTGCTCTAACCTAAGATGTCCAGATTGCGCCAGTTCTCGGTGGTTCGCTGTTGCCCTAGAATCTTATCAATCCTGTCGCATGTTTACGGAGCTGATTAGATGCATCTTTATTATCGCACCTTCGCACCGGTGGTACAATGTTGTTTCGACGAGCGCTCCTGTCACCGGCCATGTCTCCGGCCATGGGGTTTCGATGGCTAGTGAGGAGAGAGAGAGAGAGAGAGAGAGAGAGAGGGTCGCTCGACAGCGAAGGATGAAGGTTGTAACGGTGAAGTGATTGCCGTCGATAAGACGCTACCAGCCGTGTACAAGTGTGACAGTTTTTAATCAATCTTTCAACTCCTTCCAAGTGTTTACCTGTCGAATGATGATGATTGGAAATGGGCGAAGAGTTGTTTGTAGATCGGTGGCTTGACTGGTACCCACCCGGTACCTGGCCGCTTATATGGGTAAACACGAAACCTCAGCTCATTATCGGTACCTGTCCCATCGGAACGAAGGGTGATTTTTGTTTGTTTTCCCCTTTTTTCTCGACCAAACCAAAAATAAGAGGAAGAAAGGAAGGAAAGAAAACGGAAGACGTTCGTTGTGGCTTATACAACGCCCAAGGTAACTGTCAAATGAGTTACAAGTGTAATGTCTCTTTCTTCCTAGTTTTGGTGTTGTCGTTGGGGCTCCTCCATAACTCAAGTAGATTACACCTGATTGATATGATCGATTGGGAATGGGAAAGTGATAGAAAAACAGAACCCTCCAAATTGACCTTTTCTTTGCCTGTTCCAAACCCCAGGAATTGGTTAGCGATAGCACACCGGTTTACGATAATTACTGTCTAATTGCTTGGGTAAAGGTCGTGACGGTTCTCAAACCAGGGACTGTACAATCAATCAACGAATCGATCATCCAACGGAGAGACAAGTGTGTAATTATGTTTTCGACGCTGACATCGGTACGATTTGTAAGTGATGTATTTCTGTGTTCTGCAATCGACAGCGAAACAGTAGTTTAAATTGTGGTTCGTGTATCTTCGGACAGTTGCTTACAGGTACAATATACTTAGTATATCACATGCTTACTCAGTAGCTACTAGCGCCATCTTGTGGCAAATTGAAACCATGCTATAAGAATCGAAGTAAATGTATTTAAAAGCACTTTCTCCCCATCTTTAAGCCCTCTTCCAAGGGTAGTCAGCAAAGTTGCTTCTCTTGCCAAGAGCAAATATTACTACACAGCCGTACAAAACGGTTGGCTCCCAATAACCTTCTCCCTTAGCGGATGATTGTTTTGCCAGCGTTTGTGTCTCAAGTGGCTCTGCTCACCCGTGCTATCAGTTGTTGGAGGATGCATTAAAACAATCCCTCAACCACCGGCCCAAACCCCACAACGCTGCGTTGCATAATTTTTGCCCTCTTTTGTGCCTGACTCACCGGGACGGGACCCGGGACGCAGGAAAACCTGACCTACCTATCTACCCGGATAGCGTAAGGGCTTATCAGCTTGCCCTGCCGCAGTCTGCCAAGGAAGTGGACAGTGCACTCGAGCAGCCGTAACCACCGTGCAGCTACCACGGTGTGTAATCACCATGTGGACAACACTCTCGGAGCCTATCTCCGGTCTGGTGTTTGACGTCCCGGGACGTAAACAAACCGAAGTGTTTTCCAACCGATTACATGATGATAAGTGTAACGAACGGTACGGAAGCTAATCCTTTGCACTGTGCCGGGGCACACACCGGAACGTTGATCTCGGAGCGAGGTGCTTTACGGCTCGGCAATAGTTGCCACCGTGGATTTTGTGATATATTGAGCGGTGGTTATTGTTGGAAATAGTTTTATTCGTGCTGTGCTTTATGGAACATTATGGGATGTATTGGTTCGTCTGTGCAGTAGACGGTTTAAGTTACATGGTCTTGAATTTTTGAGCTGTTATGTTCAGAATGGACCAACAAATGGAAAATCAATATTGACAATGACTTGGGAAGTTTGTCTGTTATTTTTTGTGAAGGTCACACCTGTTCTAAGATGTTGAGATGCTTCGTCGAATGCCATGGAGGAGCTTTAGCGTCCTTGCTTTGTTTTTACCTGGCTGAATATCGCCAAACTTCAAATATTTTGAAGATCTACCAATACTATCTTTGAATATTTTCCGTTCGTTAGTTTGTAGAAACAAGGAAAAGAGAGCTGTCCAACCTCATACAGATCGTTTCCAATGGTCTATTGTGTGTCTCATGTACTATGGTTAGGCTATTTGATGAACTAAATTCAACTTTTTTCGTGAATATTTGTCTATCAGGATGAGGTGGAGAATACTTGAGCTGTCAGTATCATCTACAGGCTTCAGATTGTTGTTGATGTGTGGCAATATAGATCATTATACATCCTTAAAGACATGTGATGCCATAATCGAAGAGCGACAATGACGCCGGTCTTCATTCGGTAGAAGCGCAGTTCAAATCCCATCCGGACCGTCCCCCGTAGTAAGCTTTTGCGGCGCTACAACAGCTTCGAAATCTTGGCCTGGTGCAACAATCCTCGATACCGCTCACGGTTTAGCGCCTACCAATCCGTTATCCCGGCCGTTCTGGCGGACGCATCAACCCAATCACTCCACCTCAGATAGGGGCCAATCACGCCTCCTCTGTCCGCGAGAACGGCCTAAAGGTACTTTACGGGCTGGGTCGTCCGGTGTCATTCTCATGACGTGACTGTGTTCAGCCCACGATAGTGTGATCATCGTAAGAATCGTAGAGCTCGTCTTTGTAGCTTTTAGTCATTGTAGTGTCATATCGTTCAGTGTAGTAAGCCAAAAATGTCAGGCATGATCTAAGAAAGCCGTTGGGCTAGGTTTAATTTCTGCAATATCCTTTATATATATTATATTCATCTCATCAGTTAAACTTTCTGTTTATATCTAGTATAACATCGAAGAAAGTCGTCGGGCATAGACTGTCGTGAAGAGCGTGACAGGTCCTCGCTGCATTATTTATTTTACTTTTTATTAATTTTTGCAAACTTTTTCAAGCTTTTCTGCCATTTATTATCAATATTCTAGAAGTACTCGTTAAGTACCAAACCAAGATGATGTATTTCTTGGAATGAGAAATCTTGAACCTTTCATTACATACTGTAGAACATGATGTCCCTCAACAGCGCGTCTTACACGTCCCCGTTCTGCTCCAGTTGAAAACCGTTGCGTCCGTTACGTTCTTTGTTAACTTGTTCGCCGGGGCACACAATGCACACACCGACACAATAGCCCCGAAATAGTCTTTATGACAGGATTTCGCAAAGAATAGATAGCGCACAGCGAGCAACCGAGCTAGAACGATAAAATGCTATAGTAATAATATGAAATCAACCTCGAAAGAAAAAAGAAACTGCAGCCCTTGTTCACCCTCCTGGAGTGTTCCGGTACGTAATCCTGCTTGGACCTGTCGGAACTGCAATATTCGAGTACTGTTGCCAACCCTGCTTGCCACAGAGGGCACCAACGATTTAGCAAAAATCCCTTTTCGTTCAACGGTGAGAAAATTTATTTCTTGGAATAAAGCATTCCCATCCCGAAGATGAATTGTAGGAGGGGGGTGATAGTGTCCTGGTCCATCGCAACAAAACCGTTTGGTCGAAGGATTTCGAGGGATGGGGAAAAGCATCAAAAAGGTTGTACAGAACACACAAAAAGATAAACAGTGCTGTATGCGTGGACACCGTCCCAAAGAAGACGAATAACACACGACCAATGAAATGGAAACAATCCTTCACGCTGTAGAACCGTGACGTGTCACTTGTATGGCTCTGCTACTTTAATAAGCGCACCAGTGTGTCTCGAAGGTTAGAGCTGGTGGTATTGCTTTTGGGTTCAATTTTTTCGAGAACATGTCCTCCCGAATCTTTGTACGTACAAAGGCACAGGCACACATCACAAAAAAATCAAATCAAATCCTGGACGGGATTATGAAGCTCAAAACCGTTCCCGTTTTAACGTCCCAAGAGACCTTTAACTTGCCACGGGGAATATGGTTTCGTGTCCTGCGTGTCCGGGGTTTTTCCATTATACGTCTCTTCTATCATCGAATTCCAATGTGTGAATAAGACAACACACGAAAATACACAAATCCTGCTCACACATATAGAGGAAATTAGAAAAAAAAACCTCCCCAAGAATAGTGAAGAAAACGGGAACATCCCTTCACAGGTCGTTTAGGAGTGCCGGGTCCTGTTCACACCTGTGCCTACGATGTTCGGGTCCCGTAAGGTAACCTTTTTCACCTTTTCGATTCCTTTTCGCTCTTGATTGTTGGGCCTTCCTTTTTTTTTTGATTCGGATCGAAATAGAATGAGCATGGCTGAAAACAACTTTAATTTATGTTTTCGTGCCTTCGGGGATCGTTTTTTCGATCCGTTCGAACGGATCGACGGGAGTCCCTTTTTTTAAATGCTCCTTCTTTTGGCAACTCGATAAACATTTTCGACCTCGATCGGTCGCTACCGATAAGCTCCCGCACGGAAATCCTTTTGCAACAGGAGCAAGTGTTCTTTTGCGAAAGAGAAGAAAACCAATGGAAAACGGAGCACGATCGTTTTTTTATTATTTTCCTCCAGAGAGAGGGCACTGCAAGTGCAAGCAGTCGATCGATCATATCTACGCGACACAGGTTGTTTGAGCCCCCGCTTTGACTACCTGGCTTCAAAGAGGGTTTTTTTATCCCTATTCGTACCACTGACAGGGCCGATCTCCGCGTTTGTGTCCTTCATCAACCTGCGCATCAAAACTTTTGGAAGGTTTGCCAAAGGAAGGTTGGTGGCAAGTGAAAGTTCAATCGAACGGTTCGGCGGTTCCTAATGCTCTCCCGGGGCATTATGTTACGGTGGATTAAATTTCCTTTTGCATGTTAGCAATCGGCAAACGGTTTAACTAAATTCGTCAAATTCTTGCCTGCTACCGCTGAAGCGTGGCGGAATACGGTTTTGCTTTGTTTGAACTTTTTTTTTCCTGGCAAAGATTTCTGTTCCATCTCACTTCTCTTTTGTATTCTGGTAGAATTTATTGTGATGGATTGTTGAATGGATTGAGCGTTTCAGTGGGCTTTTAGAATTTGCTAGAAATGGTTCTTGATAGGCTTGGGTCTTGTTAGCAAAGGTGTTGGGTATGAGATAGAACAGAACGGTTCTTCTCTTCACATCAAGAGCTATCAATGCAAGGAATTTTATATAAAAAACTACTGTTTTCATAAATATTTTACCTGAAATGAGAAAAAATAACGTTCAAAAAATATATGGTAAAAACCGATAATCAAACAAAAAAATGTTTTGAAATGTGAAAAGTTGCAAAAAAAAAGGCATGATTGTTGGAGTTAAAAAAAATTTTCAGTGAGTTTTTGCTAATTCTTGAAGTGCCTGAACTATCATTTTTACTTTGCATTTTATTATTTATCGTATTCTTCTTCATAACCTTATTTGATATATCAACGGTTTAAATATGTTAAGAGACTCTCTATGTTGATGTGGTCTTATAATATTATTTTATCTTTGTTTAGGAATATTTTTAATTGGTTTCGCTGGATACTTATGATTTCAAGCTACATGCTTAAGAACTTTAGGGTTTTAAACTAATTTTTAAATTATTTTTTTTTAAAACGTGTATTTTTTGGGTTGAAATGCAATGAAAGGAAATCTGCTGCGAATCACACAGCTTTTAAAGCTACTTTTATCTTAGTATGAGCATTACTCGAGATTGAGAAATCGTGCAGGCTTTAAATTTTAAGTTCGAATCGATGAGAGATATCCCGCCATCTATAAGGTCAAATTAGACGCACGTTACCAGACTTTTCACTTATACATGAAAGCAAGCGATAATTAAATTTGTGTTGGTAGAATAGAGAGTGTGCACTACACAACAAAGAGAGAAAAAATTGGTAAATAAAAAAATGTCTTCTTCTTCTTATTCTTCTTCTTTGTGAGGATATATCACGGTTCGGTGAGGAAGTTCAGCTTCCTGAGCCCTTCGACGCTGCTCCACGATTGTGAGACACGATCCTCTTTGAATATGGATCGTCAGCTAAAGGCCATATGTCCTCGGACTGAAACTGAAGTAAATGTTTGATTCGTCCATGCAAATAAGGACGCACTTGGTAGTCGTCTAGGGCCTGTCGACAGCGATCAACTGCCTCTACGAAAGGGATCTCGGTTAAGGAGAATCATTCGAAGGGAACTAGTGTAAGAAGCTTCATTAGGTCACGGACGACCTGTGTGCTCAATGGCAACCAACTGAGGTTTCGCTTTCCGACCCAATTTTTAAAAGGCTGCCAAGCGATTTGTTCGTCATCTGCATACAGATGTACATTTGTATCTGTATGTATTTAAACTGAGCTGATATGATATTAAATCCTTTATTATTTATTGTAAGATTGGGATAAGTTTACATCTCAGTATATTATTTACCAAAAACGCTCGGAAGAACATGAAATGTAAACAAATTTAAAATATTTTTTTACTTATTATCCCATGGCTGCGTGGTCTTGCGATAGCAGTAGCAGACTTTCGTTTGTTCAGCCCGGGTATCGAATAACAAGTCATTTAATAACCTGTTGTTCGGACAACAGCAAGTGGACCAGATAAAACAATATTCATGTTCTAAATAGCTTCAAAAATGATAAATTTTTCTGTTTAATACTATAATAAAAAAAATTAGTCTATTTAACACTATGAAAGCCATAGCCAGACAAGCCACTATACTAAAACAGGTTTTGGCAAATAATTTAAGGACAAAAACTACTGACCTTCTAGAGTCTTCAATTTATGACGAATAATTTCTCATCCTCGCGTGTTGTAATCATGCAAAGAAAATAAATCAAGTAAATAATTATTTACTTAAATACCACATGCACGGTAAGGCAATCAACGCTGATTCTAATTTCGTTAAAACTAAAGCAATCGTTCTTGTGCAAAGTTTTCCCAAAGGCGAGCAAAAGCAAAAAAAAAAGAAATGTTGCTTTTCCTTTCATCTTTTAAATCAATGCTCTCTTGAACACACATACTGCTGGTGACCCATACAAACCATATCTCACCACACCGAAAAACCGCCTCCCAAAAACACCCCGCAGTAAGTTGTAAACTCAATTGGAAAGTTGCAAATCTCCCTGGATGCTTCGAGGAAGCTGGTTGCCTTCGCGCCACGCTGAAATGCCACTGGATGACCACATTCAAACGTTCACTGTCGGGCAGGCTCATCGTACCGATTTGCGAAAACCGTTTTAATCAAATTATAGCTTCCTGGGGAATTGGTAAGATTAACTTTCGCTGGGCGGAAGGAGATAGAAAACGGGGGAACACGGGCTGGACCATCACTGCACCATGAAACGATTACTGATGATGAACGAAGTGTGGTGGAAAGGGGGGAGATAGGGAAGATGAAGATGGGAAAACTTTTTTTCCTTCCTCAGTTCTTTGTTGCCGTTCTTTAGCTCTTCCGGATGGTTCCTCGTGGTGGTGACGTTTGATGGGTTTGTCTCGTGGTCGGATCCTTGCAGTTAACTCGGAGGAGAATATTGGCACTTAGCAAGATTCATTTTTACTTTAGTTTTTCCTACATTTTATAACGTTTTTTCTATCCTTTTTCTATGGAAAATGATATATCATAACTACTTTCCAGCTCCAGCACTAAGGTAGAAGCTAGAAATTGAGGGGAGTTATCTATCCCCGTGGAGAGCTAAGCATCGTAGTGAAGATGCATGCTAGCAGGAGTAATGAAGATTATGATTTAACTCTCGATAGGACCGATGAGGAAGTGAGTGCCCGGTCAAAGACGACCCTGAGCAGTAGAAGAAGAAAATCCCAAATACCACCCCTTGTCATAAAGCATATAGGGGTGCCAGTGAAAAACAAAGAAAGCTTACTCGCTTACACTGTCAAGGAAACTAGCGCTAACCATCATGCAATTTTCCCCAAAAACGTCCAGGCATCCAATTGGGAAATCTTCGCGCTTTTCCGTTGATTCCGCTTCCGGGTGTTGTAAAAATGGCTTTCAGATCGTTTCGCAACACCGTTGCTGGAGGTGTTAACTGTTTGGCGAGCGAATGGAAATGAAGAAGGCGAAAAAAAAGGTGATAGAAAAGATAGGGAAATTTGATTAAAATTTAAATCATCTCCACTTGCTCCGGTTGATGTGGGACGCAGTATGGAAAACAGGAAGCCTATTTTCCTTATTTTGGAATAAAAAAGCGAAGCAAGGAAAATAGAGGAAAAAGAATTGTTAATTCACATAGCTCAGAGAGGAAAAGAGGATCCGTTCCGTGCCTCGGTCAGTTGCAAAAATTGTATCTTTCTATTTTCCTTTTGTTTGTTAACTTGGAACGTGCTGAGGACTTTCTCCTAGACACAAGGCTGTGATGATTACTTGGAGTTGGAAATTTGGTAGAAAAATGGGTATAGCAGTGTTGCACCGTGCGTGGCGTACTCTCGCACCCATCGAGCAGGATTAACTGCTGATGGGTTTTGATGTGGTATCTGTTCGTGGAAGAACGTGAAAGAAAATTGTGGAAAAGTTTGTTTTTTAAGGTGTAATTTATTTTCTTTCGGGGACGATGTTTAGTACACAATTTTCCACCAACCATCGCCCGATCGGTTTAATCAACGTTGTTACATTTTTTTGGTTTTGTTTTTAAATGTGCAATAAATTTATCCTCGAGATGAGTTGAAGCCTCCTTAATCACGCTTTGTTTGAGAAGATAAAGAGGGCTGATGAAGGCATTTTCCGATAAATTTTCCAGTTTTTTTGTTTGTATTGTGGCCTATTTATTTTTTTCTGACTAAGCCTCGTCACTAGTCGCAAAATTTATCGATCGATTGATTGAGTTAGTGATCGCGATAAGAAGTCATTTCGAATGGGAATGGATGCTTTAATTTTGTTTTTTCGCTTAATGGAACAAGTTTAGTTTTGAGTGTGAAAGAATTGAGGTTCCTAGTGAATGCTTGTGCTTGAAACTCAGGCTCTTGAGAAACACCCGTACAAGACAACAATTAAGAAAAATTTAGCCTTCCGGGCGGCCCGGTAGTAGATGCGACAGCGGCGCCGGTCTTCACACGGCAGGATCGAGGTTGAAATCTCATCTGGGCCGTTCTGCCCCAGAGTGTGAGTGCTGACTACCCACTTATGCGGTATCAATAAGTCTGGTAAGCCAGAAGTGGCAGGCATGACCTAAGAGGTCGTTAGGCCACGAAAAAAGAAGAAAAAGCTTTCCGGAGGTTCTTCAAATTAGGCCAGAACAGCGATTGAAATAGGAACATCTAAGCTGGAAGGATATGAATAAAGAATGGTGATGTCTAGAGTAGAGCAATCAGTACCGGGGATAGTCGGCACAGGTCATTACAGTTCCGATGTCGACACTATAGAACGTAAAGAACTATCTCTATCGCGAGTCAACTTTTACAATCCGCCTGACGAGTCGTCGACCATTTGTGTAAACCGATATCACTGAATCAGGGTAAGTTGAAGTGAAATCTGAAGCATTCAGGAACATGTATTACGGTTTCGAATGATAGTCACCAATTTTTTGGCGTGACATGCTAATGCTGTTTGGGTCGAAAACCTTGATGTCAGCCCAGTTGTAGAAGATACAGTGGCGCCAGTCTTTAACAGCATCTTGCATCATACGGACCATATAGTGTATAGGGCTCGTAGAATCCTTGGTGTTATGAAGCATGTCACCAGTGATTTTATAGACCTCATATGCCCAAAACCCTATCTATTTTAGGCCTTTATCAGAACACTGCTGGGGTACTACTCAGTGTTGTGGTCCCTTTATCGCAATGATCAAAGGTCCTTAACCAGCATTGCAATACGCTATTTTTTGGTGATTGGTCCACAGGTTTCTATGCCAAATTCTCCAAAATCTGACCTACGCGCTTCGATTCCCTTGTCCGGACCGTCCCCCCGTAGTGAGGACTAAGCATCCATGTGCAGGGTATCGATGAGTCTACACAGCCAGAAATGGCAGACATGGCCTAAGAGGTCGTTAGGCTAAAAGAACAGAGAGAGAGAGAGAGAGAGAGAGAAACTTGAGAGACTGCCTTTTCTACATTCGATATTCTACATGAACCTTATTCCACTATAATAATGCACTTTCTTATATCTCAGCAATTCTTTAGAGGATTTAAACTTTTTGTAACAACTACAATTCAGCCAGAAGCTTTATTTTGAAGTTCATCCAGAGCAAAGCCTCCTCATCGACAGGTCATTTGCTTTTGCACGACCTGATGTGGTGTTAATAGTAAAAAAAAACCACCGACACGTGGAACGAAAATCCCCAAACCACCCATTATCGACCGCCCGGATCATGCATAAAGAACACACATTGTATCCCCGTCCACAACGGCTTCACCTAAGGCCGGCCGGTGTAGTAACGAACTTAATCGCGCTATAATTAAAGTCGCATAAAAGATCAGGTCAGGTTCGGTCGGGTGCTACCGATTGTGCAAAATGCGATGGCGCCCGCGGGAAACGGCTGTGGCCCATTATCGACTGCACCGGCACATATCGGAGTGCATCGTGATAGAGGCAAATACAGAAAAAAGCAAAACCTTCGCGTAAGAATATTCTGCTTTTCCCATCGATTTAACACTGGTTGTGAGAAATTTTCCCACCACCGGGCAGGAGGGAAAAACAATCGTGTATGGAATGCACCGAAGCTCAAGTGTGGATGTGGATGAGTAGGAAGAACAGCGGGTTGAAAAAGGCTGGACAAGAATCTTCCGAGCAGTCGAACAGTGGGGAACGTTGGCACTGCCATTTGAAGGCAGTGTTTATCTACGTAATGGTTGCTACATTTCATGGAAGGTTAAGCAGCTTAAACTGTTGACATTGAGATGATTTGATTTCTTCTGCCGGACGCTGTTGATGGTCTGGTCCACTAAGACCATGCCGGGCCAACGAGTGTGGCTGAGTGTGTGGACAAGGCGTTTCCAGTCCAGTGATCAGTTATTTTAACGATGCGGGCGTACTTGTTGAGGTAGGTGTGTGTGTGTGCTGGAATTGTTTGCATATATGGTGGAGAAAATCGTTAATCATCAATTATGATGGGTGGCTGGTGCGACGTCTGGCTTATTACCGACAATGAGTTTCTTAATAACTCTTAATTTGATTTTGCGTACTTGTTGGCCGTGGTGGACGATGGTCGTGGGTAGGGAAAATAGGAACATAATGTGAAGTAAAGCATCATGATTACAAGGTGGATCTGGGTACAATTGAAGAGCCGGTGATGAAAGTCTGCTTGAGACGTTGAAAATATTGATTAATGTTCTGATGAGAATCGGTCCATCCACAATAATTTGAAATCTGTTATTTCAATTCATTTCATTTCGAAGTCTTATTTCGAATGACCAGTCGTGGGAACTATACTAGCGTCTAAGCCTGTCATTACTGGCTTCCTTGACTTAAGCATACCAATAGCTGGATAATCTTCGCTACGTACGGAAAACTAGTCTGGTTCGAACGGGATTCGATTTCCGGTCCTGCCGTGTGAAACTCAACGTCGATACCGTTGTTGAAACAGTCTACTTTATGAAGGAATAAGCAAAAAGTGTTCAAAAATTTTCAAGAGCAATTCGATTACAGGGTTTTCAGTTGATAAGGCAATAGCACTTACCCGAGCGCTGATAGGTCGTGTACAATATCAACGGCTACTATGACAATATCATCAGAGGACATCACAATTAGTGGTATTTAATTTCCCTATCGTTTAAAGCCATTTCCATATCAAATAGTTTGTTTGCCATTTCATCGAAGGATCCTGCCATAAAAATGGATACTGTTGCCTTATCAACTGAAAAACCCTGTAATGAATGTTTTCTTATTTTTGATGATTAAATTGAATGTTATTTATTTGTTTGCACCAGTTTAAAAATTTCCTTATTTTATTGTAGATTTATTTGTTTTCTATTTATTTTTTTGTTTGACGAATGCCCCCCGACTTTCGGATCTAGAAGTTTCATTGAAGTTGCACGTGTTTGAAGTGAAAATTGTGCACAGTCGTTTGGTTTTATCTTATTTTATTTACTTATCCGTGTTTCTATATATTACCTCCACTTGACCAAATTTAGAGAATAGTTTTCATCCACAATATTTTCCATTGATAATGTTTCTTTAACATCCTTGAATCCTTTTAAATCCTTGAAAGTAAATTTTTCATGTTAAGCTTGTTAACTTAACTATTTTGTTTATATATTTCCAATTTTCCTATACAAGGTAAACTCTTTTAGATATAATGATTTTGATAAGTGAGTGAATTTTCACTCAATCGGGTTGAATTGTTTTATTGCTGTATAAATTACATCCCTCGTTAGATTCCCCAGCCTGAACCATTTCGTCCATTACAGTGTTGTAATTAACTTTCATTTTCATCCCACTCAGTTAGCAATCGTCATACAAAGTGTTTCAACAGTTCATCCCATCCCATCAGAAAACAGTACATATTGACCCTTTTTCCCATTGCATGTAAGTTATTACATTGTATGATTTATTGAATTGTCGAACCGAACCGAAAACCCCGGCTCTCCATACGCAGCTCGTGTGAAAAACCAACGACCTATCCTTCCGAGTGTCCTGTTTGCGCAGCGCCAAACCCTGTGTAACGCTCAGTTTCGCCACAATGTTGTGGTGGGGAGGGGGTTCGTCGTGCGGAAATTTAAATTACAAATTGCTCACCGATCGGTTTGATGGGTGCACTTGTCTGCTATCGTCGGTTGGCAATGTTGTGCTGAGTTGTTTCGGTTTTGCGTTTTGATTTCCGTCTGTGGATGCTTTTTTTCGCTCTCTCTCTCTCTCTCTCTCTCTCTCTCTCTAGCATTTTGCTACTATTTACTGCGGTTTACTTCGGGAAAATGAAGGATGACGCACCGCTCACAGAAGGACGCGGGAAGTAAATTCATGACAGAATCAGCAATTCAAAAGTGCTCTCCACGCTCTGCCGGTGTGCGTTTCCTACCGTCGCCCAAACAGTAGCTGACAAGTGGACAACCACTTACGATTTCGTGCCCATAAACGTACGACCGAACCGTGCTGGCAGCCGTAAGGGGGGGTGGTGAGTAGTTTTCATCTAAAATTTTGATGTAATTTATTTAAGCTGCAGCGAACCGATAGCGTTACAATGTTGCAAGCAAGAACCGATGGCTTGAATTGCCCGATGGCTCGGTGGGAAACGCGTGGGACACAGCTGTGGTGGGTGGAATTTCGATCCAGAACGCGTTACTTCCCTTCGCTCAACCTTACGTTGATTTTATGATGACGACGCACCGGTACGAATAAGGTACCGCAGCACTGTGATCGAACGCTGTCTGCCTGCTGGTCGTTAAATTAACGGGTACTGTCAACCATCAACCGTTCTACGGGGGGCTTTTTGCTGCATTATTGAATTAACTGACAGAGGCACGGTTAAAATTACGCCGGGAAGAAACTAACCCGCCTTGGTAGAAGCTTCACTGACGTGCCGTGCAAAGTGGTGGGAAAATATCATTCCAGGAAATGAGTGCACTGGGCCGGGGTTTTTTGTTGTTGCTGTTACCCATCGATTGACAAACGGACGTCTATTTTCAATTAGAGAATCTACAGTGTACAGGCTGCTTTTATCGTAACGGTGCTGATGAAACTTTGTTTCAGTTTACGATTTATACTGATCGGTCCAGAGTATTGTGGAAGTGTTATTTTATGACGGATCTTGATTTTTTATCTACTTATCTACTTCATTACATTAGAGGAAGGTTGCGATTTTGAGCGCCCGCAATGTTTATGTTTTATTCATTGTGATTAGTATGCTGTGGCTGAAGTAAACGCGCCATCGTCCATCATACTCGATTCGTCGCGAGTCTCGTACTCTTGGTTTTATGGATGTAATGCATACCAAGTGGATCGAAGTGCATGGGTGAGCTCAGACGGTATTAGTTGGATGTGTATTTGGTTTTAACATTGAATCGTTTCTAAGGACAACAACCTTGCAGTGTTGCTTTTCTGGATGAAAATTCAAAAGTACTCTTATGTATGAAGAATTAAAATCGTTTGAACAATGGAATGGATCACAAAAATATGACAAACTTGATCAAGTAAAATCCCTGATTAAATCAGATTCGAGATCTATTATGGCGTAGTTTGATTTGAGATCTATAGTGGTGTGGTAAACACAATTTGGACGCAAGACAGACTAAAGACAATCAGAAGCATTTAAAGGTTAAATTAAAGGTTTGGACTATTTGAAAGCAATTTTCTCTAAATATTATAATTAGTCATTCTCTCGATTGTATTATTGGCTTACAAGAGGCTTGTTACTGCATCACCATGGGGGATCGGCCCAGATGAGACTTGAATCCCGGTCCTGTCGTGTGAAGACCGAAGCCGCTGTTGCATCGTCCTCCGAATCACTTACTTAATTGGTCAGAATAACCCAATGTGGATAACGATCGATAATGCAACAGATATTGAGAGGATTTTCTCTGGGATACTCAAGTCCTCTCTGGGTACAGACATCTTGTTTACAGGAGTAATATTCGTCTTTAAAAAATCAGGATACTTAAAAAAGAGCACATCATAAAATTTCGTAAAAAGCTTCTTAAAAAAGATATAACACGTTCTAGCACCTACATTTCCAAAGAGAGTGACAATATCTAATTCCAAGTTAATTCCAACAGTATTCATACGAAGTATTAAAGACATCCTCTAATTTATGAAGTGTCAGTGAACTGTGTCTTTGAGAATGATTGCTAAGTATGAGAAAGATCAGAAGAAAATAGCCACGTCCTAGAAAACTTCACACAGCAGGATCGGGGCTCAAATCCCAACCGAACCGACTCCCTGTAAGCAGAATTGATTATTCAGTTCACATGAAGCTAGGAATAGCACGTCGAAGCCCTCTCGAGGTTGTAGTGCTAAAGAGGAAGAAGAAAAACTAGTTGAATGAGTTGACCATTCAGATACAAGAAGAGATAAGAAGATATAAGACTAAGAATCCTACCACAACTGTTTATTTTTTTAGTTATGAACTGTGGGTCCAAGGATCTAAAAAATTCAAATGAAGAACACAGAACAACCTAAAGGACTCGATAGTTACTCTCTTAAAAATGGAGTACGTGGAGTATGCTTCAGAATCGCTTGGTCTAACGGACAACAATTTCACGCTCGTCTCATGCTCATGTCTAGAACATCAAGGAATCGAGTACAGCTTTACTTTTTTCATACACATAAGGCTTTATAGTTCTGTGAAAGCGTATTCTTTCAATTTTAATTTCGGAAGTAAAGGGAGTTCGCTTAAAAATAGAAAAAAATCGTTAAACAGGAAAACATTCGCTTTATGCCTGCTTCTCCCAACCTTATTCCGGACCAGAACGAATGACCAGAAAAATGGCGGCTCAGTAAAGAGGAAAGTTTTTTTTTACCGGATTTTCCCCGAGCTTCAGCTTTCCATTTGTATGTGCCAGTGTATGTTTCTGTGGTTCGAGGCTGTACCCGTAGGTATCCATTTCCCGACCAATATAATCCAGCCAACTTTCCCGTGGAACAAATTCGTTCAAACAGCTGACGTGGAACTTTTTGTTGCCAAACTTGTACCCAGTGCAACTTGTCCCGGACATCCCCCGGGCTGCTCACAAAGCCGGCCATAAAAAAGCTACGTGCCTGCCGTGCCTTTGTTTTATGAACTTTTTAAGCATGTTTATTAAAAGTAAATTAAATTTTTCCTTTACCCTGTCACCCTGGGAAACTGCAGCAACCGTCCGGCTGGAAATTGGAATCGGATTTTGCCAGGGAGGTAAATCTAGCGTGTGTTTTGTGTGTTCCTAGGGGTTCCCGGTGGGAACGTGTCCGGCACGCAGGGAAGCTTTTACTTGTTCGGAAACATATTGCCCAGACCGCGGCCGGGTCCGAATGCAGCGAAACCGAGCGATAACTATCTGTGCAACTGTGCTTGAAGCATCAGTTTGGGGTGCAAGCTTTTCCTGGAACACACACACACACACACGGTGGGAAGCATAAAATATGGTGAAACTTTCGTCCGCCAGAATTGTTTTGCTTCACTGTTCTCGGGGTTGATTTTTGTGTCCTTGTTGCGTTTTTTTTTTTTTACTGCACCACACAGTTGCCGTTCGGTTTGGGTCATGAAAATGACCTCCAGTTTTGGTGTCTGACCGCGGGAGCACGAACTATATTGTGCGTTCGATTGTTTGCAGTGAAACACATTTAGTTTTCGCTCACAGTAGTTTCTGCTTTTTGTACCGGAACTTCTCGCACAAGGATCACACCCGAGCCTGAGACTGAGAAAGGTGGAAAACATAGCTGACGACACACGCTTTTCCGTCTTTTTTTTTGTGGGGAGGTTCGCTCTTTCCTGCATTCAAAAATGTGACAGGAAACAGATGCACTTGCACTAGTTTTTTCAACCTATGCTACCGAGCGTAAGAAGTGCTTACGGGAGGGAAAATTCGCTCGGCCTGGGAAAAGTTTCACACTGTGAAAATTCATTTGTTCATTCATTTTGCCCCTATCGCGTACGCTCGGGAGTAAGTGAAGGTGCATGCTGTTGGAGTTAGGAATATTCGAACTAAGTTTGTTTTACGGAGGGTTTTTTTTTTTCGTCTGCTCTTGCTAACCATGGCGACAATAATGAACTGTCAAGTGGGAACAAATAATAAAGTTATTTGATTTATCTCGGCGCACCTGAACCGTGTGATCCGTGAGTTTAAGGTGAGCGTTATGAGGCGTGCAAACGAGAGAAGAGTTTTTTTTTCTAGTAAAGGAGACAATTGGCTTCAAACTAGATAAATAGGATGTTCTTGCAGCGAAACTTCAGGTTTAAGTAGTTGAAATCTTGACTAAGGATTGCACACTACTAAACAAGTGAGATGTGAGGTCAAAAGATAATTGATCTTCTCATCATAGAAAATCTGTTCAGCTGAATGAATTTCAAATGATTTTTTCTCATTTGGATTAAGAACAGTAATATAAGGGTCGTTGAAAACGATGTGCTGTATAGACATAACAGCATCTCTATCCAGAGTCTCCGGAGCGTAGATCACACCGATGATTCTATCGTCGCTTCAACAGTAGCCTTGTTGCGACCTATAAAACTATTCGCTTCTTTAGTAGAACTACACAAAGAAGCACAACGAACAAGAATCGGCGTACACATAGATTCGGAAAATGCCTGGCAAATTTGTCTTAGGGTTATTCACACTTGCACTAGGATCTGCAGTATTACTGAAACGATTGTAATAATCGATCAATTTCAAGAGTGGGTCATCAGAAAAAAATCTGTTGATCTTGATTCCTCTTTAAACAGCTGTCTGGGTCCTAGGAACTTATTAGGAGTTTGATAGCTTATTTCAATAAAATTGCACGATGCGTCTATCAATTCACTAGTCAGCTAATGAAATATAAAATCACTGAGCCGTTATTTGTCTATGTTGAAGGTATGCTAATCCCCATAGAAGGCAATCAGAATAGTAAGATGGATATGAAGCCTCACGGGACCATGTAGATAATCACATGAACAAGTAGTTTTTTTCGCGATTCAAATAATGCTAGCGAGTTCAAGTATTGGTCTAACATTACCACAAAAATAGAAATTTGAGGCTGTATGGGTCTTTAAAGCTTTTCCTGCAAGTAAGTCAGAACCTAGCAAACGGAATGCTTTAGGCACAGAAGCTTCGTATGGTTCTTTCACTGTCAACCTATTATCTAGTAAAACACCTTAAGCCCGTAAGCTCAAGCAGCTGATTAACCATCGAATTTATAATCGAACAATATTGGTGATCTACTACTTCTATAACACGTAATAATAAACAGATCATTGAATTGACACTCATGTGGTTCAATGTGTACCAAGAATAAAGACGGACAGACAGTTTTCCAGAACAGACCAATTTTGTCAGGATTAGATACAGGCATACAAATTTTTAAATCGTCAGCTTACAGTAGTTTTTCACCATCAGGAAGCGTGAGGACAAACTCGTTCTAAAATATTACAAACAGCAGAGATTCGAGAATGTCACCTTGAGGTACGTACCCCTTAGGTGTTGGTGAAAGGTGTTGAATACGAAGCGTTTATTTTTACTGAAACGTTCCTTTTAGTTAAGAAGCTTGAACTAATGCATCATTGCCATCATATTCGGAGAACTAAGCAAGCAGTAGTGAGTGATCAACAGAGGCGAAGACAGGATGAAAATTTGTGTACACCTTTTTTACCCCTGTTAAGCTACGGATACCCGGACGTTCAGCAGGAATAAGAGGTTATTTTATATGCTGCAATTTGGTAAAAATCTGGTATGCTGGTTGATAGAGATTACATGCTTTAATCTGCTAGGCAGGAGCCGATAAATAAAGACCTCTTCGATTTCAATTCAAGCCAATAGCATGCCCTCTTATTAACAGAAAACATGAAGGCTGGTTTCCATTGTAGAGGGAAACATTTCTGCTGAAGAACAGTGGCGGATGAAGCCATGAGTAGAAGGAGCGGTCGCTTGGGACCTCGTCGGTTAGGGGGGTCTCTTCGGCGAGGGAATTCTTGTTGTTTCCTTCTAAAATCACAAACTGCCATTCCGCTAGGGGCCTCTAAATAACTTGACTCGCCACTGCTGTAGAGAGTTGTTGAAAGACGTGGTCAAGACAGGACCTTAACTTCAGCTCTTTTATTGCAGAGTCTACATCAGCCTCACAGCAAATAGGCAGATGAGCATCAGCGGCATCAAGTAACGACGCGATCGCGGCTGCGTGATTTCTTTATTATGAGGAAACGCTTTAAAGTAAAGTGAAATGAGGTTAAGTTTGGGTTAAGGTTGGGAAAGCCAGAACGAGAAACCAAACCCCTAAATTATTCCCATTACTTGTAGAATCACACACATCTTTGATCTTACATTGATCCATCAATCGTCAAAGGCAGAAAAGGGAAGGAATGTTCATCCATGGAAAACTTTTCCCCATTCATTGCTCATATCACAATGCGATCGTAACTCTTGATTATAACGATAATTGCTACTGATGGCAAAGACCTAGCTACCCAATTTCGTTACAGCTAATTTCCAAACAGCAAACCATAGCCGCACAGCTGTACCAACAACATTTGAATAGCGTTTGAACACCAAAGGGATCAATCGGGAAAAAGGAAGCCTATTGCACCTTTCACAGTGTCTGTCACTATTTACCTTTCGCATTGTCCAACGGAGGACGATTAGCACCCCACGATCGTTCCAGCCGGTTTGCTCTCACAACGAGCAAACGGATCATGCGAACGGCTCGCTTTTGTGAATGGTTTTTCAAGAAGAAAAGCACACATAAATCGCATGTTCCACTGCTGTCATTCCGGTTAGGAGAAGAACAAAAAAGGACACCCCAAAACGCACACACACATAAAGCTGAACGACGGCAGCCTGACAAACCTCAAAATATTCGCAAATAAATTGCACTTATCGACCTGACATATGCATCGCACCGTACTTCTCTATTCAGCCGGATTCGGCAGAAGAAAGCTGGAAGAAAGGTTCACGGTTCATAAGGATCATAAGGACGCACATTTACCGTGTTGGGCATGCTCTTGAAAGGCCATTCACCGTGCTGCTGTGTCGTTTCGCTTTCATCTAATTGTACGCTCTCATAAGGCTTCGAGGTTTTTTTTTCTTCAGGGGATCGGAACCATCCATAGAACCTGTGCAAGGATCAACCAGGTTCCAGGTGCGCCTCGAAGGGAAAAGAAAGAAAGGGACCCGGGTGCAATTGTTGTGGTGGCTGGGTATTATCTTTGCAACAAGCGACAAATTACACCTGAAGGTAAATTTATGTCCCGTATGTCGGGGGAAAAAAGAGGGAAAGAAAAGCGCACATACGCCAAGATTCGGCGATTCTGTACGGATGTTTCAGATAAAGACCCCTCAAGATTGCTACCGATTGGTGTGACGCTTTCCTTGAACAATAAGAGAGCGAAAAAAGCAGCCCGAGAGGTTGTGTTTACTTCTCGAGTAAAAAGGTGTTTCTCGAAGAACATCTTCTCGAGTACCATCATTGTTGACGGTTCTTGTGGATGCTCTTAGAAAAAAACAATAGCATCTCCTTTTCTTATTGGTGCATCTCGAGCAAAGGGAAGAAAGTAGGGTGGATTTGGTAAGGTTAAAACCCCGGGTGACGATTTTATCCCTCTTGGTGGATAGGAGCGAACTGCGTAGATTTAACATTTACCTCCTGGAGGCACTCGCGGCGAGATGGCGGCATGCGAGCCCGTAACGAGCCGGTAAACGAGCGTCGTATATTATCAGTGGAAGGATGTGTTCCGTTCGAGACAGTGTCGAATCAATCTCGATAGCTTCCTGCGCCGGGAGGAATCCAGAGCTGATCGATGCTATCCCCCGTCCTACTGCCGTTAGTCCTCGCCGAGACGATAACGATGATGAAACAATTCCCTCAAGGAGGATTTTTCTACTTGCAGGCCGAAAGCCTGGAAGAATGGTAGGTTTGGGTAGCGTTACTCTCTTGTCGATTTTATTGGTATGTTTTTGTGTTTGCGTGCTTCTGATTAAACGATGCATGTTTGATAGTTTTTTTGGGACTTACATAAGACGCACAGAGTTCTCCGTTCGAAGTGCGCTTGTTGCCGATTGGCAAAAGGGATGTGGCTTGTAAATGTACAAGGTTCTAGTATGTGATACGTTAAAGCTATAAATTGCAATCTTTTGATCTTAAAATGCGTTTGATATAAGAAATGGAATAGATACAGAAAAGAGCAGCTTCTTTTTCTTTCTAGCACTAGAACCTAGAAAGGTCTCGGCCGGCTAACTTCTTGCTATCTGTGACTGCCGTTTGAAGATCGGCGCTGATATAGCCTCAGCCACCGGACCACCTCAATAATGAACAGCAGATGAGGTAATTAAGGTAAACATAAATATTCAATCTATGGATATGATTGTAAAGCGAATGTGAATATGAATAAGTATTTTAACTACTAGCCTTCTTTATGCCCTAATTACTAAAGTTTTGTTTGGAGTACTTCTTATATGCATATTGTTCTAGTGAAGATAGCTGGAAATAGATTTCAGACGATTCTGATAACGGCTGTATGTTTATAAAAGTTCCTCAGCTATGTTTTAAACATGCAATCTAGTTTAAAAAAAATCTAGATAACTGGTTTAAAATATGTTTCTGTTGAATGCTTTTTTGTTCTTTGCATTTAAATAGTTGTTTCTGTCGTTAGATATTACAATCAAATTTTTTTTATTATCAAATTCAAAATTTTTGGTGTCGTATGACTTCATTTGACGGATGTTCCAAGACAGGTGCAAGGCATTGGGAGATATTTTATTCCCCATGAACCATGAGAGTAACATCGATAATCCTAAAGAAAAATCCTGTTCTTAGCATTGCTCTGCCTGAGAGCGTTAGTTCTATGAGTATGTTTTATAAAGGCTAGATCCTTCGCCTGCGTATTAAATGTGCTACAAAACTTTCATAAAAATTGGACATGTGCAAGGGAAGACTCATCGATTGACAGGAGAAATCCTTGAGCTTATCACTAACTGGAGGACAATGAATGCTTCGAAAGGTCCTCAGTGCTGACGGAATAAGCTTTCATAGCTTTCTTGTCCAAAAACTACAATTCAAAGGAATACAGGAAAGAAATACTTGGAATAAGAAGGCACGACGAGTCTGCAAATTCCTGCAATGTATTGTAGTTATTTAAACTTCAATTGAAAATTATGGTTCTATCGGTAAAAGTGATAGGAAGACTATCCTTATTGGAAAAAATTGGTGGTGATTTAAACTTGGTAGCCTTTAGCACCTGGTGATATGTAGATTAAGTAGTATTGGTGCAAGGTTCTAGCAAGTAATCAAATTCAATCTGGATTCACAGCCTGCAAACGATACAACCATTGGGTCAAAAACTTATACCTCTGAGGCTCCTTAGGCTTATTATTAGGCCCCGCTGTTTTTTCAGGAACACTAAAGATCATTTTGCAACCGAGCATGCCCGGGATAAGGCTAAATACCAGGGAGGAAATGCCTTGGTAATTTCTTTGTGAATTTTTTGTTTTTGACATTTGTATTTCGTCAGCACATGCGGTGCTGACAATACGGCTCTTAGCCGTGATAATTAATAAATAAATAATAAAGATCATTTTGCTAGAAGAGTGGGTTCGTTGACTAAACCAGTTTCAACTCACATCGAAAGTCATAATTTACTCTCATACTAATGTGCTGCAACGGCTGCCGTCAAAATAGCAAACATCTTGTGTGGTCTGAAGGACAAGACAATGGATGTTGAAGGTACGTCATTTTCGTAAATGTTATCCAAATTGTCTGTTTTCTATCAACTGTATGACTCAAAATAAAATTATTCATGATTATTTACATTCACATTTTTTAAGGCCTTCAACTACTCTACTTTTTTTATCATACTGCTACCATCAGAAATGCATCTGATAGCTAAACTGCAATAGCTTTAAATTAGCCCTTGTACGACTTTTCATCCTCTGTCTCCCTCTCTCTGTTTCCCTATACATAAATAGTGACTCTGATGCGCATCTCGGTTTTCCTTTCCATCGTTTCCATCAATTTGTCATGCAATAAATTACATTCTAATGTTGCCATCAACCCAAGGTAGAACCACCGTCAGACACATGGCCGGTAATTACAAAATTTAAATGCAACATATTCTTGCACACTGCACAGGTTTGCATAATACCATGCTTCAGTTTATTTTTGTTTTTTTTTTGGGCGCTAAAATTAAATGGATTAATATAAACCCAAAACTGGCTGCTCGATCGTTGTTGCTCGAGTGTGCGCTGCCGCTGCAGAACGATGGCGCGGTAGTAAAGTTTATGGAAGTCAGCGATAAAATAAAATTAAATTTAACGGATGTGCGTACATGTGGAGAAAGGCTCATCAAAAGTGGAAGAAAAAGAGAGAGATAGGAGAAAAAACACAAAACGAAACTCGACGGTACATACAACAAAATCACCGCAAAATGGCCAATGCAGCGAGCGTATGATGAGCCCTAGGGGCTTCATTTAAATTAATATCTTTCTGGCGTTGACCTGGCTTGCATCTGCTTCGTGTTTGCTCACACCGGCAAACTGTTTACTCGTTTCATCAGTAGGTAATGGGGTGATAGAGTAAGGATTTCGGGTTGGTCGGTTCCCTTTCCCATTCCTAACCCACCCTCTTGCAACGCTTTGTAGAGCTCATCCACCTTTTTTTGTTGCTATGTTTAAACATCGAAAACGGAATAAGCTAGCAAAAACACGATGAAAACTGCACTTCAAACCAAAATCTGCTAGCACATACCCGCTTGCATGGATGATAAAAGAAAGCTGAAGGCTGGAAACCCCATACGGAGCAAATTTAAATACACAAAACAGTACCGAAGCATGGGCCACACCGGTCGATGCACAAAACGGCTGCCGAAAAACACCAATCACAAAGTAAAATGCCGGTAAGAAGCAATCACAATGTTGGGTGTGGGAGGCTGGCGGAGTGGTAAGGAAGTACGAAGTACGAACACCGATTCTACAAACAAGCAATAAGGGCGGAAAAAGGGCACCGTGGGTTCCGTGGGTCCAACCATATTTCCATGCACCACCGGTCCAAAAACATAAATCCGTCTCACATGGTGTGCAGCCAGCGAACCGAAAATGCATCAAGTGACTTGAAATATTTATAGATCCTTTCGCCGACGGACGGATCCAGCCGTTGCCGGCGTGTTTCTGCCCCCGAAAAATGTGCGTAAATATTTTTGGAAATTTATGAAAGGAAACCATCATTCTCATCATCGTCGCCGTCGTCATCATCGGCCGGATCTTATTTATATCGAAAGTGCAGGCACACGCATGCTGGTTACGGTCGTATATTTTTATTTATCGGGTCTACCAACGGGGTATGTGCGTTGCCGGTTCTGGTGAGCTACAGTTGGATTGGGTTCGTATGAGCTGTAATTGTCTGCTCTCAGATTTAGATTCGAGGTTTGTCAGCAACCTCCTGCCGACGCAAACAGTCAGAGTGTCGATAGTGATAGAACTATTACTTGTGTTGAGAGAAATGGCTTGTTATAGAAGTTGGACAAAACATGTCGATAATGGTTTAGTTAGGGTATCCCGAAAAAAATATTCCAAATTTTAAGAAAAATAGGTTAGACCTTGGTCTCGGTAGCAGACTAAAAACAGAAACATGGTATTAGTTTTAAGGTACCTTTAAGGGTAGAGTATGTAGTTTGGTCTCAGGAAACCTTTCTGTCTGTAAAATATCCCAGTTCTCAAGACTTACTGTTGGAAACTTTGTAGGGCTCCCAACGATCTTTCTGTTGGAAAGCAAAGAACACAAGAAACAAGAAACAAGAAAGATCGGAAAAAGGGAGGTCGAGCCTACCCGACGGGAATCAGCACGACCAGTCAAGAACCAAATTGAAACAGAAGTGTACTAATTTTTTAATCTCTGCTATTAAAGATTTATAAAAAATTCAACCACGTTTCAACACTTACATCAAATTCCAAGAATGGATGATGCCTCTGCTATATATCCGGGAGACATGAAAGCTAGGAATCTATCTTTCTTTCTTGGCCAGATCCTATGAAGCACGTCTAAAAGACATGGTCTGATGTCCATTCCGTTTCCAGGAAGCACGATCCGTGACAGCACTCCTCCCGGTCTACCCTGCTGCATCTAATCTCCCTCAGGACTGACTCCATTTGATAAAACCAACGAGCACTTCCTGTTAGGGCTGGAGTCCGGCATCTTCATCAAGTGCTCCAACCAGCGTATCCTCCAGACTTTGGCAACCGTCAGGATAACTGTAACGTCTAACAGCTCAGCTTGCTGCTGGCTCATTCTCCTTCTCGACACGCCCTGATCGTAAAGAGAAAGCCTATCGCCAAAGATAGTTCATAGCACCCGTCGCTCGATAATGGCGTGTGCATTGGTGTCCTCTGCCAGCATGTTCCAGAACTCGTACCCGTAAAGGACTACCAGCAGTATCAGTGTCTTCTGGATCTCAGAAGTTTGAGTCTTCGGATTTCACTGCTAACGTTGTTGTCCGAAGTTACGATAGTGCCGTGGAAGCAGAACTCCTCTACTATCCTAGATCGTCGCTGTCATCCAATACTCTGCATCAAAGTCGTGCTCTATCAGGGTCAGATAGTTGGTTACAAACATTTGTTCCAATATTCACGAAGACCTCACACATCTCTGTTGACCTCATATCTATTGCCACACAGCATTACTTACAAATATTTTTGTTGTTGTCTCAACTATATTTTGGTGTTGACCTAAGTATTAGATTTCAGGATTAGTGAAGAACATTTGGCAAAATCTAGTCGGGAGTTGCAATTCCACGAACGAGACTAGGATGTTCAGATGATTTTTGTTTCTGTGATGTTTGAATGTCTCAGTCGTCAATGACAAAGTGCTTTAATAAAGAACTGTAAGTCTTGTGATTAGAATGCGTCTTTAGCAATACACAGATGTTACTGCTGGTCAAGACTTTCAAAGCAATGTTAACTAGCTCGAGCGTATTGGGATAAAGAATGTCAGACCACTCCTGCAGTTTTTGCCTGCAGCCTAATGTTGGGTACTCTACGTATGTATCAAAATTGTCGAAGATGTCGTCTAGTACCTCAAGGAGCTATACATAGCGATGATACAGATTCTGGATGTTTGTAACAATAACTCAGAAGCTCTTGTTACTATGTTCTCAAGTGGGTCCTCATTTAAATGGAAGCACATTCACAGACTCTCAACACACAATAAAAAGACATATGTGATGAACCCAGGTATTTCGTGCGAAGCAGAACATGTTAAACTCCCGAAAATTCGTACGCTTCGATCGCTTCCGGGCAAATAGCCAACAAAATGAGCCACCAGCTTCTGGTCACGTACGAACGATTTCAGGTGAATTAATGTGTTGCCACTCCATTCAAAACCCGGGCACAAAAACACACCATGGTTTATCTTCATTTCGAGCATCGTACCAGCTGGAGCAATCGCAATCTTTTTGTTCAAAAATCGTGGACGAAATATATTCAACTCCACATGCGAACGCCTCGGGTGCGTGCGGTGAACAAAGGAAGTAAGGCTCAATCAAACAACATTATTAGAGCAAAATGCTCTCTCATCGTGCGATGGAATGCATGCTTTTGCATTTAAGATGTTTGTTAAAGATGAACGTCTCGCAAGAAGTTTGCTTTCGGTTCGATCCTTTGGGAAAATAATCCCTCCAATAAACAGTGATTAGAATTAGCGAATCTCCCTTTTCCTCGAAGTGACTCATAATTTTAGAACACACCACAGGATGCGTAGACGAGCATTATTTAATTTAGTTCCGCAAAGGGGTTTCTTAGGCAAAAGGATTGCCTGAAAATCGGGATCAAACAGCATGGATCCTTTTGATGTATCATCCCTCGGTCCCGTCTTTAGAAGGTATTCGATTGCTGTGAGCTGACCCTTACGGATGTATCCTGCACCGAATTTCCTCGTAGTCAAATATTTTGGGATCGTATATTAAGTCATTATGATTTGTTGGCCACATATCTGCATTTTGGGAATGATGCTTACCCGATTCCCGGGTATTCCACATTATGAACCCTCGTGGGAGTTACCTTTTTGGATGATTCCTTGGAATTGATAAAGTACCTTTCCGATATCCCTAATATCTGGGAGATCTTTGATAGTGAGCTGCAGGGAAAAGCGGAATATATCATAGAACTTCCCTTCCCTTCAAGTGTACGGAAAATTCTTAATCTTATAATCCCTCTCGTGTTTGAAGAACTCTGGTAAGGACCCTCCTTCAAAACCCCCGATTTTATACCAATTTAGTATCAAATCAATCGAAAAGTTCCCCAACGTTTTGCGTGAGGGTGGTTTTGGAACATGAATCACTCATTCTCCGGTTGCTGACCACCGAACTAATTAGAGCACTGTTTTCATCGACCAGATTTTCCACCATTCACCACCATTCTTATGCTGATTCCGTTCCACAATTCATCGGCAAATAATGGCGCTCACAACAACAACAAAAAAAAACAAAACCCCCGAGAGATGAAGAATAGAATGAATTATGTTCGCCAGGCCGCCAGCGAAAAGCGAATAAATTAAATCGCATTACAAACGGTCTCGCATCTAATTACAATCAACCGCATGGAGGTTGGTTCGCTTGTCGCTTTCTCCCCGGTTTCCTTCGTTTCGGATATTCATCCATCGGAACTTGGCAGTTGCCCGCAGCGTAAAAATGCATAAATAGTTGACGGATCATCTCGCTTGGCCGTAGTCCTCACATGTGAGCGCGACCGTTTGTTGAACAACAGTTTCTTCTACGGTGGCGACTGGGGGCGGTAGGGAAAATGCGTTCAGCGTTAATGAATTTCCGTTCCGAAACGGTTAGCCAAGTGGGAAAGCATTAAGGGGTGAAGGTAGCATATTCAAATTCGAGTGGTCTTTTTTTTTTGTAGCCAAATAATTTGTCATGTGGAACAAATGTTTTTGGTAGACAGAAAAACAAAGACACTTACACACACATAAACTGCAGGTTTGCATGAGGGTGTAAAACGGGTGTGAAACTCTGAAAATGAGAATTAAATGCCAGCAACATAAAGGTGGAAATAGATAGGAAAATCAGACATACCCTTACACGCACTTAACAATTTTTAATTGTAGTGAAGTAATTGCTTGGTATTATATGTTCCTCTCAGGTGTGATACCAGTCCATAGATTCATACAATACTAATGTTTGAATTTCGAATAAGAATGACCAAAGAGCATATTATTAAATTATCAACAGTCTATCATGAAACTGAATTTTGATGCCAATTTAGAGCCGATAAAAATTGTCAGTTTAATATCTTGTAACTCTTCATAAAAAGTAAGTTAAAAATGTGAATACATATGACTTACATTGGGATAAGTGAATTAGTTGTAATAAGCTCTTTGGAATGTTTATTGGCTTAGTGTTCTACATTTGATGTTAGCTCAAAGATATCAAAGCTTTCCACTTCAGCTTATCGATTCTCAAAAATTATAAACAGCTAACTTTGCGATTTCCAGTCGACAATACTTCATGGATCCTTTCGTAAGCCTTTAAATAGTATATAAATTATGAGAGACAATTTTTGCCTTTTTTAAATACTTAAACCTGATCAAAACTTACATCATTGAGCCTTCTTTATGCAGTTTTGACATAGTTTAAAAGTAAGTTTCTTCTGAATTATAATTTAGGATTAGTTTCACTTCAAAATTTAAATCATTTTTCAAATCAATACTTCGTGTCGAGTTTTAGTTTACAAAGGTTTGATTATATTTTATTCTTTGAACCTATATGCTTCTCTATCACATATGTAACCCAGTTAAGATGATTTAAATTAAGGTTATTAGTGTGAGAGAACTAAGTTTCGAATAATTGTATTCCGGATTAGCAATAAAACTGTCCTAATAAATGATAGAATCTTCCAGTCATCAGTCCAGTTGATGAGAAAACATAGGTGTCTGACTAGGTTTCTTAACACAGCAATAAGTTGTATCTTCTAATTCGGGACAAGGTGCCTTTATCACGGTTTGCAACAGTGAATGTTAGACAACCTAGCCGTTCTTGTTGAATTAACAACATAGACAGAGATAATGATCAGCTTTGGAGGTTTAAAGTATTCTTTCGTTTCCCAAGCATGCTAGGATTCAAGTCTTGGGTCCACGGCATCTCAGTTCGAACCATTTTCCATCAGACATGACAGAGCGATTGAAGCTGCTCAACATATAGCTATGGATACAGATTATTGATCATATTCCAAGTAATCGCAGCTAAAGGCTTCGGGAGGATAGCAAACAAACCAGTTCATTTTCTTTACGCTGATGAAGCCTTCGGACCGACTGATTGTCTGAATACTCCGTATGTTGTACCTGACTTGTATATTTAATCACGAATATCCAAATGTGAGTTTAAGGGTTGATGGTAAGGCATTGGAAAGAATATACGAGTCATCGAGAAGCAAGCGTCACGAGACTCAGACAAATATATTAGAAATTTGACTACAATGTCCTTAGACTGGCATACCTGGGACATTCTCAATATCCCTTTCAAAGCTTAGTTACTTACTTACTTTCTTGCTGTAACAATCCTCGATACCGCTCACGGTCCGGTGCCGTCGTCTGCTACTCCGTTATCCCGGCCGTTCTGGCGGAGACATCAACGCCATCATTCCATCTCAATTTGGGTCTCTGTGGACAGCTTATCAGGACTTTAAGGGTAGGGTTGTCCGGTGTCAATCTCATGACGTGACCAGCCCACCGGAGCCTGGCAAGTCTAATTCGCTGTTCGATATTGAGACCATCTTACAGCTCATAGAGCTCATCATTGTAGCGGCTCCTCCATTGTCCTTCGTTCGACTTTAGTTAGATTTAAGAGTTTATTAGTTAGAAACTTAGTTAGACTTTAGAAATGAAACATGTGCAACTGCACTAATTATGAGTTTTTAACAACGCTGAGTTTCATGTTGTGGTTTAAAAAAGTTGTTCATATTGTGTTTTTGACTGACGAATGAAATTTCTTTTGCGTGAGCACTTTTTAATTAAATAAAATCTTACTTGCCTCCATAGCTCACCGCTATAAGAGTCGATTATTAAACCAATAATTTGAGATAACGGTTACCAATTTATCGTTTCCATTATACACTAATTGTACGTTTATTTAATCATCTCAACGATAGCTTCTTCCGCTTTCCAATTCTAACCGTCACGTCATCATCACCGTCATCGTCCCCACCATCCATCATGATGTATTACTCTAATTAAACATCTTATATGCCGCCTCTGTACCAGCTACCCATTACACCTTCCCGCGCACCAGTGTTCGGAGTCTATTTCCATTTGTTTTCACTCTTCCTTTATCTGCTTGTTCGAAGTGTTGTTGTTACATCAACGCGAGATGACAAGATGCACACGACACGAAGCGCACCAGCGAGCAAACCCTTATCAGTGTCTCACCCCATATTTACCCTGTTCGTAAAAGGGAACGCAACGGAATGGCATATGAATGCCGACTTCACCGGTGGGGTCAGCTTCACTTATGCCACCCTCTTCCCCAACCTCATCTCACCCCGTGTAAAGCCATTCGGTCGGTGCTGGGAGATTGAATTCTGAGCCGGCAAAATAAACAGCCCGATGCAAAAGTCCGATGCATCTCGGAGGTTCCCAGAACAGTGAGCATACCCGAACGTTGTTTGCGTTTATGTTGGTTTTGCTCCAACATGTTCTCATTCTATCGACAGTGAGGTGACGACGGTAGAACGGCGGATTGTTTATGTATGTTAGTATGTTTTGGTTAAAATGCAATGCGTGAACCGAACCGTGGCCACCTTTTGTATCGTGTGAAACAATTGTGTGTCCGGCGTGTAAAGTGTGTGTTTGTTCTCTGGAAGACGCATGTGGTATGTGTGTAGCACGCATGGTTTGACGAGTGTGCATCGCGCGACAAATGCATCAGGAAACACACACACACACACGAGCAAGAGCAGTTGGGAGCATACATTTATGTTGCGGAACCTGCACCCTCCGGTGGGCGAAGATGAGAGGCTTCACGGTTGCCAGGGTTTTTGCCAAAAAAAAAAACAAGAAGCAAAACCCGGGCGAACGGGATGAATTGAAGGGCACCGAAACGAAACATAAAAAGGGTTTTTCCTTTGTGCGAGTTAAGCCATGTGCGACGTATTTTCGTATGGGTTTTGTGCCGTTTTTTTTGCCGGTTTATTATTTTGCAAAGGTTTTTTTTTAATTTTTTTCTCTGTGGGGATATTTTCGAGGGATGAGAACTACTTACCAAATGTAATAGGTGCAAAAGGAACACTTGGGCTACGGAGTGTCATTCCAAAGAGTTGGTGGAATTAATTGTTGTTTCCCCTTCTAAAGAATAGGTTCACAAAAAGGTTTAGAGTATCGTAAAATGAGGCATAAACTACCTAAACGGAACCAAGTGTGTTGAAAAACATGTTGATGATTATTTGCTTAGTTTGATAAATTTTTTAGCATATATTAGAAAGAATAAAATATATTTTATAGAAAGCGGCGTGATAAGTATTTAAATACTACCTAATTTGTTGATATTGAATGATTGATTCATGCAACAAAAATCAATCTAATTTAAATGAATTGCCTTGGGTTTCGAAGTTATTTTCACTGTTGTTTTACATATTTTACAGAATGAAAACATATCAAATTATGCGAAAAATATTACACGAATATTTGTTTTGAGCATTGAAACATGTTCAAAGCACAATAAATATTTATTTTAAAATGAAATAAACGATATGTAGCGATTTTTGGGTTCTCTTTTATTTCAATATCCTTTTACAATTTAAATTTGTAATCATAATGAAATATGTGGTTTAAACGTTATTGTTTAAATATTTCCCAAGCGTTTCCTCAATCGCTTCAGGAATCATGTAAAATTTGACAGTCCAGTTCTATTGGAATATCTTCTACTTCATGCTAACAAGAGTCTTGTTGAACTTGGCGATGGTCCAGAAACGGCGACATATTCTGGTTCCAACTGTCAGTAGTCAACTTCATCCTGAACATGGTTCAGAAATGGCTTGCCCATTATTGCTTCTTATCGGAAACCCTGTATAGTCCTCATATAATTTCATAAAGGTACTTCAATGTTAAAAGCACGAGTATTACTACTGTGGACAACAAATAAGAAGTTTTAAAAACCAAGAAAATTCACATGAAGTTTCACAAGACTAGAACATACCAGTACCTGTTTGTTTTGATTAACGAGGAACGGCCTAGCTGTATTGCATAATACCAAATATAATGTCAAAGAAGTGTTATAGATTCAAAATTAAACCATGTTTGTATTGAACAGTAGTTTATGCGATGTTGGATGCATTCCCAATTTGATTAGTTTTGAATGGTTGTGATAAAATTTTGTGTTTTTCTAATATCAGAAGATTTATTTTCTCATATAAAATTCATATAAAATTTTGAAACATTTCGACCCCTGAGCGTCCTTAACGAATAAAAAATATTGTAGAATATATAAAATTAAAATATTAAAGCAATCATTATTTTATTGGTTTATTTTTAACAAATAAGACCTAAAACAGTCTAAATGATATTACAAATAAAACTTACTATAAGAATAAAAATAAACTCACAAAAACATAAATCGTGAGGCTCAGGAGTTCACATGAAGAGAGATTTTGATTAAAAAAATCATTTCAGCAATCTACCTTCTTTTCAGTTAAGTGCCTCGAATCGCGCTGCCCTTTGAACATGTAGAGAGCGTTAATATGAGAGCAAGGGCTAGAGCTCAAGCCGAACGTCCAATCTTCCAATTGTAACTTGTGTTTCAATATAAAGTTATAAATAATTTCACTATCTTCTAAAATCATTGAGAGAGTAGATTATCATCAGCGATCATGAAAATTGTTTTGAAAATTGGATCTAGTAGTATGTTGGCTACTTTGATTGGCTATCACATCATCACCAAGGTTCCATGGTGTAATGGTTAGCACTTTGGACTCTGAATCCAACGATCCGAGTTCAAATCTCGGTGGGACCTGAAAACGACTAGCAGCTCTTCTTTTGTGTGTATGTATATCCTTTTATAAGGCGAGTACTTTCTCGAAACAGACTTCTCTTATTGGGTTGTTGTGTACATGTTATATGGAATTGATGATAAATGTGTCAATATACGTATATGTATCCATGGGAGATGCGTTTTATGATGCTCAATTTTCTTAAATTTTTCAACAGAATATCAGATTGCAAAAATGACACATGCTCAAAAGAAAAAAATATTTTCACTATGCATTTCTGCGCGACAAAAATGGGACAGTTATCAATTATATTTCAGCGCAGATACCGCTGCACATAAGCACACACATTTTATCCACACAAATTGGATTTTTGTTGTTACCGAATCGTTCGGCAGAGGTTTGCCGTTTTCATTTTTTTGCATTCGTTTCTTCTTTTCCATACCATAAAACATTCCATATATTCTGCCGGCCGGCAACAATGTTGCACCGAAAATTGCATTGATGGATGGCATCCCCCACCCATTTACATGGGACTGTAAAATGGAACTGCATGTTTTCTCGCCACTCGGGTTGGAGTAGGTAAAGGGCGGTGAGGCTCAAACAAAAACGAAAACCTCAATTGCACTCAGAAGGGATGGTATGTTTGATAAGAGGTAACACACACTCACACACACACACTAACATAAATGTGCCGAGGAAAAAAAGAGTTGTTAACGCGTGTCCTGCTCGCCGTGCCGTAGAACGCATATGCATATTTACTTTTTCCGTGTTTCATTCTCGATTTTTTCCTTTCTTTTTTTGGTAAAAGTGGTTTTCCTTTTTTTGCTACACTATGTGTTTCTTTCTTTTTTTTCCCCACCACTTTTGCTTCTTGTTTTTAATTTACCTTTTGGGCCAACCGCACTTCTTTGTTACGAGTGTTGTTTGGTGACGAAAAGTGCATCCCACTTTTAACTTGGTGGCTCGTCGTCGTCGTCGCTGTTCGTTGCTGTTGTTGTGCAGGGGTATATTCCAGGCGGAAGGGTAGCTGCACAACACAACGGGAAACCCCCCTCCCCATGGTCGGCTCTCCAGAATGCTTAATGTGCACCGGACAGGAGGACCTGTACGGTGCCGAAAATGCACATGCACTTTGTTCTTTTCCTTTTCATGTGCTCTTAATTTTTTGTGTCTGATTTTTTTTCTGTTTTGTTGCTTCTTGAGTGGAACATGTATGACGAACGTGCACAGTGGGAGAGTAAAGTATGATGGGCTGGGAAATTTAATTTAATTTTGAAATTTTTGATTATGCTCAGTTGATTTTACAATAAGTCACCTAAGCCTTTTTTTATTCTTATACAGTGCCTAACAGAACAATAAGTTAGTGGCCTTATCTTTATGACACATGCATCAATTTTCAACTCAATGAAAAAAAATATGAAGTAGTGTTAGTAAAAAACGATTTTTTTTTAATTTATACTCTTTTATGTGCGAAACATTATTTTTACCTCTAGCTTTTCTAGTTATTCTCTAATAAGCAAATGTTTTGTTACACACTGTAATAGTTTCCTTATTTATTGTCTTTTTTACTTTCATTATTCGATACACATGCTTATTGTGATTTATTAAAAAAAATTATGTTCCTTTTTTTCAGTTTTCAACATCATTAATTTTTTTTTCATTTCATTAAAATTCTTAGCTTTTTTCTTATTCTGTTTAATTTTCTATTTTGCTTAAGTTTTCATTCTTTACTTCTGATTTTGAATTAACAAGCTTATGATTCCATTTATTTTTATTTTTTTTACACATTCTTTACCACCCAATTTATTACTCATCCCATAGTCATCTGCCTTTTTGCTGCTCCTAAATTATTTACTTGTATTTCCATCTCCATCCCGTGACCAGCAGGCTGTAAACATATGAAACAAAAAACAAAATCCTCTCCACTTACGGCCGGAAAGCGAACGAAACAAACAGTCGTGCACAAAACGGCTCAATATGCATATGTACCACCGGAACGTAAACCATATTAGCTCAAATGCATCACAACTCACAAAAAAACAAGAAGAAGCAATATGCTGTACCCAGCAACAACCCCCTTTTTTGTCAGAATCCGGTAGTTACGGTTTCGGGGTTCTGCACAGCAGCATAATGAAATTTGTTTTCGTTTGCATTCCGGTGGCTTCTCCTTTTTTTGCAGGGGAGAAGCCGGCCGGTTTGGCGGTTTTTGGGAAGAGACTTTATAAAATTCACACAAAAAAAGAGAAAAACTTGTGAACATGTAACATGGAAATTGGAAGCATATCGTGTGGATGAAGTGGAACGATCGTAAGCAGCAACCGAAAATTCGCCCATTTTTTTTGTAGTAGAATGACTTGTTTTGATATGCATTTCGGAAATGCACTCGATGCGGAACTGTTAATGCACCGGTAATTAATAGTTTCCTGCTGTGTGTGTGTGCCTGTGTGCTGTTGATGCACCGTTGTGAGAGGATCGCCCGGTCGTCGTTTAGTGAAGATAATGAGAGCAAACGGCTTCCTGCCATGATGATGATGATTATTGCGTCCTTATCATCCGTTCGATTACGATCTTTTCGGTGTGGTTCATGCAAAATGTTTACATTTCATATAGAAAAAGGTTGACAAAAAATTGCTTCCCCATATTTTTTGTATCAATTTTTAACATAGCTTGTTCCTACTCTTATCTAGTTATCGTATGGTCTGTCTTTTAACTGATGACCATTACGGAACCACAATCGGTTCCGTCGTTCAGAAATAGCATTTCAATTCCCACCCCTATTTTTCTGCCGAGATGAGATGAGATTGTCCGAGAAGTTCGTGAAAGTGAGAGTGATTGCAAAAGGACTGTCGGACGTAAGGTGAATGTGTGCTCACCGAGGTTTGTTCGACCTGCCGTTGGCTGAATGTGGGAGATTCTGTTTGTTGTGTTTCAAAAATAGTTTTCACAAACAAACCAGGGTGAACCGTGCTAGCCAACCAACTCACCGCCCTCCTCTCTGGGTGGGGTGAGTTTTTTTTTAGCTAGCTTGATCGTACTCGTGCGCTGCCGGTGGTGGTTGGTTTTCTGCTGGCAAATGGCACGTTTTCGGTACCGAATAGCAAACCGGTAAGCGGGTTCCATGGTGTAATGGTTAGCACTTTGGACTCTGAATCCAACGATCCGAGTTCAAATCTCGGTGGAACCTACGACATAGGTTTTTTTGTAAAGAATTTCGCATAAAATGCTGCGAAAAATTTTTTGTAAAAGCTTTTTTATACCTAAATTATTTTATTAGGTGTGGTTACAATGAACAATCACCAATATGTGTTCATGCAGATTATATACCCTTAACTAAAAAAACTGCAATAAAAAGAGTTAAATATTTAAAAAATATTAAACCATATTAAGAAAATTGGAATTGCTTTGCAGCTGAGGTAAATCTCAAGATAAACTGCAGACTGGAAATGATTGATACAGTTGAAGTTCAAATGAAATTTTGTATTGGAATCGTTCGAATGGAATCCATAAGTGATGAAAGTATATTGCATGAATTAGCGATCGAAGCAATTATTTTTATTATCTCGATCAAAGAAAATCGAATCCTCCGCAGTTTTAATTACTGTTTTAAATTATGTTGGCTTTTTATTGGTTAGAATTGTGTGTACGAAAGAATATTAATTACTTTAATTTTGTGCTATTTTTTAGTCATGAATGGCAAATTATGTGTGGTGATGTTTACTTATCTTCTATTTTTGACTTAAATTGACTTATTTTTGAAGATATTTCAAATTTATTTGCTTCACAACTCTTGCTTAGCACTTCATTCTGCTCATTGCTCGCGTTTCGGTACTTTGTTTTAAATAAATTTACTTAAATACTTATTTATTTCTTGATTTGTTGATTTCATCGTTCATTTACACAAATTGCACATGACAATCATAAATTATTTTAAGCTTAAACTTTGAGATTTCTATGCCTGTTTCTAGGTAATATAGTCGATTTAAAATTTATAATTTTTAGAGTTTTATGTTTACGTGAATTCTTATGTTCTTTTTGTTGTTTACCCTGTAAATAGGCAGGTAATAAATAAATTCAAATATATTTTTTGTTAGTATTGTTTTCACGAAGTTCGATCTTTGGGATGATGATAAGTGCTGCATTACTTTGGAAATTGGTTTACTCTCTCTCTTTCTCTCTCTCTCTCTCTCTCTTTCTCTCTCTAATTCTCTCTCTATCTTTTCTGGGCCTAACGACCTCTTAAGGTCATGCCTGCCATTTAAGGCTTACTTAATAATACCACGTAGTTTGATAGTTAATCTTCACTACGTTGAGGACTTGATTGGTTACGCCCCATAATGTCTTTTTAAATGTTTTTTAATTTTGAATTTATTTTTCACCTTTTATACAAATGTTCTACCATATTTTTAGGCTGCATTGGATATCTTCATATGATGAGATACTTGTACGAGTTCTACAAAGCCTTAGAAAAAATGTGAAAAGTTATTTTAACCTCCATGTAGATAATCTGTAAACAGAGGTCAAATTTTTAAATACGCTAGAAGAGTCTGTAACTTCTGCCATCGTAGAAGGTATTGCAAAAAAGAACAAAAAGAAGAAGAAGATAATAAAGAAAAAGTTAAAGTGGATGAATAAGAAGCACAAGATGGGAGAAGGCAAGAGAGTTTAAAATTTTCCCAATGTTTTCCTTTGTTGTTCAAGGAATATTTCAGTGTAAGAAGCTTTGTTAAAGCCTTATAAAACCCTAAGATCTCACTAGCAAAAGCTATTTTACCTTCACAAAAATCGATTTGGATTCAGCGTTCAATCTATGAAACCCATTCAATTCATCTGCACAGAACGTGTTTTCATTTTCCTTCATCTCTCGCTCGCACAATAAAACGACTAACCCTCCACTTTCCACGCATGCTGTGCTGCTGCGATATTCAATTTAAGACCACGCATCACATATCATTAGCGACCGTAAGTGATTACATGCTTGCCCATCCCGCTTTCAAACCCCCGCTGCATGCTGCATCCCTGCGGTGCAGAGCAGTCGCCCAGGCCGCAGCATAATATTTCCATCGCCGGAATTTCCACCGGTCATTATGCTGTGTGCGGGGCTACGTGACTACGAACGCCCTCACCTTTGCGCAACCTTTTGCCGAAGGGTTTTTCCGCACCCCATCTCTACCGTGACTTTGTGTTTCGTTTTGCTTTTTGTTTTTCGCTTTGCTAATACTTTGTAGCCCCAGACGTGACCGGTGAATTTTTCCTTTCCCCGTTTCCTTCGCCCGTTGCCTTCGACGTACGGGAAACGGAATGGAAAATTGTTGGGTTCGGTTAGGGTGGAAAATGTTGGTGGAGTGGTCCCGAAAGCAAAACCGATTATTGTCCGTGGCATAATGACAATAATCGGCAAACAATAAATTATCGCAAATTACCGAACGCACTCCCCCCGCGTCCCCCGCTTCCATCCGCCCGTTTTGTAGCTGAAACATTGAAGCAAAACTTGCGGGAAAACCCCGAGAGGAAACACATAAAAGTGGATTGTGGCTGAAATGATCTTGTCCATCGGTGGGCGAGATGTTGCTGAAAAACGCTGCCACTCGTACAATGTATCGGGCGGTGTTTAATGTCCGCGGTACGTCTCGGTACGTCGGTGCATCGGATGCATAATTGGGGAGTGGGTAAAGTGGACTTTGTTTTATTTTTTGCCACAGTTGGTCACGCTTACCAGCACGTATACTTTTGTTTCCGTGAAACAATTGGCATCGGGACTGTAATTGATGGAAATTTGGCCGACCGTGTGTTTGTGCGTGTTTCTTTTGATATTTTCGCTAGAAATGTAAGTTTTCGCCGAAGGTAAGGTCTGCTGCACATCGAATTCATAAATTCTTCACTCGTTCACACACACACACATTACATGCATGTGCTTTTTTCCAGCACAGGAAAAACGTTATGAAAGGTTGTTTTGGAAAAACGGTTTCCGTTAGCCATTTATTCTACGAACAGCCACCGAAAAAGGCCTTTTTCCGGCGGAAAAAGCGCTGACTGACCTTAGGCGTAGTCTTCTTCAGGCGGTCATGTAAACCTTTGAACGGAGAGCGGTGTAGCTGTTACATTGGTCCAGGGATTGCGGTACCACCCATGGCTTTCGATCGATGGTGGCCATAATTCATAAAGAGCTGACAATTTCCGGTCGGTTGAAACGATTCAATTCCGGCCACAGCGCAAGGGGGGTAAAGGATGCTGCGTCAAGCCGTTTTTCTTCGCTTTTTCACGAGTTTTGTGTGTGAAGAGTGTTTTTTGCGAGCACATCTTTGGCATGGAAGTGTTTGGAGTTTGTTACAAATAATGACAGCGTCTGTTACATTGTTTTAAAGTATTCTTTAAAGTAAGCCTTTTAAAACGTTTTATCTGATCCCAATTGGCTTGGTTAGTAAAACATTTAAAAATATTTATTTTATTTTCAAAAGTTTATTCTAAGTCAATGCAAAGCCTTTAACGGAAGGTATTGCTCCCCTTTCAATTTCTTGAATTACAGGGTTTCTTATTACAGGATTCTGATTATTGGAAAAGGTTAAAAGAAAAATTTTATAAGAAAAATGATCAAGGGGATTAATCTTTTTTGCATTTTAACAAGCTTTTCATTCAAAATCACAAATCAACGCTTGGCAAATATGCTATTAAATCAAATTTAATAGAAAAAAAGCAAATTAAAAAAACTATTGCAGCATACTCGAGTCCCAAGCGTTGCGTAGTGTTGTGTAGGTCGCCCATATAATTAATAAATACGATACAAATTTTATCGAACTCTAAACACAAATTTTGCTAATTTATAATCCAAAAGCATTGCTTTCGTCTGTTTTGGTCTTCTCAATGTATTTGGTCGCACTTCAAAAATCTCTTGTTCTGCTGTTTTTGTGTTTCATATTGGAAAAAAAAGGACCGTCCCCCGAACCGAATGAGTTTGAGTTCAAGCGAAAAGCGCCCTCTCGTGGAAATGCTCAAAAGGCGCCTTGTGATTTTTTTATTGAGCCGATGCTCGCCACACTGTTTCTAAAATCATATCTTATAAAATAGTTGACATATCACGAAAGTAATATAACTTATAGTAATATACGAAGATAAATTAAAGTGATGTATAAATCGTCGCAGCGAAAGCATTTGGAGATAAATTTCGATAATTGAGTTATTTAGCTGTCAATTTCCATCAAATATTCAAGATTTCATTTTTTCAATTTTTTACGACTAAAAAAACAGACCGATTAGTTAATTTTTAATTACTCTATAAATATAATCAAAAATATTCACAAATCACGAATTGTTTCAAACATTTAGGGTTTCTATACGATGAGAATCCCTAGTAAAAAAATTGTTCCTTATATTGTGAGTAATAAATAGTGAATAAGAATTGATAAGTTTAATAATTCTTTATGAATAAATAAAATGAGTAGTCAAATAAATTACATGGAGTAATAAATTCGATAAAAAATAAATATGGCTGATTTATAAATTACACTAATTTACTGATTAAGTGAAGAGAAACCCTGTAATGAAAATCATGCATGAGGATTGCTATAAAATCTTCTAACATATTTTAATTTGATTGCAAAAAGCTTATAAAACAAAAAAAATCAGATAAGCCACTTTCATTCAGAAAATAGTTGATGAAACATTAATCTTCCAATTAAGTAAGGCAATAAAATTACAGAAAGTGCAATCCTCAACGAACCAAAAGTACTTTTTAATGATTATGTAAACCCAGCACGAAACATCAGTCATAAAACAATACAATTTAAACAAAAAAGAAGCAATACAAAGGCAAAAAGATGCTAATGGATGAGAACATGCATTATCCCTACCACGTGCCACAGACAGTTGCAGGTTGCGTCGATTGAATTGTTCCGTTTAAAGTACGGAAAGCTTTGCATTCAACGGAAATTAGACGTTCGAGTGCGTACCGCTGCTAACCCCAGCTGCTATTATTTGCTTTGTAACTACAATTTGTCACCGGGTTTTTTTTTTGTTGATCAGTGCTCCAGTCCCTTGACTTGCACCTTTCACCTAACCGCCATGAAATGCATCGAGCAAACGGCGAGCACATCCATTCCATGGCGCTTTTGTGTTAAACTTTCATGCTGTAATGCAATTCTTTTATGCCTCTTCTTCCATTCACTTCAACACCCCGGTTCGGGACTAACCGGAAATGAATATATTATACCTCGATGTGAAACAAAATAACAAAGCTGAAGTCACCCACCGTTTGACCCACACCCGGTGCGGTGTTAACCTGCATAATCGGGGCCAACGTTGGAAAATGTACGACCATATCGCACCAATAACCCCCCAACGATCGAGAGGTGCGTGCCATGCTGTGTGGACCGAACGGTACGTGCGTAGGTGCAATAAAATTGAGAACCGATTCTATTTCACCACGAACGAAACATCGCACCACAGGGCACCTGGATTCCGTGGTGCGGGGGGAATAAAACGGAAATCGAAAAGGACCTTCTGTCACGGATGCGGCTCTCCGTGTACCGTTCGACAGCAATTATCATATTTTAATAACAAACGTCCAATTGGTTGTTTCGATCCATCCAGCAGGGAAGCAGCGAAGACGAAAGAAAATTGGAAGGACAAATGTTTTCACCGAAAACCCAAAACTGCCTGTTCGATGTGTTCCGTTTTCGAGGAATCGCCCCGGGAACAGATCGACCAGGAAGGATGTTACGTTCTGACGCATGTCTTTGATGTTGATACCCGTGTTTCAGCTGGGTCGGGCGCCTTATGTTTCGAGACACCTTTTCGCCTTGCTGCCAATAGACCAAGGCAGCCGGGACGAAAAAAGAACATACACGTCGCATGCCGACTCAGCGTCCTTCGACAGCTGAGCGAAGTTCCGTGGCAAACGTGTGCTGCTCAGCTGACACGCGCTCCTGCTGTGGCGTACCGCTTCTATCGACAGGGCTATTTAAAAATTAAAATCATCTCGACAGATGAGCAGGAAGTGGACTGTGCCTGGGATATCGCTAACAGAAGATTGAAATTAATGATTGTGGATGCGTTTCGTTTTCCTCCGATGTGTTTTCGGGAAAACAAACGCTGGGATGGGAAAGTCTATAGCGACAGTGAATGATTAGAAGTGCCGTATGGCATGCTTTAGCGTGTGGAGTTTTGTTTTTTATTTTAATGTATTGAAAGAGAGATTGAGGATTGTAGGGCATGATCATCGGTTTGAGATTTCGGAAAATGATACAAGTGATCTGGTAATCTGAATCAAACGATCTCGCCAAATCCACACCCAAGAAGAAAGATATCTGCCAGGTCGTACTACATTAATAAAAAAAGAAAGATACCTAAGGGAGGCAATTCCGGTGTATGACGAGGACATCCTTTAGGAACGCTCGTATCCAGTCCTACACTGACGGAGTACAGGTTTGATCATTCGCAAAAACTGCTGTATTGTTTTGATGGTGTCTAAGAAGCAAGCATCCCCAATAAATATAGGCCGTATTTCCTCTGAGGGTAAAGGAACTACCTGTATTGTTCCTCGAAGATGATATCCCACGGGTAGAGATATCTTCAAGGAACCGGTCATCAAGACAAGTAGTTTCGATTCTGCACTGGACAAAAATTCTACCAGGAAAGAAGATGTGTTTCCTGAATTAAGTGAACGTGAGCCGAGCAGAGATCGTTGGTGGTGGTTGCTAGACGGAGGTTTTCCTGAGAAAAACTTTTAATCTTGAACAACTTGAGACAAAGATACAAACCTAGATATAGCTTTAGAGGATACCAGTATTATTGTATCCACGTTTACAACCTTCGATGCGATATCGTTATGTTGATGCTGAATACGATATGTGTGGGGCGGTCCGGTAACAGAGGCGAAAGCGGCACTGGTCTGCACACGGCAGGACCGGGGCTCAAATCCCATCCAGACTACCTCCAGGACCGACTACGTTGCTACGGGTAAAATCAAGTCACAGAAAGCCAGGAATATCAGGGTGAGAGCTCTCGAGGTTGTAGTGCCAAGGAAGAAGAAGGAAACGTTATATTCATGCCCATCAACAAATCAACACATTAAGCGGATATCCTTGATCAAAACATCAAACTATCAAAACAGTCAGCATGAAATTTAACTCGTCGTTGCTGTCCTCCGTCTAAGCGTCCATCTTACATCTGACTTTGGCTTTAATTGATCGAAAAGACTCTTTCAATCAACATCATCTAGTATAGCAACTCGCCTAAAAATTCGTATTATTATATTTTTTAGCTGTTGTTTAATACTCCAATTAGTCTGAATTAGACATTTGAATGATATTTTAACACTTGGCAGCTGATACGAAAATTTAATGTGGTTGAATTTTTGGTTCTTTTATAATAAAGTAAGGAATACTTCGGTAGGCTATCCTTATATGAGGTATCTTAAATTACGAGGCTCTTCGTGGTTTCGAGGTCCTGTCTTGTCTCTGACCATCAGCAGTAGCTTCTCTTATCTTTGGCAAACATGGATTCTCCTAAAATTTTAATCCGTGAAGATCTTAAAATGAATAAAAGTTAAATTCCTACCTCTTCACACAGAGAAAAGGCTTCGTGAAAGGATAACACAACAACCGAATAAAAAAGTCATCATCATGACCATCAGCAACAACATCGTTGTCGTCAGAATGTTGTGTATCCTGTCGTGTTATTATGCCCTCATGCCAGTCCCATCCCCAACGACATTCCAGCCTCTTGCACCGGCACAAAAAGGGGTTCGGCGGTTCAAGCCATTTCTCTTGCTGAGAGAAAGAGAGAGAGAGAGAGAGCGTGCAAGAAAAAAGGATATGTGATGCGCCCTCAAAATGGCCACGAGACTGTCCATGACATGTTGAAAAGCGGGAGCAGGAAGGATACGAAATCCCAACCAACATTCCGCACTCGCGCTTGTTTTTGACTTTTGTGATAAATGATGCACCGATGACTAGGTTGTAAAAATGGAAATGTGTAGCGGGAAAACCCGATACCACACACATACACACACTCATGTGCACACACAAAACGGTTGCCATAATTTAGATAATCGGTCGAATTTGCTGCCCAACCGGCCATCCATCCAACCAGACGGCCGGGAAAGAGCGGACCAGTTTGATGTTTGTTTTGTGATTTGATTTTTTAAACCGAAGAACTTACAGCGGAAAAAATGAGGGTGTAAGGTGGAGTTTTTCGGTAGCTTATAACATGCCGCAAGAGTGATGGAGCTATCGTTGCTTGGTGAGCGAATGGAACGTTCCCAGTCAATGTGGCGGATGGATGGATGCAATGAATCGTTTATTTTTTCGTTTCTTTTTCATTTTTTTAACAATTTCTATTTTCTTTCTCTCCTACTCTGCTAGGTTCGCTGGTAGAGGACGCTTGAGCCCTTTTTAGAAAAATGTTCAAAAACGAGAGACGGGAAAAACTCATTCGTTATCCTTCCGGATTAGCGTCAAGACTGCTCGACACGGAATGCGGCACGCACGCGGAAAAATCTCCCCGGCTAGCAACCCGGTTTTTCTCCACCATTCCTTTTTGAAACCCATCAAAATAAGCCTTCGCTAAAGGATTACATGGTTTTCCACTGGTTATGCAAAAAAAAAGCATGGATGAGATGGATGGTGTAACAAAAAAAAAGTTTAATTCACTGTGAAATGTACTTCAACTCATCCACCGGTGAAAGGAATGATAACAGTTTGGAAGTGTACTCGGTAAATACTGCTTCGTAATGGAAAAAAAACTCTCTTAATCTCCACACACCAACACACACTACGCGCACACAACCACAAAGCTGGCTCATCGTTCATTCGTTGCATACACTCGTAGTTCTGTAACGTTTAAAGGAACTAAACAAAAACTTATCGTCCGTATGTCACGTTCGAACGCACCGGGCTTTCGATAGAACCCGTTGTTTTCGTTACACATTTTTAGCATTTTGCAGACGGGATGTAATGGAATTTTCCATCGCTGCATTGTATCCGGTGGTGGTACGATTCTGCATTCAAGTAAAATAAAAAGAAAAACAGAATGAATGTTACGTGCCCTTAACAGAGACTTATGGTAAATACATTGTTAGGGATTGATTATCAGAGTGCAATAAATTTGTAAATAGAATAGGCTTATTAGGAGTCCTGATAACAACTTTGTCTTAAAGTAAACTAAAGCACTTTTAAAATTTGTATTTTTTTAAATTGCACAGTCTAATTTTTCATCATGATTTTCATTTTATAAATTGTTGTTTCAAAATGTATTGAAATTTGTTATATAAATTTTAAGCAAAAATTATTTTATTGCGTGTTTTCAAAATTTTCTGAAAAGAGTTTTTTTTAGTAATAAATGACTTTAAAAAATTAGTAGCAAACTTCAAAACGTATCAAAATAAAATAAAATTACGATTTTGAGGCAACCACTGGGCCATGGTTTATTTATTGATAATTTTTACCAATAGCTGGGGTTTTTTTACATTCCTGCACCTTTAAAAGTATGACAAAAAAGCATTATGGCTATTCTATATGAACAAGAAAGGAGATAAATTAATTATAATAGATATAGTATACTTAAACCTGTAGTGATTTTAACGAATAAATTTTGTCAAATTTTTTTTCAAAAAAACATTCAAAACGATTAACGTACCTTCGTAGAGAAGATCATCTTCAAAGAGTTACGGAGAGCTGAACAATTACTCATCTGTTGTGATATTAACCCAGACCGGGCCTTAGCTATGCGATCGGGCCGCTCTTCATGAATAAAATCTCAAATTCATGAGCTTTCAATAGAATCATAATCTAGCATGAGATAAGGTTTCATTGCCTTTCGATCAATTATATGCAACAAGTTTAATGTCCTTAACTAGAATATGTTTGATCAACATCACTCATTGCCTTTTTTTAGGAACGAAGTCATATTGAGATGAGATTAAGATAAAGTAATTTTACGAATAAACCAAACTAGCTTATAATCCGGGGCGGGATGGTGGCCGAGGTGACAATCGCGCCGCTCGCACGGCAGTACTGGTAGTTCAAATCCCGACCAGACCGCCCTCTCCGTACGCATCGCTAACTAAAATCAAGTCTCAGAAAGTCAGAAATGGCAGGCCGAGACCTTTCGAGGTTGTAGTTCCACCGAAGAAGAAGAAGAAGCTTAGAATGGACTATGTCCAAAACTGACAAGACGGTCATAGCCTCGTTCGAGAGGAAGGATTTTCTGCTCCGTATGTGTGAAAACACAATAGAGATACAATACCGGTGAGCTGGTTGCGTCATGAGAAAGATACCGGACGACCCTGCCCGTGAGGTGCTTTTAGGCCATCCATTGTGATGGCGTTGATGCGTCCGCCAGAACGGCCTGGAAAACGGATTGGCAGACGAAGGCGCTGGACCGTGAGCGGTATCGAGGAATGTTGAAGCAGGCCAAGATCGCAATGCGGTTGAAGCGTCAGATAAGTTAGTAAATAAGCTTCCATTTTCGAATGGTACATGCATAGCTCATAAACATAATGAAATTAAAAACAATTTCAAACCATGCAGAAAACTTCCACATTTAAACTGTCTTAAGCATAAGCTTAAAGCAAAGATAATAAAATATTTCAGCAATCATATGAAGTATCCAAATAAGACATTCAAAAACATAAGACTCGAAGAATGTAATAGGATGCGGAAACCTTCCACAGACCAGCCAACAGTGATGATTGTGGGAGTTGATGTCCTCTCTCAAATGGAGTTCAGAGATAATTTTGAATTGAAAGAAACACAAAAGTGATAAATTCCTGGTGGTCACCTTATCTTAAACGGAAGCTTTGGTTATTTTATGAAAGGATAAAAATTAAAAAAAACCTTCATTAAATTAACTTTAAGGTTACTGACTCACCAGATCCTTTATCAGTTTTGAATAAAAAAATATACAATTTTATCATAATTGATGTAGCATTTAGAAAGTGCTGTGTCTTCCTAGTCTAAAATAGGCCAAAGCATCACTTAAATTCGTTATAATGGTCACCTTCTTACTGTTTAGCTCATTTTAGTCTCAAGAATAATGTTCCGTTTCAAGAAATCCGTTTCCTTAACCTCTAATTTATTTGCAACCGTTCGAATTCATTCTCCTTACTGTAGCTCTTCCTTTAAACAGTATCTCTAAGCAAAAAGCGAAAAACAACATGATGTACAATTTATCACTCTTCCTTAACACATAAACGAAAAAACCCTGATCGCCGGTGTTTTGCAGGTCTGTTAATGGAAATTTACCAGCAGTGTAGCAACAACTACACCACACCACCCCGGGGCAATAAACACACTCCTCCAGCGAAAGATTCGTTCCCTCGCCCAAACACACACACACACACACACTCCGCAGAAGAAAAAATATGTTTTTATCTCCAAAACAACACCCAACCCCAACCGAAACGCGCATGAAGCGTACCATTCGAAAGGCGTAAACAACCGAATCGCACATTATTTCGAACGATTGCTGGACCTTTTTTTTCCTCCTCGTCCGAGTCCGCTCGATACTGGCACTCCACGCCTCGACCATCGATCCATCCATCCGTCCAACCGTCCGTCCAGTGCACCGGGAACTTACGCGAGCAAACAAACAACTCCGAAATCGGATTTTCGGTAGGGATTGGAACCGGCTCGATGGCAGCAGAAAACAGCTCCACGAAAAACGATTGATTTGTTTGAAATAAAAATTGTGTGAAATCGAAATTGAACCGTGCGATGGGGACAGGGATGGGAACAGGACGAGAGAGAGAGAGACGAGGAGGAGGTCTTCTGGAATGAACGATTGGGCGGGTAGTGTCGATAAGACGCCACGGAGTTGTTTACGAGTTCTATTTGCTGCTGATCGATCGTACCGTGGCCTTGCCCAGCCGGTTTCCGAATCCGATGGGTGGTTAAGATGGGATTTCAAGGGTTGTCAACATGACCACCAACCCTGGGTCCTCCGGGATGGCAAGTCGAGGGACGATACTTTCAACACCCAAACACCCGTTCCCCATTCGCCTCCTCCATGTTCCCAGCTGAGTGTTGAAAATCACACCTTGGCAGGGGTTACACGACGTTGGTCGATCTTGGGGCTACCTTTATCGGAATGCCTTGCGGTTGTTATTCTTGCTTGCTTTTCCATTCCAACCAAGAGGAAACCATACCGAGCGGGGGGAAGGAGATGGGACCAAAAGCCAGGAATGGTTTTGTTTTCCTTGGTTTTTGTTAGCTCCAAGGTTACGCCTTACGGGGATTTCTGGGAACAATTTTCTTCGAGATTGATTTTTGGTGGTTGTCCTATGGAGCTACCTTGAAGATAGATCAGCACGCTTATGGAAGTAAATATGATAAGTAGTAAACTAATATCACGACCTTGTTGTTGAATACTAAAGTATACATACAAATTTCCTCAAGAAATGACTCTTTGAGAACAGTTCTTTGGATTTCATATTATTGGCCGAAATTCGTTAACTCTGATCAGATTACTGGAGCATTAAAAGGAACTTCATCAAACTTAAACTTCACTAGCCTTTGACCTCGTCTACTTGTTTTTTAAACTAAAAGATCCCTACAACAATGATGTCTCTACAGTGGAAAAAGCCTTTGGACCATAAAGGCTCTTGGTAGACGAAGTGTTTTGGATGAAAAAGACTATGTAACGGAGATATTCCTTGGTAGGCAGGGCCTCATGATTGGTGAGGTCTCTTACAGACAAAGGATACTAGGGGATAATGCTCCTAGCACATTGAGGATTACTGGTAGACGAGCTACGAGGACATCGGAGCTTCTTAAGCAACGAGGTCTCTTGGAAGACTAGGTCCTACAGACGATTCTCTGAAGATGAGGCTTTTTGGAGGATGAAGTTTCTGACAGCTGACTAATTTTCGTGGTGGTGGTAGATACGACAGCAGCGCCGGTCACCACACGGCAGGAGCGGCTAACAAGTCTCATCTAGTAAGCCAGAAGTGGCAGGCATGACCTAAGAAGTCGTACGGCTAAGATAGAAGAAGAAGCTTATCTCATCTGCAACAACTGCAGTTTGATAAGGAAAAATTGACAAGAGCAAAGAGATAATGGTCAACTACAAATCAATGTATTAAAATGATCAATTTTGTTGGAAGTTTTATTTAAGAAACAGCTTCTAGTTCATCCATTCTGTGACATCGTGCTTCAATTAAACATTCTAAGCTACACTCCCCCACATCGCATCATCAGGTCTCCCACACAGTTCAACACGATTGTTACCAGCTGATCAACTTCCATCGCACAGCTGACCGGTTCCAGCAGCCAGTCGCCGTCGCCTACACTGGGCTTACACTTGCCCGAACATCCGAACCCGTACGCTAATTATGGCAAATGTGTAAGCTGCTTCCCACGATAAACACCGGTGCCGGCCGGCCGGCTAGCGCTCCAGATGGTAGGAAAATTTCCACGATAATTCATGATAATTGATAACGAATCATTATCGCACAAACACATTAGCAAGGGGGGTCGAAACAGACGCACTGGCATTGTGCTTCTACTGTAGTTCCCGAACAAAACATCTTGTTCCAGCAAACATCGTTCCCCGTGAAAAACCCGTGCTCATGTGTGAAAAAGTCACGTTCTAAAGAACAGTCAAGTTCAGGTTTACATAGGGTGTTGGTAATTGGAGGTGTGATCCTTTTTGAAGGGAACATTCAACAAGCGATGTAAAGACGTGTGTCATGTTTGCACCAACATTGATTCACCGGAGGGAAATCCCTGACCACACTCAGCGAATTTTTTCTTTATTAGCACGAAAATTGAACGTTAAAATAGAGTATGCAATATATTAAGAACAAAGTGACACGTAACTATTCGAATGGTAGCTGGAACTAAAACGTCATACGTGGCGTGCTAATGAAAATATCCACGAGCAGTGACATTTATACGCATGACAACGACCGTGTACCCCATGTAGAGGCCGCAATCTGCTTCGCGAAGAAATTATCACCTGTACCGTGAAAGTCCCCGTTTGTAACAATCGATTCAATGACAAAAAAGCCCCAGCTCGTGATTTGAATCACCCGTCCTAATCTGGCACAAACATATCGTACGATTGTGCGTCACGATTCTAACCAGCCACGCAAAGACGCAAGCCTCATAATCGCAGAAAATAGACGAACAGTCGCAAACTATTTTCTCCTTTCCTGCCGTGTGCGAATGTTTTACGCTAATTAACATTGGCAAGTTGTCAACGGTGGTCAGCTATCTACAGCAGCAGATCCGGTACTAACCGATGTCGATTGCAGGAAGATGTGAGATACAGATTTGCTGAGCAGTTTTGAGAGCGTTTGATGTGGGAGGATCAACTGGCAGCAAATGTAAAACAACCATCCACACCATCCACTTCAGTAATAAGGAAGTTAGCAGAAAATAGAATGAAATTCACCTCTTTGCTGGTGCCGGGCTCGGTGCTCTCTATCTGCGAAGCTATTAATCAGATAATAAAAGGCAAATAGCGAACATGTTCAACCGGGATGGGTTAGTTGTTTTACTGTGGCCTTTTGGGGGCCACCATTTTGCTTCCCCTAATTGGCAGATGAAGAAGATATGAAAGGTGATTTATTTTAGAGTGTCGTGTTGCTTGCTTCTTGTCTAAATTGTGATTTTTTATGGGATGTTTCAAAATGTACATCCACATCATCACATGCAGCGCATGATGATGACGTTAGATAATGAAGTCAATAATGATTGAAATCAGTTCCTAAATTGAATCCTTCGTTTTTGTACTGTATCATTGATTTTAAAAAGGAGAAAAAATACGAACAATCTAAAGAGCTGGCAGAGCCTGACCAGTAGGATAACTTAAAAGGGTTGATAAGATTGGGTTTTGATGGTGAATGCAACCAGTGTTAGCTGTTATGTTATGATATAGTTGGAAAGACAATTGTTGAGACTTATTAGATTCAAATTAAAGAAGTTTGATGTTCCAAGATCCTCGGACCAAAAGCAAAGACTCGATATAACAAACTAGAATCTCAAAAGCCGATGACTATAGGCGCCTGCAACAACACCAATCCTGTATCTACATCCGAGCATGTCCGAGAAAAGGCAAACAACAGGTAGGAAAAGCCCAGTGATATTTGTACGAAATCTGCATAAGAATACTGACAAATCAGCTACGAGTTGGCTTAATTAATCATGAAATACATTCTTCTTCCTTGGCACTACAACCTTGAAAGGTCTCGGCCTGCCACCATTTATGGCTTTCTGTGACTTGATTTTACCCTTAGTAAAGTAGTCAGCCCTGCGTTTGAGGAGCCGCGGTCCGGATGGGATTTGAACTTCGGTCTTGCCGTGTGAAGACCCGTGCTGCTGTCACCTCGGCCACCGGATCGCTTATGAATACGTTAATGAATAATTTAGTTTGAGGAATAAGATCTTTATTTTATTATAACACGATTTATTCAGAATGTTTACATCCTTCTATAATGTACATATAGAAATTCGATCCTCTTTTCGAGAAGAAAATAAATAAAATACCCATAATAAGTTTAAATACAGTTCATGTTTGTACTGTCCAAATAACTGTGCTTGTTTGTTTCAGTCCAGACCCACATTACACACTGCAATAGTCAACCGGAGCGAACCAACCCCCATCGAAACCATAGCCACAGCAATAGAACCGGACCAAAAAACCTACAACACACACACACACACCCACCCAATAGAAATGGACAACAACCACCCATCATCCGTTACAACCGAGCATGCCCGGGATATGGCAAATAACTAGGAGGAAATGCCTAGTTAATTTTGTTAATTGTTTTTTTCGTGAATATAATTCACAGTCACCACATGCGGTGGTGACAATACGGCATCAGTCCGTAATAATTAATAAAATAAATAAATAAATAAATAAATAAATAAATAAATAAATAAGTTTAAATACAAGACACTAAGGTTATTAGAATTATTGTAAGTTAAAAGTTTAATGTTTATGGTTAAAACTAGTATCAATCGATTGTTACCAAACTGCTGTTGGCTCTCTGTAAAAGCTTACACTAAATAATGAAAAAGATCCTATCACTTCATCGTTTTACATGAAGCTAATTTTTGAAAACAGTTTGATATTCGTACCTTAAAATTTGAAGTTTTTTTGCGTAACGCATTTAAAACATGTGAAATATTGTAACATTTATTGACTGTTTGTTTAACCCCTTTTCTGAAATTTCATACGACATCTGCCATTGGTAAAAACGTCCCAAAACCTATCCCTCCCGAGTCACCTCCTACGTCACACAGGAAAGCGTTAATTTTTGACACTAATGAAGCATGTGAGCTGAATTTAACCCTTGATCCGAACCGCACTTCCCGTGCACTTCTGTGGCCAAAAAAGAAAACCAAGCACCCCAACAATCCAATGGGTGAAATTGCAACTTCGGCTTACGCAAAACCTGCCACACATCAAACGACAGCTCTGCCAAACCCAACCCGGAGGACGGTCCTGAGGGGTTTGGTCTCAAATTGAAAAACTTAAGCGAAAGGTAGAAAAAACGGTTGGGTCAAAGAAAACCAAACGAAAAAAAGTAAGAAAACCCACATATGCAACAAACGTTCTAAGTACAGGCGGGGAAAAACAGGTGACAACAGGAAAAGGAAAAACACACTCGACATGCCGCGAGCGGTGGAAACATGAAAAAGTGCGGAAAAAATAGCACCGCCAGACGGAAAGCCGCCAACCGAGTAGATCTCATTAGTGCGGAAAATCTAATTATTTACCACAAGCCGTCGTGTGGGTGTGTGGGTGTGTGTTGTGTAAGGGAGTTTGCGACAGCGAGGTGGTGTGATGTCTTCAAAGGAAACACTTTGCCATTTTTTTACGCTCTGTTGAGAAGCGTTATTTTCACCATTTGCTAGTCGTTATTTTACACCCAAACCGCAGTTTCGTAGTTGATCGATTTTTCCTTTGAGGTTTCGAAAAACGATGACGACAGTCAGTTTTTTTCGTACGGAAAATTCTTGCAACTGATGTCACCTAAATAAACCCCAACAACACTCACAACAAAAAAACAGGAAGTTAAGGCAATCGTTTAATAAGATTACGATAACGATTGACTTGAGAGAGAATGAGTTAATGAGATTATGACCGTTTTGCTTTAACGGAATCATTAAAATTCATCCTTCATGCCAAGGTTGCTTTCCCTCTAGCTTTTCCGAAATTATTTAGTACCGAAAATTGGATTCTATTACTGATGACGTCTAGAACTCCGTAACATGAGACGGGTTTGCATCGGTGACGTCACTAAGTGTACGAAATTTTGGAGCAATCGAGCTGGGAAGGTTCTAGAAGCATTATGATCCACAGTTCTGGAACAGAAACCCCAGCGTCGATTGCTAGCCCCAGTCATAACAACTAACTTCCTCAAGCAGTTCTGATGATGTGGGCTGTTTTGCAGCGCCCACTTTAAACAACACGTACATCGATTCGACAGGCGTGTTCAAATGAAAGAGCGAAACCAAAAAACAAAATCCACAATCGGCACAAGTTCTCAAGAACTGGCAAACCCTGTGTGTGTTTTTTTAAGTTCTTCCTTTGATTTAATTTGCTTTGTCAAGGTACTGTGTGTGTAAAAATTCTTGGAAAGCAACCCGAATCTGCTTCAACCCGTTTAAGAGGTTGGCAGAAAATTTTCGCTTTCGCCAGCTTCTCTCGCGCAACAAACAAATGGGTGGGAAAAAGAAAAGGGAAAAAAGGGTTCTCCAATCGATGACCGCTTCCCGAGCAACCCGCCCCCCGCACTAGAACCCCGGACGAACCTGTTCTGCTGCTGCACTGTTAGGGGGCCGGGGCCAAATGCTGATGCAATAAGCCAGAATTATTGCACACCCGTTCAGAGGGGGGTGGGCAGGCAGGCTGGCAAAACATCAGCTGTTTCCAATTGGACGTGCCAAAGGGGGCTAGTTGCCAAGTCGCCCGTCAGTGGGATGGTTTTTGCTTGCTGTTTTTTTTTTCTTCGCCAAAACTTGCCTGACGCTCAGCCAGCTGTTGTTTGGGGGTTGCCCATCACGATGGCAAGAAAAGATCTGTGTGCCAAATTTTTCCCCCGAGCTCTGAATCTGGGCCCGCTTTTCCTGAAGGCCGTGGCCACAGAACAACTACTGGATGACCTTCGCTGGCTTCGAGTGGCGGGTGCTATAAACACATCTTCTTCCAAGCCGACGTTTCCTAGCAACGAGACGAACGCGATCACTTGCACGTACCGTCTGTGATAAACAGCCCTACACACAAACTCTCACACACACACATACAGAGCGCGAGATCTGTAGGGCTCCCGCCTGTACGACAAGCTTCCCGGTTTGCACCTACCCTCAGGGTCAGCAAGGTGCCTCACGTCACCGGGCACGTATTGCTTTCTGTGTCACAAATACGGTGTCCACCTTGACCGTGAATCATTTGTCTCACGCACGCTCAGGGTTGCGCCCTGCCAGATGCAGCAGCTTCGGTCGGTCACATCCGCGTTGACCGACCAGTCGATAGGGCTATTAAAGTGGGTTGACATGCGTTGATAAGCGACGTGCGACGTGTGGTTCCGGTCGGTAGGATGGAAGGGAGGATTAACTTAAACTCAATACAAATATATAAAGCAAGGGATCAGATGATCTTCAGTGAATACAAGTTTTGATGTCAAGGTTACTGTAACCTACTTCTGAATGGTGGGGATGACAAAGAGTGTACTAAATATGACGTTTAATTGTGCTATAAAGTAAGGCTCATTAACATTCTTAGTAAATTCCTTTATTTTATTATTTTGATTTAAATGAATAAAATTGTTGTGATGATTGATGGCTGCTTAGTTGAAAAGCTTGAGTTTGTTTTTTAAGAGCAAATTTTAAGTTACGGTCATGTTAATCAACTATGAAGCAGCTTGCTAGTTCTCAATCGCCACATGCCTTACAAATTTTATAGCAGGTATTAGTTGACTGCTTTATGGTTAGCAATTAGTACAAAATATTACTAAAATAAAATAAAATGGTCGATTGAAATGTTTTTGTATAGCTGGGGGAGCAAAACTAAACTCCCACTCGAATGTATTCGATGTTTTTTGAACGCTCACTTTGAACGTCAAATGAGGCGAATTGACCTTAACTTGTGATTAAATGTATGACAATCAAATAAAGAACGAAAACTTAATTTTAACCTTAATTTAGGTCATGATGGTCATCTTATGGCTCACTAGACTTATTGATACCACGTAGCTCGATAGTTATTCCTCACTACGGGAATAAACCAATTTTCGATTACATCTTCTTCTCATTGGCACAAGAGCTTCGAAACGTCTCGGCCTGTAATGTCTGGCTTTCTATGACTGGATTTCACCCGTGGCTTGGTTGGAAGTCCTGCATTCGGTGAGGGTAGGGTTCTGGATCTGGATAGGGTTTGGTTTCCGGTCCTGATTTGCTTCTGACGAAGACAACTTATGAATTCACAGTATTATATCAACTTTTTATACTAATAAATAAATACATTTATATTGAAAAAAATTATGAATTTTTCGAAGCAAACCCAAAAATTACATGCTCCTTAACCTAAAACCAGAAACTGATTACTCATTAAATTATTCTATAGCATAATAATGCCTGGCGAAAATTTCCAAAAAATTGATAGCATTTCATTTACTTTTTTGAAACATATTTTTTGCAAACATACATGTTTATAGAAGATTAACCATATTTTGGTAATAAGTATCTTATTATAACTAGCAATACGGCCAGCCCGTTCTTTATGAATAAAAAAAAAAAATCTTATTATAACTAGAGATTAAATTTAAATTCTGAATACATTAACCAAACTTTTATAGTTCTTCTTCTTTTCAAAATAAAATATCGTCAAATAGCATTTATAATGTTCTGATCATTGAAGAAGAGTACTGACTGAACTAAACATTATCCTGCTTGGGTCTTTAACAACTGATAATTCTAGAAAGGTAAACAAAATTTGTACCAAGCACTAGGCGATCTTTATAGAGAAGTTCATTGAAACAATAAGTTGACAGTATTATAAAAATTAGACAGACTAGTTTCGTATAACTACAACCAATTTATCAAGTAAAATTTATATTTAGTTTCCTATAAAAAAGGTTGACGGTTAAAAATAAGTTAAACATCCAATTTTTGGCTCATAAAAAAAAAACTAAAGAGTAGATTAAAAATATTTTTAATATTTCAATCGTTAATCTCAGCGCGTTGGATGTCTTGTTGGGCATCACTAATTAATGAGGAAGTAAAAGAGAGTATTCTTCTTCACAGTTGCCATGCTGCAGCAGCTGCTGCTACTGCAACCGGACATCACCACACGCGTGCACCTTTCCCCCTTCCCCATCATGGTCACCCCGCTCCAAAGTGCGGTGCTCACGGCCCACTGAGCAACACTGACGCCCGCTTAGTCATCGTGTTTCTCCAATGTTAAAACTGTTTGTTCGGCAAAGCGGGTCCGTCCGCTTTTGTTGCTGGCTGGCTGGCTTGGGGTTATTTTTTGCTTCGGCTCGTGTGGACCATTTTTTGCTAGACAGAAAAAAAACTAAACTACTAAAACGCGGAAAGCTTTGGCAACCTCGTGCCACGGATGCGCCTCGGTAACGCCGGTTTTGATTCGACTGTCCTCGATTGACACTGTTAACCTGGACACCGGTCGGTTTGTCCGTTGCCATGCGGATCGGAACGTGATCGGTCATCATGCCACCTTCACGGTCACCTGATCGGGCCGGGTGATGTGGGTGACTAAGAACAGGACAGGCCCCCACCCCGAGCGAGTTGAAAAAAAAAACCAGGGGGAGGGTTTCCGCATATTATTTTTGGAGCCAATACAATTGCTTAGCACCCCATAAGACCCACACACACACACACACACACTCACAGTCTGCGGGGTGGAGGTCTATGGGAAACCCTATAAGGCATGAAGAAGGCTCGGTTGCGAAACGAAACCATCGCGTGCCCTCGTCCGCCGCTCATCGCCACCGCGTATCGATCGCGGAGGGTGGCGCACGGTCGCGTTCGAAAAGTCACTTCAAGCCACGCGCCTACAACTCTCCGCCTTTGAAGTGTTTTTAACACCTTGCACTTTTTTTTTCTCCTACACTTCCTTGCTGCTGTTCTAGGCTGTTTTCTTCGCCTGTGTCGATGGGTTATTCTATTAGTGGGTTTGCTTCTTGTTCCTGCTATGCTCAACTTGCCCACCCATCGAACCGCTGGCAGCGAACCTTCCCTGGTGGAGGTCTGTTTGTGCCGTTTGTCTACTTGCTTGCTTTGCCCGGTTTTTTGTTTTGTGCTCAATCAGGTGATCTAAGGGTGGCGTGTGTACCGATGCGTCGAACCCATTTCCCGGAATTGAAAATGTGCAGATCGATACGAATCGTTCCTTCCTACGAATCGTTATTTTCCTCTGGCCGGGGTTTGCAGTCTATAGGTAGTTTGCCAATTAATTGGTGATAGTTTTCTTGGAAGAAAAGGTTTTTTCTTTCTGTTAACAGTTTGGAAGTTTTAAAAATTTGTTCAAAATAAATTTAAAATTTGGTTTCTGTTCGTCGATGCCTTTAAATGCTTTTAATGTATGACTTCAAAAAAACCAGAATCAATTCTTCGAATTTAAGTTCGTGCTCTCGAGGCGTTATTTGATAGCAAGCTTACTTATCAGAATCAATTGGAATTGACAATTTCCAAAGCGTTACTAGTATTTGATTTTATAGTTCGTGTAAGTAAAGAATTTAATGATCAGTTTTGTCCAAAATCCTTCAAAAATTATGACCAGATTTATGATGAAAGCCTACAATGATAAAGGCTGTTAGATAGATTTTAACATGACGGATTAGCCACGTAATGTTTGAAGACAACTGTTTTGATGACTATTTATGTTATATTTGCACCACGTTTTGTAGGAAAATATAGCTCGATAACTAAATAAACTAATATGAATACGAATACGAATTTAAAAAAATGCTTCCTTTAAGAAATGACCTTAATTTGTCTTCTCTATTTTATAACATTCCATGAGACTAATTCAATATCGCCTGAGCATGAGTTCATGCTTCAATTATTAAAACTATTCAATACAAAATTTAGAGACTTGGGCTTAATTTAATCTGAGCTTGAGCCATCCTGGTAAAAAACTATAGAGTTTATGGATTATTCGATACAAATACCCTCAAACATCTACACGGCCTGGACGTCCTTCAGGAAAAAAAACTATCTAGTATAACTATGGTAAAATTAAAATTTTGTTTTATCTTAAGATTGCTTTTGATGAAAATGCTGATGGGAAAAACAAAAGAAAACTTTACAAATTATCTCCGAATCAGAATATTTGTGATCAACAGGACACTTTAAACGTTCTGTCATATGATAGTTCAATGGATATTCCCATTATCATCTGATATCAGGCCTAAGCAAAACGATTTTTGACTAATTGAAAATTCTCAGCTTAAAAATAATAGTTAAAACTTACTTAAAACATTGTTATCTGATAATAATTGTTTTTCGATATTTTTAATTTTTTCATTACTTAGTAAGTCTATTTTTTGGTGCTTGAATCTCAGAGCTCAGATGAGATATGGCGGCTTGCCAGTCCTTCTATCCGTTGCATAGAATGCCAAAGATTTCGGGATCACAGACTATAAGCATTCGTAAATTTATCAAAAATGTTCTATATTCAATTATTGTTCAGTCGAATTTTATATTTTTGAAGTTCTTGCTATGACTGTCATTCACTAGTTATGTTGAAGGAATGGCTAGTTCATCAAACAATACCGCGCTACAGTTTTTAAAAGTTTCACCTCTAAATTCGAGCTGTTACTCCAACATTTTCGTTGCAACATTTTGATTTGCTTCAAACCATCCTCAAACATTGTTGCAAATTTTGCTACAGAAATTTTCAACAGTCAAAGCTCGATCCTTCCTCCCTAAACATTGTTAGTTCCTCCGGTACAACAAAGTTGTGCAACAGATTCCCATCAAAACGGTCGGTTCCTTCCGGTGTTTACGTGACATTCGCCCCCATCACCACCCACCCGTGCAAGGGAGGCCGCCGCATTTTCCCAACTAATTTCGGTGTACATACAACAGTGTCACGGAGCACGGGTGTAGGAAAAGCCACCGTTGTTTACTTTCCGCTGCCTGTTTTACTTTCCCCAATGGTAGCTGGTGGTGAGATGGTGAAGAAGGGAAATTATCTTCCACTCCCTCTTCCTGCACTCACCGTTCCTCATCATCACGCCAAATTGGACATCTGAAACAATCCGAGCGACAAAAGACACAATCGGACCAACTTCGGCGACAAACAAACCTGGGGAGGAGAGAGAGTTTGGTGAGATGATGTCGCAGACAATTTGTCTCCCAACAGGCGCGATATACGTTTTGCAAGTAAAAGCGCAACGCATTAATACCACCCTCCTGGAAGCAGGGATGGCTGGCTGGAGAGGTCTGTCACCTCTTTCCATTGCACGGTGTACGTGTAGCGTCGTCCCCGCACACCCGAAAAAAGCGAGAGTTTTCGTGTTTTGTCAGAGCAATTTGCTTTTCGCGGTGCTTATCTTATCGGTGTGTCGTGCCCATGGTTGACATGAGAATCGTTTCAACTTCTCACCGCACCACACCGACCGTGGTTGTTCAACTGGTTGGAGAAGATTATACCTCCGCTCCTTTTCGGCCACGGCAGCTCACTCCTCCGACTCTGACTCCAAAAGAGTTGTTTTTTTTTTCTTTTCGCTTATTTGGTTTGTTCCGAAGCTAAACATTAGACGACAGGACCGAGGGTAACGGCTAAAGTAAAAACATAAAATAAGAATAAGAATCCATCCGTCATACAAATGGCGTCCAACTGCGGGCGGGCCAGGGAGGTGCGAATCAAAGGCGGGTACTCTCAATCGGAGTACCACAGACTTGGAGTCGCGCGAACAGAAACCAGACCTAGCCATTCTGTCGGGGCTACCCATTCGGCTGATAAGGGCCTAGGCCTGCTGGCCTAGCCTGCCATCCATCTCGACAAACATCAACAACAGTACGCGTATGTGTCCGGGGCCTGGCCGCAGCGATAAGTGCGGGCACGCGAAAGTAAATAAACAAATAAATTGTCTACTCCTCCCTTGCCATCGTAACTCGTTAAACGATCGAATTGAGGATGAGGATAGCGTTACATCATAGTTTGCAGAATCACCCGCCACTTGGGATGTTTTTTTTTCTGCAAAAACGCATCATCTTCCTCCATTTTGAGTTGGTAATCCAACTCTGAAGTCGAGCTTCATCGCATCTCTTACCGGAAACAGATGGGCGGCTAGTAGTACGACTAGTAAGCTAGTACCGCCTCGAGGGCGCTGGCACTGGCACTTATCTCGTGAGCTCGTTTCACTATCATCTAGTCGTTCGCAGCTATCATCATCGGCCGGGAGCTTTGTATGCTGAGCAGGCCGGTGCCATATTAGGTCACCATATTTGATTCCTATGGTGTTGCATGTTAATTGCATAGTTTAGACCGCTGTCTTAATTGGACGAGCGGTTCAGATTGCGGGAACCTACTTTGCTTTGCTCCGGGAAGCTATTGATGCTTTAAATGATGAATAGAACCCGATCATCCAACCTAGAAGTCTCATCGAAGCTAAAGAAAAAGTATGTAGTCTTAAAACTTGTAAACACAAATTCAAACACAAAATGATAGGTACTTGTCTTACTATATATCTGGATTAATGATCCGAATTTGGCTTATATTATTAAGTCCTTTTTGGCTTTGAGCGTCAAGGAAAAGGTGAAATAAAATGTTTGAAATAAATTTCTGAGACGCAAAATCCTGAAAATGCTGAAAGGGCATCATGAGTATATGCGTTGAAGCGTAGCTCAGATGATTATATTACCTGATTCTTATCCTGAAACTATAGATATTTATATTGCCCCTTAACAATCCAGAGTCATTACAGATTTGACTATTATTTTATCATTTTACCATACCGAGTATCACCAATCGAGAACTCAGAGGTCAATGATGCGATTATGATTAACAAACATTAAAGAATTATTTCTGTAGCAGTCTCACTAGATAAGCTGTTACTTTTTTGTTCTAAACTACCAATGCCCTTATGTTCTTTAAAGCGACGACGAAACATTATTTGAGTTAATAATTCGAATGAATCCTAGGAGGACCTGTGCTTTCCTATCCTCAATAATGAGAATTTCATCTGGAACTCTCTAGTCCAAAATACAAGACTCACCAGGTTCTGATGAAGTAATCACATTTTAAGAGTATCAAAGAATGCTTTGTATATCTCAGCAGTTTGTGATATTAGAGGGAAACAACAGGACTTCCCTCACCGATTAGGCCCCTCTGACCGACGAGGCCCCTAGCGGCCGTTCCTTCCACTCCTAGGTTGATCCGCCACTGTATCTAAGAGTTATCCAACTAGAGGATTGAGACTTGATATCCTGGACTTGAAAAGACAAATCATAAGAATTCACGAAGAAGTTTTATGAGCCTAAGCACTCTGAAGATACCATGACACCGAAAAATGCAGTCAGTAGTAGTAGTCAGCCCTGCGTACGTGGAGCGATGCGGTCTGCATGGGATATGAACCCCGGTCCTGCCGATCATACCGAGTTCCAGTTGGTTGCGTCTTCTTATATCTTCAATATAGTTTGGAGAGTTGTGTAAGAGGCAGAAAGAGTAGACTGGTTGACTTAAACTGAGATGCTTCAATGACCTACAAATATCTAATAGAAGGGTCATCATGAAATACTTAAAACCGTGGGCATAGCATTAATAACAGGTAACCCAAACGCTTCATTTGCGTGAAACTTCATGCAGTTTTGTTTAAAAAGTTGCCGTTTTTGTATTGAACCTTAAATCTAAGTCCTCACCATGTCCACACAAAAACGGCGCAATTGCAAATCGTACTACAATAGCAAAATTGCACGCAATAATGCACGGGTCCCGTCTAGACTCTCTGAGCTGTAAAGCTCAAACATTTACCTAGCGATAAATATGTTATCGACCAATAACACTACAGCTGCCCTGTTCCACTGCTCGGAACGGCTAAAAAAAAAAGAAAACCTCCCCGAAAGGTGTTGAGTACCGTGCCTTAAACATCAAACCGGGGGTCACACCTACCCAGCTCGCCCCATGGGCGCGTTTATCTAAAACTGCATAATAGTTAGTGGTAAACAAATTTGATAAGCATAAAAAGGGAACCGTGTGTTGTTGTGGTGCTATGTTTATTCTAATCAAAATTAAATATCAACTCGCGACGCGGACCAACGTGCAAACTGACCGTAGTTGCACGTACGGACCCAGTAAGTCTGTTTCCCTAAGAAAACGGTCAAGGAAGGAAAGCACATAGGCGACTGATTAGGTGTGGTGGAAGGATGGAAACGGGGGGCACTGGGAGGGAAGTTGGATTTTTTATCTAGCAAACAGAATCATACACACACACACGCACGCTCGTTGCAGTAAAGCAAACTGGTCAGTAACGACGGGTTGGCTTATCAGAAGGGCTTGAGAGTTCTGGAGACTTTCAGTCGCTTGGCTACCCGCAAACAATGAGATCCTTTTTTTCCCGTGCGATTGTTTATACTCTGCACTCGGTGGCTTTCGAGTAAACACACGCGTTTGCTGTGTGGATAACGATGTGCTGCAGTTTAGTGGATTGGAGGAAGCAAAAAAGCGTCTGCCCTCTGGGAGGGTACCTCGCAACAACTGTGCCCACTGCTAGCACGAACAACGCCAAGTCGACTAACTAGCAACACGACAGCTGTTACCATGAAGTTGCTGCAACGCAAAAAAAAAGGAAAATCATTCGCCAATCGGTAATGCGCGACTGTAAACACACTTTAGCCAGTTTAATCAGATCTCAACCATCCAGGCAGATTGTTCTCCGTTGCACAGTAAAAAATAAAGTCAAAAGAATAAAAAACGAACAGCCAACGATCAAACACTTCCGTCCCCGGTGAGGGCACTTTACATGTGCCAGCCTCCACTTACATTGGCACATGAGATAAGCGCTGATGAGTAAGCCGGAGTGAAGTGTCATCGGTTATGCAAGGCAGATTACACCGACCCGTATGAGCAAGGGATTGAATAAGCCATTTTAGTCGTGTTTACAGACGTTGTTTACTTTACTTGTAGGAGACACACACAAAAAACTAACCGGCCACAACAGTAACACAGAGGATGTGATTATGCAAGAAAGCCGCATTAGATAAATGCTTACTATTTCCGTTTCTTGTTGAGGGCAGGAAAATAGATGCATTTAGATAATTGTGAGAATCTGCTAATGGGTAGCTGAATGGGGAGATTGATTAAAAAGTGAGCTATTAAGCTTGAAGGTAGCTCAATTGATTTTTTTTTTCGTAGCGTAATTTTGATAGTGTTTGCTTCTAACTAACCTTCAAATCGATAAGACACGTAAAGACAAACGTAAAAACAAAGCAATATAATTTTTTTGCAAAACAGTCCTTATCACATCTATACGAATAAATGTTATAGTAAGTTGAAGAAAATTACAAAACACTTAATTTCAATAATTTTTTTTGAAATTTTTCTCATACATCAAACGAGTTTTTTAAGTACATGTCATACAGCCCTTAACACAACTATACAAACACCTGTTTAAAAAAAAGACTGGAAGAGTTAGATTTCAAAAATCGTTAAAAAATACAGGAAGCTGAAGGCAATCTTTTTAAACACAAAAATATTTTTGGAGTACATAAATAAACCATTTTGGCTCCCTGTCATACAGTTTTTAACGTGAAAGACACGGTTTTTTTTTCTTGTTTTGATTCTTAATATTTTTGATATTACATTTATTCTGTTCAATTTTTTATGAAATAAAGCACTTTTAATAACCTTTCAAATGACGTCTTCTTCTTCTTTTTTGGCTCTAACGAACTCTTAGGTCATGCCTGTCATTTCTGGCTTACTAGACTTATTGATACCGCATAGTTGGATATTCAATCTTCACTATGGGGGAACGGCCCAGATGAGACTTGAACCCCGGTCCTGTTTTCCCACAGTCAAAGTCGTCCAGGCAACACCAATAGCAAAACATACATTTACACACACAACTGTTAAGACAGAAGTCAATAATCAAACTGAAAAGAAACAAATTACCAAATAAATTATAACAAAAAGGTTTCTAATGATGTAGGTCCATCAAACTAACTTTAAAAAAATACTAAACTCAAGTTGATGGCAACTGTCAATACGTCGTTTAAATGCTGTCGCTTCGCATCACTTATACCACTGGCGCCATCTGTTGGCAAAAGGTTCCTTGCTTACTTATCTTGTCGGTGCTGTACTTCAGTTTAAAAAATGATTCTTTGTATCATTGAAAAAACTAAATTAATTTAAAAAATATCTAACTCCAACTTCAACTGCTTTACCATACGTCCCCAGTCATGGAAGATTTTGATTTTCCACCTTATTTTTCCTCCTTTTTAACTACCTGTCAGTCATAAATACAGCAACCGATTACATCACCATCATCATCATCATAATCATCGAGTGGGCACAATCTAGTGAAACTAAACCTGCCCATCCATCGCATCGATTCGGACAGTTGCCGCGGGGATATTTGGGGCCAATTGTTGCAATTTTACATTTCAACAACATGTCTCACCGGTGCTTCGGTGCGGTGGCCATGTTGTACCACCATGTTTGATATGTCCGTACGTAGATGATTCATGCGTTTGTGTGTATGTGTGTGTGTGAACACATTTGTTGGGCCCAATTTTCCGATCGGGGTTCCCCCCCCCCCCCTCCGTCCCCATACGTATGTGCTTCAACCCATCTGACAACATGTCCCAATGTAACCGCTTTCGCTCGCAGTTCATTGGCTATGAAATATTCAAACCATTTGTCGATGAACCGTACATATCGCCCGGAATGCAGGCCCAGGCACCGCTGGCCCGACCGTACGGATACCGTACACTCACGATGCCGGGGAGCCGTACCCACTGCATAACCTCACCGGCAGACACATCACTAGACGCTCCATTACACCGTATCCGTTTTGCACCGTAAGATGAGATGCGAGGGATAGTTGTCGAAAGGGATCCACGGGAGCAAGCGGCTGCTCGGAAGAAGGTTTACTTCGAAAGTCATCGTCATGATATGCGCTGTCAGCAGCAGCAACGGCAGCAGTAGTTGTAGGCGAACGCATCGCACAAAATCGTCCTTTGGCGCCAGCGCTCTCCCGCTTTTCCTGTGCCCTGTTTCGCCCATGGGGATGCGATGGTGTATCGTTTATCAACCAGCATGGGCCAGGGATATATGGATCCCAGGAATGGAAGATAATCATCCGACTAATGAAAACCCACACACCGACGCGGAGGGGGGGGGGGGGCACATCTTCGGGTTCCGGGTGGTCCAAAAGGCTTCCAAAGGGCTTCTGTCCCCGGTTTCCGATGACTGGGCGGTGCTGTGAAGCTTGCGGAAGTAACAGGAACAGCATCAGTAGCCAACTGATGTGTCCAATGCGCTTCGGTGGATACAGTGATGTGCAAAAATGTAACAGCATTTATTTTTCAACATTCTAGCTTACATGTTACTTTAAAATTACTATATGCATAGAATAGAGTAATGATTCTTGAAATTTCATCAAGAACAGAGCAAGTTAAAAATGGACGCTTCATACTCATATTCATTGCTCTTTGACAGTTGTCAATATGTTTGACGTTTCACAACGGTCAATTTGAAAATCGAAATAACTTAGTTAAATCCTGTTATTATCTAGCTGCCCTGTAGTGACCATCACTGTGCCCACCCGTAGCGTGGACATCTCGGATGCACTGAGCCTGAGATAAACAGTTTACAGCGCACAGTCGAGCACTGTCGGGGCAAAAATTTGATGGGTGACTGAACAAATCGTTAATTATTCAGCTGGAAATTGAAGTTCCATCAGCATCCAGCACCGTTCCTGGGAGACGTCCTCCTGTCGGTAGCACGAATCCCTGATTGCGAGTCCTTTTTCGCTCTCTTTTCCACACGCTATCGCTCGGTCACACACACGGACGACATTAGCGAGGGGCGACAATATGATGGCTGACATCGAACCACGGACCGTGGTGGTACCCGGGCATGTGACAAGCGACGCAGAAATATTGAGGCTTAATCCAATCAACGTAAATTGAGCATAGCTTGTGCTTCGGCCAACCAGCCAACAGATCCAGCAGGATTGGATGGTGACCGACCGACCGGGTGCACTGGAAATGCACCCCGGCAAGCATCTGATCGGAGGTTTTGATTATCCTGTCAGCGGTGGTGCGTTCGTTTGAGGGTTTTTGATGATCACTGGCGATGACAGATATTTCGGGTATGTTTCATTTAGAAATTTTCCAATAATTAAATGACCGAAAGCAAAATCCACTGGTACGGTGTGGTCCGTGTTTGTGCGTAGAGCGTGACGTGAGTTGATGATCAATCTCGCCGATGCGCGATTCGCACTATGAGATGCATATCAACGATAATCTCTATAGTAGTTCCTTCCATTGTTACGTATAGTATAAATTTGTTAGGATCAAGAGACTATCTCTTCTCTCTTCATGTAGAAGACTCCCCATTAAGTTATAATTTCTTATCCTCTCAACATTTGTTTACAAACCTGACGATTTATGTCCACTAGTCCCATTGTGCTAAAGCCTAACCTCAAAATTCTCGTATCTCTGTCTGATCCTTCTCCTGGATGACGTTCTCCGCCCGATTCCAATTATTTGCTCACCAACGAATGCTTCCAACCAGATCCTTCACCGAGAGCCCTCGTCACTGAATCCTTAGCCTCAACCTGAGCTAGACAAACTAGGTTAACGACACGCTTGGCACAGCAACGGGATCACACGCATCCACCCCGTTTGCGTGTGTTTAAAGTATGCGCCAGTGCCGGTGTATCACGAGGTGAGTGTCTTCGAGGGGTGTTTTGTTTTATTATTTAACTGCAACGACAACCGTGCTCGCTCTCCGCAGTGCGTGACTGCGGGTGATGTTTCCGTGCTTCAACGGCGATTCCCAACGGATGCGAGCAGAACTGTCGATTTGATTGATTAGCTTTTTAAAGGATAACCTGCTGGAACCGGTTGGAACAATAGTGGATTAGTGGATCAATACTAGCTGAAGCTCTCTATAAAAAAAAAAGAGGGCAAACGAAGATTACGCGTCTTAGAAGAAGCAGATTTTGAGGGTTCCTATTGTGAGGTAATATCTCATGGTGGCACTATCAGAGCTCTCGCATTTCCGCCCTCCTATCTTGACGGAGCCGATTACATCTGCTTAGAACTCATTACAAATAGTATTTCATTTTTACTGCCACCTAATGGGGGCGGAAAGCAGCCAGACAAAAAGACCGGAGGGACCAACGCCACCGTGGCTTCGGTCCCGTGGCGATGAGATGGATATTTGCTCCCCCGTTACGGAACTTCTTCCTGATTGCCGTTTGGGGGGTTTTGGTAGTCTGGTAGTTCCATGTCTGGTGGTCCCTTACTGCATATTGCGATGGTGTTCTGGAGTGATCATTTTTCTAATTTTCTCGCTTCTCCCGAGGAACGCCGGACGTTCAAGTCCAATCTCGATTCACCACTCCCGGAAGCAGTAGTAGTGCTGAAGGTGGTTTGTTATCTCGAAGTCCTGATCGTTTTTTCCTGCCTTTCATCTGCCTAGCATTTCGCAAACGATTCCGAAGCCTGTTGGTGAATGATTGCATCTCTTTATCCCTCCTCGGGGTTCTTTTTCCAGCTGGGAAGCAGATTGCCGAACGTGGCTTTTATGTGGCTCGGGCTCGTTAAGACCGGAGGGAGTGAGAGTGGTCGGATGCTGTGGCCTAAATTCATCAAAACGGTTATATCACGAACCGTTTGTGAAGGGCCGGGCGTTTTTGTCTCATAGTCCCGTGTGCCCGAGCGTCTAGAGATAGCCTCTTTCACTGCACAACTTCACTTCAGCGTCCTGCTAAGGCTCTCTGCTATCCACTCCCGGTGCCCGTACGAAGCAGGTTAAGAGTTTCGAATTCAGAAAAAAACGCACCACCGCCAACACCGGCACAAATCCATCAAACAGCATTACTTCCCGGTTAAGTTCTGGCACGGAGTTTCTTGGGTTGGGTCCTGTAACTATCCTGCGCTCAAAAAGGCAAAAGCATCCAGCTCCATCAACATCATCATCAGTAGCAAGCACGGGAGCGATATTGTTCCACTCTGTTGTGAGTTATCTTAACTAGTTTGCTTTTCTCGTTCTCGTGTTATGTGTGTGTCTGAGTGCCGGTAGGTTGTCAGTGTTCAGGGAGATCCGTTTTCATTTACTGCAACAATTTTTCAGCAGCTCATGCAAAGCAAGGATTAAGGAAGATAAAGGGATGGGATAAAGTGAACTTGTGGTGCACTTGCTTCGCCAGCTGCTTTTTTTGTTTGTAGTTGTTGCTCACTCTTTCCGCCTTTTGCAAAGTTAACCCGGTTCGCTCGAAAGGAAGTTTCTTCATAAATTATGCTAGTTAAACAAGGAGTTTCGTGCTTTTTGTTCTTCTGTGTGTGTATGTTCAGTTTTTGACGGGGTGCACTGCATTGCTTGATGCTTTTGATGAAGGGTTTTCGTTTCTGCTTTGAAAGGGAAGATGTCATGGTATCATCGCAGTGACTCAAAGAATATTATGATGCAGAATGCTGGGCGAAAGTATTGTTTTAACTTTGTATGCACTCTAAAAGAGAGATGCTTTGAACTAAGTTATAAGGAAGGTGGAGGTTGATATTTGGTGCTCTTTTAAGAACATTTTTCTTTTTATTTTTACAGTTTGGAAGCGTGGTTACGTGGAAAATTTTACATGACAGTAACACACGATATATAGTTGTACGAAAGCTATTATTCTGACGTGCCCATCACACCAAAAACTGGCTCGACATAATTTAAGTATTCTAGTCTCTTCAATAGCGGCCATGTGCCGTGTTGCTAGTCAAGAGTTTTCTTGAATTTAAACGAGTGAGGTTTCACGAGTTTTGATTATTTGCTTATGCTTCCGTGACGCCTTGCCTTAGGGTCCCAATTCCTAGACACTAACGCATTAATACTTTAAATTTGTTAGTTTTGTCCTTGTTGTCACAATGGCTCAAAATACCTGTCGTGACAGACGAAGCTGGGACTTTACAGAACATTTATAGTCCCAGTACTCACATACGCCTCTGAGGCATGGACTTAGTCTAAAACTGACAAAACCCTCTTAGCCGCGTTCGAGAGGAAGATGCTCAGAAGGATTTTTGGCCCCGGATGTGTGGAAGGACAATGGAGGAGCCGCTACAATGACGAGCTTTACGAGCTGTACGATTATCCCACTATCGTGCAGCGCATTAGACTCGCCAGGCTCCGGTGGGCTGGTCACGTCATGAAAATGACACAGGACGACCCAGCCCGTAAAGCCCTTTTAGACCGTCCACATGGACAGAGGAGGCGTGGTAGGCCCAAATTGAGATGGAGTGATGGCGTTGATGCGTCCGCCAGAACGGCCGGGATAACGGATTGGCAGAAGACGGCGCTGACCCGTGAGCGGTATCAAGGATTGTTGCAGCAGGCCAAGACCGCAGAGTGGTTGTAGCGCCTGATAAATTAGTAAGTAAGTGTCGTAATGGCAAAGTTTTAACCCTTAGATACGGCCTCTTCGACATTTGTTTTGTAATATGTAGTGTTGATGAAAAACTCCTCAAAAATTGCTCAACTTTTCCTCTAAAGCAACTGGAAATTGGCCAACGCTTCGGAATCATAGCTCCAAAAGAATTATTATTCCCTTATTTTGGCCCTAACGACCTTTTAGGGCATTCCTGCTATTTCCAGGAATATATGCTATTTCCAGCATTTTATATGCTTACTAGAACTATTGATACCGAATAGTTCGATAGTCAGTCCTCACTAAGGGAGATCGGCTATGTGGGATGAAAATCCCAGTCCTGCGTTGTGAAGACTGACGTCGCTGTCGCGTCTACCACCGGGCCGCTGCCAAAATAATTGTTTATGCAATATTATTCGGATTTTTGCTTATGATTTTATTTTGTTGTTCGTTACTGCAAGAGCTACTTTCTACTCCTCAAGATTGGCCAGTAAGGCCTATCTTCTTCTTTCTTGGCACTACAACCTCGAGAGGTGTCGGCCTGCCATTTCTGGCTTTCTGTGACTTAATTTTACACGTAGTAAACTAGTCAGCCCTGCATACGGGGAGGCGGTCTGGATGGGATTTGGGATGGGAGACCGAGCAGCCCCTAGTCTTGCTAATGTGCCTTTAAATAGAATTAACAAACCTCTGAGCGTGTTTGATTATTTTAAACATCTCTTTATGAAATCTCAGATCTCTCTTCTGTCTCCAAGACTAAAGAAGACTTACTCATACCTCAAGATAACAATTCTTTAAGTGTTATACGTTCAGTTTACCACAGTATACTCATAAGTTGCTTGCCTCTTGGCATTGTATGATGGTGCATTGTCTTCCCAAAATCTTATTTAACATCTTTATGCTCAAAATTGCTTTAGATACTTAATTAGCTCAAGTAACATTTTGTTGCCGTAAGTGACATGCTCACTCAAAATATTGTTAGTTTTGTCCGTTGGCTGATAATTTGGGAATTATTCAACAAATCAAAATAAATGAATTTACTGACCACGGCAAAATCCACTGATAGGAAATGGATAACATCATTAACAGGCGAATCATTTTTTATTCTCTTGAGTTTTTCTATAAGTCATGAACTCACTACAGAACAGGCGCACGCATAATACCCAACCAATTCTAAAGAAGTAACACATTCTAATTGTTTTTTTTTCTTTTCTGCAAGCTGGGCCTCCATTTCTTGTAATCAAATTACACTAATTGGCCGGTTGGAAATTTCCATCATCCCACCTGATTTTCCCATAATCAATATTCTCTTACACTCACTTTTATTTCTACAACAGCGTTAACAAAAAACACACACACAAACACACAGCTTCAACAAAGGCATTCTCGCGCTCGCTCATTTGAACCACTCTAATTGTGCGCTCCTTGCAGAAACCTTCCACTGAAACATATGCGTGCATTCTTCCCGAGTTTCCCCCCCTGGCACGTTTACACGTTGTTCGATTGTACGATTCGATTTTTCCATTTCCGCCAACCCCTTTTATCTCCCGCCCCCTCCCTTCGGGGTTCCCATGCCTTCCCAACCAGTACGTGCCGTTTTTCTGCATTCCTGTGGTACTTTTCCATCGGCACAGCTGCAGCCGGACCAGACCGAGAGACGCCCGCTAGATGCGCGTGTCCACGTGGCGAGCAGCTGATGGCAACCGAACAACCGATGAGATCATCATTCATATGGCCCCTCGCTTTGCTTCGAGCCATTTACCGATAATTGATCTCCCGTCTAACGGAGGCACACATACGCGGGAAGGGAAGGAAGCGCTCAGCACACGATCGAAATCTAGGCGGTGGAGAAGTTGGGTGGGATGAAGGGGACGGGAGTCCGGAAGTGGAAGGACGGTGGGTCAATTATTTTTAATGACACTCCAAAACAACCCACGGGGTAGTTAGGTGCTTTGAAGTTCTAGATTATGGATCGAAATCGAAACACTACTCGCCTGTGCGTTAGCAGCAGCGCCTGTTGATGATCTGACCGTATGGAAGTTTTACGACCGATCGTTGTTGTCCGGTTCTGGCTGTACGATCTAGTTTATGGGTAAGAATTGCGTCAATCGGGATAATAAAAAAAGTGAAACTATGGAAGCCGCAGTAACTTATGTAAGGTTTGGTGCTTTGGCTTGAAAGGCAATCAGTCGTTTTTTGTTTTATTGAAATAACGCACCGAGCTATACCAAACCAAGTACGTCAAAACTCTACATGAAGATGGAAGAAAGAGTATTTTTGTGATGTTACTCTTCAATTTTAAATAATATTTAGAACAATCAAAGAGTTAAAAAGTGTTACTTGCTTACAGAGAAAAAAAAAGTTTTTACTAATACCAATATTTATATTAAAACAAATTTGATCTAAACGCTAATGTTCGGGAAAATTATTTGTGTTGAGTATTGCCTATCTTAAGGCGCAAAAAAAGTCGAGCTTCTGACCCTCCGTCTTTTTTATTTGTTTAAAGTTTGATAAAAAATGTCAATACATTTATTTTTCCTAATTTAAGATTGATTTTCTTATCAATACCTTTGCTTCATCACCGCTTTAGGGTTTCGTGCTGGTTTCCCTTACTTCCTTCTACTCTTTTATTGTATTTGAATTTATCTTAACTTGGTTTCCTTTTAATGGAAAGTCAAAAAAATAACTTAAGGATAGTATTTAATTGACTTTGATATAAAAAAGGGCATTTGTTTCGGATTATTGCAATTATTATTTAATGTTGAGTAAATGAAGAAATTTTTATTAAGAGTCGAACGTAGCTGCTGGATTTTCTGTAATGTTCCATTGCAATTTATTGGTTTTCATGTACTGTTTTGCTTTTTTTGTTCCTTTTTGTTACTAAATTTCGTTTTTTTTTTCTAAATTTCTGAAAAACCTGAGATTTTGATTGCTGCTTTGTTACACCTCCATCCTATTCTTACATCTGATTAAACTTTTTTTTTTACAAAATTAACTTCACAATGGTTCCTGTTTATTAAAAAGGCCTAAATCTCATTTTGCCAATTATCATATATTTTCTAAAAACCATTTAATAATAAACGATTCAAAACCCATCATCTCCGGAACCATCGGACCCACCCAGCGAGCCAGCTGTTAATGGATGGATGGCAAAGAGCGGCTCTTAGCACGCTTTTAGAGTGATCTAATTTTCGCAAATTTCACCCTTCACTAGGTCACCTTTCCACCACCAGGTCCAACGTTCACCATTCGCCACACCACGTCCGCTTCGCCCATTGCACGCCTGATTCTTTCTAATGTGCCCTGACTGTGAACTCACCCTGTCAGTTGTTTCCGAACAGCTGTTTTAGCGTAGTACGATGGGATGATGTTTATTTTTTTTCCCGCTCCCGTCGCTGATTGTTATACTCCATGCTTCCATCCTTTTGTTGTACCATCCTCGCTAGACCCCTCCCATAATTAGCAACCCTCAGCCACCCCCGTTTCGCATCACATTGTGGGGTCACCCTCAGTCACACCTTTTCTAGCGTTCGAGAGGGAGGGATGGGGTTGAGGGTGAGAGTAGTATGAGGTTAATGGAGCCTAGCAGTACACCCACCAAACCCTCACCACCCCTTCATTTCCCAACACCTTCTCCTCCCGCTCATCGCAAAAAAGGGGGTTGTTTCTGTCGCTTTGCGTCAGTATTCAACTCCGTTTCATAACGTGCATCAACCGGCGGCGACTGGCTGTCTAGTTTTGTACAGTGCGTCGGGCGGTTTTTTTTCCTTCTCTCCCATAGCTTCTATCAGCACCCATCCCCCGAACACCACCCCCAAAACCCCCAACCTCAAACTCCCACCTCCCCCATTCGTGGTTGTGGAAGAAGCCGGCTAAAGTCACCCATTGCACCCATGTACTTCGCGGATCGGTTTCGCGAAACACGCACGTGCGATTGTGTTCGGCGACAGAGAGAGAGACAGAGCACTATAGCGAGCTTCAAACACACACTACTACTGCCACTAACACAAAGCTACTAGCACCACCACGAACGCACCCCGTAGCTTCGTGGCTGCGCAAACCATAATGTACTTCGCGCACTGCGTTTGTTTAAAGCCGATCGCACAAAGAAGGGTGTGTTCGTGGGGTTGGAAAAGGGTGATCTTGAGGGTGAGCTTGTGTGTGTAAGCGACTTATGTACTGCTCTTCTTTGTGCGCCGGGTTGATTTATGGTTAGAGCGGGTAGTGCACCGGGGTGGACGGGATGGGAATGGCAAGCCGTTCGTCGATAAATAAATGTTTTATACCGTTTTGAGCGATGTGTCATTTGCGGCGGAGGATTGATGCGATGGTGGTTGACGGGGGTGCGGTGGGCGATTGATGCGAGACCTGTAAGGGTTGGTCGGTTTGTAGTACGAAAAGTGCTAAACATTATACAACACAAACCCTTGCGCTGTTTACACACGTTCTACACTCCAGGTGCAGCAAAAATGGCAAAGCAAATAAAGAATGTTCACGATTAGCGATAGCAAACCATTGTCGGGAGGTTATAGAGAATTGAAGCGAAATTAATTGTGTTGAGTTGTTTTTTTTTCTTCTGTTCTGCAAATATTTGTTAGAATAATTGTTCTATGTTACAAGCTTTAATACACAAGAAAACATCGTCTTCGAATAGACTGTATTAATCCGAGACAGACATTGGTGACCTTGTAACGCATTTGTAGTTCAGACTCAAACTCAAACAAACAACAACAAAATAAAATTAATTTATATGGTTGGATCTGTCTGACATTAAAATAACTGACTGTATAGAAAATGAATTTAAATAGTAAATAATGAAGGTGATTTGTTCTGTTTTTTAGATTTTTTTTTTGTATATTTTATTTTATTTATTGATTATTACGGTCCGATGCCGTATTGTCCCCACCGCATGTGGTGACTATGAATTATATATTTTTTTTTACATATCTTGTCGAAGGAATGATGTACTGAGACTATCCGGAAGCCGAGGCGATATGTCTTCACATGGCATGAACGTGGATCAAATCCTTTTCAGACCGCTTCCTCATATGCAGGACTTGACTATCGAGCTACAGGTAAAATTCACATAGTCACAGAGAGCCATATTGGTAGACTGAGATCTTTCGAGGTTGTAATGCCAAGGAGGTAGAAGAAGAATGATTTTGCTAGACTAGCTCAATTTTATTTGCAGAAAATCTAGTATTCGTGAAGGAGGAAAATCCAGATATATAGCTGATGGAGGTGAAGGTGAAATAGAATATTTCAGGGTAGAACTGGATTCTGTTGCACTATCTTGATACATTTCGATATGAAGTGAAATCGTTTCAGCTATTACTGGAAATATTTAACTATTACAACTTCAAGAGGTTGTACTTGATTTTATCGGTGGCAAGGTAGTCAGCCCTGCGTACCGTGGAAGGGAGATCATCGATCCTACAAACTGAAGACCGGCGCCGTTATCGCCTCGGCCACCAGACCGTCCTACTGGCTGAAAAACGAATGTTTATAAATTTCTGGCCAAATATGACTGAAAAGATCTTGCCACTTGATCGTTCAAAGTGGAGAGGCATATATTTCCGATAGAGTAGCGATTTACCAGCCTCATACATTTTTTAAGAGATCGACGATGCATTTTTGAAGGAGGACTGCCCCTTAAACACGTACGGCTAATACTAATACAGTCTAGATACTGGACTTAAGATGAGGTTGAGGTATATATCGTATAATTTTCATTTAATCTGATTAAATCGAACGATAAACGATGCTGTTTAAGATGAGCAAGCGTAGATTCATGAATTGATCACTTATTAATGTTTGTATGAATTTTCTTCCAAAATATGTTTTTGACAGTTTTCACGCGACAGAACTTGGGTTCAGATCCCATTCAGACCACCTCCTCGTACACAATCTTGACTATGCAGCTGCGGTTAAAATCAAGGTAAAGAAAGCCAGCATTGGCAAGCCGAGACATTTCGTTGCGTTGCGTTGCGCCATAGAAGATGAAGAAGAAAAATGTATTATTAATACACCTGAGTATGAAGTTTAAGGAACTTATGTCAATTATTCGAGACCTAATAATTTTTTTCCAAATATTCCTTGTAAAATTGTTGGTCATATGTCATAATAAGTTTAAATGAAACAATAACAGCAAAACACACATTCATATCGCTTTCACTGACTCAATTTTTTAATCAATTTTCACATTCCCTCACTCGGCTCGGCATGTGACGGAATTGTTTATTTTAATTTGCAAAATTGCCAGCCTTTTTATCTGGCCGAAAAGGGCAACAAACATGCCGCTCGTTGTTCGATATCTCCCATGCTCGCTATCTTTCTAAATGCTAATGTCAACCCGCATACAATCCTCCCAGTAAGCATGTGCGTGCGGGTGTGTGTGTGTGTACTTAAAAAGTGGGAAGCAAAAACCCCCAGCTTGTCCCATTTGGATGGGTTACAATTGCAGTTACGGCTGTGTGTTATTATTACAACTTTTTCAAGGCTTCTACCACACACACAGAACGCACAGCTGTGTGACAATCGTACACACTATTAGTCCAACGCTCCATTCCTCATTCCCACCCCAAACCGCTGTACCCAGTCGTACAGCCGAGTGATTATTTCAATTAAGATCACTTTAATTAGTACAAGATTGCTAATAAATAAATTACACACGGGCGAAAACTCAGCGCTTCGCCTTTCGCCGCGTTGGGCAGTGTACGAGGGGATGATTTAAGAAGAGCCACAGCTAAGAGCGACCGCGATCTGGCCTTGACCACGACTTGAAGTTGCTGTCGTATGGGTATGTGTGTTTGTGTGCGCGCGGAGGTAGTATATAGTAGTGTCCCCTTCTTCGGGTTTTATTCCGATTCGATTGGATCATACGATGCGGTGTTTTCCACCAAGGCAATGGAAAAGTTTCAAACTTCAACTATCTCCCGTCGCGGTTACGAGCGATGGATGCAATCGATTCAATCACCCCAACCGGACAGCCGGACAAGTGCAGTTGGCGATCCGGGCGAGAATGGCCGGCATGGTCCGAATGGGATGATGCAACTCACGGCAATACGGATGAACGATGTAGCAACCGGGGGTTTGGCGTTCGTTTGATCATCGCCAGCTGTTCGCTGCTCTGTTCCGTTTCTGTGCCCGATGCAGTACGTAATGCACCTGGGATCGATCGGTCGGTTGGTTGGTGATAATTTGTTTACGTTAAATTTTCTAGAAATAGAAAAAAAATCGAGAAGCCCGCTGTTAATAAGGAACGCTTGCTTTATGGGATCGGCTTAGTAGGAGGTTTGTTCTAAAAATTGTTCGTTTGAAGTCAGTTCCCAGCTACAATTCTCGTCCCAAAAAGAGATCATTAGCGGACCAGCTTATGATCAACAATTTTTTAAGCGATGTGATGCGCCTTTATTCGCAAACCTCCCTCTGTTTAGCTCATCTCCGTGCACGGGTTTTCCTTTAGCTTTATTTAATTCTTTTTTCACTCACACAGCTCGGTTTGCATCGTCTGTCGCCACAGCCATGTTCCCATCAATCATTTTAGCATCGTAACGGATGGTGATGCAAAAATACCCTCACGAGAAAAACGACAGAAAAACAACGACGACGACGACGACGCAAGGAAACAGTATCCCGGGCGTCCAAATGTCTGTCCCACCGTCGAAACTCGCCCGCCGGAAAGAGCACATTATCCGCTTTTAAGTTCAGTTTTCTGGTTCCCCTGCCATCGGGAAACCCAGCACGAATAAGTGGGTGGGTTTGGTGGTGAGGTCCTGTTCTCGTTTTCGTTTGAATGTTTGCTTTTTAGGACTATTTTTAAAACCACCGCACACAAGCGATGACGAAGAGGGTGGGGATGATGATGATGGAAAGTGAACAGCAAATACGTTGTTAGGTTCCTTTTGCTTGAGGGATTTGAAGATAAGTTATTTAAAGTTATGATAAAAATCCAGTATTCGATATCAATATTAAATACAAAATTAAACGTTATGACAAATTATTACAAACATTTTATTATAAAGTAAAGTTCCTTGGCTGTGCATTACAAATTTGGACGCCGGAAAGTATGCAATCTGCATTAAATATTAGAACAATTGGATTTTTTCTTAATTTTAAGGTAAAGCTTGGGTTCCAGGGTAAATTTTGGGGAAGCGAACGGGTGGATTGGAGCAGCAGGGGCCGAAGGAAACCAGGGAGCAGCACAGATGCATCGCACACACGAACCTGTATGAAGTATTACGCACATCAGCGAATTGGCAGGGTTTGGATCAGTTTGAGGAGTGGTTTCATGGATAGGCATCGGCTTCTTGGTCCGCTTCACGGGCCAAGTGTCACGATGAATCCCTCATAACCCAGCTCGAAGGGTCTTATTCAGCTGCAACAGCATCCTTGACCTGGGTAGAAATGGTCACTCTCTCCATCGATGACGGGCTCGATCCGGCACCAGAATCTTGGAGCAAGTCCTGACCACTGTCATTCTAGATCAGGTAGTATAACCGAGAATTATGTTTGAGACACACTCCACTTTGGTGATGCTGGAATATGAAAATTAGACAGGAATGAATCTGTTGAACGAAATTTGATGGACTGCTGTCGATCCTCCTTCTGCCTCGATCTCCTTCTGTCTCACAACTTTCTTCAAATCCCTTCATGATATCCCGGTTCAGCAGTCCACCGCGAATGATCATAAAATATATGATTTTTTTCCACAATTCAACTTGGGTTTTACTTGTTTGATTAAGGTATTGCTTGTTTTGATGTGTAAAGCCACATCAAAAACACTGTTAAAATAAATTTTATATTGCTTTTTTATGTCCCAATACGATTTGGCAAAGGAAGTGGCTGAACTGAATCTTCCATTGTATCATTTTTTTACATTAGTTTCAGAAAACATTGCTTACCTGTTAGAATCACATATAATAAAATAATTAATACAATTTAAAGACAGATATTGTAATCGATCTTAATTTTTTATTTTACTTTTTGATTTCCTGACCAATCAATTAAACGAATGATACACCGTACAATTAATGCTACACGATCGCCTGTTGGTAGGCTTTTCGCATTACATATGTTAGAACATTCTACTGTGTACACTTTTAGGGCTCATAAGTTGAATAATAAATACAAATCGTTCTAAACTTGTTCCTTCAAAAGCGATTGTAAATTAATTCAATGTACCGTTGATAACCCTCGTGGATATCAGCTGTCCACCAAAAGACCCTCCACAACAAAAAAAAATAAAACGATCCCAGTAGGTCACGCGGAAAACTGCTCTCACTCACTCGGCGGCGGCGGCGGCGGCGGTCCGCTAGAATGGAAACCGCAAATTCATCAATCTTTTTGCGTTCGTCCGCTCGTGTGAGAGCATCGTGTTTCGTTGCGCGAAACACCACAAAACTACACTCGGCGACCCTACTCGTCTGCAAATGGCAAGCAGACCATTGGGGCTGTTGTTTGAAATTCAATCACATTAAAAACACACCACCCCTGCAGATAGACAATCAACTTGCTCCTGCGGCAAAAGACGCCAAGTCACGTGTTGGACACGGGTTTTGAAGCTTTGTACGATTCGAATCACACACGATCGGTTCCTCGGTTCCTAGTACGATCGATCTGATGATCAATTCCCTTTCAAACTCAATCCACGAGAGGCACTGAACTGGGCAGAAGCAAACCTGACTCGATTACCTCAGCGCACCGTCAGGGCCGAGCTTCCCTCATCAAGATAATGAACGTGGATGATGGATGATGGAGGAACCGGATTTGCATTTCATTTCATTGCTTCCTTTTTGTTGCTGTTTGTTTGTCCATTTTTACATTAAACAGCACAAAGAAAGTGTAATGGAGGCTCGAGTGGGACACATCGTTGCAGCCCGTCAAACTGGTTTTGGCGATTTTGCAAAATGTGACACACCTTACAACGAAACAGGAACTTCACACTTGAAGATTTGGGATGGATGGTGAAGTTGGGATGGAGGCTTTCACCCGTGATTCCACAATCAACACCCATTGCCGAACCATTAAAGCTCGATCATCATGTCATCGTGAGTTGTGTGGCGTCGTTCCCTTGCCGTGCCGTCTGAGATATGAAGGATTGTATCCGGATGGTGTGGCGCGAGTGTTCGATCCTTCCTTGCTTTGCTCATCGGATGATCGGGCCTTCAGTGCTTGTTTGGTCGTACGCTGCGAGGCAAGATAATGATGATGATAATGCTAATAATGATGATGGATGCGTCGAGCTTCTTTTTTTCTTCTGAGTCGCGAGATTTCGCTGAAAGTAATCCATTTTAGCGGGTTGAAAATGATGAGTTACTCAGCGAAGAAGTGAGGGAAGAAAAATACATATCCTGTCTGGTATCGGTAAAATACAGCACGAGTGAAGATAAACGTTAAGGCTGCGATGCAACATATTCAGTTCGGGGTTGAAAGCGAGATGGGTGTGTCAGTTTTGGGTTTTGTTGTGCATAAATATTTTCAATATCCTTGCTTCATACATCCATTGATTTATATTAAGGCTTAATTGACAAATTTAACGCCCTTTGTGTGTCAGAAACTGTAAAATTTAATTTTTATTTGAGTTTAACACAAACGCTTCGAGCACCTGAAAAAATGTTAAAGATGAACCTGATATTATCCGTTGAATATAACTGTGAGGGATAATTGGTTTAATCAAGATCAAAGAATAAGAGGGTTTAAAAACAATGATGTACAGGACTTTTACAAAACCCTAAGGTACCAAGCATTAGGAAAGTGTGCGGTAAAGAATAGACTAGCTGAACGATTCATAATTTGTAAAATCCCTTAAAGCCAAGAAAAATTATGCAAAAATATTGTTACCAGCTTCTGGTCAACTTTCCGCCAATAATTCAACATCTTGATCATATCTGTCTCTTCACTTAAATGTTCTCATTTTTCCTCCTCTCTCTAAGGCTCATCCGTTTTGGAAAGAAAATAATTGAACAAGATTGTCTAAATCAGTTTTGCCTTCAAATACCTTTGGTAGATACTAAGGTTAGACTAGACTAGAATAGCTTGCACAAGAACCGTGAGCTACGAGCTTTACATAAACGACCTAATCTCAATCCATGTCTCAGTTTTGTATAGCAATGTCCATGTTGCCCAGGCTGTTCTTCTCAACTCGAACGGATGCTCTGACTTCTCGATATAAGCTACACGATGATAAATCCAGCAGTAAATACAGCCATGGATTCCTAACGAACTCATGTTTCATAAGAACGGACCGAATAGAGCATCAGTAAGCTTAAAATTGAATTTTCAAGATATTGTACTTTGTCGTCTGGATATAAGCACTATTAGCTATTTTTTCTTAGAGATAAATCTTCTCTTTTTTTCCTCTTGGCCTTACGACCTCTTAAGTTATGCCTAACATTTCAGAGGTAGTTGACTAAATGAATCAGTACTCACTTCGGGAGAACGGCTCGGATTGGTTTTGAATCCCAAAGAGATATATAAGGTAGATGATATATCTTGTCTAACCGATTAACGAACAGCTTTCAAATCTTGTCCGAATGATTTCCTGATAGCTAATTATCCAACTATGGCTTGAAAATAGGTCAAGGAGTCCGGAAACAGGAACGATTGACTGATCGTATTGCAAGTATCTCAACGGAGTATCTCAGCAACAAAGTCTTCCAGAACAATGAGCTCATCAAACCCACCATTAGGTCAAAGTTGTCCTGGAAGGTTCATAGTCTTCTTTACAGCTCCACAGTTATGGATATTAAATAAATGATTATGCATGCAAATATTATAATGCCAGGATGCTACAATTATGATTTGCTTTTATGTGCCCTACACACCTCAATAAGACGATTCGTATCAAGCAATTACACGAACAAATCATCTCCTTTTTAACATACTTTATTCTAAGAAAGAGTAATTCTTCCACCTTTTACCTCACACAAAAGACATTAAAATAAACACAAAGCATCAGAGACACTCGTAAAACATTCCCCGAGAACACTCGAAAGGTGACTCGAAATTGGAAAGGTAATTTGGAGAATCATTTTATTCCTTTTGGGTCTCCAAAACTCCAGAGTACGAGTTTTTACGACCCGTCTGCGATCGAAAATGAACGTACAGCACAGTATGCAAATCATCGGGTGCAATAATCGAGCTGGAAGTGTATGATATATGAATCGTTTTATACCCCCAACATGGTTCCACACACTGTTTTTTTTCTGGAACGGATTAATTGCCCTACCAAGCTACGACCGTTCGAATACTGCTGCCCGTTTTACATTTTTTTTTTCCAGTTCACTTTATATGATAGGGAGAGGCAATCAAAAGGAAGAAAGTTTATGACGTTTTACTGCAGCAAACGTCATGCTTCGTTCTTGTGGCATAAAGCAACCAGGCCGACGCCTAGTTAAGCTAAAACTCACCTCCAGCAAGCTGACAGATTAGTGGAGCGCTGATCTGCTTCTGGCTCGGTGTACCAATCGTGGTTTTAATGCAGTGCAAAACTCTTCGTGCCGTTTGACAGTCAGGCGCAATGGGGGAGCTGCCTAGTTTTATTCTTCTGCCCTTTTTATTCAAATGTTCGATTTGCATGACTCGACGGGCGTACGACCACTTTTATTGTTTGAAAGGTAAGTAAGCTGCCATTTTGGGGTGCAAACCTACAATTAACGCTTTTATTACATTTCGAGAAGCATTTCCATTACAATTTTCACTGTTTAACTGGCATCCGATTCGCTTTTGTACTTTTATATGCTCTGGATGCTCATTATCTTTGCCAAGGCAGCATTAGAACATGGACCGGTTTTTACACCAAAAAAACATAAACAGAACCTACCGGAAACATTTGTCTGGTGCAGTGCAGCAGGTTGCAGCAGGTTGCAGCTTTTCATTGTACGTGCAAATTGTTTGCCAGGTTAAAAGTGTAACGTAAAACAACGGCAATGAACTGAAGGAGAGAAGGAATGAACACAGCACACAGGTCTATCAACATCATTCACGTCACGTACCGCTCGGCATAAAGTGGCCCTGTTCTGGATGGATTGGAATTACAATGACAACAAAAAAAACGCACACACACACACGCAGAGCAACTGGCAACAACGATGTGAAAAGTGTGCACCGGCGCGACTCACAGATCATTAGCTTAATTAATATGCATTTATAGGAAGCAGCAGTGGCAGGAGAAGCAAAAAACCCCCCTCAAAGACAGTCAGATCCCATCCCGGTACGGTATTGTTGTATATCTGCTGGTCTATAATCATATATGACCTGGTTGACGGTGGCGGTCAGTGCTGTGGAAAAGTTTTCATATGGCACGAAAGCAGCAACCCCCCAGCGAGACCGATGCATATTTCAAATCAAACAGCTGTTTTTCTTTCATCGTTTCTTCGTTCGCCCAGTTCGCTTCCATAATGTGCAAGAAGGAAATCAGCTGATCCTCGTTATAGCGTTTGCTAAACCGTTCGGCAGCAAAATTAGCTGCGTATGTTAGAGGAAGAAAAACAGGAAGAAGATTGTACGAAATAAGAAAGAAAAGTGAAATGAAACCACAAAAAGGAAGGAATAGTAACATGGGAAGAAACATGTTAAAGAGAGTTTTTTTACTTTTCTAAGAATGTTCTGACGTCGCAACGTAGAGTGTGGTTTAGCTGCTCTATTGAAAAAGCTTTTTTGGAGCATATTAATTCTGTCATTTTATTTCTAACCATTGGTTTAAACCGATATCGCACATGGTAGTTCTCTTCACTTAATACATGGTTGTTTCTCTAGTTATATTTTTTACTTGATTTTTTGTTGAATCTTCTCATCTTATGTTTTACCACAAATCTTTACTATGCTTTTACATGTTATTCCTTTTTGTTTACTTTTAATTTCTATAAATATTTGGTTGTAAATTTTGCTTAAAAATTGGGTTTTGCTGTTGTTACCTCTAAGAAAATATGAATTTTTAATTATATTTTGTTGAAAATGGTTTGAATTTAAAATTGAAATAATTGAAATAAATTTTTTATAAGGTTTAAATATTTTTTATGTAGAAAAATGATTTTAAGTGTTGAATAAACAAAGTTATAACTCTATCACTTCAAACCATTATTTTTATTCCAAGTTATCTTTTATGCGTTCCTTCGCTTTTTTCTCTAAATTTTTAAATATTATTGGGTTTCTCATGTTTTACTTTAAAATACTTGTTTAAGCTTTTGTTATTTAATTATTTTTAAAGATATATTTAATTTTAAAACTTGTGTTCTATTGTGTTTAGTGCTTTTTTATACACAGTTTTTTATTTACACTTAATTTATGGGATTGGGATAAATTTTGCCATAATTTTTCAATCTTTTACAGCAGTTGAACCTGATGAACCAGTTGGTTTAGCACCTTGTTGTACAATATTTATTTATTTGTATTTTTTATATGACGGCTTGACGAAGGCTTCCTCCCTGTTATTTTGCCTTATCCCGGGCATTCTAGGTTCTTTTTGAAAAATCTTCTTTTTCTTCCTTGGCACTACAACCTCGGAAGGTCTTTGCTTACCATTTCTGGCTTTCTGTGACATAATTTTACCCATAGTTAGATAGTCAGCCTTACGTACGGTGAGGCGGTCTGGATGGGATTTGAACCCCGGTCCTGCTGTGTGAAGACCAGTGCCGCTGTCGCCTCGGCCAGCGGCCGGCCCAAAATATATTTTGAATTTATATTTTGGAAATAAAGTGTCTTATTTTTAAACTAAAATTAACATTTTCTTTGCCTATGTAAAGCAATTTTTGTCCAATATTTTCCTACTTTTCAATTGGCTTATCGATTTCTTACACTGCATGTGAGGGTGTTAATCCTTCTGTACAAATTTATGATTTGAAAGATTTCGCAACATTCATTAAGACATAAAAAACTGCAATGAAAAGATACAAAATTCAATGTAGTAAAAAATCATGTTCTACCCGTAAAACCTGAACGACAGAAAACCAAAAACATTTAATAAAATACTTAAGAAATATATTTACCTAAAAAAGGATTTCTTAAGCTAACTGTGTTTTTTAAAAGCAGTTTACGGTCATACCATAATAGAAAAAAATATTTCCATAGGTGTATAAAATCAAATTGAAAAAAAAACTATCGTTTTATTATGCTCTACACCATACAAGAACATCATTTTTGACCAACTCTTTCAGTTCTTCTATTAATCTAAAAAACGTGTATTCGTATAGCTGTGATAAGCACTGTAGAAGCTTCTCGAGAATGCTAGAAAAGCTATGCCCCCCTTTAACAGAACGAAAGTCGGATTGGAAAGAATTAAATTTTTATAGTCAACTTCCCACCTTTCCCTTGGCCATGCCCTTTCCCCGGCACAGATTCATCCAGCAAACTAATCTTTTTTCTCCTCCTTCTACCCAAGCACCACCTCCACTCCTCGCACCGCGGCAGCAACTACATTGAAAACAATTTGAATTTTCCGACCCAGACACCTTCGGTACGAGTCGAGCGCGCCGAGAGACACTGTTGCTAAGGCCGTGTTGCCAGCAACAGTGAATGAACCGGGCCAGCAAGGCCCGGCACGGTAAGGCAGCGAAGAAGCAGCAAATACAATCGGCACAGCAAACACATTAGGGGAAGGGAGGAAAATGGGGGTGAAAAGAAGGGGTGGTGGGGTGTACGAGAAGAAAGGTGTGCAATTTGAAAAGCCGGCTTAGACAATTCACTCTCTGATGAAGAGTTACTACTAGGCTGCGATGAAGAAGAGCGAGAGACAGAGAGGGAAAATAACAAAGCACAAAGGGGGATAAAAAGAGAGAAAAGCAGAAGCAGAAGAAGAAGCGGGGTAGGAAAATTGCCGATGAGAGACGAACTGTACGAACAATGGAAGAAAATATGAGTTTGAAGAAGCAGAAACAGCCCCCAACAGTGAGAGAAACATGGCAAACAGTTTTTCCAATAGGTGGCCAGGTTGATTCCATCACACCGGAAGAGGTGGCCGGGGGACGGGGGTTGAGATGGAACTAGGCAAAATTGCAATAGCACAATCAACAAAATACACCCCCTCAGAGCGCGCACACACACACACGCACACAGAGAAAAACTCAACCCGGCACAACACAATATCATTGTTGCGGGCAACACAACATCTGGTCGGTCGGCCGGCCGGTCCGTTTTGGCCGCCCGGTGGATGCGGTTCAGCGGAGAAACGGAGGAGAAGAGGAGAAGATAGTCTTTTGCTCAATTTACCCACCTCCCACCTCCCGTTGGGGTTGGGCAGTGGGCTGAAGAAGAGTCAGCTGATGCCGGGCGAATGGATGGCACTGGGTTGTGCCGGCCGAGCACACCGCGCCAGACACACCGGTGGACGCTTTTCGATGAGTCTGAGCGGGAGTCGGGATTCGTGGTGGAATGGTGGGTGTAGGGAGAGGAAGCGGGGTGGAAAATCATACGATGTCGTTCGGTGTGCTAGAAGCTGGAATAGGCAGAGTGGGTCGGTTCGGAAGGCAGAATGTGCAGCAGCAGCATGGAAACGAACGAATCAACCTCCCATCTCTTCTTCTCTGTTCGTACCTTTCGTCATGGCCTTAAAAGGGGGCGGGGGGAGGGTGGGATGGGGCAAGTAAGGGGGTTTTGTGCCCCATTCGGATTGACTGTTGCTAGGCGGACGATGGTGAAAAGGCATGAAAAAGGTGAAAAACAGCTGATGTGTGTACCTGTGTGCTGTGACTGCCATTCATGGCGTTTGCATTGGACGGAACGGGACGGATGCAATGGCGAGAAGTGTTTTGTATGAAAGTTCTTTATGATATTAGTTTAAGCTTCTTTAATGACAAAAAAATTTGATAAAAAAAAAACCGTTAAATAGTGAAAAGCATTCAATTCAATTCACGGCGAGATATTAAGTGGTACTTATTGATCGATACAACGACGATATTTTCATATTAAAATGAGTAAAACAAGATGATAAAAAATGGCAATATGATTTTCCAATTGTTTTGTCCCAAAATCACTTTAGTTTCTTCTTCTTCTTCTGTGGCACTACAACCTCGAGAGGTCTCGGCCTGCCAATTCTGGCTTTCTGTGACTTAATTTTACCCGTAGAAAAGTAGTCAGCCTTTCGTACGGGGAGGCGGTCTGGATTGGAATTGAACCCCGGCCCTGCCGAGTGAAGACCGGCGCCGCTGTCGCCTCGGCCACCGGACCGTCACTTTAGTTTACTGCTCAATTAAAGTTTTGAGGACTTTTAGATTTGTTTTAAAACTTTTGTTTTATGAAACTGTTCATAATATTTTTATCGAATTATGCACTGTAAGGGTTTACCACGTTAGTTTAATGATTGAAAGATTTGGCTCATGACTCGTTATTATTTCAGTGCTTATCAATGTTAACCTTTCGTTTTGTCCATATCTTATTTTGTGTTTGTTTATTGATGTTCAATAGTTATTTTTTAAATAATATTGTTTCGAGTTTTGTCTTGCCTTTAGTAAAACGATGGTTGGGTTTTCTTCTCTTTCTTTCTTTCTTTTGATAAAATTTTTATTTGTTTGGTTTGGTGGTTTGTTGGTCGTGTTTTGTCTTGCAGAGTTGTTGTGAATATGCTAGGCATAGTAACATACTCTTTACTTTGAGAGCCATTTTACTACTTTTCACGCTTATTACTTGCCATTGAATCAGGTTTTAGTCAATTGATCCTTGTGTGTTATGTTATCATGTTATATTTTTTTGGTTTCTTGAGATTTCATTGTTATTCTCCTCTCTTATCTTTTTCCTTTTTTTAAATAATACTGTTATTTTCATTTCACTGGGTTTTGATTTAAATTTACATATGTTGTTTTGTTTTATTTGTTCTGTTTTGTCTGTCTGACTTTTTTTTCATTATTATTGGCTTAGTTTTGATATTTTCTACATTAAAACTGTGTCATTTGCATTTCATGTTTTTTTATGGTTTACAGATTTGTTCTTTTTCGGGCATGTTTTCTAAAGTTTTTATGATTTTTTTATTTCATTCACTTTTATTAGTAAATTATTTTTTATTTTTGCAACTCTGCTTTTTTCTTTGTATCTACTCTAGCCTCAGCACTGTTCGTTTAACACATTTTAACACGATGTTTGCAAAAAGCAAAACGACGTAATGTTCTTTTAGTTAGGAAGGCCTTATGTCTTCGTGGGACTGACTATTCAGTAACGGGAAAACTTATTCGGAGAAGCGAATATTGGCAGGTCGCCTTTTGAGCCTGCTCTACTATTGTTCTCCTCTAAATTTGTTTAACTTCCATGAAAGATGTACTATATGTAGATTACTTAAGCATTTTGACACTTAAGCTAACATATCCTTAACTTATTTCCCTGAGATCGCTCCCCCAGCTGTCATAAAAAAACTCTCTTGTGTGATTGTGCCTCGTAAACTGGTAAACGTATCTTCTATTTACGTCACTCACATCACCCCTTGTAACACCTATGATCTTATCAATCATGCATCGACCTAAAGCACAGTCTTCTTGACACACAGGGAACCATCTGCATTTGGCATGATGTTATTGCCCATTTTACTACATTTCATTACAACTGATTGCAATACTTGTTCCCCCGATCTGGGAGCTTCTCACTAAGTGTAGAGCCGGTACAATCGGTATGGTAAAAATTGCACATATCTGTCAACGTTGTGCGTTGGTCCAGCTGGTGGAACGAGTGCATCGCCTCGCACACACACACACAGGCCGGTTGGAGCTGAGCATATGTGAAGAAGCGACCGACAGAAACAATCGATGCTAAATTATTCACACCCACCGCTACTACCATCATCACTACCACAACCGAACCAGCCAGGGGGCCACTGGCCCGATCGATATCTCGCGCTCGGCGTATGCTGCTCCGTGTGCATACGAAAGCATGACGAGCCTCCCTTTTGCGCGTGGTGAATGACGGAACCGGGGCAGCTGGGGGCCGTCGAAGAAGGGGTGGTTTTGGCCTACAAAATGAAACTTTACCATAGCAGCAAACAGCAATCGGCTGGGTTGAAGCTGCATAGGCAAGCGACCCCATCCAAATCAGACGGGGGGCTGTACAAAATAAAATCAAACGCAAAGTACGGATTTAAAGCGAAGATGGCGAAGCGACCGAAAAAAAAGAGTCCGTCAAACGGCGTCTCCGATTGTGTGACTTGAGGCCAAACCGTGTGTTTCTCTTTTTTTTTTTCTTCAAGATGTCCTCCTTTCCCTTCGGAAAAGGCTCCCATACGGGTAGCGTCGGTCTCCCATACCGAGTTGGCTGGTCTCCCTCCCAAATCTCGAGCGGCTCGTTGTCAAAAGTGTCGTCAGCCTATCACTTTTATGTCATGTTTTCAAGTGAGGCCCACTTGTGGTAGGGTTTTGGCGGGCTGGGCTGGCTGCCTCAGCGGGACGAAGGCTGAAGGCGGTGAGCAGTGGCTGAGAAGCTCGCCGTCAACGCGTGCGGGTCATCGACACCGGCAACCCTGGCCAACCGGTGTGGCCTCGGGCGATCGTTTCGTGCCTGCCGTGGCCTTTTCTGTACGACGAGCACGACGAGCTGCTGCCGACGATGTTGCCGGACGGCTTGCGCCTAGCCTAGCGAGTAAGCGATTTGAATAAAGTTTAGGAAAAAGTGCGACCGTTACGACACGATGCCCGATGAGACGGTGCCCCGGTGAGACACACGTGTGTAGCAGCGTGCACATTGTATGGAAGGCGATAAAGCCCGGTGAGCTACCGCGCTTGGCGGAGAGATGCGTTTTTCGAGGTGACTTTGGTTGGAAGTTTGTAAAGGGGCATGCGCTTGTAATGAGACAAGATTGGTGTTGAGGTGAAGCGGCCTGTCGCAACATGCGAGCCTTTTTGCAAATGGACCGCACAAGTCCAAATACTGGTAGTTTATTGCTATATGCGTTGGATTTAAGATCGTCAGATAAGTTTGGTGAGTATGTACTGTGATTGTACACCGTTTGTGTAGGTCAGAATTTTTTCATAATTATCATCAAAGAAAACAATTCCCTTGATGAATGAAATATATTCAAAAGAGGACGTTGTTGCATGCAAAGAATATTTTTAAAATTATATACCAATAATCAATTGAAATAAAATGCTTGATTATTTAAGATATCAAATATGATGTTTAAAAGGAGATTTTCAATGAATAGACCAAGCTTTTAGTTTTGGAAAATTTAGTGGAGCATTTTGACAAACCGATATCGATCAAGGCATCCAGTCTAAATCTCTTTGCCATTGTGATTCTAAGCTTACCATGAATTGAAGCCTTTCATCAGCTATAATAATCCACTTTTTTTTATTTATACTTTTAATAGCCAGTCGATGAATATTGTAGCAGCTTCTATGAATAATTTCAAAATGTATCGGCAAGAGAGCGCAGTGTGACGTGGATAGAACGGTGAATGGCTAGCAATGAAAAGATACTGAAGATAAATATTGAAACGAAAAGTTGTCTCCATCGAAATAAATACTCAACTTTATAATTTTAAATAAAATAAAATAAAAACATCGTTTTAATAAAACCGAGTATAAATTACGCCTCAGCTGAGTGAAATAAACAATGGTATTCAACAGCCATAATAATCCTAGCTGTGGTTTATCTTGTCATACGATATCAGCTGTTTATAATCTCGTATATCAGCTGTTTATAACATGAAAATAACTTATTATACCAACACACGTATTTGGTAGAGATCATTTGATGAATCTAATCCAAACGGATTACATAAAAATAGTTTAAGATCCACACACAAAAAAAAAAAGAGCCGTGGGATAATAAATGAGGCTTACAATAATTTCTCAATTATGCCATGCGGTTGACAATACGGCGTCTGACCGCTATAATAAGAAAAATGCCATAAAGGAACTCGAGCATTTGATTATTGTTAATGTGTGAGTGTAAATTTATTAATTTTCCCTTTTCCTAAATCATTCCTAAATCCTAAAAATCAATTCAACCGTACTCATCCTATCTTCGCCTTCGGGGACGTGTGCGGATTGCCTAACTATAAGGCGTGAACAAGCAGAAAGAAAAGTTTGAACTTTTTTATGACCTTTTATTTAAAAAAAAAACAGTGAATAAATTTTAAAAGGAGTTGAAAGATTTGCTAAATGAAGAGCTGACTCAAAAAATCTTTGAATATGATCAACTTTTTTAAATTAGAGATTATTTCCGTAAGCTTTGCTTCTTTTTTGTTGTAGTTTTAAGTACATCTATGTACAGCTCAATTACCGGTTCCTATTAGGCAGAAGGATTGTGAATCTCTTCCTCATCACCATCGTCATCATCATCACCATAATCGTCAGCTGGGATGGTTCGAAAGCGCACCGGGCCTTGCACGTACCCGGGGGCAACGAAAACCGCAATTGCATCACCATATCCGGGACACTTTCTACACGCGCATCCATCTTCAGCCGCCCGGTGTGTTCTCCGGTGGACACCCGATCTACCTTCAACCGTGCCTGTCACCCTTCAAAGCTCACACTGACACACACACAAAATCAGCTGACCTCTTCAACGCTGGTGGAAGCTTCAAGAGTGTGTACGGGAGTCCACAATAGAAAGGGAACACTGGCAACAATGTAACCCCACTCCCCGATCCGATTCAAATGTGCGTGTTGTCTGGTTGGAACCATTCTTCTTTCCCTCTCTCTCTCGCTCCCCCCGTGAAGAGAACCATCCCGGGCAGGTCATCCTCACCCCACAACGGAATCAATTATTCAACTCTCAGCTGTAATTTAGCGAAAAGTGTACGAACATGAAGATTTGTGTACCGTACAGGCTCCCCCTTCCAGGCGCACACGCGCACGCACACCCCCTGGCTTGCATACACCCCCACGAAACCGGCCGGCCGGCTTTGGGAGATTGAGGTGGAAACACCACCCACCGTAACAACCACCCTCACCGCTGAACAGTGTTGGCCGGTTGGTTGCGCTGTAGCCGAACGAAACTGAAACCGTCCGGTGGGATCTCCCTTCTTCCCCTTTCCTTTCCTACCCCTTCCCTGCCCGGAGCCGAGTGGTCACGGGGAAATCGAGGCCATTGAACCATGGCAAAAAGAGAGAGACAAAAGTGTGTGTGTGTGTTTTTTGTGTGTGTTCGCTGTACACGATTCTCCCCGCTCAGGGCCCGGCATTGTCTGGGCTGAAATGGTGCCCTTTAGGGCACTTGTGATTTTTTTGTTTTTTTGTTGGTTTAAAGTGAGTGAGCTGTGGTGCAGTTGAGCGTTGGGTTGAAGGCTGGTTGAGTTTAGTAGCCTAGATGTAAATGGTACGTTGTATGCTTTGTGCTTTCGAGGGTGAGGTTTCATTTTGCAAGAGAACTTTATTTCGTTTTCAAACAAGTAAGACAGCTTTTATGTCAATCATATATTACATTAAAAATGAAATAATAAATTAAATCAGCTTCGTATACTATTCATTAAGTTCTATTTATTATACTATTGATTAGATCTATTTAGATCGATTACATGCCTTGCGGTGACCAGTCGCCACAATCCTCTATATCGCTCATGGTTTAGCGCCTTCGTCTGCCAATTCATTATCCCGGCCGTTCTGGCCGACAAATCAATGCCATGACTCCATCTCATTATGGGCCCACCATGCCTCCTCTGTCCGTTTAAACGGCCTAAAAGGACTTTACGGACTGGATCGTCCGGTACCATTCTCATGATCTGACCAGCCCAACAGAGCCTCTTTTTCACCGCACGATGGTTAGTGTTAAAAAAATGCATTTTAAAACGGTCGGATGGTAGCACACCAGGGTTCGATTCCCATTCAGACCGTTTCATTCGTAGAGAGAACTGACTATCCAACTTCTTCTTCTTCTTTGGCCTAACGACTTTTTAGGTAATGCCTGCCATTTCTGGCTTACTAGACTCAAAGATGCCACGTAGTTGGGTAGTTAACCCTCACTGCGGGTCCAACTACGAGGTATGATAAAGTCTAGTAAACCTGAAATGAAAGACCACTAAGAAGTTGTAAGGGCAAGAAGATAGGAGTTCTCAAAAAGCAGGAACACATTTGATTAAAAAGTTAACACCACAACAAGGAAAAAGGCAAATAAAAATGGTAAAAAGCAGATTAAATCAAAAAAATTATAAAAGTTAAAAAAAAACTAAATTCAAAAGATTATTTTAAAAAGCAGAGTAAAAATAAAGGAAAATGTTGTAAAAGTAGCACGAACCTTTAAAACAAAGGCATAATTTATTTGCTGATGCGTCTACATCAACTCATTGATGGCTTCACAATGAAGTGCAAAAGTTCAGCTTCCAATCATCGTCCCCATCACCATCATCATCATCTTCATCGGCACCATCCGCATTGATGTGACCGGCGGGGTTTATTTTCACCTCACTCCCTTCCCCAAACACCCCTCCCTCCACCCCTTTCCTGTCCGATTGATGCTGACTTTCGGTATCTTTTCTACACGTTGCCAGCACGTCAGCTGATGAAGAACGAATGAAAAAAAAACCATTTCCCAATCGACTTAGAAAGACCAGAACCGGGGAAAGAAAAACCTGAACTGACCTCTAAAATTGAACATGGAAAATGAAACGTTCGAAAAAATGTGGAAAAATCGCCCCCCCGCAAAACATCCAACAACGAAACGATCGAGAACGTGCTGGCGTGTAGGAGCTAGGGAAGCTTGGTTTTTATCTACCGGCACGGAAGCTTTTTCGTTCGCTGTCGCAAAAGCTTCCCATTGAACATTCCCATTCGTTAATCTTTCTCCGTTTTACCCCGTACAAAGCATCGAAATGAGTCTGCTGGGAGGTTTTATTTTTTGGACCGTGTCATCCCATATGGAGGCGCTCTGTGTCCAGTGTGTTTGTTACCGATTTTCCCTTCCACTATCTCCCCTTCCTCCCTCCTTTCCATCTCTTGCTCTACCGCCCGTAACACAGCGAGCTTGATTGCGAATAGTGTGATTGATTGACTTTGAAAAGCAAAAGCCCCGGCAACCGGCAGCTGACCAACTTTGAGCAAACCGTTTGGTTCTTTTTTTCGTCCAGTTTTTTGTTCACCGGCCAGATTTGTCAGACGGCCGCCAGTCGAAAAAATGAGGAAAACTATCGCGGAAAAGGAAATTGGACCATCACAGTGGAAAGTAAAACGACACATACACACACGAAAAAACACAACCCAGCCAACGACAAACGAAAAAACGTTTACCATCAAACTAGTTTCCAATGGTGGATGATTGTGAGAGGGATTCTCTGGTGAGGGATAGCGTGGGTAAGGGGGTTGGTATCGGACCAGATCTAGCTAAATGATGAAGCGAACGTGAGCAAAAAGCCGGCTGATCATAAGCGCATTAGCTTCTGCGTTGGCGTCGAGGGTGAATGAGCATCTCGTTTTTTTCCCGGTGAGGTTGTTTTTTGGCGAGATTTGGGACCGTCAGGATGACATGGTTTATTGGAGCATTTGGGGAAGTGTGGATAAGTTTGGACGATAGGTCACTATGTTTTTTTGGGAAAGAGAATGATGGAATTTCGTTAGTGTGTTGAGAGCGTATTTGATACAACCTCTATTGCTTCAATTAAAAAAAAAATTGGTGTAAATTCAATTCGAAAATATTTTATATCAGTTGCTTAGTGTACATCAAGGTTACAGAACTTTTTATTGTTTAAACTTTATCAAAAAATACTCTATTTTTATTGCTAGTTTTATTTCTGTGTTTCACAAAGGTTTTTATCGAAATTGAATACGTTTATAAATGTCCTGTTGATGGTGAATAGAACCGATACCCTTGCTGCCTTGGGGATATAATAGCTTTGAAGAATACTGACAGCTAGGATATTTTCAAAACCTTGCTATTACCTGCTGGGAAACGTGCCGTTTTAGAGAAGTTGAGTTCCAAACTATCCAACTGCTAACAAGACACGGTTTTTTTCTAGATCATCTAGAAAAATTGAAGCTGATACAAGTGACTTACCGTCCTGTATGCTTGGATGTTAGGGACACACCTGAGTATGTCTTGATGGTATGCCCGAGATTTGGCACTGCTCGCCGCGCATGAATAGCCAGTCTGCATCATTAATGTGTTCCAATCGCAAAAATTGGATCATCATTGCCAAAACGACTTGCATGCAACAAAGACGCATACGAATCGAAACAGATTAGGTGCGTGTTGAGACTGGTCCAGGTGCTCAACCAGACGTCAGCTTTATACTGTTACGGTAGCCAGTACTCCTATGGAGGTGGCGTGCCATCGCTTCAGGTCGTAGATTGACGCTGGATGCTGGAAGAGCCTCATTAGTTCTTTCAGTACCCAGCGGCGGTTGTGAAGCAAAGATGCTTGACAATCCTAAACAAGTAGTCATAGCGTGGCGCCGAGACGTATCCTGCGGGCAATAGAACGTCTATACCTCTCATTTCTGAAGTACTACCCTAGCTGATAACCTGAAAATGTTAGGTGAAAACTGATGGATGGTTTAGTCGGTAAAAGCACAGGGGATGGTCCACGCCTAAGGTCTCGTGAGTGTCTGTCTGCAGATTTCCTCCACGAAAAATAAAAGCCTTGTTATCAAGTCTATTTAAGAAGGTCTTTTTAAGTATTGTTTACGTATGTATCATACAGGCTATTCACTGTTGAACTCATATTTAAACTATCACATTGTTTGCGAAACAATATTTCGCTATGTCTTGCATTGTCCTTATATACAAATGCCACTTTATTTTATTTTATTATAAGCATTGTTTCAAATAAATTTCAGCTCATCTCTAAACATCTGTTTCATGGCCTTCTTCTTCTTCTTCTTCTTCTTCTTTTTCTTACTTGGCCTAACGACCTCTAAGGCCATGACTGCCATTTCGGGTTTACCAGACTTATTGTTACCGCATTTGTTGGAAAGTCAGTCCCCAATATGGGGGAACGGCCCAGATGGGATTTGAACCCCGGTCCTGACATGTGTAAACCGGCACGCTTGTCACCTCGGCCACCGGTCCTGGCTCATCCGCTTTATGATCCAAAAATAAAAAATCAGAAGATCCAGTAAACCGCATACACTCCCCAGATCAAGATAACAAGCTCAATCTTTATTTTATTAAAATAAAGACAGCACAAAGCTCATTTTCCTGGGCCAGATTGCTCGAAATATTTGATTAAGGCTCTGCTCGTTAAACAACGTAATAAAAGCAAACCGTTCAGTAGCACTAAACATTCACCGATTCGTTATCGTGACGTAGTTTTCTTTAAATTGTCACACAACGGTCGTTGTTCCACTGATGAGCACAGACTTGGTCACTCACCTAGCCGGGAACAAACCTTCCCCGGAGAGCGAGACCTTAAAGGGAGTCGTAAAACAACCAACCAAACGGACTATTCTACCCTCGGAAGGCACGTGTCCAATTGTTGTGTGTGTGTGACCTTAAGTTTTGCCTTTTTTTTCTTTTTCATTTCCATCTGTGATATCGTTCATCTCGTGGTAAATCAAAATGACATTTTTCCACCCATTTAATACAGCGATTCTGGTCTGCGCGAGATGCGGCGAGGGTGATGATTATGATTTTCACTAAAGCCTGAAAAAACTGGCTGTTCAGATATTATCACCTGGGGGTCTTCTGGAGCACCGTTGGGTGTATGCAGTTTACGGACTCCCTCGTTGGGTTTTTGGGCAGAGTGCCTTGGATGACCGTGCTGAACAGGAAGTAAGACATCATGCTGAGATGGTAGCCAGGCTGGCGACAGGCACGTCCACGAGGGAAGTGCTCATGCCCAAATGGTGACAAAACGACACACACAAAGAGAGCAGGGCATTTTTGTGGAGTCAATTGTTGAATTAGGAAACATAATCATATTCCTGCTGTCATGCTGCGGCACAGTAGGTGACTTTGTTCCACTATTCTCGATGGTAATTCGAATCTACTCTTGCCTACTGCTGTGCTAGGCACAGGGCACTCTAAACCTTGGTAGTGAGCACCCGAAACAGTTAAAATAAAACGAAATGAAACAAAAGCCTGTTAATGCAATATTAATGAACGATGATACACAGTTTAGGCGTTGCTGGAGAGCGTTTTTTCCGTCCGTCCGAACTCGTAGTTAAAGCTTTAACAAGGTCGATAAGGATCTTTCTCCCTGCGCAATATCCCCATAAAGACCTCCGAAAGGGCCTACAAAGGGCGAACAATCGTAGCGTTAAGAGAATCCCTGCTCGAGCAGTAATGAACTACATGGTCCACACAACTCCACTTTGAAATTTATCCATTTTTCACCTCTTATCGAATGACACATGTTGTTGGTTGGTGTAAATTACCCGCAAAAAACCCGTTGATCGGATGCACGATCGTAGCCGAGCGATGTAACAATGTCGAAAATACTGTTCCAGTACAGGACAATAAATTTAACCTCCAAACAGTAAACCCTTCTTCTGTGGGGCTCCAACTTTTAGGGCCACAACACATTCGTTTTCCCTTGATTTTTTTTCTTTTGCTCTTTTGGTTTAGTCCACATTGCTGTACATGAAACGTGCTTGGTGCAGCTGAAAATTCAACCGGCAAAGGAGTAGAAGAAAAAGCAAACACACTCACCAGGGAACATACTTACTTCTGTATGTTAATTGGGAAATTTATAGCTTTTCTTTTCAGCACAAAACACCCCCTTCTCAAACGAAGGGAGAAAACTCGAGGAGAAAATAAAACATACCGATGGTTGGAGTTCAGTGCAGTGAATCATCTTGCTGCTGAGCTGTGTTGAGGGTTGGTTTTCGGGGTAAGATTAAGTATCGGGACGCTGCATACGAGCGGGAAAAAAGGCATATGAGGTTGGTGGCTGGAACAGGTACATGAACAAAACAACGAAACTCGAACATGGGGTTTGTAAATCAGAGCATGTGAAGGGCATAAATATATTGGTGGATGGTGTGCGATCGGCACTATGGGATGTTCTGTTCGTCGTTTCATTTTGGGTTGTTTTAAGTAACAAATGCAACTCTTGCTTTTTTGTAGGATTTACAAGGCACAGGTGAGATATCAAACATACAGAACAAAAACAAATTGATTTGTTCGATGTCTTAGTTGAAGTTTCGTTCGAGGCTGTCTGACCGAGCAGCTCCATATAATTCTATGGAAATGTTCATGCTTGACAGAACGGATAGCCTTAGTTAGTACTGTGAAGATCCTCGATACCAATCCATCAATTTCTCCCGACATTTCTGGTGGATGCATCCATTATTCGAGTCTATTACTCCTCTTCTGTCGACGTGGACGGTTTAAACAGGGCTTTAAGGGCTAGGTTGTCCGGTGCCATTTTCATGACATGACCTGCCTACATTATAGTACTTTTTAAAAAATATTACTACTCAAATGAATGAGTAATAATTCATCCTTAAAACAATTGTTAGTACATTTTCTATAGAAGTCTTATTTAAAATCTAATCTTAAAGCTGTATTAACTGCTTAGAGCTGTTAGCTCTGAATTGTCATCTTCGATTCCGGTATTCTTCCCACTTGTAGTATACAAACTTGCCGAATGTGTATAAGCAATGGTCCCGAGCACCGTGCACACACACTATGTTGTTTTGTGACGTATGATATTGGACTAAACTTTCATCCAATATGCACTTGCAGCCCAAGACTAACAAGCGACAAGCCTAACTTGCATGTACAATAGAACGAACATCGGAAAACCCGCATATTATTATGAATAAGGTTCCAAATGTGGAGACAAAAAAAACGGTGTGAGATAATTTCATTGTAATTTGAACTTGGAAATCACACCGAACGCTGATATCCAATGACACAGAAATCGTTTTTTTCTCGTTCGTTTTACCTTTGTCCTTTTCTCTTGCTCGAAATGCCCCATTACTGCAGTCAATAAAATTCAGGACACTCCCAGTTAGCTGGCATCCCTTGTACTCTTTCTTCCTTTTTTGAAGTACGGGGCATGTAATTTAATCGGCATTACAGGCGAATGCACAATCGAGAAATGTTTAAGCAAATTGCACCTCACTCACGTACACAACCGTAAACAGGCTCTAATTTCACGCTGATAAACCCTTTTCTCTTGCTCTCGGGGGTATGTTTTCAGGCTCGCGCTTTTGTATGGTACCTTCGGTAATGAGGTGTTTAAAATCTTTCTCGAAGCCTTCTTTTTTGTCTTGTTTTGATTGTCGTTTTTGGTGTTCTTTTCGAAAAAAGATTGAAGTAAAAACCAGGTCCCAAGATCTTGTACTGGATAATGAAAGAGAGCCTTTCATTTTTTTGTATAGAAATTGAATTCCCATCACAGTCTAGAAGGATTCTATTTACTTTGCTGATGCGGGCTCGGAATCGATTTGCGTTCGATTTCAATTAAAAGTTCGTCTATCTAGAGCGTTAAATCCGCCCCCTTCGAGTGTCCTTTTCTGTGCAGGTATTTCTATTCTCCTTCAAAGGCTCTGTCCTATTCATATTTAATCTTAGTTACCCAAAAAAATGGATAAAGAAAGGGTGTAGAATTATTGAAGGGAACTTATTGAGATCTAGTTTTATTTCATTAAAGCTATAAAGCTTTCCCACGTTCTGAACAAAAGCTCGTGATTTAAAAAAAAACCTATTTCTAAAGGAAAAACAGATTATTGTGGGTTTTCATCAACCATACTCACCTTTCGATCGCTTCAATCATAAATAATCACGACCTCTTCAAGTGGCAAAAAACACAGCTTCGCAACAAACATGATGCAATGATTCGTAAATAGCTCATTCTCTCCCTTAAGGCCACAGGTAGGAGGTTACAGTAGACGATTATCGATTATCACGAGCGTGCCCGGCAGAGTTCGACCGAGTCGTCGTCATCATCGCATGCATAAGCATCGTTGCACTGCTCATGTTCCGCAACTCTGCCTGGGTTCGCTAAAAATATCCTTTGCGTGAGTGCAATTGCAGTAATTGACCTTCCCGGGCACAGAATCAACGACACCATGCAAAAGTGGAGCTGGAAAGGCAGAAATTTCTCCTTGCTCATTTAAGAGAGTGTTTAAGGCCTGGAAGGCATGGTAATTGAAGAACAATGTTGAAGGTTGGAGCTCATGCAAAATAAAATGATGTCATTTTGCCATTTTAAAGTGGAATCCTTGTAACAATGACATCCTTGTCTTTGACAGCAGAGTGTAAGAAATGTTGCTCTTATTTGTTTGTTTCTTTTCATATATTTAATGCATTGTACTCTAAAAATTTCTCTTCTCCAGCACTTTACAGCTTTGTATGTGTGTTTTTATATCTCACAGAGACTCAACGACTCTTATTGTAAAACAAGGTACACTGCCTGGTCGTTCGTGTGTTGCGAGTGACAGAAAAGGTGATTTATCGAGCCAAACCCTCAAAACCTGAGCATAATCAGAACAAGAAGCGTTGAACGATTATTCAGCCTGGTGAACATCTGTAGAAATCTGTAGGTTTTATGAGAGGCTTCTTAAATCTTTTTGTTTAGAAAACTTTCGATGCAAATAATCAAGGTTTAAATGCGGGAATAAATCTGAAGATAGATTATCGAAAGACAATAGTGATTTTCATCTTCTCTTTCTTTGGCACTATAACCTCGAAAGGTCTGCCATTACCTCGGTTTGACATTACTAGCTTCTAGTGACTTGATTTTATCCGTAGCTGGATAGTCAGTCCTTCATAAGGGTAGACGGTTCTGGATGGAATCTTAACCCCGGTCCTGCTGTGTAAAGACCAGTGCCGCTACTGTATCGGCCCCCTACCCTTAAAAAATGTTTCTTGCATAATGTTAAGGTTTTGTTGCCTAGAGATTTCCATCTTTGTTAATATATTACATTGCCAAGCTGACAAAGTTCGTTTTTAATATAATTTTCCATTTTCCTTTTTAATCTTCTTATTCATCTCATTCTTCTTCTCTATTTTCTTTTGCCCTCTTTCTTCTGCTCTTTCTTATTTTTTTCTTGCTTTTCCTTTTTCTTCTTCTTCTGCTTCTTCTTCTTCTTAGTTTCAATCAAATTTTACCCATTTTTGGGTTTTCAAATTTTTGTTTAACTCAAACGCTTGCTTTTGCATTTTTTCGGCACTCAAAAGCTTTGTAAAATGCTTATTAAATCAGTTTTTAACATTCGAAGCTAATTTATTGTGCGCTAAACTGAGCTTAGCTTAGAATTTTATGTGATGCTATGATCTTTTAATTAAAAACTTTCTTTGACTGTTTCTATAGCAGTTTTTTCTGTCAGGATCTGCTCATTAAATGTATGAATAGCATTCGTTTTGCATACTTCTCTTTCATCGTTGGTTTAACTTTAATATTTCCAGTTGTCAATTTTCTATTTTACTTTTTGGTTTTTTAACCAAACTGTCACTGTTTTTACTGTCAATTTTAATGTTTTATTATTCCATTTCAATTTTATCCTTTTTTGTTTTTGTGCAATGTTACCTCTCCTTTTTCGGAGTTTTTTAATTATTCATTTGGAATATTTTTTTTAATTGCGTTGACACATTGCTTTCTTTCTTTTCAATTTGAGTTTTTAGATTTATTTTAGATTTTTTTCTGTATTTTTATTTTTAAACTAGTTTTGTTTTTTTTGCTTCTACAATTTCTTTTCCTGTTTTATACTCATTGTTAATACTTAATGCCATATGTTTTTGATAACAATTTCAAAGTCAATTTTTTTCTCTCTTTCAGTTTCATCTATTCATGGTTAATGAAGGATTGTTAAAAGTATATGTTGGCAACTGTTGTGATATACCAAACAAAGTATTCCACATGCTATGAACGGAAGATGAAGCAGCTATACAATCTGAAGAAACTAATCTGAAGATAAGGTATTGAAAAACGGTTGAACCAGTAAACGCAGAACAAATTTATTTAGGCTCTAGCATTCATAGTGTTTATTAATTTTGAAGTATGATGTTTGTTACAATATTTGATATTAAATCGGTGCCGGATCTTTCCTTAACGCGATAGTTTTGAGTAGTGTTTAAATTTGAATTGCGAAGGTGAATATATTATTGATAGAAAAAATAACGTTCAGGAAAAAAACAGAAAAAACATTGCATTTTTTTTATTATTTGCTAATACGGCATCAACGTAGATAAGTTACAAATAAGCCTGTTTTCCCTTTTGATCAGATTCTGAACATTCGTTTCCATCTTGCTGTATCTTAATTTTACACAAAATATAACACTCCACGCGTTACCAACCGAGCACGCGAGTCACCAGCCACTTTTACGCGACATGAAAGAATGTCGTTAGATCCCCTAATAACTCCCGCGCCCCGTGGCACTGTGCGCCTTACGCCGACGATGATCCTCTTTTGTTGCAACAATGTAATAGCAACCGAGCGCCGTTTGCAATTTTTGCTACCACGCTCAAATCCGACGCGAGGGAAAAGCCTTCAAAGGAAGCCTTTTATTCTTGCCATCCGTCCGCGCGCACACCGTTCGCAAGGACCCTTATGCTTTTATGCTGCGAGTGCGAGTGGTCGCGCACACTTCCCATTAGCGCTGATGGGGGAGCCTTTCAATGGCAAAAATGCAAGTGCTTCCATTCACGTCGGGGTCCTTCAGCCAGAGTGAGCGAGACCCACCATTATGCAACTCGACTCGCCTTTCGATCAAGAAGCCACCCGCTCTTCGAGGGTCTATTACTTTTGCTGCGTGACAGTGGGGGCTTTCGGACCGGGAGCCGGCAATGGGAACTGGAAGTGGAAGAAAAACAAAAGCACCCCGTTGGAAAATGCATCCGCCCGGTGGTACAAATGTTTAGTGAGCATGTTCGGAACGGTTTGCAACAATACACACAGCCGGGGCAACCCCGAGCCATTTGGAGATAAGTAAATGGGCGAGAAAACAATAGGGAAAGTAATAGGGCAGCTTCTTCTCGCTAGTACCCACGAAGGATTTTCCACATTTTTCTGACCTGTCTCTGGGGACAGGCCCATTTGAAGTGCCATTACATGAGCGCTAGAAGACGGTACAATTGTACATGGAACGTTACTTCACAGTCACGGCCTTCAGCACGGTACCGTTTTGTGTTCGTATCGTGGCAAAATCGGTGGAAATCTCTACGACTCCATAATCCATCGATCGAGGTGTGAGGTGAAAATGATTCCCCGCGCCATTCCGGTTCGCATTACATCTCTTGATCGAATCGCTACCGAAACACCAGGCACGCTCTGGAGCTGATTGAAGGGATGCGTTTGGATGGAAAAGCGTTCGAGGATTATATTTGCAACAGTGTATGTGTGGGTGTGTGTGTGTCGGGAAAATGCATTCCCGGGGAGCTCGAAAGGGATTACGCCCCAAAAAGCAACAAAGACAGCAAAAACACATGGTAAAACACGAAATGTAAATAACAACATTGTTACATTGCTTGAAACACAATCGCCGACCGTACCAGAAGTGAACGAATGAATAAGTAAACACACAACCGATGTACACTGGCGTGTGTGTGTGTTTTTTTGTCTGTGTGACGAGAGAGTTGCTATTTTCTGTCCCAGCTGCAATGATATCCTTTTGCCACCCCTTTTGTGTTTTTGTGGGCTGGAGTGATCCCTTCCAGGGAGTAAAGCAACAGCAAAAAAATCCCTCGCTTTTACTTGGAGCGTTGGGAATGATGATGATGTAATGGAGCAGATTTACTTACCGTCTATTAAATTGTAACTGGATTGTGCTCGCGTGCGTATGTGTGTCTGTATTTGGATTTGTATTTGGAAATGGGAAAATAATGATTGAATGATGGCAATGATTGTGATTATTTTCTTTGTGATATTTAATATGGGCTGGGTTGTAATTTTCGAAATCCCTACCACCCCCCCCCCCCCCCTTTCCATTGTTTTGGTTTGTGGGGTAACGTTGCAACAATGTTGCAGTACAATGCGAGCCAGCGAATAATTTATCAACCATTTATGCGGGTGCGGAAAATGTGGTCAATTAGAAGACGGTTGATTGTTTCTGTGTTTTCCTTGGTGGTACAATGTTTCTATTTTGATGGGTTTTGCTTAAAGTATGAAACATTTAAATAGCGATTGAACGGAGCCATAGAATTACATTGTTGTGGTAAGTAATTGTACGGTAAATTACTATATCGTCTGTGTGGTGTTTACAAGTCTATATTCAAAGTTTAAATGAACTTTGTAAAAATAATAAGAGCGAATTCAAAGTCTGAAAGATCATTCACATATTTTTATAGGGGGCGGCGTAGTCGATACCGGTGCCTGTGGGCCGGGGTTCAAATTCCATCTAGACTTCCTCCTCGTACGCAGGGCCAACTGGTTAATCAAGTCCCAAGGCCTAAGGCTAAGGTATAAAGAGTGAGCCAGAAATGGCAGACCGAGAAAGTTGTAGTGCCAAGGAAAAAAATGATTTATGAAAAATGTTAAATGCTACAAATCTATTAGCAAAATACTGAAACGGTTTTTTAAAATTCCCAGCTTTAGCGCACAGCACAAAGTTATTACTTTTTCAAGAAACAAAAATGTACATAAACTGAATGACCATAATTGCATTTGTAGATTGAATTGGGAAAAAAAATGTATTTCTGCTGAAATGGTATAATTGCACATTAGTGTTGTGAGTAATATTTAATATAATGAGATTTTATAGCAGCAAAAAGGATTTTGTAATCCGTTCCGAAGTGAATCTGGCAAACTGTTCCTCAAAATCGGAACGATCGGAACGAGGTTCAAAATTTTGAACCTATCATGTCCATGGAAAAGGAACGAACCTGGTGAAGAAAAAAGACCTGAGAAAAGAAATGAACTTGACGAATGGAACGAACCTGACGAAAGGAAAAGAATACCTCTACCTTACTCCCCTATCCCTATTTTTACAAGGAACCGTACCAGTGAATCCGGCAGGTCTGCTCGGTTCCATTAAAAAAACACTCAGCTCTGTTCCGATTTTTCTTTTCGGAACCTCCCCACCCCTCTATATAGTGATTCGACTGGAAATCGGGACTCCTTAAGTTGAATTTTTGAAATATTAAATGTGACATTGATATTTTTGATGATTTCCTCAGTCTGCAACTGACAATCATGCTTATTTCCTTTAAACTTTTCCTTCAATTTTTATTTTTAAACTAATCACAAACACTAATTGATGGGTTAAGATATTTGGAGGCCCCAAACGGAATGGCAGTTGAGGTCCCTCTAATTATGATATTAGAGGGAAACAACAGAAGTTACATCGCCGAAGAGGCCCCCCTAACCTACGAGGCCCCGAGCGGCCACTCCTTCCGCTTCTAGCTTGATCCGTCACAGCAAACACTAGATAATAAGTCTATTGCGTTGTAGAGTAAATGAACAATACAGTGTAATAACGTATTCATAAGTTTTCAGATAAGAATTTGAGGTTTAAGAATTTTAGAGAATAGAGACCTTTAATTCAGTCGAGTTTGAGTTAAAATAAATGTATTCTACGTTTAAAAAAAATACATGGGAAAACGATACCTCATTCTTAAGGAGTGCAAAAATCGTACATAAAGCCATAAAGCTATTATTTATTCTATCTGTTGCATTCTATCCCCGGCACTCTTCAAAGCTTACGCGTATGCGCTGGGTGCCATAAACCCCTTTGCGTACAAACCTAACCGTACCGATTGTGTCCGATAGATCCGTCTACTAAAGTGACTCTCTCGCATAGGTACTTCGTGATTATTCGTTTCAGTTGTAACCTCTTGTACGCTCTTGGCGAACCCCTTCCCTATGTCTCTCTTATTAACTTTTTATTATTCCAACCATCATCATCGAGCGAAGCGATTGGTACCATAATTTTCAACTCCACTTACATGCATTGATTGGCAACCGATACGAGGGTCAAAATAATGTAACTAATCTCAAACGATTTTTTTTTTTCATTCTTCTCTCTCAACCGTCTGCACCTTCTAATACTGGGTAGCTACCAAAAGCGCCACCAAAGTTTAGCGTGAAACAGTTCCGAGTAGCAGCATTAGGCACGAACTGACTGTGGCACGAATTGCAGTTGCGGTAGAACCTGGGGTGACCTGTGCTCCATACACTGGGAGCGGTTAGACTGTTGGACGAGATCGAGTGATTTGGTCGATTGGGCCTAACGAGCAGGAGATGAAGCCACCGGGTGCAGCCAGCAAAGTGGTTCACATTGAGCACTACACTCCACTCCACAGCCGGGAAAGTCTTTAATCCGGGGGCTCGGCTTGGTGCTTGGTTGCATTGCAAAACGCACTTGGGAGTGTCAAGTGGGCTTGGTAGATGGGCTGGTAGTTAGGAATCGCTCCGTAAATCGTTCGTTTTCAGGGAAAAGATAATTGTAGATGGAAACTTGTTAAAGCAATTTGAAACACGATTTATATACTGGTGCTTGGATGAATTTTTCTCAAAGATTTTGGAAGACCGTTTAGTAACTCTTATAATTCTATTAGATGCCTGTAGAGGGCGCACCATCATACTACTAAGAGGACCTCTTGATTTTAGTAGTTTTTATCTGAAAATAGTTCACTTCATACTAAAGAACATCCGCATACGATAGGAAAATTTAACTTTTCAAGATTTTATTATCATATTTTAATAATTGGTGTTTTCAATCGATAATAAGTTCACTTAAGAAATTCATAAGACCTCCACAAACGCTTTAATTCGTGGAGGTTTAACAACCTATCATGCTCGTTAGTTTTGAAAAGCGGGAATAATAGATCAATTTGAATACTGATCCCCTACCAGTAATGATTCCTAATCCTGCAGGTTTTGATCCCTCAGAAAAAGCATATCAAATATTGGCATACTTTACGTAAACCAACTCTCTGTTTCTCTAAAAAGTGTGATGAAACGCTCTTTCCAAGATGAAGAAAAAAAGAACGATTCACAATAAAACCCGAAATCAATCAATCGGTTTTATTTGCTAGCTTATATCGTAAGGGTTTTACCGGCTGACCCCATCTGCACATGGCACACGTTCAAAATTTGAAAACCCCAATTCCCTCCGAATACAGTGGAAAACAAACTCTCTTACCAACAAAATTTAAATAACCAGACAACCGATTTGATGAACGATTGACAGATTTCCGAGTGAAACTGATCCTTGCGTTACTATTTTCCTGTGTCTGTCTCGCCTGTTGGCAAGATACGTACCAAGGTGCCTGCTATTTCTTCCCAAAGTTTCCATTCCCAAACAAATCCCGTAGCAAATGTGGCAAGCCCCCTTTCGGGCGAAAGGAAATTGATTTCAGCTTATTCCAGGGGATTACTGTTCTGGCACAGCGGACTGGGTATTTCCCAAACCCCCTATCGGCTCACTGGCCTCGGTGGTGTAGGGATCAAAGTAATGGAAGGATTTCAACCGGCAGTGCAGATAGCAAAAGGAATCCGCTTTCGATAAAAGCTTTCGCCCTTTAATTTCGCCGGAAGGATTGCAGACCAGACCGTTTGTGTCTGGGTTTCGAAAGCCGTACCCTAAGCCGTTCGGAGGCCGGAAATGTGATGCAAAGGCCCGAGTGTAGGCGATCAGCAACGGGGAAGGATGCAGTAAACACATGCAAAAGTTAGTAATGGATCAGGTAAGGAGCAAACTGCTCGTGTACCCGAGTTTCCTTTAATCATAACTAATTCCCTTTCCAACGGCGGGCAATACTTGCCACAGTTGCTTTCATCTGCAACGAACGATGCAACCGTCTACCGTGTTTGCGTTCGCTTCATCTAACCGCTTTCCGGTGCATCGGTCGTTTGCGTCGGGTGGTGGTGGTGCAGCAGCAGTGCTTTGTAGCTATTGTTAGCGCCAGTAATACAGTAATGAAAACACTGATATCCTTTATGACAATGTGCAGTGTGCAACATTGTAATCCATTTGGCTAGAGAGATGCCGTTGCGCCTTTGGAATAAATTATTATGCTCGCAAGACGCTAGGAACAACATGTTTCTTGTAGTGCTTTGAATAAATGTGAGTGGTAGTCAAATGGGCTTGAGATATTTTACAGTGATTTTCAATCGATCAAGAATATCAAATCTTATCCAAATTAAAACCAACTTTATGTATTTCCTATAGATAATTCCGATTAAAAATATAAATATTCTATTTTGTTTGATAAAGATTCCCCATTTTTTCTACTTCATGTATCAATTAGTCATTTGGGGCGGTCCGGTGGCATAGGCGATAACGGAGTGGGTCTTCACAGGGCAGGCCCTGGGGTTCAAATCCCTTCCAGACTTCCTTCTCATACGCAGGGCTGACTACTTTACTACGGGTAAAATCAAGTCACAGAAAGCCAGAACTGGCAGGCCGAGACCTCGCGAGGTTGTAGTGCCAAGGAAGAAGAAAAATCAATTTGTCACTCTCATAGCTCTTATTAAAATGTGTGGCCAATTTAAAACAATTTGTTAGCTCGTGAATAAAACAATTCAATTTATGGCGTAAAAATGTGTTTATTGTGAATTTTAAATTTTTCTTCTATTTTGATAAGGATTTTTTTAATGTCAATTTCATAATAATTAGGTTTTCGTTTCCCAATTTCCTTTTCCGGCTTTACTTTTTCAAGTTTTTATTGTTTTAGTTATTTTGATGTCCATTTTAGAGGCTTTTGCTTTTTTTAATGCATTTTTCTTTCCATAAGTTTTTGTGTTATACTTGTCTTGATGATTGTTTCTTAATTTATAAAGTAAGGCCTTACCGTATTGCTCATTGATTTATTATTGTACGTTCATTTAATAATAGTTTAGTTATCATTAAGGTAAAAATGGTGTATATTTTCCTTTTCTTTTTACATTTTATTTTATTTATTTAGTATTTTTAGAGTCGTTTTATTTGTTTGTTGATGTCTTCTGAAAATGTTTATACACATTTCTTTACTTCTTCTTGTTTTTTATCTTCATTTTTCTTTTGCCTTTTTTACGTGAAATGTTATCGTGTATGCTATTCCTTCGTTTTCTTCTTTTCTGTTTTTCTGTACTTTTTCCAAAGCAACTCGACCAACATCAACCTCTTTTATCCTCCGGTAGCTAAACCAAGTAGGCGAAAACAAAAACCGGCGACAAAAATCAAAACGCTACCCCGTTTCTGCGACCATTCAATGCACTGCAATGTACCCTCGGGGCGTTAGGCAAAGGGTTTCAAAGGGTTTTCTACCTTACCCTCGACTTCCTCTCCCGTTTCCACCGCATAATACTGCTTCGGAAAAGTGACTTCCACCCGCAAGGATAGCCGACTGTCTCGCACTGAATAAACCTTCCCCAAAAGGGTACAAAAGAATGAAAAAGAAGAAGAAAAAACAATACACACACACAAAGTCAGTCAGAAGAAGAACGATTTGTGCAGGTTCACCTTTTTGACCCTTTTTGCCCATCTCGCCAGTAACGGAGGTGGTGGCCGGTACTTGAGCATCGAGCACCGGGCAGACCGGCGTGCTGGGGAGAATGCCGGTGAACTGAAGCGTGCAGATGGTATACAACACAAAAACATAGGTGGCCTCCCGCACAGAACCCACCCAGTCCCCACCGTTTTTTTTGCCGCTCCCCGAAAGGACATGCTTCCGACACAACCTGCACACAACAAACAGTGTCAACATGGCCACTCATTCGCGTGCAGGAAGGCGAAAAACAACAGCAAAAAATCCGAAACTGGGACTTTTTGATGAAGCAGAAATGGGCGGAAGTGCATACACAAGTGCATGCGGTTGGTTGGGCTGGGAGGGAGGAGGAGCGAAGGTGAAGGGGAGTGGGAAAAAAGGGGGGGTTTGATAAGTGTGAGTAAATGCTTTTACTTCGCGAACGGCGAGTGTTTGACATTTCGGCACGCCAAATCCCCATACCAATGGGCAAAATGGGCCTGCCAGCGTGGGTGAAACGAAATGTTCCTTGGGGCTTTTAAGTAAAGGGCTTTCATTTGTTCTTTATAAATTGCTTGTTTTGCTTCATTACTATTCACTCAGTTCTTTATTACAGTTTGTTTTGCTGCTTTTAGTTTATTTTACTTCTCTGTCATAGTTATCTTTTTTTTAATTTTATTGCTGTTTGTTGGTTCGTCGTCTGCATTTCATGTTTTCTTTAACCTATGGGTCTGTGCTTCTTTCTTTCGTTGTTTTCTTCTTTTTATATTCTTTTTATTTTAATTTTCTAGTACTTTGCTTTTTTAACATTCTTTCTACTTTCTTTTTTCTTTTCTTTCACCATTGTTTATATTATTTTTTATTAGTTTTAAGGTCTTTTGCTTTTTTCTGTTTTGCCCAGTCCGTTTCTTTCTTTATTTGCTATGAATTCATTTGTTTATTTAGTTCTCTCATTTCCATTTTTTAAATTTATTTATTTAGTTTGTTTTCCAATCAATTATGTTTAACAGCAATACGGCTAGGCCGTTCTTTATGAATAAAAAAAATCTGTTTAATGTTTAAACATCACTTACGTTTAGTAAACCACAAGAATATTGTGTTTTATTTCCCTAAAGCAGCTTAATGTTTTTTTTATCGTTTTTTTATAGAGGCTTTGGGTCTTTGAGACCTCTTTCGTCTCTTTAAAGAGGCCTAATGTGACAGAGAAGAGAAATATCATAAATAAAAAATATTCATAACCATACATCCAGGTCTTTTTAAAGATTATTCTTGTAATTTGCAATGTGCAGATGTTTTAAAAAAAATCAAAATCCAAAATCCCGTTCGTAATGTAACTCTTGCTACGCTTAGGTCGGTCACTATTAAACCATCCCTGCTGCATCTCGTACGGTTGCACCCGTGTGCACCGAGCCCGGAAAGGCCTCTTCAGAACTCTTGCTGGCCGGCAGTTGCGCTTGCACTAGGCAAATGCACAAAAGGTGCACACTCTCCGCTCCCCTCCCACACCCCAAAACTCCCCACCCTCACCCCCTCTTTGCGCCCATGAATTCCAACCGCCGAACAAAAAAAGGAACACGAAAACGGAAAAGCATTTGCAACCGGCAACCCGGCAGGGCAACACCGGGTCCCCATGAGTTCAGCGCAACAGCGCACAAAACAGTCTTCATTTACGTGCGTTTTATGTTTCACCTACTAACCTGCGCCACTGCCACCTATGGATGAAATCTACTCCTATTATTGTTGGCCTGGCATTGGGAGCGAGCAGGTAGAGAGAGAGAGAGAGAGAGAGAGCCGGGTGGTTGGGTGGTATGGGTGGCTTTTCCTGCTTTTTTGGACCGGTGCGATTGCCCGAATGGAGATTTTCCACTGCAAAGGGGCTGGGGAGTGCCTTCACCCAACACTTCCCTCCCTTGCAACCCACTTGTGCACTCTTTTCGGCACTCCTGCTGGGAGGGTTGTCGTAACTGCTTCCCAAACGGTGTAGGCCGCAAGGTATCAAGGCTCGGTAAAGCGACCGGGCTCTGTTGCTAGGCTCATGATAAAGTGCACCTAATGATGGCTGTGATGATGACGACGACCACTGAAACACCGGCCCGGCCCGGCTTTACCTTCTGAAACCGGCTCCAGAACTGGCGCAAGGCATGGGGATTTCTGTTTCGTTGTCCTTTGCCCAACCGGGGCGGGGGGGACCATTGGAACTTCAGGAACGGGTCAGCCAAAGGGTACCGTGTTTAAGTTTCGTGTCATACTTGAACATGCAACAACCTGTCCTGCCGGTTGGAATCAATCCGGACTCCTTCCATTGAAAGCCTACGGGGCGAAAAAAAAACGCCAAGAGGAACCAACATTAGAGACCAGCACGCACCCTCCCGGGAATGGGCAGGGTGCTTTTCAGCGAGCAGCCCATAGCCGACCTGCCATGAAATATCGCCTGGAAGCATGTTCTCGCATTCTCGGCACGACTCTACAACGCGCCGGACGCAACCAAAACGTTCAAAAATCGAAATTGTACCACTGCCGCTGCTGTTGTTAGTGGTGATGGTTTGAATGTTGATCAACTTCCCTAGAATGCAATATTAGACGGGAGTGCCGTACTGGACGTGCAAAATGTTGCAATAGAGAGCCACCAACCGGGCCAGCAATTTGTGGTTTTTCTTTTGCACTGGACGGCTAGGCTTTTCGAGGCGGGTGTGCGTTCTGTAAAACGTTGGAGCACTTAGCACGGTGGAGATGGGATGAAGGTTTCCAAAGGTTCGGATTTTATCTATTTTGTATTTGCACATCAACTGACCACAGCAATCGAGAGAGAGGAAGAAGGAGATTTGTGTATGAATCTGTGAGCACACACGAGAAAGATAATGTTTACTGGTTTGTGATGCACTTTAGACTGAGGTGAGGTGACAGATGCATTAGAGCGTAGAATTGGTGCGTGAGATGGGTGATTGAAACGGACATAAACATTGAGTTAAAATTTGTATTTTAAGGGGTGTTTTTATGCCGAAAGAATGTAGTTTTTTTTCTTAACAAATGCTGTCTAAAACAAGCTCCATGAAGGTTGGAACTACCTAATACTGGAGGCTAAAGAGATACTCACACAACAAACACTTGCATCGCATAGGCCTGTTGAACACCAAAAGAGTGTTCATGTGGTCATGTCGACCATTCAAAAAAGAAGGCAAAAAAAAAACAGAAATTGAATACACAGATACACACGTTCTCTATTACGCAAATTAATTCCTTTCCCAAAGATCAAGGGCACAAACGTGTCACTATCGGCTCAATTCAAACCGATGCGTTCTGCTGCAGTTTCCTCTGTACCCTTTTCCCAATCCCTTCGGGCTAATGATACGGGACAAACACAACAACACCATCAGCAAAAAAAAAACGTCCAAAAGAAAAGGACACACCGAGAAGGGGTTTTTTGTGTGTGCACGTGACGTACGTTCCACCCGATCGGGTCAGCTATTTTCGGCGCCCTGACTGATGACGACCGATCGATTTCGGCATGCATGAGCGATAAAGCGAAGCGAAGCAAATTGATTTTTGGTGTGCCAAGAAGAAAAGCGCACACCCACCTTTACCAGCGCTGGTCAAAAAGAGAGAAAAAACACCCAGGGAACACGACTGCAAGCATAATTATTTTGTTTATTCTCTCCACACCACACGCACGATACGCGAAACCGTTCGAGCAAGGGGTGCTTCGGTGTTTGCTAGAATTACACCTCGGCGAAAGGAATGGCTGGTGCTGAAGCAGGATGTATGCTCACTTTTGTGTTGTTTCCGAAATGCCGAAACATAATTCGATCTAATTTTGCCGTCTGCTGGGCCAAAAAGGGGAACTAATTGATTCCGGCCCGAAATCCGCGTTCGCTGTTCTGTACGGTGCGAGGCGATGGGTCTACACGAGCAGGCTTCAGTCATGGTTCCAATTTCCAATTAAACAACGGTACGGTGAGCTACGTCTGCTCAGTTCCACCGATCGATCTTGAGCTCGTGTGATGCATCGGATTTGATCGGTAGAAGCGTCACACATGGAAAGGATCGATGTCAACCATTTTTTCTTTGCCTAATCACACATATGCACACATGCCGGGAAAGAAATAATTAGAATGCACAGGGAAAAGAATTATGACGATGGATATGGAGCGCGCATCATATGGGGTTGTACCAATGAATCGGGTCCCTTCGCGCTACGGGGGACCGAGCATAATTTCACGCCATGCTAAACTCTCTGCAGCGCATAAATCTTTCAAGACTGTCACTACGGTACGCTGAAAGGCGAACCTTTGTAGTCGAAGTCAGTGGGAAAACTGGGATCGCATCGGCATCGGCAGCTTCTGGAAGCAATAAAATCAAGCTGCTGCTCGTATCACTGGTTCATCGGAAGCATATGGTTGGTTGTGATCTTGTGATTGGCAGTTTATTACAAGATTATGATGACAGTTACCGATTTCAATAACGTGTGACAAAGTTAAGAATGTTTTAGAAGTCATAGAGAAGAACAGGAGGTAAGTATAACCGAATGAAATGGATAAACATCGAACTGCAACAATATTGTATCAACTTTGTCCCATGTGACTAATGATGTCGACATTTTCTGGAACTAAAACAGAAATTGGCTATCAAGTCAAGTAATGTGAAAATGTCACAACAATTTTTCTCTACATAATTCAACAACTTTTCTGCTCATATTTGATCCCTCTATGGAACTTACTTACACATGTATTGGTTGTTTCGATATCGGAAATGCAGGCTGGAGTGATCATTCCCCTGGTCATTCTCTTGGACCCATCAACGACCTCACTGAATATCAGTTTGAGCCTACACCACTCTAACTTAAGAGCAGAATTGCGTTTAAGAGACCCAAAGCCTCATACAATAAAGGAAACAACATACCACTCTACTTCGGTCTGCATCGTTGGTTTTAAAAGCCTTTACAAGCTGGGTCGTCCGGCACTATTTTCCTGACATGCCTAGAATTCGAACATTGTAGTGCCTCTAGTGTTTATTTTAGTTTTGAACGCAGCTAAGGGAGTCTCAGTTTGGGACAGAGTCCTTGTGTCAGATATGGATGTGACTACTAAGACTCTAAATGTTCCAAACAGTTACAGCTTCGTCCGTCGCGATAAATATTTTAAGTAGAGACGTTTCCTCAGGATACAGTATGGCTGGGTGGCAGCTGGCACCCTTGCGCTTAATTCAACATATATGTTGTTATCAGTGCTGACTTTTGACCCCAAATAGTTAAAGTTTTGGACGCCTTCAAAGGTGAAAAGGCCTAAATCAGTGTTTGTTAGCAGGGCCGCTGATGGTGTTACGATTATTGTATTTGTCGCCTCGTTAAACTCCAACCCGAGTTATAGTTACGCTCATTCAATCTTTTGGTAAACTTCTTTTGTATAGGAGAGCTGCAATGCAAATAAGTACCTTTTAGAAAATGGTCCTCGAAAATGCCAGCTTCGAATCATGGATGGGTGAGTATTGATTCGAAGTTACACGAGACATTACTCGAATAATTGAACTCCCAACGCCAAAGCCTTTGATCCAGGGACGTAGGCCTACCTTGGGGCCTTAAGGTGTAGCAAAGGCGATCAAGGTCATCTGCGTTCCACCATTACTACCATTTATTTAGGCAGTACTGTCGAGGCTCGATCAATGTCGATCACGATCTCCTGAGGATGTATTGGATGAGTGTGAATTTGAACTGCGAGAGTACCGTCTATCGCCAGCTGTTTGGCTGATGCTCTCTTCGAATTATTTCACTTACGATTTTGCTGAAAATAGCATATCTTTGTGGAGGTCTAGAAGAAACAGCTTCCACATCACAAGAGATTACTACAAGCTCAGCGATAAACACAGCGAATGGTTCTTCCAGCAGCGTAAATGTTAATTTGCAGTGAATGTTGAACATGAATGTAACGGTGAGCAGTTGTTCTTCAAAAGGTGCTAGAACACCAACAAATCAATTGTTGTGATATACTTTTCTCAATTTGTCCAACCCATCTCTACTCGAATCTCTTGACTCGCATCAACGCTTTTTTCCCATAAAATCAAACCACCAAAAGCTGTTAGTTTTTCCGGTACCGTGCACCACTGCTATATCCAACACCAAACAAAAGGGTCCACCCGGGATCCATTGTCTTAAACACACTGTACCGAACCGAACCCCCTAATTCGCTGCCCTGACTTTGAGTGACTTTGGGTGCGTGTCGCTGTGCCCGTGTCCGTTCAGTGTCGACCGGAGATATCTTACTTGCCCCGTTGCACTTCAGGTCGCATTCGTTACGCTTCAGCGCCCAACACAAACATCATCAGGGTTTCCGTGAGCCGGCAAACGCATGATTCGATTCGCGTTTCGCAACGCGCGTTCCCCGGGGGGAACGTGACCATCGGTATGGAAGGTGTCCAGGAAATCCATTTCGCCCTTTCTGTGCCGTGGGCTCGACGGTTTTGTTTTAAAATGGCCCTTCCTTCGATTTGGATTGAAATTCAATTACGATCAATCTGCTCGTCTCGGCTCGACTCGGCGGTTCATTTACTTTACGGAGCAAGTTCTCACCAAATACCGTCGGGTGACTCGGAAATGATTTTAAGCTTTAAAACTTTCCCGTTGGATATATTTAATTTCATTTCGCAAAAGAGTCCACTAACAGTATCCGGGAGCGGTTTGACTGTGCAAGCTTAGTGCAACTGCACCCGGCACGGGATGCATCCGACATCCGACCCTCGGCTTGGCTTCATAAACAATCAATATCTATTTTCAACGCATCTCGAGTATAACAGAAGACCCTCATACCCGAGGCGTCCTTCGCTCCAGCGCCGCCACCACGATAGCGAATCGTATTCGCTGTGCACCGTACGTCGGTCGGCCGTACAAACGAAGCTTTGCTCCTAAACTAGGTCAGTTTTATTAGCAACACTTGACTAGTAATAAAATTAATGAAATAATAATCTCAACTCACTGCCAGCGAGCCCACCCGCTGCGCTCTGCCATCTAAATTGCTTATTGCATCTCCCCCTGCTTTGCTGCTAGCAAGGGATGCAAGAGTGTGCACCCCCGGATCGAATGCAATCGAATGCAGTTGGAGCTGATACAAATCGAATGCAGAAGGCCGGAAAGGGGAGGGGGACTAAGAGACAGAGCGAGGTCAGTGTTTTGCAGGCTAGAAACACACACACCCACTCGAAGATCGAAGGTAAATGAGGTGCTGACAGCTGGCTAATGCAGTTGGACGCCGTTTAGAGAAGAAAACGCAAACGAAACGAAAGAAGTAAGTAGCTTCAAGTTGTTGCAGCTGAATCGTAGATTTTCGATTGCTAAGGTTGGTGGTTGCTTGTTTTGTTTTGTTTCCCTCGTCGCTCTAAGACAAAGTGCATCTCAAATCGTGCGGGTGCATCTCGTGCATTGACGTCATACTCGTCGTACACGGGCACGGGTGAGATAGAGTTTCAGTATATCGATTGAGTGGCGTTTCGGTATGCGATTTGCTGTTCCAGTGGAGATGAGCTTTAAAATTGTAGGAGAATCATCTTTGCCCCCCTTACATAGTTGTACTGAATAATAAATAGCACTTTACCTGTTGAAGAAAGAATTCTGTTTTTATTGTCTCGGGAATGGAAACGGTAGAGATATAATTTAATATTTTCAATTTAGATTGTGTATTTTTGTATGCTGTTTTTAATTTTTTCATTGGATTTTTTTAATGTAATTGAAAAATATATTTAAAGATTTTAAAACTGAAAATCCTTCACTATATATATTGAAACCAGAAGAGAATAATTGGCTTTGGAGGCTTTTGGTACTGAAATTGGTGACAACCAATTAAAGAATTTACCTAACTCAAAAACTCCAAAAAGAATATTATTACCACTCCTTCTTGAAGTTTATTTAAGGTCATCAATTTATAAGGAAGCTTTTAAGCGAGCAAAAAATTGTCTGACTTGAATGTTGAGGTTCTCAGATGCATGAGAAATGAGAATACCTGCAGATAGTAAGTTACATATAGCCTGAGTCTGAGTATAGCAGTATTTAAAGTTCCATGTTGTGCATTAAATGCAAGTAGATCTTTTGAAGATAGTATTTAAGTTCTGCAAGAAAATTTCCTGACCATTTTCTCGTAGAAGAAAAAGGCTACCGAATATCCAGATTTGAAGAGGTCCAAAGATTTGAAGAGGTCCAGAAGCAGAAATTTGCTGGAGAAGAATGAAGGACCTGAATCCTTCAAGTTGGTTCAACTTATATCATCCTTTGAACCATTCACATTTGACGAAATTTAAAGTGGGGAATAAATCGTAAGAAATAGGAAAATCTTGTAGGATATTTTGTAGGGCCAAAATGAGCTAATTATCAAAGGAGTATCACCCTTGACAGTAGAGGAGTTTGAGCTCATACTCATCCATACTATATTTTCTAAAAGCAAAGCTGTTACGTTGCCGATAACAGGTTTACGAGGTTTTCTCTAGATGATCTGTTCATTTATTTCATTTAAACTTGAGTTTAGCGGCTCGATGTTGTATTTTCAGTACTTTTGTGCGAGTGAAAAACATTTGGTGGATACATTTTATTTATCTGTCACTTCATCTGAATGTTTTGTTTTTCCTTGCAGCTAAATTTAATCTGCAGATGTCGTTACAAATAATTTCGTTACATAAAATGTGATTGAGAGTTACGGCAGAACCGGGGTTCAAATCCCATCCAAACGACCTCCCCGTACGTGGGACTGACGGCTAAAATCAAATCACAGAAAGCCAGAAATGGCAGGCCGACACCTCTCGCGGTTGTTATAAGAGAGTAATATGAGAATATTATTTATGTAAAATCTTTCATTACTATCTGAAACTTGCCTAACCACAGGCAGCCAATCAAACATTCTCTTCTTAGATGACCCTTCAAAATGTATTCCAACCTATCCGCCCATCCAATGCCATCGAAACGGTTTGCTTCACTTTTTGTTGTTGCTGCTGTGTACATCAACTTCCATCCAAATGCACCGAAAAAAAAAAAACAAAAAGCAGCCACAACGAGGTAACCTTTTTCCCATGCCTAGACCGATTAAGATTTCCGAACACTATCCGGCCGACTAGCCTGACCTGATCGGCTAAACCCATGCGGGGACCTTCAGAAGTGTGCCTTACTCGTGCGTCTCACACCCCTATCTCGCAATCGATGTGCCGCTCGATTGAATGCAAATTTCTGTAACAAATTTAAGCATCCCTTCACCTTACCCACCTTCGCACCACCTCTCGGTTGCGGTCCCTAACTTGGTCCCCCCTGCCAGATTTGATTCACGCTCACCCCAGGTAAGGTTTCTTCATTTCCGCCGACTTAACGCGCCGGCCGCAGTACGATATCAGTTTCCGGTCAGCATCTAATGCAATTTAATCGAAGCGATTTGTGACCTTGCTCCGGAAACTGCTTCGCTGCGTTATAAATATTCATCGTTCATTAGCCAAAGTGGCAAAATCGCTAGCAGCAGCAGCAGCAACGGCGGGCTGGAGCATCCTCTTCGCCGGATGGAGAGCCAAAGAAAAGGGGATGGAGAGATGCACGATTTGCAAAATAGAAGATGGTTACAACCCAGATTGAAGTGGAATCGGATCGTCATTTCCTTTCGCCATTTTATTTTCTTATCGTCCACGTTTTATGCGCCAACTTGCATGATGAGATAAAGAATAAGATGCGAAACGTTTAACGCTTTTTGTCGAGGTTGCTCGTGTTGGTTCCGAAGTTCCCGTTTAGTAGCTTCTCGTGTGGACTTTCTTCCGATCGACCCATCAGCAATCGGTTCCTTGTCAGCAAGAATATCATCATCATTATCGGCGGAAGAAGCGAAAGGAGCTACATCATCAGTATTCCGTCCGACGAAGCGCTATCAATCAATCATTGCAAAAGGCAACAAACGAACGATTCCTTTTTCGTCTTCGGTGGACTTGTAACGAGTGCATCTCGGTGAATGCAACCGGTTACTACCCTTTCAGTTGGGGACGATGTGGTGCAGTAAAGTACAGTGCTTGGTTTACTTTTAATATTTATTTTTGCTTACTCTATTTAAGATTTGTTTCTTTCACAGTTCCCTTATTCTATCTAGAATCTATGCGATGACAATATTGATCAAAGCATGGAATTTTAGTTCGATTAACTTCACATTCATTTAATCAAAAACTCATACCTAACCTACTTCTACTATTAAGGCATGACCTGTATCAACGTTTACCGCTGCACCGTGGTGCTTCAAATGAGTGAACAACTTAATATGCTAACCAGTAATTGAATTTGCATAAAATAGAGAGCCAACGAACCATTGCTGCCCCGGCTGGAACATCTGTAAACAAAAGTGGATTATAAATCCCACCACAAAAGCAAAAAAACAAGCTTCGCATCGCAAACGAACGATACGGTTGTGTTCCAGCAGAAGCATGACGTCCATCCCCGCGCTAGAACGCGCTAGGGAGATTCTTCCAGTAGCTGATTTCCATCATCCATCATCAACGGTTGAGCTGGTTCCCGATTAAGTCTAATCATCATCATTCATCGCCCGATGGCAGAAATCAATCGATTATCGACAAACCGACCACCGGCATAAGGAAACGCCACCGAGAGCTCACCGTTCCGAAATAGGTGGGCACCGTTTTAGTGGACTCGGATTTGGTCTAACTGGAAGCAAAAACAGAAGAAAAACACCACCTCCCCCCCCATTGCCGGGGAGTGTTTCGGAGTGGTTGAAAAATGGTACAATAAATAAGAAAATTGGTTTGCCTATAAATCCATTTCGTGCGCACCTCCATCTGGAGCTCACTCTCCCTTTCGCTGTTACGGTGGACTGTACCGATAGGTGCACGATTAACATCCGCGCACACACAAGCAAATCTTGTCCGACCCAAAAAGCTGTTGCTTGATTGTATCTCACCTCCTTCCCCCTACTCGGCGGGGAAGTCTCCATCAACTCCGAACTCGAAGTTGGTGCCCGGACCTGGACGAGTCCGCAACCCGATTTATTGCCTTCCCGCAACTCCCACCAAGCGAACACCAGACAGTAGCAGTATCTAACTTACACGAAACGGCGTTTGTGTGTGTGACTATCGGGTGCAATAAATTGTAGCAATAAAATTATAAATTTGTAGCCCACCTTAACATGCCCACCCCCGGCATGGCTTCAACGCGTCAGTGGAGACCTGCAAATTATCGTTACGGTCAGTGAACGGAATGCAACACGGAATAGATCCGTTGCAAAATGGTAATGAGCATTCCAGCATAGGATTGTAGGGATAATAGGGGAGGAAAATGGGTGAAGGTGGAGTTTATTTTTGGCACGGGAGTATGCAACGACAGTGGAATGTACATTTTAGTGCACATGGATTTCGGAAAAGGTGAAGAGTGGCAAGCTAAAACCGATAGCTGTGGGTAGGTTCTTTCTGGGCGATTTTTAGCAATGAAGAAACAAGCGGCTGAAAATATAATGTTTCTCAATTTACAAACGATATCGGCATAACACGGATTACAAGGTGATTTTTTAACAATCTTGGCTTTTTACATTTAAACCATTATTTTAAACACCAAGACACTTGTTTTAAACTTGAGCAAAGCAATTTAATATATCCTTATAGGCATCTTCTACTATATATTTTTTATGCATTTTTATTTATGTTTTTCATTTTCTTTTGTAAACTCAGCTTAAAATAAAATCCAACCATTTTCCACTGATTATAAAATATAGCTCAAAATTTGAAACTAACAAACAGTCTACATAGCCATTGTATAGAATAGAATAGTCATTATAAATTGTACTGTATCAAGTCTTGGTTAGTTTCATCACCATTTTTTAATAAAACAACTTTTTAATTAATTATAACCATTATTTGTTATTTGATATCTCATATTTCTAGGTGAATATATTAATTATAATATTTAATTAATATATTAATATATATTAATATTAATTTGAATATATATTCTGTTCGTTATGATTTGTTCTTCTAATATATGGTTTGTTCTACTTTATTTTGATTTTTTTAATAATTATTCGCTTTTTTAATAAATCAAAGCGCTAACACCTCAAAAGGCCTCAGCCTGCCATTTCGAACTTCCTGCACCTTGATTTTCCTGCAATAAACATTATTATGAATTCAATTCTTCCCTTTATGGATTTTGTTTGATATTTTTTTAAATATTTGTTTTAAATTGGAAGAAATTTTAGACTAGTTATTTTTTTTATTTTATCATTTGAAAAAGTTTAGCTTCTCATTGATTATCCATTTATTCATATATTTTGTCATTTGAGGTTGCGTTCTAAATGCTTTATTGAGTTGGTTTTCTTTCTTTTCCTTTTTTGTAGTCATCTATTGACACGTTTGTTTTTCTTTTTCTATTTTTTTAATTCTGTTTTCATTTTGATTCGTGCCGTTTTTTTTGAGCATCTCTCATACACATTTGTATTTCTAATTTTATTGCTTCATTTCTTATGGTTTTCTTCCAACTTCAAATGTGTTCGGCTTTGTTAACGAAACTTTTCCACAAAGTTCAATGAACCCCTCCTTTTCTACTACGCTTGAACCTTTTCCGAGTTTCATTTCGGTTTCCCACCAACCCTATTGCTCCTGCTGATTAACATGGCATTAAAAACGTAAGACGATTTGCTTTCCGAGTGTTTGATGTCATTGAATGCATGATAAGAAGAAGGAAAGAAAAACACCCAACAAAAGCCTTCTCCTGTCCGGAAAACTGAAGCACTCCTTCGACAGCCGGAAAATCCGAGTATCATCGTGAATGATGAGGCACAAAGTTTCGGCTCCGATCATAAGCGTACTGATTTTTCGCGGCTCCGTTTTTTTTTTTTGCTCCGTGCGATGTTCAACCATAAAATTGTCTATGCTGAACCGGCTCAAGCACACCCGTCCCAGGAAGGCTGATAAGCGGGGTCGACATTTTCAGTTAAAATAAACAACGAATTCAATTTAATAGATGAATGAACTTAAAACCCATCCACGGGAAAAGCCTACCACTATAGACGGTGGAAAGTGGTGGTCGTCCATCCGGTTTTCCTGTGGCAGAAAACTAGAGAACGAACCGAATTCGAACCTGCAAGGATTCACCAAACTCGTCATGGGTGTGAAGAAAAAGTTTTTCCTCCTCGTCACATCCCTTACCGGGGGGAAAAAAAATCGCCGAAAACAAAGGCAAAGAAGGAACCTTAAAAATATAAAGAAAGTGAAACAGATAATCCCGCACCGGGCACGCAGACACGAGTGCGGGAAAATTTGTGATGCGGGAAAAAGCAATCCTCATGTCGGTTGGGCTTTTGTTTTTCGCGCCCTGTGCCTGTACTCTTCGACAGTTCGACAAAAGAAACGAAAATTTCAGACCCCCAAGGCGCTCATCATTGTTTGTTGCGTGGTGTCACTTTTGCTACGATGAAAAATGTGTTCGAAAAAAAGCAAAACACCACCCAATTTCCCTCACACTTTAACGGAAGCGCACGGGTAGAACAAAAAGCCCGGTAAGACTACGGGCATGATCCTACGCTGGTATGAAATGGGCACCAACGACGTCTTTCGACAACAACAACAGGGAAAAAAACCAGGGCGCGTCAGGCGTCAGGAATTAATGTGCCGGAAAAACGTGCCAAAACGGCAAGGGAGAGCCTCACTGGAGGCGAAACGAAATCTTGCCACTCCAGATTGGTTGACATTTGGTTCAGGTTTGCCTGCCTTGAGCCTTTCAGACTTGGTGTTTCCTTGTCCTGAGAGATGGCGAGAGGGTGAGCAGTGAAGCGGTGTGAGGACACATTAAGCTGATGACTAGTGTTTTTTTTACTCACTTCTTTTCATTTCGTTGCATGGCTATTTGACTGGCTTTTTCCAATTTCCTTCTGCTTTTCCGGACGGGTTAACGATAATAAGGACGTGCAAAAGGTCTTTGCCGGCACCAATCGACGACGCGGTCTCCTCTGTGGGGTGCTACTCGGTCGGCAGCCGAATGAAAAGGTTAATTTGAATGAAAACGTTCGCAAATTTACATGCAGCTACCTAGTTGGGGAAATGGCACGATTTGGAAATAGAAGAGCCATTCGCAAGGGATTGGTTGGGTGGGGTTTTTGTTAGTTTTTTGGGTATTCTCTAGAGAAACGATGACCAAGGAATGGTAAATTGTCAAGACTCTGTAATATTATTGTAGTCTAGTAGTCTGGTCTGATCATGTCATGAAAATGACACCGGACTGCCCATAGCGTATAAGTCCTTTTAGGTTGTCCACAGTAAACCCAACCGGGATATTGGAGTTGAAGGGTCGCCGATTGTTGCAGCAGGCAGGGAACACAAAGCGGTAGTAGTAGTCTGGTATTTAAGTAAGTAAAATGAGTTCTTGATTGCAACACTCGCTTAAACATTGATCGGAACCAAATACAAGTATCATCACCACATCTTCACAGCCGGCTCCGTTAATCGGGAGTCAGCCGGCTGTGGGATCCAATCCAACCTAGATAAATCCGCCATCAAATTCCCTTACCATACATCCATCTTCTCAGCAGAAGCAATAGCTTCACTATCTTCACCGAAAGTTTCAGTGTTCTGACCTGCCTCGAACACGGCATCTCCAAAGACCCCCACATCCAGCTCCACAAAGACATGCAGTAGTTCTTTGTTGACGTCCAGGTCATTCCGGAATCGACGGAAACGAAAAAGCCAAACCAACGAGTGCTTTCCCGCGTTTGCATCGGTCACACTCGTCTGACACATTCCTTTCTCCTTGGTAAATACAATCCTCCACTATGCAGCATTTGTGGCGATGACATCAAGGTACACCACATCCTTACTGGTTGCCATGGATGCGATACAAAACGAGTCATCTACCAACTTGATACCCACCTAGTCATCATACTGTCCTTCGACAAATGACAGCAAAGCCATTAACAATACTCGAGCCAAACACGCAATAGTTAAGCAATACTCGCAATAGTTGTAGCAAATGTAAACAGGCGAATGTGGCCTCAGAGATCCATAGCTTCTATAGGTAAACGATAAACAAAAACTCTCTTCAGCATCTTGGTTAAAATCCTTCAACAACTTCGAAGATCTGCTGTCTTCTGCTCATGATGACATTATACATCTTCCAAGTAATAGTCCTTGTTTTAAAATTCTGCTGACCGACATGTGAACAAATCTTAAAAACTGGTTATTTGACTTTAAATCGCGCCTGCGGCAAAAGTATCATGATAAATAGTGAGACACTGGGTCAGTAATTAATACTGGATCACATGTCGAACCCTTCATCTTCCCCAACGTAACTTCAGGAATCGAAGACCACATCGTTCAGGAATAGCGATATACTTTTTTGTAGACCTTTAACATACTCCTGTTGGGAGAAGTATCCTAAAGAGTGTTTCATCCCAAATTCCTCATAACAATAAGCTTCTTAAATATAAAAAAATAAATAAGCTTCTTCAAAAAGGAATATGAAACCTCTTCCTATTTACTCTTCATTAGGAAGAAGCGCAATGATATTATCCTTGCAACTTTCAGGATGTAGAAAGAGATTCAGACTAAACTAAACTAAACTAGATAATAACAGTAGCTAGATAGATAGTCCTTCTGCGGTCCAGACAATATCTGTTTCCCAGTCTAATCGTGTGAAGACCGTCGTGTAGTTAAGGTCGGGTTAAGGGTGGGCATCTCCGTACGCAGGGCTGACTACTTTGCTACGGGTAAAATCAAGTTACACAAAGCCAGAAATGGCAGGCCAAAACCTTTCAAAGTTGTTGCGCTAAGGAAGAAGAAGAAGAATCGCTGTCCCTCCGAGCGCTTTGGAGACCCCGAGCGGAATGGCAGTAGAGGCCCCTCTAGTTGTGACTCGTTTATGAGTAAGACCAACAGGATTACCCGACGAGACCCCGAACTCCTTCCGCTCATAGTTTGATGCGCCTCTGCAACAAATACGCATCTGCAAATAAAAACTCTAACGCATTTTATTAAGTTTTTTATATAATAAAAAATCGGGTTTAGCCATAACATGATAATGCTTTAATATATTATTTAGAAAGCATTTGAAGCGTCTTTACAAAAAAAAATCCAATAATATATGTGCAACAGCACAACAGAAACACATTGTTGCACATTGGTCATAACTTCCGGCCCACAACGCACAGCACAGCGGGGAAGAAATTAAAATATAACCTTACGGTTACAAACAAAAAAACACACACAAAGAACATGATACAGCCACCCTCGTTAGTGTTAACCAGGTTCGAAAGTGCACAATTATCCATCACACACTTAGCCGCACGTTATCAGCTCATTGCCATCGCGGCCAAGCGTCATTTTCCACCCGTTCCCATACTTGTGTTCGATTCGAAGTCACCCCACGATTTAGTAGGCAAAATGCACGCAAATCATCACTTAAGAAAGCGTTATACACCACTCACACCCTCTTTTTGAGGGAGAGTTTTTGGACATTTTACTGCAGGAATAAAAAAAAACGTCACCAACCAAAAAAAACCTGAATCTTTCTACGTTTTACCAGACTCGCTTTCACCCTGGTGTCATTTGTTTAATCAGCTCTAATAAATTATCGAATTACCCTGCGCCAATTTTAACCCTCCTTTTCCCATGCGAACCATCCCGAATGTATCAATTTAAATGTGCATGAAATTTACCCAACTCACCCCTTTCTAAAACTGACGTTAGCAAAATGCATTCTTAGTGTGACTTTTTCGAATGGGAATATGAAAAACAAAACCTACATAAAAGGCTTTTATCTTGAATTCAGCAAAAACCGGCCGCCAAAAAAAAACGCCTCCCCAATAAACCTAACCGGGGTAGATCGTTATCAAACAAGCAACGAACGCTGCAGTTAGTTGTCGCTGGGTGCAGGCAGCGTTTGCAATTGCAATCCGGAATCGTTACGGTGGCGTTGATATTTGTCTTAATTGTCAACCGGCACGGAAAGGTGCAATTACGGAAGTGAACAGCGAGACGCAAAACGGCTTAACCTTTTGCCTGGACAACCCTCGTTTTTTGAGCGAGTGTGTGTGAGCGCAAAGGTATCACTTTAATCACGCCTGAATGCGCGGATCCGAATCGTGATGATATTGTCCGTCAGCACGAGCAGCAATTGAACTGAACGGTAGGCGTTGCCAGACAATTAACTATGCTAATTGCATTAACTGTCATACCGGTCGGTCGGCGTATGAGTGACCTCCAAAATGTGTGTCCCTATCCGGACGTCACACAACGGATGACAGCATCGCTTCGCTGTTGGCTTTTGCTTGTTGCGATCGATCCGTCGGGGACAGGGTTGAACCTACGCGAAAACTGTCATTAGATGATTTATTTCTCGCAGTGTTCTTGAGCTGTTGAGGTTCTGTTTTGTTCTTCTATTTTTGCCTGTTAAACAATGTGTAACGTAAAATGATGTTTGAAATGTTCTCCAGAGCTGGTTCTATATTAATCCCAACACCCAAACTCAGTCTGAATCAGCAAAGTATGTCTGGAAGAGTTAAACTAATTAAAACAAATGATTTCTTTTTAAAGCAGGTGAATCAGTCCTGCATGTCTTGTATCTAGACAATTAGTACAAAAGGAAAGCCCCTTCTTATCACGAACCTCTACCAAAGCCACCTGAAGAAACTAGCTCTCTCTCTCTCTCTCTCTCTTTTTTCAAACATCCGGAACGTAACACCAACCATGGCAGCTCATGTTCGGTATCCTTCCCGATTTTTCCATGGAGCATGAAGCTTTTGGGGTGCAGGAGAAAATATGAATCGAAAATAGTTGCATGTAACGTTGCTTAATAGGATTATTTGCTATTTTTGTACACCATTCGGCTAACCCTCGTCGCTCGTACGTACTTTCGGCAGGTTCGGGAAAGGATTTTCGGTTGCTGACTCAGCACTTGTTCGCATTGTCCCGGTTTTTCGTTTCGGTGGATTTCTTGTTATGTTTTTTTCTACCAGTTCATTCACCCCGAAAAAAGGAAAATAGCTCACTTTTGAACACACCAACTATAGCTGGGTTGAAGAGGAAATAGAGCAAAGTGCCAGCAGAATCGAGGACGTTTAGTTTTGTGAGATGATAAGCGATTAAACAAAGCTTATGCAAAACAAAATCTGAGCCACAAACAAACGATTTTTAAACTTTTGTATGAAAAACAAGTTCAAGAGTTTGCTTACTTTTTTTAACTTGTCTCAAACGGTGGCAATTCAACCACTAGAAGCGGAAGGAGCGGCGGCTCGGGGCCTCGTCGGGCAGGAGGGCTTCATTGGTTAGGGAAATCCAATTGTTTCGCTCTAATATCACAATAACTGGCCTCAACTGCCATTCCGTTCGGGGCCTCTAAATATCTTGACCCACCTTGGTATCTTGGTGTCAAAGTGTTAGTTGTCAAATTTTCAACTTTGTTTTTACAAAACTTTTGTTCCTTTTTCGCTGAATATTGTCTATTTGAAATTTTTCATTAGGTAACTGAACTAATTTAAAAAATATTTCGTAATTTTATTTTTTAAATATTAAATAGTCAAGCTTTTTTGGGGTGGTCCTGTGGCCGAGGCGATAGCGGCGCCGGTCTTCACACGGCAGGACCCGGGGCTCGAATCCCATCCAGACCTCCTCTCCGTACACCCGGGCTTGTTGACTACTTTGCTTCGGGTAGAAGAATAGTTTAGTTTTCTATTCTAGTAAAGCTGTTTTAGGTTAATGATTTTTATTTTAATTAATATGAATTTTTATTTAACATTGGCTTTATTGTTTTGTTAGCACATTCTCTTATTAAACCTTTTACACCTCTCTTAACTAATTTCTATTACTTTAAAATTATTTTGAAAGTATAACGGCGTAAAGCTGTACCGTTTTTGATTAAACTTGTTTGACTTTAAATTCAGAATAAATTTCGGGATGGTTCTTGATGCAAGGAAATATTTCCTTAATCTTTTTAATCATTTGCTTTGCTTCGTTTCAAGATTTTTATTTATAGTTTAAGATCGTTTTAAAAAGATGTTAGATAAACTTTTTTTTTGCAGCTTGATATAAATTTTGAGGGTTACTTAAATTACTTTTTAATGATTTTCATTCCCTCATCATATAACTTATTTGTTTTTTTGTGTTGTTTGTTACTTTGCCTATATCTGCATTTTTGTACTTCTTTACCAATCACAGATTTATTTTGTCTGAGTTTTATGTTCATTCTGATTTTCTCTTCTTCCTTTTGACTGTAATCTTTCTTTCTCTTTCTCTCTCTCTCTCTCTCTCTCTCTTTGCTTAGCCTAAAGATTCTTACGGTCAGACCTGCCATTGCTGGTTCACTACACTTAATGAGCTCACGTATTTGGATAGTCAATCCTCACTCAAAGTGGACGTTCCGAATGAGACTTGAACCCCGGTCCTGCCGTATGAAGATTCGAGCCACTCTTGCTCTTCCACCAAACTGATAATGATTTCAATCATTATTGACGTTTGAACGATTTTGTGCTACATTTTTATCCATTCCATGTACTTCAACTATTGTTTTATGGCTAACAATTTCTGCAAAACACCACACCATAAAAGTGTCAACTCGATCGTACGCACCCGAACCCCACCGCCATCATCTTTTACAACACTCAGATCTATTTATGCCGATGTGTACTGTTTCGCTGCTGTTGTTCTGTACCGTGTCGGGGGAGGGGTAACATTTAAAGGCCCGAGTGCTCTTTATTGTGATCCATCGAGCATCGTTAGTGAGCTGTTGAAAATTACGCCAACCACTCCTAATGTCACCGCGCGTTAACCTCAAACAAACAGTCATAAATCGCTTTTTCCCTTCGCGTAACGATCGCGTCCTATTGCTAAACGACACTGGTCTCCCTCTTTCTACCTCCCTCGTTCCCCGCTTCATCCCCCAAATTCCATCCAAAACAATTTCACGAGTGCACTCGAGCATCAAGCGGGGAAGCTCGTCGGAGGGACAACGTAACGGCCAAAGCAAAACAAAACCCAACCGCAAAACTGTACAAACTAACCTACCTAGCCCAATGGGTAGGTCCGTGTCTCCGCCGCGACTTTCACACACCGGTCCTCCCGACAGCCCTCCCGCACCTTCCCCGGGCCAAGAACTGAAAGCGGGGTGATGAGTATAATAAATATTAAAATAATTGTTTTATTTGCTCGAACGGGCCGCCCGTCCCTGCTCTACGGCCACGGCAATCAGCGCGCACGACTTTGTGCCTCGCGCAGGCGGGACCGGTTCTGACCGGGCCGGGCCCTACACTCGACTCGTCTCGACCCCAAAACTGGGTCTTTAGTGCGATTGGCTACGGTCCACTGACCACCACCACCACCACCACCCCACAGCTCCCTGTCGCATGGGGTGATGCTGCAGTTGGCACCGTGATACATTTATCATCATCACCATCAGCACTCGGTAGCTCGGCAGTGGCGAACAAACAGACGGCTAAAGCCGGCATCCGAAGCCGGGTCGGGTTTTGTTTCAGGGCCACCGGGCCGAGAACAACAGCTCGCTGTGTGCAGTGAAGGAATAAGTTAACTAAACGACCACGACAAGGCAAGGACAAGGGCAAACAGGGCACGGACGACGGGCCATGCGAGAAGCGAATGAAGCTAGCAAACACTAATTTAACACAAAACAAACATACGAATATTTAATTCTAACAACGGCGTACCGGCTGCTTGCTCGTTAAGCGAACTGCACGGTGAGGGAGCGCTGAGTTTGCAACGAATAAAACTAAAACGTAGAGAGCATTATTTAATTTTTGCTCATGCGCCGAACCATAAACTGGTAGTAAACAAATCAGAATAATATTTTAATTCCCAACTGCTCACGAAACTGGAATCACTCTCACTGGGAGGAAGGTTAACTTCCTTTTAAAACCGTTTGACCAACGAGCGAAATGGGAATTTATTTGATCGCTCTTTTTTCCAAAAACAAAGCTTCATTTGCTCTCGTTATTCGTCCACTCGAAGGCAAACAAACCGGTATGCTTGTGTATATCACAGCGCCGATTGTTACTGGTAGAAGATCTATTGCCCTTAAGAGAACAGTTTGCGTGTGTGATTTTTTTTTCGCATACCCGCAAAGGCGCAAACCAGTTGTCACATAACGCTACTCGTCCCGATAGCGTGATGCGCTGACAAACGGAGGCTTTACTTTTTAAACTTTCCTAATACATCCCCTGGGAGTTTGATGAAGTGTTTGGAGTGTCAGGAGATTTATTGTTGCTGTTAGGCAATGCCAGGAATGGGAGAAGAATAAAAAAAAGCCACGCATAAAATAAGTTCCAATTGAGTAACTTTATTTGAAGGTACAAATTGGAGCAGCACGTTATTAGCTTTTAGTTGCAGGATTAGCTGTCAGAGTTTAATTTCTCTTCTTTTTTATTTTGTTAACTTTTTCCTTTTGTTTTTCAGTTTTTTGTTCGCTTCTTGCGTTTTAAACTTGATTTAGTTATTGATTCCAAACATTCTTACTGTTTTTTTTATTTCTTTACAGTTTTTCTATTCTTATTATAAATTCAATTTATCCTACTTGATTAAAAAAAATGCAAACTAGCCTTTCTTTAATTACTTTACTGTTCAGTAAATTTACTTACTTGCATATTTTATTGTGTATTATTTATATGTTAGGATGATGCGATATGAGGATATTGTTTTCCTTTACTTGAGGATTTCAATGCAAACCATTATGTTTTATCTAACCATAACATGTTATATAGTTTTAATGGAATGTTTATTTTTTTCTATTTACTTTTTATTGCCTTTGTCTTCTTTTAGTGGTCTGCTTTCTAGGATTTCAAGTTTTATTTTTTTCTCATTTTTAGCAGGGATTTTCTATTGAAAACGCAATGGCAATCCATTTTTATGGCAGGCTCCTTCGATGAAATTGTCATAGTAGCTGTTGATATTGTACGCACTTACCCGAGCGCTGAAAGGATGTGTACAATATCAAGGGCTACTATGAGATTATCATCTGAGGACAATAAAAGGTATTTGATTTCTCAGCCATCTGTATTATCCCTCTCCTTACTTTACTAGGCTTTTTTTCCTTATCTAATTTTTGCTTAATTTACAAGGTGCTTCTTCAATCTCGTTCATTTTAGTAAAATCATCGGTTAAAAATGTTGTCTGTGTTTTTATAGAAAATTTCTATATGCAAATCCACATTTTTAATAGGAAATAATGAATTCTTGACTATTTGCTTTTCTAATTATTCTCTTACCTTTTGGTTAGTTTAATATTTTCTTGCCAATCTTAACCTCTTCGCTTCTTCTTTGCAACAGTTCTACAAACAAATATTGCTTTATTTTACTCCTTTAATTTTGCGATTTATCTTGCTCCCTTTCTTTTTGTAATGTTTGTTTTTTCTGCTTTTTGTGTAATTTTGTGTATTTAAATAATACAAATTCGTTTGTTAGTTCATCCGAGTAATTAACGAAATGTTGCTATTTTCGCAAACATAACCTACCAGCACGATGTTTATGGGAAGGGAATAAGAGCTCTGCAGTAGCAAACTCTTCTCTATACCTACAACTATGTTCTGTAGCATCATGATCGTTCCGAACAGTTGATACTAACCTCAACAAGGTACAAGAGACATGGCACAACAACAACATCAACGAAAAAGCACACCCTCTACATTCTGCAAAGCCATTAAACTGAATGACCACTGCAGTGCAAACGGTACGATGTAGTAGAAAATTGACCACCTTCCTCTTCTTCGCCACCTTCAACCCCCCTACTCCTGGCCACAAACACATCACTTGCCTACCCGCAAAAAGGTGTTGGGCGAGCGCAACTTCAACCAAACAACATCATCGTCGTCGTCGTCAGGGCTCGGGCCCCCGGTAATGGCCAACAACAACATCACGACACTACACACACACGTTGATTAAGTGAACTTTTCAGTTGACTTTTTCTCCAGCTCTAGCACCTTAGCTCAGTGGGGCGGCAACGAGCGAGGGCTACAACATTGGAGCCACAGCGAGTCACATAACCTAATTGAAACCGATTACGGAAGGAACCCGCTCGCTCGCTAGAACCCGGGTACCAAGTGGACAATTGTGATAAAGCCCCCGCGTGACAGCCTGTCAAGCGAACTCTCGCCCGTCCAGTGTCAAGTGACTGTTGCTGATATGATGAATCGATGTCAACTGGCCGCGTGCGTGTGATACCGTGCCAGCTGCCGTTTGCTTCATCTAAGCTGTCAAAATAGTGAAGAAAAACGGTTGCGAGGTGTGTGTGTGTGCTCGCACTCTTTCGTCACAAAACTGACCTTTTGTGGCTAGTGTTGCGTACCTCCCCACAGAAACACACATACACCTCACAGGGCACCACCGTTCTCCCGTGGTAAAATGGTGGTGCAGCTAATGGATTCGTGGCTCGTAATCGAAAATTACATAAAATGTATTGCACCCCGTGTGTCAACGAACTCGGCACAGCGATCTGTCCGGGCCGGTGGTCATTTTCGACACGAAACCTTTTTATTTCTGTTGCAGAAGGTCCCATCCTCACCCATCTCGCTTACTTGGCTGCGTGCCGTTGGATCTGTCTTGCTGGAGCGGGAGGTTCGGAAATTAAAATACAAACTTCACGTTGCCATTGGATGATGCCGCATGCTGGAGCGCGAGAAAGGTTGACCGGGTAACGCTGAAACTGATTTGGGTGGAAGGTTTTTTTTTGGGGGGGGAGATGCGTGGATTGGATCACGTAGCCACGGTATTCGGGCGGATATCTCGAAGGGCCCTTTTGGGTCGGGTTGGGTGTTTTTTTTTCTTTCTGCCTTCCTTAAAATGGTTTCCAATGTCTGACTGATGTGCCTGTTGTTCCGGTTTTGCTTGATGGGGTAAACAATGTCCGATGGAACAGCAGTCCAGCAGTTGACCTCCGCTTTGGTCGATGGTTTCGTAAGCGGATGGTTGTGGTAAATATTGATGAAAAAATACATATGGTGAGGGAGAAAAGTAAGGTTTCTTGTAAATTAGGTTTGTTATGCGTGTTTGCCCTGGCTGTTTTAGCAATACGGCCAAGCTATCCTTCATTTTCTGATTTAAGATTAGATAAGCAATGGAGAACGATTAAATCATTAGACACAATCGTTCGCAAGTCAAGTATTCAAGAAACAACTTTTCAATCATAATCAGGCAAATAACAAAAAGAGATTTTTTTTCTTCTTAATTTTTTATTATTGTGAATTGTTATCATCAGCACGGCTTTGACAATACGGCGTCCAGCCGTCAGAATCAACTTAAATAAATTACTACTCAATTTGAAATAAATTACTAGTAAATAAATTAGTAGTAAATCAATTACTACTCAATTTGAAAAAAATAGTTAAACTATTTTAACACAATTTAATAAGTATATACATGTTTTAATCAAATAAAAGAAGAAAAAGTCTTAAAGTCTGCATATAAAAGGAGTTTTAAAGAGGATAATCAAAGTCTGTTGAGTAATATCTCTTTCTAGATAATGCGTTTGATTGATTTGTTAAAGATTTGTACAAAAAAAAACCTTTACTATAATAGAAGCAGTCGTAATATGTATTAAAAGAGAGTAGTAATCATGTATATGGTTGCCCTTGATTTAAGCTTATGATAAGCAGCGTAAGATATGCTTATGTGAATTCTTCATATGTACCCCAACAAAATATATCAGACAGGTGAAGCGGACCCTGCCATTCGATATCGATCAACGTTAATAACTGAAGATTGCATCTTTGGGAAAAAATCCTTTAAAAACCGTGATATTGCAAATTGTATTAAAATGAGATAATTAAGAGCACTAAAATAAAATTAACCTATCTTATGCCACGGGAATAAGTTGAGTATTTGCTCAATGCATTTATTTTGCAATATTTGTAAATTAATATATACTTAAATGTATGTCTTTGCTTATTATTTTACACTCTTTTCGTCATACTCACACATTCCATTTCATGTATTGTTTGTGTGACCTTTTCAATTTTCTTGTCATAAGAAATTTTCATATCTTCGTATTTATTGATCATACCACAGCATTACGTCTCCAATTATTGTTTTTATATTTCTGAAATTTTATGCTGTTCATTCTCATTTAATTTCTTCATTTTCTAAATCCTTCCTTTGCTAAATTTTTTCTATGTTTACTATCTGTTAAAGATACTTCATTTTCCTCTTTTTTCCTTTCTGCGGTTTAACACCACTTGGGCAAGGGCCCAATGTTTTCTTTTTGAGCTTTACAAACAAGGTCTTTGCTTGGTTAATAGTGTTTTTCCTACATTTTTTAATTATACTTCCCTACAGCGAGCTTTTATTTGCAGTTTAGGATTATATGTGCATCTTATCGCTGCTTCATCTGATGCTTATTTATAGTTGGAAGCATCAGTCTTGTTCAAATGGCTTACCTATTTATTTATCTAGGAGCAGCCCGGTGGTAGAGGCGACAACTGCGCTTTTCTTTATACGGCTGGACCGGGGTTTAAAGCTCATCCGGACTGTTCCCCGTGGACTAACTATCCAACTACGCAATATCATTAAGCCAAAGAAGAAGAAGAAAAAATATGAATCTATTATTAATTAAAACGACTCGTAGCCTTATTGTCAGCATTCCTCTGGCTGATTCCGTACAATAATCACACGGTAAGTTCAAAATATATTAATACAAAACGTATGTGCAGATATTGAATAAATTTCATTTTATCCTGAATCTGCCAAACAAAGAGCATTTTACTGTAAGGTACCGAGAGAATGAAATCTTTTCCAACTGATAGAGCAACCTTAAGATAGCATCTCCAAATACCTACTAAATTGCTTTAAGTACAGGTTATAAGTTTTTACTTTAAGTACATGCAATTGTACTTCTCAGCACTATATTCCTCCTTCAATCTTCGACCGCTCTCACGTACTTCAATTGATATCACCGTACCAAACGTTCACCACAATAGACCGCAAAAATCGAGTGTGTGTGTGATTTTAAAATTACCTTAAATGACCCTTTCCGTGTGATTATACATCATGCCCAGCAAAACCCATGTTCCGTACCGGCAAGAAAGTGGAAAACCGGCGCTACGAAAACCCGGTATCGTATCCTCGTGAAAAAACGAGTTCCACACACTAATGCCACACCCCGGTGGACCAATAAATATAGCGAGCGTCTTAAACCTTCGCTCCATAATGGCACCTTTTCAAACATTCATGCCGGTACCGGACACCGGTACCCCGGCTCGACCGATACAGCAGGCAACAAAATATTGCCAACTTCAATCGAAGGTGGTCCATTTCCAGTCCGTACCGATGACGGAGAAAATGGTAGCATTAGCTTCCGAAAAAAATAAAACAAAATAAGAAAACACGCAACCACACGCGGTACAGCGGTGAGTAAAGGCGGTAGCTCACGCAACACGGCCACGCGAAAAGTGTACGGAGGAAACCGTAGTACCCGGGGCTCGATAATCTCGGTGGGTTTAATGATTTTAAATTACATATTTCACTCACGGGCATCCCAATGCGAGGCGTTAATCGAATCGTGTAGGTAAAGCAGTGGGTACCGGTATAGATCCCCAGAAGCGTTGTCCGGATTTCGTAGGAAGTTGCATCGAAAAAAAAAGCCAAGGAGTCGAGTGGTTTAATTTTAGACGTACCGGAAAACTTTCTATTAAGTTGTGACCGACCATATCATGTTGAGCGAAGGACATGGTTAAGGTTCTCTTCATGCCAGAAGTTTGCTATGATGGGGGAACTTTAGACGAAAAAAGACATCTCAGATTGACAAAGGGATTAGCTCAGTGGGGAACAGTTGGGAAGAACCGGTTAGCTCCTTTATTATAAAAAATTGTAAATTAATGTGACACTGCAACAGCTGGTGTTGAGGTTTCCACAACTCAACGCATGGAAGCGGTTGTTGACAGCAAGATTAGTGAGTGATGATAATAATATGCTTTCTCTCCTCGATACGAAGGCCTACGTTTGAAAAGCAATGTTAGTTTGTTTACGGTGTCTTAAAGTACAATTTGAGTGTAGTTTTTTGAAAAGGCTTTTGCAAATATTTAAACTACACCATCGTCACTTTACTAAAGTACAAATTTGAGAGTTCAATCGCAGATCATAAATGGACGTACATTTCTTAGTCAAATATTTAGACTTATAGGGTTTCAAAATTCAGGTCAAGTTGCGCTGCAAAGTTAAATATATCCCTGGTCACTCCTCAATCTTTCAAACTTCTTACTTATCTTACTTCTTGATCTAAAGACGTCTTAGGCCGCCATTTGCCATTTCTGAGTTACTAAAATTAATGGGGTGCTCCGGTGGCTGAGGCGATAACGGGGTCGGTCTTCACACGTCAGACTCAAATCTCAAATTTCATCCAGACCAGACCGACAGATAGGGTAAAATCAAATCACAGAAAGCCCAAAATGACAAGCCGAGATCTCTCAAGGTTGTAGTGCCAAGGAAAAAGAAGACTTAACGATACCATGTAGTTTTGTAGTCCACCCTCACTACGGGTCTATAAAATCATATTTTCTTACAAAAGCATTATCAACAAGATAGAGATCATCCGTAAGTAAGCATCTAAGTGTGTCTGTAGGATCATCTGAGCTAAGGCCACCTTCTTCAGGTTGACTGTTGAAAATTTAGTATGACAAATAGTCCAATATAGGTGGCCCAAGGGACGGTTGGCTAAATGATCACATTCACTCTTCACTATTAAAATTGCTCTGGAACAGCTACCAAAGGGCTTATTTTTGGCTTTACTTGACTTGAATTTGTAACGTAGTTGATCTTATAGTGTTGGTACTTCCGGCTTGAAAGTCCCCTGGTCCACCCAAATAACAATTGGAACAATGAAACGCATTTAGAATTAATATCTCCAACTTTAAACATTCTGCCATTCCTGATGAATGTATTCGATCCTGAGAGCAGCAAAACATAGGAATAGTCTTCAGAATCAATAGCCTTTTCCTGAAGAACACATTTAGGAGTAGCTCAAGAACTATGTGGTCTGCGTGTGATAATATATAAGGCTCGCTATTACTTCTGTGTGTCATGAAACCGCATGGAATCTTTGTACTTCCTTCTAGAAATTATTAATCATCGACGACTTTGCATTATGCATATTCTGTTTTAGGACTCAAATTTTAAGCAAATCAAGTAAGATTCGCATGGTATCCATTGTAGACGTCCAGAACCTTAAAAGAAAACTCTTTTTGAACTTTCAAGAGGCTATGTTATGATATTCACCTATATTCAAATTCTTAAAACCTTTTTCTTTGCCAAACTAGCTGTAAGTCAGCTTCATGACCAGCTGCAAAATAAATGTATCCAAACATTCCCAAACATTCTATAGCACGAAAAAACACATTCTTGACTCATACACAAAACAAAACAAAACCCCCTTCAATTGGCAAACAATATCCACAACACTTACATCCGGTTGCCTGTTTATTTTTCCGCCCATGCAGTAAAGTTTGATGAGCACAAACATGACACCTGCACGGGTCCTGGTAACACCCATCACGACCCGAAATACGTTTTACCTCACTACAAAGCGTTGTCCACCATTCGGCGCAAGTCTTGCTTGAGTTCTTTGTTTCGTTACGCCACCCTGCAAACGATATGATATGTTACGTGTACAAAGTAGACAATAACTAACATAACAACCCGACAGCAGGAAGGAATCCGTATTAAATCGAAAACTTTGTCTTGACACAATGCAAAATGTTGATGCACAGACGCGAGACACCAGTTACTGATTTTCGCGTGTTTGTCACTTTGTCTGTGGACAAACAATTTCTTCGCTTTCCTATTCTGAAACTTGATTGCTATCGCGGAGCTTCGGTGACAGGGGAAACCCCAAAGAAACTAAACAAAAAAAGGATATGAAGGATACAAAATCTATACTGTAATAGAACTTTTGAGCTGGGTTGTAACGTACAAGGAACTAAAGGACACTCAACATGCACCCTGCAACCAGTCGCCACCACTGGAACATTCTAGCCGGTACACGCTCCTTGAAGGACATAAATAATTTCACTAGATTAAATAATTATTTATGAACACCGCGTGTCAACATCGAAGGGAACGAAGACTTTCCTGCATGCAATCGGGCTACGGTCGTCGTTCATTCCTTGAGGTGTGTTGATTACAGGGCCAGCTCAGGCCAACTCTTCTTGCGCGTGTTTATGCCTCTAAGGGAAAAGGTCAGTGAAGGTGGTAATTTGTAGTTATTTTAATAATTTCTTAGCCCACAATTTTACACTACTCCAGTAAAGAGTCCGATTCCCTCCCTCAAACTAGCGTGGCAAACGTGAGAATGAGATATGAAGAAAGTTCACGAAACGTAACACGTCAACCAGTTTTTGCTAGGGATTTCCCCACCGATGGTCCGTACAAAATGTTTTAAAAATAAATGCAATTGTACAAAGGGAACAGGGAAAGCATTTGAATTTAAACGATATCCGGCCGGTACAATCCGACTTGCTACTTAGGAAAAAGGGATCAGTGACCGCACTGGAACGCACCTGGAAACGGTTGCCGGAAAAGCGCAAACGGGAAAGATTTCGAGACACTGATAAGATTTGTCTCGAGTTGTGCTCCTCGTACAGCGAACGGTTGTTCAGGTAGGTAGGGCAATTAAATGAAACCTTACACGTGAAAAATTTACACTAATCGCGTGCTAGTAAGCAGAAAAAGACAGAAGTGAGAAAGAAAAGTCGAAAGGAAAGCTTAAGCGAAAAACAACTCAAATCAGGAAAAGATTAAAACAAGCAGGAAAAGAGTCCTAACAAAAAAGCAGCACGAAACATTCACAACACTAACACGCGAGCTAAGCAAACAGAACCGTTTTGTGCATTGTTGCTACATAAATCATAACGGGCGATTGTTACCTTCAACTAACAACTGTAATTTCTTTTGTTTCTTGCTCGTTGTAGTTTTTTTGTAACATTCCAGGAAAAAGAAGATAAAAATGTAGTTTCCTTAACGTAAAGTGATGTGCATAGCTGCGATAAATATTGTAACAGGACACATGCACAACACCTATGATGAAGCGTTTACGTGTGAGATAGTTTGCAGGGTTACTGCATTGCTTTTAACTCCGATTATGATTTTAATACAAATATCACTGTGGTGTGTTTTTTCGTTAAAATAAAATTGTTTGTGAATTTTAAGGTTATGTTTCGCATTTGTGTATAGCTTGTCATAAAATGTTTGTTGTATTTTTGTTCGTTGCTAGTACGATATTACGAAACCCTCTTAGCCGCGTTCGTGAGGAAGATGCTCTGAAGGGTTTTTGTCCCCGTATGTGTGGAAGGACCATGGAGGAGTCGTCGCTATAATAACAAGCTCTCCGAGCAGTATCGTGAGCTCACCATTGTACAGCAAATTAGACTCGCCAGGCTTCGGTGGGTTGGTTATGTCATGAGAATGGCAACAGACGACCCAGCCCGTAAAGTCCTTTTGGACCGTCGACACGGACAGAGGAGGTGTGGTAGGCTCAAACTGCGATAGAGTGATGGCGTTGATGCGTCCGCCAGAACAGCCGGCATAATCAATTGGCAGACGATGGCGTTGGATCGTGAGCGGTATGGAGGATTGTGCAACTAGCCAACATCGTGAAGTGGTTTCTCTTCTTGTTTTTGTGTTTTGGCGGGCCGTTTATAGACTTTTCGGTTGACTTTACCCTATAGGTGGATCGTCAAATCTACGGGATGGTCCGGATAAGTCCTTGTGGTTCGTGTGTAGGATGTTGTCACTACCGATTCGGCCTACGAACCGTCGTCAATCAACATTCTAACTATTCTATTAAATTACAAAAAAAAACATAAATTTCAAAATCCTATAAAAATTCCAATAAGAGGGATAAAAGGGAGAAAAACCCTGCAAAAGACAAAAAAGGATATTTTATTTGCATTTTTTCCATTTTTCGCTTTTCCTTCGCATTGCGTGTCATGTGGATTTTCTTTCACTTCCTAACTCACAACACACGCTACGTGTGCATGGTAAACACCAGTTGACAAATGCATAAAAAGTTTTATTCCTATTGCATACGCTATGCATGCACCGATGCTTTCCATCATATCGATATAAACAGTGAGATTGTTTTCCATTCTTCACCTGTTTGGGAAATGGAAATGCATGCTTGTGGCAATCTATCTCCACGTTTCCAAACCGTACAAAAGCTGTAAACCAAGAGCCGCTACACACCGACCGACGGCCACTCGTCCAGATGGGGTTTAATTAAATTTATGCAAATCAGATCGACCGACGGTGCACCACCATCGGTGCACCAACCAGCTCGAGTGGAATAAAAATAATTACCCTGATTGGAATCAATGCTCGAGCGGGTGGTCTGAGGCCATCACACTATTGCCATCGCCCGAAAACGCCACCTTGCCATTTGACCTTCCACCATGGCTCACCTTTTTTCCTCAAAAACCTCCTCCACCTAGTTTAGTGAACCGAGTAGAACCGAGTGTGACCGTTAATAATTTGTTGCTTATTATTCATAGCCGGTTCGGGCAATCGGATTAAAAATCATTGACACTAATTCGATCACTGGGAAACAAATTTGCAAAACACCGGCTCATGCACCGAATGTGTGCGAAGCGTGTGATGGATATGGTTGCAGGTAGCTGCAGAGCTGCTTTTAATGAGCTGCCCCGTGGGTGGTTCGTAAGCAGCAGTAGCAGCAACAACAGCAACAACAGAAAATCGGTAAAAGCAAAAACAAACAGATAAAGTACTTTACTAAGCTCACTCGTGCGGGTTTCATCATGCACTCAACGACCGGCACCTGCTGTTTTTTCGCATCCTCTTCAAATGCAATTGCAGTGGCAGTTGATTTGAATTTATGCATGAGATTGCTTTCAATAGCATCGAAGTTTTTTTTGTTTTACTTTCGGAACTATTTTTAAACGGAAAATAATGAGTATCTATTGTTAGCAGGGTATAATGATCCTTATTAGCGAAGCGAACTAAAAAATCCTTAAATGGTGAATGAAAAAAAGGGTGCCTGTGTTCATGAGAACAATGTGGTCATTAGAGTTTAATAATCAAGCAATAAAAGAACCTTTATAATTGTGATACCTATAGCCTTGGCACAGCAAAAATGAAAAGTGTATGAAACAATGAAGGTAAACATAAACAACGTAGAATGATTTTTTTTTCGATAAAAATGAATGAAAATTTTGCAGTTCACAACACAACGAATCGGAGGATTTTTGGAAGCATAAAAGAAGTCTGTTCAATACTGATGAAACCCTCTTCGCACAGTGTGGGATTATAAAATGCTCAAAAGGATTTTTATGAAGTGATAAATACCATGGAGGAGCTCTACAAACTACTGAAATGCTCTATGAACTATGAGCCGCTACAATGACGAAAAAGCTTTAGCAATGCAGCCAGTAAGGCTTCGGGCCGTAGGTTATGTCATGAGAATGGCACCGGACGACTAAGCCCGTCTCTTCAGGCTGTTCATATCGATAGAGACGTTTTTGTAGGTGGTCACGATGATTTATGCAGCATTTACAACTAAGCCAATTAATGTAGATAAAATGAATTTTTAAGCAAAATAAATAAATATTATTCCTTCCTTCCTTTTTGGCTTAACGACCTATTAGATCTTGCCTGTCATTACTGATTAGCCAAGTATTATTGATTCGATCCGGATGGTCGCCTCCACCATCGAAAATTTAGACTATAACCACCGATTAGGCCAGATTATCGTCCAAAATAGTTTCATTTGTATTACTTATTAAAATGAAATCAAGATGATTGGTTGGAGAATGTTTAAATGCGACTGGACAGTTGTCGATGATCATCTCTGAGTTCGGGGCTGACCCGGCCAACTGAATTTACTGCCAACTGAAGTTGCATGGAGATTAATTTATGATTATAGTGTCATCATATGTTTGCTTGTATTGCTACAGCCCAGAATATCATCAACAAGACAAACCAGAAGCCAACCAACCAACCTCCAAACCAACCAAAACAGAGATCCTATATACTACAAAAACACAATAGCCCTGGACATCAATACCTCAAGCCAACAATACCAACTAGAACCGAGCATGCCCGGGATAAGGTAAACACTATGCAGGATACATCCTGTGCTTATTGTTCGGACGACGACCCGGTGGTGGATGCGACAGCGGCGTCGGTCTTCACACGGCAGGACCGGGGTTCAAATCTCATCTGGGCCGTTCCCCCTATAGTGAGGAGTGACTATCCAACTAATAACACTCGTAAGCCAAAAATGGCAGGTACGATCTTAAGAGGTCGTTAGGCCAATAAATCGGCATCAGCATAAGTGATACTCATAATACGGCTATGAGACGTCTTACTTAATAATAAACATATATTTTGGGAAATCTTGTACATTTACTTTACGGACACTAGTTAAAAATATAAATAAAAAGATGAGCTTTCATCTATCACTGTAAATCTAATTAAATTTAAACGTCTAAATCGTAAAAAATAACCAAACTGATTAAAAAACACTATTTCAACGATGAGCAAAATTCAACAATAAAAAGGCGTAAAACAAACAATCGGGCGGTCCGGTGGCCGAGGCGACAGCGGCGCCGGTCTTCACATGGCAGGGCCGGGGTTCAAATCCCATCCAGGACGCCTCCCCGTACTTAAGGCTGACTACTTTTCTACGGGTAAAATTAAGTCACAGAAAGCCAAAAATGGCAGGCCGAGACCTCTCGAGGTTGTAGTGCCAAGGAAGAAGAAGAAGAAGAAAACAAACAATTCCATCATCGAAGCAACACCCTTTACCCATGACAAATTTTGCTTCAGAAACTGTCTCTGAGAAGAAGAAAAAACCCCCCAAAGTTGTTAATTTGATTTATTAGTCGCTGCTGCCCTTTCATGGGAAAAGCGCAATCGCGCAGCCGAGGCGACGATAATTCGTCGCAACCCAAAGCCAGACAAACTAAATGAACTAAGCAACAAAACAAAGCAACAACAAATTGAACCGAAGCCGAAAAATCCACCATCGCACTGCATCCGAATGCATCAATCAATTGGTCACCGATGACTGATGGGCGGTCACCACTCCAATCATGGTAGCCGAGAGGAAGGAAACCGGTTGCCCGGTTTTGTTTTTCGTTTTCCTTTATCCCCGTGAAGCAAATGGTGTAAAACAAAAGCAAAACTACTGGCACCTTCCACGGGCAAAGATACAAAGTAAGGTGAGAGAAAAAGGAAAAAAATGGAGGGGCGAAGAAAAATGTGCCAGAAAATTCATATAAATTACCATAAAAGTTAGGTTAAATTGAAAAATTGAAGTTGATTTATGAAATCGCTATTTATTGTGCGTCGACGTTCGACGGTTGCTTCGTTGGTTCCCTGTTTTTAGTGAGTTTTTTTCTCTTACTCTTTCTTTCTCTTGCTTTGGTCTCCTTCTGTTTACTGCTCTTTACTGCGTTCGATGAAATTGTGTTTTTGGTTTTTATCTTTTGTTTCTTTTTCTTTTGTAATTTTTCGTTAAAAAAAATGATTTTATTTCACCTTTTTTGTTCACCTTAAGCGCATCTCCATATCACTGCGCTGATTTTTGATATATTTTCTCCTTTCTTTCACACTTCTTTTCTCTCACCTCTTTCCACACCTCGTTAAGCCAGCCTTTGATGGGTTTGGTTTATGTTTTCTTGTGGCAACATCGCTCACCCTTTACCCTAGTACAGGCTCATGAGTGTGTGTTTTATTCGTCGATTTTATTTTCGCTCGCTTGCACCACCCACTGGCCCTCCCGAAAAGTGCATAATGTTTGTGCTCTTCTGCCTCATTTTTTTTTGCACCACCCGTTAACATTTAACCTCATTTTCTTTTCACTCTTCTTATACACACACACGCTTCGAAGTAAACACGGGAGGGAACGATTTTATGGGCAATCAACCTCATCCTTCGCTTGGTCGTTTCCTTCTCTCGCTGGCCTTATTGATGTCACCACCGACTGTTCGGTGCATTCGATCGTGGTGCGTACACGTGATGGCAGCCCAGTCGTGTTGCGTTTTCGCAGCGATTTTGGATGCCGAAATGAAAAAGACCAAAATTCACCCTCGAACTCGTCGCCTCAATGCCACGAGGTTAAAGCGACTGAAGAAAGGGAGGAGAAAAAAAAGCCCCGGAACAAAAAGAAGCAGCTCCGATTTCAAACGAGCATAACATAAACGAAGCATAACGGTCTCAGTGTGCCAGCAAATGAAGAAAAATGGCACAAGGGTGGAGCATGATTTTCGGTAGAGGTTTCTTTTGGTTGTTGTTCGTACTGAATTGGTTATGTTTTTCGGGGGCATGAGTGCATAATCGGGTTCATGGGGTTATTTCTCCATGTTGTTTTTACCACTAACATTTGATTATGAAGAGGGTTTTGTATGTGGAAAACGTTGTTCTATTTTTATGATAAAGTTATAGTCTACACTTTAGCGCAGGTTTTCGTTTTATTTTTAGTTATTAGACTTTTTTGATTCATTTCATTTATCTTTTAGCTCTTTTCATCTTCTTTTGCTCTTTTTTTCATTTAATTGTTTTCTTTTTTCTGCCAAGATAAACGAATGAATATTTATTGTAAATTTTCTATGATTTTTTTCCTGTTTTTTCCTGTTTCCTAAACGTCTTATCTTTCATGTTTTATGTCTGTTTTGTTTTTCTTTTCCTCTTTTCTTCACCATCATATACAGATATAATATTTGTTATATTAGTTTCACGATCTTATTACCCCTACGCAAACATTTTTCTTCGTTTAATTTTTCTTTTTCTTTTTGTGCTAAATTTTCTTTTCCATCGTTATTTCCTAATCAAAACGCGGTTTTCTTTTTTTTAAACAATTTCATATATTTTTTTGGTGGGCGTTGCGTTCCTTTTATAATATTTTGCTTATTTTTTCTTGTATTTTAAAGTTTTTTTCGCTTTGATAACCTAAATCAAAGCATTTACGATGTATTAATTATTTTTGATAGTATTAAGTATAGTGGATAAGATATACGGCCTGGCAGTCACTTCGTGAAATACAAAAAAAAGATTAAACGCTTGGTTTAGTCTTCCGATAAATGTACGTATCCACAGATTAACGTTGATTTAGTTGATTGATAAATTTGTGTTTGCTTAATCCTTCCTACATAAGGATTGTTCTTATTACGATTGTAGTTCATTTTTGATCTTCTGTTTCTCTTATTAGGTGCGTTAATTGTTGTTTGTCTTTTCCATGCACTTATTCCGTGATTAATATTCTCATCATTTTGTTAGATTTATTTGTCTAATACTGCTAGCGTTAAAAAGAAATGTGTGTCTTTTTTAACTTTTGTGTTCTGTTAAGTTCTAACAATTTTTCTATTTATTTTATATTGTACTTTTTTCACCTGATGTTGTTTTTTTTTTACTTCATTATTTAAGTTAATGTTTCGATATTTCTTCTCCTGTTTTTTTAAAAGGTGTTTCTGATTATGCATTAAATGCTTTGCAATACGTGTTTTATCTTCAATTAGCATGCTTCACAAATTCCATCGTCTTGTATCTTTATTAATTATCATTTTAACTTTTTTTTGCACCCTTTGATGATTCACTCGTGCTCTGTGAATATTTTGATAATATTTTTCCTTTTCTTTATTAATTTCAATCCAACCAATCTCACCACCCACGCCGCCCCAAAGAACGCGCATTTGGCTAGATGCGAAGCGATGAAGAGTAAATCATCAGGCAAACCACTGGCAATGTTACAGGCAGGCAAATATGTAAACATGGACAGCAAACATTATGCGCGCACACACACACGCACGCATGACACGAAGCCGGTGGGGTCGGAGGGCTGGGATCGCTTCCTCAATCTTTGCTCTCACTGCTTTCCATATGTGGAACCGTGTGGATGTGGTCCTCCCCCTCAGGGCGTTGAGTGGATACAGTAAGAGCGAACATCCTAACCCACCCCCTAAACCAACCCCCACCGGTAAGCTTTTATGCTGCTCGACATGCTAAACTATGATTTTATATAGCCCTTTTTTCCTGTTTGCTTTGCTCTCCAGGAGTAAAAGAGAGGAAGAGAGAGAGAGAGAGAGAGAGAGAGAGAGCGCGAGAACACAAAAGGCAATGAAAACGCTATGTTTTATGTTTCTTTGTTTGTGCAGTTTGTGCGTCTCCACCCACTGCCCATACCTTTCCACCTTCCTGCCTGGCTAGCTTCTAGAGCGAGCCACTCACCCAGCTGGCGTGTGGCTGCACTGGAACCGATCGCCGAAAGGAAAGCGAAAACGGTGCTGCGAACAAGATGGGTTGTGTGCGGTGAATGCATACATAGAGACGAGAGCGAGAAAGCGAGTGTGTGACGAGCAAGAGAGAGAGAGAGAGTATGGGGATACGAATTCATGCTTGCACATGATGCGCTGTTGCTAAGGGCTGCTTTCCATCGACCTGCTGATGTTACCGGTCCCATTTCTCGCCCATCATCCCCAATGCACCTTTTCACCCAGTAATAGTTCGTCGTGCAAAGAGTGAGAGAAAGAGAGCATGGGTAACGGAGACACAGCAGAGATGAACTCTCTTTGGAAAGAAAATTGACACAATTTAATTTTATTTTGTAATGGAAATTAGTTCTTTGGAATTATGACAGAAAAAAGTTAACCATTTTGGAAGCAGAACCTTTATGGAGTTTGCTGATATTTTAATGATTAAATAAATTATTAGCTATTAAACTGATATTGAAGTATACGAATGATATCTAGATTACCTATTATTTCCATAAGAGAATTATTATGGAAATTCTTAAATTATTAGTTTATTAGTTTATTTAAATTATTAAATTATTAGTTATTAAACTGATATTGAAGTATACGAATGATATCTAGATCAAATACTATTTCCATTAGAGAATTGTTTTTAAACAGTGTTTAGGCCCTTTGTTCTCTACAGCACTTTTTATTAAATTCTATTTATATCTTTTTCTCCTCTTTATTACACCTTTAGTTAGAGATAAGGGTCTAAGATAGAATATAGATTAAACAGTAAATTTTAATTAGTGAGATTCTAAGATGATTATTTTCGCAATCGATTTAAAATTAAATGCGAATCATAAAACTTAATTTTAAATAAATTATTTTTAAATAGCTCTGTTGATCATATTTTTAATATTAACCCGTTACAAAGAAGTAGAAAAAACATTCTCACCTCCAAAATCGACCAATGTTCTGATGGTAAAAAGTGAAACACTCTTGTTGCTATGCGGATGCATCGTCTCGCGCACTGGAGCACACAGTAGCAGCGAGCTGAAAAACAAGTAGAAGCAAAGAGACCGAACCGAACCGAGAAAAACAAGGTACACCGAGAAGCGCAACTGCATAACCGAGAACATATGATGGGGAGCATCGCAATGTACCGAGCGCTGCGCTTACCACTACAACCGTACGACGAGAAGCCATCGAAGAGAAAAGCCGGCTTAAAAAACGTTCAAACCCCCGACGTGTGTGTGCGTGTTGTTGCGCTTTCTTTCCGAACGGTGGTAAATAAAATCAGCTGAGCGACCCCCGATCGTTTATCGGGAAAAACGGGGCAACAGAGGTGGGAAGAAGATTGTATATATAAAAACCGTCCAAAGACACGCACACACACACACAGATATACACCATGCACATTATGTTGCACTCGCGGCTTCGGTCGACGGCTATCTGGGCTGGTAAATTATACAGTGGAAGCAGAAAAGGAAGGCAAACAATCAAACGTGAATGAGAGAAAGAGAAGGAGAGCATTTTAATGTACACATTCGTTTGTGTTGGTTGGAGCTCTGCTGTAGTGGTGAGACATTGGGGTATGTATGCTTCGTGTGGAGCATACCGCTATAGGAGCTTCTCAGTCATCAGAGTCATCTGGTGCCCTTCTTCTATTCCCATCTCTCTTTTTCACTCCTCCCTCTCTCTCTCTAGCTCTTCTTCACTTTATCTCTCGTTTTTTTCTCGCTCCCTTTAGATGTGGTAATTATAGGGAACGCTTAATTGAATGATTGTTCGTCCATTTGATTTCGTTACAGTAAAATTTGCCTGTCGGTAATGTTTCTCACTTTTTTTTCTTTTTTGGGTCTCGTTTTGTTTTGTTATTGATTCTTTTGTTGTCTGTATGGGTTTTTTTATTGTTTTCTTCTTCAGCATCCTCCTGCGTTTAATGGTTATTGTTTGGGTGTTTTTTGTTTGTTTCGGTCCATCCACTTACATCGATCTTTCTTCACACCTACGCAGCTCCGAGAAGAGCGGGTGATGCCGGCGATGGCTTATTAAAATATTATTGCAATTTATTTTATTTATTGCACAGAAATAAATGTTTTTGTGAAAATCTTTTTTGATAAAAACTAAATTAAGTAGTTTCTTAAACTCTAGAGTAATGTTTGATAATCTTTACTACTTTACTATGCCTGTTTTTTTCCTACAAATTTTATCGCAGATATGAATTTAACCAAACTAGTAGCTAAATTAAACAAAAATGAGCCTATATCATATATTTTATTGTATATTAGTTTTTATCTGCTTTTGAATAATTTGAACTTTTTTTTTAAAGTTTTAATAACAGTTTTTAAAGATTCTTTATGCGACCATTTTTAAGTTAATTTAAATTTTGAAAATTCAAAATTTATTTAAAACATATTTGTCTGTAGTTGTTCATTATTAAAGAAAAAAGATTTATTAACTTCTAATACCTTTCCCCATGAGACCGGTTTTTACACCCACGGTTCTGGTGCGATTCTCCCTTCGAGCTTAAATAACCAGAAATTACTTAACAATTTTACATCGAGCCAGTGGTTCACCAACACAAACATTGCTACCGCTGCTGCTGGAAAATCGCAACATATGATTTCTTACACAATCTTCCCAGTGATCTCTCTCACCACTCTCTCTCTCTCTCTCTCTATGTATGTTTATATAGAACCCAGCAGCGCTTCTTAACGGTCTTCACAACATTGTTCCTTATCATCATCTAAAAGAGCCGTTCTAACGAAAGTTTGACGAACCTTCGTTTGACCGGAACGACCGAGACCGGTTGCTGCTTCTAGCTCGTGTAGTTGATTTATTCTTAACACTGCTTTCCAGCTCCCACCCCCCTCCACAATCACTCAGGACATCCTATTCCCGCTTATCTTTCCTCACCACCCTGTATCACCAGTCATGAAGGTGAGTTGAACGAAATCAGTGATGTTCTTGGTGTTCCAAACAGTAAAAACCATCCAAAATGAGAAAAAAAAGAAGAAAATCGTTAATCGGTTTCGTGCCAGCATAAAAAACAGCTGTTGAGAAAGAATCGACCGCTTATGAAACGCACACACACACTCACACCAAGTACACTTATTGCAAGCGCTATAAAATGAACGGTTTTTTGGAAAATCGATAAACAGCAGGCAACGTCGATGAACGGGTAGGCTAGAGTAGCCAGAAAGAGAGAACCCCGGCATGGAAATAGGAAAAGTATACGAGGAAGCAAGCGAAGGAAAAAAAGGCACCAATACACCGGTACATAAAATACCACCACACACTTGGCCGGCTTCGTTGCATCCGTAATGGGGGGGTGTTCCGGCAACGAGAGAACTGTCAATAATGCCGGCTTTGCTTCGTCGGTACATAAGTTTTACCGGCATGCGCGTGCCCTCACTCACACAACCGTAGTGGGAAAAACCGGAATTGCACATAAATAAAATCTCTCTACGTTGGTGTGCGTGAGTGCGCGTTTATACCTGCTTGTTTCAGCTTTACCCAACGCTTTGTGTGTACAGCAACCTCGACCGGCTGTTTGCTCACTTCGGGAGCAGTCCCGAGGCGTGCGGAAAACTCACGCGAAGGGAGCGAACTTAACACCCGCGTAATTGTCCTCCTCCCAGACCGATTTCTCACAGTAGCTTGACGGGTAGGGAAGCATGCGTCAGTGAACGGTAATGGAAAATGGGGAAGGTTTTTCCTGGGTTTTTTTTTTCTTTTGCCCTACCAGGACACGATTGCAAAATTGGTACACCGGGGCGAGCTACTGGATGGAAATAAATCTCACTTTTTTACACCTGCAAAACATAACGCTACCGGTATGTGGGAAAGAGACGGAACGATCGATGTTATATCGAAGGCACTTTGTTCTGGTTCTGTTTTTTTATTCTTCCTACCTTTCTGTGAGTGTTATTGGACACAGAAATGGAATGAAGTAATTTAAGAATGAAACTGCACCGGCTCCATCCATACATTGTAGGGCAGCATCAGTTATTCGTGCTGGGGGAAAAATATTATTGTCTACTTTCAAAATTATTACCCCCTTAAAATGTAACCAAAATGTTGCATCAGCTTTCGTTCCGACATTCGCCCAGGTTTGACAGATGATAATGGTGAGAAAATTTTCTCACATCACTCACAGCTCACGCCATGGTGTAAGGTGGCGGTGGGAAGGTGAGCGGTTGCCGAACAGCAAAAACCGCGTCCCGCGTCCGCTTACCTCGCTACATTATTTGCATGTTGGAAGAGATTATGAGCTTTACGGTGATGGAAATATTTTACCCCCTGCTTCTTCGATGGCTTTCCACCCTTGCATGTGTGTATTTGTGTTGATAATGTTGTGTTGTCGGATGGATATGAGAAATAGTGTAGCTCGAAGCGTTGGTGGAGGCGCCTGGTTGATGGAGACGCCCGGTGCCTCACACCAAATGAAGCGAAAGGTGATATTTATTTCGGTAGATAATGTTCCACACTTTCACCGGAACAGCGGGGGAAGGTGGTGGGGGGGAGGTGGACATTTCCGTCCATCTATGTAATGGGCAATTAAAGGAACATCATACTTTACAAACGGGGGGGAGCACAACACATCCTAGGGCTCGGCATTTAATTTCGAATTTAGTTTCCCCGCTAGATCGATCGTGGCGCGTTCATCGTTTCGAATGATTAATCTTTGTTGCTGGGTGAAGGAAAGCTTTTTTCCAATATTTTTTTGTGGAAACTTAATAAGAAAAAACTCAACTGAACGCTCAAAAAAAACAGGGCTTAACAAAAACTTTATTTTGTTTTTTCGCTTTCCCTTTCGGTAAACAAAGAAAAGTTTTATTCCCTGTTTTTCCTTTCGTACAAACCCCACAAACAAAACGGAAAACCCTCTTAAAACTTTTCGAAACGAAATCATTTCCGGAAGCAGCAGCTGTCTCTCTCTCTCTCTCCCGCTCCCATTCTCCATCGGTAATAAATTGATTAAAAAGCCTGCTGGAAATGTACTTCTTTCCTATCCTGCCCACCGTGGTTCGCTGTCGTATTATCTTAATCTGCTTTCGATCAGCTGACACTGTCTATATTCAGGCGCTAGGAATGGGAGAGCAAACAAAAAAAAAGATGGACACTGGAAAAAAGAGGACGCTTGGGATGTTCCTCCCAATCATCGGTTCAATCGATCGATGCTCAATCTGCTGTTTGCTGTGGAACTCTGAGGGGCCTTTTTTAATAATTTTCTTTTGTGTTTTACATTGTTGTATCAGTGATGCGTGTTTTTTTGGGTCTTCCCTTTAAACTTGTTTTTTGCTTCTTTCCCTGGAATGAAAAGTTTTCCCTCTTTCTCTGGGCTGCGGCATCCTGACAGCAATAAGGGATACCCATCCTTCCAGGGAGATAAAATTAAATAACAAAAAAAAACCAACAACAAACTTGACGAAGATCAATACAACTGTCTTTCTACAGACAAAAAGTTGAATTGAAGAGAGAAAGAGAGAAAAGGGAATATTCTCGTGTTTGCAAAACATTATTGGCAAAGTCCACAAAAAGTGTTTCCTGATTTCCTGAGCAAAACGAAACAAAAAATCTCCCACACGATTCAAGGAAGGCCTATTACACCCACACTGGCTTAAGGCAAGGATTTTTTGTTCTTGTTTGGCTCTTCCACCCCCAGAAGGCTATCGTTCAATTTTATACTCTGTTTTTAATTAGATTTTTATTGGTAAATTTCACTACCGCGAATTTTGCATTCCACAATGCCGCTTCCTTATCGGTGGGGTGCTATAAATAAATCTCCTCGACGTGCATTTCCCCGAGTGGATCAAACGGCGGTGTCCTGGTTTCTGCTTCTGTTTCCTTTTTACACCTCAAATGGAATTTAATTACATTCCGTAATCAACTGCAAGATACAGATTGATTGAAATGAATGGAAGCTGATAAATGACCAGGGCTACTGCAGTGCTGGCGTGCGGATGTTGAATGTGTGGGCAATAGGAAACAAAGAGCTGAACGAAGCACCAGCATAAATAAAGGCTACCATTATACGGTACGAGAGGGGAATATCAGTGATAATAAATCAATGATTCTTGGTAAAGATCATTTCTGTTTCCAGAATTTGCTATTTTTATGTATTTATTGCATGTAAAATGAGAAAAAGTATTTCTTCCCAGTATCAGTGTTCATTCATCAGTCAAAGGTGCATTCAAGCGGACGAGTGACTGAATTGGGTGGAATTGAACTCCATACGGCAGAACTTGGGATCAAAGCTCGTTTGGACTACCTACTCGTACTGAGGACTGACTGTCCAGCTATGGGTTAAATCGAGCCAAAGAAAGCCAGCACTGACAGGCTCAGATCCTTCGAATGTTGTAGTGTTAAAGAAGAATAAATAGAACTTTTTTATTTTGTTGTGAAATTATAATCGTCAGCGCGATGCTAAAAAACGATGTCAAGCCATCGTAATCAAGTATAAATAAATAATAAGATAAAAACTATCCTACATCATCGAGACCTCGGCACATCTTTGATGCTCTTTAAAAAAATAATTTCTCAACACCAAATATACCTGAAGCGCTATAGGACATATTGCATTTTTATTGTGAGGTTACATGGTTAAAGTATTCAGACCTCAGTAAATATCGCTCTTTCATGCTATGGAATTTATCTTCGGCCAGCAAGAACAATAGGGTATCCCATTCAAGCCTTAAGTTACATATCAGTGATTGTTTCAAATCAAATATTTAGGGACAAAATAACTGAACAGTCTTGACAGAGATATGTTTAAAGACATGTCAAATGAAGCATTATAAATCCGTCAAAAGGGCAACTGGAAGAAACATTCATGACAATAACCCCATATAGCTTACACGATCCATTGTTTGTCAGATTGTCATATACAAGGTTTGAGAATGCATCAGCAGTTTGAAACTGACCTATTTTATGTCCACCCTAGACGAATAATGTTCCAGACATACGAAAAGGCTTTAGTCGTTAAATAGCTTTCTGGATTAACTGAAATGATTTACGTTTAAATTTTTAATGCTTTTCTTCAATATTGTACCTTCACCAGCTCAGACTAATGTTAGCTTCAACCAGAAGTAAGGATGTCTAAATTGATCAAATCTTTAGCTGTCTGGTGTTTTCAGTTAAAAAATAAATCCGTAACATTCCTGTAATACTACATTGAATTAACAAAAAGAATATACGTGTTTGGCATAAGTCAAACAAATCCTCACCAAGTTTGTGTTACAGCTACTCAACAACAGATGGCGCTTTTTAAGCGACTAAATGAAAAAGCAAGTTTTCGCCAGCAATTGATCCGTGTTTGTTGATGCTTTTATCAATTTAATCAACTAAATTTGAATTGTTTAATAACTGCGTGTAGCTGAAGCATAAATATCATTAAAACTTTGGCTATTTTAATTGTTGTTGTCTTCATATTTCTAGTTCACTTTCTGCCAGTCAATGTGCCTCATATCATCGTACAAGTAAAGATGAAACTGAACATTCCTAGGGTTAAAAACACTCTGAAGACTCATATTATATGAAGCAGATCAACCTTTCGTCTGCCAAATATCATAATCATCATCATCATTTCCATCACGTTCGTCCTTATTAGATGCTCCACCAAAACGCAATCGAACGTATTCAAATTTCATGCACAGCGAACATTTCTGATAGAAAACAAAGCAACAGAACAAGTCACAACCACGCACACGTTAACAAAACAAAAAAGGCATGAAACAAAACAAAAACAACAACAAGTGCAATGTAGTTTCCGCTTTTAGTTTTGCATATGAAAAACGCAACACACACCATGCCGCGAGTGCAGAAACTTCCTGATGCTGGCGTTTGAAGCGCAATCTCGTCGCCATTCATACCATCTTTTTGGTTCGGAAGCAGTGAACCGATGCCTTATGCTAAATTAAAACGGTGTCACGTTGCCCTCCCGCCCTCCTTTACCCTACCATTTATGCACGTGTGTGTGTGTGTGGGGGCACAAAGTGTCACTATGAATATTTGAGCTTCACTCTTTGCTGAATCTGATGCAATAATTCATTCCCGGCCCGATCCGCATTCGCCATATATACAGACACCGAACGGCCACACACACTCACGTGAGTGCAGCTGCATTGCATTGCTGTGCGAGCGTTTGTTGGTGATGAAAACGCTGTAAATAATTTAATCCAGTTTGCAGTTCCCACCCCCCTCCCGCTCTGTTTCACCCTTTCTTTTCTAAGCCCTTCCTTGGTTGAGGGGTCATAGAACAATGCATTTTTATTTATTCTGCAAATGCACATGCGTCAATCTGGATTTGAAGCGATCCGGTGGGTGGGATTGTACGGTAGGTACGGTGTGACTCGAGGCGAAGGGTTTATTTCATCAATTTCCACCCACTCACAGTAACGGCCAACGATCGTAAGGGTGAGTCGAAAGTCAAACAGCTAAAACAAAAGTTTATGGAACAATTTTCTTCCATTTTATTGGGCTCGCCCCAAAACACCAGCAGCAGGGTGGCCCAATGTTTGCAGCATGATTTATGCACCGAATGGTTCTGCTTCTACACCCTTCCTTCTGCTCCCCTTTCTTCTAACCCGGTGGTCCACCTACCATCGTCCGTGCAAGCGAGTCAAGTGGATGTGTCGTGGTCAGTTTGCCGGTGATGGTGTATAATGATTTGCTAAACAATTGAATTCAATTCAACCTGACGATGATGATGATGGGTGGGTGGGTTGGTTGTTGCTGGTCGGTGGTGGTGGCTGCTGATGAGTGCCTCGATATTGTGCTCCCGCATGTCATAAACACAGGCACTTGGAATTGAAAGTGGCCGTACCGAAAACTACCTTGCCAGTGAATAAAACTGCCTCTCGCGGCCAGTGCTGGTACCAATCGGTAGTGTCGATCGTAAACATTAATGTACAAATACCGTCGAACCGTCGTGCCTTTTACTCCGATCGTAATGCTTTTTAACTCTTCACAGACACGCACGCCACGGAAGGTTCTTGGCTTTGTTTCTTCGAGCGGTGGGTAGGAAGCACTTTGCTATGGTTCGCCAGTGAAAGGCATTCAGATATTCTTGGTCAAGCTGGACAAAGTCTGGTGGTGGTGGTTTTTATCGAGAATCAATGCCCGGAAGGTTGATTGCAAATGGGTGAATGAGAAATTAATTAATCACAATGTTTTGGCATGGAACTTACCAGCTTTGTAAGCTATTTGGCTGACGGTAACACAAACTGAAAGGTTATGAAGTAGATATGCCCTTTTCTATTTAATTTTCAAAGCTTGCAAAGGCAGCTTAATCAACATACAGCACTCATTGAACTTACCGTACGTTTCATTTTGAAGCAAGATTTTACATAAATGAGGACTGACTATCTATCTGCGTGGTATGATTAAGTCTAGTAAGCGAGAAATGGCAGGCATGACCTAATATAAGAGGTCGTTAGACCAAAGAAGAAGATTTCTGACGAATGACTGGAATTTCATAATAAACTGAAGTATAAATGTTTAAACGCCTAAAGTGCTCAAGAGATGCATTCATTTTGACCAGGTTTCTCCAAATTGGTTTAGGAAAGGATTGTTCTAAAGTCCATTTTCCAAGACCGTTGAAAAATTAAAAATTGACGAATACTTTAAAATTGCATACATGCAGGCGTAAGAAGTAAACAGTTTTTCTAAAGGCTTCTCACGAAAAACATGAAAATAACGCAACAAATAAAAAATATAGTATTATGGAGCTGTAAATTTGTTTTATGTAGTGAAAATTAAATGTTGCTGTAAAGATAATATGAAAAAATTCTAAGTTTTAACAATAAAATGCAAGGTTTTTCAGTTGATAAGGCAATAGCATCCCTATTTATTGTACGCTCCTTCGATGAAATGAAAAACCAAGCTAGTTGATATGGAAACGGCTTCAGATGATAGGGAAATCAAATACCTTTTATTGTGATAGCCGTTGATATTGAACACGACCTCTCAGCATACGGGTAAGTGCGTGCAATATCAATGGCTACTGAGACAATATCATCTGAGGATAGCACAATAAAAGGTATTTGATTCCCCTCTCATCTGAAGCCATTTCCCTATTAACTAGCTTTGTTTGCCATTTCATCGAAGAAGCATACAATCAAAATGGATGCTATAGCCTTATCAACTGAAAAATCCTGTAATTATAAAAGCTGTACGTCACTAGATTTCATTGAAAGTTTAATTGCAAGCGTCATTCGAAGCCGTATTACTTGTTGAGTCAGATGGAATATATAAAGTAATATATAAAGTATGGAATTGTAGTTGTATAAAAGAGAGTTGTTAAATTTGTGTACCAAATCAAGTCTGGGAAAAATGAATCCCACTGGGGATTCGAATCTTCTAGTACCAATCACAATTGGGATACAAATCTTAGAATCCGAATCCGAATCCCTTCTGTTCATTTTCCTTCTGGTGATCGGGGAGGGAATATAGCTTAACTCGATCTGAACCATACTTCTCTATGAATCCAAGAAAACAGACAACAATTCTATTCCAACCCAGTCGCGCTTATCCATTCCAAATCGAATCCCAATGGAATCCTAATCAAATCCTAAAGAAAGCCCAATCGAATCCCAATCAAATCACTATCGGACTGCAGTCAAATCCAAGTCAGATCTTAATCGGATTCGAATCGGAATCAGATCGAATTCGAAACGGAATTGGATCGGATGGGGATCGAATTCGAATCCACCATTAACGATCCAACTCGTTTCGAATCTTTCTAGGGATTGAATCTTCGAAGCTTCCGGGTTCCGTGTCTTCTAAAAGAAATCTGGTATGGCCACAAAATAAAAAATACATAGTTTAAGCATACGTCACTATGGATTTATTGGTTAACGTTCAATTTACCAATTGATTTGAGTACAGCTAGATACATTATCAGTTTTATTCACAAGTTATATAACAATCGAAACGCTCTTTATCTTCGAAAGAAAAGGAAGACATCCTCCAAGGTACGCTATTTACAATTGTAATTCCTGCATTCCACGCATTCTCCGCCAGCTCTGTACTGCCACGGGCAACATTTACTAATTGCACAAAAGTTAATTTGCACAGCTTCGGATGCTGCCACTGCTAGCGCTAACGATATGCGAATCAATCAAACTGAGACACCCGAGAGCGGATGCGCGTTTGTCTAGCTGTACCAACAAAACGCGACCGGAGCGTGAATTTCCAGCTAGCCGGGAATTAATGAACGCGATACGTGTACCGGGCTGTGCACTCTACCAGATGTCTGTTCGCGTTTGTCTATTACCTCGTTTGCTCGTTTGAGAGAGAAAGAGAGTGGGAACGAAGGCAAAATAAAAGGCACACATGGTGTGTGCAAGAAAGCTGATAGTGTTCCGATAGCTTTCGAGAGCAGGAATGGAAAGAAATATTTCAATATTCAAACATCGTTAAATACCATCAGGCCGCCGGTGGACGGGCATCGCTACCACAGAAAGTGAAATGTTACACAATCAGAAAATAGCGAGAGCAACCCCATCCCGGTTCGTTTCGTAGAACATTGTGTAATGAAAGGAAAGAATGATGGGGTGGCTTTTTTTAACCGTGCAATGGAAACGTTCGCTCTTGGAAAAAATGGATACCACACATGAGTACAAACAGGGGCGAAAGTTTATCAAAGCCCGGAATGCACTCCGGAAAATGGATCACGATAAGACCGGCTCAAAAAAACCACCACAACCAACCATCGATGGTTCTCAAACAGCGAACAGATGCTTGTGGTAATCAGGGAAAAAACGCCAGGAGTGTTACATGCATCTTTGCATCCTAGCACGTTCGAGTTTCGGGGAAGAGAATGAACGCTTGAAACGAGTGCAATAAATTCCTGATCGTTAACTTTCCGCGCTGTTTTTTTTTTCCTCAATCGAATGGAGGAAAATCAAGCAAAGGTATATTCAGGTTTGAACATGGAAAACTTGCACAACTACAACCACAGAATGTTGGAAAAAGGAATGCAATAGAAGATGGTTTGAGGAAGAACAAATATTGTGGTTAGTCAAACGCAGCATCGAAAGTATAAAATAGTTAGCAGATGTTTATTTTACGTAAAAAAAAATCTTAGTAATTTGATGAAAAGAGACTGTCAGACTGTATTCTTCTTCTTCTTTGGCCTAACGACCTCTTGGGTCATGCCTGCCTAGACTTAATAATACCACGTAGTTGGATGGTCAGTCCTCACTACGGGGGTACGGTCCAGATGGGATTTAAACCCCAGTCGTGCCGTATGAAGACCAATCACAATCAGACTGTATAAAAAAATTTGAATAATATAAGAGAGTAAAACCAAGCAAACCTATTCTACTTCAATAAAGGAGACTTCGAATGGGATGTGTAAAACAACATTTTAAAGAAATAGTTCCTTTACCTCATTAATTTAGTCAAGAATGAGACAAGCCATCATCACCAATTAAAAATATTTCTTTTGAATTGAAATTTTTAGAATTATCAGTGGTATTTCCGATCTCAATCGTCAGTTGTTTTTTAACAAAAGTCTTTCGCATGCCTTTGAATTTTCTGTAATTTTTTTCTTCTTGCCTTAGCTCATTTTCAATTTTTTTGTTAATCTCTTCCTAAGGTCCTGTTTTGTTATTTTATTACTTTTATTTATTTTTTTATTTTTATATGCATTTTTTAAACGTTTCTTTCATGAATTTATAATTTCTTTACAATCGATAACTCAGTCTTTCATGTTTAGTTTTTAGGTTTTACATAATTTCAATAATTTATACTACGTCTTCGACTATGAGATATAAGGTATTTCTAATTAAAACATCACTTCTTTCCAATTCTTTCTCATGCTTAAACTTATCCAAAATATTGCAGTATTATTTAATTTTAGTTCAATAAGTTCCGTTGTATCTAAACTTATTTCTTTATTTTAGAAGTCATTTTTTTTAAATAACTTTTTCTACAACTTCACTTTATGCCCTAAGTTAGTTGGTTGTTTGCTTTTCACTTCTTAAACCTTCTCAATAAATCGGCTGATTCAGTTTTTGGCTCATATTTTGATAAGTTTATTTAAATTATTTTTTAAGTATTTTTTTTAGATTCAAATATGTTGTCTTCTTCTTCTTTCGTGGCTCAACGACCTCCTAGGTCATGCCTGCCATTCCTGGCTTACTAACTTATTGTTACCTCATAGTTGGATAGTCAGTCCTCACTACGGGGGAACGGTCCGGATGAGACTTGAACCCTGGTGAAGACCGTGTGAAGACCGGCGCCGCTGTCACATCTACTACCGGGCCACCCTCAAATATATTGTACTTTTTATATTAAATATTTATATTTATGTTTTTTACATATTATGTGTGTTAACGAATAATAATTTTACTAAAAAAAACATAACAAAAAAGAATATGACTCCCTGTCACTCGTCTTTTCTGTGGCATGCTCGACTGAAACATTTTTTTTAATAAAATAAAAGGTTTAAAAATAAGCAGCAAATGTACAGCACGCAAAGAAAACCGGTAAGTATATAAGTTTTTGATAAGTCACAAGTATGTAAATCATAATAAAAATTCAACAATTTTACCCTTGTGTTGTCACTGGAATATGTTAGTTTGTGCATTTGCATAACTTCCCTATTTTGGCAATATTTTCAGTGACTCAATCATCGTGGGAGTTGCGAGTGAAAAGGTGAAAACTAGAGGGAGTTTTCACACATTGTCCCACCACAAAACTATTCAGTGCAGAATCATTCAATGGGGTGAGAAAACTCAGCCTCACATACATATTCTTCTCCTGGCAGCATTTACTAGAAGAACGACCCCGACCCACCCGATGATGAAGTTGATGCATTTCCTTTTTGGCACACTACACAACAACAGCAACAAAACGACTCTCCCCCCCCCCTCCCCCCACACTGCTGCAGTACAAAACGTTTATCGTTCGTCATCGTTTCCTGGGTGGAGAAAGGCTCGAATCGATTCACCGGTGCACGGAGCCTTGTTGCAGGTAAGAGCACAATCAGCATCGAAGAAGAACGGCCGAAAAAAAGGAATACCCACCGAACCGGGTTTTTCCGGCTGGGCTGTGGAAAAGGCAGCGACGAGAGCCAGTTTTGAAGATGAATTCTAGATTGGGTGGTAAATTTGCACAATATTACACCATGTTTTGCACTCCCGCTTTTTACGTCATTATCCACGGCGTGGATCGTTAGAAGGTAGCTGAGCTTAGTTATCTCCGGCAACTCCGGGGTCTGGTGTGCTGTGCCATCCGCTTTTCCTTATGGCACGTTTCTCTAGCCCACCGTTTGAGTGAATGTTCCCTACGGGTCCTAGAAAGGATGATTCCCCGTTCTCGTTCACGTACGGATTACCGGGCCGAAGGATGGAAAGAAGCGAAACCGAGCGATACTTCTTCGGTGAAAATGCCCGTGCATAACGAGTGGTGAGCGTGTAACCCAATACGGGACGCTTGTGATGGCCCACTTGAGAAGCTGACGACGAGTAGGGCTGATGTAGTAGTTGCCAGGTTGTAGTAGGACTGTCTGGCACAACACACGAAGCATGCCAATTGTTGCCTTCTGTCCCGTGCTAACACGAGCGAGATGAGCCACCGTCACCGATGGGATGAAGGATCGCCCAGGACTAATTTGTGATGCATTGTTTGGGACGTACTTCGGGCAAGGACGGGTACGTTTCGCTTAGGCGTTGCTGGAAGACTTTGTGGTTTGAGAACTTTTGAGCAGTTATCTATTTTAAGCATTTATTATAAGGCAACCAGCCAGAGAGGAAATGCTTTGCTGATAGTACGGCTAAGAACCATCTTACTTTATAATAATTACATAACTATATTATAAGATTAAAACGTTAAGCAAAATAAAGTAAGTCTTTTGTAGCACTTTTCAGAAGAGATTTCAACCACTAAATTGAATCGTTGTGGAAAGTAAACTTATACAGCATAAATCCATAACGGGCTTTGCTAGCGGCTTACTAGCGCCATCTAGCGGGTAGTAGCTGCACTAACAAGACTGAATGTACTTCTATCAACAGGAAGATCTATTTCGATGCTTGGATGTTTAAATGGATGTTTTGATTTCCATTTTTTATTTGCCGGTGAAGTAAGTCTCGTTTTAGTGATAGTCAGCATATTCAAAAAAATATTTACATTCCCTTTCTTCCTATTTGGCTCTACAAACCTAGGGAGATCTTGGCCTTCCATTTCTAGCTCGGCGAGTCGATTGTTACCATTACGAAGAAGAGGTCTGGATTGGATTTGAATCCCGGGCCCATCGCATAAAGTCCGACGCCACTATCGTTTCTGTCTCGTCTATCGTCGCCATCAATCCATCTCAGTTTGACCCCACCACGTCTTCTCTGTCCGTGTGAACAGCCGGTCGTCCGGTGTCATTCTCATGACGTGACCAGCCGACAGGAGCCTGGCGAGTCTAATTCGCTGCACGATGGTGAGATCATTAAACAGCTCGTAGCGCTCGCCATTGTAGCGGCTCTTCCATTGTCCTTCCACACATACGGGGCCAAAAATCCTTCTAAGCATCTTCCTCTCGAGAGCGGTTAAGAGGGTTTCGAGGGATGTACATCATTGAACAATAAAAAAAAACAAACGTCTGACAGATAATTTTATTGCCATAATTCTGATCCAATTCATTTTATAGTGAGGCTTTTACACATATTGATGTCACCTATATATGATTACCTTTTTCTTTAACAATCTGGCCATAGACTTACTTATATTGTTTAACTTGTTTGACTAATACTGTTGATTTATATTACTCTTGTTGTAGCTTGTTTATGATTTTCCTATAATTTTTATTATAGTTCTATTCTTAGTTATAAGAATATAATTATTAAAACCTTTCTCCCCATTCTAGGTGGATATGAGAATTTTCCAACTGTAGTGCAGTGAAAGTCTTCTGGGAGAAAGTTGTTACTGCACCGCATAGTCGGTCGTTGGCCGGTCCCGTACCACCCCCGGATTGTCGAAAGCGCTGAATGGAGAAAAAGAAAATGTAACTACGAAAAGCGCATAAGAAGTGTGATCCTTTCCGCCGAAGCTACCGGAAACGACGCTTCGCCAAGGAAAAGACCGACCGAAGCACACCGAACAGATTTTCTTTTCAAGCAGAAAACTGTTCGCCTCTCTCTCTCTCTCTCTCTCTCTCTCTCACTCACTCTCATAGTATCTCCTTCCAACTACTTTTCATTTTTCCCCCGTATGACCAGACAACCGTTTAAGGTGGCTTGCTGTACTTTGCTTGCAATGACGTCGGTGCAAATCCCTCTACCTGTGTTTCCGTTCTTAGCCTCCAGGTAAGGATATGTTCTCTGTTGCAAAGAAGAGTGTTAAGGATTTTCTTTAGCAGCAGCAAAAAAAAAACCTTCGGGAGAAAATCTACAACGGGTGTAGCAAGAACTTTCCACTCGACAAAAGAACCACCCTGGGACGGGGACCCTTTGCGCTGTTGCTCGATGCCGATGAAAGGGAACAGTAATCTTCGTACGGCTACGCTCTTCCCTGGAAACGCAAAGGAAGCGCTAGCGGAATTGAAGAAAATAAAAACCGAAAAAAAAGTTTTGGAAGGTAAAAGAAAGCAAACTCCGAACAGGAAATGGAATGCCGTACCGGATGGTCTTAAGTAGACTTTCTGGCGTTTCGCTCGTGTGGAGCTGCTGCTAGTCTGAGAGTGCTGGAGCTGCTGGTCCATGTGTACGTGGCGCACCTGACTTCCTTTCTCAAATATTCATAGGTGAACTTTTAATCTTCTGCCTTCTGTCTGCTTCGGTCTGTCCACCGGTAGGTACCGTGCGGGAAAGTTCGTCCGAAAAGTTCCACCACCTCTTTCTTTGTCTACCCCTCCGTTATCCTTTCGTTTGAAGCAGAACAAGACACGCAACGCACACAACAAAAGGTACGACAACAGTTCTAATGGTTCGTCATTTGGTTTCGGTTCGCTGGAGCTTTGCTTGGGCTGCCGAAGATGGAGAGGTGCTTCCAAATGCTCGAAAAGTTTTCCCTTTCTCTTTATCCTTGTCCCTGTAATCGGTCGGAAATGTTGTGCATTTTGGATCGTTGTTCTGAGGATGTCTCGTTGACGGATACTTGTTGAAAGATGATGATGATGATGATGACGATAATCTTGCCACCTGCATGCAAGCTGTTGCAAGGTTCGATGTGAAACGTCTCTCCGTACGTTAATAGCTATATTATATTATATTATATTATTATAAATAGCTTGTTTTACATGAAGGAGAAACAGAATGGATGATTGAGCTGCGTAAGGATGCTGTTTCACTGTTTGGAGGTTTCAAATTGGTTCCATATATGGGTGGTGAGTCCACTTGAAGGATGTTTACCATGAGTATGGAGGGTATTTTTAGCTTGAATACCTCGATAAGACATGAAATCTGTCTTGTTCGATTTTCTACCAATGGAAGTGTCTGGCATGGCCCTTAGGGAAATTTGAATGATTTCGTAGTCAATTTCTTTGGTTAAACATGGTTAAAAGACAGTGATCATGAAAAGACAATGTAGTCCCACTTAACTTCAGTAAATCCCATAGAAGCGTTTAGATAGCGTTAAAGTAAACTTCGCCACCCGATGCTGGAGGCGACAGCGACGCTAATCTTCGCACGGTAGGACCGGAGTTCGAATCCCATCTTCACCGTCCCTCGTAAAGGCCAAAGCTACCACATTTAATAGGCCTTTAAGAGTTCTTTAGTTCCAGAAGAGAGAGGGAGAGAGAGAGTGAGAGTGAGAGAGAGAGAGAGAGAAAGAATCAAATAATAAATTGATCCATATGTGTTTTGTATTAATTTTTAAAATTTTAATATAATAGCTGGACTTTTTTATTTATTCATGAAGGACGGCCTGTCCGTATTGCTTAGCTTTTAGCAACATTATTCATTATTTTTTTTAGCGGACTTTATTTTTTTGTAGAATCTCCAGTCACTGCTGTAACAGTCACTGTCTAATACTAAATTCCCTGTGGTCTAAATAGCCTTTGTGAAGATAATAGAGCTTTAAAACTAGAAAGCAATAACCTTTAATTGCATACTCTTAGGCGTAAGAGTATAATTATTTAATTGCATACTTTCAGGCGTTAGTGTCTAATTATAAATTCTCTGTGGTCTAAACAGCCTTTTTAACGCCAAACACTCAAAGAAATAAACTGTTCAAAAAGCTATACAAAGGCAACGTGAATCATAAAAATTTAAAATTCAATTGTTTCTGCAACTAAAAACATTGTTTTGTAGATTGCATACATCAAGGCTGATTGAAACACATCATGCAAATCGATTTATTTGATTATTGTGGACTTGTTTTTTCGAGCATCGATACAATATTTAAATGCCTATATTGTTGCGTCCAGCTTAATGCACCTCGCACCTTGGTAATCACCCTCCCATCAAACTGTGCATTAAAATTGTTGCATCGGACGTATTCAATCGTCCGCGAAAATCGAATCGCTCGGTGTTCGGTGAGGCGTAACTACACCTCGACAACCTAATTACAGAACTCATTACAGAGCATAATTTAACCACAACCACCACACGACAACTACCACCATCAACATCAAGTTGTCGGCATTTTACCCTGCACGGCACACCACAGTGCAACAAATTAATTTTCCTTCCTTGCAATACCGCAGAAGCAAATCCTTGAGCCGGTGGACACCACCAGATACGGAGGTGTCTTACGCCCATACCACACGCCTCGGAATCGTAATCGATCAAACTGACCGTAAGCTATCCCTGGGGAGCAATTATACCCTTCACAGAGACCATGCACATCACGATGAAGATGATCCTCCTCCACGTGGATAGGTGTGTCAATGGCAGCAGGGCGAGAGAGCAAGAGAGAGAGAGAGAGAGAGAGAGAGAGAGAGAGAGAAACAGAGAAGCGAATAAGCGGACCAGCTAGGCAGCATTTACATTTACTACTTTCGGTCCAAACTACAAATGGAGTGTCAATATGTTTTGTTCGTTTTTTTTTTCTACGGGTACGTAGGTGCTGGTGAAATAGTTTCAAGTGGTGCTCACTTTACTTGGACACGCTCATCAACCTACGGCTATGGCTGGGCGAACTTTAAACAATGCCCATAGGCGCTCGAGACATGGGCGTTTTGCACAGCCGGGCAAAAGGGGTGCGACAGTTACGTGTGTGAAGTACCTCCGGGAGGGAGGGTAAACACCCGGGAGACAATGGAGATGCAGTGAAAATCCGGGCCCCCAAGTCCCCAGGTCATCCGGTAGGTGACAACTAAATTACTTCGAAACTGATTCTGATTGAGTGGACGTCGTTCGATTGGCCGATGTACAAAGCCTAGTCGTGCGATAAATGCTATGTACGTTGCTGCTGAAGGGTGAGCGTGTCCGTGCGGTAGAGTTTGTGTGCATGTACTTGGGTAAACATAATTTTCGTCTGAAATGTGTAGCTTCTTCGGTTATTGATTCGATTTCAGTGCAAATGTTTACATCGATTACAAAGATGCCTAATATGGATTCTTTTTGGGAAAAAGCGGACAAAGACTTAAGCTAGAAATTTAGAAAAAAATAAGTGAACAGTAATATGAAATGTGACATATTTTTTGAATTTACATCAAGGATAAAATTTTAAAATTGATTACTTTCAAGTATAAATGAGCTTTAAAACTTTATAGATACTTTCGGACCTTTTTTTGACAGAATCACATCAGATATTTTTAAATGACTGCTTAAATGAGCCGTGCTGCTCCAATGCAGTTAATGAATTATTATTTTTTATAAAATCAATAAGAAATTTTATAATTTTAGTACCATTCTATAAATAATTCAATGACGCCATGTTTTAGCCGCGTTCGTATTCTACACATTTTCAACGCTTGATATTTAATGCCTTTAGTCAAGATTATATTAATCACAATTTAATGTAATTATTTAAATTATAAATGGAATTGGTAATTTTTCGTAAAGCATGATAGAATGATAGTAATATTTTATTTTTAAAGCGTTCGTTAGTTTATGGCGCACACTGTAGAAGCATCCCCTTTCAAATCGCACTGTGGGCAAAAAAGGGAACACGGTGGTCAAAATATCAAGCGACATTTTTTCAACATTTTGCGAGAAAGACTTTTGAAAATCTTGTAACAAATAAGCAATAAGAATAAAACAGTATTGTAAAATAATTTATTTTTAGTAGAATAATGATTGTCTGACCTATGAAATAAAGCGTTCGGCGATTGAATGCATGCTATTTCACGAAAGTGAAACTCATCTAACAAGACATATTTGTGGTAATAGAAAAAGATAAGCTTGACTTAATTCCATTTAGGTACATGAATGCATTGCATAAAGAAAACATTTTAGTTATCCTCTTACAATTTAAATTAGCTGGATCGAATCACGGTGCAGGAGGTGCTCAAAACTATTCGATATTAAACCATAACAACAAAAATTTAATTTTATTTCGATTCAGATAAAAAAATAGTTAACGATAAGCAAAAGAAAAGGTAGATTAAAAAAAATCACACGAGCTGAATCGAAATACGGATAAGGTTGTGTTCAAAACTATTTGAGATGAAATCACTTTAACTGAAAATTTAAAATAAATTTCGATTAAGATAAGTAAATAAAATGCGGATAAAACAATATCTTCGTCTTCTTTGGCACTACAACCTCGAATGGTCTAGACCTACCATGTATGGCTTCGGTTGACTTGATTTCAGCCGTAGTCAGTGTGGATCAGTCAGTCTGCAGTCAGTCTGCAACCGGGGAGGCGTTCTGTATCGGATTTGATCCCCAGCCCTCATGTAAAAAATAATGATTTTTATGTCAACGAAATATAAATAATATACACATCGATAAGGCGTATTTATTTCCTTCATTTCCAGCATTTCTTTCGGATACGGAAGCTGCAAACATTTAGCTAAATCCCCACTGGTGAAACCGAATAATTAGCTTACTCTTTCAACTAACTAAATAAGTTTTTATTGTAGTTTTGATCTAAGTTATAGGCGCCCAGTAGTAAAAAGTTTCCTTTTGTGTAGTTACTTTGCTTTGCGTTCTCTTAATAGTGTGTAAAGGGGGTTTCACTTGCTTTACTTTGCTTGCTTGCTTGCTCGGTTGCCACCATACGTCTTATGATTTTGTGTGTGTTTAAATTTTCCACTTTAATTTGTGTTTTGTGTTTCCTTATTTTCCCCTGGCCCGTTTGCTCACTTTTACATTTGATTAGTTCAACTACTACTTGTGTGTGTGAGTGAGTGTTTGTTCCTAAACCATTATCAATCTCCTTCCAGCCTGCCACATTTCACCCACTCTAGCGTATCAATTACTAACATGCTCTTACTAAATTCTGTTCTCTTATTTTTTGTTCACACCTTCTACGAAGAATCCAACGCGAATGCAACATGATACTATTATTCGTTTGCTAGTTTGCTTTCCTTCTTCAATTTGCTTTCTTTCTTCCCTCATTTCATACCGTTTAACGCCGCTTCTCTTCGCACTCTCACTTTGTTCCTACTTTCAAACAGTTACTGTTCGGAAGGGAAACATTTAACATCGTTTAATTTGTTTATGTAGTGTTATTAAGAGCTCCCGATCCTATTTTCCAATTTAACCTTTTCCTTTTCTTTCTCTTACCTAGCTGTGTTTCCTATTGTGTGTGTGTGTGTTTGTTGTGTTTTTAAATGGTAAAATTCATGCCTTATCGTGCTTTTTTTCCTATTTCTGTACCATTTCAATTGCCGCTTCCATGTGTGTATGTGGTTTTCCCCCCTAATTGCTCTACCCATCCCTGACTCGCTACTTATTTTAATCCCACTCACACACACACACCTTCAAAAGTAATGCTACATAAGATAGTTTTCCGAATTCAGAAAAGAAAACAAAACTAAGTACAACTAAGAACAATCGTATTCTAATCTGTATACGTTCGATACATACATATTGTCACCTGACCCAAGCTGATTTTGTTCGTTTACTTTTAAATGTGTAAATGTTTTTTTTTTTTCAGTAACGAAAGTAAAGAAAAATCACCTACGAAAGTAGATCACGAAAAACAAGTCCTTAAGCGAATCGTTAAACAAGGAGCTAAACCGTGACTAGAGTTTCATCAAACTGGGATGATGGGCTTGCTGTGCCCACAATAACATCATTGGTTTTTCTTTCCGTTTCTTCAGTACCTACCACACACACACTCACTCATACACACACAACTGCCTTATCCGATAAATGGGGTGCGCGTGGAGGTGGTCGATAAGTGTTAGCCATAAGGTTCTAGAATGGAATTTAACAAAACACAAACGGATGCACTCGCGTTAGCCTAGCACTACTAACTTAAGAAGTTGGTTCGCTGCCGCCGACCCGGCGGTCCTTCCTGTGTGTTTCTCAACCCTCGCACACACACACACACACAGAAGAATTGACGGAATTGCATCAGATTATCAACAATAAATATCTTTGCCCCTATGTTAACGCCTGTCCTTTAGATTTTTGTTCTGTTCTAATGTAAGCGTTTAGCGATCACGATCAAGGTGTTGTGGTTTTTCAGTAATGGATGATGATTGAATGCAACGAGGATATAGGATAAGCTGCTTCAGAAGAATGCGCGGTGCAGCGAAAAACGACTTGCTTGCTTATTATACAGCCGGCAACCGCAACACCTCTTCATTAGCGAAACTTACTGAGCCAGTTCTGACTATTCGGTTTTATACATGTTATCGACGAATTGCAATAAATAGCGGCAAATATACAAACAGAAATGAATAAGATTAGTACCGGGCTTAGTGGGGGAGGATTTTCGTATTTGTATTTTGTTTGGTTGTTTATCAATTACTATTTAATTAATCGCTCTCGCCTACAGACTGTTCGCAGCGCACGCGCTTCCACAATTTCCCGTTTGCACTTTTTGCTTTTCGTTTCCATCCTCTACTACGACGAACGAGAGTGTGAGTAAAAAACAAACCCCTGAATACTACTAGCAGACCCATCGCTAGAGGGCGCGGGCTGGGAGTGGAAAGGAACAACGAGGAAACGGTGCGATGCGCACCCTGGGTTTTCGGTTCGATTTTGCCTCCCAAATCACACGTAACAAATCGCGAGAGGAAACGGAAACACGGCTAGCTGGCGGCTTTCCCGCACTGGGGCATCGATCGTACGATCAGTTGGCGAACCACCGTGCACGGGTTCAGTCAAGATGTTTGTACATGTCGTCCAGCTGGGGTGCAAAGTAGCTGCGGATCTGTGGCCGTCGGGATTTGTAGGTCGGCGTTAGGAGCCCGTTCTGGACCGAGAATGGATCCGGATGTAGGTAGATATCTTTGACCTACGTTGCATGAACATTGAGGTTAGCTTTTGCTGGAAGGTATGGAGCCGTATTGAGCATCCATCACGTTTCTTACCTGCTCGAAAGATTTCAGTCCAAACTCTTTGCCCCACAGGATCATGTCGTTCAGGATGAGCTGCTTGACGTCTGGGTTGTTGCACAGTACGCTTAGCGTGCCGGGAATGTTGTTCTCCTGGGCCCAGCTCTTGATGACCTCCACGTCCGGGACCACGATCGCTACTATGCAGCTCTGCAAATGGATGACGAGAGGTATCGATCAGTCAGATGAAGTAACACTTCGTAGGCTTTTATAACTTGAATATCTTGAACTACTGAAGGAGTAAAGTCAAACAACGAGCTGAATGGAATCAAAAATACCATTTCTTGTTACACCGCCTGTTAGATAAATAATACACCCAAGTTGTTCAAACTGAATAAAAACCGTCTTTTATATAGGAACATTGACTAAAACAGATTACAATCCCCCAGAAATATCCGAGAAAACGATTTATCTGAAGATCTTTTGGTCCAGTACATGTGGAAAGATGACGAAGAACCAATTATAATGACTCTTTGATCTGTCTTTACAATTGATAGCTTATAGCACAATCTCGAAAGGTCTCGGTCTGCCAATTCTAGGTTTCTATGACCTGAACTTGCCATTACTCCTGTAGCCAGTCCTGAGCTCGGTAAGGCGGTCTGGATGGGATTTGATCTCCAGTCCTACTGTGTGAAGACCGGCGCCGTTATTACCTCGGCCACCGGACCGCCCTGCACAAAAGGTCAGGAAATTACAATTTGGACGATGCAAATCACCTACGCAAACTTTTTCGGGTCGTTGACAGTAACAGGTCAAACGTTACATGCAATGACGTCTAACAAACCATCCGACAGGACAGGGAGCATCTTCAAGAATTATGCCTCGTAAAGAACAGAGAAAGGTTACTGTCTACACAGACTCCTCTTGTTTGCTGAGGACTACAAATTATTTATGGACAAGGGGTTACTTTTCTCATCTGTAATCCCAAGAATTTTAGTGTACAGATATGATTGTTGCTTTTTAAGCATTGAAATTGAATGTTGGATTCGTTTCACACTTGACTACTCTAGGTGATAAGGACTCTAGCAAGCCCTCGGCTTCTTCTTCTTCTTCTTAGACTGACGATCTCTTAGGTCTCTCTCTTTCTATCTTCTTGGTCTAACGACCTCCTAGGTCTCTCTCTCTTTCTATCTTCTTGGAGTTACGATCTCAGTACACAGGAACTGTCCGGATGAGATTTGAAGTTCGGTTCTGCCGTATGAAGACCGGCGCCGAAGTCGCATCTACCACCGGGCCGCTCTCAAGATCAATGAGATCAGAAGGAAGTTTTACTATTTCTCAGTTTGTTGATGTCGTATTTATCTCTGAGATCTCTAGTTCTGATGTTTAATTAATAACTGATTGCACGCGTCGAATCAATATTCTGCAGGTCTATAGTGTCTGCAGGGCTAGACACTCTTAATATTGTATCTGAGGTCTAAGTATCTTCTATTATTGTCTGATTCATTTTTTTGTCAGTCGGCTAGAGATTTCCAAGCATTTGACTATTTTACTCCTCTCGCTGAGTGACTAGAGATACTAAAATACTTTTCATCGCGTACATACCTTTAAGCTTTCACCGTGCACAAACACCTGCTCCACGTACTGGCTGCGAATGTAGGCATTTTCAATCTTTTCCGGCACGATGTACTCTCCCTGGCTAAGCTTGAAGATGTGCTTCTTGCGATCGATCACCTTCAGCGTACCGTTCGGTAACCACTGCCCAATGTCGCCCGTATGATGCCAACCATCCTTATCGATCGTTTCCGCCGTACGCTGTGGATCTTTAAGGTACCTACAATAATCACAACGAATGTCATTCAAACTATCCTGTTACATAGCATCAGATGGGGTTGCATTACCCAATGAAAACATTTGCTCCCTTGACGCAAATCTCTCCCTGCTGCTGCGACGCGTAGTACTCCATCTCCGGTACGTCCACCAGCTTGATTCCGTTGCACGCGACCGGCGGCCCGACGTGTCCCGCAACAAAGTCACCCTGCACTGTCAGAGTAATCGGTGCAGTACATTCCGTCTGACCGTAACCCTCACAGATGAGACACCCGAGAGCGGCACGCGAGAAGGACAGTACTGCTTCGGACAGTGGAGCAGAACCGACCACCATCAGGCGTAGCCGACCACCGAAACCTTCCTGTATTTTCCGGAACACCAGCTTATCCCAGATGCTGTTCCGCCTCACGATACCGCGCTTAATTTCGGCCTCCTTCGAGCTGAGCGCCATATTTAGCAGCAGCTTCTTGACGGACGATCGTTGCACCTCGGCAAACACCTTGTCGTACACACGGTTCAGCAGGCGTGGGACGGCCGGCATCAGGGTCGGTTTCAGTGCTTTCAGGTCGTTCGTCAGTTCCTTGATGTCGCCCGAAAAGAATCCAACAGCACCGCCCATATAGTAGACACCGTTCTCACAGCAACGTTCCAGCATGTGCGCTAGCGGTAGGAACGACACCATAATGTCTCCGACGCGTGGTCGATGTGGTCCGAGCTGCAGCAGTACACCCGCCACGCCGGCTAGTACGTTGGCGTGCGTTAGCATCACACCCTTGGGATTGCCGGTCGTGCCGGAGGTGTAGCAAACCGTACAAAGATCGTTCGGTTTGGGCTCTAGCTCGGGATGGTCGTTAATTGCACCCATTTTCTCCACCTCGTCGAACGTGTGTACATCGATGCCGACATTCTTCGCTCGCTGCAGCGTTGCCGGTCGAACCTCCTTGATGGCAACGATTTTTCGCAGTGATCTGTGGAGAGGAATAGATAGAATTCATTAGTTACTTAGAATGAACAGTTAGGGTTATTAAGGCCAAGACGCACCTCGGAGCTTTGTCCAGCAACAGGTTCACCTTCTTGTCATCCTCCACAACGACCACCTGCATCTCCGTCTGGTCGACGATAAAAGCACACGCATCTGGACCGAGCGTGTCGTACAGTGGTACCACTACGAGCGAGTAACAGTAGCATCCCTGCTCGAACAGGACCCACTCCGGACGGTTCTGTGAGTAGATGCCGATGAACGTGCTCGGCCCTGGTCGTAATCCTAGCGAGATCAGTCCGGAACCAAAGTTCTTTGCGCGCAGTAGCGTTTCGTTAAAGTTCATCCACTGCAAAGAAGATAGGCGGATTAGTTTCTCGGAAGACTCGGGACCCCTTTCCGACCGCCAGCTACCTGATATGGTGACTGTAGGTTCTCTCGCCAACCGAGACAAGGTCCATTGTTCGATACGTAGGCACCCTTGCGAAATGATTGATACAGTGTTCGGATGTCTTCCTCGAGACAGCTGACATATTTGCCATCCTTTGCCTCCTTGTAGAACTTGGAAACGTGTATTTGCTCCGGACCCTGATGAAGATAAAGATAAGAGAAAATAGAAATGTAAGAATCAACGTGTTGCAGCCAGGACAGGTTGTAAATCATTTTCCGACAAAGTTTGACAAGGTTCCAAAACGTTAGACATCGTTAAGCTCATCAGATCATTAATTTTCCCCCTTTCGACCAAAGATCCTACCAAAAACACCCTCTGTTACGGAAGTCTCCCTATCCTGCCATAGAAACCTATCCTTTCAACAGGCGATTTAGTATGATTTGTTGGTTCCACCTTCGGTAATGGAAGGTGTGACCCGAGGCCGGGATTACCTCATCACCCATCTTAAGTGGATCAACGATCGGTGTTTTCGTTTCGCGTTTTGCCATAATTCATTGTGCAGCGATAATTTCCAACGCAGTGCATCTACATTTGATCCTCAAGATGATCTCTACCCAGTGTTCGTAGGGCGATCGAGCGTTTCACTCCTCCCGGCAGAGAACGCATACAAAAACACAAGGAGCGCATTTTAGATGACCGTGAGCCCATTTTACCGGGCGAGCGTTATTTATTAGAAACAACAACAAAGATGGAGCACGCACTTGAAAGCGATGCCATAAATTTTCCACTTAACCGCCGTTGCAGCTTGCCTTCACACGTACGCGATGACATACGGCGTAGGAGGACGGTTTTCTACATCTGTTTTGTTTGCCAGTAGACACAATCCTTTTTCTTGAAGGTGCGATATTGGACCGAGCGCTGGACATTGAAATAACCCAAGTCTGAGACGGCGAGGATTTTCTTGAAGACCATCATCTCATGGATTTTATGGCTAAAGTCAAGCAAGACATTTGAAAAGCTGGTCTTGTTACGAGCAATTTTACGAGTGCCGTCCCAGCATCAAATTTGTCCTGTTTATTGCCTGTCAAAAGAGTCTTTGTTTGATCACAATTCGCTGTGATCACCGGTACAAGTGAATCGCTGTATCAATTACCTCGATCGCTATAACGTCATCAGTTATGCAACTGTGTCGCTTCTTCACGACACGACGGTGAAATGTTATTTTTACGGCGTGTCATCGTAAGCCCGAAACTCCTGGTCGGTTTGTCTCACAAATCTCGTGTTTCCGGAGTGTTCCCTTATTAGCTATAATCCATCAGATGCCAGGTGGTTTCTCAAGGAGGGGGAAGAAATCAGAAATAAAACACACACACACACACACGCCAACAACTAACTCACATTCTTGCCCGGATTAGTAGTAATCGTGATGACCATTTTTACGAGGTCGATTCTTCCATCATCACGCGACCTAAAAATAACTAAAACAGTCCATTTTTCATAACCTTTTCCAACCAGCGCAACGTACACCGTCATACCGAATCCGTCATGGTTATTAGCTGCTTCTAAGGTGGAGGGCAACACCAGTAAGCCAAAAAAAAGAAGAAAATCAAGTGTGGGAATTGTCAGACATTCAGTTCGGGGGAGATGTAACCGGTGACATGCTTCCGGGAGTACGACATTTCACGGTCATACACGGCGCTACCGACCGACCTCCCCCGCACACTTGCTGGTTCGGTTGGTCGGGTGTGACAAATCGGGTGCCAAAATGCGATGAGAAAAGAATCTCATCAGCGCCTTGCTTTCGTGTGCCATGCCGCCGCCCAGCACGACGGTGGTAGTTGCTTCAAAGTTCAAGTTCAAACCCATATCATGCACACTTCGACGCTTATTTTACATCCATCTGCACCACGATCTCATCCCCGCCGCCGCCGCCGCCAGCCGGTGATCGATGCACATTTCCCTGCGATCAACGAACCGCGGGAGATGATGCAGCAAACGCAAATATCTACTGAGGCTGTCTGGCGATTTATTTAGCGTGGTCCACCTGCACCGGCTCACAGTTTTCGTGCGCTCTGCCTTGAGTAGTCAATCAGCATTTAGTTCGGGTAAAAGAATTTCCCAGTGTGTGTATGTGTCATTTGCGTGATGAGGTCGGGCTATGGTAAACAATAATGTTTACCCTGAAGCATGCAACTACTGAACAGTGGCAGCGGTTTCTAAATCATAGCTCAAGAATATGACAGACGTTGATGGTGGTTGGCATTAGAAGGGCATGAGAAAGAAATATTAGTGACAGATTGAACACAGTCCAACGCAAACAATTGCACTCGATATAGACGTCAATGGTTCGGGAAAATGCAAATATTATTGCACGGAAGGGAAGCAAAAACAGTATTGTAGTTTTGGTAAACAGGCGATCAAACGAACCTTTGGATGTTGATGAATTTAGAGCATAGCTCACAGTGAAGAATGTATTTTCAGTCCCACCGAAACTTTGGAGATAGATTATTTGATCCGATTTGATTCTATCTTTAGTCAGTAGTTTTGTACTCAAGCTAAGTAGTGTAGTAAGTTGTTTTAAGCAGTAAATATTATTCATTTCTTAATGCTCCTAACACACTTTTATTTGAGACGGTTCTAGAGACGACTAAGAACTGCTTGGTCCACTGATAATAAACGACTTAATTTTTAGTTCCTATGTTGAAATCAACTTAGGAATGTACACATTTAAAGCTTATGATAATTATTATAGTTCTTTAAAAATATTGCTCATAATTCAGTTCAATTCACCAAAATTCCTATTTTAGAGAGATATGATTCTTAAAGAATTGGTAGAACATTTTCTAACACTTATCGAATTAATTCGCAGCTTAGTTTAGCAGCTTAAGATTAACTTGAGAGCTCACACTAACTAACATAGTTTAGTTCCACCAAGAAATTTCATTTTACAAATACATAAACTAAGGCGTTTTTTATCTGTATATAAATCTGTATGAGACTTGAGCCCCGGTCCTGCCGTGTGTGGATCGGCGCAGCTGTCGCATCTACCACCAGGCTCTCCCACTCTTGTTAACTTTAGTATGCCAGAAATGGCAGGCATGACCCAAGAGATCGTTAGCCCAAGAAGAGAAAGAGAAATTTTCTTTTGAAACATTGTCTCATGTAAGTGGAGCCAGTTTTCACTCGGAGGGAATTAGTATTGAATCTCGTCCGGAGTGTCAGCACGTATGGCATGACTTACTATTTAGTTACAGGTGTCAGGAATTCTAGGAACTCTTGAGGACTTCTTGAGGTTTTAGTACAAAAGAAAAGGGAAGAGCAACGTATCCATGCGATGTATTGGTTTAAATTACTTTACACAACATAGTACTTCATTATTATGGTCTATTGAACCATAAAAACAATAATTTTAGTGAGTCTCAGAAAGTCTTTTAATTGAAACACTATAGACGGCATGGTCGGCTCATAATAAACAATCAAATTCTGATCCCACCAAAGAAAAATTTGAACGAGTATTGTTTTTACTTTGCTCATTTCAATTCATCTCATCAATAACTCTCCGTAGAGAATACCTTATCAATTTGTATCGTCCAAATAAATATCCTTACCGAAAAAACGCACATCTCAAAATGCTATCACCTGATACGCACACATAATTAAAAGACAAGCCCACGTCACTTTACGGTAAATTGGTCACGAGTGGACCTAACCCCGAAACATAAATCGACGATACAATTTACTACAACACCATTAACTCCCAACAGTCCACAGAAAGTGTCTACGTGATCCGGTGTGCGTCCGTTATCGATACCATCCCGGCCACATCCTTGGCCCTTGCCGACGACTCGTCGCACATTTGTCGTGTAATTATGTAAAATTAGTGTTAACACACCAATTCGTTGGGTATCGTTGTGTGTGCGGTTGAGTATAACGACAAAAGAAAAACACGAAACGCAACGATAAATTACCTTCGCAACAAAATTAGTGTACGGTGCCATAATTTACTGTCAAGGTCTCCCCCGCCCCGGGTCGGTACCAATCGTGCAACAGTTTTCCCGATCCTTCTACGGAGGAGGTCTGAACGAACGGCACCGTCTACAGCTTGAGCTAGCAAAACACACAAAGATGTGATTGACAGAGTAGAATTCACCGTTGCTTTGTTGAATAGAAGGAGGACGACGACCAAAAAAGAGATCCTCGTGCTGTTGTTACGCTAGCGGGCGAGCTAGCTGTCACCGGCACGAGGATTAATGAGCCTCTCGGACTTGGAAAGTACTCCTCCCTGGTACTGTCCCGGGGGTTCAAGACTCTCATGTGATTTGCATTCCGAAAACGGGAATAGACCATTCATGACTCGTGATCTAGAAATTCGTGGTGCTTATCGAAGCATGATTAAGATGGCGGATCACTGATCCGCGCTATCTTGTGATCTTCAACCGTTTGTAACGCCACGAGAATCGATCGAGTGTGTGTCATTGGTCACATGGGACCAGTTTTGCATTTATTTGTTCTTGTCCATCCACTGAGCGGACGATTATTTACGTACAAACATTCTCTGCCCAGCTGGCACACGTACACGGTTGGTCACGCGCTTATCTAGCCCGCGGTACGTCCATCCGTCACATCGAGAACGATCCTCCGTACAAGAGGCGAACCAATTTTCCCACCTGTTTTCTTACGCCCAGCTGGGGGGCAATCCCGCGTGTCCGTACTGTCGTGGGCCCGCACGATTAATTAAAATACCACACAAAAGTGTACACACACACAGCACACGGTACAACACTGTGTGGTTTGTGTTTTACTTCAGCGGGGCTTGTTTTGATGTTTTGGTTAGCCCAACCCCCCTAAGAGTTCACTCGTGCACAAAGCAATGTGCAGCTGTGAGGAAGTTACGAAAATTGTTGTTTTGAGATGTGTTTTTGGTTTGGCTTGTTCTGTTTTTCCTGCCTGCACTTTGTTCGTCTACCACCATTAGCGCACCAAGGCATGATGCGCCCATGGTAGATATGATGTGTGTGAAAATAATTGCACATTGACTGCGCTAGTTAATCAAGCGATATGAGCTTGAGCGTTTCCGATGGGGAAAAATGAATGTTATTTTTATCGCCCATCTCTCGGGGTCGGAATGAATCATACAGGACAGGACAGGGTTGATGTTGAAAAAAGGAGGATTCTGATTTTGAGACAACTTAATTCATATTAATTGTTGCATGATATTGTACAGAGAATCGTTCATATGGTCTTGCTCGCACAGAGCTCTTTTTCAATAGATTTATGCCCATCGTGCGTATTTATAATTGACTTTTTTATTATGCCTGGTAAAATTCCTATGCTAAATCCTCCTATGATATTTTATGAAAACTCCTATGCACTTGATAAATAATTCCTGAAGAAAATAAAAAAGCTAAAATACGTTTCAATCAGCTGCAACATGGAAAAGATCACCAATAATACACTTAACCACACAAGATGCATGATCTTAAGCCCTAAAATTATTCTTCTTCAAAGTATTTGAGCGTTTGATAAAAAAAGTAAAAATAAAAAGCAGCCATCAAAAAGATAAAGGTCGTAGGCAAGGGAATTTTCAAAGAAACAGGAAGGATTCGGAACAGGATCAAAAGATATACAAGCAACGTTTCGTTGAACGCTTGGCAAACCATTTAATGTATTCAATAGACATTACGGCCATCCATGTAAGTACTTCGAAGATTAAAAATTAATGAAAAATAGAAGCTAGAACATAAACTGGTTATTAGAAGTAAAACTCTTCAAATTGCAATTAAAATGGCTTAAGGTTATATTAGATTAATTAAAATTGATATTAAAAAAGTAAGTCAGTAAGTCAACGACGCATATGACGAATTACAGTCAGTGCACAATTATTTATATCTGTTCATTAATGTTTGACTTAGTTTACAGTGCAAAGTAAACACTTTATTCATGGTCCCACCTAATTTAATTGTAAGTGCAGCGCTTTTTTACCAGACTAGCTACCCGTAGGATTCTAGGCTCCTCCAATCATTCCCTTCCTTCTTATGAGACCCGGCGTCAACTCCTGAGGTTGCCGTCTTTAGAGAAACGGCGGGCTCTGGCTAGTGCCGTGTTCATCGCTGGCTTGCTCCACCATGTCACCGACGCTCCTGATCTCCTGTACCGGATAGGCCTATACATGTCCCCACCCGATCACTCCGTCCCCGTGCTCCGCTAGCTATCGTGTTCCGGCGTACGTGCTTCAGCCATAATGACCCCTTCCTTATATGTCTGCGCAGTTTTAATAGTGTCTCCGATCTCTTCGATAACAGCTCATCCATCTCTGCCTTCCAAACATTTTCAAACATCTCCGAACCTCACTTTCCAGTGAGTCAAAACCTGCTACTCCACCCTTACTTTGTCTAATTTTAAGTCTTTGTTCAGCCATGGTGGAAAGTAAATGTTAGTGTAAATAAATAAATAAATAAATAAATAAATAAATAAATAAATAAAAAAGTGCATAAGTAACGAATTTAACAATCGTTATTGACGGCTCTTGTTTATTTAGGATTCTAGGGAGCTATATATTCTTTTTCATCTGGAGCTATTAATATTGAAATAAAAAGATAATAGATCAAAATGTTGTAAAACCAAAATGGAGGATAGAAACTCGTAATAGCTCACTACTAAACTCCAGGGAGCAGACGGCACCCAGTCATTCGATAAGGGTAAATTATTTTAAAAAATCATATTTTGCATATTTCCTGAAAATCCTGCTAAAACTTTTTTGATGATGAGTAAATTTCTGTAAAAGGTCTCAGAATAAAAGAAACACATTCTTCCATACTCTCTTTTATTTATTTTTTGTTACTAGATACGAAGGTCTTGTATTATTCTACGATTATCACATTACCATTTAATATTCCAAAAACAAATTATATTGGGTGTTTCTTAAGGAATAATAACCCTTCATGAATAGAGTACTTATTCTTGCCCGCAGAATAACAATATGGCCCATCTTCTTAAACATCAACTAAAGTACTCATTTATTATGAAGGACACACAAACTTTCTAGAATTTACTGTCCTCCATGCCATGTAACGTAACACCTCCCCATCAAACCCATCCATTTAATATTCGAAAAACAAACAGAATATCCATTTCGGTAGCGGTTCTTATTTGAAGAACCATCGGGCACGACCCGTTAATTACCCTTTACCCGAACGATACGGGGGCCTCTTAGCTACCCTACCGCAAATGGCCGTAATGTGATACGACCCCAAACAGAAACGCCTTGAATAACCGTTTCGAATATGTTTTCCCGAGCGACACACATAGACACAAAAAGGGAAGCGCATCATTGACATTACCTCAACATTCCGATACCGATTGTGTTGTTGTACAATTATGTCAGCGATAATTATACAAACAGACCTTTTCAAAGCCCCCCATCAAGTGTAGCTCTATGAGATCATCCCAATAGCAACAAAAAAAAAACGCGCGGAGGAAAATTTAAATATCAACCTTGTAACAAGAGTCAGCCGAAAGCTTAATTATCCGCATCGTGTGGCCGAACGGTTCCGGGCCCCAAAATGTGCATTACATGATCATCCCACCTCACCGCTGAGTGAGTTTTCCTTCATAAATTTTCCACGCACCAACGAAGCGCTCGTCCATCGTCCAACGCTTACGGTTGGTGGAAAGAATAATCGCTGAAAATTCGATTCGAGATCCCCGAGTGGCGTTTTGTTTGCAGTGTGCATCTTTTTTTTCCTCTGCGTGTGTATGCATTAGACTCTTTAGAAGGAAAACCTCTTGTAAGGATGCTGTGGTGAGATGGGAGAACCTTCGCTGACAGCATTTCCGTTCCGCCACTGGACGAATGTGCGTCACGGTAGTAAATGAAACATTGAAGCGCATTTAAATCGAGCGTATAAAAACTACGTTCCACATGGGCGGCGCGCCACGATCTTTCATTTTACGATCGATTTGCGGGATGGGGGCTTTTCCCGGGTAAACGTACAATTTAATTATAATTTCACCTCTTCAGGGCTCTTGTTTTCAGATAAATTTAAGTTAAATCATCAGATAATGTAAATGTTTGAAATTCTTTCCTCGACAGCGATCCCCAATCGACGTTACCTTCAGGATGTCACTCTGAAAGCTGGCATTTATCGGTAACCGGACCGGTTCCTGTGAACCACAGCATGACATTTTGTGGCCGCGTTGCTTTTTCGTTGCACTGATCACTCCACTCAGTAACAGTCCGTTCTTTCCACTGCACCGTTCGTCTTTAAGCTGCACTCATCCAAACCTGTCCGGTTCGGCTCGTTGTATCGGATCCACGCCTATATCCTTGAGCTAATAATTTCAACCCCAGCAAACGTACATCATCTCATCAAACTCAAAAAACAGAGCTACCACACCGAGTCGGTTCGGTTGGATCATAATAATTTTGTACCCTGCGTCGCCACACACACACACACGCTACACCACCTCAACTCGTTTCACCACTCGGACACTGCACGATCGTATGTGAATTTGATCGGATTAGCTCAATACTTTAGTGCGTTGTTGACGGGTGCAACACTTTGCCGCTCGACTAAAACTACCCCGCACGGTATAATATTTTTTGCTGCTATTTTAAACCAAAGCACCGTACACAATTTAACGAAAATGTCACAAAAAAACTAGTCATCACCAGGTACGACGCATTTAGAAAGGTTGGGGAGATGTTAGTTTGATTCCTGACGTGTTGAAAATTGCTTTTTAATAGCAATTAAATTAGGTCGAACCCTTTGATGTTGGAGATGGTTCCATTTTTTCTCGCTATTATCAGAACCTTTCACCTTCACTAAATTGTACGATCGGCTCTAAAACAATCATCAGAATCATCACACGTTTAAAAGAACATTTCACCCACGATCACCCTTTTTTTGTCGTTGTTTTGGGACAGCTTTGACAGTGAGGTTAGGATATATTTATTTTTATCCTTCTGTGTTTCACACACGAAACCAAGTAACAAAAAAAACCCCTCTCGAAATGCTTTCCAATGTTAAGGACACTGGCGCGAGTAGATCACGGTGCGCACGTTAAGCCACACACCCGAGACGTCCACCGACGACAACGGCTTCTAGTTCACTGACCAAAACGGCCACATAAACGGGCATGATCGCGCTCTAATGGTGGCGCGTCGTACGCGTCTTTGCTCCTGCGCGCTGATCACCAACACATGAACGCCATGATGAGCTACAGGGATGAACAATTCTTTCTTGTATCTCTGTGCTAAGACGATCATATCACTCTACACAAAAGATGATTTCCCGCTCCCTAACCCGGTTTTTTTTGCGATGCGTCTGGGCAACAATAATGTTGGGTCAGAACAGGCAAAGAAAATTGGCTGTTGGAATGTGCTCTTTAAGTGCCGTCATCATTACATTATGACATTATGGGTGTATGGGTGGTGTAGAAGAGGGTTGGGTGAGTTCTTTTCGAAGAAAATTGCGACAGACTGATATGTGGGTACGGGTGATTGAAGTTTGAACCAACGCAACAACAGGGGTAGCTGATGATGCAATGCAGCTCCGTGGTTGAAACGTTGGTTTGGCATATGCAAAAAGACATTTGTGATCATTCTTGTGAAATGAGTTGAACCTTATTGAGCTGCTTTCAGAGCATGTACAGGCATAACAAAACATATTGTATGGCATTATCGAAAATTTAATTGGAATATCATCTGATGAAATTGATTGATTGTATTGATGATTCTATTGTGATGTCATTTGCTGGTTTTATGATATCATCTGCAACATTGCTATATAAAAGCCATTTATTTATTTCTTCGTCAAATTGATTTAGAGTCAAAATAGACGAAGGATCAGATACAAAAAAAGACGACCAAAGACTAACATTTCAAACTAACTAACCAATAATTTACGTACAATACAAAAATATTCTTACCAGCCGAAGCTCGTTTAAAGCTGGTGATTTTCAATAGCAGTTTAGCTTATGCTTTATAATTGAAATCATTGATTGATCTTTCTCTACTATTTTCGAAGTCTGTCCTGGCCATATTGCTAACTCTTTATAAAGTATTTAATGAAAATTAATATTAAAAAAAAATCTACTGAGCAAGGAATCTTTTTAAATTTTACAGGGTTCTTCAGTTGTTAAAGTAAAAGCAAGTAGTTGACATGGGAACGGCTTCAGTTGACAAGGAAATCATTTACCTTTTATCGTGAAGTTACCAGATGATATTGTAACCGAAGCCCATGATATTTTACACCGAAGGAATATAGTTTTTTATAATTGTTTCATTGTGATCAATTTAAAATAAAATAATAATTTAATATTCGAACAGGCACATTTGAAACCACATCAATTCACATCAATGGATCATGCAAATTTGCATTAGTTCTGCTAGTAAAAGAAAATTTGAACACTTTATTCCTTTTCAGTGAATTATGGTGTTAATACTCCTGTGTTTCTTGTAAAAATAAACACAAATAAATACTTTCAAAATTCGCTACAAAAACTTTCGAAACGCTCAAACGCATGCATAGCTCTAACTTCCATACAAAAAAGGGAATAATTTAAAAATCGGACTCGGAAATAGTACGTCGTAGAAATTTATTCTTCAACAAACATTGTTTCTACCCCATCTTCTTCACACTCCCCACCTATTTTATTTCCCTCGTTTCAGTCGTTAGAAATGAACATTTATCTATCGACCTTAGTACACGTGTATCCGCAGTAATCATTCGGACCATTCGTCTGCCGATCAAACACCGATTTCCTCGTGTACTGTTCACATTGGAAACTAAGCCCTCCTCATGGTCACTGTCATACCCGAGAAGGTAAGTCTTACCCATCCACAGGGTGCCTCCTGGGTATGTGTAATATCGATTCCTCACGGCACATCTGGTCGGGTTCACCTAACACCCCATATTGAACTACTCGAACATCGATGCACAAAATAAATGACCATCATTTCGCAGCAACTGAAACAATTATTTGCATCATCCTGTCGGTGTCGACAACATTGGTTTAGAAAAACTGCTACAGCTGCAACATTCAATCGCAAACGCGGCGTACTTTTTATTATTTTCAATATTGGCTCCGAAACGTTTAAAACAAACACGCTCAAAATTCGCAACAAACCAATTTCATTAGCGCCTTGTAAATGTTTACCCGCGAAACGGCGAAGTTTCAGCGTTTTATGAGTATTTATAGATGAATTAATAAGATCAACAATGTTCGATTCTGATCCCTCCCTATGCCCACCACCAGTCATGGCATGGGTGAGAAAGAAGTGTTTCAATAGCCCAAACCAATCGTCAGTCCAGATGCTACCCATGGGCGCATAAATACCCCAGCATCTATCTCACCAACTTCTTGTAAATATTTGAACTCTGCTTCCGTCGGGGCTTGTTAGCTGCCAGTACTAGTGCTTGATACCGTTTTGCCTTCGATGACGTGCGAACAAAAAACTAGTTCGGTACTGGGATTCGAGTGTTCGATATCTGTGGCGCACCAGGCGCCTCCATCGGCATGATGTTTAATCGGTCGAGGTCGTTGAAAGAAGCAAACAAACGATCGCAGCTCCCGATTTATGCGCTAAAGATGGGTTGCGGCGTATCGACTTGCTCTTATCCGCACCGTTTCAATGGAAGCAGTTAAAGCTAAAGTAGCTCATTAATTTAACAACCATCGCCAGACGCTTCACCCGTGGCGGTAGAACAACGGGTTGTGGCGAATGGTTCCTCGAGCATAACTAAACATTTTCATCCAACAGGGTAGCAGGCGGTGCGCTTGACCGCTTCTCAACAAGCTGACTGGTGGTGGACTGCGTACGCTCGTATGTCTGCGCCTTTTTCTTGGTGCTATTCTTAGCTGATAGCAGATTTTTACTAAACAACAACGCAAATAACACCTCACACACACGCCGACTCCCTCACACCCATATCGACACACATATGTCGGCATGTCGACCGAAACGGACAAGAATAGTGGCAAGGAATCTATTTATGATTCGCGCATTTGGCTGATGATGCCACACACACGGACGGACAACCGCCACGCCACGAGTGACGCCGCCAACCGATGGCCATTAGCAGCGACGGCGACGTCATCGGTCGGTGGGTCATGTGCTTTCGCTGTGACGATACTTACCGGTTCGATTGGACATTGGTTATCTAGAGGCACTAGCGGTTTCTCCGGTACGGGTCTGGTAGCGTAGTAGTAGGCGGTAGCGGCGGCCGCTGCTGTCAGCGCGACGGCCCCAGCCGTACCACCCACGTACTGCAGATTTTCCTCGATTTCGTCTACTGTAAAGATCAAAAAAAGAAGGTGTGAAGAAGAAATCATTAGTTAAACTATAAAAAAGAGCAAAAACGGGAAAGTAGAAAACATTAACCACCGGCAAAAAAGTCGACGAAAATCTTCTATACGCCTAAAAGTATGCAATGCGCACATCTGCAACGTGCGTAGCGCAGACGTAAACCACTGGAGCGTTTGTACAGATGTTAAAATTCAATTAGGTGCATTTGTTTTATTATGTTTTGAGGATTGCATGATAACCGGAATGATTCATCCATTTATGAGTAATTTCACATAATATAAAATTCATGTGTTTTAACTAAAATTATTTCACTTTGCTTTCATTGTTTAATAAAAAATTTAATATGTTTAACGATTTATAAAGAAATACTTATTATTACACGGAATCAACATAATAAATGCTTCGAGCCGTCTTGCTCGTTAATAAATGAATTATCTTCTTGGCCTAACGACCGCTTGGGTCATGCCTGTCATTTCTGACTTACTAGACTTAATGATACCACGTAGATGAATAGTCAGTCCTCACTACGAAGGTGACGGTGCGGGTGGGATTTGAACCCCGTCCTGCCGTATGAAGACCGGCGCCGGTTACATAAAAGATCACAAAAAGATATCTTAAAACATATGCAGCGCCGGACAAAAGAATATAATGAAAATAGTAAAAGGCGCAAGAGTGCAAAATCGAGGTGATGAGATCGATATTCAACCCATCATAAACTTTTTTTTACGTAGACTTAGTTGCAAAAATGGGACTATCGTTGGATCAAACAGAAATTCTACTCTACCATTTTTCCCATTTTGATGGAAACGGACATAAAATTTTGTTAAACAACTAAATAAGACCTTTTGTCAAATTCAAATCCTACAAACCATACTTTTGTTTTACACGTTTGAACGTTCGAACACGTATGTTCGGTGTTTAAATTAAGTTGTTGCTTTTTTCCGTAATTCCATAGTTTTTCAATAGTTTCTTTAGTTTAGGCATACCAATGAAAAAAAAAAACAATGAATTCAACAAAGACTAGGCTGGCCTTATTGTGTTGTCTCTCTATTGTGTGTTTAATTCATAAATATAATGCAATTAAATTTGAAAAAAATCAACCACATAAATGGTTTCAACGTTCAAGACACTCAGAGATATTGATCTGCTTAATTTGTAATTACACTAAAATTTAGCTCAAAATAGATGAAAGTATTCAAGCTTCCGTTTATACAACCACTGCTTCTCACCAGTAAAAAATCTTCCGCTACCCCTATTTCACGAAACACACCAAATCAACATTCATATCACAACCAAATTGTGATAACGGAAGGCTTCACTTTAGGCCTGCGTAAAATTACATAAACTGCTCATACCACCTTGGTTCACATCACATCAGGAAAGGCTTCGGGGTGCCTCGTTATCAAACGTACGAACACACAATGTTATTATTAAACCGCCCAAAAGGTGTACCAATTGGGCAGCTACTTCCTTCTCTTCCTTATCGTTCCTCCACCAACGGAAATTACGGTGGCGTTATCGATGGACACTGAAATACTGGTTCAAACCCGGCATGATGTTTCAGTTTTTCGCTCAGCTAGCAAAAAGCTAATCTACCATGAGTCGCTAAAACAAATCACACTCAGCTCAAGTAGAGTAAACACACCTCAGAATTGAATTCGATGGACTTTCAATAATCACACAAAGGGGGGGAAAAATCTCTGATCGTGCACGGAGCCACCATTAGCTGGCTGCTAATCGATACGACTCGTGCGACCTGGTCAACTTCCAATAAGACACAACAACATCTCAGCGCTCTATACCGGCTGCCACCCCATAACCGGCATCTAGAAAGGCCGGTTTAGTAGCAGCAAAACAACACGTGAGCTTCCCACGAGCACACTTTAGAAGAAGCAAGGCAAAAAAAAAACCTGAAATGAGTGGTTCGCTGAGTCCACAGGTTACATTTTTGCAACGAGAAAATTAAATATTTACATACAACCGCTGCACGCGTGGCAAGACGACCCATCAACGAGTCGCCCGACGATTTGAGATAATGTTCAGTTTTTGAAACATACATACATACATACGTACACAAAATATTAAAAAAAAAAGAAACAAGCACAAGAGACGCAACACAAGATCTTTACCACAGGTTTTGATGAACTTCAACATTGTGTGGATCGGCGGTTTTCGCTTCCTGGTTTGAATTTACTCGTGCTCTCTATCTCTCTCTCTCTTCGGCACTGTATGCTCTCCGTTGCAAACACTGTTTACTTTCACTTCACACTTGCGATCTTAAAAGAGATATTCGCTACCGTCTGAGAAAGATGTAGCCAACTCTCGTGAGCAGGGAGTTGTGAGCAAGCTTCACAGACGTGATCTCGCCAACTTATGCCGGGTGAGGTGTTGAGCAGAGAAGTTGGGGTTTGAAGGAAAAGCGTAGGGGAAAATCACATAAAAATGCACACTTAAATATCACATACAATCACGCACACACACACGCGCACACGCTTTCCTGAAGAGTTCACAGCACACGAACCAAGGGTTTGGTGAACGGGTGGTGGCCACAAAACACCACCAGCGACTGAGTACTAACTGTTGCGTACTGCCGACGTGAGTCTGGCGTTTGCGTCTAGCGAGTCATGTTCATGCGTCTGCCACTGTGAACTCTTCGGCAAATGGATCGAGGCGGTACGGAACGAGGGACGGAGGGGTTGGTGGTGCAGAAATATCTTCCCCGCCAGCAACCACCCGTTCGTCGTTCTCGCACTCCAACCACTATTTTTTGTGTATGTGTGAAAGATAAGGGGGCTGTAATTTTTCATGATTACGCCCGGCAAAATATGTAGTTCCCAGCACGAGCAAGATCCGAATGCTTCTAATTACTATGACCCACCTCAATATAGCCATCCCCGTCGTTTGCTGGAGCAAGGTAGGGTTGACCTGGCCCCCTTGTGCACCCCTACCGCCAATCGTTGGGTGGATGGATTAGTGACAGTTTGCGGTTACGCATGGTCGCAACACACCTTTGCCGGTGTGCGCGCCCTACATCGGACATCACAAGTCTCGACCTGTTTTTTTTTCTACCGTAAACACACACGACTGGCAGCGATTTTCCCAACGGCGGCTGCGCAGACTCATTTTGCATCTTCGAGGGGCGAGAGATCAAGCAAATCGAGAGTGTCGGTGAGAGAGATTGAGATTCACCCACGGGGACAGTTATTATAATGCACGAGGTGAATGATCCGGCCCAGCTCCCGGTCACGGATGTTTACAAGCATGTCGCGCTATCGATAACGTTGGCCCACCTTCGGACCAATAATTTTTCACGAGTGAAGGAAGTAGCGCAGATATTCTTATCAATCGAGGAAATAATAACAAGACAAAAGGACTGTGGTCTTTCACACGTTTCATGCATCAATTTACGGTTGGTAAACAGATTGAGTAGCTCCCAGATGATCATGTAAATTATTTTCTCATGCGACCTAGAATATAAATCGGAATGATCCTCTTTGTACCCACGTTTTGTGAAGAATGGAATCCGTACAAAGCGATCCAGATGTGAATAGATCATCAAGCTACAATACAAAGACGCCTGAAGATATGCAATTGGTGTTTTAAATAGTTCATTTTAGCCTAATCTAACACGTAAAAGCCATGAGAATAGTAATCTGCTCTAGTTTAGTTAGGATTAATAGTAATTTATTCAGTTTCGCTGGGGTGAAAGTAAATCTTAGATAGTTTTCTTGATACTTGATTAACCCTTCAGACAAAAGATAAATTGGACCATTAAGCCACCAGTATTAACTACACAATTATAACATAGATATTAAATAAGTAAATAAGTCAAATAGCACAGTTCAAATGTCAAAACTGTCAGTTGATTTAATAGACATCTTATCAATGTTTTAAGTAAATAAGAATGAATCGAAAAATTCATACATTGCATACATTCAGGCGTTTTTATTTTGAGACTCAAATTTAGCCTAAAGAACAGCATAAAACAGATAACCCGAAAAATTCTTACAGAATGGGACCCTTTTCAGTGAACAAGCTCAAGTGTTACAACGGACTAATCGTCCTCTTTTCTAAATTCCCAGCGATTTAATCTAATACATGTAAATCTCCACAAAGAGTTCCATGATTCACTCGTCCATGACTTGTCATACTCGAAAAAGGCTATTAATTGTTACCTCCGTCTCATATACAAATAGTTCCAAATCAAGCGAGCGACGCAACGTGCTCGATCTTTAGCTATAAAACAGGTAGAAATACAGTCCTCGATTTTTGTCAACTTAATTCATCCATCACCAAAAACGCTTTAGAATATCAATCACAGAATCATATGGTATTCAGCGAGCGTTCCTAACGTCAAAAGCGATCCGGACGAATAATTAAACCTATATCGGGTCCATTATTTCTACATTACGGTCCCCCACCTTAACCACACGATCCCGCCCCGAGATATCGTGAACGCATTTTAATGAACACCCAAATCGGTTCATCGCGCATTACAAATCCTTGACCTTGCTGATAGTAGCGCCGATAGTACCGCCGAAAAGCCGAACCCGGCATGTACTTAACACCAACGACGGTACAAAAAAAAAGGAAAAGAAATTGGTGGATTTATCAGATTTAAAAATCAATTCCCCAAATCAGTCCCATTGTGTTAAGCCACCCACCGTGTTTTTACAATGATGTAGCTAATTTTAAAGCCAGCACAACGGCGAAAACTCTGATTACATAAAACTGGAAATACATTTACGCAACCCTTCGTAATCGACAAGAATAACTGAGGGTGAAGGCTAGCTAAACGTTATCCTACATGCGTCAGGGAAAGCAATTTCTTTCCCCCATTCCAGCTCCATTGGCTGGTGGCTGGCTGGCATTGATTTTGTTTCGATCCACACCGCTTAATCGTCACGTTTTTATGGCTGAATTAATCTCACTCTTCCTTCGCTAGCGGGATTCCTTCTTCAAGGCGCCCTTTTAGCGACGGTATCGCGTTGCTAAGCGTTTGGTTTTTTCATAAGTGTGGCTCCCATTCGTGGCGCAGTGATATGACGTCTAATACATGAGCTTTGGTGGCGGTGACTTGAAGCCTTTTGGCTACTGTGTGCTTGCTTGTGCTCTTTTTATCTTCGTTTCTAGTAAGTCTGTGGATATGGTAGCTTAGTACGCTGCACGTGTACGTTGCATGTGAAGGAATGGTGAATGTTTAAAATTTGACAGTAAATAAAATCTAACTTTCAGCGAGTTCAACATTTACTAGTAAAGTGTATTATTCTGTCACCTATCACTTTAATTAATTTTGAAAGGTCTAGAGCTCATCTGCTTAATATCAACAACCTCGAGAGGACTCGGCCAGCCATTTCTTACTTTCTGTGACTTGATTTTGCCCATTGCTGGACATTCACAGTCCTGCGTCAAGCTGTCTAGATAGGATTTGATCCCCAGTCCAGCCGTACGAAGACTTGTTTCCGCTATCGCCTTGGCCACCGGACTGCCCTAGAGGCCAATCGATCAAGAGCTTATAATCTCTCTTATATCTCAGCATTTTATAGTTTGACGAGTTTTATGCCAAATACATATTTTTGAAATATTTTGTTGAACTACTTGTTAAACATCGTCCTAGATTCTTGTTAAGGCTTTTGTTTTTCTTGTTTTTCTTTAAAATTGCTTTTTTTATTTAAATCAAAAGCCTTCGGAATTTAGTTTAAATGCCTCTAACTATGTTAATTAGACAAGCTCAAAGCTTTAGACAAATAAATCCCCTTCTAGTTGTTCTAGGAGTTGATATGTCTCTACTGATCATATTTTGAAGTATCATCAACCTAATCACGAGCGCAGGACAGACTATCTGGCTACGGGTAACTAAGTTATGGCAGGCAGACCTGTTGAGCCTATACTTGCTTAAATCAAACAGTACTTACAAAATCCGGTCGTGTTGGACATGATGGTAGTCGTTGCTGATTTCAACCACGTCAGGAAACTTTTCGGTACTAAGAACATTCACTTTCACTGTCCTCCTTGCCCAAAAGAAATTCTTTATGGCAGGGGAATATGCACTTTAAAACGATCCTCGCGTACTTTTCAGCAGCTCTTTAAGCTGTATCGATTCCTGCTAACCCCTCGAAACCGGTCCAAAAGGGGGTGGTGGAGTTTGTTGTTGTTGTTATGTACGAAACTGTGCCACCAACCACGGGCGACTGGAATGGGCTGGACTGCACTCACGTCGGGTAACACTTGAACTGAAAGATTGTCGCCTACTTCTTCGGTTTCGCGCCACAACAACACACTGCTTGGTTGGTAGGCTTTTCGCACACAACACCACTGACACCAGTTTGCTCCCCGGGTTTTTTTCCCTGTATGAAGACTCGGGGGGTTTCGGAGGTGCACTTTTCCACAGCACCCACACACACACGCAAACGGACAGCACCACTCGTCAAAGTTGTTCTACAAATGCAACTTTCCTTGCTGATACTGTGGGGGGTAGCATGTTTCTTTAATTGTGTTGGACACCCGGGAATGTAATTTCTCTCTTCGTGCAAAACACTCTCACTCACTCACGGTCACACTCGCTCACTCTCTAGTTGGAGCACACTTTACACCAGTTTACATTATTATGATTTTTGCTAACACTTGTCCACTTGCTACTGCACGCAATTTCTCAGGCACCATGAACCATGGACGCTGACGGATCACTGCAATCAAACACAAGATAAGCGACATTAACCCACTTGGACATTATCAAAACTGCTCTCGACTCGCTGCGCAGTGGACATTAATAAACAAACCGATCCCTCTTCCACAGCACCAGATCGTACACGGTGAAGCGCAGACACGTCCTACGACGCACAGCACAAAGGATCGACTGATCGCGTGATCGCGTGTTTAATTGTCGCAAAGATCGCGAGCGCCATTCCGGGCTCGCCCCCCCCCCTTTTATCGCGTCTTTGTTGTGCGACACTCTGCTATATTGGTTCCAGCTATGCAGACAAGCGGACACATCCATAGAGAAGGAATCAGTCGATCACATGTCTCGGATGTGGTGCTATTCCTGGTCGCGAATAAAGAATCTTAATCATGCTAGCCACGTACAGGAGAATCCTCAATGTGACGAAATTCCGCAACGTCATTCGTTGACAGTTGCTATGGAACTAACTTTAAATGTCACAGGTTCCGGACGAGAAACATCGGACCATCCTTCAACAGTCCTAAGCTAACATCAACCTTTTTCAATGTATAATAACCGGTTGTTATCAAAATGTAACTTCCACTCAGCTCGGGATCCATTTGCATAGTGGGAAATTTTGCAACGAACACCAATATTTAGAATACCAAAATGGCGAGGCCATGATAAAAGTGAAGTAGTCGAGCCTTCCCAATAGAACAGGCTCGTGCCGCGTGAGAACCGATACAACCGGTTTATTCATTATCAATTTATCGATCGTCGATGACCTTCCTTCCCTTGACACGTTGTATACTCTTAATGATATGGAGTTTCCAACGATGGATCTATGGCTCCTCTGCCGCTCTCCAGTCCCTTACATACTGCTGACGCACAACTTCCAAAGGTGGTTATGCTAATGCTTCATCGCCACTCTCAATCCAGTGCCAAAAAAAACCTGGATTCTCCGAAGGATGCTAAAATCTGTCGATATGTACGCATTTCGTCTACATGAATGAGCATAAATAAAACATTTTAACCAACGAGCGCCGAAAGTTGAACCTATTCTACCCAGCACCGTGTGACACAATATCCCATGGTGACCGGCTGTTGCTGGGTTTTGTGACAAAACTTTTCGATCAATCCCGGTTACCGCAATTCGAATCGGATCGGCTCGTTATGGTGATTATTTTTAAAATGGAAAGATCTCTTTGCCGAATTGTTGGTTAGGAATGCTTGACGCTTCCTCGCACATACTTCGAATTGTTCCTGGTGTTCCGAAAGGTGGAGCGGCGAACGCACTTCACACGCATGCTTCTATTGCGGTTTTGTGACTGAGGATAACACACCGACGTTTCACCGCACCACTACCGTTCACACCCTTTCTTCCCGGCTCTACCGGAAAAATAGAACGCACACAGACGATTTTCCTCGGATGACTTATTTATAAGTTCCCTCAGCGTCGCTACGCCGTTCGCGGTCCACCCAGACTTTAGTGTACGCGAAAAAAGATTCACGCGTGATTAGAGTCCTCGGTCGGGGAGTTTCCCTTCGGCGAGACGAGAGGGTAGAGCATTTTCCACAATTCAATTATGTAATGGGACAACTGGGAGTGAAAACATTGTTGTGTCGCGCACTTCGTTGGTCGCTTTTTCCGGGTTTACTCGTAAATTGGATTATAAACCAGGTGGTCTGACTGGTGCCGTTGCTGCTGCTGCTACTAACTGGTGCACATTTAAAGGGACCAAACATTCACACACAGCTGCACACGCACGCACACACACACACATGAGGGAAATGACAGGATGACCTCTCCCGGTGGTCTGACTGCTCACATTCGTCGTACGACTGATTGTAATCGATTTTTTAAACGTATGCAACCCACTTTCAATGGGTGAAAGTATTGGAGCATTAACCAGAAGGCTAGCTGGCACACGCAATAAACATCCTTTACATCCGTTTTCCTGTCCGGAAACCAGCGGGAGCAGGAGTCCGCACCTGACTATTTCGATTTTCGATGAAACAGCCTGAAAGTATGCAATCGCACGATCGATACGATACACGCGCGAGCTGTCTTTGCATACAATCGAATGGCTGCACCTTATTCAACACACAAAACAGACGCGCACACACACACACGAAACACACAGAAAACGTACGTTTTTAGCATTCAATTCCACATCACAATATGACACTGAAGGTTAAAACAGGCTTACAAATAGAAAAACTAATTTTTCATCGATTAAAAACGCACCAGCTACTTTCCGCACGGTCGACACGACTTTTGCTCCACAGCATGACAGGAGAGCGAGAAAGCAAATACGTGCTCTCTTTAGCGTAGCGAGCTCTCTCTCTTTAAATCACTCTCTCGCACTCAGAGCTAAAACAGCACGCGCGTGTAGAGTTGTGCGAGAGAGAGCCCATGCTGTGGGAAAGCAAAACTGCCAACTGTCAAAATGCCGCATCTGCAAAACGTGCGTGTGTGTGTGTGTTTGATGTTTTGCAGTGCGCGAGTGTTGCCGGGAGTGGGAGGGAAATTCGTCACCATAGTTTAAATCACCACGTATATTCATCGACAGTTAGCAATTATGATTACAGTGCTGTTGATGTGTTTCTCCCTCGTAGCACTGAACCATATAAAGGGCCTCGATGTAGGCATGCGTTTCGAGGCAACCAAGCGATAACGTACCAACCGGCAAACGAAGCCAACAATGCGCAACGGCCTACTACATCTCTACAACACTGGAATCGAATCGTTCTCCCCCCGGGAGGGTGATGTTCTGCTGTACATCATAATGCGTTCCTTCCCCGGAGATTGGATTAATTGTAGCCGGTACAGACAGACAGACAGACAGACAGACGGTCCAGATAATTAGCGGTGGTTCGATAATGATTTCTTCACGGTTCGAGTGCAATCCGTGATAGCTTCGATAAACAGCTACCGGAGCATCCAGAACCAATATCAGCTCTTTGAGCGGTCTTGGCATTCCAAGAGCGGCTGAACTGTTTTTCACTTCACAAACTTAAGCAACGGTGACAGCTGGGCTGCAGATGTGATTCACAATGGATTGCTTGCACTGAACACGGGATTACCGAAAACACACACATACGCACACAACACCAACCTTTCTCTGAGGGCAGGTTACCCACGTGGACGCACACTTGAAGCTGGAAATTACACAGGATAACACAGACTTTTCATTCAACCGAAGAAAAAGACCCTGGGGGAACTACCTCGGATGATTTCTGCCCGAATGGCAAGCAAACGTGACGATGTTTTTTTTTTCCTGACATTTCAACGTTAGTCGGCAAAGCGCATGACTTCTTCGCAGCCGTGATGATATCGTACGAGCACTGGGGCACAGGATATACGCCGCACTCCCGGAGAGTCGAACGATAAAATAAACATACCAGGCAAGAGAAACATCCGATCAGACACCACACACACACATACACTTGCGTACGTTCGTTACACCAAACACTGCTGAAGATAGTCGGACGGCCGTCTGACGTCAAATGCGTTTCGGAGGGCCACAACATAAAAATTGCCAACCCAAAGCAGGTTCCGATTTCGTGGAATGTGCTGTGATTAGCACAGGTTCGCCATACGGCTTCGAAACCCTTCACTTTTGCACAACACTCGCCGGCACAAACGCGCACTAGGACCGTCCCACGAGCCGTCACAACTCGGAAAGAAACATCTCACCAACGCTCGCTACTACGATTGTTACCTGAGCTACACGCACCGTGTACCGTTCTTCGATCGAGACGGCGCAGTTTTTTTGTGTATGCTTCTTCTTCCCTTTATGCTTACTTCCGTAACTATTTTCTTACCTGCTGGCCGGTTCCACGGAACACGGAAATGAGTATGTTTTGCTCTCCGTCTATCTATCTCTCTCCCACTCTGTATGTGTTTGTATGAGCACGAACGACACACACACACACACCGACAGCAGAAACGTCACGCGACTGATCTTGCGAAAGGATACGCGCGTGTGGTGCGCATGTGTGTTGGTGATAGCACCCGTAAAGGACGAGATATGGTACGATTGGTGACGTCACCGTGCGCGTGTTTTGATTTCGTTTCGAATTTTTGAAAAAAAAAGTCGTTACCAACCGTCACGAGCACATGGGTGGATTTGTGCGAGATTTTGCTAACACGGAATCGGCCATCAAACGCTCCAATCCCATACTCATCCCACGTAGCCAATCACGCAGCGGATAAAAGAAAGACGAGGTTGTGGAGTGTGTTTTGCAGCGAATTTTGTACTTCACCACGAAGCCACAACGTGGTGGTGCAACGACCCGAATGTAACCTTCCCTCCCAACAACCAGCAACAAAAGAAGAAACGTAATGTAATGAAGGAATCGGCGCGAACTTTTCTCCGGCTTTTCGGTGAGGGGGTGAGTTTGATGGGTACGTTAGCAAAGCTCGTTGCGATTTGCAGGAGTTTCGGTTTCGGGAGCATGCCGGGAACGACGGGGAACGAAACGTGCCGAGAATGGGGTCGTGCTTTACTGTGGGCAGGTTATCTTTATAGGCGAAAGCTTGAAATTCACCCAGAGAAGAGCGTGGTTTTATTATTGAAATGTTGCGGGTGATCGAGTTCATGGTTATGTTAGAAGTTGCTCCCCAGCACCATCATTTTCTACCTAGAGTTCTGTGTAAAGAGGGTGTGTAATTATTTTCTTTTGCTTGTTAACATCAGTTCTACATGATCAACTCGTTAACAGCTCAGTTCGTAGTATATAAAAGCACCAGGAACCGTGAAAGCAATACAATCTGAAGAAAGTTACATTTAAATAACTCTTCAGAATGCAAACATTACACACTTAAATTTAGTAAAATACACTATTAATTTATTAAATAATGCTTCACATTTCGGTGTCAGAAATATAAAGAAGCGAATGAGGTCTCTGAGACCCAAAACCGATATAGATAAACGAATGAAAAAAAAATAGTCAGAAAAATCAGACAGAATTGTAAAAGTTTACCAAGAGTTGTAAGAAAGTTATTTAAATCAGTGGAAATCATTTAAAATTCTTTTTAACAGCAATTTTAGAACATCATACACAAACTGCTATAAAAAACTGATAAAAAACGAAATAATTTCTATTCGTTCATTTGAGGAGCCCTGCGGTGTTGTGCGACTGTTATACATATATACAAACGAATTGTTCTACGTATCCCACACTTTCTCGAATATGTAGAACTGATTTTTATAGCGAAGCTGTATAAACTGGTTGCTATAATTCATGTGCTATAATTCTTCCCAGCTTTACAATGCGTTGCAAAAAATATTTATATGTGAATAAATGTTAGTTAAAATTCGAAATAAATTATTTTAAATATTCTTTACTCTTTCTACTTTGGGTCTACAGCCTCTGAGGGCATTGGCCGTCATTTCTGGCTCATTTTCACTTTATCTCTCCCGTATTGAAATTAGTTTCAATATCCTTATTTTGAAATTGAATTGTTTTTACTCCTATTCAAACTATTTTATTGTTAATATGCTATATTTTGAGATTTTTAAATAACTTCCTCTTAGACTATTTTCATTATTTTTGAGGCATAAAAGTAAAAATATACTTTATCAATTTAATTAGTGCATTTTTGCAGTAGTTTATGTACATGAGCCTTCCCTGGCATGCAGTTACAGTAAGCAAAAATTACTCAACTACCCCAACTGCGACTAATTGAACGGAAAATATGCAAACACCGTTCCGTTGACATCAATCCCTCCTACAGATCAGATTAGTTGATGAGCGCTTCCAGCTTCCTCCCGCACAGAAGCAGCAAATTACAACGCGAGCCATCACAGCATTAATTGACATCACATTCCATTCCACATTGCATTCCATTACCGGCTGCAGGTCAGCATATTTCCGGCAAAAATCAGCCAATTGTCACCCGGCCATCAGCTGCATCGCGTTGACTGACCAAATTGTAACGAAATTTACACTCAATCACGTTTATCATTCACTAGCGCAATTCAATCACCCTTTTGCCGGTGAAGTTGATGCGCGAGTGTGCAAAATGATTATGCAAATTTCACCTAAATCACGAACATTGGTAAAATGCAATTCAACTAAACAACAAAAAAAGAGCACAAAAAATCCGGGAGAAAAATGAGAAGAATCACCCGGTTGATTGCAACATTTTATCACGGTTGCAATAAAAGCATACGAGATGGTGTTGACTATGGCGTTGAATAAAGTAGGACGAAAAATGCAGAAAATAACTCCTGCCGAGCCGGAACAGGAAGTAGAAAAAATAAAAGGGATAAGAAGGAGACAAAAAACAACTCCGGCACACAAGCGTGTAACTACAACACCGGAAGCAAACAGTATCGCACAAAATGATGCTTCCCCGGGGTATGGTGCAGCAAAATGGGTGCAAAAAGATGAACAAATAAAGCACGGCAGAAATACCACTCGAACACAATTGACTATTGATTGAGTTTGCACTTCGCCGTTTGTCACCGCGCTGGGATTGGAGCGCGGGAAACCCGGACCCGGTGGAAAGTGTTTGCACGGGTAGTTGTTACCGAAGGGCCATTTTAGATACTGTAAACAGTGTGACTTAGTGTGGGGGCTTGTGTGTGTGTGTTGATCAACACTATGCAGATCCGTTCGATGGTGGAATGTTTCGCTTCAAACATCACCAGAAGAGGTGATTGTCGTCGCACTAGAAAATGGATTAGGCAAATGGGAAAATGTGTGTTGTGTGTTTAAGCATATGAGGACAACTATACGACAGCATTTTTGTGGCTTGAAGATAGGTTTGATTTTTAAACAATTAACACGCCTAATTTTTTTCTAAGCATCTCGGAGTAAAATAAATTCCAGGAATACATATATATCAGGTAAAGACCTCCGAACCTTGAAGTGTTGAAGATCGAATAGAAGATGTGTTCGAGAATTGCATCATCTTGAAAAAATCTCTTCTTTCTGAACTTTATTGATCTTTTTCTCACTCAAGTCGTTTCTGTTTTAATGTCTGTAGAAATAACTCCAATTCACCGTTGCATGTGTAAAGGTAATTTGAATTTTTGAACCTACACAAGTGTGTTAAATTCATGTCATTTTTTAAATTCACCATTTTTATTTCCATTTTAATTCTATTTTTCCTTTTATTCTCAATCCAGTCTAGTTCTAAAATATTGTAAACCGTTTTTCTTAAATGACAAGTTTCTTTCTTCTTCTTCTTCTTCTTCTTCCTTGGCATTACAACCTCGAGAGGTCTTGGCCTGCCATTTCTGGCATTCTCTGACTTAATTTACCCGTAGTACGGCGAGGCGGTCTGGATGGGATTTCAACCGGGGTTGTGCCGTGTGAAGGCCGGTACCGTTATCCACCGGACCCCCCCCCCCCTTTAGTTTTATACAAGTTTATATACAATCTATTTATTACAGAAGAAAATGAAACTAAAATAATCATAAAAGTGAAATTTCTAATGATGATAGTAGTATAATTTTCTAGTGAAAATAATAAAATCTCAAAATAAACATAAAAAATTGACGAAACGTAATAGAGAGGGGCATAGTTGGCAAAAAAGTGGAAAAGATTCCGGACAGTTTAAAAAAAAAAAACAATTGGAACTAGTTCCAAACCAGCTAGTAGGTTCAAACGAGCCGTCGGAATTGTGTAGAACCGTTGGAATCGGTGGAACCGTCTTCATCAACGAACCTCATTTCGTCATCGAGGTAAAAACATTGATCGTTGGGCCATACACTCCCTAATTCTAGTCGATTACGATTCCATTTTACGTTTCGGAACGGTTCCACCGATTCCGATGCTTCCGAGTTTCCGGACGGTTCCACACGGATGTGACGGTTCAAACAATTCTGATGATTCCGACGGTTCTGATGGTTCCGAACGATTCCGATTCCACTACAACCTTGAAAGGTCTTGGCCTGCCATTTTTGTCTTTCTGTGACTTGATTTTACCCGTAGCAAAGTAGTCAGCCATGCGTATGGGGAGGAGGTCTGGATGGGATTTGAACCCCGGTCCTACCGTGTGAAGACAGGCGCCGCTGTCGCCTCGGACACGGGACCGCATATCTGATTACTATTGTATCAGAAATAAATCAATTTAATCAACAAATAGCAGACAACGGAGTCAATCTAGAGCATGAAGCATTTGTAACTGGCATGAACGTGTGTTTCATGAAAAATCTTTAACAGTAACTTTTAAATGATAAATTTATCTAAAAAGGATTTCTGTAACAACTTAGCATTTATGGTGACATGAGCAATTTAAACTACCTGGACATGTTTGAGACCAAGTTATACTTATCGTAGCACAACTAGCTCTACAGTATTTGCATATAAATGGACATTTTGTGGACATCTTCCATCTAACGCATTGAACGATGCAATCCAACCAGTGATCCACCAAAAAAGGGGTTACAAAGTTTATCCTTACACACAGACATCCACGATATGGACATTGATGGTATGATAAGGTACACTCGAAGGGGGAAACTCTTTTGGAAAACGCAATTCAATAAGATTCACGTACTCGATGCGTATATTCACCGGTACATCCGGCGTTCGATTGTGTCAACTGCAGAGCGTATTCAACCGGATAGTGCCAAGACGGGGTATCCCGGATGCAGCTCAGGTACCGCAACGGATGTCTTGTCAGGGTTTCGGTACCATCGGTTCGGTTCGGTCCCGGCATTGTGACACACACACACACACAAAACTCGGGACCGGGTTTGCTGAGCGGGAATAACAATTTCCCCCTTTTTTCACTCGGTTGACTGTAAAGTGAAAGCAATGCGAGGCAATTTCCCGTCATTGCTTGTGATGCTTGTTAGTGGAAGTTCACTGTATCATTTGAGAAAATGCTTGAATATCTTTCTTTACGCGGTGATATTTTTTTTGTTCGCCTTGGAGCCTTACCCGAATTTCGTACGCGAATGTTCCGTTCCTTGGGGGTAGAAATATTTGGGAGGCCCGGATTCGGTCGCTCTAGTCATTAGTAGCGAAAATACTTTTTCCTCCGCGGCAAGATAATTCTCGTTCGCTAGTTCAGCGCTTCTGGCGCTGTATGATGTACATATTTTATGAAATATCTTGCCGATCGGCGTAATGTCACACGGGAGGGCTGAGACTGGGTAGCGAAGGTTCCGGATGAAGAAGTTGATGAAAGTGATTCTTATGAATATTTATCGTTTTGTGCTTCGTTTTATGCTGTTGCAAGCAGCGATTTCAGTCTTGTTTGGCATTCGTTTCGCTTTTTTTCCCCCGAAGGAAGATGATCGATTCTGCTTCAAGATTCAATTTATGGTTGGGAAGAAATGATAAAGAAGGATTCTTGTTGAATATGCTTGGTGTGTACTTAGGCATAAAATATGTTTTGTATAGCAAGCAACTCCAAAAGCAACTTTTAGAACAAATTGCATACCTTTAAGCCTTTTGTAAGTCGAATTGCATACACTCAGACGAATTCAATATCTCATAATTGTTTTCATGGAACGACTCTATTCTTAATAATCTTCTCATAGCGATAGGATGGAACTATATTTCCAGCGGTGACAGTAACTCATTTCATCCTCCACGAACACTATCCCGTAATTGCATCTCGTTTGAGTCTCCCAACAACTAAGACACAAGGTGCATTGCAACCACAAGCGCACCGTCATCGAACACTGTTGATGTCCTGTCGGTCAACATCGTTCCGATGGGTAGTTCTGCTGACAGTAGGCTCAATTGAATAAATTAATTTCCATTTGCATAATTAGAAAATTTGATTACGTACTTTAATGTGAAGCATCGCGCAAGGTTAGTGCAGAGGACTACTACCTGAACGGCATTGGACATTGCACAGCAGCACAGTTTAAGTTTTCGCGAGACAAAACGGGCTTGGTCCGATTCCCGCGCTGCATCGCCCGTGTGTGCATCGTGGTTTGGAATGGCTTTACTCTAGAAGGCTTGAAATATTCAGCCCCAACGCACAACGCTAATCGATTATGTTGACAATGAACAGTGATGGTCGAAGTATTTGCATGATTGAATATTCATTGTAGATTACTGTAAATTTTTGGTACTTAATTTATTATTGAAGTTTTGTCAATATATTATGATGATTTTGATTTTATTTTTAATTCATCAGTTTTTCTTATGTTTTGTTATTTATGAGATATGATTAAGTAATTACAATCAGTTTCGTTTTATTTTTATCCGTTGTTCACGATCAATCCCAGCATTGCGCCTAAAGCTATGCAAAATGCCGCACAATAGCAAGGAGAGAGTTGTGTGAAATATGGTTTGCTGAGAGAGAGAGAGAGAGAGAGAGAGAAAGAGAGAGAGACAGAGAGAGAGAGAGAGAGTAGATTAGGCAAATAGGTAATCCTGCAAGATATGCAATTTAATATAATTTGTCTTAAACCAGAAACCAAGGCAGTTCTATCAGTGCAGGCGAAAGAAATCTCAGAAGCTCAGAAGAAAGAAGCTCAGAAAACTGTTTTCAAATGTGGGATTTGACAAAGTAGCTCATAACATAACTATTTTTGCCTCTTTAATATGATGCTTTTTTATTTTTTAATATATTTGATAACAAAACGATATGAATCAATTTAAAAAATGTTTTACATTTTACAAAAATACATTGTGGAAGATTTTTTTAAAATGCCTTCAGTTTATTGGAGAAAATACTAAAGAATGAATATTTAAATAAATAGAAACAAATATGGAAATGAATAGAAAAAATAAGCAAAGGTACTGTCATTACACCTAAAACTTTCCGAATTCCATCAACCCTTAGCTCATAGTTAACACATTACATCCTAGAACAAGCAATGAAATAACGTCCCCCCAACGTAGTGACGACGTTATCGAAAAGTGACAATGATGCACGCAATGCATTCTCTTCCTTGCTGCTGAAAGGTTTCGCACCCTCGCATAATCATCAACTTAACCACCTACGACATACCGTACGCACTCCCGTACGCACTACCAAGAGACGCATTTGAACAGTGCGTAATTTATCATGCAAATATTCATGAATTTCGCAAAAGTGAATAACCACTAATTTAAATTGGAAAGTGTAACGCCGTCCATCCTGCAATCGGGCGATGGTCCGGGCGAGCCTGGGAGTAGAAACAAACACTCAAGACTACACGGTACCATGCGCCTCCATGTGCCTCCGACCTGACCCCGAACTGACCTGGCAGGTGATGAATGTTGCATCGAGACAGCTCTTTTCAGCAGGTGATGGGTTTGATCCTATGGTGATATTTGGGGTCAGGATAGTGCATCCGTTTGGCACTATCCTCCTGCTCCGACCTGCCGCTCCTACCAAGCCTTGTTTGATGTTTCTATTTACAGTTTAGAAGTTTTGAAAGCTGTTAATTGATTCGATTTTAGATAAGATTGGCCATGAAGTTGACCACCAGAGGTAGGAGAACTGGGGTTGGGTACATTGTCAATAGACGACAGGTTCAACTACAACTAGGCCGGCCTTTGAAAAGAGTTGTTTAAAAAGCTGTCAGTTGTCAAAAGTTGGCCACTTTGTTGTTTGTAAATAAATTACGAGAAAGCAGCTCATATAGAAACGTTCAGTAAATTAGTTTCGAGCAATGGAGAATTTCAGTAAATTGAAAGTGCATTACAATGTGTGCCTGTACGTTTTATTCACCTAATCCACATGCGCTGTGTCTGCAGCGGGTCGCATTTATCCGATCGACCAGCATTCTCCAAAAAACCACAAACATCAATACAAGCGTACTGTCGTTATCCTTCCGAATCGGTATCGCCCTTGTGTATCGCAATGTACCGTGCAATGTTTCATTTGTACATCACACAATCACACAACGCCATGACCAGCACGACCTCACGTCAACTTCAAACTTCATACTGTTGGTTTATGCCCTTTGCTGGTTTGGTGCTCCCCGTACGCTCGAACACTGGCCGTAGCTCGTACGGTGAAGCCTTGTTAATATGCAAACCGTGACAATTCCCATCCCGCTGAGCATCACCCGGTGGGCCGGTGGATTTAACACCCTGTGGAACGAAGGGAGATGCACTGAAGAATGACCGGATCGTGCCGGGTTGCGTTCGTTGCGCTTGTGAGATGCAGATGACACGGATGGTTGGTAGTTTACTTACACTTGTTAATACTTTATTGAACGACTGTTTTACGGTCTGTTTTGTGTATTGTGTGGAAAGATTTATTGATAGTGTTGGCTGCTGAACTTTTTGCGGACAATAGAACCAGTCTCGTTGGAAAGTAGATACAGTTTCGTTTAATTTTAGTAGCACCGACGCCTAAAGTTATGCAATTTGAATAACACGTTTATGTGGGAACTAATCTGTCGGTATATTTTATTCACTTTTTCGGAATAAATGTCTCCTAGAATTCTTAAAGCAATACCTTTTTAATTGCAACACATTTTAAATAAATTTTGAATCATTTTACTATCCGTCTATACGGATTTTACATAAAAAAATCCGTTACGAAATCAACAATTAACAAAACTCAGCGATTCTCGTCATTCGTACCGGAAGTCGCCATCCACACACACACACACACACACACACCCATACCCAATACACGCTCCCCCACAAGCGACAGTCAAATCATCACATCCATTCGGTGAGTTGGTACGATTTTTATGTCCCCATCTAGACGCCATCAAGAAAGAAAAGCCCGTGGATAAAATCCGAATGAAATGCGATCCTTAATCGAATTATGGCTTTTTGGTTGCTCTTGCACGTAAAACTCGTCGCCGTCATCGGCTGACGGTGTGTGGTTTGAAGGCAAATTAGTACGCAATGGATTAGCGTGGCGTTGGGTGGTGGTGGTTGGGATTTTATTTTCCCTCCCTGTTTTGCTTCCAAATGGTTTGCGGTTTTTCTTTCAATTCCCTTTCGAATCTGCCCGGAAGTTAGTGACGAGACGCGATACGATGGTGGATTTATTTGCAATTTGCCTGCTTGTTTTTTTTTTTTTCGTTGTTGTTCCTGTTGAAGTCTGCAATTTTGTGGTGCTGGAGAAAATAATTTATTAATTTATTCATAAGTTTGAAATGGTGAAGAATAAATGTGTGGCCTGGTGCGGATGGTTCCGCAGCATCCCGGCGGGAGTTAATTTAAAATGTTTATTACTGAATCGGGATTGGTAAAAATCAGTCAAATGGGATGAGAAGAACCATGTCTGGTAGAACATGGTTGGTAAACAAGAATAATATTTTGCCAAGTTAGTGTAAGATTGATGTCAATGAAACCATAAAGATCGGCGTTTAGTTTTTTGCTATTGATTGTGTATTTTTCCATTTGAACTACCAAGGCTATGAAATTTACTGAAACCAGTGAATATGGCGAAAATGAGTTACTATGAAACGAAAGAATAAATTGTTGTAAGTTTCTAAATTGTGCTAAAAAGCAGATTAGTCTCTTTGAGCCTGGTTCACCTCAAATTAGGAAACTATTTAGACAAATTGAGAAACATCAAAAGAGGACCTTGTTTGATTATCAGTTTGGAACATGAATTCTTGGATACTCTCAATTATTCTGAAAAGTACTTAAAATATAATACCAGATTTATTAGCACAAAAGAGACGCTTGATTCGAATTGCATATCTTTAGGCGTTGGTGATAAAAATCTTTCAAAAAAAACTACAAATAATATTTTGCGTTCCTGATTTTAATTTATTCAGATATTCTTGATATGTATGTATGGAGAATTTGAAAAAATTTCAATAGCGATTGTATAACTCAAACCCATACGCAACAAACAAATGTCGATTTGCTTTAAATGTTCCCGATAATCGTACAGCTTTGCTTATAGACTTACCCAACTGCGCTCTCTGTATTTCTTATTTTTTTCTAATATTAGCAATTTTATATGTAAATAATAAAAATTTCAGATTTATACAAATAATCACTTGGTTCTTTATTTTAAATGATTTTAGTACAAAATTATTGTGATAGAACATCGGAATTAACTCGCGATTCTCAATAGATTATTTTGCATGGCAGGACTTTTTCACCTTCAGCTCAAAATCAAATTGTTGCACCTGCAGCAACTCATCCCTGATGGAATCCACCTCCTTCAAATCCACGCTCAACTCTACCTCGAACGTAAAGAACAGCAAAAATTGTCGAAAATGTTCAATTGATTGTACCAAATGTTTCCCCAACCGAACTACCCGCTCATCCTCCTGATCCTGACTCTCGTCCGCCTTCAAGCTTCCAAGCACCCTACTTCGTCCGTGCTCCTTGGTGCGCTTCTCGAGCAAACTTTCGAACGTCTTCCCATCGGCACATTCGCTTATCATTAGTACCAATCGGTGCGCCGGGCTAACGGGCAACTGCACCGGTAATCCAATCGAGATGACTTTCCCGTACTGTACAATCCAATTGAACAGTTGGATGCGCTGCTCGAAGAACCGGCTCCGGCCAAGATGTGCCGTCAGCCCGAATGCACCGAGCGCTGCCAGTGTGCGGGACAGTTTCGCCAACCCTTCGGCAGTGTCGCGGGCGGGAAGGACGAGTGTGTCGTTCAGTACCACCACATCACCGGTGGGAAGTTTGCGGGCAACTTCAATTAGAATTTTGTTAAATATAATCGTTGTGTTGGTGAAGTGTTTCGGCGCTCGCAGGAACTGGAATGCACCGAACGGCGAGGTGGCGAAGGTGAAGTAATGGCGGGAGCTTGGGGCGAGCGGAATCTGCAGGTGGCCTCCATCGAAGTCGAGCGTGGTGAAGTAACGAAAGGCTGATAAGGCTGGTAGAAGTGGTTCGGGGTGTAGGTGGTTGGGAGGTTCACGGGACACGGCACGGTTTAGGTGGGTAAGGTCTGGGATAAGCTCCCGGGCATTGGACAGCTGCAGCATCGGGGTGGAGGATGTCTTTTGAATGACATTACAGGTTAAGTGGGAGATTAAGGAAGTTTGGAGCGAACGACTTTTGACGGGAGATGGTCGGTGCCTTGTGGCAGAATCTCCCGAGACACTCGCCTTAAGATGCACCACAATCTGGTGCGTTTTGGAGGTGCCCAAATTGGACAGATTACATGACAATGAGGCACGCTGCTGTCGGAACAGGGATGACAGTTCGTTTCCAATTGTTTGGAGCACTTGTTGGTTTCCGTGCAGTGTCCGCACTAACTGGTCCCCGCTCAGTGCGATTTGCTCCATGCTATCGGCTAATCGCTCGAAGTCATCCACTGTCACCTTTGATTCGTGGTACTGGTCCAAAAGTCCACCGAGCTCCTTCTGCCATGCGATTGCACTCTTCAACTGTTGAACGGAAGTTCCTGGTGCAACTGCTTTTGACAGCACGGGATCATCAAGACCGGCCACGATATAGCCAACGATAATCTCGTCAGACACTTTGAAACGATTCCCCAACTTCAACATTTCCCCTATATACTCGTCAGTAGATTCGTTGGGAAGTTTTTTCCTTCGCTCTAAGACGCGATTTTTTGGTAGCTGCAATGTTGTTGTTGAGGAGTCCCGGTCCGGAAAAGCCTTCTGGAATGCTTGACGAAATTCTTGCCAACTGGAAACCTTTGAGTGTTTGAGCCAGATTTTTGCTGATCCTTGAAGCTTTCCACGCACGAAGGAGTACAGTTGATCCTCACTGAGATTACTATTGCGGGCGAACGTTTCCACATTTTGCAACCATTCCTTAGCTGATGGTTTTGGATTCTCTGGATCAAAACTAATAACTTGCACTTGATTTGTCATTGTCATTGCTTGCATAAAATTGCTGTTATTTTTTTTAAACTATGTTGTCACTTATCGTATCAAAAACCACTCTAAAGCTCTATCACGAACGAGCTCCATTCTGTCACAACAAGCGCGATTCACCGAAATTTATCGACCGTCCCTGATTACGGTTGAACTGCGACTCACTGTACAACCGACATCAACGAGACGCGACACCCTTCGATGTGATCCGATGTGGTGGAGTTTTCCCGGCTTTTCACTTTACAAAACACCCGCACCGCAGCCGCGGCTCCCCAAAAGCGTGTCTCAAAACATACAGTCTGCGCCGGTTTAGGAACGATTGCCTTCTGCGTTTTTCCTGCCACTGTTGTATTGGTAGGCTCAGCACAGCAAGGAGCATCGTGTGTGCAGTAGAGTGCGTTTTTACCGAGGGGAAAGATTTGATGATGAAGTGTGAATAGGGAAATGCTTACGCACACCAGCGTATCTAAAGCTGCGTAAATCCTTACAACTGAGGAAGGAGTTTTCGTGCGTTGGTAAGGTGTGAACAGGTTGGTGTGAGACAGAAAATTAAAAGAAGCGAGAAGAAGCAACTTGTTGCCATAGGTAGCAGCTAGCTAGACATTCATCGGAAGAAGACATATGGAATAGAGGTTTGCAAATTTTAGAATAAATGTATTATAGTATGCTGTCATACTGGTTACATAAATGAATAAATATGTAAATCAACCGAAAACCCCTGTAATGTAAAAATATCTCTGTTTTCAATAAATTTTTTTAATGGTTTGCTAGCTAATTGGGTTATTTGCTTAAATTTGCCAAAGTATCCTAAAAACTTAATTTATGAAGACATTTGGATAAACTTGATTAAAGTCCCTTTTATTATTTCGCATAGTCTAGCATAGTCTTCAGTTTTAATACTATTTGTTCTGCTTTCCTTTGGCCTAATTTGATAAAAATACTTAAAAATATATTCTAACGAAATGAAAAGAGGAAATTTTATTATAATTCAAGCTATGCTTATCCATATTATTGATTTAATTAATTATAGTCATGTGTATTCGTAAGTAGTTCACGTTGCTATGTAGGTTTAATAATTAATTTTTTAAATTGCTCATGAATATTTTATACTTCTATAATCAGTATAAATAAGGAAACTTCTCCACTCTAAAATTCATAGTCCCAGTACTCACATACGCCTCTGAGACATGGACTCTGTCCAAAACTGAGGCTCTCTTAGCCGAGTTCGAGAGGAAGATACTCAGAGGGATTTTTGGCTCCGGATGTGTGGAAGGACAATGGAGAAGTTTCTATAATGACGAGCTCTACGAATTAGCAGCGAATTAGTCTCGTCAGGCTCCGGTGGGTTGGTGACGTTATGAGAATGACACCGGGCGAACCAGCACGTAAAGTCCTTTCAGGCCGTCCACACGGACAGAGGAGGCGTGGTAGGCCCAAATTGAGATGGAGTGATGGCGTTGATGCGTCCGTCAATACGGCCGAGTTAACGGATTGGCAAACGACGGCGCTAAACCGTGAGCGGTATCGAGGATTGTTGCAGGAGGTCAAGACCGCAAAGCGGTTGTAGCGCCTGATAAATAAGTAAGTAAGTAAGTATAATCAATATTTTTACCTCTTTTTCTTGTGTTTTAATATCGTTAAACGTTCAACATTTTATCATTTTTTTCGCATAGTTTTTTTTTTCTAAAGATAATTTAAAACTTTACATTAACTCTACGAAAAGTTGTCTGTGTTTTGGAAGAATTCTTACATGTATTTAAATGTTTAATCGTGTTTAAAAATTCCAACATTCAGTAGTGTTGCATTTGCGTTTATTAAAATTTTTGTTTCAATAATATAGTGCGTAACTGAAAAACACATTTTTTTCCGAGTAACTAGAAAAGTTGAAAAACTAGGTGTCACAGGCGACAACGGCGTCCGGTCTTCAAAGGACCGGGGTTCAAATCCCATCCAGACCGTTCCATCGTAGTGAGGACTGACTATCCAATTAATTAAGGTGGTAATTAAGTCTAATAAGCCAGAGCCAGAGAGAGAGAGAGAGAGAGAGAGAGAGAGAGAGAGAGAGGGAGCGAGAGAAATTTTATATAAAAAATTATGTTCTGCAAATTTGTAAAGTTCGTTTAATCATATTTTTTGCTTATTTTTCGTCCATTAATATTTTTTTACTTCATTGTAACGATGAAGCCACCTACGAAAATCCATTGTTTTTCATCTCAATCCAAATTCCAAATTCAAATTTTCCAAATCTCAAATTTCACTACATGTAGTAAGAAAGGCTCTCAAAAATGAGCAAATATTTGAAAAAAAATTGTTGATGAACCCTGGCATATTCGAGAATGTATGTCAATATTTTATTTATATTTTGATTTTTTTTCCTACGCTTCAAATGTTCCCCTGTTTTTTTTAAACATAAAACTATCAAAATCCTCTATAAAAATTTGTATAAAAGTTATTCTCAAAAAATAGTGACTCTTTTGATGTGTTACGCACTGTATAAGATTGTCTGCAAAGAAAAGTTAAAGTAGTAGAATCTTTGTTTTAAAATAATTATTGGACGAACCATTTTTGCGGTACAAGATCAAGCACAAAGAAATCTGGAATCAGTCCAACTTACAGCTCACATTAAGTCTCATTACAGTACTAAATCTCCTTTCAAGCATTTCCGATAAGCACTCAATGTATTAGTTTGTGTTCAAATCCCCTTGCAAACACGCCCTTTTCGCCGCTTATCAGTGAGCTCCAGTACAGTCAAACAGCTGGTTTTTAATGCGATTGGACCCTTGGTGGTCCGGACAGAAACATTGCAGTTCTTGTCCCTCCTCACTTTCCCCTCCACTTGCCTCACCCTCTTCCCGATGGAAGGATGTGGTGATAAATTTTTATTATCTTCAACACCAGGAAGTGGAGCTTTTATTGCACCACCACCTAATTACTGCCACCAGCCATCCCGTTGCCGCATCCCAAAGCTTGGATCTGCGTTTTGCGTGACTTTAATTGGATTACTTTAAAAAAGTTGTCACCCGGAAGTACTTCTGCACCCGCAAATGCGGCTCCAGCGTTCCGGAATTGTTTTTAATGGCTTTAACTTTCCTGCCCTGACCGTCCTCCGCCTGGGCTGTTGTTTTGTCCCACCAGTTTCCGGGGACTGGGGGACTGTGTCGCAGGTTACGGGTGTTGGTCTTCAAACGCTACTGAACCTTACCGTGGGTTGGACATTTTTAACCATTACCGGGAAACTTTGGCCCCCAGAGTTTCGGAGCATCGTGCTAAAGCCGGCTGGTGAAGTATGAATTGGAAGCGAGAAAATGGGGGAGCGAGAGATTGGACGGATCGCACAGTGGAGACAAAAGAAATCACTTACCCTTAAATCAAATTATCAAATTAAGCACCCACCGACGGATGTCAAATGGATGGATGGGTTTTTGTGTGGGGTTTCCATCCATCCCAGGTTCAAGTCCACAGGATATTATGCCGGACGGCCGCCCATTTCCCGTATCTGTTGTGGACTGGATGGTTTGAGCCTGTCTGCTGTCCGGAGTGGAATGAATCGAGTGATGAGTGGGGTTTGGATGAAATGTACTCATTTTGTATCCTTGACAAGCGTCCTTAAAGTTGAGCATGTGGCATTGGAAGGTTTCTTGAAGGGGAAAAAGAGAGAGACAGTTGCAATGCGTGAGGAAAATAACAAATAATGAACTCGCTTTATAAAAAGCAAATCTGTTAAAGCATGTATCAAGAGGGAAATATTGAGGGAACATAGCATAAAACAAGCCCTCGACTACGAGTTAAACACTCCCGAATAAAGTTTGCTGTTGACAGGATGTGCAATTCTAACCGCTTGATGTGTTGGTTGATCCTCTCTCCCCTTAGTGTTCAACGTGTCATCACAGCCATCGCGTCTGCGGTTTCCCGGTAGATGTCGCTTTTTCCCATGGTAGACCGAAATTGGTGGAATTTTTTAACCTTCCTGATATTAATGAAGCGCACAATGAAGATGTCAACTCGTTGAGGCTTTACCATCCCGCGGGGACATATTACGAAACCCCACCCGGCTCGCTTATAATGACCATTAATTTAGTTTGCTACTTATGAATAAAACATACGCCGCTTTAGTGACGCTCATAATAATCCGCACATCCGAAAGCTCATCACCGATGCAGGAAACTACCTGGGCGGAAAAGTATTTCGACTTAATGAGACCACCATCACTGGTCACTGGCGAATACCATCCCTGACGGTGACGGCGGCGGCGTCGGTGGTACGGTAGACTTATGGCGGACGATAAGCAACGTCAAGCAGCTCCGTGCTGTATTATCCTTATAAACGTTTGCAATACGTCCGGTATCGGGTCTCGAATAAGCAAGCAGTAATTTAACCTCTTCCCAGCGGGCAATGAGGTGCCTGCGAGATAAGCAGGTGAAAGATATTGTTGGAGATTTTTCACATTCTCCAAATGTCTTCCGCTTCGTGATGCATTTCAACCCGGAATGCAGTTCTTTAGTGCCGTGCTTAAGGTTTAGACGCTGATCCACCATTGTTCCATTCCGTCGTTTGGTGGATCATTAGTGCGATAAGGTAAAACGGATGGGAAATGTTTAACTCGTTCTAGCTCTCTATACCCTGGTTCTATTTCCAGAGCTGAGGAGAGCAATAATGATTGTATTGCTTGGATGGGTTTCACCAAACCCAAACAACGAACGATTGTCCAGGGAATGCTAGAACTCGTGGCAATTCATCCCGCGTTCTAGTAACGGCCAATTTGATGCAGCGTACCAGTAACCACACCCGGTTGCGCTGTTACAAAACCCTTGGAGGGATTAGATGTGATCTGTTTGATTTTTAAGTGAAGTACGAAGAATGGGGCGTAAGTGCTTCTCCGCAAAGTACGCGGACCGGAGAAATATTGCAATTTGCGTAAGGAAGTGGAAATATTGTAAAGTCTCTTTGATGTTAGATTGCTTCCTGTCTCGTGCGATTCCGTCTCAATGATCGTGCATTGAGCAATTGCTTTATTGATAATTTTTTTGCAGTTTGAGAGTTTGAGAGTTTTTTTTTATTTATTGTGCGGATTTTGTGAAGCCGTCGGCTATCGGATAACTTTAAGGAATGCCATTTTGGCTGAACTTTAATATAAATGTATATTATTGTTAAATGTTACATGAAACTAGAAGAGACATTCTAACATTTTCATAAATTAAAACTCTTTAAATTGCTTTTCGCCTTTGCTTTAAACGTCCTTAAAACATTATATACATCAAGTCGCCTAAAGATATGCAATCAAAATGCCTAAAGGAGCTTAATAACACAATTTTTTATATCACATCAATAATAGAGATTTGTGTTAAAGTGTTTGACTGTAATTAGCTTTATCGTGGCATTGAGGCCCTCTGGTTGACGCCTAAAAGTATGCAAGTAGTAGACTATGCAGCATTTTTTAAGGTCGGTTGTCCTTAGGAAAATGTGTCGATCCTCTATTATCAACTTTGATCAGAGGATTGGAATAGTTCATACATCGTGATTACGTTTAACATGACAGGACCGACTTCAAATTCCGTCCCAAATCCTCAACGATAGCGTTTCCTAAACAGAATGATTCACTATCTCTGTTGCTCGGCCTCCATCGGACAGCGACCAGCCGCGAAGGTGACTGGTCCCGCGATGCCGTCGGCTTCCAAGCAGCAATTTATGCCCGCTGCTTTCTTGTCGTAGAACGAAGCGAACTCCACGGTCTTGTGCCAAGCGCCCTCCTTCCACAGCGTCTTAACCGGCAGAGATTCGCGCCTCACGGCTTGCCTTTCAGCTAGTTGCTTGCGGGAGCTCTTGCAGGCTGAAGGTAAATCCTGTAAGTATCAAATACTTTGGTCGAAGGACACAAGGAACAAGCCCGGGTAACCCGAGAAGATGATTGACCACGCCTTAGCGCCGCATAGTGTCCAACCAAGATTATCATGGGTGGGGTCTCGGAAGGATTAAATGGCTTTTGTGGATTGATTATTTTAGAAAATATCTTAATAATCTTTACTCGCTTTCTCCTTTTTGCTACATATTCTTTTTTTCACGTTTTGTAATATTAAGTGTTCCTATACGCAAGACAGATAGATTAGATGATGCTTCTTCTTCTTTTTTCTTGACGCTAAAACCTCGAAAGAGACGTTTCGACTTTCTGTGACTTGATTTTAAACCCTCAGGCTTGCTGGATAGTTAGTCTCTGCGCTACGGAGAATCGCTGCATATTCGTTAACAAAAATACGCCTAAATGTATGCAATTTTCCTGAAAATGACTTTGAAACTCATCAGGGACAGCTGATAGGAGACTTAAGTACTGCAAATTGCCTGCAACCATTGTATTTCCTCGTACTCTACACTCCAAACTAACTTAACATATTTGATTAAAAATAAAGAATGTCCAGAATTAACTCTCGCTCCTATGCGTAGCTCCAAATCAAACACACCGAAAATGTGTGCTTCTTAACTTATTAATCCACCATCACCATCAAACTGTGGCCGGCCGGTACCATTCACACCTGAGCGATTTTGAATAATGGCCATTTCTTCGGTTCGCTCCGTTCGGATTCCGTTCGGCAAAAGAAACAACCAACCAACTTTACCCGTCTTGAGCTCGTTCACCGCTTGTAACGGGCGATGGGAAAATATTGTTGTTTCCCCATACACTTCCCAAAGTGCGACGGAGCGTGCAGTTAGAGCCTGGGTATGGAGTTTGTACATTTTATTTCCTGCAGAAATGATGGTAGTACCACCGTGTAATTACCATGTGTTTTTTGGGTTGGAAGGAAAAGTTTCTTTCCGAGTACGAAGAAAGTCCTTTTTTCTTGGGAAAAGTGAAGTGTTGTGTTTGTGGTTGTTTTTATTTCTTTTGCTGAAAAGAGTTCACTTGTGTTCGGTTCTGTGAGTAAGACTGTTTCGCATAGTAATGACTAGGGTAAGAAAAATCCTTTTTTCTTGGGGTTAGAAGAGCAAGTAAAGTTCCTTCTCTAGGTTTTGTGTAACTCTAACGAGCATGTGGGTTTTAATAATTTATCGACAGAAATGTTTTATCCACAAAAACTTTGCCGACAGTAGGTAGTCGGCCCCAATAACAAACCCCAGACCTGCCGAAAGATAGGAAGAGTAATCGATCAGCTGATGAGCAATGGATCCATGCCGGAGCGTAATGAAATGTGTGTGTTTCATATTCAGTTTGATTTATGTACGCCCGTTACACACGCTACAATTGTGGTGTTTATGCGCGCGCGTGTGTTTGTGTGGGAAAGGAAGAGTGAAGCTTAATGTATTGTAATCACGTGCCCGAATCACCACCCGCGTAATGGTAATCCGATATTGGTGCGTGCATAAATTGATAGGCCATGGCTTTTATGGCCATTTGCTTTGCACGGGAACGATTTTTATTGTGCACACAAACATGTTGCGGTATTTTATGTTGCGTGTGGGGTGCGATTTCCAAATGCCTCGGTTTCGAGCCCGTAAATCTTCTTTTCTTTTCCGTGGCTTTTGAGTGGTTTGGAGGGTTCAATGGTTCAGTAGGCGAAACCTTCGACGCTCCATCTGTGCAGCTGACGATTGTGAAATGCTGTTTTGCACACATTTAAATGGATAAGCTGAGGGAGATTTATTTGCAGCGAGAGGATGTTTGGAAAACGGTTACTGTTGTACTTTTTAGGAGGTATTAACAGAATATTCTTTGCGTTCTCGAGAGCCAACAATTGTCAAAGGGTGTCAGCCATCAATATTTAGCTGATTTTAGGCTATTGAACATTTCATCGTCGTTACTACACCCATGGCGGCTAACTGCAGCTGAGATCTATAGGATAAGTATCATTCGAAGAATTATGCCGTCCCAACTATGAACCTTCTCAAAGGAAGCTTTATGACTGAGTAGGAAGGCTCGAGTTAATAAATTGAAGAGTTTAATGGAATGCCTTCCGAAAAACTTCTGTTTCTGGACAACAAAAACCCTGAAGCCTTAAGGTATTGTTGGATAAAGTCTCGTACATAACACCGAATTACCTGGTTCTTATAAGAGTCCTAGAAGGGATTTCTGGCACTGTTCTGGATCATCTTCTTGCTCTCCTAGTCTAGTTATATTTTTCCTATTTTTACATTGAGCAAGTCTTATTACTTACTTCTAGTGACTAACTCCGATCAGATCGTCTGAATTTACTGTGGAAGACTGATTCGGTATTTCGGCCGCTTTGTCAGTCCACCAAGTTGCAGGATAGTGTTTAGATCACTCTTTTGTCTTAGATCAGCTTGACCACTGAGCAATTGATAGAAGATCTGCGTCCAGAGAACTTTAGAAACACAATACTCTCCGATGAACTAGTGATTCAATAGGTTAAATTTGAAGATGTCTGTATACTTAGTGCTGCGACTTGCTGCTTACTAAAGGACCCAAAGTTACAACGACGTCATTCCCAAAAAAATAAGGATTCTTTCAGCCTTAATATATGCAATTTATTCGTCATTTTCCTTTGTATCGCTTGTAAAGCCCTTCTTATTTCTAATCTTACACCCCAGGATAATCTCATTTAAAGCAATTTCCATTTTAAAAAGACTTTAATAAACTCTCACAAAATATCCTTTCCAATACCGAACCTCTAGATTTTTTCCCAAATTCACTTTCAACTTAAACTCACGTGTCTTAATTACTTTCCTCCGCAAAAAAAGTCCCAAAACACATTCTTCGGGCTGTCCCTATCGGCGTGAAAGCTTATCACGCACCTCGTTTATAGTGAAACAGAACTTTAACGCCACCAAACATCCCAGAATGGGGAATTCATCTGTCCCGCAAGTTCATTAGAAGTGCTGTCAAAGAGTCAATCGTCGTATCACAAAATCGTCCGGCTCCTTCGGGGGTATTCCAGGTCCGGGACCGAGTCTCCCACAGTGGCTCAGTGTTTAGAAAGCCAGGCGACGCCGGCAAACATGTGCCATGTGCCATGACATGCCAATTATAGACATATGGCAAAACGATACACCGGCTCAAGTAAGTTATCGGGAAAGACACATATAGACAGGCAGCGGAGCAAATGAATGAATAGAAGGAAGAACGCAGCAAAAAAAAAATACTCTGGACTCAATTCTCAGAGCTGTCAGTCTTGGAACTTACCCCAAAAGGATGTGCAAAGAAGATCTTTACGCACACGGGACACTGCTGAGGGCAGCAAAAGTTTATTGTATCCTCACTGTGTCAGCCACCAGAAAGGCTAAAGGTCATCAAAACTTCATTCCAAGGGAGATGTGGCATTGGGAAGCCAAAAAGTGGATAAGAAATTCAACAATATTTCATTCTTCCTTTCGCAAAGGAAGAAATATGAACTTAGTTTACGAGAGGGACTCCATTTCGCCTACATCAATCCTAGCTCCCGGATCTCAGTCAACTTAAAAATATAAAGTTGTTGGATTAATATAAGTTTCTAGTGACGAGATTCGTTACAATAAAGCCAGTAGCTCGCAGCAACTGCAGCTCAAAATAGCAAAAAGTTATGATGATGCCTTCTGTTTTATTCCTAATTTTCAGTCCAATTTTCTCACTCGATTGGAACCTCGGAACCAACTCAATAAGATGAAAATGAAGCGTGCAAACGAAATTCTTCTCCTTTGGATCAACTGTACGGGTTCAGTTTTTGCGTTTGAATATTTCTTCGGGATTAACTTTTCAACCGGATTTTTTTTCAGTGCGCGGTTTTGAATCTTGGACCTATTATGGTGCACCATCAACCGAGGAATGCTTAAAAAATGGAACAAAAAAAAAAGATTGTGATTGAAATTCGTTACATCCGATGGAAGTTTTCGAAAAGCCAGTGAACCATAATTTAATTGACTCCTTTCAATCAATGGCACTATGCAGCTTGCAACCTGTCGCCCGGCCGTCCAATCTTGGGCTAAGACTAAGCGAGACATTCGAGTAAGGATCTTCGCCCTTTAGGAGGATATAACACCATCATCATCATCATCATCGTCCTCATCATCTTGGAATGAGCCGCCCGAAGAAGATTCCAAATCCTCTTGAGCTGACCAGAGAGATGACCATCCCCATCCCCGGGATGGGCTGGGGACGAGAAGTAATCTTTAACCCTTGGTCAGACGGTTAAACATCCGGACAAATAGCGGCTCAAAAAGGGGGTTTCGCTTCTTTGTAACCCGTCCTTCGGGACTGGAAGGTCTCCAGCCAGCCAGCCTGTCGATTCTCTGATCAATAATTCATCGACGAAGGTATGCCCTGGGTGGGTTCTGGATCTAGAATTTGTAAACCGATTTGCTGTGCTAAAAAGAGGCTGCAGCTTGCTTCCTTACGTTTTCCTTCTTTTTCACAGGAGCGCCTGAATGTTTCATACACTTTTCGGAAGATGGGTTTGAATTTTTCATTTCCCGTCTTTGTGTTGCGTCTCACAGGATGAAGGAAGAGCGAGAAAGGAAACGATTTCCCACTTCTTTTTCCTCCCCGAAAGAAAGTATAGAAGTGTTTAAATGAAGATGAAATGGAGGAACAGAATGGAAAGTGATGGGAAATTGTAATCAAATTGTAAACGGTTAAGGAGCTGTTAATATGTTTCGATCAACCCGTTCGATGGAGTTTGGTGACGATTCTGTTAAAATCGTGTTGATGCTGATTATCTTGCTTTTCGCACCGATGAGAAGGGACAGATGCTTTGCATACTTTGAACGAAACGGTAGACTTTTATGTGAAGTCCGATTTTATTTGCATGAGCTGTTTTTAATTTTGAATGCTTTTAAAAAATAAAATACTTAAAATATACTTTAAAACTATTTTATTAAAGTATACTTAAAACATAAATTTTTAAATTCTGATTTAAAACCATCCTCAAGGATGGTTGTACCTCTAACCAGCTTGTAAATAGCTTTTCACCTAATGAATCTTCAAAATTCAAAATCAAAATTTATAAATACATGGTTTCATAACTTCAAAGTTATAAAGTCTCAGCATAGTTTTATCGTTGAAATATACTATTTTACCCCGATATATGTTGACAAGAAAATTAAAACAGTTCCCTTTTACTTTTTCTGTAGCCTCTTCTATGTTGAGAGTTCTTGACTTGAGTTGAGTTTTTTACTTCTATCCTGGAGTGTAAGTGGAGTGGAGTTATCTTACAGTAGAAGATAAATGTTTCTTTAATTACTTTTAAGATTTATCCACTAACATGCACCATATTGTCATAAATTAAACATGCTGAAATAAAAAAAATCTTCACGATACTGATCAAGCAAGAACCAACAGGCAACAGGCACATGTTTATTTCACTAACTTATGTACATCAACATCACCTTGAGCCCAACGTTCGTATTAAAATCTTTAAAGATTATTGGAGATCTCTTAACGTGATTAAAAGCGGACAAGAAGAAAGAACAATGATAGCTCAACAATAATATTTAAATAATATTGAACAATATAAATACATGGTATTATAGTTGACGGAATATACCGGAATATTCCGGAATAATGGACGGAATCGTACATTAAAGAATCTTGGCATGTAGTGAAATAAATGAGTTTTTCTTTAGATTATATTTCTCATCCTCCTTCAAACTCCTTGTTTCTTGCTTCATTATACATTAAGTCTCAGTTTTTCTTTCATAAATTATTCTAATCAAATCCTTATATTTAAAAATATCCGCATTTCATCGGATGTATTGCAGTTATTTTAAAATACATAGTTATGAAAACTTTCATGAAATATTTCACTCATGTAAGAAGCTTTCAAAAATTTCCTCTAGGTGGCAGTAGTGAGCTGATGAGAATGAGATTAATGCTACTGATAGAATTTAATTTTTTGTAACAAATGTTAAAAAAAAACCTTTAAAAACCTGATGAGTAAAATTTGGAAAAAAATAAATCTTAAATTATGTATCTGAATTCATTTAGGAAAAATTCAAATCACTGGTTCTATTGTGTTGGCTGTATTACTTTAAAAGTAATTTACATGTAATTTTTCTTTCACTTTAATTGGGAGACATTTCCCTCTCCGAGCATAATACGCCGTCAACTGTATTATCTCACATCGAACGAAATAGAGTGTTTTAATTGTATTTAATATTGAAATGTTGATTTTTTATTATGTATTCCAAATGTTTCTCATTGTATTTCTTATTGTATTTTCTAAAAAAAAGGTTTATTTTATTGAGAAACAACACACACACATTTTATTCTTTTTTCAATTAAATCTGATTATTTATCGATCTTTTTCCACAATACATCACCACCGGCTTCCTAGAACAAAACCCCATTTTGCGTTGCGTTCCCGTTGCAGTTGTAACAGTTGTAATACGATTAACGCTTTACCGTGGCATTCGTTTTTGCAACAAGTTAGACGGTATTGTTTGGCCCTCAACCCACAATGCAACCGACCAGACGCAGGTAGGCGCAGAAAACTGTGCCCGATTGTGTGCCAGAAAATACATTCAATTAGAAACGAATTATGCCTAATCGTGAGTGTATTTATTCGATTGGTAACGTTTGCTATAAAGCACAACGGTTGATTTTCAACCCATGAACCGTCGGAATGGTTTGAAAGGAAAAATGGGAAATGTACATTGGCAAATATGAATATTGGTCTCCGTTCCGTTTTTTTTTTCTATAATTCAATCGATTGCCTCACAGGTGTAATGGTGGTGATGGTAGCTAATTATTTCACCCCGCCCCGGTAGCATAAGTATAATTTGAAAATGAGGAAAATTTGTAAAACCTCTTTCCATTTTGTGGAAACCCAGTGCAGGGGGCAACGAGTTTCGAATGATTTCAATTACAGCACCCCGATTGGGAAAATAATTTCCAATAAAGCATTCAACGGGGGCAAGTGCGTTGTTTGTTGCTGTGGACATTTGGACTGCACACACACGCACGAGCTCATGCTCATATTATCACATTTCAATTACACCATTACGTTGCTATTTAAAAGGAAACCGGGAAAACCCCAGTCCAACGTACCAGACAGGTGGAAAATCGGTGTGAGTCGGTCTCTCGGTCGGTCGGTCTGTATCTGCGCTGATAGTTTCACACAAACCATAACACCAGCCAATGGCACCAAAGCTTCCGCAAAAAAAATGGAAAAGCAAAACCTCCGGTCGGAAAATGAGGTTTCACGTTTCCTTGTGTCCCTGACGCTCACGCGGCTTCATGCGTGTGATTATTGTGTCCCTGTTGTTTGGCGTTTGAACGATGCCTCTGGTGGTGACATGCGGTCCACCCGAAAAACCTCCAAACATTCGGACTCCCCGGGCGAAACTAACCACGAACCCAGTGCTCTGCAGATGGGTGTGTGCAAAGCGTGATTTCAAACATCATTGTCATTATTATGTTCCTGTTCGGGCTGTTCTGTGCTGTGTTTTTTTCCTCTTCTGTTTATTGTGAAACGCTTCACCACCCGAAAGCTGATTATAATTCAATAAAACAATACAGCAGACAGCGTTAATGTACGGGGGTAACATAAATAAATAGTACACCCTTGCGTGAAAGGGGTCGTTTCATTTGAGCGAGTAAAATATTTTATAGAAGGGAGAGCGGGAGAGAGAGAGAGAGAGAGCAAAAGTTGCAACGATTGCAATAAAATTGATGCTTCAATATGTTGATAATATATAAACGATATTCATTTGAATTAATAAATTCTTCTTTTTTATGATTTTAGATTAGCTTTTCATAAATTTAGTTATTTTTATTTATTTTTTACAAAATATTTCTGTTCATGTTCATTTTTTTTGTATTCTGCTTAACCTTCTCTCATTGCTTAATTGCTTAGTTCGCACCTGATACTTAATAACTTTTCAAAACATATCATTGATATCGTTATTCTTCAGTTCAGTTTTTTCCTCTTTGTAATTTTGTTTAACTTTTACTTATTACTTTTTATAAGTAAGAGACTTTTATAAGTGAGAGACAACGGATCACCCGTGGTACTACAAAAAAAAAAAACACTTAAGACAAAGCTTTCAGGAGGCATGTTGTCCATCATATATAAAAAACGAATTAATTTTTTCTGGACTGTTAGGGCTTCGTTGGCCCATTGGGGATGCGATAACGACACCGCTCTTAACACGACAGGACCGGGGTTCAAATCCCATCTAGACCGGCTCCTCGTACGTAGGACTACCTACCCAGTTACGGGTCAAAATCATGTCACAGCCGACCAGTAATGGTGGGAATGCCAAGGAACAAGAAGAAGTATATGCTACAGTGTCAGACAATAGAATAAGACTATCTTTTTTTAACACCGTTAAATTGAGGCCAATTTTCAACAATCTGCCAAGGAACTAGTCCCCGCAGAATCGAAGCCGATTTTCAACGAATCGACTAAAGTTCGACTTAATTGGATCAATCGAGGTATCGACTCTGAGCATCTTTTTGCCATTCTCATGAAAATATATGGTTAAATCATGTAATACAACACAATAAGACTATTCACAAAACTAAAAATTCATAAACTTTTTTGTGTTATTGCTGTAGCTCGAATAGCGGATATAAAAGTGGTATTATTCTCTTATGTATGATTCCCAATGCATTTATTATTTTAATCGCTTCACACAATTAGCAAACTTTGAACCTAATTTATTTTTCATCTACCTTTAAGTCTGCGACCTCGATAAGACTTGGCGTACCATTTTCTGACTTCCTTGACTTAATTTTAATCATAGCGGATATTGCCTATTAGAGGAACGGCATTCATATTCATTGCCCATTTCTGCCTTGAGACCACCAGCGTCGCTGTCACATTCAATACCCATATATGCTTCATATTCTCTTAAACATTTTATTGAAATAATTACTTGGTTAGTAGATGAGATTCTTTCTTATTATACTCAGCAGAGATGATCGATCACTAATTCACGTCAACACTGGCTCGTTTACTTGCCAACAAATTCAAACTATAGTGATTTGCAAGCCATAACTCAAAAGAACTCTAAAACTTTCATTGAACAAGCGCCTAAAGCTATGCAAATCGAACAACACGCGTTGCTAAGGTTGATCGTTTTAACAGCTACTTTGATTCTTTACCACAGCTACCAACACAACACGCCCGGATGACGCGCGACAATAGCACGTTACGGTAGTGTGAGTTTCGAAAAACCAATAACCAATAACCATCACCGGTGGCTTCACTAGCTGTCGCATCGTCGTCTCAATCGAAATAATTGCAAATATACGCACAAATTTCGGATTTTAATCCTCTACGCGCCCGTGAACCGTTACCACAGCCCGGTTGGTACCGATTCGAAATTTTCCACCCATTTTCCACGACCGCCCTTCCCCTACAGTCGCTAATTTAATCAGAGCTTCTGGGTGGGCAAATTTCATTACAATTCCAACTCGATCGCCATATCCCGAACCGCCATCGACATCGCACCTGGCACCGACGCCCGCACGTGTGTGTGTGTGTGTGACGGGAACCATCCATGAAGCGTGGAAAATCAAAGCATCCGAATCGGGCACCTTCACTGCCATCCGTACACGATTTGTTTCGCACCGGTGCGCGCTCGCAACAGACTTTTGTTTGCATTTTCCTTGTAAATTAATGAGTACGTGTCGTGCTGGGTGGGTGTTTTTCTCGGTGGGCAAACACGCAAGAAGGACCTTGGGAAATCCACCTCATAAGCGTTTGTCTGCAGCTTGAAGTTTGTGTTTCACTCGGCCAAGCTCGGGGGAATCGGGCTGGATCAAGGACGGTTGTTTCTGGTGGCGAAATTTTCCTCCCGAGGCTTTGCCGAATTTGATTGATCCCATATGGTTCGCCTTTTGTCCGGGGCACACACACACACACGCTCTCTTTCCCGGAGGTTTCACGTGCGTGGGTTTGTGTGTGTGTGTCGGAAAATTCCGATTCCGATTAGAGTTTAATCTTTCTGAAAGCAATTTTCATCATCAACAATCGTCTGGCGTGCGGCATACGGACGAACGGCGATGACGATTGTAATAGACTTCTCGGTACATAGGGAAAGCTTGTCAGACGAAGCTGTCAGAATGATTCTACTGTTTGTTTGAGTCGAAAGTTGGTGAGAAGGGTGTCCAACCGTGATTTACACCAGAATTCACTAGCAACCAATGTCGAAGAAGCAAAAAAAAAATCAGAAACATTCCCAAACGAAGGGTAACAAGACTAGAGTCGACCGTAGATTGTGAAACGATATTGACAGCGGATCATCACATGGTTAGGGGGTAGGGCGCCCGAAACTGTTTTTTATAACTTCCTAAAAGTGCTAAGAAATGACCTTCCACGCGGGGAGGGAACTTTCGAGAGGACTCATGCTCGTCATGTCGCTCGTCATTATGAATAGTAATCACCCGACGGTCCTTTTTAAGCTTTGTGCACACTTTGCAGGCAACCGAGCCGACCGAGCCGACTTGTTACATTTTGCACATCTGGTTTTTAGGTGATGAATCGCCCGCCGTGCAATCGTGCCCAAACCCGACGCCCGCCACCGGTTCGCCATTGACACTGAATTAATTGTAACCGTAGAGCGGAAGTGGCGGAAGCCGACCGAGTCCTCGTTTGGCGACGTCTCATTCTCAAAAGTGACATCTCTCCCCGAGTGTGATGGTGTTGCAACGACTTCCTTGTGAGTGTGCTTCAACGCTGACTTCTGCTTCCGCCAGCACAGTTCGTCACCTCTGTCATTTATTTTAATAAAATGCTTACTCGTGCTTGCTGTCAGTGTCAGTGCATCAATCCACGGTTAGGGGAAACGTTGCCCGAATTGTCTAGCATAGATTGCATGATTTTGCATGATGGATGGAGGGATGTGCACACGCGCCGCACACAGGGCATGAATGGGATGACAAAGTGATTGACAATATTTTTGAAATCACACTTCATCCCAGCCATTTTTTTTTTATTTTGGTTGGTTGGCATTAGAGGCGAGTGAGAAATTAAGGACCGAACGTGCCCACTGACTTTGAGATTAGAGATTAAGAGCAGAGTCTAGTGTTGGTGGGTGGAAATTGTACGTGGCATTTGGTGTGTCACTCAATTAAATTCATCAAGGATTTTTGGATAATTATTTATCGAATAGCTGAGATAAGAAGAAAAAGTGTTTATCAAACGGGTTTCGTGTTGAGGAACAATTACATTAATATATTAAATTACAATAAAATATTGATAAATGAAATATTTTGAATGAATCCTTTAAAAGGTTAAGAACCTCTACATTTACAAATAAATAACAAATAAAAACCTTGCCATTAGTCAATTACAACTGTTACGTTTATGTAATCATCACACATTACGGTAGCTAAATAATTATACGATATTTGTTCTGGGTAGATTATATGGAAGCGAATTGATCAACACCTCGTACATACGTTTAAAGGGTTGTTAACATATGACCTTAAGGTTTGCAATACTTATGACTTATGCAATAAGTAAAAATATGTAAATATCTATTACAACAACCGATTTATATTGTGTTTCCGTGCATATAAATTCCATTTTTGTCAAGTGGCTTTTCACTCTCGACTTTCCACACTGACGATGTACATGCACGCACTCGAATACAGATGGTTAAAATATTCGACCTCCTAAACCACACCTAGGACTGCACTTGAAAATATTTATTTTATATTGTAAGATAAAGGACATAGGTTCTCTTCTTTTTTTCTTGGCCTTACGACATGTTTGGTCGTGCCTGCCATTTCTGGCTTACTTGACTTATTGTTACCGCATGCACAGTCCTGCCGTGTGAAGACCGGCGCTGCTATCCCATCTACCACCGGACCGCCAAGGGGAATAAATTGAAGGATAGCTTTGACGAAACACAAATAATGAGCTTTTTATAAAATTTCCCAAAGGAACTTTTAACTCGCATTAGCTTAAAATATCGTGCCGACCGAATAAGCTCATTAAATTCTGTAGAGATTATTTGATCGGATCCAATTTTATATCCTTTAATAATATAAATTCTGAATAAACGAATAATTAGTACTACAAGAGTAGGGAGTTTTTCAACATTCCTGTCAAATCAAATGGTTTATTTACACATACCAGTGTTTTGAAAGTAGGTAGATAGGCTACAGTGCAGCAATTACAGGGGTATTACCTTGTTAAATAGCGCCTACAAGATTTTCTCCCTAATCTTACAAGATCGACTTGTCCCATTCGTTGAAGAGATAATCGGAAACTATCAGAGAGGATTCCAGAATCGAAAATCAACCACTGACCAGATCTTCACGATGCGGCAAATCTTGGAGAAGATGGCGGAGCAACAGCTCCACTCCTACCATCTCTTCATTGATTTTAAAGCCGCATATGACAGCATAGCCAGGGTAAAACTGTACGACGCAATGAGCTCTTTTAGAATCCCGGCCAAGCTTACCAGGCTTGTACGAATGACAATGGCCAACATCACATGCCAGGTGAAGGTGGATGGAAAACTCTCAGGGGCCTTTGCTACCACCAAGGGCCTGCGCCAGGGAGATGGGCTTGCCTGTCTCCTTTTCGCTAGTTTCTTTCTTTGCTAGTTGCTTAAATTTTTGCATTTCAATGCCAAACGTTCAATGATCTTCTTCCTTTTTCTTGGCCTTATGACCTTTTAGGTCATACCTGCCATTTCTGACTTACTAGACTTAATGATACTGCAAATTTGGATAGTCAGTCCTCACTCTGTAGGAGAACGGCCCCGGTTGGATTTGAACCCCGATGCTGCCGATTGAAGACCGGCGCTGCCGCATCTACCACCGGGCCGCCCCCACGTTCAATGATAAATTATTAAATTTAATCAATAATCCGATCCGAGATTTAATACTGTTTCAAGTTTTGGAGAAGGAAAGGCCTTCCAACCATTGTAAATTGACAGTTTTAAATTAGTCTGAAGCATAATAAATAAAAAATAAATAAATGAGAATCGAAATTGTAAATGTTTTATCCTTGGTTTTGTAATGGTAAATTTAATATTTAACTTCACTTTCGCGGCGCCATATTTCAACACCGTGACAATTGATTTCTACAGCTTTGTATAATTGGCCGATATGTCTACTATGTGAAGTGTCTTGCATCAATCGAATGTTGAAAAACTTTAAGTAGTAAAAAGCATTTCTGTTTCAAGAAATTTGAGCAAAAATTCATAAATATTTAAGCGAATGTTGTTGAATGTAACAGATTATTTTTATAAAGCAACAACAATTTATAATTAATACAAAATATACTGCAAAAATTAATTTCTCTGCTTGTGATTAACATTTGCTAATGTCTGTTATTATAAGTTAACATCGTTTAAGTAAACAATTAAATAATTTAAAACTTTCTACAAACTGGCACTTGGTTTTGTATCCTTTGCGCCGGGAAGTTATGCAATCACATATTTTACATCTTCAAAATAACCTTTTTAACAACTGATTCACACAGAGCAAAGCCGAACCAATCCCTGTTCTCAAGCAATTAAAAGCACCACACGCTAAGTCAACATGCATTTCCCAGTAAACTTACACAAAGAAACTTTTAGTTAAAACCAACAAAACTAGTTTTTGAGATATTTGTGCACTCAAAACGTACACAATTTCCCGCCCTCCATTTGTTTGCATTGTGCAGTGCTTTCCGACCAATCTCGCACTAACTCGCTCTCGTCCAAGATAATCAACTATTTCCCGTAACCATGTTTCACACGCAGTAACATCCGAATCCATTCGTCGTCCACACACACGTGCAATCCTACACAAAAACCCAAATTCAAGCATCGAACGAACAGCTAATGCTTGCTTTGTGCTTCATTAATCGTACCATGGTAGAAAAAAAAACCAACCGAGTAGCGAAAAACCTCGGTCTCTTACCAGTAATAGCGTTACTGCATGGCGAGCAGCCATTCAATTACCCGCCCGGGTTGGCAAAAGATCCATCCTGCCCCTGGTACATACAAAAAAGGCGAAGGAAAAGCTATCTGTGTGTTTTATCAGACAATGGAAACGCATGTTGGGAGGAAAAAGGAAGGCAAAAAAGAAATGAAAGCATCCCGGAAGCGTGAAGGAAAGTCGAACAAACAGAGAACCCGTTCTATCGGGGGACGGGTTATGAGAAAATGGAAAGTCGCAATCCTGACGGCATCCCGCTTTGTGGAGCCACCTGTCGTCCGCAAGATGTAGGAGAAGAAAGGACGCTGTTTGGTCGGTTTTGCTGGTGCTGGCTGGACAAGCGCCCGCGCGCCAACACAGACCAGACTCATTTTCGACAAACATACAATCAATTTCCATACCCGTGTGCCGGGTGCGGTTTCACTAACAGGGCAACACGGGGAAAACACGCAGGGAGTCAAAGAAGAACCGAAATCGGCAAACAAGTTCATCAACTGGCCCGATAACTGTTGCGATGTTCCCGGGTTTGGCCGGTACATTGCAACTCCACGCCGGTAACGTCTCCCGGGAGCTCTTGAGAGCACGGTCGTTTGCAAGTTGTAGTCGTTCCGGTACCTCATACGAAGCCAATGATGGAGAAACGACGGCCCGTTTGTTCAGCCTTCGGAGCTCAGAAAGATGAAGTAAAATAAAGAAAGCATCACCGGTATGGGTTCCGCTCAGGAAGGAAGGATATTATGGACGTTTTGGATACGGTCACACACACACACACACACAAAGATTCCGGAAGCTCAATGAAACGTGAAGCTTGCAAACAGTTGGGCCAACAACGGGCCACTAAGGAAAAGCAAAAAAATAAAAGAAGTCCGAACAAAAGGAATTAATAAAGTATTGTTGAGGAAGTTCCGGCAAGAGTTTTGCGGAAAGAATAACCTGACGTACCCGGTTACCAGATGGTCGGCAAACACTTGTCCCCGGGTTTCCTTTTTTTCCCCAACTCTGTGCTCTCTCTGCCCAGCTTCGCATGAGATATTTTCCAAAAACCCCATCCGATGGGGAAAAATGGAGTGAAAAAAGGGAAACTCTTTCCCCCAACATTTCCCACTTGAGGAACATGCGTGGGATGCGATGCGGGTTTTTCTTCCCTGCCTTTGTTCCCGTCCTGTTTGCCTTGTTCACGAGCACTTGGTTTTATCCAGGGTTTTTTTTTGTGGGCGAAATCCGTCACATCGGTACATTCGAAACTGTCGGTTGATAGTCGATTTAGTTCATTAGAATAATAAATGGTCACATTGTAAACATCGCACGGGACTGTCGGGAATGTGTTGTAGTCTTGGCCGAAGCTGTTGTGTCTTCTTCCCATTTCTTTCTTTTGCTTTCACAAAAAAAAGGTTTACAAATCATGATTGGGCAGGCTCAATCGGGATTGAGTTTTGAGTGGCTTGATTTCTTTTGGGTAATTTTTCCTTTTTTCATGTTGCAAAAAGGGAAAGCAAGGGTGTAAAGACAATCGGAATACTTTGTGACAATGTTGAACGGGCTGGTTTGATTTTGTTTTTCTTTCAATTTGAAAAGTTTTTTTGCGGGACATGAGATTTGTTGCCAGTTTCATCATGGCGGGCGCGTTTCTTTTCGTACACTTTTCAAAGAGACTTTGGTTTGTTTGATTGTTTGAAGTCTTTCCTAATGCGGGTTTAATTTCTAAGGGTTAAACATGTTGGCAACAGTACTAACTTGCAGGTGTTTGTGTGCTTGGAAGCATCGATCATCATGTTTCAGTCAATTGTTTTTCGCTAGGCCGTCTTGAAGTTTGTTATATCTTTCCACATTCCTAATTCTATCTGTTCCTTGTTATTGTTACGATGTGTTATTTATGTTGATTTTTAATTATATTTGGCTTTAAATTAAATCATAATAATAATAATCATAGCATGTGGATTTTTACAACTCTCTTGTCTTCTATTGTGCCTTAAGTTAGGCAACAACATATCACAATCATCATTAGTGCTTAACATGAAGATCAAGAGTTTAATCTTTAAAGATATTTGTGATGGATTATAAAACGATGTATTGATCTCTTGTGAGAACTTTATGTATAATAAATGAACTGTCTATGTCTTCTTTATGTTTTAAATTCCAAGCATCTCCTTCTACGACCATAGCCAAATTTTCGACCATAGCCAAAAAGTATGCAATTTCCTTGATTCGTTCGTTTGCTTCATTTTACCCTTTAAGCTGTTAAAGTATAAAATGATTGTTTGGATGGGATACTCAGTCCAGCTAAGTGATGAACCGACGTTGTGACCACTGGGATTGGCCTGAATCTTTCAAGTATCCATATTCTTTGAAGAAAACCAAGTCTCCAATCAGAAAAGTTTGAGAGTTTTTTTTTTACAGTGATTTTCCGGCCATAAACCTATCTCCATGTTTTAAACAATAAGATCGATTTGAATTAATTCATCAACATATTTCTTTTCTTTTTATGTATCGTTTGCTGAGTTAGCGTTGTCAGAGGCAGTACGTATGTCAAATAAAACATTATGGAACAAAACTCCGCCCTTCGTCAAAGAAATGCTCTTAAAGAACAAAGTATTGCATACCAGCAGGCGTTGCAATGCATCCTATGGTGGCAAGTAACATCGATACCTTGTACTAATTTATATACCTAAAAAGTTTTGCCGTATCATCGAGCCAACACCGTCATAAACTTCAAGCGTTCAGCCATGTTTTTTGAACTATCCCGGGTATACTCGATTGTATATGATGATTTGGTATTGAAGGCCAGGAATATTGTGGTTGTACTATGTTGTACAGTGTCTCTTTTTTTGATTCGGAATTGTTGGTGTGGTTGTGGATGGAGGTTGGTTAGTTCCGGTTTATTCTGGGGTTGATCTGCTGGGCTATGACAATACAAGTATACATACTATGGCAGCACAAAAATACAATGATCTCTAAGCTTGCTCCGCAATGACAGCAAAAAAATTGACTCGGTCAGCATCTAACTCGAAGATAATCGGCAAGCTCCATCTCGTTGTGCGACCGAGACCCCAGTGAGACCGAGTCCGAGACTCAACCAAGCCAGTTCTGTCAGAGTAGAGCTGGATTGGAGAACAATCTTACAGTGGAGCACGGCTACTTCCCTTTTTACGGCAGTAATGATGTTGTCTCCGAATGCCACAGCTTCGTCAACGGATCAACCAAGGCTGTATATTTTATTTAACGCCTTAAGTTACTCAATACGCTGTACTTTTTAAGTGAAATAACTAAATACTTATTCTAAATTCACACGTGTTTGACACCATCTTCCTGTAAATATTTCGAATGATTAAAAACGTCCCAAAAACGATTCAAATTTTATCATCGTCAAAAATTTAGGATCCATTTGAAGTTCTTGTCTCATAAGATTTCATAACGATGGACCAAAACCCAACAAGACAAAAAAGAAGGAAACAGCGACATAAAGTGCATGTTGTCTTTGCATACTTGAGTGTTTCACACCATGTCAGATTTGTTCCGCAACCATCATAAGCCATCGTGGCACATCGACGGCTACCTGAAGTTTCATAGACACTTCATAGATTATTGTTATTGCCACAGGTGCTGTTTGCTGGGGTGGTGGCTCACGTTACAAACTTCGCCCGATCGATCCCGGCCCGGGCGGTCGTTAACTTCCCGGCGTCAAATCAGCCTCCCGCCACCGGTCATCATCGAAACCCATTGGCCGTTGGCATCTTTCCCGGGCATCTTTATGACCGTTGCGAACTTCCGACAGTTCGTAAAATAAGGCTGACGAAAGTTGTTTTTGAAGCTGCAGGTGCCGTCAATCTTGGTGTGTTCGGAAGACACGTCAATGTCCGAGTGACGGTTAGTAGCGGGTAAATGGGTTGTAAAACTGAAATTTCCCCCGAGGAATCGGAAGGAGCAACACCTTTTGCTGGTCGGCTGGTGCGCTTCGGGGAAGCGCAAACCCACGGAACTTCTGGTATGGCAATGGCTGCAAGTTAAATGTTGTTTCCGATGGTGAGGTACCACGAACACCCCTTATTTGGGTGGATACTTTTGCCATAATCTAACAACAATATCAACCCACTTCCGGTGCGAGAAGTCAAATTTCAAGAGAACAATAAAATTTAACCACACTTCCAGCGGGTGCTGCCTTTAGGTTCCGGTGAACCTCCTATCCACGGAGGAACTGTGTGTGAGAGAGAGAGAGATGGTAGAGTTAAATCTGGGTGTTTCGGAGGCGTCCGAGGCGTGAGGACACGGAATCCGGTGGAACTTTGGGGACCGATAAAAATCATGATAATGTCGGTAAAGTTTCGCACGCTACGGATCGGTTCATTTGCATAAGTGCAGTTCGGGAAATGGGATAACTGCGGGAGCAAGAGATTTTCCATTCGATCTTAATGGGGGCACCTTTGGGAGGTCGGCACAAAACCTTGCGAGCTTTACCGGAGCGGGCATCTCGTAAGGGGCAAACGCTATAACGACCTACGGGAGATCGCGATTTACCCTAATGTTCAGCAGCAGCAGCAGCAGCAGCACAAGCTAATCGAAATCAATTGAAAAATGGCGATGCGATCGTTTCGCCTCCATCTTCCCAGTGGAATTTCGTACCGAACCCAAGAATTGAATCCTTTATCGCGCACACCCGCGCTTAGAATTTCCATTTCAAATTGCAAACTCCTGCCTCGCGGGGTGATGGATGCGATGGTTCAATAATTTTACACCACATTATCAAAATGTGCGTTCCAGCTGAGTCGTACGTGAACAAAGGGAATTGGAATCGATTTAGCATGTTAGATATGGAAGTCGGGATATGTTTGTAGTGATTGGCTTTTTTTTTTGGTTGGTTGGTAAAGTAAGCGCGCACACGTGCGTATATCGTTATTACTGTCCTTTGTCAGCGTGCCAAACATGGTTGTCGGGTGGATTACGCTTGTCGACTTGATGGTAGATTGCTGTAAGCTGCTAACGTCAACCGTTAAGAAATGTCCCAGTGGGTGATCGGTTTATCAGGTGTTAGCTGAAATTAAGTCTCTGCATACGCCTGGCAGTATGCAGTGTTGTGTGAAAATTTATCTGAGCCGTTTGATTCGAGAGGATTTCTATTGCTTCCCTACATGCAAATGGAGGTGAAATGTTATTTTAAAATTTAAATGAGTGAAACGAATTTATTCTGCAATAAATTTATGTAGTTGATTAAAAACGCCTAAATGTATACAATTCTTACGCATGTGTTCCGTCTCTAAAGTTCAAAGTTAAGACACATTTTCCGACACTGTTGGACCCTTGTCAGATGGCAGCCTAACAATCTCCATACCCTAGTTGTGTTACTTATTACTAAACAATTTATTGCATACTGTAAGGCGTACCCTACTAATGGAGAGCCACTTCGGAAAGTAATACACATATGCCAGCACGAAACATTCCTTTTTTAAACAGAGTTTACCTAGTAAACAATGATTGAAAAGCCTTTTGACAGTAAAAAAACAATGGAGAGTCTTGAGCAAAATAGGAGTAATTCCCCAGGAGATCTTTTCAAATAATCGTTCGTGAATCGAGCGTGACAATTTTTGCCTACTGAAATTGGTTCAGTAGGTTTCTGCTGATAATATGCTACTCAAATTGCATACCTTTAGGCGACATTATTTTTAAGTAAGAATTTGAAAAATGTTTATTTACACAAACATGTGTGTAAAAAATTGAAACTTCATAATGATTATCAAAAGAGTTGAAATGGTCATGGTCAATGAAACGTGTGCTGCCTGCACCAGCTTAATCACCGTCTGAACATTTAACCCCCGAGCATATGTTTCACACCTTCACAATGTTCTCTTTTCACACCATACCACAACAACAAAACACACACACACACAGACATAATGATACAGTGTGCATTTGTTGTTTCTAACGCCCCGAAGCGTTCGCTACGTGCCGGAAAGTGCGATTTATATATCAATTAATTTAATGATGACGTGTGTGTTTGGGTATGTCCAGCCCTCATCAAACAGGTGCGAAATTACTTGTAAGAGTGCATTCGGTAGTAATTCAAGTTCTCGTTTGATTGATGTCAATTAAAAATAAAAACAATAGCCATTCTTTGATGTTTTCATGCGTGTTTGTTTTTATTTTAATTTTTGGTTCATTATATTTCGTTAAGCTGCTTGATGACAGATCATAGAGAAGCCAAATTAAAAAAAAAACTTTAACCCTGCCAGTGCCTGCAACCGCAATGGATTAAACGAACGCTTAATCGGGGCGGTATTCGATACCAGACGGATTAAATGCTACCGCGTTCAATCAATACCACAAATTTCCCAACGCGCAGTTGAACTTATATTCGGAAGCTATTAACTGGACCGAAGAGCATAGAATATTGTCAAATCATATTTTCCCATCAACGGGAGAGAGAGAGAGAGAGAGAGACCGAGCAAGAGCGGTCGCGTACTAATTGGCTGGCAGATTGAGTGCAAAATTCGTTGAGTTTGATCGGTGCTCGATTTCAATTAGCATCGTCAAATGGCCGTTTGACAGTGAATCGCTGGAATGCGCTGGCGCTTTTCATCGCTGTCAACTGCAACGTGAGGCAACAAGCGATTCAAATCACCATTTGAACCGGAAACCGATATGATGCCACACGTACGCGCCACACACACACACACACACGCACACGTGGACCCATGCCTGTCACCAGTCATAATCATCATTATGAGCCACGTGTGGGCAGGCGAGCACGTGTGTGGGTGCACTAAAGAGCAAAAGCACTCTTATTGACAGGCAGTTAATGAGTCAGCCCCGAAACGCGCCTTCCTCCGGTAGCGCCCCGGTAGCACCGCACATTTAGAACATTCAAACTAGAGCCAACGAGTTCATTGAACGAATTTGCTTGGCTTTTCGAGTGGTAAATGCTCATTATTAGCAATATTTTCACATTTAACGTTGATCCAATAATGAATCGCCTGTACAGCCAGCGCCAGTCAACAGTGTGAACAAATGTCAACACTCGCTCACGCACGTGGTTTACAGTGATTAGATGAAATTAATTTTAATTCAATACTACTAATAAGCTTCAAAAGTACCCACCATTCAAATGCTAAAAGTCTCCATCGGCAAACATGGTGCCTTCACGGTTGCATACCCTGCCGGCGCACTTTCGAAGTCAAAATATGAGATGAAAACAAATGCTCAAATGTGGATTTGGCACGCATGTGAAATGCACTCTTGTTTGGATACGTTGGTGTGTACTATTTGCGAAATTGATTTGCAGGACGCACACACACACAGAGTGGATTCTGGGGGAGCCAGGAATTTTGGGTGATAAAAGTAGTGGTTTAGCTCATTGAATTGTCATTATCATAATGGGTTCCGAGAGTGAACGATTGTTTGTGCTGTTCTGGTGAGGTGTTGTGTTTTTGGGGCTCAACTCGAATCAATTAACATATTTTGTCACTTTCGGAAGCTAATATGGAGTGGAGTTGTTTGAACAAATTATCGCGGCAGAATAGTTTTTAAAGCCGTGGTGTCAATAAAATTGAATATAATATTTGTCATTTGACAGTTCGATAGTTAATTATGCTATCACTGTTAGGCTGAGCGATTTATTATTCCAGCTCGATAGCGGAGGCGATAACAGCACCAATTTTCACACGGCATCTTCGGGGTTCAAATCGCATCCAGACCGCCTCCTCGTAGGCAGGACTATCCAGCTAGAGGTAAAATCAAGTCACAGGAAGCCAGACATAACAGGCCGAGACCTCTCGAGGCTAAAGACCTGAAGATGAATTTATTCTTGGAACAATGATGCATTTCGAAACTGTTTTATTCTTAAAATTCTGTTACAATCGAATCAGTTGCTTTATATAGCATTTATAGTTCCAGGACTCCGCTATGCATTTAAATTTTGAAACTGTGCCCAAATTTGGTGAAACTCTCGTATCTGCTGTGGTGGGAAGAGTCAATGAATCCATGAATTTCCCTTTTAAACACGAATTTTACCTTGTTGAAATTAAGCAAAAACAAAACCCCTCAAAGTATGCAATTTGTTTAACAAAATGTAATTATGTCAAACTGTTTATGTATTAAAGCGATGTTGTGATTTGAATAGCGAAAGAAGTGTTCAAATATTTATTCCGTTTTATTCAAGTCATAAAATTTACTTTTATGACACACTTATCAATGATTTGTTAAACATTATCTATACTTCACTGTGCATTGCATACATTCAGGCGTTAATTTTTAATGTCATACTTTCGATTTGCTCTTCCGCTTTGTTTACCCAATCGAGGACAACCATTTTACGAGAACATACAAGCAAAAACCCTTACCTCCTACTCAGCGCTGATTAGTTTCTCCCACATATACTAATATACCTCCCCCCGTATCATAAATATTACGTGCACAACCATTCCAAGGATACGTGGATATGCTTCCAGCGAGAGATTTCGCTTCAATTTTCCTTTCATTTCATTATCGGACCCGGCCCGGACGATCGAAGATATCGAAACAGTCGCGCCAAGTGCCAAGTGGGTGATAGTTCGTTTGCTTTTCCATCGTAGAAAGGGGACGTGATGGCGTTGCCGTCTGCTGCACACTGTAATGTAGGGCAAAGGAACGCTTTCAGCAGCCATTGTCACGCCGTCACCTCGTACAAGACACCATAATGATAATATTTATCCAACGAAATTGTTTTCTGGCCAGTAATTTATGGAATAGAGTGGGGTTTGATGGGTGGCCTAGTTTAACTGGCCGGTCCTGGCCGGCTCGTACGCGTGGCCGGTTTGGTGATAAATCGATACTTACTGGCAACCGGGAGCATGACAGTCGTGCAAAATTATGACTCGTCTTTGCCGTCGTCAACGGCGAATGGCCGTATCGGTAGTTGCCGATGATGGAAATGGTGGTTCTTAGCGTTTCTTTGGCTGGACTATCCGTCACCGGATTTGTAACTCCCGCACGAAGACGAATAGAAAAATAAATCGTACATTAAAGACACACTTCTACCGGTCGGTTTGTCCATTAGCCGAGGGCCCAATGTCTTGCCGAATAAGCGGCTTAGCAAAGGCAAAAAAAAAAGTAACTTCCTCTTCCTTCACCAAACGAAAAGCCACAGCCGCTCTCGAGGGAGTTTCCGACGGGACACATCCTATTGGAAGCTCATGAATATCAGTCGAGCCTACTTCAATCGATCCCCTTTAAGATGTTTGGGTAGCGAAAATATTATCCCTTCCAACCGTCCGACCGTCCAAACACTAATATGATTACATTCAAATGCAATCAAACGCAAACCGAACGATTCGATTCTCCGATTCGAAACCGGGGAAGGGAGGAAGTGGATCTGAGCGGGAGGCATTGGATCCTTCAGACCACCCGGAAGTGCTCTTGTTTGTAGACAGAGATTTTTACAATTTCTGTTACCATTCATCGCGGGCACTGGACTTTGTTGCGTCCAGGTTGACTTCCCTCCGATCGGGGTTTTCGTTTTCCCTGGTCGTGCTTAAGTTTGTTTTCCAACACACCTTCCGTAGAACTTGCGCTGGCAGGAAAGCGGGGAAAACACTTTCCATCCTAGGGGGTTGAATGGTGCTCTTTAACTTCGTTTTCTCGATCACAGTTGGCAGGAGTGGACCAGGCAGGGAAGTGAAGCGGTTGCAGGGGTGCAAATCCATGCCTTAAGAGGAATTAATGTGCTTCTGCCTCTTCCGCTTTTGGCTTCGGCACTAGCACCACTGCCCGAGGCGGGTCGCCATTGCGTTGATCGTGAAAGGGTCCGGACCATCCCCTCTGCTGTCGGGGTGCGCGACCGTTTTGTGACGAACTGCTTGTTATCCTTTAAATAAGCAAGTGCCTAGGTACGCCGGCACCCTGGGTGAGCGAGAATGGTGGGCTAGTTTACATGATTTGATTACTTTTTATTCCATTTCGATGTAACCGGGCACACGGTCACATTCTGTGTGTTGACAGCTTGGTCGAGTTTTCCTATTTCGCTGTCCGGCCCCGGTACGGTGTGTTTATATGTTTTTGTGTTGTGATGCATCGTCCCTCGACGATCTGTTGTTCACGCCTTGAGGATGTTCCTGGCGTGTATTTTGTTTTTTCCCCCAAACAAATCTCATCACCCCAAAATCAAGCTATTCTTGTAGAGAGGATAGGATGCGTTCCCCTTTCTGTGCAATTTCCCTCCGCTTGGAAGAGGTCGATTGCGACCATAATTAGAAATTGAATTTGACTTTAACAAAGTTAATCCAATGCAGTGTTGTTTTGTGGGTGAAGGCAAAAAAAACGAGAAAAAAACACAGCAGGAAGGAAGGAAAAACAAGTCTGCACCTCAGTCCGGCTATGGAGAAGAATTTTTATTACAAATAGCCCTCGGGGACGAATTGTAATGTATTTTATGTGTGTGTGTGTGTGAAAGGGCACGGGAAATGGATAGCATGTGAATAAATAGCTTGACTAGCTGGGGTGAACCGGTGCTAGAGAGCGATGCGATGCGCCAGAAGGTATGCAATCAGGTGTTTTTTTAAATTATTTTTATAGTGCTTTTGACTTACTTATGCGTCGTTACAAACGCATTGTGTAAACATTGTTTTAATAGAACGCCAAGATCTATGCTCTATCTTTTGCTCAGGTTGACTTTAATATAACCCAGTTTCCCTTGCGGATATTTCAATCCTTTTATACTAAGTATTTTAAAATCAGTATCAGCCAGTTTTAACTTAACATATGATGTTGAAAATTTGCCATTCCAATCACGTTTTAAAGAGACTATTACTTCTCGCGTTTTTACCCTCGACGTACTTCAAGTCAATATTCCTTAACAGATTCCTTAAAAAGATGAAAAAAAAAATCATTACCTTCTTTTTCTTTTTGTCCTGCCCAAAGTGGAGCACATCTTTATAATATGGTCAGGTCAACCTTTTCCAGGAAAATTTGCCCGGGGCTCTTTTCTTTAAACCATGACTGCATGTGATCATCGACATTAAAAGCTCCTAGCAACCTGCCCTAGCTAACGAGTTTGCTGAGCTCCTCGACGCCTCTACCGAACGAGTCGCTGAGGAGCATTTTCCTGGTGAGGAGCCCCAGCCATCGAATCCTTTCGGCTTTGGCCTTGGACTCTACACTGAAGATAGTCCTTTGCATCCACCACTCGAAAATGACCAGTACCTTGGCATCCTCTGTCAGCATGGTTAACGACTAATACCCATAGAGGGCTATCAGACGTGTCAGACGTGCATTTCATATGTTGTTGGAGTAGTTGGAGTTTCAATGGCAGAAGTTTTTGTAGTAGGCATACTCCTGAACAATGTACCTTTGGATTAAGCTACTTACTTTTCCGAGCTTAGGATCTATCAAGGTAGTAGAACCTCTAGATTGTCATACGATCCGCTCAGATTCTATCACGAAGGAGAAAGGCAGGTTCCATCACGGCCAGAGCCTCCAGCAATCAGGTACTTTATCTTCGCTGCATCGACTATCTAATATGCATTGATAACCCAAAGATTAAATTAAAACGCTTTGCCCACATTTCTCCCCACAAACTAGTATAAAAAGAGTCTCCTAGCAGTATTGGAATCTAGTATCAAAAGAGTCTCCTATTGGCGATTAAGCATTGGACTAGTTTCAATTATTTGCGTAACGATGGCTGTAATCGAAGGTGGTCTTAAACCCTATGAAGAATTTCAAGAAAATGATATTTATAAAATAAATAAATGCAAATAGCAATAGGTCATAGTAGAATGTAGAAGCTTATTGACCTATTCGCGTGCATTGAAGAACTTATTAAACCACTCTGCTTTCGGCAAACACGCAACAGAAATAATATTAATAAAAGCTTCTTATTCTCGCACTTTTACTTAGCAATTATAGCCATCAGCAAACTGTTGTGGAGGAAATAACTCCACCCGGGGAATAAGGCCCACAATCCGCCTTGGAACAGCACGCTAATCCGCTGTACTGTTCCCCAACTTTCCCATTCCTTCTCACCCTTTAACCATCCGCTTCCCAACCAAAACAAAAAAAGCATTTTCTCGGTGCCGAATGCCATAATGATAATTACATGGAATTATCATCCGACATTCCGGAAGGTTTTGCACCAACCCTTACCACCAGGCCGGCGCAGATTCGGACCACGCTTCTTATCTCGTTGGCGATGGGGGTCGACCGTCCCAGGTCTCGGCACACGGTAAGGTTCGGCAAGCTAAGGAAAGTGGGTGGTAGCTCATTCGGTATTTCACTCCTGTCTGGGCATGAAATACCTATCGCAAGGAGTCAACAGAACAGAACGGATCGAAAGCCAAAAAAAAAACTCGTAGAGCAAAAAAGCGAGCAAAATATTATAAATCGCCCCCGCATGTAGGCAATCCCCGAACGAAAGCGTCACGAGGGAACGGGTTTGCCGGAATCCAACTCTGCTGGACGGATGGGCGGAGTACCTTAAGCCGTTGGAAAACATGCTCCCAGTCCTACCCATCGTTCCTTCATTTATAGTCATGGTCAATCCTTTCCTTTTTTGTTCCTTCTACTGCTCTCAGTGATTATAATATTTCCTGTAATATCTGTACGCTCAGGTCAGATGTGCTGTAGTGTCTGTGTGTCCAGCTTGTGTGACGCGATTCAAACGTACATTAGGGCTAACCATATCCGGTCCGGTGCTTGGGTGTGTTCGTATGTGTGTAGTATCTACGGGGTCGGCCGGATACGTTTGGACTTAGAAACGGTAGCTGCTGCTTACACATTTTAACCAAACCTGTCAACGGACGATGGACAATGTTGGCTGCTGGTGAGTTTTTTTTCTATTGCTCCGCCGGGGCAATATCCCGGAAGCGGTTTGGATGGCCATTTTCAGGTCATATTTCAGGATTGCACGGTTTCGCTATCACGCGTGAGAGAGTGAGAGAGAGAGAGAGAGAGAGAGACACGTTGTGACTAAGTGGGACTTATGAGCTACATAAGGCTGGTAAGCTTTACTGTAATAAATCATAAGTAATTATTAAAATAATTTTATAAATAAAAATATGACTGTAAAATAAAATAATACTCAATTATTCATCCAACAATAAACAAATGAAACTATTGTAATTTTATTAAAGACTAGATGGAGTTTAAAGTTTGTAATACAAAAATTGTAAAAAAAAATTAATGCCTCATGCGTTGGAAGTTTTTTTTTTGCACGGTGACCCGCAAACCTGAACCATGTTGACGTGTGTCTTCACACAGGATAGAGCTGTGGTACAGCTTGGCAGGAAATGTCCTTCGGAAGCGATTATGGTCATTTTTTTCCAGTATTCATACACAAAAAATACACATTCTAATTCTGTTATCTCAGTTTGAAGGTGAAGCTAACTGCTACCAACTTTCCTTTTCCGGTGGTCCAATGAAATGGGTTGTGAAATACATGTATGTTGGAGACACACAAACTCACACACACTCACATATGTGATCCTCCGGATGGTTGGTTCACACATTCTTCATAATCCTTTCGCCGCCGGTGCGATGTGATGATATTTCATAATTAAAAGCGTTTTGTCCGCTTACCGTTCTGGCTGTTGGGGAGGAGTGTTTGCAGTAGTGATCCGACCTCGGTGTTGAGTTTTTCTGACATTTCTCAGCCCCATCTAGACTGGGAGGCCAGTGCGTTGTAATCCTTCGATGCAGTGGACGTTTCGTACGGGGAAAAGCATTAGCACTGCTCAAGTTGCTGAGTGAAGGGGGCTAGCAGGTAAGGAGAGGTGTGTGAAGGGCACGATGGGAATTACTCATAACAGGCCGGTGTAACAGTGTGTACTCCGTGGAGACACGAAATGAACAGGTTCTAGTTTTAATTTTTACCATCCATCCGGTCAGCTCCCCATCAGCTCCCTTGCTGGGGAAGACAAGAAGCAGAGAGTAAAGGGGGTAAGGAAGGATGTGTTTATAGAATTCCTATCACTTTCCTTCATCCTTATACACACACCCACGAGCATGTCTTCATCAGGTCCACATTGCTGCCAACGGTTAAAGACCGGAAGCGCTCTGTGAGAGAGGTGGAATTTGTAATTTTCATCACGATAGAATGTTTCGGGCGGAAATTCACTGTCCCAGGGGAAAGGTATTTTTTGAGCTGCTTCATCTCGATGCTTTTTTTTGGCCTTGTTTTTCTGCTGGTTTGGCATGAGAAAAGAATCTATTTCGGATGTTCTTGGAACTAGAACGCTGTACTTCGGAAAGCTTTCGAGTGGTGTTCGTGCGCCTAAAAGTAGGCAATGGGGAAATGTGCTCACTTAAGGCTTGTGACAGCTACAGGATATGTTAGACGATGTTCTTAGAATTTTCCAGCTGTTTTTAAAAGTTGCTCGGGAAAAAAATCGAAGTCCTCAAATCGATTTGAAACTCAGCTTGTAAAAATAAAACATTGTATTTCCTTTATATTAAAGAACGATAGCTTATAAAAAGTTATGTTTAAGCAATAATGACCATACAAACAATTATTATAAACTAGCAAAAACCCCCCATCCTACTCCCCTATGGAGGTGAAAATAGCATTACAAGTACTGGCCCACCAAAAAGCACCAAAAACCTCCAAAACTAGGTTACGGTCACTGAAAAGTTCATTGCAAAGTTTGCGAGTTGGGTTCGCTACTTCAGAAAGGCTTTTTGCTACTTTCCCGTTATCCCAAATCTGGAACCAAAAAACAAAAACCCCCAAAAAAACCCAGCGCAACCACATTGCAATGCGATTCCGAATACTGATGACGGCACACACAGAATGCCGGTCGGCTTACCGTAATGACTCCGAAAGCGATGTCGACCACTAAACTGTCCCAACGAAACTTCGCTGCTGGGAAAAGTGTAAGCTGGATACGCACACTCACAGGGACACGTCTTCCCAGCGGCAAAAAAGGCGGGTTTGTATTGTAAATTAAATTTTAAATAAGCTCTTCACGCACAGCTTAACTAACAAAGAAGAAGTTTGTCATACCGATTGCATAACTTTAGGCGCAATTTGCTTGGTTTTTGTTTGAGCCGTTGAGAAAAGGCCGTTTACTTTTATTTTTTACTTTTTAAACAACAAAATCATCTTATGCGCCTTGTTACATACTTTTAACAAGCTCTTTCAACTGGGTCTTCAACTGGGGACCGGCCGGTGAAAACTTTTCCTCCGAAAATTTCCCACGAAAAAAGGGTTTGCCCTCAAACCGTAAAAGCTGGCACCAGATTGTAAAGGATTGTCATCATTCGCCCATGAAATGGGGTGGTGGATCAAGGATTACTTCAAACTTTACCAACAACCAGCACGCCTTTAGGAATCCTCGGCTGGTTTTGTTGGGCAGGGGGGTGGGGGGGGGGGAGGTTCTGAAGGGTCCCCCCCGTTTTGACTTTTCCTGAAAACTATAAATTAGAGACAGCTTTTTATTGCACACACACACACAAACACACTAACTGGTGTTGTTTCTCGGTCGAGTGTACCGATTTTGAATTGGAACTTCTGAAGGCCAGCAGGGGTACATTTAGCTAATTGCTGAAGTTTTGCAGTACACAAGGCGGGGCTTTTACTTTCCCGCTATTGTGGCTTTAAAAAGAAACTTCCGTATCCGTATCCGGAGTGACAGTCCCAGTTACCTTAAACTCGATTAACCTACATCAAAACGCATTAGCCCATGATGTCCAATAATCGCCATCAACGCATCATCGGAGCAACCGGACAAAAAGCGCTAACCGGAGCATTGCAGCTAATGGCTGGACGGCAATGTCTGAGGCAGTGTCGATCGATCTAAAAAGCTTCTCGTCAAACTTCTGGAACAGGTGATAAAATGCATCCATTATGCACCTCGTACAACGCAATGCGCGCGGCACGCATCAGGATGGAAACGCACATCACGTACGCTTCGGTTCTACACGATACACACGGCACATGCATCCGGGACATGATCAGATTTGCACGTTCAGCGAAAAATAAAACCCCCGGTGTAGTACCGTGATTGCTCCGATGGAATCGATTTTGTGGCAGCAAGGCTTAGGCATGTTGTTGGACGTGCTAGCTTTTTCCGTTACGATAACCAAAAACTGCTGGGTGCTCGGTGCTATACGATGACTCATCCTGCTCCATACGTTCGGGACCTGGGAGACCTTGGAGAGAGGGTTGACATTCTACACAAACCCTCCTCTGTTCGGGGGTTAAAAAGCAAAAATAATTGGCCCAATAAGCTTGAAATCACGTACATTTTACAGGGCGACAGAGAGAGAGAGAGCGAGAGAGATCGGAGATAGAGAGACAAAGAGAAGGATGTTGCCCTTGCTGTTGGATAAGGATGCCAGGATGCACTTTAGCCCATTGACAGTTTGGACTTTTTGGTTGGCTTGGGTTGGGATGTGTTGCTGGAATCTTGTTCCTCGTTAACTTCCAAACTGCTTCGCACACACACAGGCTCACAGAGCCATGGCATGGCTCGAGAGGGTCAATAGGATGCACTTGCTCCCGTCCGGGAAGGGAGCTGACTTTTATGTGGCCTTCACCGAGTAGTGTTAAAGTGGATGTGTGTTTTATGTTGCGGATGAATTTATTTATTCATGTGACCACCAGAGGAGTAGCTTGAGGACGCTTTTTATGATTTAAGAGGCTGCTCTTTTCCAGCAGCCATTAAAAATCTGGCATTACTTCCTTGTTCTGATTCCTTGTGAAGAAATGTCATTTGGTTCTTTGAATATAAAAAGGAGCTCTTATTTTAAAAGCAAGAATTCCACTAGTAAAAAAAACCTTCTTTACATATAAAAGCTGAATGAAGACCCCTTTTTGTTGATAAAATTCGTTAAAAGTAACGGATTGCCAATGGAAACTTCCCATTAAAAGTTCGATCTAATGATTGCTCGAACCCATTGTGTCGAGCCTAAGAAGAAAGAAAAACCGGGGAGAAAAAGTTTTTCACTTCCAACTTTCTGCTCTCTCTCTCTCTCTCTCTCTCTCTCTCTGTTGCCTTTTTTCTGTTTGAATTTTATTGCAAGCGCCCCTTTTTTTTTTTTTGAAGGACCACCAAACTGTTTGCCGGTATTTGTATCCCAAACCGCTTGGCTAGATGCTCTATTACCCGGGAGCGCATTACAATGAACGTACAGCAAAACTTCCATTCGAAAATCCATCCCAAAAATCCTTTTCCGAGGGTTGAAAGCGGGGCAAAAGAAAATCCTGCGTTTTCCGTTCAAAGGAAAGAAACGGAAGCAGCAGAAGAAGGGGAATCATTTCCTGGATGAGGTTTTTTTTTGGTGAATTGCGTTTACGTGTATCAAACCAAAGAAATGCAGGGTTACTACCCTTTTAGATCGAGATTTTTAGTTACTGACTTTACATCTCGAAGTTGGACTGAAATACATATCAGAAAATATATATTAACCCAACCTAAAATCAAGGGATGAGGAGGAGAGAAATGGGAGATTTACGTTGAGACAGATAACATCGTTATCTTGGTCATATGTTTTATTTTACTCCTGAATGTAGGCAATGAGGCTTTCTTTACGAGCCTTTTATTTTAGCTTCTTAAGTTTTAGCATAACTTAAGAAAAAGTTTTTTTTCCCGATTTCAATGAAAGCTGTTTTAATTATTGCTCTAATGTTCCTCAAGTCAGATAACTATTAGACAAATTGCCTTCAAATAGGTGTACTTCACTCAGAAACGGATTATAGTGTAAGCAAACTAAGCAGATGCTTGGGGCCCGAGATTTCAAGGAGCTCAAAGGGATATCTTCTTATTCCAAGTTGGTGGATCATTCAAAGGATCTCCATAAAGGGTTTCGTATAACATCACCCCTTGGCCTCTGATTATCGTTCAGTCGGTCAATTCGAAGAGTTACGGCTCCATTCTGCATGGGGCTTTCAATGGGCTTGATCCACCAAATACTGAACTTTGCTTTTATTTATACAAATTGATTTAAAAAATCTTTACAAAGTCGTTTACTAGTTATAAAGAAGAGCAGGTGAACTTCTCGCTTAAAGATGGCATAGAAAGAAGGCAAATCTTCTAGCTAAGTTTTAATTGCATACTTTTAGGCGCAATGGACATCTCCCTTTTATTAACAATATAAACTACTTATCATCTGCTGACCATACGGCTTCAAGCCTTCATAATTGAAAATAATTAAATAAATACTTATTATCAGATCCTTTTTTGTCACTTTGGAGAGGTCTTGGCCTGCATTTTCTGACCCCATGACTTGGTAATATCCATTAAATAATTGCAAATATTTTTATGACAATTGGTTTCCAAAGGAATACCGAGTTCTTTACTGACCTAAAGAATCGAATAATATAGCAAAAATATTATATACGCCTACGAACACTTTAAATCATTACAACTAAGCCTAGAACAGTAACAATTTCATGCCTTTACCGAAATTCAGGAACAATTTTTGCTTTATTTGCTTCCCATTCGTCTTGCTCTTATTCTATTCCAGTAACGTACATTTCTTCGCGTATTACTCCAAATGCATGTACGTGCTCCTGATGATTGTTCTCAGCTTGCTAAGACACCAAGTATGCACGCCACTTCGTCACTTTACAATACAGCTTCCACCACTGTACTGAAACCACCAATAATTCCCTATTCCCCCGACGAACGAGATCGTGTGACCCGCAGCATACTGTATACTTCGTTTTACTGCTCCATGACACTACAAGTGGTGCAGCACCCAAAAAAAGAAGGACGAAATAGCCATCGGAAAAAGGATTGAAAAGTGGCGGAAACCCGCAAAAAAATCCAACCGGAAGCAGTAAAACTTTTAGCTCGTTATCCTTTTTAATGATTTTCGGTTTTTATTGAAGTCACGGTGCGTTTTCCCACAAGCTCGGGAAAGGTGGGGCAAGTAGCTAACGAGGGGATATTTCTTTGTTTGTTTGATTCCTTTTTACTTCCTTGTTTTAATTCCCTGCAATTTTGGCGAAGGAAAAATGGCTTACCAACTGAAAAGGACAATAAGAAGTAGAAGAAGAAAAAAAAACGAAGAGATTTAAGAAAAGGGTGACTAAGGCTAAGGGCATGGTGGAAATCTCCCTAGTTAAAAGTTATTGATAATTTTAAAATAAACAAAGATGCCCGTACGGTTTTGCTCTCCTTTTTCTCTCTCTCTCTATCTTTATCTCTCTCTCTCTCTCTCGCTCACACTTTCTTCGATTACTTTTATCGCACACAGAGAGGCAACTCGAAAGAAAAAGGAAACTACTGCGCAAAGGGCTTTTGCTTCGTTGGCGGAAAAAAGTTTTATCCGCAGCATTGGAAAGGAAGGACATTCATTAGAGGCATTCCTCATCCTCCGTCAGATCCTCTCCAATCTCCTCTCCAAGCTAACGTTTTGCATTTGTTTACATAATTAATTCTGTCATTCCACAAATCCGGGACGCCAATTGACGCACGCAAGGCTTAAGAAGCTAGGGGCAAAAAGTTTTTGGAGCAATTAAAAAAACCCGAACGCTTTCAACGCTGTAACCCTCTCTCCATCTCTCTCTCTCTCTGGGGTTTCGGAGCAAAGTGTTGCAAACTTCAAGTTCAATAACGATGTGAGTGGCAACGGGCAGCGGATAGAAACGAATCCGAAGTAATTTTTACATTGGAAATCTGGAAATTCAATTAAAAAGACTTGCTGAATGGAATAGCCACTGGCATGCCTGGTGGAGATGTGGACGTGGAGAAAGCTGGCAACAATGTGGAGAAAACATTGGGAAAAAGAAACAATCTTACTCTCTTACCCAGCCCAAGAAGGAGACAACATTAATCCAAAACATTTATTCTTAGACTCACCAAAAGGGGAGGGAAAATAAAACTCCATCCATATAGAACGGAGCACGAAGTCGTAAATGAACCCCAAGGCTCGGGAGGAACTAAGTGCACTGACCGGATAACGATAAAAAGGAGCGAAGGCAGCTCAACGGATCCTACGCGAACTTCAGAAAGTGATCCAAAATTATGCTAACAAGTGAATTCCATTTTATTCCGATTCTGATTTTCTTTATTATCCCTCGCTAACGTTCCAGGGGTTTCCGTTCCTTTCCGTCACCTTCGGGTTCGGGGTTTTCTTTTGATGGATTAACAGCGACAGGGAAAGCGGTATAACCCGTCTAAGTTGTGATGGTGCCCGAGGAAAATTGCCTCGGGGACTGTTTCCTGATTGTGGGGTGGTTATTGTTTTTGCGTGTGTTCTCACTCACCAATTTATGATTT